>NC_141689.1:1709293413-1710546298 GCF_964263255.1 Lissotriton vulgaris
CAATATATGCTGTGCATCGCAACATATATTGAAAGTGAAAAAATGAGAAGTGAAAACAATTATCCTCGTTGTGCTTTGCTATAGCAATAGAAGGATGGTGTAGCATTCACAAACGCCCAGATTTATGATTACTGAAAAATCTGGAAACGTGTCTTGTTTTATGAGTGTTCTGTGCAAACACGCACAGCAACACCTTTTCAATGCAAAGTACTGTATATAATGAGATTATATTTACATGGAAAAGAAAAGGTATACAGAATGCCTTTTCCTCACCTTATAAATAAAATAAGAAAGAGAGTTATTGGCTAGGCCAATTGTTAATATAGGAGTACATTTTGGTACTGATAACAGAGAACAAGATACATTTACAACTACTTACGTTTTAGGAAACTGATAGGACATGTTTATATATTACTGAAGGGAAGAGATGCGGCCTAAGATGACATTTGCAAAAACACTGACTGATGTGGTTTAAATTAAACAGTTTCATTTATTTTAATTCTGAAATTATCAAGACATGCAAAAGAACCATATTAGTCTATTCTGTACTATACCATATATCTTGCAGACAGGTGTTCTGAAGCTGTCCCCTTTTTAATACCTTTTTGCATTGCAATTTTCTGACAGAAATCTAGTCCATCCATGTTCCTTTTCTTCCACTGTGTGGAAACACTGTTCATTCTGCAAGTCTTACTAAAACGTACCTCAACAGTAATACACAAAAAAAACTGTACACATGTTATTCACTTGATGGTAAAATTAAGATCTGTAAAAAAAAGAAAAAATAGTTATAACATATAATAATAAATTTTTAACAGCAGAGCATAATTTAAACATTTTACAAAGTAATTTTTTTGCCTTTTTTGCTGTTCTCAGAATATATTGAATTTCACTAGAAACAGTGATTTCATACTCATCACATAACAGCAGGCAAAAAAAAAACCAATTAGATTGTTTAAAAAAAACAAATAATACATCTATAGTAAAATACTTGATAATACAAATCCCATGTATATAAAATGATTCCTGCTAAGAAAATGTTATAACTTAAATTTATAAACACTATAAATAATGCCACTTAAAATAATACACCGAGACAATGTGCAACAAAAAATCCATAATTCAAAGAAATACATTTCCTTGAGGCCAAAATGTATTTCTGCAGTCATTGTTATCTAAATTGTCCAATGATAATCCTATGAAATGATAACAATAAAGTCCTCAGAGGCTGAATTATCTTCCCAAAACTTTGGCTTTAAAAATATTGGATAGGAATTTGGCTATTCGAAAGGCAAACATTTTTTAAAAACCAACTCAGCATCATTACAAAGACTCCAGCCTTCCTCACTTTTGAGATATGCAGTGTAATGTCCTGATGTTATTGAAGGACCATTGTGGAAAATTAATGCTACTGCTACAAAAGTCCCTCCAGATATATATTGATAGTTGTGTAGTAACAAAATGTTTTATTAAAGTGTCCAATTTTCTTCCATCAGCTGTACAACGTTGCATCCTCTATATATATATATATAAAAATGAAAGTATCTCTGTTTGTCCTTTATGCATTACTACACCATTCATCCGATCGGCATGAAACTTTGGAAAGTTGTTGAGTACACTCCCACAAAGGTTTCTGGCAAAAAATAAACAGTGTTAAATATCGGCCCCCCAGGGCCCTCGTAATCTTTCCAATACTGAACGTTTACAGTTTTTGGTGCAACTCGCTTTTGCAATGACCATCAACAAAGCACAAGGACAATCGCTGCAAGTGTGTGGACTAGATTTGGAGAACCTGTGCTTTTCACATGGACAACTGCTCACGCATCGGAAAACCTTCTGATTTATTCATGTACGCACCAGACGGAAAACCAAAAAATAATGTGTATCCACAAGCACTCAAATAAATAAACAGAATTAAAACAACACTCTGAAATGTTTTCCATATTAAAATTAATAGGTTTCAATAAAAATGACTCAATGTAAATTAAATGTTATCATAACAAGTTTCCTTAAATTTCCTTTCTTCTGAGATCGCAGCAACGTGCGACGGGTAAGCTAGTTAAAATTATATATTTCCATATCTTTGGATAAGTAATGTTGATAACATTTCTGATTTGCATTGCCTACACTCCCTGTTTTGGTTTGCAGCTTTAACTAATTTACTGAAAGACACTGATTTACAGTCCGGTAATGTCAAATATAAAAATCTTTCAGTGTCTACATTAGTGCTACATTTATACATACAATTTTCACATTGATGTTCCCATTTATAACAAAGGCCAAATATATTCTCTATGTCTACACCTTCATTTTCCAATTCTGTAAGCATATACATTAGAAACTCCTGAGCATTTTGTTGGATATTTTGTGTAAATTGTGTAGAACCAGAAGATACATCCAAAAGATTACGAACATCAGAAACGCTTTGTATTTTACTTTTATCTGTTCTCAATTTTTCTTAAAGCGAATGTAACAAGGAACAAAGGGGCATATTATCAAGCCTGTGCGCTAAAATTATCGCCGCTTTATCGGCCGAAAACGGCCGATAAAGCGGCGATAATTTTAGCGCACAGGCTTGATAATATGCCCCAAAATGTTTTTCCCAAGTCTCCATAATTTGCTGTTGCAAACCTTCAAGAAAAAAAACAACATTAACCACTATATTAGCATAGCAGTTGACACCAGAACTGTTTTCAAACTGAAAACCAACAATCTCTTCAACGGTGTCCTTTTTCTTTTGCTTGCATTCACAACATTTTCTTGTTTTTTTCCCTTCTCTACACCTTCAGTACAGATATTCTCATACCTTCTTTTTCAAACAACCTCACACTTTTCAACTACAGGATATTGACCTAAATTAGTAGCATATGTTCTTCTTAACCTATTGTATTCTTTGACACAGTTGGCATCTGCAGTAATGTTGGTATCATCAGAATCAATCAAAAAGAAACCAGATAATGTTCTGACTCTGGACGAAGCAACATATGCCATCAGGCACGGCCGGTGCAGCGTGGGCAAGTAAATTCATTTTATTTATTTTTATCGGTACTTACCTCTAATGGTCCATATCCCGCATTTTACAACCCCCACCCTGACCCTCCCCTGCCTGACGTCACCGCCCCAGTATAACGCCCGGCACCGGCCGTGCCTGTATGCCATACCTTTTTTAAACTGAGAATTTCCAATGTTCACCAAAGCACTGTTAACACTTAGACCTTGAGATTTATGAATAGTCACTGCATATGCTAGAGAAAATGGCAACTGTTTTCTACGGACATATAAATCTTTAGCAAGCAAAAAACTAACCGAACAAAGACCAATTTGTTTCACTTCTTCAATCTGATCAAATTTAATCTTTAAGAATTCAATACCATCTTTATTTTGATAATTAACATAATCCACAACTTAGCCCATTGCTCCATTAACTAAACCTTTTTCTACATCCAAATTACGCCTTAAAATTAACAGTTCCTACATGCATAAAGATTCTTTTCTAAACCAGCATTTTTAGATATTGATTTTTCTAAAGATTCCAATTTTGTCTTCAATTTTTTAGTCAAAATAATAGTGATTCCTTCATGTTCTATTTTATCAATGGCTTCCATTTTTATTAATTCTTCATTTTCCAGTTTCAAAAGTTGTTCGATGAATATAGAACACTCACGCAGTGATGGCATTAAGCAGATTACAGATTTCTTATCTGCAATTTCCATGTATATGTTCTCAGGAACTATATTATCATTAGGAAACAAATTGGAAAGTAATCAAGTCTATAAAGCTTGTTTGCCATGTTCTGTCAGTTGTCCAATTCGTATATCTTGGAGAATAGTTTCATAATCAACATTATTTGCCTGTTGCATATTTGTAATGAGTATTCAAAATATGACCAAATGTTCACGTTTCCAACACTACCCAGAGACTTTCTGGTGTCTTCACGCACAAGTGTTTTAAAAACTGGTTGTCCTTTTACAGGAGTCAGTTGCAGTAGATCTCCAAAAACGATGACGTGTTTTCCTCCAAATAATACGTTATACTCTGTTTTAAGAACTTGCTGCATTCTTAAATGAACAAAGGCTAGCATTAAGTTTGAGACCATGCTTACCTCATCAATAATGAGAAGTTTCATTTTCTTCAAGACTCTTGAAACTTCACAGCAAGCTTCTCCAGATAGCTTGTGGTATTCCACTTTGTTTTCATGCTCTACTGGTAGCATTAGTAAATGATGTAAAGTAAATCCTTTAATGTTGCGTGCTGCCAACCCAGTTGGAGCAGCGACAACACAAGACAAATGCGACTCAGTTATTTTTGTAGATAACTTTTAATTACTTTAATTAAAAAACTTTTTCCTGTTCCAGCTTGTACACTCACGTACATTCGGATCGGTTGAAATGACGTACATGAGCACTCTTTCTTTTCATGAAGTAATCCATGGTCAATCTGTTGTCTCACTTGCTCATATATTTGTTTTTGCTCAACATTTAGCTGTTGTTCCAAATTTCCTAAGTTTGTTACATCTTCTTGAGCTTGATACATTGCTGTTTCCACCTCATTCATTGCGATTGCTGCTTCGTTTTCAAGAATTGGTTGTCCTAGTGGATCTTGACGCAGAACTTTGACTGTCTTGAGAACTGTCTCCAGCAATCTCAGCTGCAATTGTAGCTTCTTGATCAATTTCATTGTTCAACATTTTCACATAATTTGCAAAAGCACTATATTGTATGCTATCTTTACAAGCATTAAAAGAATCTTCATAGCTCTGGAAATCTCCAAGTAATTTCAATTCTAAACGCCACGGTTTAAACTGTAAAAGAGCTAAATAGTAAAATTCCCTTTTATCAGCAGTGTCACAACTCAAGTTCCTGTGATTAATCAAATTTCCTTTCATTTGTTTCACCAAACATCCTTCAGAACCAATGACTCCATATTTTCCATCATTGATGTTCTCTGTAGTATCCCATTTAAAAGTGTAGTTTTGCAGCACTTCTCAAGATGATGACTTCTGTTTGGGTAATATGTGTCCAACATATTCGTTTTAAAAATAGCGGTACTTTCTGGATCTTTTTCTGCTAAATATGCAATGTCTTTAACAGATTTCAGTACCCGATTTTGCATTCTTGCAAGACCTAGACTCACACAAAGGATTCGTCTAGATTTGGAGTATAGACTTGCCGATGAAAACCAATCTGAGCATTCATATGCCCCGATTTCTCGATGCGATAACATACTCAAACTGAAACTGTATCATTTCTTACATAGAATCTTCTCGTGAGAAATCTCTTCCCACATTTCTTTCAATTCTGTCTTTTCTGATTTTGTAATATAAGATGTTACATATCGAGCAACAGCAATGTAATTGTCCTCAACGTACTGAATATCCATGTTAGCATTCCACATGGACAAAATGACTGGGTTGTAGTCATTTATATATTTTGACTCTCCAATTCTTCTTAAGTTGTAGGTATTTTTGGGATACTTTCTTGTGATAATATGTCGCAAAGATGACATAAAACTATTAACTCTTCCTTTCAATATTACAGGACGTAGAAATCCAAAACGACATTTGGTGTAGAACTTGTCCGTAGATTTGTACTTTCGTCAACAGTATTTTTCACATCGGTGGCTTTGGAATCGTAAGACTTGTGCTCTTAAGTTGTTTTCTTCTGTGCTTTTGGATACATCACATGTTGCATATTGTTCAATAAAACTCAAAACAGAATCATCCACATCTGTTCCAAATTTGGGAGCGTCCTTAATCCATAACAGCATATGTATATGAGGAGCACCTCTTGCTTGATACTCTTTTCTCCAAAAGAAATCCACATCTTCTCCAAGAGGAATACTTTTTTTATTGCAGAAAAAAGACATCATAGCCTCGAATCTATGATTGAAATACCTGCATACATTAACAGGATCCAAAGAGCGCAATTCTCCAGATGTCTTGTATTCAATGTTTTTTCTATTCAAATTTGCCTCTTGAAGAAATTCTAGTAAATCATCCCAAGCGTACTCAGCACAGCTCAGGGTGAGGAACCATGTTGGAGTTGCTAAGTTCTGTAGCATACATTTTAGTTCTCCATGACAATGGAACTAATGTTCATTAGTCCCACCCTGACATGCTATTAAATTAATGAGCTGAGATTCTAGATGATCATCTCTCTGGTACACTTTATCCATAACATCTTTTGCAGATACATTTTGCAGATGTATTCCAGATTTTAGAATACGGTTGACTGCATATAAAAGTCCAGACAAGTCACTTTCAAACAAAGTATTAAATATTTAAGGGATACATTGTCGAAATCTTGGATCTTCTGCATATAATCTTGTTGTCTGATATTCAGATGCAGGAATCTGCACAGGACGTTCATCATATCGTCCTCCTTTTCCAGTTGGGAACAACTGTGGAAAACAACGAGCTTCTAAGCTCTTTTCCCATACAATCATGGGACTTCCTTTTGCCTTTCTCATTTGGAACAAATCAATTGTGTTTCCCATCACTTCTTTTGAATGAAGTGGATGCACACTATAATGTTCATAGATTTCTTCACATCTTAACATGTGCACTTTTTCAATTTGTCCACTTGACGTTTCAGTATCTTCTTCCAAGAGTATTTCTTTCTCTTCTATATAAACATTCTTATGGTATGTTTTGTTTTTTATCAAATACAATGATGCCTTTTGCACTTTTCTAACATCCACTAACTCCTGCCAGATTTTCTTATTCTTAGTTGGCACACCATTAACAAGAATTAGAGGTTCACTTTCTACACTGTCTACACGAATAGTTTCAATATTTTTCTTTAAATCTAATGGTAAATTCACCACTCTTCCTTGTAATCCTCTTTGTAAATCTGAAGGAGGCAATTTACTTGTTTTAGGCTCCATACGAACAAAAGCCCGAAACGGGTGCATACACTGAATGAGAATAGACTCACAGGTATTGAGATCTGTCAGTTGTGGAGGAATAGCAACTAACTCTAAATTATTATGCACAGCTCTAGCAGGCATTCTATTCTCATCTAACTTGTTATACCAATATTTACAAATACACTGATCAGAACCCAAATCAAAACAATTCTCTACCAACAAATAAGTTGCAAATTCCTTCCACTTATCAATATTTAGTTTTTAAATACAGATCAACACTCCTAGTCTGATTTTTGAAGTGAGTTCAGCGACAACAAGTACAAGAAACATTTGGCCTTTCATCTGAAATCACCATAAACTTTGTACTGTCATTTTCAAAATTTTCGGTACAACTGTGTTGAACATTCTCTCCATCATTTTCTTCTATTAATGTTTGAGTTTCTTCACTCTCTTCTTCAGGACCGAAGTAACAAAACTCAATATCATCACAAACCTTTTTCACATCTGATACTGACCCTCGCAAAAGAGCACTGTTCAACTCATTAAACTTTCGTGCTGGACTTTTTGCATAATACAATCTTCTCACTAACTTCCGCATTTGAGTATAATGTACTGCCAACATCCTGAAATGGTGAAAAACACTTTGACATACTTTCCTTTAAAGACAAGCCAGAGAATGACCTGGCAAACCAGTATGTTTTCTCACTCTGCAAGGGTCTAGTCCTTGCAACAACTTAAACTTTTGTTTCACACTTTTTTTTTCAATATGTTTGTAAGAAATTGCGTAATTTATCAAAAGATTCTTGTTGTACACTACAAATACAAATACAATCCCAATCCCAAGTGTACACTGGGGCTTTAGGACATCTGCCTAGATCTTCATCAGCTATCACTTCTTCTGCATTTCTAGGAACCATTTGCTCTTTCTCAACCAGGCACACTTCCGCCCTGAAACCTTGTGGCCCCCTTGTATGGGTTCGCCCCCTGTCACAAAGTCTGATATTAAAAGCTTGGGGATTTGGCTGGACCAAGACCTTATGCTTAACACCCAAGTAAAGAAAACTGCCGGAACCTGCTATGGCCTCCTTCGTTCTACCCGCAAAATTCTCCCTCTGCTCCTGCCCAGTCCAGGAAGATATTGATTCAGGGCCTCATATTGTCTAGACTGGACTATGGTAATGCCCTTTACCACGGCGCTCCAAAGAAAGTGATGGCTAAACTCCAAGCTGTGCACAATATTGCCGCCCGGCTTCTCCTGGGCGGCGTGTGTATTTACCATCCCCTGAGGCATGAGCCGGGGTTCTAGGCTGCTAATTACGTTTTTAAGATTGTGACAGAATTAAAATTTGTTGTATTATAATTTAGCTTTTGACTCACTTTATGTAACTTTTTAAACCACTCCGGTTCGTTGCACAGCAATCCTCGACCCCTACTAGGAGGATTCGGAGCAGACGCGCTCTCTGAGAGGGTACCGCCATCTGTGGTGGATCCCAGGGCAGCGCACTAGTTGCTCGCTGACTCCCACTCACCTCCATCACTATAAAATAAACACCTGGCCCTGGCGGCACAGCGGACGGGCGCAGCGGGCGCCAAAGGAAAGCCCGTCCGCGCCCGTCCGCGCCAAGTCCGCGACAGGTGCAGGGTATATGTAAGAGGGGGGTCCCCGCAAGGAAACGTGCTGTGTGCAACACACACAAACAGCAACACTTATTTACACTTATACAACTATATAAACCACAATCAGAGCAATTGAGAGCAGTATTGTCATTTATTTTACAATACCCAGTATCAATCATTTAACAATACATTCTCAATGCTTTTTGAAAGGCCCCAAAGGGGGGAGGGAGAGGAGGGTGAAGGAAGGGGGTGTGCTCAGGGCAGTGTAAAGTCAAAGAAGAGTAAACAAAATCACAATGAAAACTATCATAAACGATATGGACATATGAATCAGAACAAATCTAACACAAAAGCCTAAATAATTAAGGCATCCATTTCAGGAGTATTACACTAAAGGCCTTCAACGGTCACATATGAAACACTAGAGATGATTAGAGGGCATGTGCCGGAGGTCCGCATCAAAGAACAAGAGCCGTCGACGTTTCGACCCCTGGCCGTAGGCTACGTTTGGTCCTTTAACGGGGTCTTCATCAGGACAACTGCAGGAGAAGGAAGAGGCAAGGTTGGAGGGGCGACAATATCTGTGAAATTAAAACAGTAGATCAGGTCGCTATTTTAAGATCGTCATCCTATTAGACAGAATTCAATTACACTAACGGGGATTTACCATGGGCTCAGGGCCTGCTGGGCCTCCAAGCGTAGGACATTAGAGTAGGACCAACCATTAGTCTTGGTCAAACTCGGTGATTTGGATTCGCTAAAACACAGAGGAATAACATAGCTTTTGGAACGAGTGGAACTTCAGGAGACTGAAATTGCTAAAAAGAAGAACTCCACTCACATGAGTTGTCAACCAATCAGCCGATTGGTGAAGGTTTCTTGATACACTTTCCCAGTAGGCAATTAACACGGGGAGGAGGGTGCAAGTGAGTATGCACCAGCTGTGAATAGAATGTTAAAAAATGATTAAGTCGGGTGCTGCTTGTATCAGACCTGAGTGGGTACTGGTCGTGCCATGCAGTTACTTACATTAAAATTGAAACGAGCAACCTAGAAGGCCACTGTCGGTCTTATCACTCGGAACTTTTCTCTGCTTCAAACTTTAAGAGTGAGTAGTCGCTGGAGAAGAGAAATAGGTACAAGTTGCAAACGGCTCCCTCAAATCACTCGATTAACCTAAGTGTGTACTTAGGGACATTCTTAACCACGTACGTACCTCCAGTGTGAGAGTCTGAGAGCCGATCCTCCTTAACTTGGTGTCGGTCTATCTACGAGTCACATCAGATTACATCAAGGGCCAGAATAGCTCAACCGTTCTGTCAATCTCAGTGGAGTAGAAACCTTAACGGGGAGATTTAAAAGGGGAGCTTACACCTTAGATACTAAATTAGTATCTTTCTCAGAGTTTTTAGAAGAGAGGAAGTTTAGAGGGTTTTTTTCAGCAGACTTACACAATATTTATGAGGGCTGCTACCATCAGTTGAGCATCAGCGCCAAATCCGCATAATTGCTTCGCGGAGTTTAGGCAGGAACCGTGGTTGTCGATTTTCGCCGGGAAGGGAAATTACGAAGTGGAAAAAACCATCGGATATCAAAATTTGGAATACTCATGTCATGGTGTGACTGGGTATAAGTCGCTTGTTGTAGGGGAGGCGCATGGTACTTACAGGCCCTCGATGATGCCACTGCAGTCAATGCTTGTCCGAGGCAACTCCGCAAGACAGCTATGCGGAGTTTTGGGCGGAGTCTATTTATGACTGACTTGTGGGAAATGGAAGAGTTACTTCAAGAATCGCGTTCTCGGGATGGTGTTGTTTACTGAGAGAACCCGCTAGACTTACAAATCAGTGAATCATACGTTCCTTAACAAGTGGTACATATTTACACATTGCAATAATTACAAGCGCTCGTGCATTTCTCAAACATGAGGGTGTAGGCGAGCCGCATCAGACATAGTATTGTAGAACCATTATAAATACCAACTCAAGCACTTCTCTAACATGAGAGTGTAGATGAGTTTGTTCGCACAAAATTAGATGTTATTATCTACATCAATCAATTGATTAACCTAGTGCTGCCAACTGTGCCAGACTGCTATCCTGTTCATTCAGACCATTTTTTATCGAATCTAAAAGGGACATCTATTTCGATTCACGTGTGTTGAGAGTCACCTGCAGGTTCCCTCCTCTTGTACATAGAGATACTTTTTCAACAGCCCACCATCTTAACTCTGACACCATATGCCCTGCCTTCTGCCAGTGGTCTACTAGAGGAGCGCCCAATACCTTACATCGTAGTCTGCTGCAATGGGAAGAGATACGGGCTTTTATCTTCTGTTGAGTTTGCCCCACGTATACATGATTACAAGGGCATTTTACAATGTAGATCACACTACTAGAGTTGCAGTTCGTATAATGTTTCAGCGTGTAGGTGCGACTGCCATGGGTGAATTACTTTGTCTGGATGGTGGTTTCACAAGCAGTGCAGGTGCCGCATCTGAAGTGCCCCACCAGAGGAGGTAAGTTCCACAATGTTGTTAATGTTGGATGACTCTCTGGTTCCAAGTAGGAATGAACCACTATGTCACGTATGTTTTTTGCCCTTTTGAATGAGTGAAGTGGGAGCTGAGGTTGTTGTATCTCGTCTGCCACCAGATGCCAGTTCTTATTTATGAGCTGTTTAATCTCATTACTCCTTGTCGAAAAGGTTGTGACACAAATCATGCGTTCTAGCTCAGTTGAGGTTGAGGGTTCAGGATTCAGTAAGCTTTCGCGTGGATTGTACCATGCCCTCTTCCTGGCACGTCTAACCATTCGTGCTGGGTACCCTCGAGCGATGGGACGGTCGTTTAAGATCTCAGATTCTTTAATGTAATTCGCTTGAGTTGAGCAATTTCTCCTGATTCTCAGGAATTGCCCTACAGGCAAATTGTCTTTTAATCCTCTTGGATGGTGACTCCCATACTGTAGCAAGAAGTTGCGCTCTGTGGCTTTCCTAAAGAGTGTCGTCTGAAGGTGATCCTTGTCCACATAGATAGAAATGTCAAGAAATGGAATGGACTCATTACTAGATTCCATTGTGAATTGGATGTTGGGGTTTCTGGAGTTGAGCCAGTCATGGAATTCAGCTAGTTGTTGTTTGCTGCCCTCCCAAATACACAGAACATCATCGATGTATCTGACCCAAAGGGTCAGTCTGGTGTGAAAAGGATTGTTAGTCGAGAAGATATGCTGGGTTTCAAAATGGTCCATGTAGATGATGGCCAGGTTTGGGGCAAAAGTAGCCCCCATCGCTACACCCTTCGTCTGAACAAAAAACTCTTCCTGAAAGATAAAGAAGTTCTGTTTCATTGCGATACTCAGCAGCTCAATTATGAAATCCGTGGGAACTTGTACAGGGGCTGGTCTTTTGTCTAGTACCTCCTGTATTACATCCAAAGCATCCTGTTGGGGGATGCTAGTATAAAGCGATACAATATCGCACGTCACCAGAAGCTCCTTTTGTTGATCAAATGGTCTCTCGTCTATCAAATTGATAGTTTGTGTGGTGTCTCTAAGATAGGCTCTGGTGTTGAGTGCAATAGGCTTTAGGAAGAAATCAATATATTTACATAGTGGCTCTAGCATAGAACCACAGCCCGACACTATCGGGCGACCGGGGGGGTATCCAGGTTCTTGTGGACCTTTGGTAAGGTATAAATTGTGGCCAATCTAGGAAATTTTTGATTTAAGAATTTGAATTCCTGCTCACTTAGGAAGCCATCATCCAGACCTTTCTGCGTGGTTGACAGAATAGTAAGGGCCAAATCCCTGGACGGGTCACTCTGTAACTTGCGGTAGCTGATGCCATCTGACAGTTGTCTATGGATCTCTTCCTTATATTTCGTCAGGTCTTGCACAACAATTGCCCCGCCTTTATCGGCAGGTTTGATGACCACATCCTTATTGGTGCCAAGATCAATCAATGCCTTATTCTCTTTTTTGCTTAGATTGAATTTAACAAACTTTTTCTGATCAAGTAGTTGATCTACTGCAGACGTCACAATTTCTTCAAATGCCAAGATCTTGTGGCTCATCGCATAGGTTGGTGGGAAAAAAGTCGAAGGTTCTCTAAGTCCAGTGATGGAGCGCTGTTGCCTGGTTGTTTGGTTGCGGAAATAATACCTCAACCTGATCTTTCTAAAAAATCTGTATAATTCTGTTTTGAGCAGAAATTTGTTGGCTGGCGCTGTAGGGACATAGGAAAGACCTTTACTCAAAGCCTTGATTTCTTCATCTTGTAGTTGGTATTTAGAAATATTAATCACAGGATTAGTGATCGACCTGCTGGTGCTGGATGTATTTGGTCCATTGGTGGGAGCCTGGTTCACCACCTGTAGGTGTTGCGTCTGGTCGAGATCTCTCCATGCACTTCGGGGCGGAACGTCACCCGTTACTGTTTGCCCCTGTTGCCGTCCCATCCGGAGTTCTGTTGCTGACCTCTCGCTTCTCCCCTCGCCCAATTGTTCCCGCGTCCTCGAGGGGGCCTCCATTGTCCTCGGCCCTTGTCCGCGACAGGTGCAGGACATGCTGGTCAAATCCAATCTAATCCTGGTCAATTCAATCCTATTCCTATCCCAGTAACTCGTATGTATAATGGAAAAGACCTTTTTAATGCATAGGGACAATGGTAAATGCTCCAGCTGTCCTTCTATGGAGTTGTTATGGGGCCCTTTCTCATGTAGAACCTGTAAATGGACCACCCCATGGCTCTCGGAGTCTTTGCCATGTGCCGTCTCCACATGGTCAGGCTCTTGTAAATTTAAGGGCGGACTGATTAATGCTCGGTCCATATGTTGCCATAGTCAGGACATCAGGGATTTGATCCTTGATCTTGACCTGGACCTGGACTTCCTTTTTGTGACCGCGACTTGGCTCAACGACATCAGCAATCCAGACCTGGCAATTGCTCTTCCATCGGGCTTTACTATTTTTAGGCAGGATAGACAGAATAGAAGAGGGGGAGGGGTTGCTTTATTCATCAGAAGTACCCTCAAATGTCACACATTCAACTTAGGTCCTCTTAAAGGGCAGAGGGAAAATGTTTCTCGATTATGCTGAATGCATTTGCTTCATTTTCAAGAGGTTTGGTCTATGGTCCTTCAGGTAACTCCACTCCATTTCTTGATTCAATAGGAGAATGTCTAGGGCAGCTCCTGTTGTGCTACCCTCATTTTACTCTCATGGGGGATTTCAATCTCCAGTTGGAATCCAAAAATGATGCACAATCCACTAACTTCTAACAGACTTGGACATTTTCAGGTTACACCAATTGGTTGAGCTATTTACCCATTCCGCAGGTCATACATTGGACGGTGTTTGTTCTAATTTTCCAACATTATCAACTCTTAGCCCGATCCCACAATCTGGACAGACCACAGTCTGATCCCATTTAATATCTGTCTCTCAGGTCAGATAAAAACACCCAGGGTCAATCAGCAGTTGACTACTGAAATAAATTGGAAGAAGATGGACTATAAAGGTTAACTCTTCACGTCAGTTGCAAGCTCCCAGTCTGTTGGGAGATGCGACCCATGATTCTAGAAGTTTTCACTCCTGGATGCATCAAGTTATCATAGAATGCACCCCGCCTAAAGTACGCCTATAAAAGGGTATAAGGCGAAAACCGAATGCCCCCTGGTTTTCGCAGGCGTTGGCAGAAAGTCACCTACTATGTAGAAAAATGGAACGGAAATGGTGGAAATCCTATGACCAATCAGCCAAAATTGCCTATGTTCTGCGGGATATTACTGCACTGCTGGGGCTTGCCCCTTTTATTGATAGTCCTACCCACGTTAAAGAACACACGTTAGACTTAATCTTTTCTACGGTGCCGATCGAGGTGTCCTCGCAGCTCCCAGTCCTTTGGTCTGACCATTTTTTTAATAAAGTTTGTTATCTCATATGAGACTAGGACTAGTCAAAGAACACAGAAGGAGGTGACTCGTCAATCCAGAGCGTTCCATTTAGTGACAGCAGACATGCTATCGGAGGCGCTCTGTCAACACCTGTGCAAATTTACAGGGAACTTAGATACTGATCTGACTTTGGTTCAGAAATGGCTGCAAACAAGATTTGAGGAGCTAGCCCCAGTGAAGTCAACTAGAACTGCTCCCTGTCATGATTCTGCTCCTTGGTTTACCTCCACACTACGTAAAATGCGCCAAGACTGTAAAAAGGCAGAAAGACTCTGGCGTCGTAAATACGACCCAGTGGAGAAAATAAAGTACTGTGATGCCATAAAACAGTACCATAAACATATTTCCGAAGCCAAAAAGGAATATCTTGAGCACAGGATAGATCGGGCGGACAACATGAGTAGGGAACTCTTTAGAATTGTTAAAGAGTGGATTAGGCAGCTTGCTGACTTTTTTGTCACAAAAATTAAAACCATTCAGGACTCCTTTCCTCCCGTGGACTCTTCCTTGGTTGCCGATGACTTCGGTAGCAATCGGCCAGTACCATCCTTAGAGGCAGAGCCTGGACCCACACTATCGGTCTTTCCGCAGTAGTCTTGTGCAACGTCGCTGGAGCTACCGGCTCGGCTTCAATCTGGCTCACCCCTGGATGCTTGTCCAGCAAAGTGCTTGGACAGGGTGGCATCGGCAGTAAACAGCTTGTTGAACCCCCTGCTCAATCTGTCTTTGAGCTCCGGAGTGGTGCCTTGGGAATGGAAACACGCACTCATTCTGCCGCTGATCAAAAAACCTCTGTTAGATCCTTTGCTGCTGGCTAACTATAGACCGATCTCCCTTCTCCCTGCTCTGGCGAAGGTGGTTGAGAAGCATGTTCTGTATACACTTACCACCTTTATTGAGAATAACAACATTCTCCATGACTCTCAATCCGGTTTCCGTACTAATTATAGCACAGAGACAGCCCTCGTGGAGGTGACCGACGCCATCAGGGAGACGCTCGATCTAGGGGGAAAGGCTATGTTAGTCATGCTGGATTTGTCGGCGGCTTTCGACACCGTCCCTCATGCTGGTCTCCTTTTAAGACTCAGGGAGATCGGACTGCGGGGGACGGTGTTGGATTGGTTTCAATCCTTTTTATCGGACCGCCGACAGGTGATCTGGGCTCCACCGTTCTCCGCTGAAATGCCATCGCTAGAGGTTGGGGTTCCTCAAGGGTCCATTCTGAGCCCCACCATCTTTAACATCTATATGGCCCCTCTGGCGTTGGTAGCGGAGGCTTATGGGGCCCGGGTCATCTCATACGCTGATGACACCCAGCTCCTGTTTACATGCAGCAAAGGAGAGGCTTTTGACGGCGACAGGATCAAAAACTGTCTGAGTGCAGTCTTTGCGTGGTTTCAGCGGCACAGCCTGAAATGCAACTCGGATAAGTCTGAGTTGCTTTTCTTTGGCTGTGCCCCTGATCCGGGTTGGAAGTCCTGGTGGCCCCAGGACATGTTTCCCCCTGAGAAATCATCTTCCCAAGTGAAAAATCTTGGAGTGGTATTTGATGATGACCTCTCCTTCCGCCCCCATATTATGAGGATATCAGGGAAATGCTTCGGCATCCTTAAGATGCTGAGGAAGTTTCTTCCTTTGCTCTCCCTACAGTATCGGAAGACGGTAGTCCAGGCGCTAGGAGGGTCTCGGTTAGATTACGCTAATGCGCTTTTTGCTGGTCTGCCCAAGTACCTCCTGGCTAGACTGCAAATTGTCCAAAATTTGGCGGCCAGAGCCATATTTGGCCTGCCAAGGAGAGCCAGCGCCCAACTGCTTCTAACTAGGCTGCACTGGCTACCTATTTCCAAAAGAATCAGATTTAAAATCCTTACGCTGGCCTTCAAAGCCCTTCACTCTGTCGGTCCTAATTATATCAGGAAGCGTACCGCTTTCTATGTGCCGCGGAGGACGTTGCGGTCAGCCGATTTGGCTAAAATGGAGGTGCCTATTGCCAAACGAGTTCGGATGGGAGGACGGTCCTTCCAACATGTGGCAGCTCGCCTTTGGAACGAGCTCCCTCTCTCCCTCCGCAAAGCTAAGAGTCTCCTAGCTTTCAGGAAAGAGCTGAAGACCATGCTCTTTTCCGCGTAATCACTGTGACTGTAGTGCTGCTGCCTCTGTGTTTTTAGGTTTCAGGTCTCTTTGCCAAAGCGCCGGGACACCCCTTGGGGTAGCCGTGCGCTCTAAAAGTACGGCCTTAACATAACATAACAGAAGGATTTTCCTGGCCTTTCCCCTACTTTTCCCTCTAGTCATCTGGGGATGGAGGACAATTTGACACACATCTTGAGTGCCTTCCAACCGGCCTCCCTTCTTCAAACCAGGGAAATCATTTTGGCCTGTAACTCAGGAGCACCGTCTGACTCGTGCTCTCCTCAGATACTTCATCAGTTAATTGATGCAGTTAACCCCTCCATTAATGCTATTGTTAACGCATCATTAGGCTCAGGGGTTGTACCTCAGGAATGGAAAAAAGCGATTGTCAAGCCGTTAATGAAGAAACCCAATAAATCCACCACCGACTTGTCAAATCTTCGTCCAATATCGCTCCTCCCAGTCTTAGGTAAAATAACAGAGCAGATAGTGAATCAAGAATTAAAGGACTTTGTAGATACTCATAACATTTTACACCCACAACAGCCAGGCTTCCGACCTAGACACTCGACCAAAACTGCGCTTATTGAGCTTTCTGATTCTATTACATTTTTGCAGGATGATGGGAGAAAGGCTGTCTTGATTTTGTTGGATCTCACGGCAGCATTTGACACCATCTCTCATGAAATCCTGATTGATAGACTGATAGGTATAGGTATAACAGACGTTGCCCTGGCCTGGATAGTATCCTTTTTGACCAATAGATCCCAAACGGTCTTTTTGAGGCCTTTTCTTTCCAACGAAAAAAAGGTCTCAAATGGGGTCCCGCAGGGCTCAGTTTTAAGCCCTTTACTGTTCAATATTTATATGGTCCCTCTTATTGCACTGATAGAGTCATACGGCATACTTATAACATCATATGCCAATGACACCCAACTTGTGGTCTCTTTGGCTAAAAATTCCACCAATGCAGAACAAAATTTTAAGATCTGTCCGACGGATGTTTTCCGCTGGATAGCCAATAACCACTTAAGATTTAATGCCAACAAAACAGAGATCTTACCCTTGGGCAAGGAGGCCCTTTTTTGTCCAAAGGACTGGTGGCCTGATGAGTCACCTGCTCCGCCCCACTCAGTAGAAACTGCAAGAAATCTAGGGGTCCTATTTGACTCCTCTCTTTCCTTTGACCAACATGTAAGGAATACGGCAGGAAGCTGTTTTAGCATCATTAAGTCTCTTAAGAAGTTTTTGACTTCTTGCCTACGGACTCTAGAAAGTCGGTCGCAGTGGCTCTGATAATATTGCGATTAGATTATTGCAACGGCCTAATGGCCAGAGTCAAAAAAGCTACGCTAAAAAGTTACAGAGTGTGCAACATGTGGCAGCAAGATTAGTTCTCAAATCATCTTGAAGATCTTCTGCCTCCGCTGCGCTTCAGACCCTGCACTGGCTACCCTTGCATAAAAGGATTCTGTTTAAGATCTTGCTAACTGCTTTTAGAGCCCTTAATAAGACAGGCCGGAGATATCTTGTGAGACGTTTTACTCGTTATGATCCCCCGAGATGCCTGAGGTCGTCTGGAGGTAATCTAATCAACATCCCTAGATTCAAGCTTAAAACCAAAGGAGGAAAGACTTTTACAGTACTGGCCTTTAAGGCCTGGAACGCCATGCCCAAGGACCTCAGACTCCTCGTACAGGAAAACGCCTTCAAGAAGCATTTAAAAACTTGGATCTTTAGTCTGCCAGATGGTTTTGTAATGGCTGCCATTTAGATCTCAACATTAGGTCTGTACACGTGTTCAGTGCCAGGATGCTCCTTTCGGAGCGACAGTTAGCGCTTTAGAAATACCCCATACACATACAAATACAAATACAAACAACCATTGTTCAGCTAAACCAGCCCTTAGGTCACTTCATTGGCTTCCCATACTTGAAAGAGTACATTTTAAGGCCCTATGTAGCACTCACAAAATTCTGCATGGTAAGGCCCCCCCTATCCTAAAAGAATTTATTGTTCCATATAAACGTGCGCTAGTACTGTAACGCTTCAGGTCACGCTGTGTTTTTATCTTTCCTTGTTATTTGAAATAACTTTTAAAATTTTACCTTGTGTGTGTGATTGACTCCCTTGGCACCCGCTCATAATTCCAGCTACTTCCGCCCCCTACCCCATTCCACCACGGGCTTGCCCGATTGCTGTGGAGGGTATGCGGGGCGGCCAATCACAATCTGTGCATGCTGGGAGGGTGGAGTCTGGGGTCAGCGCACCAGCCATTTAATAAGATGCACTTTAGGACGCACATCGAGCGCGCCGAAGGGGCACCTAAGGCAAGCCCATCTGCGCCCGGCAAACACGCTGGTCCAGGGCTCAACTGCTGGCCATGAGGCCCCTGACCAGTAGCTGCAGCTCCAAGTGCAACCCCCCTCTGCTACCCGATGAGCACTTTGCATGCAAAGATTGCTGCTTCTCTCTAGATGCACTCACCGTCTGTTCTAGAAAACGCTATATAGCACCACACTGTGATTTACCGAGAGAGGTGAAGGCGTGCCTCCTCAACCGCCAATGCTTCCCGCGACATGCAGGCGATATCTGGCTATCTATTACCAACCACTCATGGGACCTGAGGTTTCTTACTGAAACATGGGTCAAAGAGTCCTCTAACCCAGACATATCGCTCGCAATCCCCCCATATTACCACTTTGTAGGGATTAATCGGCCGGGGACAAAAGCGGGAGGGGGAGTAGCTATTATTTTCCGGTCCCAATGGTAAATTACCTCCAGGAAATTGCCCAACTTAGGCCCTATTAAGGCGATGTACTTCAGTATCACGGATCCTACTCACCTGATCCTGGTGGGCACCCTAATCTACAACCCCCTGGGCACACAGCCCTCTCATCTTACTGAGCTACTGGCCACCCTTGCTGACCTATCTCTAAAACACCCACATTTTACCATCTTAGGTGACTTCAACTTACATGTGGATGATTTTTCCTGTCCAAAAGCGAGGTCCCTAGTAGAAACACTAGCTGGAATAAATTTGGACCTTAGAGTTCATAGCCCCACCCATACCGCAGGCCACAAATTATACCTGATTTTTACGAACCTGTCTGCTCTTTCCACTCTGTCACCAAATCCTCTGACCTGGTCTGACCACTCTCTCATCCCTTTCATTTTGACTATCCCCCCCACTCACCTCGAATAGTGTAACACCGAATCTGGGTAGAAAATGGTACAAAGTCACCTGTGACGCGCTTGAACCACTACTTTTGAATAAGGAGTGGCTTCAGTCAGAGGATTTAGATGCTGATGAAAAAAAATTCAATACCATTCTCACTACAGCGATAGATGCGATCGCCCCCTTGCTGCCCCTCTCTTCTGCTCTGTTGAAGCCCTCCGCCCCATGGTTTTCCCCAGACCTTCGTACAGAAAGAAGCAAATGTAAAAAACTGGAGCGCCTTTGGCGACGAACTTATGACCCCTTCGCCAAATATACTTATAGAGTTGCATTAAAAAAATTTCATAAATTAAAACAAGCCACTGTGAAAACATATTTTGCCAACAAAATTCACTCTGCAGACAACTCGTCCATGACCCTTTTTCAAATTGTGAAGGACTTCACAAAACCATCAGCCCTTACCCGTCTCCTCACACCGAGTCAAGAACTCTGTGATGGTCTTTCGAACTTCTTTCATCACATAAAATTGAGGATATTTTCTCTTCCTTCATACAGACTAGAGGGCATGGTGAGACGATATCAGCCCAACCCCCCTTACCGGCCAGCGTAACCACTTTCGAGGCATTAAAACCCATCGTAAGGGACTCTGCCCTAAGAATAATGCAAAGATGTAAGTCTGGATCTCCCCTATACCCCGTTCCAGCTCAAGAATTCACTCTATTAGCGCCCCACATCACCGCCCCCCTAATCTCTATCTGGAATACCTCCCTTTCCTCCGGCCAATTCCTGTCGGAATGGAAACAGGCAATGCTAATCCCCTTATTAAAGAAAGTGAATGGTGACCCGACGGTATTAAGCAATTACCGACCCATCTCGCTTCTCCCCAAACCAGCCAATCTGGCTCACCCCTGGATGCTTGTCCAGCAAAGTGCTTGGGCAGGGTGGCATCGGCAGTAAACAGCTTGTTGAACCCCCTGCTCAATCTGTCTTTGAGCTCCGGAGTGGTGCCTCGGGAATGGAAACACGCACTCATTCTGCCGCTGATCAAAAAACCTCTGTTAGATCCTTTGCTGCTGGCTAACTATAGACCGATCTCCCTTCTCCCTGCTCTGGCGAAGGTGGTTGAGAAGCATGTTCTGTATACACTTACCACCTTTATTGAGAATAACAACATTCTCCATGACTCTCAATCCGGTTTCCGTGCTAATTATAGCACGGAGACAGCCCTCGTGGAGGTGACCGACGCCATCAGGGAGACGCTCGATCTAGGGGGAAAGGCTATGTTAGTCATGCTGGATTTGTCGGCGGCTTTCGACACCGTCCCTCATGCTGGTCTCCTTTTAAGACTCAGAGAGATCGGACTGCGGGGGACGGTGTTGGATTGGTTTCAATCCTTTTTATCGGACCGCCGACAGGTGATCTGGGCTCCACCGTTCTCCGCTGAAATGCCATCGCTAGAGGTTGGGGTTCCTCAAGGGTCCATTCTGAGCCCCACCATCTTTAACATCTATATGGCCCCTCTGGCGTTGATAGCGGAGGCTTATGGGGCCCGGGTCATCTCATACGCTGATGACACCCAGCTCCTGTTTACATGCAGCAAAGGAGAGGCTTTTGACGGCGACAGGATCAAAAACTGTCTGAGTGCAGTCTTTGCGTGGTTTCAGCGGCACAGCCTGAAATGCAACTCGGATAAGTCTGAGTTGCTTTTCTTTGGCTGTGCCCCTGATCCGGGTTGGAAGTCCTGGTGGCCCCAGGACATGTTCCCCCCTGAGAAATCATCTTCCCAAGTGAAAAATCTTGGAGTGGTATTTGATGATGACCTCTCCTTCCGCCCCCATATTATGGGGATATCAGGGAAATGCTTCGGCATCCTTAAGATGCTGAGGAAGTTTCTTCCTTCGCTCTCCCTACAGTATCGGAAGACGGTAGTCCAGGCGCTAGGAGGGTCTCGGTTAGATTACGCTAATGCGCTTTTTGCTGGTCTGCCCAAGTACCTCCTGGCTAGACTGCAAATTGTCCAAAATTTGGCGGCCAGAGCCATATTTGGCCTGCCAAGGAGAGCCAGCGCCCAACTGCTTCTAACTAGGCTGCACTGGCTACCTATTTCCAAAAGAATCAGATTTAAAATCCTTACGCTGGCCTTCAAACCCTTCACTCTGTCGGTCCTAATTATATCAGGAAGCGTACCGCTTTCTATGTGCCGCGGAGGACGTTGCGGTCAGCCGATTTGGCTAAAATGGAGGTGCCTATTGCCAAACGAGTTCGGATGGGAGGACGGTCCTTCCAACATGTGGCAGCTCGCCTTTGGAATGAGCTCCCTCTCTCCCTCCGCAAAGCTCAGAGTCTCCTAGCTTTCAGGAAAGAGCTGAAGACCATGCTCTTTTCCGCGTAATCACTGTGACTGTAGTGCTGCTGCCTCTGTCTTTTTAGGTTTCAGGTCTCTTTGCCAAAGCGCAGGGACACCCCTTGGGGTAGCCGTGCGTTCTAAAAGTACGGCCTTAACATAACATAACAGAAGGATTTTCCTGGCCTTTCCCCTACTTTTCCCTCTAGTCATCTGGGTATGGAGGACAATTTGACACACATCTTGAGTGCCTTCCAACCGGCCTCCCTTCTTCAAACCAGGGAAGTCATTTTGGCCTGTAACTCAGGAGCACCGTCTGACTCGTGCTCTCCTCAGATACTTCATCAGTTAATTGATGCAGTTAACCCCTCCATTAATGCTATTGGTAACGCATCATTAGGCTCAGGGGTTGTACCTCGGGAATGGAAAAAAGCGATCGTCAAGCCGTTAATGAAGAAACCCAATAAATCCACCACCGACTTGTCAAATCTTCGTCCAATATCGCTCCTCCCAGTCTTAGGTAAAATAACAGAGCAGATAGTGTATCAAGAATTAAAGGACTTTGTAGATACTCATAACATTTTACACCCATAACAGTCAGGCTTCCGACCTAGACACTCGACCAAAACTGCGCTTATTGAGCTTTCTGATTCTATTACAATTTTGCAGGATGATGGGAGAAAGGCTGTCTTGATTTTGTTGGATCTCACGGCAGCATTTGACACCATCTCTCATGAAATCCTGATTGATAGACTGATAGGTATAGGTATAACAGACGTTGCCCTGGCCTGGATAGTATCCTTTTTGACCAATAGATCCCAAACGGTCTTTTTGGGGCCTTTTCTTTCCAACGAAAAAAAGGTCTCAAATGGGGTCCCGCAGGGCTCAGTTTTAAGCCCTTTACTGTTCAATATTTATATGGTCCCTCTTATTGCACTGATAGAGTCATACGGCATACTTGTAACATCATATGCCAATGACACCCAACTTGTGGTCTCTTTGGCTAAAAATTCCACCAATGCAGAACAAAATTTTAAGATCTGTCCGACGGATGTTTTCCGCTGGATGGCCAATAACCACTTAAGATGTAATGCCAACAAAACCGAGATCTTACCCTTGGGCAAGGAGGCCCTTTTTTGTCCAAAGGACTGGTGGCCTGAAGAGTCACCTGCTCCGCCCCACTCAGTAGAAACTGCAAGAAATCTAGGGGTCCTATTTGACTCCTCTCTTTCCTTTGACCAACATGTAAGGAATACGGCAGGAAGCTGTTTTAGCATCATTAAGTCTCTTAAGAAGTTTTTGACTTCTTGCCTACGGACTCTAGAAAGTCGGTCGCAGTGGCTCCGATAATATTGCGATTAGATTATTGCAACAGCCTAATGGCCAGAGTCAAAAAAGCTACGCTAAAAAGTTACAGAGTGTGCAACATGTGGCAGCAAGATTAGTTCTCAAATCATCTTGAAGATCTTCTGCCTCCGCTGCGCTTCAGACCCTGCACTGGCTACCCTTGCATAAAAGGATTCTGTTTAAGATCTTGCTAACTGCTTTTAGAGCCCTTAATAAGACAGGCCGGAGATATCTTGTGAGACGTTTTACTCGTTATGATCCCCCGAGATGCCTGAGGTCATCTGGAGGTAATCTAATCAACATCCCTAGATTCAAGCTTAAAACCAAAGGAGGAAAGACTTTTACAGTACTGGCCTCTAAGGCCTGGAACGCCATGCCCAAGGACCTCAGACTCCTCGTACAGGAAAACGCCTTCAAGAAGCATTTAAAAACTTGGATTTTTAGTCTGCCAGATGGTTTTGTAATGGCTGCCATTTAGATCTCAACATTAGGTCTGTACACGTGTTCAGTGCCAGGATGCTCCTTTCGGAGCGACAGTTAGCGCTTTAGAAATACCCCATACACATACAAATACAAATACAAACAACCATTGTTCAGCTAAACCAGCCCTTAGGTCACTTCATTGGCTTCCCATACTTGAAAGAGTACATTTTAAGGCCCTATGTACCACTCACAAAATTCTGCATGGTAAGGCTCCCCCTATCCTAAAAGAATTTATTGTTCCATATAAACGTGCGCTAGTACTGTAATGCTTCAGGTCACGCTGTGTTTTTATCTTTCCTTGTTATTTTAAATAACTTTTAAAATTTTACTTTGTGTGTGTGATTGACTCCCTTGGCACCCGCTCATAATTCCAGCTACTTCCGCCCCCTACCCCGTTCCACCACGGGCTTGCCCGATTGCTGTGGAGGGTATGCGGGCGGCCAATCACAATCTGTGCATGCTGGGAGGGTGGAGTCTGGGGTCAGCGCACCAGCCATTTAATAAGATGCACTTTAGGACACGCATCGAGCGCGCCGAAGGGGCACCTAAGGCAAGCCCATCTGCGCCCGGCAAACACGCTGGTCCAGGGCTCAACTGCTAGCCATGAGGCCCCTGACCAGTAGCTGCAGCTCCAAGTGCAACCCCTCTCTGCTACCCGATGAGCACTTTGCATGCAAAGATTGCTGCTTCTCTCTAGATGCACTCACCGTCTGTTCTAGAAAACGCTATATAGCACCACACTGTGATTTACCGAGAGAGGTGAAGGCGTGCCTCCTCAACCGCCAATGCTTCCCGCGACATGCAGGCGATATCTGGCTATCTATTACCAACCACTCATGGGACCTGATGTTTCTTACTGAAACATGGGTCAAAGAGTCCTCTAACCCAGACATATCGCTCGCAATCCCCCCATATTACCACTTTGTAGGGATTAATCGGCCGGGGACAAAAGCGGGAGGGGGAGTCGCTAGTCGTAGTGAAGTAGTGTGGCTCACTGGTTAGAGGCGGCAGACCCGAGAGCAGAGGACGGCCCGGGACCAGGGTTCGATTCCCGGCGTGGCAGGTTTCTGGACCAGGGTCAGCGGACTCGATAATTCTCTCGCCTCGGTGCCCACTCTGATCAGCGATCACACTCGGCAACTCTGGGCATTAGCTTGCCTCATCTTCACTAACGGCCCCACCAGACCGCCGGGGATGCCTGGTCTCACCCTGGAGATACCCATTAAGGGACCATCTCTCAGGGAAGCCAGGAAGGGTTTCGCAGCGGTCGAAGCGCCTTGGGACCCTACGGGTAAGTAGTGCGCTATATAAATGCCTATACATGCTATTATTTTTCGGTCCCAATGGTAAATTACCCCCAGGAAATTGCCCAACTTAGGCCCTATTAAGGCGATGTACTTCAGTATCACGGATCCTACTCACCTGATCCTGGTGGGCGCCCTAATCTACAACCCCCCGGGCACACAGCCCTCTCATCTTACTGAGCTACTGGCCACCCTTGCTGACCTATCTCTAAAACACCCACATTTTACCATCTTAGGTGACTTCAACCTACATGTGGATGATTCTTCCTGTCCAAAAGCGAGGTCCCTAGTAGAAACACTAGCTGGAATAAATTTGGACCTTAGAGTTCATAGCCCCACCCATACTGCAGGCCACACATTATACCTGATTTTTACGAACCTGTCTGCTCTTTCCACTCTGTCACCAAATCCACTGACCTGGTCTGACCACTCGCTCATCCCTTTCATTTTGACTATCCCCCCCACTCACCTCGAATAGTGTAACATCGAATCTGGGTAGAAAATGGTACAAAGTCACCTGTGACGCGCTTGAACCACTACTTTTGAATAAGGAGTGGCTTCAGTCAGAGGATTTAGATGCTGATGAAAAAAAATTCAATACCATTCTCACTACAGCGATAGATGCGATCGCCCCCTTGCTGCCCCTCTCTTCTGCTCGGTTGAAGCCCTCCGCCCCATGGTTTTCCCCAGACCTTCGTACAGAAAGAAGCAAATGTAAAAAACTGGAGCGCCTTTGGCAACGAACTTATGACCCCTTCGCCAAATATACTTATAGAGTTGCATTAAAAAAAATTCATAAATTAAAACAAGCCACTGTGAAAACATATTTTGCCAACAAAATTCACTCTGCAGACAACTCATCCATGACCCTTTTTCAAATTGTGAAGGACTTCACAAAACCATCAGCCCTTACCCGTCTCCTCACACCGAGTCAAGAACTCTGTGATGGTCTTTCGAACTTCTTTCATCACATAAAATTGAGGATATTTTCTCTTCCTTCATACAGACGAGAGGGCATGGTGAGACGATATCAGCCCAACCCCCCTTACCGGCCAGCGTAACCACTTTCGAGGCATTAAAACCCATCGTAAGGGACTTTGCCCTAAGAATAATGCAAAGATGTAAGTCTGGATCTCCCCTATACCCCGTTCCAGCTCAAGTATTCACTCTATCAGCGCCCCTCATCACCGCCCCCCTAATCTCTATCTGGAATACCTCCCTTTCCTCCGGCCAATTCCTGTCGGAATGGAAACAGGCAATGCTAATCCCCTTATTAAAGAAAGTGAATGGTGACCCGACGGTATTAAGCAATTACCGACCCATCTCGCTTCTCCCCAAACCAGCCAAAATATTGGAAAAAGCAGTACAGGAGCAGCTGGCTGACTACCTGGAATCTAACACTCTCTTGCATGATACTCAATCCGGATTTAGATCCGGATATTGCACAGAGACGGCCCTCCTGGAAGTATCAGAGACCATAAGAGAGAGCGTGGACAGAGACAAAGTGGCTATGTTGGTGCTCCTCCATCTGTCGGCGGCTTTTGACACCGTGTCTCACTCCATACTACTGATAGACTCCGTAACATGGGGATACAGGGCACACCACTGGCATGGATAAAATCATTCCTGTCTGGAAGAACGCAACAGGTGTGGTGTCGGCCCTACTTGTCGAAAGACAAGAAGCCTCTTAGTTGTGGAGTCTCTTAGGGGTCGGCCCTCAGCCCTTTTAATGTTTATATGTCACCATTGGCAAGGGTTATAGAGGCCTGTGGAGTCAGAGTGGTCTCTTACGCTGATGATACTCAGCTGATTTTCTCGTTTAGAGACCACTCTGACAAAGGACTTGCAAATTTAAATTCTGCCTCACTAACATTGTCCAATGGATGACAGCTAATACGTTAAAATTGAACACCGATAAAACCGAGGTGCTATTTTTCAATCTTAAATCCCCTCTGCTGTCTCCTATATGGTGACCGCCAGAGCTAAACCCCCCCTCATATCCCTGCCAAGTCTGCCCGGAATTTGGGGTTTTATATTGATAATTATCTGTCATGTAAAACACAAATCCAAAAGGTTTCCTCAGCCTGTTTTGGCAAATTAAAAATGATTAAAAAAATCTCCCCCTATCTATCCAGGGACTCGATGAGAACTGTTGTGCACGCTCTCATCACTCCTCATCTGGACTACTCTAATAGTCTATATGTAGGTGTTCCTGCATATCTACGTCACTGACTAAAAATCGTCCAGAACGCAGCGGCAAGACTGATCTGCCACGTTCCCTACCGCCACTCAATTTCCCCATATTTAGAGAACTTACACTGGCTTCAGATATCCCATCGCATCCACTTTAAAGCCCTGGTCCTGGCCTTCAGAGCACTTAAGGGGAATGGACCAGGCTACCTTAGGATCAGACTGAAGCAGGTCCAATCAGTTCGGTCCCTCAGGTCGAACCACCTTCGTCTCCTACTCCCTCCCCGCTTTCACCGCTCCAGGAGAGGAGGCCGAGCCTTTGCTGTGGTCACTGCTAAACTATGGAACTCCCTGCCGCTCAACCTCAGACTAACTGATTAAGAATCCCAGTTTAGATCCAAATTGAAAACATACCTGTTCTCCAGCTACTAGCCGTCTGAGTCACTACCGTCACTGTCCACAGCGCCGGGACACCCCGGCGGGGGTAGCCGTGCGCTTAATACATTCCATAATAATAATATATAAAACCAACAGAACTCTTCAGTCCACACATCTTCATTTGACTTCAATACCTAGGATTAAAAGGGCGCGATCAGGAGGCCGCCTTTTCTCTTACAACGCCTCCAAATTGTGGAAGTCGCTTTCAATGAATATCCGCACCCAGCCTAACCTCCTTTCTTTTCGTAAGCTGTTGAAGACCTGGCTGTTCCCTTAATTCCTCCTTTCTTGCCTCACTCATTCTATCATTAGCGCTGGGACGCTTACGGGCAGCCATACGCTCTAGAAATCTGTAAACATAAACATAAACATAAACAATTGGACAACCATCTCTAACCTCATAAGCTTGACCACTGGTGTCAACTGCATGCCACAAATTATTGCTCTGTAAATAACTCCCTTCATTAAAAAAAGGCTCAGAACTTAAACTGTGTTTCCATTGTCCTAAAAAAATATCGCAATATTAGTTTTGTTAATTACTCTTTTCCTCTTACTTTTGCCCTTCATTAAATGTATTGGTTTATCTAATGATCAAACTCTCTTCAATACTAAAACGTTTTCTCTTTACTTCAAAAGCCTTTTCAACAATGGATTTTTATAAAATTGTGTTCCCTTTCTATATTTTTTGTGTCTTTCAGTAAGTTATTCACAACTCTGTTGTAAAATAATTTTTGGAAGATTTCTTTATATTGATTTTCTATTATTTAACTATAAGTTGTATCCTTTGTTTGTTACATTGCCTTTTTTGCCTTTCCTATTCTTTGCACTTTTTCTAGTGCTTGGAACATTTTCACTGCTTTGCACATATGTATTTTTTTTCCTCAGTCTAGTAATCTTTTTTATAAAGTCTTTTGAAGTCTTACCAGAAATTGTTCTCTTTTTCGTCACATTATGTTGGTCTTCCAAGTTTTTTCAAATAAGTATCCCTTTTCTGACTTCTTATTCGTCTTTCTTTCTGTGGCATGATAATTTTATTTTAACGATGATAAACAGTATCTGTAAAAAATAAACATATAAAAGTATTTTTTTTTAACTTTTTAAAATTATACATTTTTATTACTATACAATCACATTTCATATAAATTCTAACTAAAAAATTGTAGACCTGAAGCAGAATTGTGAAAGTTTAAAGAACACTACATACATAGTGCATACCAATTTGAAGCACTCCATAACAGTAAAACCTGAAGCACTCTATGAGCACATACATATTTTCTAAATGATCACAATACAATAAGGAAAGACACTGAGTGAATTCATAATTGGTTCACTTTTACTTTAGTAAATAGATTACTACATGGTACATAAACAGTCACTATGGTTTTGCATCACTACCGATTTAGAATTTAGAGTAGTGCAGTGTTGTTTGTCTAGTGTAAGGGCTCGTGCTGGGGTAGTATTCTTGGATAGCAGTGGTATTTGGCTAGTGTAGGTGGTCCTGCTGGAGTAATGTTTTAGAATTTAGGGTACTGCACTGGTGATTGCGTAGTATTGGTGATCTTCCTTGGGGTAGATTTAGGGTTTAGGGTAGTGCAGTGGTCTTTGTGTAGTGTAGGGGGGTCCTGCTGGAGTAGTGTTCTAGGATAGTGCAGTTGTGATTGGGTAGTGTAGGAGGTTGTACTGGGGGTAGATTTAGGGTTTACGGACGTGCAATGGACTTTGTGTACTGTAGAGGGTCCTGCTGGGACAGTGTTCTAGGATAGTGCCTTGGTGTTTATATAATGTACAGGATCATGCTAGGGATAGTGTTTTAGGATTTAAGTGCAATGGTGTATGTATACTGTATGTTGTCATGCTGAGTACTGCAATGATGTTTGACTAGTGTAGAAGATCGAGCTGAGGTACTGTTCTAGGGTAGTGCAGTGGTATTCCCGTAGTGTCCAGGGTATTGCTGCGTACTGTTTTATTATTCAGGGTAGTACAGGGGTGTTTATACAGTGTAGGGGGGTCATACTAGGGGTAGATTTATAGTTTAGAATACTGCACTGGTCTTTCTCTAGTATAGAGGGTTGTGTTGTGGTAGTGTTCTAGAAAATAAACTGGTGTTTGGGTAGTGTCGAAAGTTCTGCTGAACTATATTTAAGATTTAGGGTAGGAAAACCGCAACATTCTATTTCCAATAACTTTGGCGTCGATTGATGAATCTTCTTGACATTATTTTCCAAACTTTTGGCCAGCTCAGTTCCGCTCCTTCCCTGAACGTTTGGGGGTGATTGGTGAAGTGGGGGCTCAGATTTAGTCCTCAGTTCTGACTTGTGCCTTTCACTTATCTGGTGTCAATCTGATAAAGATATTTCTCCTTGTTGTGCCTCCCCTGGGGAGGGATTGTATTTTTACTCATTCATAGCTTTAACAATGTTGGTATATCTGGGAATGCACCAAAATCCATGGGTGGATGCATGGGGCTCCACTGAAGAAACGCCTATCTGGAACAGACTAATGCAACAGAGAGATTTGCTCTGCGTTGTGTTACTCCAGATTTTTCAAGACTTGTATGCCTACACAAGGTAGCCTTGCATGGCTTGATAAATCTTACTTTAGCTAGCACAAGGGTGGCACAACCCATTGAAAATATACCACTGGCAGTTTAAACATACATCATATTGTTATCATCATCATCAGCATATTCATTACTCTTACAGAGTGCTAAAGACCAAAAAGGCAACTAAGCACTAAAGCAAAGACAAAAAGAAAAATGTGAAAGAGCAATGAAAAAGGAAAAAGCTGATGGATGAGTCATTGAACCTGTGGAGATAAATCCACAATGCATCGGCCATGCATGGAAATGCTATACCCTTGGCGTTTTTCTTACTCTCTGAGGAGGGATCAAAAGGAGTTTGTGCGCTGACCGCAATAAGTGTGCTACCTGGTATTTTTGCAGTTATATTTTTGCCGTCATATTCCATATAAAAGTTGCACCCCAAAATTTAAAACTGTTAGCTGTTCACATAAATTCTTTGCAGCGGCAATATCGACATACAAGCAAGTCACGTCTCATAGCACTACAGTTCATTTCACTGATGCTTTCTTCACCTTCTTTAAAAAAAAAATCTTTTGATGTATAACAGTATTTAATTACAAAATTGTGCGCTTCAGCAGCAGACATTTGATGTGTCATCAATTACCACCCGCCAAATGGCTAATCATCCCATTTAGCCTGGCATTGAACATTGGAGCAGAGGTACACACTAAATATTATGATTGCAAAGCAGTTAAAAAGAAAATTAATATTGGATATGGTTTATAAACGATTCTAATCTAATGCTTAATGGAAAAATATAGTTCAGTTTTAAGGGTATTTTTCGTGTTGTTTATTCACAATTGTTTTAAGCACTTTGCCTGCATTAGTTGTAACCTACATTACAATTATAGCGAATATTTTAAGGCATACAACTCACCAACAGTATTTGGTTTAGTGTAGGTGCCCCCTGCACTTTTCAGCTACCAAAACAACATCTAAAAACTTTAAAACTAGCCATGATGAACATTAATTGGCAATGCCAAAATTGGTTATATATTTCATGAAAATGTTTACTTACCTATGTAAAGAAAGAATATCCATGGGTTTAATTAATTTACAATTTTACATTTAATCACATGATTTATATCATATTTGCAGTTTACCTGTGATATCGGCCGCAAAAAACATCGCCACAGATGACTCTGGCAAGGATCACTGAAATAATATCGACTGACAAAATATCGACTTGCCAAAATATCGTGGACAAAATATCGACAGTCAAAATATCGAGTTTGTATCTACAAACAGGTAAGTACAAAAATATCGAGTACAAACTATCGTTAACAAAAATATAGATGTAAAAAATATCGACTTTATTAAAAACAGTGTTAAATTAAATTAATATTACATTTTAATTACTAAAATATACTTAAAACGACTTAAATTAAATTATAATAATTAAATAATAAATGAAAATAATAAAAATAATTTTTTAAAATCTTATTTGTTGACCCTGAACCCTAAAAATACCCCTTTACCCAAAAACCCAAAACTGACCCTGAACCCTAAAAATACCCCTTTACCCAAAAACCCAAAACTGACCCTGAACCCTAAAAATACCCCTTTACCCAAAAACTGAAAACTGACCCTGAACCCTAAAAATGCCCCTTTACCCAAAAACTGAAAACTGACCCTGAACCCTAAAAATACCCCTTTACCCAAAAACTGAAAACTGACCCTGAACCCTAAAAATACCCCTTTACCCATGAACTGAAAACTGACCCTGAACCCTAAAAATACCCCTTTACCCATGAACTGAAAACTGACCCTGAACCCTAAAAATACCCCTTTACCCATGAACTGAAAACTGACCCTGAACCCTAAAAATACCCCTTTACCCATGAACTGAAAACTGACCCTGAACCCTAAAAATACCCCTTTACCCATGAACTGAAAACTGACCCTGAACCCTAAAAATACCCCTTTACCCATGAACTGAAAACTGACCCTGAACCCTAAAAATGCTCCTTTACCCAAAATTTATCAATATTATTTAATTACCAATTAATTATTAATTAACAATAACAATAAAGTAAATATATTAGAACATTAGGTGTAATTATTTTGATAATTAATATTATTTTTTCAAAATTAATATCTTAAAAATAACACAAAATTATATATATTAAAAATGTACTCTAATTAATGTAATTAACTAATTACAATTAATTAATTAACAATTATTTACTAATACAAAATATATTCAAAATTATATTAATTAATTAACTAATTAATATTAATTAATTATCAATTAATTATTAATTAAAAATATTAACAAACATATATTAATTAATTAATTATTATTAAATTACTTCCCACCCTATTCCCCTATAAACCCACAACCCGCTACAGAATTACATTACGCAATTATTATCAAAACAAAATTCATGTAATAAAATATTTTATAACATTAATACACACTATTCACACATATTATTACATAAAAATACACTATAAAATATTATATATATATAATATTTTTGCTATCTATATTTTATACAGTCGATATTACTTCACTTACCTGAAAAACGATATTTTTGTAGTCGATATTATGTCCAGTCGATATTTTGTCCAGTCTATATTTAAAACTCGATATTATGTCCAGTCGATATTTTGGAGTCGATATTTTGTCTCTATACCCTCTGGCAACTATCGCTAATGACATGCAGAGTAGGCGTACCTGTGCAAAAAGCCGCGACAAAACCACTTTGCAACACTCTCAATGACCAGCCAGATCAGCGATAAGATCACAAAACAGACGAAAAGGTGCGTTAGCAGCAGGAAATTAACACCTGCTCAGACCTGGTGTAAAGTCGGACTACAACCTGTACCAGAAAAGGGAGCCCAGCCCAGAGCCACACCTGAAGACAACAGATGCCATGGAGCCACTGATCATGCAGCGTGGACACCCAAGAGGGCAACAACACCCACCGCCACCACCCCCGGAACCCCCTCCTCCGGGCGCTACCCCGGACTAAGCTTTGCCACAATTAACATACATGTGAGTACAGAAAATCTGATTCATTCATCCACTATTGAAAGTCCAAACAAAACAAAAAATTCACATTCAAATTTGTCTCCAAACAACTAATCAGAAGATTCATGGCCGGGCATCCCTGGACAATCTGTAAGTCACAGCCTGCAAGACAATATCCAAGATAAGAAGGTGTGTCAGGCACTCAACAAAGGAGAGAGTGTGAGAGAGAGAAAGAGAAAGACTGAACAAAGAGCGAAAGGCAAATCGGGCCCTTGGCTCATTCATACATGTCAACTGCTGTGTGTTTCACAATTGTACACCCCAAATCTAAAGGCTGGCATCAATGTCAGCGTGAAAGCAACATCAAAATCAAGAAATGCAACCAGTAGTCAGACTAAAATTAGGAATGAAAGCTCCTTTGTCTCAATACACAAGACAGAAGGACAACCAAACCCCCGATCTTAGTCTTTATGCGGCTGGCACAACCTGCTTGAGATACCAATCACTCCCACACCACGAACTGCGCTAATGAAATACCAACATGTCCACATGTCTAACATGTCCACCCCCACACTTGTCCCTGCCCGAGCGGCACCTGCAAGGGCTGCCCTTGACACATTGGTAAAAACAACCCATACGTCTAGACGTTGCACACACATACAACTCATTGCCCAGAGCTGTGGCATATTATCCTCAGAACTGCCACCCTCTGCCTGTACTACGTGACTGCAAATGCAATGGCAGCCCATCCCGGGCACATACACAGCCCCCATCATGTTGAACTGTACCGTGCACGAATGCTGCATCTGTTGGGATCACTGCCAATGGTAGTCTTGCAAATCAGTTTCCGTATGACTTTCCGTCTTGCCTATGTCACATGCGACCAGCCCTGGTTCCACTGTAGATCATGCACATTCAAGTGGCCCATTGAGGTGTGCCTATCCAATACAATGGTAGCAGAATTGGATTATGACTTGACTGTGCGCCCCCTATTGGCCCACAAACAGGAGTGTCACCAGGATACCTGTGCTTGGGATGCCTTAATCTTTGGCGTATGTGGTGGCAATTGTGCATGGGAGATTGCACAACTCCTCACGTGCAGTGACCACATCGATGCGCTTCCCTATTGGTCTGTGTTGCGGTTTGGCAAAACGGCATGGACTGAGCAGTCCATGAGCAGTTAATTGATTGGCTCTCCCTCATGTTCCTTGCACTCCACAACAACGTACTTCTGGAACAAATGCAAAAACAACAGTTGATGGACAGAATGCAGTACAGAGATCTGGGCCTAAATCCATCGTTTTTTTGCTCATCACACCACCTCAGTTCAGACATAGCCATATGCAAATCAGCCTTGATCCTGTGCCTCATGGGAACAGTGCAGCCCGAACTGCCAAGCCATGTCTTCCCTGGACCAGAATCAAGCATCCTAGGACCGGTTTCTGGCTATCAGCAGTCATCAGCCAGACTCCAGTGGTGTGGAGAGCACGGGACTCAGTGACTCAGTGACTCCAGTGGTGTGGAGAGCACGGGACTCACGTTTTTAGCATACCCGTCCCACTCGGGCTGACAAGTGCAAAAACAACAGTCGATGGACAGAATGCAGAACAATGTCATACATTCACCCCAGTACAGAGATCTGGACCTAAATCCATCGTTTTTTTGCTCACCACACCACCCCAGTTCAGACATGGCCATATGAAAATCAGCCTTGACCCTGTGCCTCATGGGAACAGTCCAGCCCAAACTTTTAATGTTGTTTTTGTACTTCTGGAACAGATTGCCCATGAAGCTGCGCTCGTATTCATGGACGAGTAACTACATTCCTGCAGCCACATCTGATTGTCACCACAGCACAGGTCCCCACACCTAGTTGCATCTTGGGGAATGCTCACATAACCCATAATGACAGTGGACATGTCTACCTTTGCCTTGACTGAGAATGCATGTGCTTGGAACTACATGTGTCTACACACACCTTTTGCAAGCTGATGCAGTCCCATGGGCATTGCTGCACAGCATCGTTTGGCAATGTTCCCAATTCTGACATATTGCTGAGGGGAGAGTGCACACATGGCAAGGTAGTATGGCATGTGTCCTTCTAGGACCCTTTCATCTGCCCACTGTCAGCAGAGCAGACAGTCGGTGCAGTCCGGTGGCACTGTACCTTGCAGATCCCATGGGCTGTGAGTCGTGTCCCCTAACATGGGACACTCAGCATACGCCACTCGTGATCCGTCCAGCAAGGGAAGATGGGCCAAGACCGTTGCCATCCGTAATGATTTGTGTTAAATTTTTGCCTCACCATTTCTTGCACCTCGACTTGTTCCTATGCTGCTCGTAAGTTTCTTAAGCATTTCTCTGCATGTTGTGGCCCTTGCCTTGCCTGTACTGACACGCACATGCTAATAAAGTCTACGCAACTTCACTAGTGTTAAACTGTGATGATTGTTTATTAGAATGACAATTTATGTGCCTCAATGAGCATTGTTTGTACACAGGGAGGGACTGGCTGACGCATGTACAATGCGGGTGGGTTCCATTTGACAGCTGCACCTCTGTGAGCCAGACATTGTGTTTGGGATAGTTGCTGGCAGACCTGTGCACTTACGTGTCTGCAGCAATGTGATTGTGGTGTACAACTTCCAGGTTAGGTGGAGCAATGTTATCCACCAATACAGACCGTGTCCATAAAGATGTGTGTGAGTAGGCATGCAAAGAGACGTTCTATTGTCACAGGTGATGGGGACACCACTTCTGGCCTGCTACCGAATATGTCATTCCTACACACAGCCCTATTTAATACATGGACGTTGGGCTACGTTGGGGGTTTGTGAGATTGTTGTTCATGTGCAATGAGGCCACATCTAGTTCACATCTTCACAGTCATCTAATTGGCCATGTGCCTCAGGGTCAAACATGTGCATGATATCATTTACCAGGGGGTACCTGTCAGGGCAATCAATGTCCCTACATTTATCCATACGTGTATGCTTGAGTGAACATAGACATAACACATCTGTGTGATTTTGAATGTTTAATTCACATTCTGGGGAATTTCAGAGCTGGAGCAGTACAGTGCCATGTCAAGCCCGCATTACATGGTTACCCAGTGGTTGTCCAATCAGAGTCCTTTGGGGAATGAAAAGTGAATTTAAAGAGGTAGATTTCAGTCTGCAGCCGCTTGTTGTGTCATTGGTAACCAGAGCAGATATGGCAGTCCATGTCGGGGACCAGGTGAATGTTGCAGAGTGTTGTGGGAGACAGTGGGAGGTGTTCACATCTTGTTCCTCTGATACGTCTTCTTTGTACGGTGTGTGAGGTGTGTGTGGTGGTGTGTGTGGTCGTGTAATGTCTGCATCACTGTGGGCCACTGGCACATCAGGGGTCGGAGATGTGTGTTGAAGTTCCGGCAGCAGTTATCTGGGACAGGCTCAGTGGCAGCAATAGCAAGATGAGGAACTGCAAGGCATGGAAGATCCCGGCGACATCTCGCTGGTGTTCTGCCGTGACAGCCAGTCTCCCAGCCTGCGTCAGGTCCATGGTCTCCATTGTCCTGCGCATCTGTGCCAACCATCATTGCTGGTGCCTGTCTGACTAGACAATTCCTGTATCCGAGTAATGGCCCAAGCGATGTCAGCCAAGGATTGTCGGAGTGCATGGTGCGGACAGTGGGGGTCCGTATGGACTATAAGTGGTCCCTGATGGGACTCAGACACCCATGTATGGCATCAAGTTTGGCCAAAACCCACCGCAGCTGATCAGCCATCTCCTCCTGGTAGCCAAACACACAGCGTTAGAATTCCATGTGTTGTTCGTGGGGGTCCTGTGCGCCAGCCGTGGTGGTGTGTGCTTTTTGCTGTGTAGTCTGTGCAAGGGGTGGGGTCACCTCAAGGCAGCTGAGCTGCCCTGCTCCTGGGGGTGGGGTGCTGAGGCTGTCCATTAGCCATTGGAGCATGTCTGTGCATATGTGCAGGGTGTCCACTTCATCATCAGTGATGAGATCCATGGTCTGCTCTGCATGAGCTATTGATTGTCCCTCTGCAATGTTAAGTGGAGATGCAGGTTAACAGAGTGTCCCATGTATGTTGATTCTTTGTAGGTGGTTACATACAGACTGCATGACAATGTACATTGTGACTGTTTTGGTGGAGCTGGCTATTTGGTGGGAGACAGTGGACATTTTGACTTCAGAAGCCCTCATCACTGACCTACCCCCAGCAGCATTTGCGGCAGGGGTGCGTAGAACACGCTGTTGGCGCCAGGAGGTGCATAAGTGGAGCCGCGGAATTCCACAGCGCGGGAGCCCTCATCACGGACCTACCTGCTACATTGCCACGCTGACTCTTGCCCTCAAGGGGCTTGCTTGTACCGGACACCGCTGGGGAGCCGCCATTGTCCCGCTGCCATCAGAGACTACACTCCGCAGCAGCCTTTGCGGCGGGGCACGGAGAACACGCTGTTGGTGCCAGGAGGCGCATAAGAGGAGCCGCTGGATTTCGGAGGGCGGAAGCCCTCATCACTGACCTACCTGCTACATTGCCACGATGACTCTTGCCCTCAGGGGGCTTGCTTGTACCGGACGCTGCTGGGGAGCCGCCATTGTCCCGCTGCCCCCAGGGACTACACTCCCCAGCAGCCTTTGCGGCGGGGACACGGATAACACGCTGTTGGTGCCAGGCGGCGCATAAGAGGAGCCGCGGGATTCCGCAGGGTGAGACACGCGTGGGTGTGCCAAAGGCGGGCCCGTCCCTCGCCCATCGGAGACCGGAGGAGGCTAGGCTGGGTCACCCCTCTGATATCAGCTCCCATCTCAAAGGAATATTAAGGTACTGTGAAGGTTCTATCTGTTTATTGGAAATTTATTACTACTTTTTATCTCCCTTGGATTGCATCTCCATTCAGTGGGTTGGGCCGGCATACTGATTTATTTCCTGTAAAATGAGTAAGAAAAAAGGAGTTGTGGGTACCTTGGATGCCTTCCTTTTGAGGGCAGAATCTTTGATAACTCAAGAAATCCAGATTGCTGAACGCCGGTTGTCATTGGATCTGGCTTTGTCGCAGCCCTGTTTGTCATTACACAATCCTGACCCTTTATGTATACCTCAGGTATCGAGGAGATTGTCATGGTTAGTTCCCAGGAAGTCCTGGAGGATGGCGCTCCTACTACCGCGGTAATAGAGGCGCCTCTTATTAACACTAGGGCACAGGCAGCAAAAAATAGCGGGAACACTAAAACAAAAGCATCAGTAAGCAAAAGGTAGAGAATAGAGCGTACTCGGGAAACTTCAAAAGCCAAGCGCTCGCTTTCAATTATTCAGCAAATCTCACAGTTACCTCTTTAAATGAGGATGTAAACTTAGACTTGGCCTTGGATTCCAGGGGCACACAGACTGATGTTATTTTTAATCAAAATGCGGCCGGAAGGGACGCCAGCTCTAATGCGGAAACTTTGTTAATAAATGCGGTGGAGAAAATATTAGATTCTGCCTTATCTCACACGAAGGAGGAGATTAACAAGAATTTTGAATTACTTCGGGGAAGACTTAACAAAATTGACTCTAATATGGACAATTCTAGTGGTCCTAAAGTGTATTGTCCCATTGGTAATGGGGGGAGTGGTAGCTCGATAGCACTGAACTCAACAATGTGTAGGCCGGATATGACACACACATCTTTGGCAAATAAAGATGTTACATTAGCCAACTTTTGTAGTGCATGCAGGGATCATATTAACCCATATCCCTCTAAGTCCCAACCTGTTGTAAGCCTGGCCCAAAATATACCCAGAATCAGTGATACAAACCCAGGTAGCGACAGCCTTCCTAGGCGCCCGCTACCTGGTATAACTGTAGGCCCAAATGCACCTAATTTAAGTAGATGCACAATTGTTACTAGCCATATGGGAGATAACCGCACAAGAGCTAATGCAGACATTTTGAACCTACCTCCGAGTTCTTGTTCATATGTGCTAGTTTTAGCTGGAGTCCCACATCTTATTAGGGATCAGAGAGAGTCTTGGGCAGTGCTACATAATAAATGTGTTGACTGGTTGGCGAAGCACAAAAGATTCCACGCTTCAGATATGAATGGGTTGGCCACTCATCAAAGAGTATTGGTGGCGATTGTATTGTAATTAATTTCCGTAAACCCCAAATGGTCCGACAAATATTAGGCATTATTAGCAAACCGTAATGTCAAATACCAGTATTAGTACATTACCGCTGGGCTTTTTTTTATAAACCTCACCGCCTTTGTATTACTAATGTACATCCCTCCTTGCATGACAGTAACAGGTTTCAGGCCCTTTCAGGTTTGGATGCACAGGATTGACAATCACATAGGCTGATCGATGTCAATGAACGTGTGGGAAATATACTAGAGGAAATATCAGGCTTCCGATTACCTACCTTGATGAAGCAGTTAGTAAAGAATACGCAGTTACCTGCATCAGCTGACCATCAATCATATGTAGAATGTGACATAGCACTTGCACCAATTGTTCGCACTGACATACCTAATATTGTCCACAATCCTAAAAGAAGTAAAACTGACTTCGACCTTAATGTCATGAGTTGGAATGTTGCAGGCCTTGAATCAAGGCTAGCTGACGCAAATTGGTTGCATATGATATCTGACCAAGATGTCATAATGTTTCAGGAAACATGGGCCACACATGATATACATATAGAAGGGTTCCACTGTTTTAGTTCACCTGCACCCAAGCCTGACTTTGGCTGCGCATCAGGGGGTTTGTTTATTGGGATTAGTATAGCATCTGGAGGGAGTATTAAGGTTATACCCACCAATAGTCCCAATATCCAAATATTGAAATATGAAAGACGAGTCCCTTTTAACTTAATTATTTTTACAACAATGATTTTATTCTGTTCCAAATAGGAACTTCGTTGAGCTTTTTAGTAATCTTTCTAACTTAGACAGTCAGCAAGGTTTAGATGAGCCCATTGGGATCTTTTTACGTGGGGATTTTAATGCCAAACTACCAAATAAACCAAATGATGTGAACCCACCCCTTGCGGATTCCGCTGCACGAAGGGGTTTGTTACTAGATACATTTTTGAGCCAGCACATCCTTACTAATGTAATGGATATTGCTGGCATTGAACCTATTCATTGTTCCACAAATCAGCAGCCACCCATATTTAGAGGAAGGGATTGCTTTTCAACTATTGATTTTATTTTTGTCTCCCCTTGCCTCATAGACAGCTTACTGGCCGCTGAGGTTCATGTAACAGACTTTGGGGATCATAATCCCCTTAAAGTGGTATTATAATTAGCATCGCTCCCCGTGTACACCACCCTTCGTGGAGCAAGGGATCTAACTCCATCAACAGATAAATTAAGATTGAAATGGACGGGGGTTGATAGCAGTAAATTACTTCAGACTTTGCTAGAGGGGCACGCGCATCCAATCTCCTCATGTTTATCAACTGAAGGATTACACTCAAGGGTAATCGAAAATGTTACCAAACTTTGTTCAGTGATCCAATCCCTCCTGTCGGTACCTTTTAATCATGACGAAATAGAACCAGGGTGGTTCGATCATGAATGTTCAGAGGCCAATAGGAACTTACGCAAGGCTCTAACCTTCAAACTAAGGTGCTGTGCAGATGTAAGAAAAGCAAGAAAGAGGTACAAAATCGCAATAAGCGAACGGAAGGGTGTCCTCCTTAGTGAACGCTGGGAAGCATTATCAGAATCAGCTGGCGGAAAGAAGCGTAATATATTTTGGTCCACAGTTAGGGACTTGCGAAATATGGGCCAGCAATTAACACCAGTGAGCTGTACTATATCCAGCGAGTCATGGGACCATATGGCTGGGTCATGCCACCCCGCCATATGGTTTAGATCATTATGCTCAGGGTGAACTATGTTGCCTGCAAATTACACTGCTAGAGGTGGAAGAGGCAATTGCACAGAGCCTTGGTAATAAGGCCCCTGGCCCAGATGGGCTACCTATAGATTTAATCAAATGGAAACCTGAGTTCTGGGCTTCACTCCTTTTGAATGTTTTTAATAATTTACCCCACGCCCCCATGTCTAGTACCTGGGCCATGAGCATTATCGTCCCGATTTACAAAAAGGGAGAAATATCGGACCCAATCAACTATAGACCTATTTCCTTGCTTGACAATACACTAAAGATCCTGGGCCGATTTATATATAATAGGGTTTTAAATTGGACAGAGGAAAGCGGTATATTAGAGCCATGTCAACTGGGTTTTCGAAGTAAGGTCGGAACTACTGAACAGTGCCTAAACCTTAACTTGGTCATCAGCAAATATAATAGTGCCCGATCTTCCCCAGTTTATCTAGCCTTTATGGATTTATCATCCACTTTTGATTTAGGTAATAGGTCTAAGCTTTGGTCTATTTTATCGAATTATGGTTTTTATGAGTCCTTGGTACATTTTTTGGCATATTTGCACACATATCTTAAGGCACAAGTCAGAATTGGTATGGGTGGTGAGGTCTCGGGACCCATCAGGGTAGGTAGGGGAGTTAGACAGGGGTGCGTTTTAGCCCCGCCTCCTTTTTATCATTTATATCAATGGGTTGAATAATTCCCTGAAATTGTCAACTCCAGACGTCCCGATACTTAATGGCAAACCATTATTGGTACTCCTATACGCAGACGATGCGGTCCTTATAGGTCTTACCTTGCCAATGACTAACTGGGAAAGAAGTCTCCTATTCCGGTTGAGAGCAGGAACCGTAAAATTTTTGTTATGTTTCCCTCTTGGCTATCATCCAAATCTCGTAAATACATTATGCCCCTGTGATGGAGTGAGAGCACAAACTGCTTTGCACTTTTTATTTTTTTTGTAAATAGTATCTAAAATATGTGAAAAGGCTTTTAACCCCATTTTTAAAAAGCTTGGACCTGTTTCCTTGGAAAAATCCTATCAGATGCTGCTCTCCTTAGCAAATGAAGAAATAGTATTTCGCACTTGCACTTTTTTGAGAATCGCCACCCGAGCCCGGTAGATGATGAGCAACCCCTGACTATTTAAAAATTTTATATGGAAACCTTGCTAATATGTTTTAGGTTTATTATGGTGTATTAAATGAATTATGTGATATATAAGGATTTTATAATATTATTGTAAATATGTGATTGTGCTTTTATGAATTCTTGGAATTCGAATAAAGATGAACTGAACTGAACTGAACTGACTACATGATGGATGAGTGGTTGTACTTCTACATTATCATCTGGTTTGTCACCATTTGAGAAAACCACATGAGCTTGAGCCTAAGCTTGTTCGATCATCTTACATCGATCAGATGGTGATAACGTTATTTGGAGTGATCAAAACGTGGCAGTTCTATTGTAACTCCTACAGGAGTTCTTAGAGTCAGCACAATATGCTGAAATATTTTACATACATTTGCCTTTTCCAAGAAATTGGGTTATTGGCTGAGAGAGGTGGAAACTCCATCAGACAACAACCACAATCCTTGAACCACAAAACTCACTATACTATCCCTTGCTTAACCAGCTGGTTGGTAGGCATGATGCAGTCAGGCTTCATTTAGAGGCAATAAGTCAAGTATTTATGCTGCACACAAACATTAATAAAGTGAAAACCCAACAGAAGATAAATCCCAAATCAATTTTGAAAATCAGAGTATATTTTAATGAAACAAATGATACCAGAATGAGAAAAATCCACAATATCTCTAATAAGCAGAAAGTGTTGCTTGCTGTTATCTGGTCAAACTAGACTGTGGAGAAAGTCACAAGTTCTGGCTGACTGAGATGGAGTGAGGGCGAGGTGAATAAACCGAATAGTCCCACTGAAGAGTTATCTTCTCAAGTCTAGTTTAAAGAGATCTGTTGACATTGGAGGATGCAGAGATGAAATTTGTTCCGCACAAACAGCATTTCGGATGGTTTTTGCTGTAGCGCGAAGAGCTGGTCACCACTGGAGCATCACATAGACTCAGTGGTCTCCAACCTTTTTCGTACTGTGAGCTCCTTATGTTAAGACTATGACAAGGGTCTGTCTTTGCTGAAGCTCGAAGTGCATGTCTCCCGTTATCAGTTGTACTGGATGGTTGCTGTCTGCGCAAAGAGCTGGTCTCACTGGAGGCTCACATTGGAGGTTGTTGCAAGAGGGCAACTTTCAGCTTGAAAATTCCTGTTTGCAAAGAGCACAAACTTAAGACTTTTCACATTCTTCTTCAGGAGGATCTCTCACTGATGTCAGACAAAGCTCAAGGACCTCAGGGATCAGAACTCAATCAAACAGAGGCCAGCAGCAGATTTTAGGCATGTCCAGGCAAGTCTTGTGGGGTGCTGGTCAATTGCAGAGAGGCCTCTGGATGCTTGTTATATCCCTGACCTCACACAGTAGACCTGACAACTGATCCTTGGGTCACTCTGCATATACTGAGATCAATGCAAGCAGGTCTAAATGTCCTTCTTTAGCCCAGAAGGCAGTCCTTTAAGCAGCAGGTCAGGCCTTCTGGCAGCATACCAGTCCTTCTTCTGAATCTACCACAAGCCGGAGAGTGTTCTGATGCATTGTTCTAAATGTTCTTATTTAATCCTTGGTGCCAGCGTTTTTGTATGGGAATTCCTTGACCTTCTCCCAACACTAATGATGGTTTGTTCATTCCCTTCCCCTGTTCCAGGCTTAAGACTGTCTTGGGTGACAAAATATTCCTTTGTGCTGCAGACAAAGCCCTTTGATGAGTAAGAGCGGTTGGGTACAGCCCCTCCCCAACTATCCTGCCCGAATTCCCGATTGTGCCCACACCTGAGCCCCCTCTATCTCACTGTATGAAAGCAATACACAAACCCCAACAGCAAATCCATTCAGAGTAATGCTACCCAGGACACACTTGGTTGGGATAAGAAAATGCCAACTTTCTAAAAGTGGCAATTTCAGATTTCAAACTTAAATTCCAACTTTTAATGCTAGGAGCCTGGAGGCGCCATCTTTGTTTACGCTCTAGTGTCCAGCAGGACACTCGAGAGCTGTATTTAAGCTGGGCAAGACCAGTGTTAGCCCTTGCTAAGGTAACACCAGGGACTCTACGATCAGCGCGGGTCAGACTGCGCCTTTGGCATAATTATCGACACATTTGTGTGGCGTTTTTTAAAACTCCCCGTTTTGTCATTTGCTTTATTTTACTTGTCTTTTCCCCTGTTTTTAGGTGTCCACTTTGCACACTTGCACCATAATTGTTAGTTCACCGCACTTTAAGCGGGTCCCTTCCCTTGCATTACCGATTTAGCGGCCATATTGGGGGAAATCGGGACGCCTGGAGGCACCATCTTTGTTTACGCTCTAGTGTCCAGCAGGACACTCGAGAGCTGTATCTAAGCTGGGCAAGACCAGTGTTAACCCTTGCTAAGGTAACACCAGGGACTCTACGATCAGCGCGGGTCAGACTGCGCCTTTAGCATAATTATCGACGCATTTGTGTGGCGTTTTTTAAACCTCCTCGTTTTGTCATTTGCTTTATTTTACTTGTCTTTTCCCGTTTTTAGGTGTCCACTTTGCACACTTGCACCATAATTGTTAGTTCACCGCTCTTTAAGCGAGTCCCCTCCATTGCATTACTGACTTAGCGGCCATATTGGGGGAAATCGGGACGCCTGGTGGTGCCATCTTTGTTTACGCTCTAGTGTCCAGCAGGACACTCGAGAGCTGTATCTAAGCTGGGCAAGACCATTGTTAGCCCTTGCTAAGGTAACACCAGGGACTCTACAATCAGCGCGGGTCAGACTGCGCCTTTAGCATAATTATCGACGCATTTGTGTGGCGTTTTTTAAAACTCCCAGTTTTGTCATTTGCTTTATTTTACTTGTCTTTTCCCCTGTTTTTAGGTGTCCACTTTGCACACTTGCACCATAATTGTTAGTTCACCGCTCTTTAAGCGGGTCCCCTCCCTTGCATTATCGACTTAGCGGCCATATTGGGGGAAATCGGGACGCCTGGAGGCGCAATCTTTGTCTACGCTCTAGTGTCCAGCAGGACACTCGAGAACTGTATTTAAGATGGCCACGCTAGCGAGCAGCGGTAGCGCGCAGTGGGAGCGCCGGTCGCACGTCAGAGTCACGCCTGAGTCCAGCCCGTCTGCGCCCGGCCGCGCCTTGTCGGGCCCAGGGGCTGGATCCTCTGGACTATTCTCCAATTCAGATGCTACTCCAACCATTGTTCATAAATATACCGGTGAGAAACTCAAACAACCGAGGCAAGCACCACACGCCAACTGTATTTCGTGTGTCCTACCAGCGCATAATTTCATATGCTCGGGCTGCGCATTTCATATGGGAAAAATGTCAAGGTGCAAAGGAATGTCTCGTACTCAAGCACGCGGTAGGCTGAGGAAAAATAAATTTGTCCTGGCTCACCCTCTGCTGAAATTTTGGAATATCAACTGTAGGACCCTCCCCAAGCACAAGTTTAATATTCACGACTTTCTTGTCGATGAAAATCCGGATGCTGTCTTTTTAACTGAGACCTGGCTCCACGAGAGCTCTGGGCCAGACATTGCAGCCGCCATCCCGAATGGCTATGTAATAATGAGAAAGGACAGAGATACAGGCAAAGGGGGGGGGGGGGTACAGCTATAATGTTTAAATCTTTGTACACATGCCAACTTGAAACTTTCCCTCTCCGTGGAAGTGAAGCTGCCCTTTTTACGCTTACGATTAATGCCCAATTGACTTTGTCGGGTATTTTGATATATCGGCCTCCAGGTAATGCCAATTCCTGGGTGTCTTTCCTGGTGGAAGCTCTAGCTCCTTTGATGCTGAGGGTGGCTAACTTCACTATTCTTGGAGATTTAAATCTTCATTTAGAAGACTCGCCTGTACCTTAAGTCAACATCTCTTATCTGATCTCGAAGTCCTTAATCTCTTATTGTGTAACTCTGGACCTACTCACTTTGCGGGTCATCTGTTGGATCCAATCTTCTCAAATCTTCAATATGATTGCTCACAGAAAGCTCGCCCTTTGGAGTGGTCTGACCATTCTGCTAGCTTTTTCTCTCTGCCACTAAACAAGACCAAGGTCAGGAGCAGTAAAAGCAAAGACGTGCAGATACGTCGTTGGGGTAAACTCAATACCATTAAGTTTAAACGGCATCTTTTAGGGTCTCTTCCAGATGCTGATCGGCCCGTATCAGAGCTCAACGATGTGGTATCCAAATGGCTGAGTAATGCAGCGGACACCATGCTTCCTCTGACATCGAAGTGTTCCATGTCACATCGTCAGCCTGTGCCGTGGTTCTCAGAGGAGTTGAAGCTTCTTCGGGCCTACTGTAAGGCACTTGAAAGGAGATGGAGATCTAACTATTCCATCTCGCGGAAAGTGGCCTATAAGGAAGCCCTTAGAGGTTACCATAAACAGTGCAAAAGTGCGAGAGCTGCTTACACTGTGAACACGGTAACGCAAGCGCAAAACTGTCCCCGTGTTCTGTTTTCTGTTGTTAAGAAATTAGCAGGAGCTGATACCACTCCAACTCCCCTTCCCTTGGATGAGGCTCAATGTCAGTCGCTGGCGGAGTTTTTTATTTCTAAGGTTGAGCGCATCTACGATTCCTTGAGCTCTCCCCCTTCGACAGAGAAATCCCTGACTGGACCTTTATTGTTGCCCGAAAGTCCTGTTATTCCAGTGAAGCTCACGGAATGGCAACTGTTCGATGATGCCTCTTTTCTTGCATGCCTGAACAGTGTGAAATCAGGGTCTCCTCGAGACTCTCTACCTGCTAAGATCATGAAGATGTTAGACCCAAACCTGTATCAGGTATTTATAAATTTGCTTAATGCTTCTTTAAGGGAATCTCATGTACCCCAGGCATGGAAACATGCGATGGTGGTGCCCCTCCTAAAAAAGGCTGGTGCGGATGACTCTAATCCTGCTAACTTCAGACCCATTTCCCTTTTGCCCATCTGTTCGAAGATCCTGGAAAGGCACATCAATACTCAATTGAATCATCTTGTGGAGAGTTCTGTTTTTTTACACTCTTCCCAGTCTGGCTTCCCAGTCTGGCTTCCGAGCCCACTATTCCACAGAGACTGCGCTTCTCGGAGTTACGGAGAGTTTACGACACGGTATCGATCAAGGTGAAACATCTCCACTCATCCTGTTGGATTTAAGTGCTGCGTTCGATACCGTGTCCCATTCCATCCTCCTGAAATCTCTCCGTTCCCTGGGAGTGGCAGGTCCAGCTTTATCCTGGATTGCCTCCTTCTTGAGAGGGCGTACCTTCCAGGTTTTCTCGGCCAAAGCGACATCTGCAGTTTATCCATCGGCTTATGGTGTTCCCCAGGGGCCTATACTCAGCCCCTTACTGTTTAACACCTACGTAAGACCCCTGGCCACCATTGTGGAGGAAGCGGGGCTGATGCTATACTCCTATGCTGACGACACCCAAATTATCTTCTCTCTGTCTGGCAGTGATGATAACAGCCCTTCTGCTTTAAGGCTCGGCCTGGTACGTGTGGCCGAGTGGATGCAGAGGAACTGTCTGAAATTAAATGGGGAGAAGACAGAAGTGGTGATACTGGGCAAAAATAAAAATCTATGGGGCCCCCAACACTGGCCTAGCAATATGGGACCACTTCCTCAACCAGTGACAGTGGTGCGTAATCTTGATTTTCTTGTTGACGACAAGTTATCTATGGGGCAACAGGCTAAAAGGGTTGCCGCAATCTGTTTTGTCACCTTAAGATGGCTACAGAAAATCTTATGGATGCTGCCCCTCTCCACTCAGAGAACTGTTGTCCAGGCGCTGGTTGTTTCCCGCCTGGACTTCGGGAATGTTCTCTATTTGGGAGCTGATGTTGCAACCATTAAAATTCTGCAGGTAGTCCAAAATACGGCTGCCCGATTGCTTCGAAATGTTCCCTGGAGAACTTCAGCATTGCTTGCTTTGCGGGACTTACACTGGCTTAAAATTTCAGGCCGGATTAAATTTAAAGCCTTATGTTACCTGTTTAAGATCAGACAGGGCACAGCCCCGAAATACCTACAGAACTTAGTTCAACCATATAGGACACACTGCACCCTTAGATCTTCTGGCAATGGAGACTTTAGTAACTACAGAAAATCTTATGGATGCTGCCCCTCTCCACTCAGAGAACTGTTGTCCAGGCGCTGGTTGTTTCCCGCCTGGACTACGGGAATGTTCTCTATTTGGGAGCTGATGTTGCAACCATTAAAATTCTGCAGGTAGTCCAAAATACGGCTGCCCGATTGCTTCGGAATGTTCCCTGGAGAACTTCAGCATTGCTTGCTTTGTGGGACTTACACTGGCTTAAAATTTCAGGCCGGATTAAATTTAAAGCCTTATGTTACCTGTTTAAGATCAGACAGGGCACAGCCCCGAAATACCTACAGAACTTAGTTCAACCATATAGGACACACTGCACCCTTAGATCTTCTGGCAATGGAGACTTTAGAATCCCGAGATTTAAACTTGCTAGAATGGGTGGGCGATCTTTCGCTCATTTAGGCCCTAAGCTCTGGAACACCCTACCAGTTGTCTTAAAATTAGAAAATAATCTGTTACGTTTCCGGAAGGGACTCAAGACTTTGCTTTTTGAGTGATCTTTGTCTTTAGTTAGCCCCGCCTTCCTGAGTTTGCTGGTATTACCTGATATGTTCTTTTCTTCTTGAGTCTATCCCTAGCGCCGGGAAATCCACTGTGGGTAGCTGTTGCGCGTTACAAGTTAAATAAATAAATAAATAAATAAATAAATAAATAAATAAATAAAAACAAGTTCTGTAAAAATCGGGGAGTAAAGGCAAAAGGTTTGGGAAAATACCACAGCAAGGGTGTCAGGTCTTCATTAATAATAATAATAATAATAATAATAATAATAATAATAATAATAATAATAATAATAATAATAATAATAATAATATTAACTGCATCGCTGCTAGAAAGTTTCCCCTGCTGTGCTGGACAGCAATAAAAACAGGTGTGGTCATGACGAGCTCAGCTCGTCATGAGCACACGAGCACTGTGCTGCATGACGAGCTGAGCTCGTCATGAGCATGGAAGGGGTTAATAAAAGAAATTTGTTAAGCGCACAGCTACCCCAAACGGGGTGTCCCACCGCTGGAGCAGACAGAGAGCGGGCAAGAAGGCATACAAGGGCTAGTCATTCCGACTGAAGAGCCAGGTTTTCAAGGACTTACTGAACTCTTGTTCAGACTGAATCAGACATAACTGGGGGGGTAATTTGTTCCAACATGTGGTAGCACCTACCTCAAAATATCTACCTCCCAATCTAGTTTTTAAAAATCGAGGGATGGAAAGGAAGTGTTTATTGTTAGATCTTAATGATCTGGATTGTTGATAGGGTCGGAGTCTCCTCCTAAGAAAGGCTGGCCCTCTTCCATTGTCTGGCCTTAAATTCGATGCACTTTGTGATTGGCAGCCAGTGGAGTTGTCGAAGATAAGGAGAGATGCTGTGCCGTAGTGGAACCCCGCAGACCAGCCGGGCTGCGGGGTTTTGAACAATCTGGAGTCTACGGAGCAAACCCAGTGTAAGACCCAAATATAGGCTATTCGTATAATCAAGATGGGAAGTTATCAATGCATGGACTACGGTTTTACGGGTAGCATTAGGTATATAGTTGATACATTTCTTAAGGATTTTGATTTGCCAAAGCAGATGGACGAAACTGTTTGCACTGCGTCAAGAGGAATAAATGTTTATCCCATCTAACGCCCAAATTCTTAACCGAGTCCTTAGGAGATGGGGCGTTGCCTAATTCATCAGGCCACCACAAGTTTGACCGGAGAGATGAGGGTTGATTAAAAAACAAGACCTCGGTTTTATCTGCATTAAGTTTGAAAAAGTTGCAGTCCATCCAGGCGGCTGTGCTCTTAAGGCAATCTATTAGTGGGTCAAAGGCGGATGCAGACACCTCTCTAAAGGTGAACAATAACTGGGTGTCATCCATGTAGGATGTTATCTTAATCCCAGTTTTAGCGATAAGCTCTGCAAGTGGTGTTAGATAAACATTAAAAAGGAGCCGGCTCAGGCCCGAACCCTGGGGAACGCCCCACTTAAGTGGTTTAGCTGAAGACACAAAAGGATGGGTTTGTACCTGTTGTTTACAGCCCAATAAGAAAGATGATAACCATTTCAGGACCGTCCTTGAATGCCTATATCTCTTAGGCGATTCAAAAGTATGGAGTGGGAGATGATGTCAAATACTGCAGATAAATCTAAAAGCACTAACATCGCCTTGGAGCCTCCATCGATCGCCCTTCGAATTGAATCAGCCATTTCAATCAGGGCAGATTCCGTACTGAAACCCAGGGGAAAACCTGACTGAGAATCATGGAGAAAGCGGTTGGTCTCAATGAATCTAGCAAATTGTTGATGCACTAGTTTCTCCAAGACCTTTGCAGGAGCAGGGAGTAGTGAGATGGGTCTATAGTTACTAGTGATTTCAGGATCAGCATTGGCTTTCTTTAATATAGGTAGGATACAGTCATGTTTCCAAGCTCCTGGGTATATGCCCTGTCTGAGTGAGAAATTCCAGATGGTATTAAGATGAGGATTCAGACACTCCGCTAGGGCACTATATTGTTTTGCTGGCCAAGGGTCACTTGGGGACCCTGATTTGCACTTCTGTAATTCAATTAATGAAGCTTCAAGGGATATATCAGCAAATTCTGTGAATCCAATACATAGAGTCTGCTCAGAATAATAATCATTAATAGTTGGAGAGCTAAGAGTATGTGTAATTGCAAGTAGATCAGTGAACGATTTCACGATTTTTAAAAAGAAATCCCTAGAGGAATTTTTAGCATTGTTAATCCAATCAGCAAGAAAATCTTATTATATTCTCATAAGACGTTTGTGATATTCCTTAAGTGCCACTTGATATACTGTATAAGTAAGTCTCCAGCTACGTTCTAGCTTTTTACATTCTGATTTTTTTGTTCTAATCTCCTCCGAAAACCAAGGTGCAGAGGTTGACAATCTGGAAGACTGGCCAAGGAATGGATGTAACAATCTCCCACATCTTTTATGAACAATAGCGACTCCCCCCCTGTTTTCCAGCTAGCCTGTTGGCACAAATTATGCCATAGTCCTCGGGGATGGCTAGAGTCAGGGCAGGGTTGGTATCATCCCGTAGCCAGGTCTCAGTAAGGAACATAAGGTCCCAGTTGTTATCAGCAATAGACTGATGGATGTCTAATGCGTGTTTAGGCATGGATCTGCAGTTTATCAGACATGCTTTTAATTTCACTTCTGCCGGCGGTGTGACAATGTTTGACTTACAGGCCTAATTGCGCTTAGTGGAGCAATCAGTACCTGTGCTAAACTCACAATTTATGCATGAGAACTGTTTCCCCAAGTTTCTAAGTGTCAAGGGGGAACAATTGACAAAAGATGGGGGTTTTAGGGAGAATAGCTCTGATCGGCTATACCTATGACTGCCATCGCTGTGAAAACGGGCAGAGATTCTGGCCCTGGCAACCGTCCAGCCAAGGACGGGCGCAGACGGGCTTGCCTTTGGCGCGCCAGCGGTGCGCCCGCTGCACGCGTCCGCTGCACGTTTGCGCATGGGTTTCATAAATAGGCGGATAGGGAAGTAGCACTAGAGCGTCACCCTTCCAAGATGGCCGCTCCTAAGTGTCCCACCAGGAAGCGAGGAAAATGCCCCATTCCTTATAAAGACCCGTCTTCTCCCTCCACACAAACAGCATGGATAGCTGAGGTGGACCGGGGAGTCAACGTGCACAAAATAGACTAGAGCGGGAGTGCACAACAGAGCAAATGTAAAACGAGGTGAGCTTTAAAAAAAGTGAACAGTTCAGTTTCAGCAAAAAAACACATAAGTATTCAATGGGGCGCTAGCGCAGCTCAGCAAGGCAAGCAGTCTCAGCCTATCTGACATGCGCCCCCGTCCCCCAGCTCAAAGCAAGGTGAACTATCCATACTTTTGGGGATTCTCACCATTCAGGCATGGTCAATCTCAGGGTTATATTCCACCATGAAGTCTAGTCCCTGAAAAAAGAGGGATCACCTTAACAGTTTGGAATTCTCAGGCCTTAGCCGCATTAACCAAGTGAGAGGTCTGCCATCTGTCTGAACACAGAATTGCGTCGAAAACACATATGGTCTCAACTTCTTCAATGTTCAGACTACTGCAAAGGACCCTATCAACTATAGACCTATTTCCTTGCTTGACAATACACTAAAGATCCTGGGCCGATTTATATATAATAGGGTTTTAAATTGGACAGAGGAAAGCGGTATATTAGAGCCATGTCAACTGGGTTTTCGAAGTAAGGTCGGAACCACTGAACAGTGCCTAAACCTTAACTTGGTCATCAGCAAATATAATAGTGCCCGATCTTCCCTAGTTTATCTAGCCTTTATGGATTTATCATCCACTTTTGATTTAGGTAATAGGTCTAAGCTTTGGTCTATTTTATCGAATTATGGTTTGTATGAGTCCTTGGTACATTTTTTGGCATATTTGCACACATATCTTAAGGCACAAGTCAGAATTGGTATGGGTGGTGAGGTCTCGGGACCCATCAGGGTAGGTAGGGGAGTTAGACAGGGGTGCGTTTTAGCCCCCCTCCTTTTTATCATTTATATCAATGGGTTGAATAATTCCCTGAAATTGTCAACTCCAGACGTCCCGATACTTAATGGCAAACCATTATTGGTACTCCTATACGCAGACGATGCGGTCCTTATAGGTCTTACCTTGCCAATGACTAACTGGGAAAGAAGTCTCCTATTCCGGTTGAGAGCAGGAACCGTAAAATTTTTGTTATGTTTCCCTCTTGGCTATCATCCAAATCTCGTAAATACATTATGCCCCTGTGATGGAGTGAGAGCACAAACTTCTTTGCACTTTTTATTTTTTTTGTAAATAGTATCTAAAATATGTGAAAAGGCTTTTAACCCCATTTTTAAAAAGCTTGGACCTGTTTCCTTGGAAAAATCCTATCAGATGCTGCTCTCCTTAGCAAATGAAGAAATAGTATTTCGCACTTGCACTTTTTTGAGAATCGCCACCCGAGCCCGGTAGATGATGAACAACCCCTGACTATTTAAAATTTTTATATGGAAACCTTGCTAATATGTTTGAGGTTTATTATGGTGTATTAAATGAATTATGTGATATATAAGGATTTTATAATATTATTGTAAATATGTGATTGTGCTTTTATGAATTCTTGGAATTCGAATAAAGATGAACTGAACTGAACTGAACTGACTACATGATGGATGAGTGGTTGTACTTCTACATTATCATCTGGTTTGTCACCATTTGAGAAAACCACATGAGCTTGAGCCTAAGCTTGTTCGATCATCTTACATCGATCAGATGGTGATAACGTTATTTGGAGTGATCAAAACGTGGCAGTTCTATTGTAACTCCTACAGGAGTTCTTAGAGTCAGCACAATATGCTGAAATATGTTACATACATTTGCCTTTTCCAAGAAATTGGGTTATTGGCTGAGAGAGGTGGAAACTCCATCAGACAACAACCACAATCCTTGAACCACAAAACTCACTATACTATCCCTTGCTTAACCCGCTGGTTGGTAGGCATGAAGCAGTCAGGCTTCATTTAGAGGCAATAAGTCAAGTATTTATGCTGCACACAAACATTAATAAAGTGAAAACCCAACAGAAGATAAATCCCAAATCAATTTTGAAAATCAGAGTATATTTTAATGATACAAATGATACCAGAATGAGAAAAATCCACAATATCTCTAATAAGCAGAAAGTGTTGCTTGCTGTTATCTGGTCAAACTAGACTGGGGAGAAAGTCACAAGTTCTGGCTGACTGAGATGGAGTGAGGGCGAGGTGAATAAACCAGGATAGTCCCACTGAAGAGTTATCTTCTCAAGTCTAGTTTAAAGAGATCTGTTGACATTGGAGGATGCAGAGATGAAATTTGTTCCGCACAAACAGCATTTCGGATAGTTTTTGCTGTAGCGCGAAGAGCTGGTCACCACTGGAGCATCACATAGACTCAGTGGTCTCCAACCTTTTTCGTACTGTGAGCTCCTTATGTTAAGACTATGACAAGGGTCTGTCTTTGCTGAAGCTCGAAGTGCATGTCTCCCGTTATCAGTTGTACTGGATGGTTGCTGTCTGCGCAAAGAGCTGGTCTCACTGGAGGCTCACATTGGAGGTTGTTGCAAGAGGGCAACTTTCAGCTTGAAAATTCCTGTTTGCAAAGAGCACAAACTTAAGACTTTTCACATTCTTCTTCAGGAGGATCTCTCACTGATGTCAGACAAAGCTCAAGGACCTCAGGGATCAGAACTCAATCAAACAGAGGCCAGCAGCAGATTTTTGGCATGTCCAGGCAAGTCTTGTGGGGTGCTGGTCAATTGCAGAGAGGCCTCTGGATGCTTGTTATATCCCTGACCTCACACAGTAGACCTGACAACTGATCCTTGGGTCACTCTGCATATACTGAGATCAATGCAAGCAGGTCTAAATGTCCTTCTTTAGCCCAGAAGGCAGTCCTTTAAGCAGCAGGTCAGGCCTTCTGGCAGCATACCAGTCCTTCTTCTGAATCTACCACAAGCCGAAGAGTGTTCTGATGCATTGTTCTAAATGTTCTTATTTAATCCTTGGTGCCAGCGTTTTTGTATGGGAATTCCTTGACCTTCTCCCAACACTAATGATGGTTTGTTCATTCCCTTCCCCTGTTCCAGGCTTAAGACTGTCTTGGGTGACAAAATATTCCTTTGTGCTGCAGACAAAGCCCTTTGATGAGTAAGAACGGTTGGGTACAGCCCCTCCCCAACTATCCTGCCCAAATTCCCGATTGTGCCCACACCTGAGCCCCCTCTATCCCACTGTATGGAGGCAATACACAAACACGAGAGTAGACCAGGTCTGAAGGTGGTGTGTGCCTGGACAAGTGCAAGCGAGAACACAAGGACACAGGTGCAGATGAACTAAAAGGTTAAGTAGTCACACAGGTCTGAATAAATCCCATCAGACCACCCAGTAGGTGGAACTTCATCATGCGGGAGTTGTTAATTATTCAGGACCATACCTGACCATATTAGTGTCAGGATAACATAGAGCGTCTATGTCAATCATTCCTCTACTCAGTAGTGTTCATAAAGTGCAGTGCTCAAAATTAAAAGTGATGGCTAAAATCGATTACTTAGACTCCAAGAGTATTCAAATAAGAGATCTAGGTATCAAAGATTATAAAAACACGCCAAATAGTTGCAACAGATACTATCATGAGGGCGCAAAGTAAGGGGGTCGACATGTTTCAGCCATAAGGGGTATTACCCCGGCTTTCTTCAGGACCTATTTTACAAAGATATCACTACCACTAGCATTGCTTAAATATGAGGAATAGTAAAAAAATGCGCTCAAATAAGTCACATATCTACCAGGAACTTTATGTTCTCCATTGTTCGCTGGAGGAAGGGAGACAGGACTTCTTCCCAACTTTGTGTGGGTGATGACCTCACCTCACCCGGCGACCGCTCGGGAGAATGAGGCCCCGCTCTGTCCGTCGGTACCTCGTATGTTCACCGGATGAACATACGAGGTACCGACGGACAGAGCGGGGCCTCATTCTCCCGAGCGGTCGCCGGGTGAGGTGAGGTCATCACCCACACAAAGTTGGGAAGAAGTCCTGTCTCCCTTCCTCCAGCGAACAATGGAGAACATAAAGTTCCTGGTAGATATGTGACTTATTTGAGCGCATTTTTTTACTATTCCTCATATTTAAGCAATGCTAGTGGTAGTGATATCTTTGTAAAATAGGTCCTGAAGAAAGCCGGGGTAATACCCCTTATGGCTGAAACATGTCGACCCCCTTACTTTGCGCCCTCATGATAGTATCTGTTGCAACTATTTGGCGTGTTTTTATAATCTTTGATACCTAGATCTCTTATTTGAATACTCTCGGAGTCTAAGTAATCGATTTTAGCCATCACTTTTAATTTTGAGCACTGCACTTTATGAACACTACTGAGTAGAGGAATGATTGACATAGACGCTCTATGTTATCCTGACACTAATATGGTCAGGTATGGTCCTGAATAATTAACAACTCCCGCATGATGAAGTTCCACCTACTGGGTGGTCTGATGGGATTTATTCAGACCTGTGTGACTACTTAACCTTTTAGTTCATCTGCACCTGTGTCCTTGTGTTCTCGCTTGCACTTGTCCAGGCACACACCACCTTCAGACCTGGTCTACTCTCGTGTGTATGCTCTATTGTCCCTGGGGAGTGAGTAGACAGGTCGTTAAATATTCCCCTCGACCCTCCCACACCCTTTGTTTTTTGGGCAATACACAAACCCCAACAGCAAATCCATTCAGAGTAATGCTACCCAGGACACACTTGGTTGGGATAAGAAAATGCCAACTTTCTAAAAGTGGCAATTTCAGATTTCAAACTTAAATTCCAACTTTTAATGCTAGGAGCCTGGAGGCGCCATCTTTGTTTACGCTCTAGTGTCCAGCAGGACACTCGAGAGCTGTATTTAAGCTGGGCAAGACCAGTGTTAGCCCTTGCTAAGGTAACACCAGGGACTCTACGATCAGCGCGGGTCAGACTGCGCCTTTAGCATAATTATCGACGCATTTGTGTGGCGTTTTTTAAAACTCCCCATTTTGTCATTTGCTTTATTTTATTTGTCTTTTCCCCTGTTTCTAGGTGTCCACTTTGCACACTTGCACCATAATTGTTAGTTCACCGCACTTTAAGCGGGTCCCCTCCCTTGCATTACCGATTTAGCGGCCATATTGGGGGAAATCGGGACGCCTGGAGGCACCATCTTTGTTTACGCTCTAGTGTCCAGCAGGACACTCGAGAGCTGTATCTAAGCTGGGCAAGACCAGTGTTAACCCTTGCTAAGGTAACACCAGGGACTCTACGATCAGCGCGGGTCAGACTGCGCCTTTAGGATAATTATCAACGCATTTGTGTGGCGTTTTTTAAACCTCCCCGTTTTGTAATTTGCTTTATTTTACTTGTCTTTTCCCGTTTTTAGGTGTCCACTTTGCACACTTGCACCATAATTGTTAGTTCACCGCTCTTTAAGCGAGTCCCCTCCATTGCATTACTGACTTAGCGGCCATATTGGGGGAAATCGGGACGCCTGGTGGTGCCATCTTTGTTTACGCTCTAGTGTCCAGCAGGACACTCGAGAGCTGTATCTAAGCTGGGCAAGACCATTGTTAGCCCTTGCTAAGGTAACACCAGGGACTCTACAATCAGCGCGGGTCAGACTGCGCCTTTAGCATAATTATCGACGCATTTGTGTGGCATTTTTTAAAACTCCCAGTTTTGTCATTTGCTTTATTTTACTTGTCTTTTCCCCTGTTTTTAGGTGTCCACTTTGCACACTTGCACCATAATTGTTAGTTCACCGCTTTTTAAGCGGGTCCCCTCCCTTGCATTATCGACTTAGCGGCCATATTGGGGGAAATCGGGACGCCTGGAGGCGCAATCTTTGTCTACGCTCTAGTGTCCAGCAGGACACTCGAGAGCTGTATTTAAGATGGCCACGCTAGCGAGCAGCGGTAGCGCGCAGTGGGAGCGCCGGTCGCACGTCAGAGTCACGCCTGAGTCCAGCCCGTCTGCGCCCGGCCGCGCCTGGTCGGGCCCAGGGGCTGGATCCTCTGGACTATTCTCCAATTCGGATGCTACTCCAACCATTGTTCATAAATATACCGGTGAGGAACTCAAACAACCGAGGCAAGCACCACACGCCAACTGTATTTCGTGTGTCCTACCAGCGCATAATTTCATATGCTCGGGCTGCGCATTTCATATGGGAAAAATGTCAAGGTGCAAAGGAATGTCTCGTACTCAAGCACGCGGTAGGCTGAGGAAAAATAAATTTGTCCTGGCTCACCCTCTGCTGAAATTTTGGAATATCAACTGTAGGACCCTCCCCAAGCACAAGTTTAATATTCACGACTTTCTTGTCGATGAAAATCCGGATGCTGTCTTTTTAACTGAGACCTGGCTCCACGAGAGCTCTGGGCCAGACATTGCAGCCGCCATCCTGAATGGCTATGTAATAATGAGAAAGGACAGAGATACTGGCAAAGGGGGGGGGGTGGTACAGCTATAATGTTTAAATCTTTGTACACATGCCAACTTGAAACTTTCCCTCTCCGTGGAAGTGAAGCTGCCCTTTTTACGCTTACGATTAATGCCCAATTGACTTTGTCGGGTATTTTGATATATCGCCCTCCAGGTAATGCCAATTCCTGGGTGTCTTTCCTGGTGGAAGCTCTAGCTCCTTTGATGCTGAGGGTGGCTAACTTCACTATTCTTGGAGATTTAAATCTTCATTTAGAAGACTCGCCTGTACCTTAAGTCAACATCTCTTATCTGATCTCGAAGTCCTTAATCTCTTATTGTGTAACTCTGGACCTACTCACTTTGCGGGTCATCTGTTGGATCCAATCTTCTCAAATCTTCAATATGATTGCTCACAGAAAGCTCGCCCTTTGGAGTGGTCTGACCATTCTGCTAGCTTTTTCTCTCTGCCACTAAACAAGACCAAGGTCAGGAGCAGTAAAAGCAAAGACGTGCAGATACGTCGTTGGGGTAAACTCAATACCATTAAGTTTAAACGGCATCTTTTAGGGTCTCTTCCAGATGCTGATCGGCCCGTATCAGAGCTCAACGATGTGGTATCCAAATGGCTGAGTAATGCAGCGGACACCATGCTTCCTCTGACATCGAAGTGTTCCATGTCACATCGTCAGCCTGTGCCGTGGTTCTCAGAGGAGTTGAAGCTTCTTCGGGCCTACTGTAAGGCACTTAAAAGGAGATGGAGATCTAACTATTCCATCTCGCGGAAAGTGGCCTATAAGGAAGCCCTTAGAGGTTACAATAAACAGTGCAAAAGTGCGAGAGCTGCTTACACTGTGAACACGGTAACGCAAGCGCAAAACTGTCCCCGTGTTCTGTTTTCTGTTGTTAAGAAATTAGCAGGAGCTGATACCACTCCAACTCCCCTTCCCTTGGATGAGGCTCAATGTCAGTCGCTGGCGGAGTTTTTTATTTCTAAGGTTGAGCGCATCTACGATTCCTTGAGCTCTCCCCCTTCGACAGAGAAATCCCTGACTGGACCTTTATTGTTGCCCGAAAGTCCTGTTATTCCAGTAAAGCTCACGGAATGGCAACTGTTCGATGATGCCTCTTTTCTTGCATGCCTGAACAGTGTGAAATCAGGGTCTCCTCGAGACTCTCTACCTGCTAAGATCATGAAGATGTTAGACCCAAACCTGTATCAGGTATTTATAAATTTGCTTAATGCTTCTTTAAGGGAATCTCATGTACCCCAGGCATGGAAACATGCGATGGTGGTGCCCCTCCTAAAAAAGGCTGGTGCGGATGCCTCTAATCCTGCTAACTTCAGACCCATTTCCCTTTTGCCCATCTGTTCGAAGATCCTGGAAAGGCACATCAATACTCAATTGAATCATCTTGTGGAGAGTTCTGTTTTTTTACACTCTTCCCAGTCTGGCTTCCCAGTCTGGCTTCCGAGCCCACTATTCCACAGAGACTGCGCTTCTCGGAGTTACGGAGAGTTTACGACACGGTATCGATCAAGGTGAAACATCTGCACTCATCCTGTTGGATTTAAGTGCTGCGTTCGATACCGTGTCCCATTCCATCCTCCTGAAATCTCTCCGTTCCCTGGGAGTGGCAGGTCCAGCTTTATCCTGGATTGCCTCCTTCTTGAGAGGGCGTACCTTCCAGGTTTTCTCGACCAAAGCGACATCTGCAGTTTATCCATCGGCTTATGGTGTTCCCCAGGGGCCTATACTCAGCCCCTTACTGTTTAACACCTACGTAAGACCCCTGGCCACCATTGTGGAGGAAGCGGGGCTGACGCTATACTCCTATGCTGACGACACCCAAATTATCTTCTCTCTGTCTGGCAGTGATGATAACAGCCCTTCTGCTTTAAGGCTCGGCCTGGTACGTGTGGCCGAGTGGATGCAGAGGAACTGTCTGAAATTAAATGGGGAGAAGACAGAAGTGGTGATACTGGGCAAAAATAAAAATCTATGGGGCCCCCAACACTGGCCTAGCAATATGGGACCACTTCCTCAACCAGTGACAGTGGTGCGTAATCTTGGTTTTCTTGTTGACGACAAGTTATCTATGGGGCAACAGGCTAAAAGGGTTACCGCAATCTGTTTTGTCACCTTAAGATGGCTACAGAAAATCTTATGGATGCTACCCCTCTCCACTCAGAGAACTGTTGTCCAGGCGCTGGTTGTTTCCCGCCTGGACTTCGGGAATGTTCTCTATTAGGGAGCTGATGTTGCAACCATTAAAATTCTGCAGGTAGTCCAAAATACGGCTGCCCGATTGCTTCGGAATGTTCCCTGGAGAACTTCAGCATTGCTTGCTTTGTGGGACTTACACTGGCTTAAAATTTCAGGCCGGATTACATTTAAAGCCTTATGTTACCTGTTTAAGATCAGACAGGGCACAGCCCCGAAATACCTACAGAACTTAGTTCAACCATATAGGACACACTGCACCCTTAGATCTTCTGGCAATGGAGACTTTAGTAACTACAGAAAATCTTATGGATGCTGCCCCTCTCCACTCAGAGAACTGTTGTCCAGGCGCTGGTTGTTTCCCGCCTGGACTACGGGAATGTTCTCTATTTGGGAGCTGATGTTGCAACCATTAAAATTCTGCAGGTAGTCCAAAATACGGCTGCCCGATTGCTTCGGAATGTTCCCAGGAGAACTTCAGCATTGCTTGCTTTGCGGGACTAACACGGGCTTAAAATTTCAAGCCGGATTAAATTTAAAGCCTTATGTTACCTGTTTAAGATCAGACAGGGCACAGCCCCGAAATACCTACAGAACTTAGTTCAACTATATAGGACACACCGCACCCTTAGATCTTCTGGCAATGGAGACTTTATAATCCCGAGATTTAAACTTGCTAGAATAAGTGGGCGATCTTTCGCTCATTTAGGCCCTAAGCTCTGGAACACCCTACCAGTTGTCTTAAAATTAGAGAATAATCTGTTACGTTTCCGGAAGGGACTCAAGACTTTGCTTTTTGAGTGATCTTTGTCTTTAGTTAGCCCCGCCTTCCTGAGTTTGCTGGTATTACCTGATATGTTCTTTTCTTCTTGAGTCTATCCCTAGCGCCGGGAAATCCACTGTGGGTAGCTGTTGCGCGTTACAAGTTAAATAAATAAATAAATAAATAAATAAATAAATAAATAAATAAAAACAAGTTCTGTAAAAATCGGGGAGTAAAGGCAAAAGGTTTGGGAAAATACCACAGCAAGGGTGTCAGGTCTTCATTAATAATAATAATAATAATAATAATAATAATAATAATAATAATAATAATAATAATAATAATAATAATAATAATAATAATAATAATATTAACTGCATCGCTGCTAGAAAGTTTCCCCTGCTGTGCTGGACAGCAATAAAAACGGGTGTGGTCATGACGAGCTCAGCTCGTCATGAGCACACGAGCACTGTGCTGCATGACGAGCTGAGCTCGTCATGAGCATGGAAGGGGTTAATAAAAGAAATTTGTTAAGCGCACAGCTACCCCAAACGGGGTGTCCCACCGCTGGAGCAGACAGAGAGCGGGCAAGAAGGCATACAAGGGCTAGTCATTCCGACTGAAGAGCCAGGTTTTCAAGGAGTTACTGAACTCTTGTTCAGACTGAATCAGACATAACTGGGGGGGTAATTTGTTCCAACATGTGGTAGCACCTACCTCAAAATATCTACCTCCCAATCTAGTTTTTAAAAATCGAGGGATGGAAAGGAAGTGTTTATTGTTAGATCTTAATGATCTGGATTGTTGATAGGGTCGGAGTCTCCTCCTAAGAAAGGCTGGCCCTCTTCCATTGTCTGGCCTTAAATTCGATGCACTTTGTGATTGGCAGCCAGTGGAGTTGTCGAAGATAAGGAGAGATGCTGTGCCGTAGTGGAACCCTGCAGACCAGCCGGGCTGCGGGGTTTTGAACAATCTGGAGTCTACGGAGCAAACCCAGTGTAAGACCCAAATATAGGCTATTCGTATAATCAAGATGGGAAGTTATCAATGCATGGACTACGGTTTTACGGGTAGCATTAGGTATATAGTTGATACATTTCTTAAGGATTTTGATTTGCCAAAGCAGATGGACGAAACTGTTTGCACTGTGTCAAGAGGAATAAATGTTTATCCCATCTAACGCCCAAATTCTTAACCGAGTCCTTAGGAGATGGGGCGTTGCCTAATTCATCAGGCCACCACAAGTTTGACCGGAGAGATGAGGGTTGATTAAAAAACAAGACCTCGGTTTTATCTGCATTAAGTTTGAAAAAGTTGCAGTCCATCCAGGCGGCTGTGCTCTTAAGGCAATCTATTAGTGGGTCAAAGGCGGATGCAGACACCTCTCTAAAGGTGAACAATAACTGGGTGTCATCCATGTAGGATGTTATCTTAATCCCAGTTTTAGCGATAAGCTCTGCAAGTGGTGTTAGATAAACATTAAAAAGGAGCCGGCTCAGGCCCGAACCCTGGGGAACGCCCCACTTAAGTGGTTTAGCTGAAGACACAAAAGGATGGGTTTGTACCTGTTGTTTACAGCCCAATAAGAAAGATGATAACCATTTCAGGACCGTCCTTGAATGCCTATATCTCTTAGGCGATTCAAAAGTATGCAGTGGGAGATGATGTCAAATACTGCAGATAAATCTAAAAGCACTAACATCGCCTTGGAGCCTCCGTCGATCGCCCTTCGAATTGAATCAGCCATTTCAATCAGGGCAGATTCCGTACTGAAACCCAGGGGAAAACCTGACTGAGAATCATGGAGAAAGCGGTTGGTCTCAATGAATCTAGCAAATTGTTGATGCACTAGTTTCTCCAAGACCTTTGCAGGAGCAGGGAGTAGTGAGATGGGTCTATAGTTACTAGTGATTTCAGGATCAGCATTGGCTTTCTTTAATATAGGTAGGATACAGTCATGTTTCCAAGCTCCTGGGTATATGCCCTGTCTGAGTGAGAAATTCCAGATGGTATTAAGATGAGGATTCAGACACTCCGCTAGGGCACTATATTGTTTTGCTGGCCAAGGGTCACTTGGGGAACCTGATTTGCACTTCTGTAATTCAATTAATGAAGCTTCAAGGGATATATCAGCAAATTCTGTGAATCCAATACATAGAGTCTGCTCAGAATAATAATCATTAATAGTTGGAGAGCTAAGAGTATGTGTAATTGCAAGTAGATCAGTGAACGATTTCACGATTTTTAAAAAGAAATCCCTAGAGGAATTTTTTAGCATTGTTAATCCAATCAGCAAGAAAATCTTATTATATTCTCATAAGACGTTTGTGATATTCCTTAAGTGCCACTTGATATACTGTATAAGTAAGTCTCCAGCTACGTTCTAGCTTTTTACATTCTGATTTTTTTGTTCTAATCTCCTCCGAAAACCAAGGTGCGGAGGTTGACAATCTGGAAGACTGGCCAAGGAATGGATGTAACAATCTCCCACATCTTTTATGAACAATAGCGACTCCCCCCCTGTTTTCCAGCTAGCCTGTTGGCACAAATTATGCCATAGTCCTCGGGGATGGCTAGAGTCAGGGCAGGGTTGGTATCATCCCGTAGCCAGGTCTCAGTAAGGAACATAAGGTCCCAGTTGTTATCAGCAATAGACTGATGGATGTCTAATGTGTGTTTAGGCATGGATCTGCAGTTTATCAGACATGCTTTTAATTTCACTTCTGCCGGCGGTGTGACAATGTTTGACTTACAGGCCTTATTGCGCTTAGTGGAGCAATCAGTACCTGTGCTAAACTCACAATTTATGCATGAGAACTGTTTCCCCAAGTTTCTAAGTGTCAAGGGGGAACAATTGACAAAAGATGGGGGTTTTAGGGAGAATAGCTCTGATCGGCTATACCTATGACTGCCATCGCTGTGAAAACGGGCAGAGATTCCGGCCCTGGCAACCGTCCAGCCGAGGACGGGCGCAGACGGGCTTGCCTTTGGCGCGCCAGCGGTGCGCCCGCTGCACGCGTCCGCTGCACGTTTGCGCATGGGTTTCATAAATAGGCGGATAGGGAAGTAGCACTAGAGCGTCACCCTTCCAAGATGGCCGCTCCTAAGTGTCCCACCAGGAAGCGAGGAAAATGCCCCATTCCTTATAAAGTCCTGTCTTCTCCCTCCACACAAACAGCATGGATAGCTGAGGTGGACCGGGGAGTCAACGTGCACAAAATAGACTAGAGCGGGAGTGCACAACAGAGCAAATGTAAAACGAGGTGAGCTTTAAAAAAAGTGAACAGTTCAGTTTCAGCAAAAAAAACACATAAGTATTCAATGGGGCGCTAGCGCAGCTCAGCAAGGCAAGCAGTCTCAGCCTATCTGACATGCGCCCCCGTCCCCCAGCTCAAAGCAAGGTGAACTATCCATACTTTTGGGGATTCTCACCATTCAGGCATGGTCAATCTCAGGGTTATATTCCACCATGAAGTCTAGTCCCTGAAAAAAGAGGGATCACCTTAACAGTTTAGAATTCTCAGGCCTTAGCCGCATTAACCAAGTGAGAGGTCTGCCATCTGTCTGAACACAGAATTGCGTCCCAAACACATATGGTCTCAACTTCTTCAATGTTCAGACTACTGCAAAGGCTTTGCTCTCTATTGCACTCCATCACTGTTCTCTGAGCTGTAGACCACAAGTTTTTCCAAGCCCTTACCTTTCAGCTGTGAGAGAACAGTCCCAAAGCCATATTCAGATGCCTCTGTTTGGATGTGAACTCTTTCGAGAAGTCTGGTGCCGTGAGCACTGATGCTGTACACATGCCCTCCTTCAAGTTTTCATAATGTTCTGGCATGCCTATAAGTCAGTCTAGCAAAAGAGAGAGTTTTCCCTGACAAACCCAGAAAGGACTGGGAAAAGTAGCAATGCAAGAAATAATTGGTTCCTTTCTGTGGTTCTTGAATTTAAAGCACAATTTACTTTAAGGACTAAGACACCTACAACATTTCTGATCTCAATGATATGTACCCAGGAATTGTTCCACAATTATCTCTCAAAAAAACATAATTTTCATTAAAATCAAATTTATTAAAAACTTCATCAGAATCAAATACGGTATATAATCAATAATACTACATTTAAAAGCAATCACAGTACATTAACATTCAACACAAATGCAAATTCACAAAAGTTCACAAAAAGTTAAAAAAGTAGCCAAGTTGTCGACGCGTTTCGGTGTTTGAAATTGATGGGACACCTTCCTCAGGACTACAAACAAATTTCTTCAATTCAATTCGCAGTATTCAATTTGCGGTCTCAGTCTAAATCCTGGGGATAGATAAATCTTATCCACTTTTATGATTCCGGTTTGTTCCTTTCAAACACCGAAACGCGTCGACAACTTGGCTACTTTTTTAACTTTTTGTGAACTTTTTGTGAATTTGCATTTGTGTTGAATGTTAATGTACTGTGATTGCTTTTAAATGTAGTATTATTGATTATATACCGTATTTGATTCTGATGAAGTTTTTAATAAATTTGATTTTAATGAAAATTATGTTTTTTTGAGAGATAATTGTGGAACAATTCCTGGGTACATATCATTGAGATCAGAAATGTTGTAGGTGTCTTAGTCCTTAAAGTAAATTGTGCTTTAAATTCAAGAACCACAGAAAGGAACCAATTATTTCTTGCATGCCTATAAGTCAGCCCTGTCAAGGGGCCAACACTGATGTCATATCCCTTGACAAATCTCCTCTTGTAACTGATGAGGACTAAGAAGGCTCTTGCCTCTGTCTAAATCTTGTGGGATTCCCAAGCCACTGAGATTTGTATCTTTGTCTGGAGGGGCTGCATCTTGCACTCACTGAATTGGTGGGTCAAGTATATCACAGAAGCCTGCCCTTCTAGCACTTACTGATCTTGATAGTCAGGCCTGTCTTTTGCAGATCGGATAGGGTGCAGGTGGTCATCACTATTAGAACTGAAGACTTCAAGACCATTCAAGTAGGGAGCTCTGCCGTCCTCAAGGCCAGCTAGGATCTGATTGACCAACCTCTGAAAGGTAACAGGGTACTCTCTAACCCAAAGGGCATCACTTGAAACTGGAAGTGACCCTTGGGGCTGCAGAGTGAAGCCCTCATCTTAGCCCCCTCATTTTAGGCAATCTGCCAGTACCCTGATGTTAGGTCAAAGATACTCAGTAACTTGGCAGCTCCTACCCGGTTGGAGAGCTCACCAGCTTTAATAAAGGGGGTTGGTCAGTGTTTGTGAGGTCTGGTGTGGCACTCAGGGATGCTAACTTGAGTACCAGAACCACTGGAGTGGAAAAAGGGCTGTTGGAGTACTCAATATACCCAAATGCCAGCATTTTGTACACCTCCTCCTTGATGCTGCCTCTCACTTTCTGTAAATGTTATTTTTGACAGGAATGCTCGTTCCAGTATAAATATTGTGAATACACATTGTGGTGAGCCTGGGATTGAGAGAAAAAGTGAGGCATACTGCCCCAACAAGTACTGACAGTCCCTCTATTTCTCGAGAGTCAGGGTAGGGAAAAGACAACTAATTTCACTGAGCGTTTTCCTCTTTGGCAAACAGGAGGTCGGGGAGAAGCTAGCTCTCTTCTTCCATACCATCATGTGTCACCAGCAGCTTGGTCCACCAGTCCTTTATGGCTCAGAACTCCACAGGCTCCATAGGCCACATCTTTTTGCCAGGTTGATACTCTACCAGAGTGGCTTTATAGTTGTACCAGTGCTTTATCACTTCCAGGCTGGCACCCAGGTTCTCAGTGGCTTCTTGTCAGATGCGCTTCATCCGAGACCTGAATGCTAACATGTAGCTCACAACATCCTGGGGGGGTTCTCGGGAGCTTGATCCCACCCCTCCTTGACAAGACTAAGAGGTCCACATGCAGGATGATGAACCAGAAGTTCAAAGGGGCTGACCCCTGCTACTTTCTGCGTTACTTCCCTGTAAGCAAAGAGAAGGAAGGGCAAGAGGATGTCCCACTTATTCCTCATGTGTTGTGGTAGGCCCATATTTATGCCCTTCGGAGTCTTGTTGAACCTTTCACTAGGCCTATTTGTCTAGGGCTGGCATGCTGTGGAGAACTTGTAGGTAACCCCACACACATTCCACATGAACGTCATGTAGGCAGCCATTGAGTTGGCCCTTGATGTGACATCACCTCCTTTAGCAAGCCCAGTTAGGTAACCTTCCCCTTCAGTCCCTGGCGACTGTGGGGGCAGTCACTGACCTCAAAGAAATGGCCTCTTGGTAATGTGTCGTGTGTTCCACCAAGACCCAGTTGAGCCTATTGCCTAGGGCAGTCTTGGAGTCCAAGGACCCAACAATACCAATACCGACCCCCTCAAAGGGTGCTTCCACTATGTGGAGTGGAAGCAGGAGGCCTTTTAGTTTGCCTCTGACTTCCCATTGGTCTGGAAGGCGGGTGTCAGGATACTTTGATTGTTCTGAATTACACAGGAGCAGAAGGATGCTATTTTCCCAATACCCCTCTCAGAACAACTCGGCAAAAGTTCTACAACTACTGCCTGCAGATATGTTCTAGGGGGAAAAGATATGGGGAAAAAGAAGAGAATTCCAAAAACTGTGGTTTTCATTCCTAATTACGCATGCGCATTACAATCTTCTGACAGTTGGATAATATTCTGGTCATTTTTTGAGTAGTGTCTGGAAACTAGAAACATTAACAAGTCTGAGCTTATATGTAAAAATATTTTCGTAACCCAAAAATATGTCACAATAATTTGATTTACTAGAACTACTACTCATTCCTACCCAAAATATTCTTGGCTAAATCTCCTATTCTATATTTGTTGTTGCCTTTAATGTAACACTTCTTCCTAATTGATATTTTCTTTATATAAGCATTATTATTAATAATTCTTTGTCTTTTACTTCAAGAGGAGTACTTGCATTACTGAAGGTGGAATCGGAGACTGGATCAGCTGCTCCTTCAAATAGCCTCTATGCCATTGTCAGGTAAGTTTCTACTCTTTTCTTTAATGCGTAGATCTTTCTATTCCAATAAAAAAAAAAATGTTTAAAATATTTTTAGTTCTTTAATGATGAAATCTTTAAGATTTATTGTTGGGGGAATTTGCTTGCCTATTTAAAACTTAAACTAACCTGCTCTCTTCACATTTCAGTCAGATGTAAAAGTGCGTCAGGCTGAACCAGTGTTACACAAGACCTTTTGACCTAAAAGAAAAGGTCTGCTGAACGCTGTACGCGCCTGGTAGACAAGGAGAAGTGTCAGTTCTTCCGCTATTAACAGTACGAGTCGACTTGCTCAATGGAGTCACACTTCCTTTTTAACTCTGAACATGCACAATAACCACTACTCTAGAAGTTAGTTATTTCTGTACGTTCCCTTTAGCAATAAACAGACTATGACTTTGGCGCATCTACCCTGACTGCTCTAACGGACAGAGAATTTACAGAAACCTCCTACTCTAGAATCTCTTCAGGTGAAGTACGCAGTTTAGAACCAGCATGAGCTTCACATTCCTATAATGATTGAAATATCAACTAGTGCGCCACTGAAGGGGGGGAGCTGGCAGATATCCTGAAGTTCCAATGTTTTTATTTATTTAATTTATTTATTTTTAAAGTTTTCTGTAGCGCAAACAAGACCCAGATTAGGGTATCAGAGCTCTTTACAAAAAAGTAGAGTAAGAATACAACTTTTGCCAAACAAGATCAGAGAATGTATCAAAACATTTTTAACAAGTTTAGGCAGGTAGCAGAGTAAGAATAAAACTTTTTGCAAAACAGAGAAGATATAGTATCAAGACATTTTTAACAGGTAATAGAGATGGTTTGTACACAGCAGTAGGAGCAAGTTCAAGTGCGAGTAAGTCAAAGAGGCATAGGTTTCAATAAGGGGAATGTGGAGACAAGTTTGAGGTAGTGGACTGGTACAGTGCCTTGTATGTCAGTGAGAAGGCTGGTGTGCTAGTAGGGCACCATATGGTGAGGCATGTGCAGAATTAAGTGAGCAATTTGCTAATCAGGAATGATTTTGCTTCCCTTTTGAAAAAAGGTGTAGACAAGATTTTTCTGATGCGATGAGGTAGAGAGTTCCAAATTCTTGGTACCGCTCCGGAGAATGCTCCTTCAGAGGTTTTTTTCGTACTGAAACTAGAGGGTATTAGGAGTAAGTTGTCGGAGCTCCCAAAGTGTTGGTGTCGTCCAGATAAAGTGAGTTTCTGGGATAGGTACTAAGGGGTGTTGTGGTGGAGACCTTTAGAAGTGATGAAGGCCATCTTTAGGTGTATTCTGGCTTTGTAGGTTAGCCAGTTGAGCACCATGAAGTGTGGAAATATATGGTCAAATTTCCTAGATCCTGTTGAGAGTCTTGCTGCTGCATTCAGACAGGCTTTTAGAGGGGCTGTTGGGATTTTGGGCAGCCGGAGAGGGTAGTACAACCGTATTCCAACCTCAGTATGACTAAAGCCTGAACTGCCGTTTTGAGGTCAGGCCTCTCGAAGAATGGTTTCATTTTTCTGAGATAGCTGAGGTGAAAGCGGGCATTTTTAGCCAACAGGTTGATGTGTGTTTGCACGTTAAGGTTTTTATCCAGTGCAATTCCCAGCGATTTTGCGGAGTCCACCAGAATCGGCATGTAATTTAGGGCAGTGATCATCTTGGCCCATTCCTTTATCTCCAGAGAGTTTGTAGGAGGGGAGATTAAGAGAAATTAAGATTTCGACGCGTTCATCATGAGAAATTTGGTTGTTAGCCAGTTGACGGTCTTTTCGAGAGCTTGATTCATTGTCTTTATCTCTTCAATGGACGTGATATTGATGTAGAGTTGAGTGTCGTCCATGTACATGTGATGAGAGATGGTCGCCTGCTGTAGTATATTGGTTAGTGGTTCGACACAAAGGTTGAATAATGCTGAGGATAGGGTTGAGCCTTGAGGTACTACTAGTAGATTGGGTGAAGCGGCAGAGAGATTGAGATGAGTTGGTCGGTGAAAACAGAGTTCTTACCTGGGGGATGGTAGAGTATATGTAGATTGTGGGAGTTATCTGAGGATTATAAGTGTATCCCAAGGTATTCACAAGACTCCAGGGGTTCAGAATGCAACTTTAAGTTAGTGATGTTGGATCGATGTATACAGGCACATCTCCGCCTTTTTTGTTGCCAGCTTGACCTCCATTTTCCTACACTGTCCAATCAGTGGCGGCTCGCCTTGGGAGTGGTGCTGGCAGTGAGGTGGTGCAGGGGAGGGGCAGGGTGGGAGGGTAGTGCAGTGCGACATACGACGGACAGGAGTAAGCCAAGTTGGCGATGCAGCCTTTGCAAGGTAAATTGTTTTATTTGTTTAAACACTTACCTTACTCCTGTCTGTAATATGTTGGACTTCATTACCCCCCACCCTGCACATCCCCGGCCCTGCCCTACCGCCCTGGAGCACTCCCACGGCAAGGCGCCACTGTGTTCAAGTACCAGTGCCTCTTAGGAGTTCTTTCTCCAAAAATGCTCGCTATGATAGGGCGATTGGAGGAAATCCTCCTAAGGGTTCTGACAGTGGGACAAAACCTGTAGAATGCATGTGAGGCTGTCTTCCTCCGGGGCCATAGAAGCAGGTAATCATCCTCGCAGAGGTTTTGTGTGCCTCATGGGAACAGTCCAGCCTGTACTGCCAAGCCATGTCTTTCCTGGACCGGAATCAAGCATCCTAGGACCGGTTTCTGGCTATCTGCCGTCTTCAGCCAGGATAGCTTGACTCCAGTGGTGTAGGGAGCATGGGACTCTTGTCCGGAGTGGGATGGGTATGCTCAGACGTGAGTCCCATGCTCTCCACACCACTGGAGTCAAGCTATCCTGGCTGAAGATGGCTGATAGCCAGAAACCGGTCCTAGGATGCTTGATTCCGGTCCAGGAAAGACATGGCTTGGCAGATTGGGCTGGACAGTTCCCATGAGGCACAGGGTCAAGGTTGATTTGCATATGGCCATGTCTGAACTGGGGTGGTGTGGAGTGCAAAAAAACAATGGATTTAGGCCCGGATCTCTGTACTGGGGTAAATGTATGCCATTGTTCTGCATTCTGTCAATCAACTGTTGTTTTGCATTTGTCACCCCGAGTGGGATGGGTATGCTCAGACGTGAGTCCCATGCTCTCCACACCACAGGAGTCAAGCTATCCCGGCTGAAGATGGCAGATAGCCAGAAACCGGTCCTAGGATGCTTGATTATGGTCCAGGAAAGACATGGCTTGGCGGTTCGGGCTGGACTGTTCCCATGAGGCACAGGGTCAAGGCTGATTTGCATATGGCCATGTCTGAACTGGGGTGGTGTGGAGTGCAAAAAAATGATGGATTTTGTCCCAGATCTCTGTACTGGGGTGAATGTATGACATTGTTCTGCATTCTGTCCATCAACTGTTGTTGCGCATATCATGAGCCAAACCCAGTAGGAAGGCCATGTAGCACTGAGGGTCCAACAAACACACAAGTTGCTCCAGGTTCAGAAACCTCATGCTCACTATAGAGGAGATCATTCTCCTATTAGATCTAGGTCTCCCTTCAGTTTGTCAGCTGGCAAACTCAGGTAGGCCGTAAGGTGTATCACTGTCCTTTCATGTAGGTTCTGCGTGTCACTCTCACACTCTGCCTCTTCTGGGGCAGTGGGAATCTACACCCCTGCGATTTTGCTTTTTGGCCGGTACCTAGACCATTTTCCCGGTCTCCAGGTCCTTTTGACTTCCCTCTTGGACTGCCATGATCTGTTTGGTCAGGCACACCCACTAAGGCAACATTTCCAGGTAGGACCGGAGCTCCACCTCCTTCCAGATGCTCCATGTTGTTACAAAGCAGACAATTGACTGGCATGGTTGTCCTTACAACTATTCTTACAGAACCTGAGACCCATTTTCCTTTCAAAGGGATTCAGAGCCACGGGGTAGTGACTTTCGTTGTTTTATGTAGGTACAACCTGGTTGAACACATTGGGATTACATGCTCTGAGGACATCAGATGTCACCTAACAGTAGATATACTGGCTTCTTTCGCTCTCAGAGCCTCCACACTCGGCCTATTGATGATGACCCAAAGCTTATGCTTTTTAGTATTATTAGTAGGGGTGGGTAGAACCCGCAGAGTTTCACTTTGCAGAATTCTGCCAAATTACATAAAAACTCAGTTAGATTTTGTAGTGTTCTGGGAGTGGGCAGAATCAGCACATTGTGCTGACGTTTTGTAGCACCTGGAAGTTGTACTGAGCTGCAAAATTGGTGCAAACAGCACCACATGGTGGGCCAAAGGGAGCTGTTTCTTTGCTGCCACTCCAGCAGATTTTCTACTCTACTTTCTCACCACAAATAGTCGGGGTTGCCCACAACTTCCAAAAAATCTCACCAGGTGCGTCCTAGAGCCTGGAAATCACAGTAGGGTGTCCCAATTCTCACTCACAAACTGAACTTTGGTGAAACGTTGTGTGAAAAAAAATCTGCCATGTGATGGTTGGCGAAGCTTTGCCAGAACATTCCAAGCATAACATGGAGTGAGCAAAACTCTACGAACTCTTCCGGGGGAGCATAATTTATCTCCCACCCCTAATTAGTAGGCATATGAGTCTTGGGTAACATCAGGCACATGCATCAAGCTAGGATTTTGCGAGTACTTAAATGTGATAATTAAGGAATCACAATTAAGGACTCGCAAAAGCCTATGCATGTAGGAATCGCCATAAAAATAGCGATTCTTACTCATTCCTTATTTGCGAGTCGCAAATCGTGATTCGCAAATAAGAAATGGCTTCCGATTCATTCCTATGGGCATGCGCAATTTGCGAGTACCAATTGCAATTTCAAGGGTGTCAAAAGGACACCCTGTTGCACCTCTGAAATTGATCTGTGCACAAATGTTGCGCACACACAGGTCCCAAGGACATGTGTGTGTGTAACCTACAACTTTGAAAAATGCACTTTAGTGCATTTTTCTAAGTTTTTGCAAATTACCATGAAGTTCAACTTCATGGTAATTTGCGCCCCCTAGTAGTGAAAACACTACTTCAAAGTGGTTGTTGCATTACATTTAAGTAATCACAAAATGCGATTTCTTAAATGCAATTGCAATTTGAGAACTCACAATTAATTGCGAATTCTCACAAGCTAATTTTGCAATCGCAAACGGCCTATTTTTGCAAATCGTGCCGTTTGAGATCGCAAACGATTTGATGCATGTGCCTGTATGTTTCTGTTAACCAGAGTTACCTCTACACTACCCCCACCACTAACTGAGACCCCCTCCTCCCTGAGCACTAAACTTGCCATACCTGGAGTCTGCCCACCAGTGGGGGCTGCTGCCATTTTGGACAGCTGGGATCCTTCTTAGCAATCTCATACCTATAGCACTCAAAGCACTTAGTGGTGAAATGACTGGAAAGCTTATTCCCATGAAACCCTCATTTATTCTCGTCAGGATTGGGCTGGGATTTGTTACTGTGAAATCTCGTTTGGTTGCCTTGAGAGAACTCTTTGGATCTATCCCTGTTTCCCCTCTCTTTCTTCTGGTGGGAACCATGTACACCCTTTTTGTCAAGACTTCAGCCATTGCCATTGCTACAGTGTGTCCCTACAATGAGCATCTTGTACGAGGAAATTGCTTGAGTGTGCCATAATAGGTTCTTTTTCTTTAAAAAGTGTGGCTTGAGTGCTTAAATGAGCGGATACATTGAGTGTGCATTTACATAGGATTTGGCAAGTAGACACTTTATTATATTTCTTGTATAAACATTTCTGGTAGCAGTGGCAGGAATGTGATGTACATACATATACTGTATTTTTTTAATAAACATCCCTGGTGGCAGTTGCAGCACTGCAATATAGAATGCTGTGCACCCTACCAAGTGGCTCAAACTGGCACCTGCAAACATGTTCCAACAACTGCATCCTGCTGTCCGTAAATGTGTTCCAGCAGCCGCACATTTTTCGGGGCCATGTTGCTAGAGCATCTATTTAAACCACTTTCACATGAGGTGATGCTTGGCCTTGTCGCTTCAACACTTGCCTGCTCCTGGCTCCTGTGGCAATTCAGCTCCTGTGGTGACTCCTCAGCAGCGGATCTACCCTCTCGGCCATTAGCGTCCTCGCACTCCTGTCCATCACAACATTCTGCTCGCAGGTATCTACAGAAAGAGAAAAAAAACGAGACATTTACTAAGGTTTGATACAAACGAGCAGTGCATTGAGCCACACCCATAAATGGCTAGCGTTACAGAGATTTGCACTCACATTTTACAAACAAAGCTGTAATGATGTTCTTTCTTCCCCCCCAATAACTCTCGGAGTCGGGTATCGGCGTCACTCTCTTTATTCAAGTCGTAACATACAAGGAGCGCATAGCATGTCCTTCGCCCAGCCTGCTCGCGCTCTAATGCCGCGCTGCGCACATCGCGCCCCTACGTCACCGTACGTCACGTGGCTACGTGACGTACCACGTTAGCGCGCTCACTACATAGCTCCCCTTTTTCCAACGAACTATATGTACAAGTCCTGACTCATGTCATAATCTCTGAACCTCGCTGGTTGGACCACCGCCCTGCCCCTTCTCGTCAGTCTTACCGGGGATGTGGCGGTTGTTGCTGCTTCTCCTTGACCACCCCCTAGCGCAGCCGCGCTAGTCTCACTCTGACTTCTGTCCTCTTCAATCTGCTGCTCTCCACTTGCCTCTTGATCCTCTTGCCTTCTCTCACCAATGTCTAGGTCCTCTCCCCCATACTCACAGGGGTCGTCACTGCTGTTCTCTCCTTCTCTTTCATTTCCATTGCCTCTCCAGCGGAGTATTTTGTTGCACCTGGCCATGCGGTCCTGCGACCACACATTGCCGTCGCTCAGCAAGGCCGCCCTGCCTTTGACTTCCACTACCTGTAGGGGCTTGCTGTACTTGCTTTCACCCTTTTTCTGCAATGTGGCCAGTCTTACTCTCACCCATTCTCCTTTTTCTAAAGCTGTGTCCTTTACATTCCTCCGTGCATCGTAGTGTTTGGTGTACACCGCTTGTGCTCTCTCCAGATTGGCTTGCACCACTGCCGGTGACCACTCGCTCTTAATGACTCTTTCTTTCCATATTCTGTTGTCCTGAGTGAAGGGCTCCCGGCCTCTAAGAATCTGGAAGGGACTATAGCCAGTGTTCGTGGGCGTTATCCGGTATGCCCACACCATGTGCCAAATCTCTGCTTCCCAGTCTTTGTTGTCTGAAATCGCCGCTTGTATCGAGCCCATCACCACTCTATTGAAACGCTCCACCAAGCCATTTCCCGCTGGATGGTATATGGACGTGTGTTTTGCCACAATTCCGTTTCTCCGCATGAACTGAGACCATTTCTCAGAACGGAATTGGGGTCCATTGTCGCTGAGGACACACTTTGGGATGCCCTCTCTCACAAAAGTTTCAGCCATGAAGCTCACTATCATCTCCGTGTCCATGGTTTCTTCGATCCTCAATTCCGGCCATTTGGAATAGCGATCCACCATTACGCAAATGTACTTCTGTATTCCTTGTGCATTTAGCACTGGACCTAAAATGTCTATGGACAGTTCCTCCCACGGATTTTGTGGAGGATCAATTTTTCCCAGGGCAGGGCGTAACGGTTTCAGTGTTTTGTCCGCGCCCTGGCACCTCGGACATTCTCTAACGTGTCTTTCCGCTCTTATGTCCATTCCTGGCCACCAATAATTCTGCTTGGCCCTTAGTTTCAACTTCCCCGCTCCCAGGTGGCCTTCGTGTAACATGTCCATTAACCGGGAGATCATCTTTGCCGGGGGTATGACTCTCTCTCCTCTGTATACAAATATGCCCTGGTCATCCATAGATAGTTCCTCTCTCACTTCAAAGTAGGGGATGAGGCCTCGTCCTGTCTTGCTTTTGTCTGGCCAACCCCTTACAATATGGGCCTTCACTTCTTCTAGGACGGGGTCCTCATCATAGGCTATTTTCCATTCCTGCTTGCTTATGGACGTTTCTAGGTCTTCGGTGAGTGCGACCCACTCTTCCGCCGCCTCACTGCATTCTGTACTGGTTTCCATCGCTGCCGCCCGGCTCAGGTAGTCCGCCACCTTGTTCTTATTCCCTGGGATGTGCTCCACATCATATCAGAACTCCATCAATTTGAGCGACATTTTCGAGATCCTCGGCGTTGCATCTGCGTGTCCACTGGATGTGAGTACCTTGAGCAAGGGCTTGTGGTCGGTCCTCAACCGGAACCTGGTGCCCCACAGGAACTGCCGAAAACGAGACATGGCCCACACCACTGCTAACATTTCTTTTTCGATCACACTGTACTTTTTTTCAGTGTCATTAAGGGTGCGGGATGCAAAACATATTGTTTCTACTCTCCCCTGGCCGCGGTCTTGCATGAGGACCGCTCCCAGTCCTTTATCACTGGCATCCGTCGTGAGTATTGTGCTTCCTTGGGGGTCAAACCCTTGCAGAGGAATCGCCCCTGCCACTTCTCTTTTTATTCCCTCAAATTCTTGCTGGGCTTCCTCTGACCACCGGAATTCGCTGTTCTCTCTGGTTAGTAGCCTCATGTGATGGGTCTTTGAGGCGAAATGTTCTATGAACTTCCCGTAATATTCTGCCATGCCCAGGAATGATCTGACCTCCTCCTTGTTGGCTGGTGAGGGTGCGTTGCAGATCGCCTTCACGTTTTCCCTCTTGGGGGTCACTCCTCGTGCACTTATCTCGTGGCCCAAGTATGTCACCTTTTCCATTCCTATGCGGCACTTAGCCCACTCTGCCGTGAGGCCCTTTCTTTCCAGGATACTCAATACCACGTCCAGTTTCTTGTCATGGTCGGCTCTGTCGCGACCCATCACCAAAATATCATCCTGGAAGTATTGAACCCCCCGAATGTCCTGGAACAACTGGTGCATTAGTTTTTGGAACACCGCAGCCGCCGAGGCTAGCCCGAACGGCATGCGGCGGAATCGATAGCACCCGAAGGGAGTTATGAATGATGTCAAACTGCGGCTCTCCGGGTGTAATGCGATCTGGTGATACGCCGATGTTAAGTCTATGGTGGAGTACCACTGAATACCCCTTGTGCTGGCCAGCATTTCTTCTATCCGGGGAAGGGGGAACTTCTCTACCACTATGTTTTTGTTCAACTCACGCAGGTCAACGCATAGACGGACCTTGCCATTGGGTTTCTTCACCACCACCAATGGCGCCAGCCACTCGGCGCAGGTAATCGGCTCGATAATCCCTCTTTTCTCTAGCTGCCGTAGCTCCTCCTTCACGTCGTCCCTCACTGCCAACGGGATGTTTCTCACCTTGTGGGCTACCGGCACTGCTCCTTCTCTGAGTATGATCTTGTGCGCGAATTTGTCGAGCCTTCCTACTGAACCCCCAAAGACTGTTGGGAACTCCTTCCTCCATCTGTTCGTGTTCAGCTCTTCCTCCGGCTCCGTCATCAATATTTGCTCCTTGCCACCTGGGTCCAGCTTGATCCCCAAGTCTCCTTGGTCGAGCCACCCCAGGACAGAAGGGCCTTTCTCGGAGACGTACAGTTTACACCTGGCCGCCCTGCCCCTGAACTCGAAGTTCAGCTTTCTGCATCCGGCCATGGGGATTCGATCTCCATTGTATGTGACGGGACGTATGTCCAGCTTATCCAGCTCGGGGCCCAGTTGTGGAGCAAACTTCTCCTCCCATACGTTTCTTGGAATTATGGTGTAAGGTGACCCCGTGTCTGCCACCACTTGGACTTCCACACCCCCTATCGTCATGTCCATGATTGGCTTCATCGTTCTCCTTCCGTCGGTGCCTCGGCCTTGGTCGTTCACGCTCAAGATTTCGTCGTAGATGCAGAGGACTGTGACCACCTCCTCTTCGGTCGCCTCGTCTGGCTCCTCCACTTCTTGGCCCACGTACTTCACTGCGTTCTTGGATGTCTTCTTCCTGCACACTTTTTCATAATGGCCGACGATTCCACAAAACATGCATTTGGCGCGAAGCGCGGGGCACTTCGGTCGTGCGCCTCGTGCGTCCAACTGCCGCATCTGTAGCAAGGCCGTTTGTTACTTCCGGCCGGTTTGCCGGAGTGGCCTGGGCTGCTTTGCCATTTGTTCGGGCCCTTTTCTGGCTGTTTCCGCGCCAGGTAATCTTTGTGGAGTTCTTCATTGTCCACCTTGTTCACCACACCGCTGGGCACATTCTCTTTCTTCGTGGCCGCTGCACACCTTCGCGCCAGTTCGGCTCTCTTGACTATCACCAGCACGTCCTTGAGCGAGGTGTCTCCTGCAGCCCATAGCTTGTCCTGTACGTTCGTGCACGTGATGTGCATCACCACTTGGTCTTTTATGAATTCACTTTCCCAGTTGGCGTACTTGCATGGGGCCGCCAGTTTCCTTAACGCCGCCACATACTCTTCCACCGTTTCCCCTGGTAGTTGTTTCCTTTGTTGGAAGTTAAACCTGTCCACTGAGACGCATACCGAGGGTTTGAAGTGTTCCTCCAGGTCTTCCATTGCGTGGGCGTATACATCGTCGTCGTCCGCCTCTCTCTTCTTAGGTACCAAGCTTTTGTAGATCCTCAGGCCTTCTGGGCCCAGGTTTAGCAGCAGAATGCGTTTCTTTCTCGGCGGTTTGAATTTCTCCTCACTTTCATCTTCCAGTACTTCTATGAAATTATCTATGTACTCTTTCCAGTCCTCCCATTTCATGAGCGGCTCCCCTGGTCTGGGAAGGAACTGGACTGGCGCTATCGCATAACCCGCTTGTGTGTTCATCTTTTCGCCCCTGGATGTGGGCAGCGCACTTTCCAGGCTTCTCGGGCTCCCTGGTGCACTGTTTTGTTCCTCCTTGTTGAGTAAGGGTGGAGGGCTGCTCCTTTCAGCCCTTTCCTGTTCGGGTGGGGTAGCCAGTGCGGTTGCCTGCGGGCCTTGACCGTGGCTGGCCTCCTGCTTCGGGTGTGTCGCAGTTCACCGACAGGTTGGTCACTGTGCGCCCACGGTGCTCTGTTCCACGTGCTGTTGGCTGCGTCGCGCTCCTTGTGGTGCCCGATCAGGGTGTGATCGCTGTGCGTTCCCTCGGGCCTTCCTTGCTCGCTCTGCGACTCCGCTCCGTTCCGCCGTTCTTCGCGTAGTCTGCGTGGTGGGGGTCGTGGGTCGGTATCCCACCCTCGTCGCCACTGTAATGATGTTCTTTCTTCCCCCCCAATAACTCTCGGAGTCGGGTATCGGCGTCACTCTCTTTATTCAAGTCGTAACATACAAGGAGCGCATAGCATGTCCTTCGCCCAGCTTGCTCGCGCTCTAATGCCGCGCTGCGCACATCGCGCCCCTACGTCACCGTACGTCACGTGGCTACGTGACGTACCACGTTAGCGCGCTCACTACAAAAGCCTGTGCCATTTTGAGAAGGTCACACATGCATCAAGAAAGACTACGGACATTTGTTTTGAAGGTCTAATACTTAACATTTAGCATATAATTAGTAACTACCAAGAACAAATGAAGGTTAGACTAATGGTTATTGCACTGATCTTGTTTTTTTTTTTTTCCAAGAATATAACGCTGGTCTAACCGATTGCCACAGCCCAACGGGAAAAGAAAAGAGAGGCCCGGTCTTTTCTCGTAGAAGGATGGGTGGATTAAACCCCCGGGCACTACTTTCTGCAAGGCTTATCGGGGATAAATGTGTTAGTCCCACAGTGCAATAAACAGAATTATTACACATTAAATACGCACAATAGGGATTGAGGCAAAGACTTTAAACCAACTATCCCATAGATCCCAGAATGTTGTTTTTTATCCCTTTTGCTTGCTCGATCAAGAGTTGAGATGCACTGAACTGAACTTATCCATTCAGATTTGGTAGGTTTAATAGGAAAGATCTCCCTTCGTGCCAAAAGGATCAAAACAAAAAGAATTACCTTCTGGTTTCTTGACAGAGCCAGATTTTCTGTCTCTTCCGTCATTACCCCAAAAATGATTGTGGGCACTGTTTTTTTTTGTTTGTTTTTTTAACCCAACTTTTCTATCCATAATTTCAGAGATAATATTACTCACGTGGTCCCAGAAGAGCTTGATCCAAGGACATTGCCAAAACATATGTACTTTGTTTACATTGACATCATCACACTTTGGGCACTTCTTTGTCGCTTCATTCCACAGTTTAGAGAGTTTCAGCAGCGTCCAGTATGCCTTATGGACAGTAAAAAGATGATTTCTTTTTAGGGGGGCAACTTTCAGATACGACCAAAGGGTAGACAAAGATACTTGCCCGAATGTTTCGAGGTCCTCGTCCGGCATGTCCTTCTTCCAGCTCTCTGTAAAATGGGGCAGTTTTTTTATTTCCAGTCTCCATCACTGCCATGGAATTAACTCCTTTTCTACTATTAGCTCTCCCCATCTTACTATTTCTGTACTGCGTAGAGGGAGGGCCAAAGCATCTTCTAAGCATGCCGGGGTGCCCGGAGAGTCCCAGATCGGCATTTCTTCATTATAGTAGGGTATGTTGAGTAGTGCCCTCAATTGAACCCATACTCTAGTAGCAGCTTTAAGAATCTTCAGACTGACCTTTTTAAAAAACCTGGGATGACCAAATTTTAAAAGAAAAAAGTCAGCTTGTGTGTTATGTGCTTGAGTTAGGGCTTTAAAAAGAGGTGAATAGGCCTGACTATTATTTAGGAGTTAGCGTGAATTTTTAAGGTAAAAGGCACAGTAGTATAGGTATAGGTCCGGGCAGCTATACTGCCGTTAGTTTTTTTCCTCCTAAGCTTTTTCTGGGAAATTCTGGGAGTTTTCCTTCCCCATAAAAAGGAGGAAAAGAGCCCTTGTGCTTTTCTAAACCACATTTTGGAAAGTTCCAAAGGAATAGTGTCAAAAGGAAGAGTACATTTAGGTAAAATTGACATTTTCAGCAGATTAGATCTGCCCAGAATAGAAAGTAGGAGGAACTCCCATGCCTGCAGCTGCTGTCGCACACTGGCCAAAGTTTTATCAATATTTAATTGGGCTATCTTCTCTATGTTCTTTGTGATTTGCACCCCAAGATACCTTATTTGCTGTTTTTCTAGGCCACTTTTATAAGGGAAGTTCAATATCATCAGCTCTGTGATTTTTCTAATTTATGGAATATCCGGATAATTTCCCATGTACTCCAACTGGGACCAAATGCCTGGAACTGCCTGTTCCAGGTCCCCTCTCAGAATCATAAGGTAATCAGCATATAAACCTATATTCTTTTCCCAACCTATACAGCTAAAAGGGGAGATAATATTGCACAATCTTAGTTTACATGCCAGGGGCTTGATGTACAAATTAAAAAGAAGGGGCGAGAGGGGGTAGCCCTGTCGAGTCCCTCTGGAGATTTTGAATTGGTTTGTTAGATTTCGATTAACGAGAACCCTAGCAGAGGGGTTTTTGTAGAGAGCCTTTACTGCTATTAGAAAAATTTCTCCCAAATTGAAGCATTGAATTACCTTTATTAAGAAGGGCCGACTGACCCTGTCAAAGGCTTTGGCAGCGTCGAATGTTAAAACTGCCAATGGGATCTCATATAGATTTGCCAGGTCTATTGCTCAGATAGGATCTTGAGTTAGTTCATTCAATTGCCTCCCCTTCATTAAGCTCCTCTGATCAGAATGTATTATGGAGCCTACGACTTTATCAAACCTTTTAGTGAGGATTTGGGCATAGACTTTTTGATCACTATTTAAAAGCGAAATAAGTCTGTTTGGTTCACAAAATTGTGGATTTTTATTAGGTTTCGGGATTATTGTGATTGTGGCCTCGTTCCAAGAAGTCCGTAGCTCCTGAGCCTGAATATATGCAGAGTTAAAAAGTTGAAGTAAGAATGGTGCTAGTTCATCTTTCAGGATGATATATACTTTGTTTGGGATAGCAGCGGGACCCAGTGCTTTCCCTTTTTTTAACGTTCTGATGACTTGTAGCACATCCTCTAGCTTAATTGGATCACTCAAGTTGTCTCTATCAGCGACTGAGAGGGAGTGAAGTTGGAGATCTCAGAAAAAACCTTCCAGCTGTTCTTTCAACAAAATTAAATCTTCAGAATATAGGTCTAGAAAAAAATGTGCGAAAGCAACCTCGATCTCTGAGTCCTCTTCAATTATCCTCCCAGTGGTTGAACATTTAAGACTCTTTACAATATTTCTGGTATGATCCATTTTAGTTTTCCATGCCAGAAATCTTCTGCACACCTCTCCGTACTCATGATGGGCAAGACTGCTTGCCTCCCGTTTCTTTTTGTTTCTAGCCTCTAGATGGTCTATTAACTAATTTTTGGCTAGAGCTAGCTGTTGTAAACTAATTGGATCAGTTGGTGTTTGTTCAAGTTCTAAAGATTTTTGAGCAATTTTTGCTTCCAATATTTTAATGTCTTCCTTGGCTTTTTTATTATGTGCAATAGAGAGGGAGGTTAATAGGCCTCTTAAGGAGGCTTTATATGAGTTCCAAACTATATTTTGGGCAGCTGAGTTTATATTAAATAAAAGGAATTCTTTTGTGGCTACTTTTAACCTCTCAATAATTAGAGGTTCTAAGAGTATTACACAGCTCAGGGTCCATCTTCGCGGAGAGGGTTGCTGTGTTAAAGCAATTTCCAAGAGAACAGCTGAATGATCGGATAAATGTTCTGGCAAGTGTGTTATTTTAAATGTATCCCTGCTGGTAGTGCGATCCACTAGGAAGAAAGCGAATCTTGAGCGATGGCCGTATTTCTTGTTATAATAGGTGAACTTACCCCCTGCAGACCCTGAAGTTTGCCTTTTTCCCCTATATATCCAAGAGGCCACCCTCTGTCATTAGTCGTTTCAGAATCTTTTGAGTTTTCTGTGTAGCCCCGGTAGCTCTATTTGCCGTAGAGTCATGAATGGGGTTTGGAACTACATTAAAATAACCTCCCATTATGATTTGATCATTTACATCACCCAAATTGAGGAACAAAGACTGGAGATGGGTCGGTTCATCGATCCTAGGAACGTATTAGCTAACAAACGTGACCCAGGTTACGTTGATTTTTGCCCTGACAGTTACCCATCTACCATGAGTATCTGCCACTACATTCCCGATAACTATTTGCCTATTTTTTTTAAATGATAGCTACGCCTTTTATCGGGGCCGTCTGTGGAAAAAAAACTGTGCTCTATCCATTTATGGTGTTTGAGTAGTACTGCCCACTCTTCTTTTGTAAGGTGTGACTCCTGAATAAACATAATATCATAGTTTGTCAGTCGCAAATATTCCAAAATTTTCTTTCTTCTGGCAGGAAGCCTAAGGCCATTCACATTCCAGGATAAGATGGTTAATATTTGGGGTCTATCCATCATTGTCAAAACAGCAAAAACTAGTAAAAGTGCCTTTCTGCCACAGCATCTTATTTACTAGAACTATTTTTTGTAAATTAGAACAATTTTTTTGTGTTTTTCCCCAAATGCACCCCCACCCTGTGCCTAAAACTTTTTCTTTTGTTTTTTTATGGTGCTTTCCCCTGATCCCCTCCCCTTCCCTCCCTGGGGTACACTCCTTCGTCTCTAGAGACATTCTAAGTACCTTTTTTCTTTTACCTCTCCCCCCTCTTGGACGGAGAGGGTAGAATTTGTGCATTAATCCTTAATTGGATCAGCTTTTAATCTGCTTAATCCAGGCACTAACCTCCTCAGGTTCTCTGAAATTAAAATCTTGTTCTTCCACATCACCTTCAGGGAGGGGGGAATTGGAGTTTTGCGGTGGCCACAAAAGCTCTTCAGCTCCTGTATCTTTATTCCAAATTCCCACTGCCTGTACTGTGTGGTGTGTGAAATATCAAATCTGATATGGAATGACCAGTCTCCCTTGTTATATACTCCCCTTTTTAGCCCGTCTGAAAAGACAGTTTCTTTTATGAAGTATGATTTAATAATTAAATATTTTCCTGGGGATTTTCCTTCCAGGCCGTTTGGTAAAAGGGTCTCGATGTACTCTCTGAATATCATTTTCAAGGGAGGACTTCTCGATTTCAGGGTGGGAGACACTTAAAAGATCAATTATAAAGGTTTTAATATCCACCCCCTCGAGATCTTCCGGGATATTTAGGATCCGGATGTTATTTCTTCTGGCATTGTTTTCTAAACTCTCCAGTTTGTCTGCTAGCGCTTTCTCCTTGAGTTTTAAACTCTTGATCTCTACTGTGTTCTCCTTGACCTGTTTTGGGAGGACTTCTACTGTGGCTTTACTGCTTCTACTGCTTGCACTCTGCCCATTATGTTGTTTATTTTTAACTCTAGCATCTCGCAAGTCCCCTGATTCCTGTGTTGGTTACTTTCTGATATAGTGATTTTTTCTCTCATTTCCAATATCAGATTTAAGAGTAAATTCTCAGTAGTGGAGTTGGACCTTGTTGTATGCTCTCCAGAACACCCTTCCTGGTCAGCTAATTGATTGGCTGGTTTAGATGGATCATCTGAGGTAAAATCAATACTCAGGTGGGGGTTTTAGCAGAGAATAGGGGCATCAGTGCTGGCAGAGCAACTGGCATCAGTGGTATTGAGTATTTGCTCCACTAAAATGTGTTAGATGGAGTCAGTTTGTGGTGCAGCTTCAGTGCCCGCTGTTCCTACTCCTGCCATTCCTGCTAGACAAGAAACTCTATTCTCCAGAGGAATTGTGTTGTTTCTCTGCTCCATAACCCTTGAGCTTCTTCTATCACTAATATCTTCAGGAACTCCTGTATCTGATTTCTCAAGCTTCTCAAACCTTTGGTTACTCTGAGTGCTTGAAGCTCTCGTCTGGGCTTGTACTTTAAAATATGTACGAAGGGATGGAGTAAAGCGGGAACTTGCTGGGTTAGTTTGCTTAGTTTTCTTATTTTCAGGTTTTATGACTTTTTTCCCCTCTTTAAAGGTGTGAATAGTCACCTTCTCCACTTGTGTAGTATTCGTTGGGGTACAACCTGAAAGATTCTCAGTAAGCGATAAGTCAAGCCCCCATATGCCTTTGCTACGCAGGGTGTATCTGTTAAGGCTATTTTGAGTTTGATCAATGTTGTTAATTTCCCTGGTGCCCTCTACAGGCTGTTGGCTCCGCACTGCTTGTTGTAAGCTAACAGCCCCCAACTTGGCACTGCCAGATTTAATCTTAGTACTACCTCCCTCTAGAGAGAGCCCCCGCCCCCCTTTTTTTTCCTCCTTACCGGGGTCATCAGCGGGGGGTTCCCATCTCCCTCTGCGTCTTCCCAGCCACATTTCTGCTGCCCAGCCGTCGCCGCTGCCACCCAGACTCTGAGGGGGCTTCCGCCTTTGGAAAACCCGATTCTTGCTGCTACACGCCGACCTCTGGCGACCCGTAGCACTGCCTCCGCCCAAACCCCTCCTCAATGTAGCGGGTCAAAATTTCAAGCAGCCGCAGCCACAGTGACGGCGTAAACCTCGCTAGCAGACCGGGCCAAGATACAGGTTTGAAACACCCGCTATAAGTGCCAAAGTAAGTGAAACAGAAGACCCTCGTAGTTTAGTTTAATTTTCCTGGATTCCTGGTTATTTTAGCAAGCTGCACCCTCTATGCCGCATTCTTCCCCTTTCCGTCGGGAGGGAGGTTAGAAGCTGCGACCGCTCAGCCCTGACTGACGGCCGCCATGTTCCCTCATGAATCCCACACTAATCTTGTTGCATGAGAACTCTTCACCCAAATCCATCATCTGTGTGGCAAGAGAATGTTTTGTTAAAATGAGACAATTTAACTGCTTATGTTTATGGTTTAGCAATGTACTAAACCATAAACATAAGCAGTTGCATTGATCAAGCATTAACCCTCCATGAATGTGAACATTTGAGAACAGAGTGTCTGTTGCAATTCATTACCCTAGGAATATGTGTGAGATTTTAGTGAAGTTCCTGTTATATAATTGCTGTCTATGTTGACATACATCAACATAGAGGTAATTGCTCGATTTCTTTGGCAGATACCCTTTGCAGAAACCCCAAAATTTTCTGGATGCTGAAGTAACAGCAGTGATCAGGACTGAAGCAGCAGAGCATTAATCAGGTAAAAATTATGCAACTGCAACATTTTGCTCTCTTCTTAATCCCATCCCCCCTTTTCTTTGGGTCCTATCAACAGTGAAGAGTTTCTCTGCTGAGGCTAGTGCTCGGGTGGAGAGAAATCTTGCATTGTCCCATCCGAACCACCTGGAGTTCAGGTGAGTGGCACTGCCTTAAACACTTGACACTTTTGATGTTCCCACCCAGGTACTTTCTTGGACACTCTGGTACTGATCTAGAAGTCCTCCTCGTCTGCAAGACCCTTAGGCACAGTGAGCTTAGTATAAATGAGGTGTTGCCACAACTCTGTGCTACTACTGAGCATGTGTTATCTTAAAATCAAACTATACCATCCTTCAACATCACTTACATTGCTTCCCCTCATTGAGCCATTCAGTGACTTCCAGGAGTATGCCACAAAATCCAGCTAAGAATGCATAGGCTACTTCTGGCTGTCTCTAAATTTTTATCTACTCTTCCTAGGAGTGAAACTAAATTTGGTGACAAAACTTGCCTTCATGGGAATATAGGACATCTGATCAGAGACTTTTAAGCTCAACAAGGTATCCTTCCTAACATTTGACATGTGCTTCCAGAGACTCTCCCCCCCCCCACAAAAGTTCTTCTCTGGGACCCTATACATCCACATAGCTATCCCATAAATAGCAAATCACTTTGTCAATATCATCCTTCATCACGTAATTAGGCACAACGACTTTAGGGATGTGGACCCTTCTGTCTACAATGGGCATTGTGTAGTCATGACCACCGTTGCTGATGGACCCTGAGAGTTGTTGAGGTACTATAAGGTTGAGTTCTCTCAGACACTCTTCACAAACCAGTAGAATGTTCTATTCTCTCAGCCTTAGTCACCTTTTCTGCCAGGTCTCTTTCTGCCATTTTGTCTTCAACAAGTTCCACTGTCCCTCATCCATTTTCTCCTTCATGGCCAGGTTGCTTTCCTCTGAGGCCCTCCTTCCATCAGCCTCCTCTTTTCCTGCATCCAATTTCAAGTTGAACAGCTGCAGCTTAAGCTCCCTCTCAGCTTTCTTGACCTCCAGTTCCTGAGAGGACAGGTTGATGAAACACAAACTGCTCCTGGCAGGAACCTTGCCCCTGTAGGCATGTTTTCTCTTCCGCCTCCTTCTACAGCTCTGTGCCATGTCATCTCCTTCCTCATCCTTGTCCTCCACATCCTCCTCCTTCTCCTCAGGTTAATTGCCCGCCTGGTCAGTGGCTACAGCTTGCAACCTCTGGAACTCCTTATAGGCTCTGAGTGCTTTTTGAAAGTCCAATTTTGTGGTCCCCATCTCCTTGCACAGCTTATCAGCACTTGAGGTTGTCCATGCCGGTAAACTCATACACCATCATCTTAAGCAGGTATCACAGGTCAAGCAAATTTAGGCAGGAATTAGATTTGGTAAAAAGGAAAAAGTACCCAATTATGAGAATTTTAAAATAAGTAAATTCCTATTATTTTAGGGATTTTTAGTTTTGGACAAGTTACTGAGCAGCACTATACAAGTACCATATCCCATTATTGAACATCAATGTAAGACATTGGGTTATTGGTTGAGAGAGGTAGAAGCCCCACTCATACAACAACCACAGTCCTTGTCAGAGAGAAAGTATTTATGAAACACACAAACAATAATGAAGTTAAAACACACTACTAGAAAAATCCCAAAGCAATGTAGAACAATGATGTCAACTTTAATAAATAAAATGATAACAGAATAACAGAAATCATATCACTAGAAGCAGAGATGTAGAATTTCTAACTTTTTGTGTGACAAGTGCACTAAGAAGCAGAAAGCACCACTCGTAGTTATCTATTCACAGTAGACCAGCTGAAAAGTCACACGATCAGGCTAACCACGACAGAGCGGGTGTCAGGTAAAGAAACCAGGGGGCATATTACCAAGCAATAGCGATAATTATCGCTTTGCTTGGTTAGAGACAAAAATTTACCGCTGCGGCGATTTTTACCGCAAATAAACCTTGGTATTACCAAGGTTTAACGCAAATGCAGTAAAAATCGCCGCAAAGCATGAATATCGCTGAAAAGTCAGCGATATTCATGCATTAGCGAGCTAATGCTCTTAGCCATGTTATCCACCTCCCATTGGATAACATGGCTAAGAACTGCTCAGGGCAGGTGTTAGCTTTTGGAGATATTCTCGCTTAGCGCGAATATCTCCAAAAGTTGGTAATAGGAGATAGCGATGTTAGCGACTGTTTTCAGTCTCTAACATCTTGGCACGCCCACTTTGCATCTCATTAGTCATAAATATCACTGACAAAGTGGGTCCCAAGATGGTCGCTATCTCCTACTAGCTGTCGCTAACTGGTGTTAGCGGCAGCTAGGTAATAGGGAGATCATTTTAACTCCGCTTTCTTGGCTTTTAAAGCCAAAAAAGCGGAGATAAACCCCCTTGATAATATGCCCCCAGGTTAGTCCTACTAAAGATTAACATTCTCAAATTTGGAGTGAATAGTTTCACTCGCATTGGAGGATGGCCATGAAAGAGGAAGCTTTCAGTTCAAAAACATGTTGAGGATCATGGGCAGTCATTACAATAGTGAGAAGAATTAGTTTTCGCAGGAGTTATACGTTGGAGGTCGCTATGCCTGTCATTGCTGTAGAAGTGCAGGTCTCACGTTGCTGATTGTCATGGTTGGTCGTGTCGGTGTGAAGAGCGGGGGGCTGAGTTTCAGTGTGAACAGGCCCCTTTGCACCCATAAGGTACCCAAACATTAGGATTTTCACCTTCTTCTTCAGGAGGAGCTCTCACTGATAACAACCAGGGTCCAGGTCCGTGGGGTCACCTCTTGAAGATCAGGACTCACTCCACCAGAGGCCAGCAGCAGAGCTCATGTAAATCCAGACAGCTCCAGTTGGTGCTGGTCAGATAGGCAGTTGCAAGGATGCCTCTGAAAGCATGCGGTGTCTTTGTAACTCACACAAGTGGTCAGCCAACTGAGCCTTGAAGTTACTCTGGGTAGCCTGGATCAAGGCAAACAGTTCCAAACTTCCTTCTTCAGACAAGAAATAGGTTTTTCAAGTAGTATGACAGTCCTTCTGGCAGCTGGGTAGTCCTTCTTCTGAATCTTCCTCAGATCCAGGATTTGTTGTGAAGGTTGTATTATTATCCTTAGTGCGAGTCTTTTTTGGGGGAAATTCCCTGACCTATTCCAAAACTGGTTCTTGTCTGTTCCCCTTCCCCACCTCCAAACAGTATAGGGTGAAAAAAGACAGGGCAGGTCTGTCATCAGGTCCCTTAGTGTGTGCTGCAGACAAAGCCTTTTGCAGTTTAAGTGGGGCTTGGCCCAGCCTCTCTCCAGCAAACATGTCAGTGGGATCCATCCTGTCCACACCTAAGCCCCTTTTGTGCCAATGTCAGAAAGTAATACACAAACCCTAATAGCAGAGCCTTTCACAGTCATGCAACACAGGACACTGGCAGAAAGTCACAGTGGGTAGGAAAATAATCATCAACTTTCCATTGCTGCGTCAACAAATGATGGACAGAATAATAACTACATTTAACATTCATCCCCAGTCAAGAGATCTAGGTTAAATCCATTGTTCTTTTGCTCTCTACGCAACTCCAGTTTGCTTATAACCTCAAATATGATAGACCGACCGCACGGGGCTTGGAGAAAACTGATAATAGCGATAATAGAAAATTAATAATAATAGAATTGATTGATAATACAACTGAATGATAATAGACATTTGATAGAGCGATAATATAGATAGTTATCTTAGAGTAAGACATGGCGAAAGGCCTGGCCCTGCACCCAGTCTATTCTGGTTGCAGCTGAATTGGGCTCTGGGAACAGCAACTAAAAATGCATTCTGATTTGTTAAGGTTGTGGTGGGGGAAGAATTCTGCTCCGCCGGTGGAGTTCGCAGAGGTTTGCCCACTCCACCCTCTGTGTGGACTGCAGAGTTCCCAAAAATTCAGCGAAGTGACATGGAGCTGAGTTTTTTCTTGAGCTGCTCGCCAACAGTAAGTTGGCAAGCATTTGCAAGAAAGAATTATGCGTTATAGCTCCTTCTGGTGAGATTTACCATCATGGGCCATCACAGAAGATCACAACCGCTGCATTGAGAAATATACCATTCGTGTTAGGAAGCTGCTGTTCAACTAAAATGTCTACTCGAGCAGTAGAAAGCAGCAGCTCCCTCTTGCGCGATGCATAGTTCTGTTTTACAGCACAGTACAGACTCATGATGCTGAAAATCAGTGCCAGCAGCACGACTTAACCGACTCTGCCACTTGTGAAACTCTGTGGCGCGCTGCCGAGTTTTTCTGGCACTTCGCGAAGTTCCGCGGAGTAAAACTCTGCAAACTTCACCCAAGCTTTGTTTTTTTGGGTTTTCCTCTTTAACTTAACTGCATCCTCCCTTACCCTTTGCCCAGGATAGTCTATGCTCAGCATCTTACTTTTTGAAACAGTTTGGCTGAGTGCCCTCACCCGGTAGTTTCATTAATGTTACAGATGATTTCATTTATGAAGCCATCTGCAACATGTGTTAGGTTGTGAGCAATGCATTTGGAGGATAAATGTGCTTCAACTAGTCACTATACATGACAATTTTCCTATTTTTCATCTATCTAGAACTCTTTTCCCAAACTTTCACAGTAAATTTCTATATTTTTCTATAAAGCAGTATCATCTGATACAGACCGCTATCTTCACTTTGGCAGAAGAATGCCAGCATATTTTAGGTGGGTTTAAATACATATTTGTTCCCCTGACCTTTCCAGAAACTACTGTGCACAGTCTCAACATTATGAAAACATTTATAATTCGAAGTTCAAAACAAAAAAGGCGGCTACATGTGTGCTAACCTGAAATATTTTAGGAATAAAACAATTAAGTTCTAAGATTATGTAGTCTAAGGCCTCATCTTATACACTGATGTTGAAGTATACTAATTTTGTTGCTTGACCACATTCTTCTGTCTGATAATTGCATTTGAAATAGGTGGTACCAGCTCTCTCTACTTACTGATCCAGAGCTCTTTAGCTGTACCATCACAACACCTCCCACCACTTTTGGACATCCATTTATAGCTCCAGCTGCACTGCTTGAACTTCCTTTGTTGATGGGGCTTCACAGGCTATGATAAGATGGCAGTTCAATGGGAATACTGTTAGCCCATCCTCTGTTTGTATATCTATGTGTTTCAAAGTAACCTGATTGCACAGTACATGTTAATTATTTTTTACACTCTCTAGTTCGGTAAGCAAAAGCCAATTCATAGGACATGAACCTGGAACCAGTATCAAGTTTGACACTTTGTAGATTACTGCACTAAAACTTGAGTCAGGGTTCAGTTATACAGGTCAGCATCCTTAAAAAATAACTTAAAGTTTATTCATTATTCTACTATATACTCAGACACTTTTTAATAATTTATTTAAAAGGTACATTTCCAAAAAGTGTACAAAATCCAATAATGTATGTTGCTAGAGTTGTGGCAGAAATCAATGGTTAAACTGAAGAAGAGGCTTCAGTGTTCAATTTCCTACGAATACCACAACGCACTGTTGATATTATCAAAGGTCTTTCAAGTCTGCAGCACACATTTCAATATAGCATAATTTTGTTAACCTCTCTGCACTTGATTCACAGTATTCACTCTGTAGTTATAGTTAGGAATCCAATTACGGGATATAGGAATCCTCAGGAAACTTAGGAGACCTATTTCATTTTGTACACTGATGTTGATGATGCTAAGTTTTGCTGTGATTAGTTAAGGGTTTGCAAAGAAAAATAAAAGGGGGGTCCCCGGACACGTTTTTTTCCAATGCACTTTTCATAGTATTTTTAAAGATGTGTAGCGACAGAACAGCTGAACGAATTTCCATGAAATTTGACGGAGTCTGGAAAGGATTCTTTTTGTTTTGTGATCTGATTCTGATCAGCTGTTTTTAATTAATAAGGAACAAATAATTAATGATATATTGGGCGGTGGTATACGACTGTACCTCTGTGACATACTATGTTACATTACATTGACATGATAGTACTGGTTAATCAAAGCCCTTGCAAAATAAAAAGGCAGACATATTGTTTGGTCAGCACTTTATCTTTGTTCTGTGTTTTAATGGCAAATTTAGCTAATTACTCTTTTTTTGTAATTTATAGGAAGAAATTAAGCAGTTTAGCAAAGTCTATAGGCTTAGGGAAGATTATTTTTATTAATATGTCTATTTTCTTTAAAGTTTATAAAGTACTGCATGCTTTCTCAAAATGACTGCAGTTCTTATTGAACTGTAAAATATATATATATATAATAAAATAAAATTATGAATAATACAGGGTGGCTCTTAAAAGAGCAGGAGGTTTTTTGTTTTTTAAAAAGCATATTCATTCATGTCTGCCCCGCCAAGTTTTAAGGTTTGAAATGAAAATATGGATTCCATAGGTTGAAAATTGTACACCATCATAACTATACAGTGCTGCATAGTCCTATTTTGTACTGAAATGAAAAATCGAAGACATTTTATAATTGTGAAAAAGTTTTAAACAGCCGTGTTCACGTCTTTGAGTGTTTTCAAAGTTAGCAGCATTAACAGTAGACCAGCCCTTCTTTTGTCTCTGACAAATATTTCAGAAAGCAAACTGTGTGTTCAGAAACATAGTCATTAGGGTCCAATTACGATGTCATTCGGAAAGGCTCCAAATGGCATTTGAAGTGTCAGAATCGGATTCAGAACCTATGTTTCAGACCGAATCGTATACATTTCAAACTGACCGATTACAATGCGCGAAAGTCATTTGGGCTGTCCAAATCAGTTCCGAAAGGCATTTGGGCAGTACGATTTTTTCGGAGCAGATTCGTACAGCTCTATGAACATGGTTTCTGAGCGAGCGATTACAATGGCCAATCGAACTGTTGTTCCAATCCAGTCTGCCTGTCACGAAAAGGCTGTTGGAAACTGACTATGGGGGCCTGCAGCAGGCCCGCTTCACCCTGAGGTCTCCGGTTGGGACTGATGGGTGTACCTAAGAGACCCCCCTGTTACACCATGCACAGTGTGGCAGGAACCGTAGGGTTTCCCATAGAGAGTGCAAGATTTTCCCCAACCACCCAATTTTTTCAATAAGAGCCTGTGTTCTCGTTCGGAACACAGGCACCCATTGAAGTCAAAGTGAGTATGATCGAACAATGTTGGGAAGCGTTGTAATCGGTCGGTCAGACTCGCAAAATCCGATATGGTCGGACACTATTCTGAAACCGATTTGGTCAGAAGAGTTTCCAAACGACATCGTAATTGACTGTCAGGTCCCGGTGTCCTCAGGATCGTACGATGCTATAAAGGGTTCCACCTCTCGACAGCCTCTGGGTCTGATGAAAACAGACTCACAGAAGTGGTCAAGCGAGGGATATCAGGAAGGATAGGAAGGGGGCAGCAGGGAGAGGATGCTGAAATGAGAACAAGGCACTATGAGTCAAGCACACACATATACCGATAATACACACCTGCAGATAACACAAGGTACTGCCTACCAGTTACAGTTATATGAAGGATCATTTACCTGGAAATAGGTTAAAGGTTGGCTTTGCCAGGCAATCAGAAGTGTAGTACAAGTATCTCCGCTCTAGAACACAAGAACCCTGAGGTTATCTTTTGAATCGGATGCACATTGCTTAATAAACCTTTGTAAAACATACACGTACCAAAAGTTATTACAGTTAAGGCTTCAACAGAGGGCAAATGGTAATTAGCCAGCCAGGCGAAGCTCATAAACCCCTGTTGTAATGGCACAAGATAGAAAACAATAGTTAGTCTTAAATGCCCACACAATTACCAATTCGGACTTTACCCGAGGACCAACAGTGGTAGAGAACAAAAAGAGTCAGCACCAATTCTGTACTTGTACTGGAGCCCAAAGAACAAAGAATGCTGAATACATCTTCAGCATTATTGAATTGACACCGTTGTCCAAAGTGAGAGCAACCTTTACCTCCAAGTTACTCCGAAAATAACAGCAACGTATTTACCATCACAGAATTCCAAAATTGTCAAGACCCCCACTGGTCTGAAGGAAATCCGGCAACAGTCTCACTGTTTGCAAGTAAATCAAAACAAGCGCTATGTTCCAGTCTCAGATAATATTCCAAGAAGATTCCACATGGATAAGAGTTTACACTCACAGCGGGAGTGCACTGCTGCAGCAAGCAAAAGAAAACAGTCACAGAAGGTAGCCTCCGAGGAGACTAGCAGACGGAGCCTCAGCCGAGGGCTCCCTGAGCTCCAACAAGCTCCGTGGCCAAGATCTGAAATGCTCGAACCGAGCACTCGCGAGGAAACAAAACACAGAGAAGAAAACTCCAAAGGATACGCTGGATACTTGTGGAAAGAATCCTACCGTGTCTTTTCTTCGTAACCAGAATCAACGGCAAGGTCTCTCCTTCTCCGCTCCGTCTTGAGTTTTCCGCGTGTGACGTCATCGGCCAGAGGCGTCGCACGCAAACCTAGAATCATGGGAAATGTAGTTTTACGGAACACATAAACTTCTCAAGGCAGTGTTCGAGACTGCCCTCCTCCGTGGGACACGACAGTACATCCCTCTCCCGAAGAACACTGACAGAGACATGGTTTGTCTGGGAATCGTTTATGGAATAGCTTGACATATTTAGGAGCATGAACACCCGAGGATGGTTCCCAAGAATTCTCCTCATTGCCATATCCCTTCCATGCCAGCAAATACCACAACCTGGTGCGGTATATTTTGGAATCCACAATTCCTCTCACCTCGTATTCCTCATCCTCGTCCACCGCGACAGCTGCAGGGATGGTCCTTTTGACAGACTGCGTGGGTTTAACTAAAGACACGTGAAATGCAGGATGTATTCGCAAAGAGGAAGGTAGAGCCAATTTAACAACCACAGGATTGATCAATTTGACCACCTTGTAAGGACCAATGTATTTTGGATTAAAAATACTATATCGTTTAAAACGTATGTTCTTGGTGGATAACCATACGTAATCCCTTTTTTATACACTGGCCCGGTCTGTCTGTGCCTGTCCTCATAGGCCTTGTACCTCATTTTGGCCCATTTTAAATGACCTTTGACTCTCTGCCATGTCTCCTGGATATTTTGTACTCTTTCCTGTGCTTCTGGAACTAGGGAAGCTGATGCAGGATGTTGGAAGGGTGTGAAATTGGGATGAAAACCATATGTGCTGAAGAAAGGGGCACGTTTAGTGGAACCATGTACAGCGCTATTATATGCTATTTCAGCTAGCCATAATCTATCTACCCAATCCTCCTTGGTGACATCCACGTAGCAGCATAGATATTGCTTTAAGGTTTGATTAACCCGTTCAGTTTGCCCATCGGTTTGGGGATGGAAGCTAGTGGATGTACTAGATGTTATTCCCAGGGCCTTACACCATGTCTTCCAGAATCTAGCGGTAAACTGACTGCCCCTGTCTGAGACTATCACCCTGGGTAATCCATGTAATCTCACTATGTTGATGAGAATCAGCCTAGCTAACAAACTAGCAGAAGGAACCCTTTAACAGGCGATGAAATGAGCCATCTTCGTTAAATAGTCTACTACTACCAGAATGGCAGTGCATCCCTGGTCAATCGGCATACCCACTACGAAGTCCATAGAAATGTTCTCCCAGGGTAAATCAGGAGTGGGAAGAGGCTGTAACTGTCCGGATTGTTTGGAGTGCAACGTTTTCGTTTGACTACACACAGGGCACTACGCTACCCAGACAGCAACATCTTTCTTTATGTTAGGCCACCAGAATTGTCTTTGCACTCTTTCAAGTGTTTTTCTGGATCCGTTGTGGCCTGCACACGGTGCACTGTGATACCACTGGAACACTTGTTTCCTCAATGCCTGGATGGGTAACAAAAGCTGCTTCTGTCTCATAGGCAGACCCTGAACCATCTTCCACTCTTTATGTTCTGTTATCCATTTCTTTCACTCCTCTTTCTGCACGTTTCTTATGACACTGTGTAGAAACATCTGGGTACAAGTGACACCGATAACCTTCTGCGGGTTGATGATGGATTCCTCCCGTACCTCAGTTGGTTCCGTTTTGGTGAACTGCCGGGATAAAGCATCCGCCTTCCGGTTATCCTTTCCTGGTCGATATGTAACGATGAAATCAAAGTTCGCGAAATGCATCATCCATCGCATCTGTCTAGGCGTTAAATGTCGGGCTGCTGCCATATATTGAAGGTTACGGTGATCCGTATATACTGTTACTTCATGACGTGACCCCATGAGATGATGCCTCCATTCCAGAAATGCTGTTCTTATAGCCAACAACTCCTTTTCGGCTATTACATAGTTCTGTTCAGCCTGGTTCAGAGTACGGAAGAGGTATGCCACTGGATGTAATTGGCCTGTATCGGAGTGTCGTTGTGACAGGACAGCTCCTACCGCAGAATCAGAAGCATCTGCTTCCACTATGAACGGCTTGTTGGGGTCTGCATGCACCAACACCGGTGCCGAAACACAAGCCTTCTTCAGGTCATCAAAACCTCTTTGTGCCTCCTCCGTCCAAATAAAAGGCACCTTCTTTTTCAGTAGTCTTGTCATAGGGGATGCCATAGCAGAAAAGTTCTCAATAAACCGGCGATAAAAGTTCGCAAACCTAATAAAACACTGGATGTCCCTCACTGTTTTGGGTCTGGGCCAATTCTTCACAGCCAATATCTTTCTTTCAGACATTTCTTGTCCTTTAGGCGTGAGCATCACACCTAAAAATTCCACCGAGGTAGTATTGAACTCACACTTGCTGAGCTTGCAATATAGGTGATGTTCCAATAATGTGCGTAGAACAGATTTCACATGATCCACATGTTGTTCGGTGGTAGAGGAATAGATCAAGATGTCATCGATGTATACCACAACGAAACGCTCCAAATATTTCTTGAGTACATCGTCCAGAAAGAACTGGAAGGCGGCAGGCGCGTTACATAGCCCGAAGGGCATTACTAGGTACTCATAGAGACCAAAACGGGTTTTGATGGCAGTCTTCCACTCGTCCCCTGATCTCATTCGGACTAGGTGATAAGCGCCCTTCAGGTCCAGCCTCGTGAAAATCACCGCCTCTTTCACTTGCTCTAACAGCACATTGATGAGAGGGAGAGGATATTTATTTTTGACTGTAATGGCGTTTAGAGCTCTATAATCCGCACAAGCACGGAGTTCCCCATTGACCTTGGGAATGAAGAACAGCGGAGAGGCAGCTGGGGATTTCGATTCTCTGATAAACCCAAGCTTCAATAGCTTATCTAGATATGCTCGGAGATGTAAGGTTTCTGGTTCAGTGAGCGCATAAACACGCCCAGCCGGAATCTTTGCCCCTGGAATCAAATCGATTTGACAATCATATGTTCTGTGCGGCGGTAATGCTTCTGCCTTACTTTCACTGAAGACCTCAGCCAAGCCCCGATACTCAACTGGGAGTTCCACATCATGTTCTTTTGCGGTGGCAATATGATGGATACAAGCTAGACCAGAGGCAGGACTAGGTCTCTCAGGGTATCAGTTCTGTTGACAATACTCTGAGGTGAATTGGAGTGTCTGTCCTTCCCAATCCACTACGGGGTTATGTTTCCGCAACCATGGCAATCCCAAGATTACTCCGTACTGTGGGGCATGTATGATATTGAAATACAACGTTTCCTTATGTTCCAAACCCATGGTCATATCAAGATCCCTGGTCTGTAACCTCCACTCCAAACACGGCTTCTGGAGTCTCTTTTTCTTGTAGTGCAAGTCCTAAGCTGATCGCCTTTGTATGGTCCATAAAGCAACCTGTTGCCCCGGAATCCAACATTGCTCGAATCCACAACCACATCTTGTCTATTTCCAACCCATTGTCAACATAGAAATGTAGACCTTCCTTTCTCCCATCTCCGTCCAATGAAGGGATGTAGAACTTACTTGAAGGGATCCCTTCCTCCTCCTTCAAGCCTTCTCGTTTCCCGACCCCTGTTCGGAAGCCACCACAGACACCTTCTTGTATTCATTCCTTGGTTTTGTTCTCGTAGGACATTCCCTGATGAAATGCCCCTTCCGCCCACAATACAAACATAGGCCTTTCTTTCTTCGGTATTCCCTTTCTTCCGAGGTCAAAGGAGATCGTACTGCCCCGATTTCCATAGGTTCTGGCTTAGAAGATGTTGCCCCCTCTGGGACCCTGGGATGCTCATAACGTGGTGTTAGCCTGTCCTTCCGCCGGTTTTCTCCCCTCCTGTCACTAAGGCGATGATCCAGTCTAAGAACCAGACTAATCATATCCTCACAAGTACTGGGTTGAGGATCAATCTGAGCCAGTACGTCCTTCATCTCCTCTGTCAGTCCCGTGTAGAATATGGCATGTCTTTTCTCTTCTGGCCAATCAGTTTCCGCTATGAGCCTTCTGAAGTCGTTAAGATACGCTATTAAATCTCTATTTCCCTGTTTTAAACCTAACAACTCCCTGTCCGCCGACATGGTGGCTGATCTGCAGTTGAAGGTTTTCTCAAAATCTGTTCTAAATGCCTCCCAATCCCTTAATATGGGGTCATCTCGTATCACTAACGGTACAGCCCATTGAGCTGCATCCCCAGCTAGGTATGAAATGAGAAATGCCACCCTGGCATGATTTGTGTTAAAAACCTTGGGTTTACATGAGAAATGTAGCAACACCTGTGTGAGAAAGACTTGCAGCTTGCTACTATTTCCATGGAATCTTTCGGGGGAGGCCAGAGGTATCAGAGCGGGTACTTCCACCACCAGGGAAGAGGCCTGTGGAGTACTTGCATAAAAGGGATTACGATTCATCCTATCTACCTGTGCCTGCAACGCATCAGTCTCAGCCCTAGAAGCCTGTAACTCAGTTTGCACTAACGCTAGTGCTGCCAGGATATCGTCCATGGTGGACATTGTATCGTACGACCGGGAGGACTAAATATCTTGGGCCGTTGATTCTTTCAGGTCCCGGTGTCCTCAGGATCGTACGATGCTATAAAGGGTTCCACCTCTCGACAGCCTCTGGGTCTGAATGAAAACAGACTCACAGAAGTGGTCAAGCGAGGGATATCAGGAAGGATAGGAAGGGGACAGCAGGGAGAGGATGCTGAAATGAGAACAAGGCACTATGAGTCAAGCACACACATATACCGATAATACACACCTGCAGATAACACAAGGTACTGCCTACCAGTTACAGTTATATGAAGGCTCATTTACCTGGAAATAGGTTAAAGGTTGGCTTTGCCTGGCAATCAGAAGTGTAGTACAAGTATCTCCGATCTAGAACACAAGAACCCTGAGGATATCTTTTGAATCGGATGCACATTGCTTAATAAACCTTTGTAAAACATACACGTACCAAAAGTTATTACAGTTAAGGCTTCAACAGAGGGCAAATGGTAATTAGCCAGCCAGGCGAAGCTGATAAACCCCTGTTGTAATGGCACAAGATAGAAAACAATAGTTAGTCCTAAATACCCACACAATTAGACCTCTGGTTGGACTTTACCCGAGGACCAACAGTGGTAGAGAACAAAAAGAGTCAGCCCCAATTCTGTACTTGTACTGGAGCCCAAAGACCAAAGAATGCTGAATACATCTTCGGCATTATTGGATTGACACCGTTGTCCAAAGTGAGAGCAACCTTTACCTCCAAGTTACTCCGAAAATAACAGCAACGTATTTACCATCACAGAATTCCAAAATTGTCAAGACCCCCACTGGTCTGAAGGAAATCCGGCAACGGTCTCACTGTTTGCAAGTAAATCAAAACAAGCGCTATGTTCCAGTCTCAGATAATATTCCAAGAACATTCCACATAGATAAGAGTTTACACTCACAGCGGGAGTGCACTGCTGCAGCAAGCAAAAGAAAACAGTCACAGAAGGTAGCCTCCGAGGAGACTAGCGTACGGAGCCTCAGCCGAGGGCTCCCTGAGCTCCAACAAGCTCCGTGGCCAAGATCTGAAATGCTCGAACCGAGCACTCGCGAGGAAACAAAACACAGAGAAGAAAACTCCAAAGGATACGCTGGATACTTGTGGAAAGAATCCTACTGTGTCTTCTCTTCGTAACCAGAATCAACGGCAAGGTCTCTCCTTCTCCGCTCCGTCTTGAGGTTTCCGCGTGTGACGTCATCGGCCAGAGGCGTCGCACGCGAACCTAGAATCATGGGAAATGTAGTTTTACGGAACACATAAACTTCTCAAGGCAGTGTTCGAGACTGCCCTCCTCCGTGGGACGCGACATTGACCCCTTAAATGGAAAATATCTTTCTCATCTCAGTGTCCAACCTAACTCCAGTTAAGTGTACCATATCATTGCCACCACAATGGAGAACCATGAACTGTGAATAGTCACAACTAGATACAGAGGAAAGTTGAGGGAGTAACTGATTTTATTTAATGCCTCTTTATCCAATCCATGCTAGTTTATCTCCTTTCAAATATAAATCATTTTCAATACCTACTTTCTTACAAGGTGTCTGGCCTAAATAAGAAAAAGTGTGATCAACGAACCAAACCCTAATCATATTGCATATGCACTGGCATACAACAATTAGGAACATAGAGGCAGTCAAGTAAATATATAAAGAGTTAGATGATTGGCCATTAGGAAAATACATCATACCAATCAATAACTTATTTTTGAAAGGAGTAGAATAATTTTCTTGAATACAGTTTAGGATACTGTTGGGAATGGCCCTCTCTGCAGTGTCATCCCAGATGTTTTGCCTTTACTTCCTCCTTTTTGATGGATTTGTTTTTGTTGGCCTTAAGACTCAGCATACTTTACCACTGCTAACCAGTGCTAAAGTGCTCCCTCCTCAAAACAGAGTAACATTGGCTAATACCCCATTGGCATATTTAATTTACTTTTATATCCCTAGTAAATTGCACTACATGTGCCCAGAATCAATAAACCAAATGGTACTAATGAGCCAGCAGCATTGATTGTGCCACCCAAATAAATAGCCCTTTAAACATGTCTTCTGCCATTTCCTAGCCTGTGTGAGCAGTTTAACCTGCCATGTCAATCTGGCAAAGGAAACCTTTTGCCAGGCCTATACTTTCCTTTCTAATACACATACATCAACCCTAAGGTAGGTCCTGGACAGCCACAAGAGCAGATTGCAGCATATTTAAAACCTTGCACCTGTACTTTAAGTTTTACATGTCCTGGTAGTGAAATTTACTAACTATGCTTTTCCATACTGCAAGGCCGATCCAAATGGGAAGAGATAACAAGTTCATGTTTGGTGTCTGTGGAATCCAAATTTAAAATCCTAACTGATGGTGAAATTGGATTTTAAATTACAATTATAAAAATGCCACTTTTAGAAAGTTGGTATTTCCTGCATGCCCTTATGGTGCCTGCAGCCTGTTTCTAGTCACATGACTGGGTGTAGTTCGCAGTTGGGCTTTGTGTATTTCTCCTAGAGAGGCACACACAATGGGGGGCTTAGGTGTTACTGCCACTGAAACTGTGCCGCCTGCACCAAAATTCAGTGCAAGCCATCGTCCTGCCCGTCTCTACGCGCAGATAGCATCGTTTGCACCTTGAGGACTGCCATGTGAAGCTACAGCCCACCCATGCGTGATTCCTGGCTTGCTTTTTGCGCCAATCTGACCACCACCCGCAACACTCTCCTTGCTCCCTGCAACCCTCTACAAAGTGTATGGGATTGGCACAAAAATGAGAAGGTAAAACTACAGCAGGACTAATCTGGGATTGTATCCGGCCTGCGATCCATCGCGGTCAACCTGCAATTTTGACTTTAACCTGATCCAGCACGACCAGATAGCCGCAGTTGGCACTTTCTGATTTTAGCTGCTATTTTGCAGCTCATTTTTTAAAATGTATAACTCATGTTCTACTAATTGAATTTTTGACGTTTTGGTTTTGTTTTATTTATTAAATTAAGCTCTATTTCCCTAACCTTGTGTGGGACTCTTTTTGTCTGGTACTTTCACTGTTTTATTGTTTGAAGCGTTGCATAAATATGTTACATATTGCCTCTAACTTAAGCCTGACTTCTCTGTGACAAGCTGGTAGGGTGCTGAGCACAGGTTAATTTACGGTTTGTTTTTGCCTTACCAGTGGGTTAAGTACAGGTTAATTTGGGTTTTGCTTGTGCCTTACCCTAACAAGGATGGTAGTTGCTGCTTGATCAGGGCTGACATCCCAATCAACCAGTAACCCAATTTCTTACAGCTACTAATGTAGCGCACTTCTATTGAAAATCAAATATGAGGTATGAAAATAAGCTGGTCTGCACATTGATGTTTAACAAGGATTAGAAAGACATTTGAAACAAACATTTCAGATTATATTACATTGAAAACAACCAGAAATCTAGACGAGGAATACAACTAAGAAGTGAACACAAAGTGGGTTATAAACACAGCACAATTCAACTAAATACAACCAACAACCATAGAGACTCTGCTAAATGTCAGAAAGAAATAGAGCTCTTTTTCCTAAAAGACGTAACAGAGACATTGAAAAGTACACCTAAGCTGATCCATCTATTTATTTCTACATAAAACAGGTAATTTCCTATCCCAAAATCTATGGCTGTTCTAGGACATGATAGTTATGAGTTGCAGTTTGTTAATTTAGGTGACAAATGTAAATGTAAATGTATTTATATAGCGCAAATTACCCACATCGCAGGCATCTAAGCGCTTGCTTAGGGAACCCGTCCTGGTATTCCCCTGTGAGATGACCCCGGCAGGGTATCCACAAGGTGAAAGCCAGGCATCCCACCGCGAGGGGCCTTTGTGGAGATTAAGCAAGCTATTGCCCAGAGTCGCAGAGTGTGAACCCGTGAGTCGAGTAGGCACCGGAGCGAGAATTATCGAGTCCGTGGAATTATTGAGCCCAAGCCCTGTCGAGGTGGGGAATTGAACCCTGGTCCAGGGCCGATCTCAGCTTCCGGGTCTGCCGCCTCTAACCCCTGAGCCACACTTCTCCACGTCCAATGTTATCACCCATGTGACCTGGCATGGGTGATAACATTTGTAAAAATCGGCTCTAAGTATTGTTATCTTCTAAGCTTTCACATATATAAACTTACTTAGGGGATTAGTCATCATGTGGCCTGGCATGGATGATGACATTTGTAAAAATCTTCTCTAAGTATTGCTGTCTTCCAAACTTTCACATATATAAAGTTACTTACATATATTGACAGTTACATGCGTAGAACAACAATGTTTTTAAAAAAAATCCAATTGATCTGTTTTTCCCCCGTGTTTCATATTGACTACTACCATATGATCATATTGAAGTGAAAATATTCCAAATGATGATATAATGGTTGAACCAAAGTGGTAGTTCTGTCTGAAAACACATCCAAAGGAAAACACTGGATTGACTTTGTGTGATGAATAATAAATACAATCAGATATCACTGTAGTAGTATATTATTAATTTACCATATACTATGAAGCCACAATAAGGCAAATGTTTAACTTAACTTACCACTTATCTGTATATTAATTACAATTTAGTATTTCTGATACCTATAAAATACTGGTAGTAGCTCTTTATATTTTGAGACACTTGGCTAGTGATGAAAATATGTATTTTTTTCTCAGGTTTTATTTAGATTTGTTTACAAGGTCAACAAAGCCAAAATAAACAATAGACTCAAGAGGAAACAGGACAACAAAGGCAAAACAACCATAGGCTGTTGGGGAGGGTATTGGTGAGCAAGGACAAGCCCATGATTGATGGCAGTGTCTCTCTCTCCTACTACCATGAAAGTATGGTAGAGGAGACAGTATGTCGCATACAGTACAGCCACATTGCCCTAGTATATTGTATTCTGCCTCAAAGGATATATTGTAAGAAAGACAAGGGGACCCCAACACTAAGAACCAGTGGTAAAAAATATGTTTAAGAAAACAAAGTTTTGGTTAGAAAATTGTTTCTTGGGTTTCTCTGCCTTATGTTGTCAATGCAATGTATTTTTTAAGTCACCTTCACCCACCACATCACGCTTGTTGTCACTTTTTTCTGAGCACCTGAACTATTTTTATATTGCGACAAATATTTAATAAAACATGTGTTATATAACTCCTTTGTGTCCCTACTAGTAACAGGCTATTTGTTAACCCATAAGCCTACCTAATTACAGGCATATTGTTTAACGCCTTTCTAATGCAACTGTATATGTCTATTTGGATCTTATTGGCCACTTAGTAACCTTTGTTTTCTTGAACATATCAAAAGATGTAATGGCATTGTGGTACCAGGAGAAGCTATTGCTGGGGAGACAGATGCAGGAGGTCTTGGTGGCGCTGCTGATGGATTGAAAGCAGCAGTAGAAGCAGTTCCTGGAGGGACAGATGTAGCGGGTGGTGGTGGAGATGCTCATGAAGAAGAAGAAGTCAAAGCTGTTGCAGTGAAGTGGTTGCTGCCTATCTTTCTTTTTTATGGGCTTCGTGTATCTCTTTCTGACACCTCATTCCTGCATGCGACGAGCTGGTAGAATCAATTGGCTGAAGGTGTTTTTTCAATACTGTGGTAGCGAATGAATATTATTTAATGTTCCCATTGGAAATAACTATTTTGAATAAATTGTATGTATCAAGTTTGGAATTAATTTTGATCCCTTCAGGTGGCAGAGACGCACATTCCTATATTCTGGAGTTTTAAAATGTCTTTCTCCATACTAGCTCTTCTTCCTCTTGTAACAGCACAGGATCATCTTTTTCAGCCATAGTAGTGCTCTAAAACGACCTCAAAAGTATCTTGGTACTACTGCATTACTATTGCATTCCCTGAATAGTTCACAGACTCAACCTATATTTACAATACTAACATGTATACCATTAAAACACAACATTAGCCATGAAACCCTGAAGCTACATTTTTAATATAAAAAATTGTTTGGTGTAAACATTATTTTAAAATGCATTTTCACCATGTTATATCAATGGGGATTATTCATTTTTATTAAATGAATACAGCCCAAACCGCTGAATGGTATTACACAACATTTGGCAGAAAGCTAGATGTTGGTACGGAAAGCGTGCTTTTTGTGATTTGCAGCGATCTGCTCAGTAGTTTCAGAGATAATAAAGTTTACAACATTTTGATATCTGGGGGTGTGAGTTCTTGTAGTGCTCTACCAGATACAACCAAAATTTGATTAGCTACCAACACTTCAACCATTAAGTGTTGGCAGCCATCTTGGAACTCGGCTTGAAGCAGAGTCCCACAAAAAAAGTAAAAAATATTGAAAAGGGTCAGGATAGGAATTTCTTGACCCTTCCCTGGATATGGTGGTGAAAAAATTGTTTTAAAATTTAATTTTGCATCGAATTTGCAGGTGAATGCGCAGCAAAAATAAAACAAACCAGATAGGCGGGCTCCCTCGTGGCATTTTCATGAAGCTCCCTCTTGGGCCAAATCCTGGGGGCATGAGAACTTATAGTGAATGGGCTCCCCTTCTAGGCATTTGAAGAGCCTCATGAACCATCATCTCCCTGGGGCACTGAACAATACAAATGAAATAGGGCCTGTTTGGGCCACCCGCAACACTGGTGACGGCCAGTCCCAGGGCACACAGATTTTTATAATGGAATGTGGTCCACTACATCCCCAGGGCAGTAATAATATGCAGGAGATATGTCTGGCTTCCCCACTGCAATGGGAATGCCACCTCCCAAGTGCACAAATATTATTTCAATAAGTATGTGGGGTAGACCCTGCGGCCTCCCCTGCAGCCCCCGGAAATGCCACCTCCCCAGGGCACACACTTAATAATTAAGGAGGTCCACTGACCACCTCCCTGGGGCTAATTACATGAAAGAGGGGGCCTTGTAGACCCACTTACAGATCAGCAATGCGCTGGGGTGCCCACCCTGGAACAATGGTGTTTGCAATGGCTTGGCGGGAGCATTACAAATCCTGGGGAATCCATACCAAACTCTGCTCCAGTTTCAGCAAGCGAGAGCATTAAAAATGCTCTCACTTGCTGATAGCAGAGTACAATGGCTTTTGGACAGAGGGAGCTGCATGTTTAACTGTTCCCACTGTCCAATGGCAGTGCTGGCTCCCACAGAATGCAGGGAGCTGGCAAGAACCACGCATGACATACGTAAGCACGGGTGGCATACTCTGCTCTGCCAGCTGAATTTGCAGAGCTTTACCAACTACACGCTCTGTTGGGAAGGCAGAGTTGAGGTAAAACTCTGACTCCGTGGTGGAGCGGTGTACGCCCTTTAGCCCCTGCACTACAGCTATAAAAAAACACTTACCTGCTCTCTGGCATCTGTGGGCGACCCTCCTTCTCGCCATGATATCTCTCCTCCTCGCTGCAAACCCCAACGTTTTACGTCTTCGTGAACTGTGCATGCACAGTCCACGCAAGACATAAAACGTAGGGGTTGGCGACAGGCAACGAGAAGGAGGAGGAGGGCGGTGGCAAAGGGGAGACACCACAGCGAGGAGAAGGGCAGCCCGCAGATGCTAGAGAGCAGATAAGTGTTTTTAAAAAAAAAATTAATTGTCGGTGGGACTGGGGTGGAGCGGAGGTCCACTGAGTTTTTTTTTAACTCTGTGGAACTCTGTGGATTGCCACTCTGTGTATTTCACCCACAGAAGGCTTCCCTGCAGTCCCCAACACAAATGACTGGGTGTCCTGGGTTTTATTTAGTGGCCAGGACCAAGGGAATAGGGTTTCCAGGGTCAAAATTGGCCGAGGAGGTGGGACGTGTGGCCCTCCTCCCTTTTATTAAAAAAAGGGGCATGCCCTGGGGAATAGGGTCCCCGGGGCCAAAATCAACCCAGGAGGGGGGCAGCTTGGCCCCACTCCTCATTCTAAAAAAGCCTGGCCCCAGCATATGGGGTACCTAGTGCCAAATTCAGGCTAGGGAATGGGGGCTATGCAGACCCCTGTCCCTATAAAAATATAATTTTCTTTAAAGCCTATCAACTTGCCGGAGGCCCTGCCCCCTTTCTCCACTACTCTGCAAATGAACTTCCTGGCACACTGCTGATGGGGGATAAAGTCCCCTTGCTTTCAGAGGGCGACCAAGCCCTCCTGTTACCTCTGGTAAGTCCCAAACAGCGGGATTGCTAAGATGTCCTAGTGGGCCACACCTCCTTTCTCCACCACTCTACAAACACATCTGCTGGCACACCTCTGGTTGGAGGATAAAGTCCAATTTACTCCTGAGGGACCTTGGTGGACAAGAACCCTCCTGGTACCTCCTGTAAGTCCTACACAGAGGGATTCCTGAGAGTTGATAAGAGACCCCCTTTCTCCACCACTCTGCAAATGTAATTACTACTTACAAAAACATAGAAATTCACTGAGAAAACTAAGGGTGACAGTGACATTATAGTTAGGAAATGAAATAGTGAGGCTCAGGTATCCCTTGCACAAAACCAGTAAAATTCAGCTGTTATATTTAGTGAGCTAACTGTAACTTGAGTTCTTGCAATTCAGTGCTTATGACCTCACATATTACATAACTACTGATATGGTCAGTGAACTCATTGATGACATCACTGATCACATCTCAAATGATATACTTGATGACATCATTCACAGAATCTCTGACACACCCACTCACACACCCATATTAAATTTCATACACCAACTCCAATTTCCATGCTACCATTCTCAAATCCATTCACACACCCACACTAGTAACAACCACTTACTGATTCATGCATCAAAGATGTATACTCGCTCACCCATACAGCCACTCATATACCTTCACACTCACTTACATATCCACTGACATATCCACTCATACACCCATAGAGCTACTCATCGTGAGACAGTCACCTTTAGAGCTCAGCTCCAATTTCCACGCTACCATTCTCAAATCCATTCACACACCCATACTAGTAACAACCACTTACTGATTCAGCATCAAAGACATATACTCACTCACCCATACAGCCACTTTTATACCTTCACACTCACTAACATAGCCACTGACATATCCACTCATACACCCGTAGAGCTACTCACAGTGAGGCAGTCACCTTTAGAGCTACTCACACACTTACTCACTCATCCATACAGTCACTGACTGACTGACTGAAGTTTTTATTAAGTGCTCGAATGCCGCGGCGTCTTGACGCTGTAGAATAGAAGGTGATGTGAGACAGATCAGGGCAGGGAGAACAGCCATGTTTTCAGGGATTTTCTGAATCTCAGTTTGGAGGATTGTGAGCGAAGTTCGACAGGCAATGAGTTCCAGAGTTTGGAGGCCTGATTAGAAAATGATTTTCCACCCCAACGCACTTTCCGGATTCTAGGCACGCAGACCAGGTCTTGATTGGCCGATCTTAGAGTTCAGTTGGGCACATAGCGCGGGAGGAGTTTGACCAGATCATCTGATCCTTTTCCGTGAACGGCTTTGTGGGCCAAGCAGAGGGCTTTAAACTGGACTCTGCGCTTAATTGGCAGCCAGTGCAGCTCTCAAATGGCCCGGGAGGTGGGGTGACGCTTTGGCAGGTTCAGGAGAACCCTGGCGGCCACGTTCTGGATAGCCTGCAGCTTTATCAATTGCTTCTCTCCCGTACCGAGATAGAGAGAGTTGCTATATTCAACCCGAGACATTACTAGGGCAGCAATGACAGTCTTTTTTAAGGTGGGTGGAATGAAGAGCAAGATCTTTCTAAGTACCTTCATCATATGAAAACAAGCTGAAGTGACTTCGTTCACCTGCGCTGTGCAGGAGAGGTTTTTGTCCAGTAAGAATCCGAGGTTTCTGACCTTCTCGGCTGGGGTAGGACAACAGCCGGCTTCCGGGGGCCACCATAGCTGACTCCAAATCGAGGGCTTCTGACCGAATTCTATGATTTCAGTCTTCTCAGTATTTAATTTCAGAAAGTTTTGTCTCATCCAGTTTTTTACACTGAGAAGGCAATTCCTGAAACGACCTGCGGTTGCTTCAATGGAATCGGAGACCGACACTATGATTTGCGTGTCGTCTGCATAAGACACTAATCTCAAGCCATGGGATTTTATCAGTTTCGCCAAGGGGGTGACATATAAATTGAACAAGGTTGGTGATAATGCCGACCCTTGTGGGACTCCTCCAGGAAGAGTAAATTCCTCTGATTTAAGTCCATCCCAGTGGACTTGTTGGATTCTGCCTGTCAGAAAGGATGCTAAGAGGGCTAGAGCGGCATCGGAGATGCCCAGATTTTCCAGACGACTCAGTAGGACCGAATGATTGACGGTGTCGAACGCCGCGGGTAAATCAAGTAATATGAGGGCCGTTCTTCCACCGTCATCCATGGTCTTCCTGATATCCTCTGTTGCCATGATAAGGGCTGACTCAGTTGAATGGCATGCTCGAAAGCCATGTTGTGTAGAGTCGAGAAGATTATTCTTCGTAAGGAAAGTCATCAGTTCTAAGTTCATGGCTTTCTCGAGGATTTTAACTGGTAGAGGCAGACAGGAGATGGGCTGATAGTTTTTAGTTTCGGAGGGATTGAGTGAGTCTTTTTTCAGAATTGGGCGGATACAGGCCTACTTTCAGATTGAGGGGAAGGAGTTCGAGCATATAGCCTTGTTTAATAGAAAGGTCAATACTCCAGTTATAGCTAATGGAATAGAATGCAGAATGTGCGGAGGGCTTGGATCCAATGGAGATCCTGATTTCATCTGTAGGAGAAGGTCCCCGACCTCCGACTCCTTTAGCATAGGAAACCTAGGAAAGACAGGGAAAGTGGGAGGTGAAGATTCCTCAGTGTCCACTGCCGGGACCTGGGTAGGAGTGACTGAGATGTTAAGGCTGGTATTGGAGTTGGTGGCTATGGTGCTGAGACCGTCATAAACTGCCTGTACTTTGCTCTGGAAAAAAGCAGCAATATTCCCGACAAAGTTCTGGTCCGGTGTAAATATAGTGTCTCGCTGGGTTTTTGCCAGAAGGGTAACAGTCTTAAAGAGCTCTCTGGCAGAGTTGGGGGCTTCTTGGATTCTGGTCACTCACTCATCCATACTGTTACACATAAATTCACCCACTTACTCATACAGATATTAACACATTCTCACATGCACTCACTCACCTATCACTTTCACATACCCAGTTATTCACCCATATACCACTGACACATACCCTCACTCACTGACACAGTCATACAAACACTCACTCACTCGCCCATACAGCCTCTCACACATGCGTTCACTAACTCTTGTAGCCACTGACTCACCCACTAGTTCATCCATAATGGTAGTCAAACCCCCATACCTACCTACAGAGACAGTCAGACACCCATATAGGTTCCCATATAACTAATCAAGCTGATTGATTGACGTATGTTAGAGTAATTATTAATTTATGCTAAAAAAAACTAGAAATTCACTGAAAAAAAGCGAAGGTTACAGAGACATTATAGTTAGTCTCAAATTTTACACAAACAAACCCATACAAATTCAGAAGCACACATCTCTACTCACACCCCCAGACAGCCACTTGGACACCAACCGACTGACTGGTATAGACATTCACATGACCAGTCACTCACCATACATTAACTGAGACACCTAATCACTCACATATACAGTCAGTCACACACCCACTAAATCAGATAAACATGTACTCATACACCCACTGATTCACCAATACACCTTGATATATACATATTTAACATTCATAAACTTTTTAAAAACACAGTCACTGAATGATCTAATTAGTGATGACATTTGAGATGTCATCAGTGATGTTATCAGGATGTCACTTACCATGTCATGAGTGATGTAATATGTGAGGTCATAAGCAGTGCATTGCGGGGGCACGAGGTATAGTTCGCTCACTAACTATAAAGGCTGAATTTCACTTGTTTTGTATGAGTGAAACCTGAGCCTAACTATAACGTCCCTATAACCTTTGTTTTTTTAAGTGAATATGTATATTGCCTGCTGTAGGTCACCAGTATGTAGTTATAGTTAGGACGTAGTTTCCGTAGGAAGAGCGTTTTTTCATTTGCCAATAACTTTTGAGTCATGTGATGAATCCTCACGAAAATTTCTAACCTAGTTCACCAGTCACTTCAGTTGCTGTCTTTCAAATTCTGGGGTGATCCACTAAGCGGAGGGAGTGTCTCAAAACATGTTTCCCTGTGTTAATTTCCATAGCAAACTTTAGACTCGACTACAGCCCAAACATCTGAATGGAATTGCACCACATTTGCCAGAAAGATAACTGGTGGTCCAGAGAGAGCCCTTTTTGTTCAATGGTGTAAACCTGTTTAGTAGTTGCTGAGATATTTAAAGGTTTTCAGATATAGAACTAGGGACACGTAGGATCCACAACCCCATCTGAGATATTGAGTTGACATCTAATTGGCTGCCAACACTTCTAACTAGGAAGTGTTGGTAGCCATCTTGTGACCCAGTTGAACTGAGTCACAGGAAAAAACATTTTAAAAACAGAAAGGTGGACAGGGTAGAAATCTGCTAATTCCACTGACATTTGTATAAAAAACAAAGCATGGGCTCCCACGCTTCATTATTAATTGACACCTGGCTTAGGCCCTCTCAAACCTGGGGGCCACTAGTTCCCCTGGGCTTTAATTGGATATAATGCAATGGCACCTCCACAGCCCCGGGGACCATAACCTCCCCAGGGGAAATAGAAAGAAAGGAGGGGGCATGGCGCAGCCCCACCAGAGACAACATGCCCCTTGGGACCCTCATCACTCCAGGGTCAACTCCTGCTATGTCCCATTATGTCCACCCCTGGGACATCGCTGTTTGCTATGGCTTGGCTGAAGCTTTACTATTCCTGCCAAGCCATAGCAATCTGTGCTCTGCCTTGAGCAAGTAAGAGCAATTTACTCTTGCATGTTCAAAGTGGAGCACAATTGCTTTTACACACAAGGAAGTAACATGTCAGCAGCTGTGTAAAAGCAATGCCACATCCCACAGGAGTCAAGGAACCAGTAAGGACCGCCAGGACCTTCAGGCTGCCCCTGCAATCCCCATCCGTGGCAGTGGGTGCCCACAATAGAGCCAGGCTCCAGGTGACGGAACACCAGGATGGAAATAGCCTCCCCCATTTAAGTACTAAAATAAATGTTAAAAAAAGGCCAGGCCCTGGGCAATAATGCCATAGAAGATGTCATGACTGATATTATATGTGGGGTAATTATCAGTGCACAGCGAGGGCACAAATTATAGTTACTTTAAGGCTTGAGTTATAGTTTCTTGATATAAGTATAACTATAACTTCTGAAATTCTATGGGTGTTTTTGTGTAAAATCTGAGACTAACTATAATGTCTCTGTAACCTCCGTTTTTTTCCAGTGAATTTCTAGTTTTTTTTAGCATAAAGTAATAATTACTCTACCAAACGTCAATCAATCCGCTGCCACACAAGGCCTTTGGCCATACATGGCACAGGGTTGACTGCATGTCCTACAGCTAACCCCCTGCATGCACCCAACCCCATGCTGTGCACGAATTTCAGATGAGCACAGTGGAGGATTGGCCACACCCTGTGACCGACCCCCAAAGGCAGCTAACTGGTTGACCACCACCCTGGGCCACTTTTATCTCCAGGACACCCATACCTTAGTGCTCAGCACTTTTTGTAGGAGAGGGGAGCATGTGTCCCTAGTCCTGGGCTGATTTTAGCCTTGGGAACCCATCCCCGGGGCCCAGCCCATTTATTAGGGAACGGGATACATGGCCTGCCACGGGACTGTTTTTGGCCCCAGAGACATGATCCCCAGAGCCTGATTAAAATGTCGGAGGAGGTACATGGCTCTCCTCCTGGGCCAGTTTTGTACCATGGGCATATTCACTCAAGACCCAGCTTAAGTTATTAAGGAGGAGGCAGTCACACAACCGCTTCCCTTCATTTTTTTGGCCCTGGGGACCCTTCATTGGGGCCTGGCCAGAGCTCAAAAGGGGTAGGGGGCCCATCATGCCACCCTCACTAGGCCGATTTCAGCCCTGGTGAACCAATCCCATGGGAACTGGCCAAGAAAGGGTGAGTACCATGGTGCTCACACGGGGCACCCATCAAGTCCTCAGCTCCCCGCATCCAGCAGGAGCAGGCATTGCTCCCACCCACAGGGAGCAGCTAAAATGTTGATCCCTGAGAGCAGAAAAAGTATGCATATCTGTTCCCTGCCCACATCACTGCCATCAGGGGAAAAGTTCTGGAGTCTGCTCACAGTTTTTTAAAGCTCCCGTCATCTGAAAGCAGACATTGTGTTTGCTCTCACTTGCTGGGAGTCTTGACATTGGTTCTACAAAGCAGGAGCAAACACAGGTTTCCTTGCCCATGCCAGTGAGGGCTGTCCTTGTGGAAGGGGTCCTCAGGGTGAATAATGGCTCCAGGAGGGGTGTTGCGCAGCCACGTGCCCTGTCTAGTTTCATCTGGGAAGCAGGGATGAGGTCTAAGGGCCAAAATTGGCCTTGGGAGGGGGCCTGCATGCCATCCCCCTTTGAAGCTATGACTGGGCCTTGGGGATGAGTTCCCTGGAGCTTAGATATGCAGAGGATGGGGCCACATGCCTCCTCCCAATATATTTTAAAGGCCAAGCTCAAAGGGAAAAGAATCCCTGGGACCATAATTAGCTTGGGGATGAAGGCTGTAAATTTGCCCATCCCCAGGTCCTGGCCCACATGGGGACATAAAAGAAACAAGCGCATGAAACCACTCTTCTGTTTTTTTTTTTATTTTGCCACTGATCCTCCAAGAATTTGTGGCAAATAAAAAAAAAAAACGTTTTTGATATCATGCGGGTTGCCTCTGGGACCCCACTACCAACCCTAGGGCTTAGAGTATTACTACCTTGCTCCCTTGTTTTAATAATTCCTTTTTTTCTTGGAACCCGACCCAGTCTGAGTCCCAAGATGGCTGCCACCACTTGATACTGTGGCAGTCAATCAGATCTCTTCATGAGATCTGTCGGATCTGCTGAGCATTCGTGTCCCTACATAAACATAAATAATTTTTTCTGTACTAACTCCAAGACTACTGAACAGATTTACACCAAATTACTGAAAGGGCTCTTTCTGGACCAAGATCCAGCTATCTGCCAAATCTGTTGTAATACTGTCATGTGGTTCAGGCTATAGTTGTGTCTAAAATTCCCACGGGAAATTGCATGGGGAAAACAAAATTTGGGAACCCCCTTTTTTTCTGCCACCACTTAGCGAATCCCCCCAAAACTTTCCAAAAAGCAGATGAAGTGAGTGGCAAACTAGTTTAAAAAATGTTTTTTGAAAATTCGTCAAATGGTCTCAAAGTTATTAGTAAAACAAAAAACGTTTTTCCTATGGAAATAAGGTCCTAACTATATTGCATGGAGTGCCACCTTCAATAAAGATGCACTATATACTCAAGTATTTCTGTGATATTAAAGAGAAACACTATTTCCCTCTATAAATCTGACATGTAGTCACCAGAATGTAGTAAAGGTGTGATTGTTCATGTATGATTTTAAGCCCTGATGCTGTTTTGCTCGGTATGAGGCTATAAGTGTTGACATTGTAGGAACGTTGGGGCATATTATCAAGGGGGTTTATCTCCGCTTTTTTGGCTTTAAAAGCCATGAAAGCGGAGATAGAATTATCTCCCTATTACCTAGCTGTCGCTAACACCAGTTAGCGACAGCTAGTAGGAGATAGCGACCATCTTGGGCCCCACTTTGCATGTCAGTGATATTTATCACTAATGACATGCAAAGTGGGCGTGCCAAGATATTAGCGACTGAAAACAGTTGTTAACATTGCTATCTCCTATTACCAATTTTTAGAGATATTCACGCTAAGCGCGAATATCTCCAAAAGCTAACACCTGCCCTGAGCAGTTCTTAGCCATGTTATCCAATGGGAGGTGGATAACATGGCTAAGTGCATTAGCTCGGTAATGCATGAATATCGCTGACTTTTCAGCGATATTCATGCATTGCGGCGATTTTTATCGCATTTGCGATAAACCTTGGTAATACCAAGGTTTATTTGCGGTAAAAATCGCCGCAGCTCAGCCGTAAATTTTTGTCTCAAACCAAGCAATAGCGATAATTATCGCTATTGCTTGGTAATATGTCCCGTTGTGCTATATTGAGGTAAACAACTTAACTTAGCACAGTACGCAAAGTATTTTTGAACAATTTTGGGGTAAATGTATTGCCTTTCCTTCTCCTTTTCTTAAGATTGCGGGGAATATGTGAGGCACACATTTTCACAAATACCTCTCTTGAAATCTTTTATAATGCGGAAAAAACATAGAAGGACAAACGTCTAATTCTGAACGTATAAAACACATGGCGTTATAAAGTAACAGCTGTTACTTGATGAGAAGATCATGGAAAAATGTGCAAAATTTGCTAGACAAATTTATGTTATCACCCCCACAAGTGAACTTGGGGACTAGATGCTAAGAACTGGTATAATCTGTTTATTTTAGCCAGGAGTGCTATAAATATTGTTAATTGGGTTTTCTTGTTTTATTTTTGATTTACACAGTGCAATGTTCTTTTAACTAAAGTCAGCATTACTGTATATTGTGCAAAAGTAACCGTTACATGCAGGAAGGAGGAGAGAAAACCATATGTACTCATTTGGAAAAAATAACCCTAAGAATTCTGCTTTTCAACAATTTATGGCAGCAAATCTAAAGACGAGGAAACGTTAACGGGTTATTTCGCTTTCTTCGCAAGGAGAAATTAAATCACAGCTAGACTGGACATTCAAAGAATTATTCTCTTTTAGTTGAGAAGAGATTAAAATTTATTTTGTGATTTCTGAAGATAATATCTTTTTACGAATGAAAATGTGTATTAGTATTACCACTGCTTAAAATGTGTACACATATTTTCTTCTATATGTTCATTTTGTTAGCAAAAATGCAAAGGAGGTGCCATTACACTATTCTGCACGTCAACACAGTGATACAATCACACTTTTGTTTAGTTCCTAATTCCAAGTGTATCAATAAAACCAATGCAATCATTTCGCACCTGATATTATATTGCCTTGGAATCACTATTTAGTGCTAAGGTGTCTGGTGTAGAATTGAGAATTACGAAGAAAATCAGTAAAACGCTCCAATTTTACACAGGTAATTTCTCATTACTGGGCCATTTCCAATGTTTAATTTTGCTTAGTTTGTCCAGGAGAATATATCCATACACAACAACGATTGAGAAGAGGGTCTAAGGGCAAGTTTAACGACTAACCAGGTACACGCCCCGAACTCAATATCTAAACACCAGATTGTACCTAGTAGTCATAAAGAGTGAGTTATTCACCAGGAATCACAACGCGAGTACAATACAGATAACACCCGTGGGAACACACCATGCAAGCTTAAATGTGATGTTGGCCGAGTAAGGGCTCAAGGACGTATGGAAAAAATTCCCATCAGAAGCCACACTGTACTGCCCTCTTTTGCATCATTTGGGTTCTCCTCGCCCAGGAGACAGAACAAAACGGCCGGTCAGATGTTACCGTGACCGAAAAAGAGATGTGAGAGGAGAGTATTGCATGATTCTTAGGTGTTGAGGTGGCGACTGAGAAAAAGCAGTGTGAGGTGACAGGGGTGAAAAAGTGAGTGATTATAAAATTAGGTGAACTGGGTAGAGATCATAAATGTATTAGTGTCTCCCAGTCCCTAAGGCTAAAAGACAAGTGCAAGTGCGGGTTTGAAATAATATCCGCAATCAGTAGTGGTCAACATGTTTCTGCATATAAAGAAAAGAGTTTCCATGCATTCTTCAGGACCTGTTGTTTCAAAAACTACTGCTTTTCGTGAAAAATAATTAAAAGATATCACCTGAGAAGTCCAGGTTGTGTGCTCAACCATGTACTGTTATCGCACCGCATCAAAGCATTGGATCCACAGGGAAAAACAAAGACAAACAAAACAAAAGAACATGAATATGTCATCTTCCCGCGGTTTTGTGATACTTTATCAAGTTAAACCTTAATTTAATGGCGCCAGATCCGCACATGCTGGGAAATGAGTTCCATTCCAAACACTCACCCATAAACGATGGTTGAGGAGCTTCACCCCACCTGGCTGCGGCTCAGGTATGAGGAGCACCGCTCTAAAGTAGAGAAATTGAATTGAAAGAAAAGAGGCAATCATGGCTCAGTTGAAAAAATCCATGAAAAGGTACATGGATTATTCATGAACATTCACTGTTTTGGCCGATTATGTAGACTCAGATGGTTAGTCTTAAACTCCGCTTCAAAAGATTGAATCTCAAAAAGGTTGATATGATCTTCTACATATTACAAAGCCCTGTGTGTAATGTTGCACATGTAGAAAAACACATGAGTTTTAGCAAAGTCTAAGGAGACCCGTCTATGGTGTTCTGGATAAGAAATCAAACGTCCTAGCGTTACGCTGTTTGAGGTGGTGAACTCCCAGCCGCGTTAAGTGATACAGAAAAACTCATATCCCTGGCGTTTTTTAAGCGCATTAAACACAAGAGTGCCCTGCGCGCGGCTTACCTATCCGTCGGTGTCTCCTGACAGTCATCCGAGCTGTCTGGGGGGGCACCGGTTGTGGAACTCGCGCTGTGTTTATGCGATTGTTTCGGGAGGTTGAGTCAAGTGACTAGCTGTAGTCACGTGATCACTATGTGTGTCGGGAGTTGTAGTTCGAAATGCGTAATATTGTAGTTTTTACGAACAACTAGCGCTGAAGCCCAGTTTATATTTTTATATTTTTAACTGTAATTATGCCTGATGTACTGACAGTTTCAGGCTTTTTGCCGCATTTTATGTGTGTTATAAAGACACAATCAAGTGTGCCCGAATTTTCTAAACACGGCAATTGTCAGCAAAATAATCAGTGTATGTATGTTGGAAAGTATCACAGTAAGTGAAAAGACAAGAGGCACGTTTGTTAGGTGTGGGTCTATATGCTGAACAATGGATGTAATATTAGTTTTAAAGGGACATCCACGGTATAGGCTCATTGAGTCCCGCCTTGTCACTGTTCAGTCTGTAGACCCATTTCTGTTCAATTTTGAACAAAAAACGGCCAGCGTCTGGACAAAATTCAGAGATCAGTGGTTGTTCTAAAACAGTCCAGTAAAAATCATTGGGGCTGTGTCCTTTTTCTAGGAAATGTGCAGTAAGGCGGGTGGCTTGTTTGCGGCACCGCACTGTGCTTTTATGCTCTTGTATTCTCGTCCTTACCTTCCTAGTCGTCATGCCAACGTATCAAAGTTGGCAAGGACACGTTATCAAATAGATCAGGTTATTGCTGTTGCATTTGGTGAACCTGGTTTGTGTCCATGGTCTATTTGTCCCTATATCTATGCTCGTTGACTTGCAAGTTTGGGGACACACTGAACAAGCCCCACAGGGATGGTGGCCTTGAACAGGCGGCAAATCCCACAGTGTGCCCACCTGTCTGGGTTCCTTGTTCCATGGACGTGTATGGACTAACTGGTCCTTGAGGTTTTGTCCTCTTTTAAAGGCAAAAAGTGGTAAAGGGATATCATCACCCCCAGTTTTTAAGATCGACCAATGTTTTTTTTACGATCTTTTGAACCTGATTGGATCTACTGTTAAATGTGTTAACAAAGGTGATGCGGTTGGTTTTTTCTTTGGGAGGATGTATCTCTAGCAGAGATTCCCTGTTGTTATTTGATGCCCTCTTTTTGGATTGGCGAATAATTTTCTTTGGGTAATTTTTTGCACTAAGTTGTTGTTCCAGATTTCTCGAATGAATCTTAAAAGCCTCTTTGTTGGAGCAGTTCCTTTGTACTCTAAGAAACTGGCCAAAAGGTAAATTGTCTCTTAGAGCGCGGGGATGACAACTATCGTATCTCACAAGTGCATTTCTGGCCATGGGCTTGCGATAGAGTTCAGATTCGAGACCAATGGAAGTCGCATTCATTTTCAGATCAAGAAATGCCAATGTCGTCCGACTGAATTCGATGGTAAATTTCAGGTATGCATTTCTGGTGTTAAGCCATGCATGGAAAGACACAAGATCTTCTTCTGTGCCCCGCCAGACCACCAGAATGTCATCTATATATCGCTTCCACACGTGTAGCGATAATAGATAAGGGTTGGCGGGTGTAAGGACCTCCTGTTGCTCAAAGTTATGAACGTATAGATTCGCTAGACTTGGTGCGAAGACACTACCCATACTAGTCCCAGATGTTTGTAGGTAGGTAGTGTCTTCGAAACGAAAGTAGTTTTCTTTCATAGCGATTTCTGCTAGATTCATGATGAACCGCGTTGGCGTGATGGACTGGTGATCACTTTGTTCTAATAGACTCCCCACAACTTCTAGTGTTTCAGTTTGCGGAATCGATGTATATAATGACTCTACGTCAAACGATACGAGGATGTCAGTGTTGGTGTTGAATTGTATACTTGGAAGGAGTCTCAAAACGTCCTTCGTATCCTGAAGGTACGTGGGCATGGCTTTGACCATAGGATTTAAAAAGTGGTCAACAAAGGTCGACAGTGGTTCCAATATGGACCCAATTCCCGAAATGATAGGCCTCCCTGGTGGTGGTCTCTGGGGTTTATGGATTTTCGGGAGGCAATAAAAATATGGTATGGTAGGGTGACTTGTGAGGAGATATTGCCCTTTTTGCGGTGTAATCCAACCCTCAGTGGTCGCTTCTTCTACCAGGTTGCCTATTTTGATCTTTAGTTTATCTGTGGGGTCTTCATTTAGTGGGAGATAAGATCTCCGATCGCTCAGTTGTCTCAGACATTCATTTCTGTATGTCTCGGTATCCAGAATAACGATAGCCCCGCCTTTATTGGCTGGCTTGATGATTATATGTTCGTTGGATGTTAATGAGCGCAACGCCGATTGTTCATCTCTGGAGAGGTTGATGAAGGGTCTGTTCTCGGTTTGGTAGAGATGTTTAATATCGTTCTCTACAGCTGTTTCAAATGTCAAAACCTTTGGAGGCAATCCGACACTTGGTGGATTAAATGTGGATGGCTTTTTTAGACCAGTATTCTTATCCACAATAGGTGTTTCAATATTCCCTGGTTTAGAGAAAAAGTAATGTAGTCTTACTTTTCTGAAGAGTTTGGCTAATTCCACCTGTGCTACGAAAGGATCCCCTTTCTGAGTAGCCACAAAGCCAAGAAAAAGCTCCGGGGCCTTGTTGCATTTGGGGGGGACCAAAGGGACCCATTTGAGGAGGGTCAAGTCAAGTCAAGTCAAAAGATTTATATAGCGCGCTACATACCCAGAGGGTCTCAAGGCGCTTGTAGAAGGGTGGGGAGTTACTTGTCGAATATCCACGTTTTGAGTTGCTTTCTGAATGCTAGGTGGTTCTGAGTAAGGCGAAGGTGAGTGGGAAGTGAGTTCCACGCTTTAGCTGCTAGGTAGGAGAAGGATCTACCTCCCATGGTGGTTTTGTTGATTTTGTGGGTGTTGTCCACCCCTCCAATTCCTTCGGTTTCCACCACTACTGATTGCGGATATTATTTTAAACCCGCACTTGCACTTGTCTTTTAGCCTTAGGGACTGGGAGACACTAATAAATTTATGATCTCTACCCAGTTCACCTAATTTTATAATCACTCACTTTTTCACCCCTATCACCTCACACTGCTTTTTCTCAGTCGCCACCTCAACATCTAAAAATCATGCTATACTCTCCTCTCACATCTCTTTTTCGGTCACGGTAACATCTGACCGGCCGTTTTGTTCTGTCTCCTGGGCGAGGAGAACCCAAATGATGCAAAAGAGAGCAGTACAGTGTGGCTTCTGATGGGAATTTTTTCCATACGTCCTTGAGCCCTTACTCGGCCAACATCACATTTAAGCTTGCATGGTGTGTTCCCACGGGTGTTATCTGTATTGTACTCGCGTTGTGATTCCTGGTGAATAACTCACTCTTTTTGACTACTAGGTACAATCAGGAGAATATATCCCCTGACAACTCTGAGATATTTTATTCTGTAGTAATATTGTGTGTGTTAATAAAGCATCACTCACCATTACTATTTCCTATAATAACTCAGGATACTGCCCGAGTGCCTCATTGAATAAGATCCTTGATGATGATCAGATATGGTTTTGCGTCTTGTACCTAACAAAAGGCCCCTGAGCCAAAAAACGGTTATTTCAAAAGTAGGGGGTGATTCTCAAACATGAGTTTGCATCACCAGCACAAAATGTTTTTTCCCTGATTCACTTTCCAGTGCAAAACATATTTTTCGCTGGAAAGAACCTAAAAGTAATGGAAAACAGAGCAAAACACAGCTTTTCATAACTTTGCGTCAAGGGGGCGTTACATGGGTGGCACATGAGTGCAACCACCTATGTTTTTTTTTTTTTTTTACGCTAAACACTGTCTACCAAAATTAGTACGAAAACAACAGTTGATGGATAGAATGCAGAACAATGTCATACATTCACCCCAGTACAGAGATCTAGGACTAAATCCATCGTTTTTTTGCTCACAATGCCATTCCAGTTTGAGCCCAGCCATATGCAAATCAGTTTTGACCCTGTGCCCCATGGGAACACTCCTGCACGAACTGCTAAGCCAGGTCCTCCCTGGACTGGTAACAAGCATCCTAGGACCGGTTTTGGGCTTTTAGCCCTCATCAGCCAGGATAGCTTGATTCCAGTGGCAATGGAGAGCATACCCACTCGGGATGACATGTGCAAAAACAACAGTTGATGGACAGAATGCAGAACAATGTGATACATTCACCCCAGTACAGAGATCTTGGCAGTTCAGGCTGGACTTTTCCCATGAGGCACAGGGTCAGACTGATTTGCATATGGCCATGTCTTAACTGGGGTGACAGAGTGAGCTAAAGATTGATGATGGAGTAAACCCAGATAAGTTAACTGGGGGTGAGTGCTTGCAATGTTCAACACTCCGTCCATAATACTGTTTGGTTTTGCTTTGTTCCCCCTGAGTTGGCAGGGTATGCCAGACGTGGGTCCCTTGCTCACTTTGCCACTGGATTCAAGCTAGCCTGGCTGATGACGGCTGATTAGCCAGAAACCGGTCCCAGGATGCTTGTTTCCGGTCCAGGGAAGACATGGCTTGGCAGTTCGGGCTGGACTGTTCCCATGAGGCACAGGGTCAGAATGATTTGCAAAAGGCCATATCTGAACTGGGGTGACGGAGTGATCGCCCAGCCATCTAAGTGGCCCCTGTATCACACCCAAAGACAAGCGTATCATCTGTTTCACAGCCAGGGGTCCAAGCAGTCCCTGTATCACACCCATAGAGAAGCGTACTGTCTCTGTCATGCCCAGTGGTCCAAATGACAAAACAACACTGTGTGCTGACTATAGAAAGAAGGCGAGCCCCTTGGGACCTGCACTGTGATTTCTCAGCTCGAATACATAAAATAGGCAATTTGTCGGGTTTCTGCTTGTGGCAGCACCCTCAGGTTAGGTTTTTGAGCCTCTTCCTCGTTTGCCACACATAAAATGCTGGAACTAAGGATCAGATCCAGGGCCATATGTATGTTAGGTTTTGTGATTCTCAAATAGCGAATTTTTGAGAATCGCTTTTTGAGATTCGCAAAACGCCATGTATGTAGGATTTGCAATACATTTTGCGAATCCTACATATTCCTTAATTGCAAATCGCAAAATGCGATTCGCAATTAAGGAATACCTCCCCATTCATTCCTATGGGCCTAGAGGCCTATTGGAATGAATGGGAAGACATTCTCAATTTGCGATTCCCAATTAGAGAATCGCAAATTGAGAATGCAACTTCAAGTGGGCCAGGGTGTCCAAAGGACACCATGTTGCACTCATGAAATGAGCTTGGGTGAATATATAGGATGCCCAGTTGATTTTATTTGGTTATAAAGCTATGGTAGAGTCTGCAATTTTTGGTGACTGTAAATATATCTGAGATGATAGTCGGGTGATCCGCTATTGTTATAGACAAACAACATGGAAGTGGTTCGTGTTTGTACTATTTTATGAGACATCATGTATGCTTAATACAAAAAGATGAACAATAACTCTTTATATAGTTATATATGGTTAAATAGTTAAATATGGCGCACAAAGTTAGATACATAACCAAAGGAGATCACTAGCACACCTAAGATTGCGTCCGGAGTTAGTCAGCTTTCCATATAGACTGGCAGCGTAGTAATAGCTCGCGTCTGAATGATCGCGAGATACTGAAGTGCAGAGATCAACCGCGGAAATCAAGACTATTTATACAGCTTACTGACACACTGCATTTTTGTATCGTGTTTTTCGTGGTGTCATGGGGCAGCCGACACAGCAATGCGTCTGAAAGAATAAGAAGGTAAGAGGAATTTAGGGGTAGAAGACTTTAGTGCGGCATACTTTGCTAGTAGTTATTCTGTCAGTTTGACAGTACTCATGGACACGAGACATAGCTACGTGGAGCGAATAGAAAAGAAAAAGGAACTGTTTTTTAAACGCATTGTTATGTTACTTGGGGCCAACCATTTTTAAAAATAACGTATTGAACGTGAAATGAATCTACAGATTCCAGCCTACTTCTGTTAGCGATACGCCTTTCTAAATGTTGTCAAGCTCCATCAATGATATGCATTTGGAGCGACTTCCTAGTAGCTCATTAGTCCGTATATCGCTCTATGGGCCAGATGTAGGTAGGCGTTTACCGGGTGGTAACGGCCGATTTCGGCCGTTACCGACCGGTAAGAGCAATTTGACATGTAGGTCCCTGTATTTTACAGACTCAGTAAATTTACCGATAGGCAAATTTACCGAGTATGTAAAATACCGAGTCGGTATCATTACGGATTCCGGTAAATTGGTATGTAGGTGGGACTCCTCTGAGTCCCACAAGCAGTACAAAATCGGTATTTTACCATCAAATACTACTTGATGGTAAAATACCGTTTCTGGTGTGCATGCACATGTGTGCATGCACACCTATGCCATATGACAGGCAGACCTGCCCTTAGGGCAGGTATGCCTGCCACATGGCATCCGAGCCTCTTTTGGGGGTGCCAGAGGGTGTCAAAGTGACACCCCCTGCACCCTTGTGACAGTCGGTATTTTCCGATGTGGTAAATACCGACCGGTAAATGCCCAATCAATCCTATGGGCTTCAAAGCCCATAGGAATGAATGGGCATTAACTGGTCGGTATTTCCCGCATCGGAAAATACCGACTGTTTCCGATTCGGTAATTGCACATCTGCATTTACCTACATCTCGGTACTTTTATTTTCCGACCTCTGAAATACCGAGTCGGTATGACTCGGTATTTAAGAGGTCGGAAAATAAAATTTACCTACATCTGGCCCAAATAGACTAGATGTGCCATAATATCAGTATTATCCAAGCCCCACAAGATTATTTCTGAATAATCATTCTTTGGATCACAGTTGCTCTCTCTGAAGAATAAATATGTTAGGATCATGCGAACTAATTTTGTGAAGCACTTAGTTAAGGTGCGATTGGGCATACGTAGAATGGAGAACCTCATGAGGTGCATCTTTCCATGAACAAACAATGAGTTAGATCTGCATTTATTAATATCGTCCAATAGGTATCCACACAAAATGTTTCGGATTTAAAAAGAGAAAACAAAAATCACACCCAATAGAAAAGAAGTTATACCTACAATGCAAATGTGTATACCAGGTTAGTATATCTTTAATAACCTTTAAATTTGACATGTAGTAGATAGAAGCAGGAGCGTTGAAAATAATTAGGCCTTGCAATACTGTCTTTCACCCTACCTGTTGGTATTCTGGCGTTGTCACTTGTAACTTAGGAGGAAACCTTTTCAATTAGTGTAGATGACGACTATACAAAAGAAAGCTTTTGGTAAGAGGACTAGGGAAATAATATTCTTCCTGTTATCTTCTAATGTAATAGGTTGACCTGTTAATTATGTATTCTCTGGTTTTAGGGATTTTGATAAACAATTTTTGGAGATCTGATGAGACTCCAGTTGGTGGATCCATACTGTCTGGATCTACAGTATTAGGCTGAACACATATTGCCTTCCCGGCACTATGTAAGTTAATGTAAAAGGATTGATGCCAGGGTGGTTCTGTGCATGTATCACAGCTTTTGATGATGTATTGGTCACATGGTGATGGTTATGGCTTTGGAATTATGAGGTTCATCTAATAATACTGTTGTTTTGAATGATTGTTTCTCCACTGTGGTAGCATAACACATGGTTGATTTGATTGTGGTACTTTATGTGAATATACACTTGACCCCTCTTATTATAATAACTATTGATAGGTTGAGTGTTATATGGTCTGTGGGAATAAATGGGTGTTCATGTTTGGTCCGACTACAGTATTTACCTTTGTCATAAAATCTAAAAAAAAAAATGTTTTGTGTGCAACAGTGCTGACACTTTTTTGTATTTATAGGTCCCATGGCAATTAATTGCTAGATATCTGGATAGGTCCTGAAGAAGGTGGTCTTTACACTTTTAACCCACCGAAATGCGCGTCGACCTAGTGCTGAGTCTCGTGTTTCACATTGAGATTCTGATGTTTGCAGGAGCTCTCTCTTTCCAAAAATTACTCAACTGTGTACAGATATTGTATGAGTGTAGTTGATGTGAGACTGTATGAGTTGGTGTGGTTGAAGTATGACTGCATGTATCTATTCTTAACCAGGGGAATTTGTTTGTATGTACATTTGTTTTTAGAATTGGTTCTATATATTGTTGGGATTGTAAATAATCACTGTTCTAAAATAAATGTATTTGTGAGTTTACAAGTCCAGAACAAAACACAAGTGTGTTTTTTATAGAAAAAGATCACAAAACATAATGATTGGAAAAGATGAAGTCTTTTGTCAAAAAAAATAATGAGATGAAAAAAGAAAAAGAAATATTTTGATAAATTAAAATAATGATGAGATGATTGGAGCTGTCACTGTGCATTTTTGATGTTTAATGATATGTATATGAACTGTGTCTAATGAGAAAGTATGATGGTCTGTGAGGGAAATATATTGTTTTGTGCACATGTGGCGCACATACATGCCCTAAGAGCATGTGTGTGCACCACATGCCACTTTGAAAATGCAAATGTATGCATTTGTGAAAGAAATCGCAAATTACTACCAACCTGTAGAAGGTGGTAATTTGCGATTACTTATGCCATATTCGCACAAAATGGGTGCTGCATACATTCCATTTAAGGAATCGGAATTTGAGATTCCTTAAATGCATTTGCAAAGTAAGGAATCGCAAATGTTGCGATTCCTTCATTTGTGAGACAGTTGTGCTTTCATACATAGCACATGGCCAAATTGTGATTGCAAACGCTGAAATTCTGCGAATTTCAGCATTTGCAATCGCAATTCTCCTTGATACATATGGCCCGTAGTCTGTTACTAAGTGACAGTGGCTTCAAGATGGACCACTGTCCCGTGAATTCAGCAGAACTTCCAAGAAAATGCGGCGTCTGCTTACCGTTCTTGAAACTCTGGTGTGAATCTGTACGGTCGAGGTCCTGCTCCTTCGGCTGCAGTCGGGATCGAAGAACCAATATCTCCTGGCTGGCTCACCAAGATGTTGCTCGAATGTGAATTTCCCTTAAAAGAAAGGACAAGAGGCGTTAGGTAAAACTGGAACTATTGGTTTAATTAAATCCAGTGGCCGGGAGCACAGGCAACAGAGTCGGGGTCTGAAGACTAACTCAAAGCACATTGGTTTCAGCCATTATTTTATACATTACACGTAGTGTCATAAAGTAATTTGTACATTCCTTTGGAGACAGAAATGTGGGCCTAGTCATTAGGCCATACATCTTGTCTTTTGCTAAAAAGCACCGGTGGGTCACGACTTCGCATGGACACAATGTGAGGCCAGTGGGTATGTGTCCAGATGTCCGGCATGGGGATCATGTGATGTGCTTGCTGTGTTCTGATTTTCTCAGTGTTCCTAACTTAGTGGGGCATCTAACATTACACTGTTTTGGAAATGCGTGCCCCTCTGGCAAAATATATATTTTTTGTGGCCAATCTCCTAAGACCATTGTGGTGTTGCTGCCTATCTGTGGGGTCGATCTGGGTGTTCCTGTATGCGCATTTGTCTAAGGGTTATGTGTTATCCCAACTGTGTTCTGTCCTTCAGTTGTTTCAGGCCTAGGTCGCAGGGCCTGCTTGACCACGTACTTCTGACTCGGGGTTGAGGGGTAAGTTATATTGGGTGAATTCAGCTATGGTGATGGGAGTTTGTTATTGTACATACATATATCATGATGTATATTGATATCTTATTTTCCAATATTAACACAGATGTTATCCTTGGCAGTGATGAGTACAGTTTCCATGGTGTGATTGAGTCTGAAATCAGACTGAGTAGTGTTGAGGAGTTGGTGGCCATTGAGGTATTGGATGAGGTGGCTGTTGGTGATTTTCTCTAAGACCTTGGCTGGAATGGTAGTTAAAGAGGGGGAGGCATTCAGAATGGTGTGAGCATGATGCCAATGGGTTGCAGTCCTCTGAAGTAAACATGATGGGGACAGGAGTCCAATGGAACACCTCAGTGGATGGAATTCATGCTTGCTGCAGTTTCTACTTGGTGTGACCACAGGCCATGTCATTGAATTGTTTTTTTGGTTAAGGTCAGGAGGCATTTGGGTGAGCAAAATTAAAACTGATTATTATGGAATTTTGTGAAAATTCTGTAACATGAATCAAAATGTTACAAAATTACTTTAATTGTGTCTTTTGTAAAACAGAACATGAGGGCATATTGATAATGGGACTCTTAATCTTTCCGGTCAAGTTCACTGATGTAGGAAGGAAACCAATCATACTTATGCCCATTGCTGTTGTTTTTATGATTTTGGACTAAAATCTTGGAAGCCACATACCTTGCTACAAAAAGTATTTTGCTTGCCCTTATACCAAAGTTCAGATTGTAACACAGGTATGGAGACTAATTGTGCCAATATTGTGTACAATTGTGTTGCAGAACATTACACACAACTTCTCCATCCAAGAATTAAAACCCCATATTTAATTTTAATGATCTGAGATTGTTTGTTTTTAGATTTTATTGCTTTTCTATTTATAACGATGTTTGCAGCCGGTAAGGCAATAGACCAAAAAAGGCTTGCAGCCAGCAGCAAGGAGACCTATATGCAGAAATTTGCACTGATTGGTAAACTAATGGCTGCTGGATTCCTTTATCCATATATTGAATGAAAATGCACTTTCTTGCTGCTGTAATAAAATAGTGAAATTTGATCAAACATAATACTCCCCTGCATGATATAGACAATATCTGGACTTTCCATTAAGGCAATTAGGAACATTGAGATTGAACTAACTAGGATGCATTTGCTTTCTTCTCTCAACCATTTGTTTGCAAGCATTCAAATGACTGAAAACTGCGAAAAGAAATGCTAAATACATACTCAACATAGGAAGTTCACACACATAAATACTAGTGTTCAATTTGTGAATTGATAGGTAACAATCAATAACAACTGTGGTTTGGTGAACATATTACTAAGAACAGCACCAACTGCCTATAAAGCCCCCTACCATCAGATAACTTTTAATTCAATTCAGTCTGTTTCTGTTCTTGGCAGTGAAGGGTGCCGCTGACTGTGCACTGCAATGGCCCAAAAGTGGTCAGGACTGTAAGTGATCTTTTATTTGAGATTTTTTCTGGGCTCTGGTCCAGCATATTCCTTGCTCTACACATTGGTCATTTGAATGGGTCACAGTATTAGGAGTGTGTTGTCCTGGAATCTGATGGGCTGGTACAAGATCGGAGTAAAAATAGTCTCTCTCAACAAAAAACTTCTCGATGCACTCCTGCCCCCACCAAAATAACTCACACTGCATTCGCGACAATTTGGCATTAGAGAGTCACTGGAGCTGCTATATTTGCCATTTTGTGTCCAGAACTTTTGGTGTTGTTGTCCCTTAATCGTGGTAGTGCCATAATTTAATGGTGACACTTTTCGCAGACAGTGTGTCTAGAGGCGGCTCCTCCGCTTTAGCGGAGGAGCCTTGCCCCACTTGAATGTTCCCCAAAGCTCCAGATATGAAATATAAAATGGTAAATTATTACCATTTTATTTTTCATCTTCCGCCCTGGACAGAGCAAGAGGAAGGACAGGGGCAGGGCCGCTGCTGTGTGACAGCAGCATGTCACTCAGCAGGGAGAAGGGTAGACAGTTATTTAACTTGTTTAAAATGTGCATGTCTTTTTTGGCCAGCCATCTTGAGACAGCCAGCAACACATGTGCTCTTTAAACTTTAAACATCTATAACCCAGCTTTCTTGAGACAGCTGGGTTAAAGAAAGCCAAAGCCTCCACAGCGCTGCAGCGCACCAAGGAAGGCTGCTCCCACCAATCCTACTACTACTCTCATGCTAGTGAGTGCAGCACTAGGACTGGTGAATGGAGTTGCAGCATCCTGTTCCTGTGGGTGTTGCGTTGGTGATGTTGGGTATGGTAAGTCTTAATTTTTTTAATTTAATTATGTGCTCACACGCCTGCTCCCCCTTACCCGTTGATGCCAGCCGCCACTGGTGTCTTGATGCTGTATGTTTGTATGATATGCTCAGATCCACAGGATGTTGAGTCTGCGGCGAGACTAGAACATTGTTCCCCAGTTTCTTCATTGGGAGCTCTAGACCTAACGCCATGTCCTCTCATGTGATTTGATAAGTCAAAACAAAATAAATGAGCCACAGGCCAGATGCACTTCATCAGCATTCTCTTGATAGGTACCTCAAAGAGATAAATCACACTACTACTAACTGTAGATTCATTGAAAGATAAACAGAGACCACCTGTTGCCTTCATATAGTGAAGCTCTCTGTTTCAGTGGAAGTATCTGTATCTGGTGTCTGTGTAAACAATGCCTAAAAGATTCTGAATGAATGGAATGGGAAGGAAGAGGGGCATAGAGGGAGTATCAGTTCATCTGTCTGAAAGCCTGAAGAATTTTCCAGCTCAGCATGACTTTTGTCAAGATGATTAAAACAATTGGGACCTGATTTGGATGTCGGTCTGATACCCTCTGACCACAGGTCGGAGGCTTTCCGGCCAACATCTAAGCTTTAATCTCCTAAGGTTTAAACTCCGGCCACAATATTACAAAGACTGCAGGCGTAGTTTAAACTGACCAGTTAATCTGACTGGGTTCTGATAGGCTCAAGGGGCCAGTCAGAACAGCCTCATAATCCCTAACAGAGCATTTCTGGTGTCAGGATTTTGATGGCACTTTCCGACAGCAGTTTCATGTCAGGCTTTCTGACATGAAACTGCTGTGGGAAAGTCCCTCTGCGTGCCCCTAGCAGGGCTCCCTTTCTACTGGCCCACTGGTCATGGGTGCCCCCTTCACATCCCTGCACCATCTGGCGGGCTCCACAGAAAAATGGAGGTTTGCGACCGCACCATGCGGCTCATTATGATCGCGGATGGACTTGAGTCCATCCGCGACCATAGAGTAGGAGGGAACCTCCGCATGGCCTGCGGAGTTCCCTCCTTTCCAATTAGGATGTGACCGCCACCCTGGCGGTCACATCCTCTAAGTTTAACATTGCGGCGGGTGCGGCTTCAAGTTGCACCCGCTGCAATGTTAAAAATGCATACATTGCATTTGTATGCAGAAAGCGGCAGGCACTGCGCGGTGCCTGCCGATTACTGCATACAAATGCAGGGGGGTACCATAGGTACACCCCATGTGCACCCCCCACCCCCCCTTCACCCAGGGGGCCCGCAACGGGCCCCCGCAGTGAAGCTCCGTATGCTTATCCACGGCGGAAAACCCGCTGTGGAAAAGCATTTCTTTTTGGGCATCCTAATATGGCTGGCAGTGTCTGAGAGACACCACCACCATATTAGGGCTTTTCCGCCGCAGTTGTGAGCCATCCTAATGTGGCGGTGGGTCTTTGGTGGGTCCGCTGCGGTTTTTCCGTATCCTCCAGGGCGGCGGTGGCTTCCGCCGGCCCGGAGGATGCGGAAAAACCGCTATCCTAATCTACCCCCATGTGTGGTCACATCCTAAGTAGGTGTTCGGAAGCGCTGTCCTATGCTCTGGCGGTTCCCTCACTGAAACTTTTTTGGGAGGATGCAAGTCCTCCCAACATCATAATTAGGGCTTGTATGTCTTCATGACATAGAACAGCTGTGAGTGCAGTGCAGAGTTTCCAAAATATATGTGTGTGTGTATGTGTGTGTTTGTGCTCGTGTGTGCACGTGCTAGCCTGCATGCGTGCAAGCATGTGTGTGTTTATGTGTATTGTCTGTGTTTTGACTCCAAAGAAGTAAGATCAAAATCCTCCTGAAGCAGTTTGGAGTGACCACTGATACATGAGAACAAAACAAATGAGAGTGATGAAGAAGGTAACTAACGTTTGGGATCTGAACCTTTTTAGAATTTTTGAACGGACAAAAGACTTGCAATCGACCGCACAGGTGATGTCATAGGTGGGACCGAAAAACAAATTCCCTGATTGCAAGCAGTGAAAGACACTGAGTTGAATGTATGGTAAAGAAGCTATGTTCTAGGGGAGGGACAATCAAAAGCAGAAACAGGAAAAGCATTGTATAAGAATCAAGAAAATGAGATTAACAAGAGAGCCAACAATGTAATGGGCTGACCTAAAACCCATTATAAGTATAGACTTTGTGTACAATAGGTATTTACGCAATGAAAAAAGCTAAAGTTACCTTTAGAGGGGACCGAAAAATAAATGATTTCTTTAAAAATGGATAGGCTCGTTGTTAAAAAAAAACTATTTAAGAAGAAAAGAATTGATTTTTTTAAAGAAGATAATAATCTGCCAATAGTAATCTAATCCAAACTGCGAAGAATTCCAGGTAGATTATGTGTGTATACGAAATATTCTTTACAAGAAATCATTCCTCCTGGGAAGAGACAAATATTTCAAACATATGATTCAAAACACCCTCCTTGAGTTACTGTACACGCATTTAAGCAAAACCTTTCTTTACACAGTACTGGAACGAGTACCGATCTAGACGCACTGACAGTGACAAATGTTTTATTCGTTAACCAGGATGAGAGAGTCATTTTGTGCTTTTAATGAGAAAGCTCTCGCTGTTTTCCAAAGTATTACTATTCCTTTAACAACTGTGGAATTAATCATAATTATTACAGTAATAAGTACAAATGGTTCTCAGAGCAGTCGGTTAATGCACCATTAATGCTCAGTTGTTGTGGAATGCACAATGGCACAGGATGTAGATTATCCCAGCATAAGTATGCCACTAATGGATTTTGCCTTCAACTGAAGTTAGTAGTAACTGTATAATTGGGTGACACTGCTAGGGATGCATATGCAAAGTGCAGGACTAAAACATTTTCCTGTGCTTAGCTGTTTTTGGTATGAGAAAAAAATCATTTGGGCTCCAGAGCAGCCTGGCGGTCAGCTTTTTAAACAATCGGAAAATCAGTAATATAATAACCTGACATATATTTTATGCATGCCGTCCATTTTGATTTAATTTTGCCTTCTCAGCTATTCATTTGTGACACTTGCAATGTGTTTTTGAAAACATAAATTTCCGAGACAAGCATTGGTATGTCAAGTTTAGAAAACATAATGTAGAACAAAATCATTTTTTAACAACTGAAAATATCAACTTTCCCGAAGGCATGTATTTGCTGAAATGGAGCACATTATTCAAATTTGATATGCGCCCAAATGAAACACAAGATCGTAGTACAAGGCAGATGTCCTTCTGAAACAATTCTACACAAGGGGCGATATTTATTGTAATTCTCATGCGAAAATCTTATCCCCAAAAGATCAGAATCCAAATATATTAACAAGCACACTCACACACATTTCCACAAAAACATGCCTTTTTTTATATGTGTTTTGTATGTGGCGCACCTTTATTTAGGAGTGTACTTATGGATGTAGGTGGTATTTGTACGCAAACTTAACCATAGGGCAACAGAGACATCTACACGGTCAAAGGCAACAATAGTTTATCAGTCATTGGAGTGGACTATGATTAGAGATGGACTGTTTTTTTGGTGTGATGTAGTGTTATTGAAAGGGGTGAATCTCCAGCTGGTTCATACATTTGGAGGATGGATGGAGTAGTCCTGATGGATACAGGGTCGTTATCCCGATTCATACCTCTTGTTGACTCTCCAGATACTTGAGATTGGCACCACCACTCTGCAGGCCGGAGTGGGACAAGCCTTTTGGAGAAGACTATTCTATTCACACAGTTCTTTCTTCATTTCCTCTCTTGTGATCTGTTCCTTTCTTCTCACTTTTCTGCCAGAGTTTTGGAGCAACTCCAGGACCACATTTAATAATTTACAAGCAGACAATTCCTTATTTCCTAACATAAAAGATAGTGTTTATGAGGCTATATTATTTCCTCGAGTGGAAATGCACAAATTGAAGAGAAGTAGCAGTACCATTTCTGCCTTATAGTTTTAGTAGGGAGCACATTCTTGAAAGAGCGAACATTTTTTTAGGAACACATGTTCATGAGGTATATATTTTTCATTCTTTGGATGGAATTGTGTATGTATGGAATCTTTTGCAGAGCGTATTTAGGTACCTGCCTTTATTTATGGTACTTACTTAGTGAAGTATGTTTAGAGGTTGCACTGAATTTTAATGCTCCTGCTCTTCTGCAACGATGCTTTTCAGGAATTAGATATGTATTTCAATATTTTTTAGCGTGCTTTGTCGAAAGATGGAATACATTCTTCATATATTTAATGTGATGGTTGTTATTTTACCGGAAGCATAATGAAATATTTATTTGAATAAATGAATAAATGAAATTAACCTGCAATAGGTTGGTTTCTTTCAGGAGCTCCACTAAATAGAAAACAATGTAGAGTGTTTTGCGGAATAAGAAATATTAGTAGAGTTTTCCAGTTTTTTTTTATATTAAGGATAGATATGTTACTAAATTGCATCTGAGTATTGTTGGATACCAGAGTTTAAGGGAGAGGCCTGTCCTGTTGAAGGTGGAATTAGAATAGACAATAATACAATTGTGTAACAATTATGCATCTATAGCTGCACCCTTTCTCTTTTCAATGAGCTATCAAAGGTATTTGCCGGGGCTTCTGGATATAACTTTTTGCATGGGTGTATGGATGCTTTAGTGGCGTGCAAAATGTGACATTCAATCATTCAAGATCAAGAGAGATAATGTATTTCAGTTAATAAAAACCGTGAAATATTACACAGATAAAAATGTTAAAAGATCGTAATTCTGCAGACATTAAAAGCAGATTTTGAATGTATCTTTGAGTATCACTGAAGTTCCAATTGTGCCCTATTTAAAATAAAGTTACTGTGGAGCCATCCTTATGTAACATTCGTTTGATGATTTGTGGTCAATACTTGTTCAGCTTTAAGATAGATTCCCCTATCATACAAAATAGTTGGTCGTACCTACATGATCTAATGCAATGCATATTAAAAAATAATTTAAATAAGATTGTTCTGGCTGTTAATAAGAGCGGGCATATTGATCAAATATGAGTCAAACTTTCTTCATAAAGTAAGCAAAGTCTGCACTTTGTATTTAGTGGTTGCGGTGCCATTTAGTGATGTATTCCCAAAACATAAACGCAATAGCTTTTTTTTATAAAATGATCAAAGTAATGTAGTAACATATTTCTGGGGGTACGGCTCCCTGTAAGTATTATTCGTTGTCAATACTGTAGAGCAGCGGGGCCTAAGCTGTACCGGCCTCCGCAGCGCTAAATAATGACACAAGGAGCCAGTGACTAACTGTCGGCCGGAAGACTCAGAGCGGTCTACGACCGCTTTATTTATGCCCTCGGAGCGAGCCCACCCCGAGAGGTGAGGGGATGCGAGGGTGCAAAAGATACATTGTACACGAGAGGCCGGTGGCTCTCTACATCCCTTCCTTCTTTTTGTCCTGCACCATCAAAGCAGCTCAGTTCACGGGGAGGTGTACACAAAGTCCTTCAACTGCTGACTGGGCACCGTATTATACCGGAGACCATACCTCTGGCTCCGGGAGAAAGGAGATTTCATCACCCCAGCCAGGGTGCCCTCCACCGATTCTGCGCCAGTGTTCTGGATTGTCAGGCTTCCATTTTCCGCACTCCCTGGATTCGCGGTTCTTGGTGACTCCGGCACAGACCTCCTTGTATCGGGCGAACCCGTGCGAGAGAAGATCAGCTGGGAGCCCTGACACACCGATGCCTCAGTATCTACATCTGCCTCCACTGTCTTCTTGAAGCTGGGTACGTTCCTCGTGACGGACTGTTGTCCTCTTTGGACTGTAACTATGGTGCCTTGGACGTTCACAAATTCCCATGCTTCAGGCGCACCCGGGGTGTTGCTCTATGATCACTACCCGGTCCCCACTCTTAGCTGGGGTTCCTGAGCCCTTCAGGCCTCACTCGCCTTCCAGTTCATCGCCTCCCTCCTCCACTGGATGGCGGCATCATCCCGCTCCACGGGCACCCACGTCGGGTCAGGCGGATTGCTGTCTCTTGGGGTACGCTTGAATACGAGATGAGCCGGAGCACATTTAGTGGTGCTATAAGGAGTCTGACGGTACGCACCCAGGAATTGTTCTACGGCTGCTTCAGGATCTTCTCCGTTGTCCACAGCGTTGCGTAATACCCTGTTGATGGTTCACATCAGCCTTTCTACTTCTCCATTTGCCTGGGGCCACAGTGGGGTAATCTTCCTGTGCCGCACCGCTCGGTTTTCGAGGTATTCCTGAAACTCCCTCACCTGAAAAGGGGGTCCATTGTCGAACTTGATCTCTTCGGGCAGCCCCATCATCGCGAAACCCTGTCCAATATCTTCTTCACATGGGGAAACGCGGTGGAGACCACTACCTCAACAATCGGAAACTTCGAGTAGGAATCGACTATGACCAACATGTGTCATCCATTGGGAAAGCAACCGAAGTCCGCGCTGAGGTGTGTCCATGGGGCATTGCTCTGCTCCTTTGTGAGCACGGATGCTGGAGCAGGGTCCCCTCCACTGATCGTGCAGGCATGGCACTGTCTCACCATGGAGTCCATCGCCGGAAACCACACCTTGTCCCGTAGCCTGGCCTTGGTCTTGGCCATTCCCTGGTGGCCGACGTGAGCCAACACGAGGATCCTCTTCTGGAGCTTTTGGGGTAATATTATGAGATTCCCTCTCAAAATCACTCCTTCAGCTCCCACGCTCAACTCACTCCTAACTTGCCACAACTGTTGATGTGCATGGCTGACCTCCAGCCGGAAGGCATGAGCCCCATCCATGAAGTGAGTCCAGCCATTTTTCTCCAGGGCTTCTCGAACCTGGGCGAGCATGGGGCATTGTCGGGTGGCATGGCTAATCTCTTTGAGCGTCAATGGCTTTGGGACATGCTCCTTGCGACACCATGTGTATGAACGCCCCTGTGCCGCAGACATCCACAGATGATGTGGATGACGTTGAGGATTCCGGATGACGGGACAAGTAGTCTGCATGGGTGTGCGCCCCGGGTGGAAAATCACCTTGAAGCTGTATCCTTGCCCATCGTTCAATCCTTGGAGGGGCTAACTGGGAAGAGCCCGCAAAGCGGGAGCAACGGTTTGTGGTCAGTCAAAACACTGAACTCTTGGCCCCACAGATACAGATGGAAGTTCTGGCACGCCCATTTGATTGCCAGCGCCTCTCTTTTGATCTGGGCATATCTGGTCTCAGTGTCGGTTAGGGCCTTGCTGGCGTAGGCTACTAGCTTCCACACATCCAAGCCGTGTTCCTGGAGAAGGACTGCCCCGAGGTCCACCGGGCTTGAGTCAACGATCAATTCCGTTCGGCGTTGTGGGTGGAAGTATGCCATCAGCATTCCTGCAGGCCCGCCTTGATGTCCTGAAATGCTTTGTTGGCCGCCAGCGTCCACTCCCACTTACTATTGTGCCACGTGAGGGCGCGCAGTGGCTCGGATATGGCAGCCAGATTGGGGATAAAACGCACGCAATATGTAGCCATACAGAGGAAGCTCCTCATCTCGGTTGGGTTTTGTGGTGTGCTGGCTGTCCTAATGGCTTCGGCCTTTCTCTGGTCAACCAAGAGTCCTTCTCGGGTGAAGGTGTACCCAAAGAAGTTCACACTCTCTTGATAGAAGGAACACTTGGCTTTGTGTAGAGTCAGGCCACAATCCACCAGTCTTCTCAGAGTGGCTCAGAGGTGGGTGTGGTGTTCCTCAAACGTGTGGGAGTATGCCAGGATGTCGTCGCAGAGATTGATCAGGCCTTGCAGCCTGACAATTTCTCCCGAATGGCGTTCTGAAAAACATCAGCGGCCGATGACACTCCGAAACCGAGTCTCTTATATCGGCGTAGCCCAACGTGTGTTGAAAAAGTGGTAATATATCTACTTTCAGGGTCTAGCTCCAACTGGTGGTACCCAGCATTCAAGTCCAGCTTCGAAAACCATTTTACTCTGTTCAAATTGGCCATGATGTCGTCCATCGTGGGGGTTTTGAGGCGCTCCCTCTTTACTGCGGTATTCGGTAGTCTCATATCGATGCAGAGTCGAATTGCCCCTGGCTGCTTAGGTTTGGGGTCCATGGCCAGCGGGGACTTTTTCGATTACTCCCAGTTCCTCGAACTTCCTCAGCTCCTCCTCCACTTTCGGACGTAGATTGAAAGGTACACGTCGGTGCCTGAGGGCCACAGGCTGTACCGTTGTATCAATGTGTAGTTTGAACCTTTTGCCTTTTTTGCTTCCCTAGTCCATTGAAGAGCTCCGGGAATTCCTCTAGCATCGCTTCGGCATGGGATTCATGGACCTGATTAGCAAAGAAGACGAGCCCCAGGTCTTCGGCGGTGTGACAACTGAGCAAAGTCCCTTTTTTGTCTTCGGTGACTTGGAACCTCACCTCCAAGGTGTAGCTGCTGCTGGCAACTGTGGCCTGGATGACGCCACAGATAGGGAGCTGGTCCGTCCCGCCATAGGTGTATATGCGGGCGGTAGACGGTGTCAACATCCACAAGTAGCACACAAACACACAGACATAAGGCAAAAGATAAATACACACCCACTTAGCAGGGAAGAGACACACTCACTGCCACATCCATTGACATGCAGGCAGACTCCATACCCACTGCGTCACTTACCTCTGATATAGACAAAACCACCGACATCACACCAGCAGACACATACACTACAGACACCACACCAACAGACACACACATATGAAATACATCACATCCCTCTAACTCCAAAACCGCAACCCCTGCCTAACCTCGCCGCTAGTCTGCCTAAAAATTCTGTCTGATAGCCCTTGACTTCTTAGCTACCACCCTGTCACACCTATTATACCTTTCCAAATCAACTCCCAAAAAACAAACCCAGCACACTACTAAAACCCAACCTACAACTCAAGTAATCCGAAAAAAAAGTGTACCCTACCTGGCAATGACCCACCCTCTCCTGAAACGCAAACATCATCTTCCCCATCCCATCCTAGTTCTTCCAAGGAGAGGAAAAGTAGACAAAAAGGGTATCCCCCTCGCTATTTCCTTCAACACCCTTCATAGGTACAACATTTAAAAAAAGTATGAAACCCAGCCCCCCAAATGAATCCTGTCCTCCCACTGACCCAGATGACCCTCCCAATACTAAGTGCCGCCCTTCCAAGGACCAACCAAGCCCACCCTAGTTTTGTCCTTTCGGTGCCTGGCCTGCCCCCTAGACGCCCCATCCTGGGGGGTATAGCTGGCAGTGTATCTTAAGGCAAGTATGTATTGGCAACAGTTTTCAGGCACACAACGGTGTAATTTGTACCGTCCATTGGACTTTGTATTTTGAAGAACAGATTGTATGGATGAATAAAGCACTTACCTTTTTTATAATCCTGTGTCCAACCTTTGCTACTGAAGCTAATTCTTATTCTTGTGTAATTTGGGATGTGTGACTACAGTTGTGTTTGTTTAACCATGATAGCATATGGTTATTAAGTAGGTAAGTCTAATTTGACCTTGTGTGGAATTTTGTACCTACCGAGGGTCAATGTCCACAGGATGTAAATGTAGGTGTGTGGGGTTAATGGCTAGACATTGCATTGGATGTTCTATGCATTCATGGGTTTTGCAGCTTTCTTTGGCCAGTATCAAAGTGTGTCAACAGACAGAACTTTATAAGATTTTTGTTGCATATGTTTTGGATGTGTACAAAGTAGGATTTTGTATCTGCGCACTTGGGTAGGTGTTGTCATACATGATAGGTTCTTTAAAAACACATTCAAAAAGTCTCTTACCATACATGCGTCAGTAGTTTTTTCTTCTGTGACTATTGTTATGAACTTCCAATGACACATTTCCACATGTGGATGACACTTTGTGCCACAACCCATTTGTCCCAGATTAGATTAACTCTACATGGAGACCTTGTCCTGGCCCTGTATGCTTCTAGAACTCCACATATTTTTGGGAACCGTTATGTGCAACAAGTCTATACACTGTGGCCTTCTGATGTTTTGATACTTGGATAGTTTGAATCCCTTTCACTTTACTTGCCTTTCTTATGTGGGTGATGTGTGTGGGTCCATTGCAATGCTTTGTAAGATATGCTGTGCTTACTTAATTACAAATTCAATATATATGTGTGTGTCAGTTGCAAGAGGACTTAGCTTATGGTAAAACATTGTGTGTCACAGGAGTTGATAGATTTTTCAATAATGATGAAATTGTCTTGAATGACACTTCATTGCACACATATGTACAGTAGCTCCTTTGCTTAACTCACAGGTAGAGTGTGTCAGAATGTGCCTGTACATTGTCAGTAACCTGGACATAGGGTACATCATGCTGTTGTGATGCAGATTTACATTATGTCTTGTTGCAAATATGGCCCCACAATAGATCTTTCACCCAGGGATAATATGCCCTATACTGTTCCATGGTCTCCAGCCTCCAAAGGAATGTATGTGCTATCACAAGGCCATGATTGTTCTACGGTGTGGGCCATGGTTGTCGAGGAGTGATTGTGTGTCAAGTGATGTGGAGGGTATGTATATGTCCAGCTAGGATGTGTCACCTGCAAACACTAGCATATACACGCTCTTTGCCTTCTGGGTTGTGGTAGAGTGGAACAGTCTAGTGATTCTTGGCTTGGAAATTAGTTTATCTTGTTCATCATGACAGGAGTCTGAGTTGCTTCAGATAACAGGGAATTAGGGTGAGGTCTCATAGAGACGTATATCACGTCCATGTGGCCACCTTTTAAAGACAAAAATGCCACATAAATGTGATTTGCATTTAGTAGCACACATATGGTATGTCATTACTTCTGCAATGAACAAGATCTAGATAGGTTAGTGGGGACATTACATTGTACTTACAATACAAACCTGTTTGTTAATGGCAATGGGTGTTATTTGCAATTAATTTTGGTGACACAAGTATAGTTTCATTATATAGGTATTTTCAGTGGGTTGCTTTCTGACATTAGGAGATTGTGGTTGTAGTGTTACCAATATCGTATCTATTACTTCTGTGGTAGGTGATGCTGCTGCAAACTCAGCTGTATGGTGGTCCTGATGAAGCTCCACTCAATGGAAAGTAGTTGGAAGCCTTCTGTGCAAAATAGTTTTCCTACTGCTAATGCTAACACAATGCTGAGATTCCCTTCCCCATCATGCTCACCCTGCTACAGGCTTCTCCTTCGCTTTGTGGTCACTTTAATGTCTACTGATAGGTGTGTCACTTACCGGCTGTGATGTCTATGATGGTTTTGATTTTGTAGACAGTTGAGTGGGTAGACTAGTGGTACGATGTGTGCGATGGGCTCGATGTCTGCACAGGAAGTCTGAAATTGTGTAGAGGTGAGTTACAGCTTTGTATGCCTCCCCTTCCGCCAGCTCTAATGAGATGGTTGGAGCGCCACAGATGGCACGTCAGCAATAGGCATCGTAATTGGTTGGGCGGTTCCTAGGAAGGAGCGCCCTCCTATCGACCCCATTGATCCTTTCTGAGACCTGCACGGTCGAAAATCCTGTCAGAGTCGGAAAAAGTGTGGCAGTTGAAAAGTCATGTATTCGAATGGCTCATAATCCGTTGTTCGGAGCGACCACATCCGATGAGACCTTTGGCAGTCCAACCACCTCCGACAGGACTGCGGAAGCCGGTCCGCCTGACATCGTAATGAGATCCTTGGAGATTTCAAAATGGTAAGACTGGTCTAATGCTTTGACCAGATAGGAATCCAGAAAAACAGTGGTTGTAGCTTTATATAATCTTCTCAATAAAATAAATCAAGTTTGGGATGACATATTAATGTTGAATAAGTGGTAGGGACTACAAGTAACATTTTTAGAAATGCATTTTCTACTTTCTGTAAGAGGTTACAGCAGTAATCCCCAAATGACTGCACCATAAATTGCCACTGAAATGTACCTTACTTGGATGCTACTTTTCATACCTAGTGCCCTGAAGTGCCGCTTCGGCATCTCTACTTTAGATGCCGTGGGATATACATCTATTGTCTTTTATGACCTGGCATGGACCCTCTTTTTCAAGTCCCTAAAGTTAGACCTGAACAGGGATTTGCAGAGATGGGAATGCCTACATCTTAACCCAATGAGGAGTGTAGCTTTATTTAAAATGAGGTGCATTCCTCGCTTCCTCTATGTTCTGGCAAACGTCCCTCACCGTATACCCTGGCAATGGCTCCAATCACTTACCACTAAGATCACTACTTTCTTCTGGGCGGGGGGGCAACCCTATTTGGCCTTTGCCTCTACGAGTAAGTCCCCATATGATGGGGCCTTGGAAAGACAAATATTTATAGGTATTAAATTTCTGCGCAGATGGTAACGATAAATGGTTGGTTTAATAGGGATTGGGTTGGCCCCACCTATTACATCGCATTACATCTTATGGGCCTTGACAGTTTCCTCGTCCTACTATAAGGTAGTCTGACACAATGCAATCCTCCTTGCTACACAAGAGTGACAATACTCTGTTGGAGAGTGGCCCTGTGTTTTAACCACCGTCCTCATCAACTCACAGGAATGACGCTCACTGTAGCAGGGTACATGGCTCCAGGTGGTGTTGGGCCTTCAGGGGTGTTTACACAGTGGGACATAATAGGGATTACTTATTTGGATGAGGTTTGCCAAAGGGAGACACTGATGTTCTCAGGAACCAAAGAACCTTTACTACCTTTCCCACATGAAATTCTTTTGCTACCTTCAACTATGCCATGCCATGATTGGCCACATCTGGGTAGATACCCAAGTCCCTGAATATACTCCTCTCGAAGATAAACTTCTGATTAGAGGATTGAGCAATGGAGCCATTTCCACAATGTAATGCTCCCTGGTGGTCAACACACCGGATTTCTTCCTCATCCTGCAACACAGGTGGGAGGTTTGGGTGGGAGTTGGATGACGATAATTGGCAGTTGGCTGTAATGGTCTAAACCAACTTTTTCTATGTCATATATCTGACCCCTTAGCAAATGTAGGGTTGGGCCTTCCTGCCTAAGCTGTATCTGCAAGGTGCACCCTCCCAGCATTTGACTTTTTCTATACAGTCTATGAATGTATGGCACTATCTTTCTCTTGAGGAGAGATAGAAAATGTTCCAGAACACAACCTTGTCTGACTGCTCACCCCATCATGATTAGATGTGAGCACACCAACTGGGCTGGATCTAATTATTAGTGTAACGTCATTATGTAGCTGTCTCAAAAAATACACTAGGGACTTTTTCATCCCCATGGAAATCATTCCTCAGAAGAACTTGAAATTCCTCCATATTTAGCTTCAGAAGAGAAGACAAAGGGTAAACAGTGTCAAACAAGCCCCATTAAGCTTCTATACTTTTAGTTTTATGGTCGTCCATACTTACCAGCATGTTGTTACGATGGACTACTTCACCACTTGAAGCTAAGCGGCCTACCCGTGGATTTTGTTCGCTAATACAGTTTGTTACAATGTAAACATGTATAAAGAACAAGCCTATGTTTTCCTATAGAATGATATAATCAATCATGATGCTAAAACCTTGCCTGTGAAAGTAAAGAGTGTGCAGGGAGTCAAAACGACACAGTCAAAGTGCAAAAATGTGGTTATATGGTCTCATTGCATGATTTTTACCCACATGTGTGATGTTGAGAGTGCAAACGGTCTACTTCATCATTAGTCAAATAATTACATGATGCATTGGTGCAAACTGTATAAAGTTAAATCTTGCAATCACACCCCCTCATAAATGTAAACTCATTGTTAGCCGCCCTAATAATTATTTCTAAAACCATCTCATTTGATTTCACAATTACCATATTGTGATCATGTTGGAAGTGAGGGAAATCACTATACAATTCCAAACCCTTGGCATGTAAGGTGACTGAAAACAAAGTTAACAAACCACCGTTTGGTCACTCAACACTAGTTGCAATTGTGGGAGATGCATAACAAACATAATAACCATTATTGTGTGGTTAATTTTTAGAGGACCAGGTTTTAATTTAAGGCAAACAATATCATAATTACTCAAATCACAATCTGTGTTGACCATGTTGTTACTTAAGTCTGCCACATTCCACGAAACCAGGTTTACAACTTGCATTTTTAATGTAGCTTGAACACAACTGGGCATGTCTAGTTTTCCATTCACACTGGAAGGCATGATGATATTATCGACATCATGACATGAGTTGTAGTAAGCGCTCCCAAGAGGAATATAGGGGCAGTAACGCCATCCTCATTTCTGGAAGTAGGTGCTACCATGTGTGATATATCAAGTGGATTCGTTTCTGGGTTTGTAGATGTGGGTTTGCAGTGAGATTTGGAGTCAGCAGAAAGTAATCGAATTAAAAAATCAGATCCATTAAAAAGTCATTTTTTGAAGAGTTCCCAATACAGCATAAATATATTAGATGTTGAAATTTTAAAAGAGCCCTGGGCTGTACTCTACAGTTCTGTTGATTGGGGAACAAAACAGTTCACACAATGATAGAAGTGGCATAGAGGCACGGTCCTGATTTTGAATTGAGAGAGACATCAGAACAGTTAATGGGTCTCTAAATGTAATGACAATACAGTATCCCTCCTCTCTTTTTAATCCATTTGCAACCTACGGTATTCGCCAAATGCCAATGATTTTGTTAAAAAGATACCCAGGATTTTCTAAACATTTTTCCATCCAATGTACTTGTTTTTTTTTTTGTTTTAAAGCAATCTTCTCCTTGGTGAGAACGTATCTTGGGTACATTCTTAAGAACTATCACCAACTGGGTCGCATCACAAGGTAATTGAAGCAAGACAGCTGTAGACAAACCTACTGTATTCAAGTTAAATTGTGGGGTGAGATTCAGAGTTGTAGCGGGGATAGGAACTGAATTTAGAGAGGGACTTACAACTGCAGTTATATCTCCCAGGCTGTGGTTTGATGTGTGCTTGTTAGTATATCCTTCCTGTAATGTTGGAGCTATAACAGTGTCCTCTGCCCCATCATTCCCTCTACAACCTCATGTGATTCCTTTTTGTCATTGATTCTTCGTCTCTTGCCATAGACTGAACTAGCCCAGTAACCTCAGTCAGAGAGAGCTTGAATGCCTTCAGCATAATGTACAAGGAGTACAGCAATAGTTTCACCATACTTTCAGAGGCTTTGACATACTAGTTTAATCCTGAGTACAGAAATGACTTGAATTGGATTGTTGGTCCTTTTTTTGGCAGGTGGTACGAGGAGTCTATTTTTCCTTGCAGAAGAAAGCACTGTAATGTTGTATAATGATGAGGAAAATTTAGAAAATGTGTCAAGTAACATTTTTCGGAGACCGTTATCAATTGAAATATCAGATCAGCAAACCATTGTGCATAGATGGGAAAAATGGAAAAGAATATTTGAGCATTTCTTAATAGCTATATGCAAAAAATATTTGGATGAACAAGCAAAAGATTTATTGACTAATCTGGTGGATGATGATATGGAAGATTTAATAGTCTCATGAAATGTCTGGATGAAAGACTTGTTCCGTACAGAAATTTGGATAGTGAAAGATACAATTTCAATATAGATTTTCAAATAAAGGATGAATCCATGGATGAATCCATAACAAGGCTAATGAAATAAGATGTGCTATTAGTAAAACAACATCAAATACACATTGTGAACAGTAGATTTCATCCTGCTCCTGTGGAAGTGAATATGTTCATGTGACTGCAGATACGGGAAGAGACGATAGCAGAATAGCAACAAGGAGCTTAGCTTTCTTCAAAACATTTAAAGTGAGAGCTAATGAGCAAGCAAATATGCAATTTGATAATCAGAATGTGGAACATTCACTCAGAGAGTCTGTGAGGATTTAAAGGAAAGCAGATCGGTTATTTGAACATTGTTGAATAATGGGCACATTTACAGAATAGGCTTCTCAGTAATTGTCAATGGGGCCCTAGGAACACAAGGATTTCTAATGGACCCAAGTCAGTGATTGCCAGACATGAAGAAATGGCAGTCCCCTTCATTATCTGTGTTGATCAACATAATTTGAGATGCCGTATGTGTTGCCCCAACCTCTTCTCAACCTCTCTCCAACACCACTTCAACATAGTCGACCTCCAAATGTATTGTGTACATAGCGTTGGATCAAAAATTAGTAATTGATGCTGTAATTTGAGCCTCCTTATCAGTCCGGATTTCAGTAATCACTTTTCTCTTCCCCCACATTAATGATCCAACTCAAAGTAGGCCAAAGTAAACTTGAATTAAACAACTAAGACGGGTGGCCTAGGATCCTCTGGGCTCTGATGGGTGAAGATGGGCCCGGTCTTGGCCCGTTCTCCTCCCAGGCGAACCCTGCTCATGCCCCACTTTGCCAGAGAATAGAGTGCCTTTTAAAGTGCTGGGGCCACACCCTTATGGCTTCCAGACAGGAGATTTTGTTTGCTTTAGTGCAGGCAAGAATCAAGTCTCTAAGCTTGACTCAGTGTTGAGTTTATATACTCAAACAGCACAATGGGAGGAGGTTTCTACCTCCACCAATAGAGTCCTTTATTTTTTAATTTAGGTCTGTAGCCTGTGGCCCATCAGAGAACCTGGGGGCATATTATCAAGGGGGTTTATCTCCGCTTTTTTGGCTTTAAAAGCCAAGAAAGCAGAGATAAAATTATCTCCCTATAACCTAGCTGTCGCTAACACCAGTTAGCGACAGCTACTAGGAGATAGCGACCATCTTGGGCCCCACTTTGCATGTCAGTGATATTTATCACTAATGACATGCAAAGTGGGCATGCCAAGATGTTAGCGACTGGAAACAGTCGCTAACATCGCTATCTCCTATTACCAACTTTTGGAGATATTCGCGCTAAGCGCGAATATTTCCAAAAGCTAACACCTGCCCTGAGCAGTTCTTAGCCATGTTATCCAATGGGAGGTGGATAACATGGCTAAGAGCATTAGCTCGGTAATACATGAATATCGCTGACTTTTCAGCAATATTCATGCATTGTGGCCGATTTTTATCGCATTTGCGATAAACCTTGGTAATACCAAGGTTTATCTGCGAAAAAAAATCGCCGCAGCTCAGCGGTACATTTTTGTCTCTAACCAAGCAATAGCGATATGGACTTCAGAATTTTGCATCTGCTCATGGTCCAGTTGTCTTTATAGTTTTATTTTAACGTTTGAAGGCTTAACTCTTTGAGCCAGCTAGTCCACCTCTAGGGCATATGGAGACCTGTTTCCTGGACCATGAAGTGGCCCATTGGACATTCGGTGCTCTTATCCCTCACTGCATGCCTCTGTTCTACATGTAGCAGTCAGAGAAGACTGCTGTCTCCTGCTCTCCCTGAACTTCACTCCTCACTTGGGGAGCAGTGAACAATAAGTGATGTACACTTTTTTGTTGTCCTCATTAGCCTCTTTAAAGGAAAAGAAAAACAATGAAGTTCTTCAACCTGCACATTTTGATGGGTGATGGAAACCAGGACTTATGTGTCTAATACAGGTAGGGAGAAAGAGAAGAAGCGAAATCGCAATCAGCGGGTTTGACCTTCTCATCCCATGTTTTACTTTTATATGTCTCTGCCCTCTCTCTGTCCAACCAAAAGACATAATAGAAAACCTGTTGAGGTTGAGAAGGCTTAATCATCGGACCCCTGATTTCATCTGCTAGCACTTAGATGGTCACACCATTCGAAAAGCGGGAGCCAAACATTATGGTCTCGTTACCCATCATATCTAGACCGCCTATGTGTTTAAGGGTCGTAACCCAATCATCAAAGCTAGGAGGGGCTACTGCCATCCATTGTGTACATGTCTCTCTCCTTGCCAGTAATACACCATAAAAGATAAGCCTTGCCAGGTTATTTCATTTAGTCAGTACAAGTGATGTGTAAAAAGAAAGAGAGCATTATTAAAATCGTTCCATGGAATTTGAATGGCCTTACGGTATGTGGAAGGAGGTAAAAAATACAACAATATCTGAAGGATTGCATAGCCCAAATTATAATACTACAGGAGACACATCTTACGGAGACGGAAGCAAAGGAACTATTCAAGGGAAGGAAATGGATTGCCTAAGTGGCATACACAGCTCAATCTGCCGTAACAAAGGGGGTAGCGATGCTTTTCAAAAGAGGGGCGCAGGTTAGCCCAGAGTCCTACATTTCTGATAAAGCCGGAAGGTGGATTGTAGCTTAAGTGAAGATTCTGGCCCATCATTTCACACTTGCGGGCTATTATGGTCCAAATCAGGAGGATGTTAAACCTTTAGGAAAACTGAGGGCTGAACTTTTAAATTCCCCTGACCCAAATATTTTAGCAGGAGATTTCAACGTAGTCCTGAATTATGTCTTGGACAGATCCTCGCATAGCAGAGCTTTGGTAAACCCTAAAATGTCTGTGGTGGTAAAATAAATGATGGAACAATTGGGTTTGTGTGACATATCGCAGCAAAGAGCTGGTACACAAAAAGGTTTTACCTTTTACAACAAAAAATACAGACACCACTCAAGGATAGACTATTTCCTCATAGATTGCAAAAGGATGATGTTCATCGAGTCGATTATGTGGGAGGCTTATAAGGCTTTTTTAAGGGTAAGACCACTGGCTTCAGGAAAAAGGAGAAGTGGGAGCTAGGTCAGGTTTACTACAGGAAATGACACAAGCAAAATCCAACTTAGTAATCATTTTATAAGATAGAGTCAGGAAGAGATGGGAGCCCAGTCGGTTAGCTCATTTCGAGTATAGCGAGGGCTGTAGCAAACTGCTGGCCTGAAAGACAAAAAAGGAGCAAGTTGGAAATAGAGTAGATCAGGTTGTATGTGAACAAATTGGGACCCTGATTAGTGAAAGTAGAGGGATTGAGCAAACTTTTTATAATTATTTTAGTAAAACCTACAGAGAGGAGCTTAATCCATCGGAAGATGAACCAACACGTTGGTTAGGGCAAGATCTTGTAAAACGCTCTTACACCAGAAAAAACTGGAAAATTAAATAGAAAAATTGACACCAGTGAGGTAGGAATGGTAATTAATCAGCTCAAAAAGGGGAAGGCTCCAGGGCCTGGCGGTTTGCCCCAAGAGGTCTATAAAGTTCTGGCATGTACTCTTACGTCCATCTTAGTGAAATTCTTTAACAATCTCTTTATTGTAGACTTTTGACCACGTGAACTGGGTCTATTTAAAAACCGTGGCAATATCTTTCAATCTAGGGTCAAATTTGTGTAAGACATTGGCAGGTTTCCATCAAGCCCCAGAAGCAAGAGTTTTGGTCAACGGCTCCCTAACTAAACCCGTATCAATAGCCAGGGGTACGAGACAGAGATGCCTTTTGTCGTCCCTTCTTTCTGATCTTTACATAGAGCACTTAGCTAGAAAAATTTGAGAAGATTCTGAAATGTTACCTTTTAAGTATATCGACTGGAATACGAAACTGGGGCTATATGCAGATGACATTTTGATCTATACTACAAATTTTAAAAACACTTTGTCTCGCATTATTTCTCTAAGAACTGATTTTGAAAAGATTTTGGGCTATGAAATCAACAGTGACAAGACTGAGATCATGACCTGGAACATTGAGGCTGAAGGCGTAAAAGAAGAAATTAGATATTTGGGAGTCATGATATCGCAGGATATCAATATAATTGCTAAAGTAAATTTTTTGAAAGTAAGAAAGGTGATTAGTAAACTTTTGAAACTGTGGTTCCATCTTCAGTTATCCCTTTTTGGTCGAATCAATTTAGTTAAAGTGATAGTCCTTCCAAAGCTTACTTTTTTATTTGACACAATACCCTTGCCTTTCGAGATGGAATGGCTGAAGAAGCTGCAAAGTGAGATTAGCATTTTTACTTGGTCAAGTAAAGGTCCAAGAATAGCTTGGAAAAAACTGAGAAGGAGGGTTGGGAAAGGAGGCTTAGCTCTACTTGATTTACTCTTCTATTCTAGGGCTTTTTTCTGAATAATGGGGGATGTCTGTTTAACAACCCAGTCAAATTCAGATAGGGGGTATGTGGGCTACAATGTCAAATTTAGAGCCAGGTGGTAAGCAGGGGTTTATGTTCAAATACACTGGCCCAAAGTTCTTTAAAAAAGTCAGGTTAAAGATATTGAGTGGGCTCGCTGAGACGTGGTACAAGGTTAGAAAAGTATTAAAGATTCCATACCACAGTCGTATGGCTCCGATTTGGGGATCACCGGGCTCTCCAGAAGGGACGAAGGAAGCTCTTGCAGAACCACTTTCAAAGGCGGGTTTTCTGTGATGGGAGCATATAATTGTGGAGGGGAAATTAATATCATGGGAGGCGTGCAAACAACAAGTTAACTATCACTTATCCAGATTTAAAAATCTTCAAATGCGGAGTTGGTATCAAGATCCGGAAACAAAGATTGGGGAACAAAATAACCTGGAAACCAGACTGATGCAAGAGACAGTGCACAAGAAGGAGTTCGCACCTATTTTTTGGTTAATGATCGAATCGGAGGATGGAGCTTTCACTATGCCAATCGAACTGTGGGGAAGATACTTGCAGGAGACATCGCTGGAACATCAATGGCAAGTATCTATGAACATGCCATTTAAAACAGTAACGCCTGCATACCTGAGGATAAATCATCTCTTTTCCATCCACAGAGCTTACTGGTTCCCCCAGAGATTGTCAAAGTTTGGGAGAGGAGGTGAAGTTGCTTGTCTGAAGTGTTTTAGTTTAAAAGAGGACAATGTGCATATGTTTGTGAACTGCCCAGAAATAAAGGTATTCTGGAGAGATGTGAGTTGGACACTGCCTGAAATGTTGGAGATCAACATTGAGATAAGCGTCATGCTTGTTATGTTTGGACATGTGGAGTCTGTAGTCGAAACAGTGATGTACGCTCTTGTCTCTGGGGAGAATATTTATGCACATGGAGCTGGGAACATTTCTGCAGTTCCTCAATCTCTTGTGGGGGAAACTTTAGAATTAAAGCATGGGCGCTCTCGTATTCTGGTCCCTCAGGGTGACTCAACTGAACAAGGGCTCCCCAAAAGCAAACCTAAAGTTGTGCTGAACATTTCCTAAGCCTCTGGACACTCACTGTTGTGATTTCTGTGCTGCTGCAATTTAACAGCTGTTTCACTAGGATTTATCAGGCCCCATGTACTGTTTTTAATTTTGTTTTCAATGTCACACACATGTCAGCATGCTGGGAGCCAGTTACAGGTTACCTGTGTGTCCAACAAAAGCCCATGAGGTACATGTCCAGTAGAAAAGTACCGTCCAGAGTCAGGCTGAGTTTCATCCATGTCATGAGCCTCTACTTCTTCTTCAATTGGTCTTGTTCTCAAAGTTTCTTCTATGTGCATTGTTTTAAAAACAGAGGTTGAGACTTTTAAAAGATTATAAAAAGTGCGTGTTCCTACCCAAACCAGAAAAGCCCTGTTATTTCATTACACCTTGACTTGCACTTACAGGCTGTCCAAACCCCTTGCAGATCATTCTAGGAAGTTTCAAAATGGCAGCTTGAAGGGACATTGGAACCAATGTCTTTTGTGTGGGCAAATCACTGCCCCACCCTCCTTTAGTTTCTGGAACCAAAGGTATAACTGGTTGTCCCCTTTTGGAGTATCCTCCCAGTGGTTTTCAAGGAGACACAGTGAAGAACCTTATGAAGATTTCTTCTCTGCATGGTAAGGCAAATCTGTCAGAATGGGTCTATTGTTCAGGGGAACCTTCGTACTCCCACATGGCCAGCTGAGTCATTACCTTGGCCCTGCAGAGTAGCTCATAGTATGATTTTCTTTAAAGGTGGCTCAGCGCAATATGCATCCAGTTTTAAAAGTCTTCAAATGGATGCTTACAGAATGAAGCTAATTCTGGATAGGTTTTATGACCCAAATGGTATAGGAAAGGACACATTTGCCTTCGACCTCACACCAATTCAAAGTTATGATTTGGGCATATTTTATCATAAATTGCATCGTGCTGTCCTTGCTGGTCTCAACAAATGTATTCTGGGGTACATCTTCCACAGAGCTACCAGTATGCCAAGCCAAGTGAGACAAAAGTATTTTCCTTGCTCAGCATGTCAACTTTCAAACATACTTGTGCACATGTGGTCATGCATAACCTCTTATTCTAGCTACAGAACTGCGGCCTTTTTTTATAAGGTATGTAGTGAAGGTTACAGCTCAAATCCATTGAGTGAGGCTCGATTATGGGGACTTAGTGATAAATAGATTAAAAAAACTTGGATCCAAAAGCAGATACATCTGGGAACTGTCACAGGTCAAAATCTGTTTCCCTATAGAAGCGTTTTTAAATGGACTTTCTCTCCACATCAGTAATACACCCAGTAGACCCCTCTTCCAAAAACTTGCAAAGCCATGTTGACAACAGTTTGACCCACCGGTTAACACCTTCTAAAATGGGACTTAATTGTTTCTTTGAAGTACCTTCATCACTGATAATAGCACTGCAAAGCGTATACCAGTTACATGTCTGAGCTCTATAAAACAGTTAATTAAATAATAAATACATTAAGATTTAGTTTTAGCTGAGAGATTGTACCATTTAGTTTAGCTCACACCCAGGTTTATGCATAGAGTGTCATAACGTGCCACAGGTGCTTTCCAGTTCTCCCATCAACATCTAGTCCTGCATGATTCCCTGGGCAGCCCTTGTTCAGGGCATTACCACTCAGAGTGTCATTCTGTTTTGCATGACAGGAGCCATGCCACTCACGATGTGGTGGCCACGTGTGTTGCCCAGTTGTGAGCCCCCATCACCAGCACATCCAATCCTCTCCCCATGCAGGCACCCAAAAAGCTGTGATAGCACACCCCAGTGGTATGCCCCAGAGGGATATGAGGATCCATTGCTGGATTTGAGGCCTATTGTCAGTTTCTGCCTCAACTTCTGAATTCAAGGTTCCAACAGTAAATTTAAGCCACACTCAAGGAATTGCTATGTGCTTTCCTCCCTGTAGTCGCTCTTCACCTGTGTTCTTGGATCTCCAGCTAACAACATCTTCAAGCTGTATGCTGAGTTAAGCTTTCCAAACATGTTCTGGTGGTAGCAGCTTGTACCGCCTTTACAAATTTTCCATGGATCCTTGGGACATATCAAATAGTTCCTTGCATCTTTGGAACTCTTCAACCTCTTACAGCACAGTCACCAGAGACCTCAGGTTAGTGATTAGTTTTAGACCAATAGATTTATTTGTTTAGATTGTAAAACTACTTTTGAATTCTTGAACTGCCCCGTGTACCTACTTATGGGACCTCTTCATTGCCTCCAAGTACTGTCGTTTGGGATTTCAACAACTTAATAATCCTAATTGATAATTTGCTTCAATTTGGTGTGTCAAACTATGGAGCATAAACAACTATGTATAGGAGATCAGAACAGGACCGATCTCTTATGAATGCCCTAGGCTCTAGCAAGATAAAGGTATTCTGTCATAGATAGGTTGAGTGTTTGCTGTAAGGTACCTGTTGCTAAAGGATTTCTTGGGTATTTGTCAGTTTATGTAGAATGTCACTGTGTATGTGAATGTTCTGCAAAAGAATGCCTAATTGCAATTCAAATTGGTACAACAGAAGAGAGCGATAGTAGGCTTGGGTTCTGTTTAGTACAAAAGAGCTTTCACTCAGTAGAGACTGCAGAACATCTGAGCGAGTCTCCATTTGATGTGACAGACTAGGAGTCTTTAGTGTGCCTTCTCTCATATCCCTTTATCCCTTCACCCTTCTTTGTGATCAGTATCAAGCATAGTCTTAGGCATGTTTTGCATTGTTGATGGGTAAGGAGACTGGTGGGTTCCACGTTGTCAGTGCAACAACATTCAGCTCTACAAGTTAGTGGTAATTTGGCTCTGACATTCATAAGGTGAGTTAATGACATGAATACTTAGTAAACCACCAATGTAATCAGTTAGGCCATAGGATGCTGCTGTTTAACCCTTTCGATGCTGATGACGAGCTCGTCATCACCCACGGGTGTCGTGTGCTGATGACGAGCTGAGCTCGTCATGACAACAGCAAAATGGTAATTTGCAGCACAGCGCAAAAATCACCGCAGCAGCGATGCGGTTAAGAAGTCAACTGCTCGTAGAGCCAAACAGGATAACATTAAGTAGTTATTGACTGTAAAGAACCTAATATAAAAATAAGCTACATGGTGGGGAGTCAGCCAGTACTAATTGTCCCAGGTTTCCAAATGTAATACACAAAATATAATAGAAACACATTGTGCACATTTAATGTACTATATGAAGTAAGGCAATATGTCTGCAATTAAGAGCACCCTTTGAATTACCCCTTATCAGTACAAGACATAAGTGTTAGAAATCACTTCAGACAAGCATACAACCATCTGTGTGCCCAAGCGGCACCAGGAGTGATTAGTGATAGGTGGCCTAATGTGTAATGTGTCAGCACAACACCAAGCAGGGAAAAGGACGATGGGATGACAGAAAAAGGAAGCAACTGGTCATGGTCAAGTCTTCGAAGCCTCTCACATTCGATTGTTGATCTCTGATAGTTTAATATATTTTTGCCAGGTACACCTTTCCACTTAATAGCCAGTGGTTAATTGTTGAATAGGGAACATGAAATTAAACCAAACCAAGACTATCTCCTATTTAAACTTTTCACCGAACCACAGTGACATGTACAAATATACATGTGCAATCATCTGTCTCTGAAACAGATACCTGCTATTCTCCTGCAGATGATGCGCTTTCTCTATTATTAAGAAGAGTTAGCATACAACGAACACTTATTTATGTTTTACAACCTCATAAGAAAAAACTAATAAACATACATATCAGACTTGTCACAACATTTCCAGGTTTTCTGTGACAAGTGTGAATTGAAGTTACAGCACTTTGTATTCACAGCACACTGATGTTACAGCACTTCAAACTAAAAAGCATCATGTCTCACAATTTGACTTTCAGGAGAAACATATATCTCTTAAAACAACTTTTTTTTATAGCAGTTATTGTTCAGATCAATTCACTCACACTGACTGAATAACAACAGTTTGTATTGTCTGATTGCACTTTCTTGAGAATGAATAATAGGAGTAATTGAGTCTTATTGAATCTCTGTGTTGCTTCTAACATGAACTTTGGAGCAGGAGCTCATATGCTGTAGAATTCACAGAGCACTGGTGCTGCAATTGGTGAGAGCTGAATGCTAACTCATAAGGTAAACAATAAATGCTATCAATGTGAACTATAATACGCACCTGAAGTAGACTCCATTTACCGGTGGGGACACACATCACCAGGAGTATGGGATAAGCAAACGCTGTGTAACTCTGCGTTTAAGGGTAAACTTAGGCTCAAATTTACCAAGATTTGGTGCAACTCAGACAAAATGCTGTGCTGCTTTAGATAGAGAGAGCAAGAACGTACCATAATTACTGACGTATGGCATATTTCTACTCTCTCTGCACTGGGGTACTTGTGGCTGTCGAGACAGGCACTATTGCAGCATGGTGCAAGGCTGCCTGCCTGTGAGAAATGTGATTGTTGTTTGACTGGGGTGTAGACCTGGTGAATCAAAAGCTACCGTCTCTCAGGAAGTGAAACACAAAAGTCACTGAATTAACCTGTGCTTAACCCTTGGTAGCTTGGCACAAAAGGCAGTAAAGCATAACTTAGAGGCAATGTGTACAGTATCAAAGTAGCACATAAACAGTCCTAAAGTGAAAATACAAAATAAGAAAAATCCCACACCAATTTAGGGAAATTCAGCCCCTCTGAATTCAGTTATATCTCTCTGTCTATACTCTTCTTAGCCAATGAACTGAACCATGCACACACTGAGAAATAGCACAGTATTAAAGGATAAACAAGTGCTGCCTTGTGGGGAAGAACTTTCAAGTGAAGCACAAAGCAGCTGCTTCAAGGCCACTCTGTGTTTCACTGTGCAGACTGCAACCCCTCTGCACCTTTATGAAGGGAGAGGGATCCCCTTGCAGGCGGCTTCAGTGAGTTACTACAACCGCCTGCAAGGGGATGTGTGGGGGGATTAGGGGACATCCTTTCTCCCCTCCAGATGGTTGCCTTTAGGAGGCGTACTTTCAGTGTGTCATCTTTCTGTGGCACTCTTTTAGTGCACCTCCTAAAGGCATGTTTGCCTCTGTACCTGCGTCCACAATATGGTGCCGGCACAGAGACAAAGATTCCCTCATTTGCATGGGGCCATACCCCATGCAAATGAGGAAGTGCCACCTTGAGATACCGCTAGTGCTACCTGCGTCTGTGGCCCCTTCTGTAATACCACAGTGACATGGGGGTTCATATAGTGGGTGCACATGACCGTTACGCCCCTTGGGCTCTGTCTTTGAGGGATTGTCAAAATATTCTGGTACACCTGTAGATTCCGTGGAGCATTGCCCACTCTGCGTTATGCTTGGGACGTGGAGTAACGGCAAAACTACCCAACCACTGTGTATTGGATTTCTTTCTCCAAAGCAAAAGTTTGCATTCTCTAGTGCTATTTTTAATAGCTTGAATATTTCCTGGTGAGATTTCCCAAAATGGACTGTTGAAGCAGGTCACGACCATTCACTTTGAGAAAGGTACCACTCGAATAGAAAATCTACTTGAGCAGCAGAAATGAGTATCGCCCTCTGACATGCCGCGTGAGAAATGAGTATCGCCCTCTGACATGCCGCATGGTGCAGTTCATGCTGATTTTACAGGATTGAACAATCTTCCGGTCCTGGAAATCAGCATGAGCAGGAATCTATCAGAGTTTTTATGGAAGTCCACAGAACTCCACGGAGTGAAACTCCATTGATTCTGCTCACCCCACTTTCTATAATACAGCCCAAGCTGTTGGCGCAGCTCTGTAAAACAACTATTGAATCAAGTTATCCAACACAACAAAATCATTGACTTTGCTGCCCCTCACCTAGTACTTCGGTGTTTTGCTGGAGTAATATAAGAAGCCCACCAAAGACTGGGTGATGAGCTTGTGGCTGTCCCTGAACTTCTGATGGTATTTCTCAAAGGTCAGCCCAAATTTGGTAACAAGTATGTTTTTCATTGAGCCATACTTTGTTTGGCCATCCACCTCAAGTGTAAGAAATGGTTCCCTTCCCACTGTAGGCATTTACTTCTACAAGCAACACCCCAGTACTCCTCTGGGACATTGTGCATGCTCAGCGCTCCCTCATAAGGTGTACACAACATGTCAATATCATCGCCCGCTATCCAACCACATAATTGAACACCAGTTGTTGGGGTATACTGATCCTCAACACTCCAGTGGGCACTAAAGTTAAGCTCCACAATTGTCACTGAACTTTGGGATCTGTCTGACTTTCAACTCCAGCTCTTGCAGTTCCATCTCATGTGCCAGCAAAGGTTTTTACCTTGCCAAGACTCTTTCTGCCTCAGTCCTCCTTTCCTCTGCTTTCAACTTCATTTCAGCCAGCTGAAGTCTGAGCCTCCTCCCCGACTCCTGTCCTTCAGCTCCTCTTTAAACAAGCCCCTGGCTGATGCACTGCTTCCTGCCCCATTCTGGACATCCTGGGAATCCGCTGGGGTTATGGTCTGCTCTCCTTGCAGCACAGGACCTAGGACTGGGTCCTCAATCTCCTCATCCTGTGATAGTGTTCCTCCCTCCTCATTTTAAACTTCATCATCTCCCGAGGGCACTTCATTCCAGCCTCCGAGGGCTACCTAGAGATCCACTGTGGTAGCTTTTTATCTGCATTCAGCACATTCTGTTTGCAAAGCTTCAGCAGCCCAACCCTGCTGAGTGTGTCAAGGTTGCACAGTTCCATATCCATGGTGAAAAAAGGATGGTAGGGCACTTACATTTACAAAAGGGAGCAAACAACTATATAAAAAGAGGTCAACTCTGGTGTCAAATTATTTATCTGGGATTTTTGTTCAACACAAATTACTGTATGGTACTGCACAAACACAAGTCCTGATACATCCGGCTGAAGACCAATATGAGCAATTGGGTTGTTGGTTAACTGGGGTGTGAATGTTAATCAAGAAACAGCCACAATCTCTGGTAGGGTGCACCACAAAAAGTCAATAAATGAACCTGTGCTTAGCCTTAGGTAGCTTGGCACAAAGAGCAGACAAGCTTAACTTAGAGGCAATGTTTAAAGTATTTTTGCAGCACACATACTGTAAAAAAGTAAAAACACAACACAAGAAAATCCCACATTATTTACAAAAGATAAAGTACATTTGAATAAATTATTTGACACCTAAACTGACAAAAATCCAATCAGTAGAACTGGCATTATGAATTTTTAACATTTTTAGTAGAAACTGGTGCCTAAAAATCAAAGTGCCAATTGCGGACATCCAGCCGTGCGAGATCAGGTCAACATAGAAAAAATGGCTGACTGCAAAGAACCCCTTTTGGATACAGGAAGTGGATTTTGCCCTGTGAGTGTTTGCCTTTAACCTTGGAAGAATGTTCTTCAAAAATGTTCTGAGAAGGCAAGTTCAGTGGGGCAAGCCTGCAGGTTATGTCTGAGGAGGGAGCTTCATCATCATGGAGCCGCTGGATGAAGTTGCTGTGAAAAGTTCTATGTTCGGACTTAGTCCCTTATATGGAAGTTGAAAATCTTCAGCGGGACATGGCAGGAGACCGCAGCCAAAGAGAGCTCTAAAAGGTCGGATACCCTTTTGGAGAAGAAATGCTGAACAGGATTTGCTGCTATGACAGAAGAATGTAGCGGGAGCAGCAACTAAGTCAATTCGATTGGTGATCCATTTTGAACAGATTCACTAGCAGGTTGGACCCAGTCTTCCCTCCGTTCTCGGAGCGGCTTTTAGCCAAAAACCTTTTAATTACCAAGTTTTGGATTTTGGCTATCTAGGCACATTTAGCGCCACCACCAAGGATCCAAGACTGGAGGGGGGACACTTGGGGGATTAGTACACGCTCAAGCTGGGTCCAGGTGTAGGTTCCGAATTGTGAGGGCCTGTTTTCTTCATGTAACTCTGAACATGAGGCTAGGGAACTAGCATTTGAAGTCACTCTGGTAGTCCTGGGTACATTGAAGAAGCAAAGCTCAAACATCAGGGTCAGTGTTTAGGTGTTGCCTAGCGTTGCAGCGCATGAACTGCTCGCTCTGCGAGGCATGCTGTAGTAGAGTATGTTTAAGAAGTGGAGTGGAAGCCCCGCCCATATTTTTCAGTGGCTAGTGACGTTGTCTTTGGTAAAAGCTGGCTTCCGATTCATAATGAGGCTTGTTAGTCCCTCCTTGTTACCCCCTGTCTTCTTCTGTGACAGTTCATCAGGACTGGATCTTTTACTTGCGGTGTTACACACATTTTAGACTTCATCCTTTCTAGGCCACTGGGACTTGGGAAAAGACAAGCCAGTCAGGCCAGTCCTTCTAGACAGCTGAGGTAGTCAGTCACATTCTGGTGGCGTCTCTCAGAGACCACCCCACAGGCCGTGGTCATTGACTAGGCGCGGACCTGCCCTGTGACTGACTGACTACCCATCCCGGGCACATGTGCAGAGCGAGGTGTGGGGTCGCTCACCTAGCAGCAGCAGCAGGGCCCCTCTGCAGGCAGGTCCAGGGTCTGAGGTGTTGTCCCCTGCAGGTGATGCCATCTTTGTGCTGTCCAGTACCCAGAAGAGGTAAGACAAGACCCTGAACACCGAGTCAGAATGCAGTAGATGGTCAAAGGCGAAAGATAAAAATAGTCCACGGGTATGTAGAGGCCAGAGCCTGCGCAGTCCTCAGGGCGAGTCTGTCTAAATTTTTACCAATGAGATAAAGTCCACGGACCATCTCCCTTCCCCCACTTTTCATTCCTGTCGGGTGCTCACTTCTAAGCCACCTGTCCCTCTGTCCCTCCTTTTCTCTCCCTCCCTTTCTTTCTCCCTCTCCTTCTCTTCACCCCTGAGCCCATCTCTGATACTTTGAAGCCCATCTTTCTGTCTCTTCCTTAGCTGTGAACGACTGAGTTTTTTCTCTTATTTTCCCCTTTTCTCTTCCTTCTTCTCTTTCTTATTTTTGCTTCTCTCCTCTCCCATCTCTATACTATATCTATAGTGTCCCTTTACCTCTTTGTTCCTACGTCAACATTCTCCTTTATCTCTCTATTTCCATTTTCCTCTTTCTCCCCTCCCGACCTCTCCTCCCTCTTTCTCTATTTTCTTTTTTCTCTTTCCACTTTTCACCACTCCCATTCAATCTTCTAGCTGCCTCTTTAGCCTGACTGTTCTCTCTCTCTTTCATTATTCTCTCTCTGCCTTCTTCCCACCCCCCTCTCACTGTCTCCTTCCTCCTTGTCTCTCTCACCCCTCTCTCTCTTCAGCGTTCTGTCTCCTTCCTCCTCTCACTATCTCTCTGTACCTTCTCCCTTCTTCTCTCTCTAGCTCCCCTTGCTTTACCTCTCCTTCTCTCTCGCTGCTAAACCCCCCTCTCCTCAGTCTCTTGATGAGGCGCCTCTCTATCCCTCTACCTCTCTCCTCTGCAGCCCGGCTGTTTTTGGCACGTTACAGGTAAGGGACTGACAGAGCCAGCCGCCCAGATGCACACTGCAGCCCGTGCAGTGTAGCCTATTCCAGCCCCTGCAGTGGTGCGCGCTACGCATCTCCAGGCATCAGAGGAGGAGCTGACAGACAGACTCTGCCTCCCCCTGCCAGGGCTTGCGCCTGACGGCCCAGGAAATGCTGGGAAGGAAAAGAGTAAAAGACATCTATAGGTGAAACTTGAAGTAGTTTAAGTCTGTGCTGTGTAGGGGTAGGCTGAACCTACATGAATCTGGTGTGCATTGGGGATGTATAAATATATATGGACAGCCTCTGGAAGGGTACAGTGCCTGAGGCAGTGGCGTAACACAGGCCCCCACAGCCACTACGATACCTGACAGACATTTCTATACCCAACTACGCCCAATAGAAGTGAAGTCTACATTGAGGCTATGTTTACATTCATATGTACGATTGGTGCCTATATGGTGTTACATACAACTGGAATATGTATGGGATTCTCTACATAGCCCACAGTGTACACAAGTTCTTGGTATACAGGGCTATTTATGGTCTGAACATCACATGGGATAACTAAGAAGAGGATTCTAGAAAATGACAACTTCAGCCACGAGTTTTCTACCTTTATATAGGTCTTGTCCAACTAGGTCCTAGCCAGAATAATTTCCCTGAATGAATGACCTTAATACTTTTTATAACAAAAACTCACAAACACAAACTCATATTCAGGAGGCTTTAGACACAAATTTATACCGTGTAAAATTGCCATATGACCTTGCCATCACTAGGGACACTTTAAACTGTACTCCAATGGATATTCACTGTTACTATTACCTCAATCTATATTTAGAAGTTAAATGTCTGTCTCACTGGTTTGCAGTCCCTATGTGCATCGTGTGGTGGCATGCACCGCTGTACGGGCGGAAGGCCAAACACAGAGAAGTCAACTTTTGTCTTCAGGCCAACTTGAGAAGTGTCACCAAGCTTCACAAGTACTTGCAGCTCTCTCCCTTATAATAAAAAAAATAGTCCACTAATATTTGCCAGCTTCTATGACATGTGATAGGCTACACTCAATACGACCATTGTAGTTGTCAGTCCTGCCAAGCACCACGCATCAGGCATTAGACTAATGCTTTTCAATTTGGTACTCCCCATTACTGCACTGAAATGCATTGTCACACATATGCATAGTGTCTGTTACTGCAGTGCTGCTTACAATGTTAGAGGGGCAGCAGGCAGCCTGTGGCATGTGCCCTGCTCTCCCAGGCTTGGGGCCTTCACCTGAGCTAAGGCTGCTCAGTGCCAGCAGGCTCACACTCCCTGCTAAGGCTACAATGTTTCATTATAAAGATTCACTGCAGCGCGGCTCTCACTGTCAGCCTGATGTCCCAGGGGCCAATCAGGTTGTCTGCTACATGCCGGCGCTGCAGAGAACGTCACATCATGGGTGCTGGTGTTGGAGGAAGGCAGTAAGTACTTAATTTGCTGTGCTGCCCTTAAACCAATCGTAGCTCTCGCAGAGTCCCGCTGCCTGCTGCAGCTCGCACTGGCCCGAGCTACAGCGTGCTGTCAGCTGTGGTTCACCCTGCAAATTCAGTTCTTGACCCAGCCGAGGTAGATGGGTGGGGAGGAAGGAGTCCATTACCCAGCGTACAGTGGCTGCCAGGACAGTCTGTCACTGGACAGTCCCGCCTGGGACTCACTGGACAGCCTGGACTAGGACTCACATCTCAATTAGGAAACATGAGTGATAAAATATATTCACAAAATTCAACTCTAACATTTACTTTCATGTGTTTTCATTTTGCCTGGTGATAACGTTTGTTTATTGAGGGTCAAATGTCAACACAGAATAAAGACTAGGGGCCCGATTCACAGAATGAACTTAAGACTCAATCCTAAACTTACTACTTTTGGTATTCACTGAATTTAGGATTTTGTCTTAAGTTTGTCTTAAGACAAACTTAAGGCAGACTTAAGACAAACTTGAAAAACAGACTAAAGACAAACTTAAGACAGACTTAAGACAAAATCCTAACTTAAGTCTGTCTTAAGTTTGTCTTAAGACAAACTTAAGACAAAATCCTAACTTCTGTGAATACCAAAAGTAGTAGGTTCATTCTGTGAATGCCAAAAGTAGTAAGTGCATTCTGTGAATGCCAAAATATTAGTAAGTTTAGGATTGAGTCTTAAGTTCATTCTGTGAATCGGGCCCTAGGGTAGGAGACGCCCCTGGACATGACTGCAACAGCTTTTATTTAAAACTAAGAAAAGACTGGCAGTACAATTTGTATTTGTTTGCACTATTACATGCTTACAGTGAAATACCACTGGGTTTTGCAATGGTGCTTCCCAGCATTCCCTTTAGGTCGAGCATGAACAGCACATGCGCTGCTCTGTGAGGCATGCTGGGTTGAGGTATGGATTTGAAGCTCCGCCCACTCTCCACCCACTCTCCACCCACACTCTGCCCATATTTTACATTGGCTTGTGTCATTGTCCTTTGAAAACTGTAGCTTTTCATTGGTCAATAGGCTTAGTAGTCTCTCTTTAGTACCGCCTTGTCTCATTTTTTAATCTCCCATGAGGACACACCATGTTGCATGTGTTGTAACTCGGTAGGCTGTATTTAAAGCCTGGCAGGTCGGTTAGTTGGTGTTCCCAAGGCGGTGCCTTTCTCAATAAAGGTTCGACCGCCATACTTGTAATCCTACAGTCAGACCACTGCTGCTGCGGTCCCTGACCGCCACTGCACCTCCACTACGGGTTCAGCGGTCCTCTGGTAATCAGGCCCTTAGTCATAATTGTTGATATTGTGTAAATATTGGCTATGATGAATGTGGCTTTTTTTCTTGCTTTCGATGCTTAGTTTCAGGGGGCATCTGGAGAGTAGTGAGATTTTATGTTATTCTTGCAGTCTCTTTGGTTGGTGTCTAAGGTTTCCTGGGCAGAAGGCTTAGAGTTGATGGGTTTCCGTGTAGTTCTGGTGTTTGTATGTTTGAGGTTGTTGATAGTTTGTAGGTGTTGAGCATGAGTTTGAAATCTGGTTGGTGTTAGATCTCTCTCAAGGCCGGGATTTATTCTTAAAGGAGATCTTTGGGGTGTTCGCTAGATTTTATAGGCTGTCTCCTGAAATACTACAACTTAAGGCATTCTGATTTGCCATTTTGATGCAGCGATAGCCATTGGCCAGTATTTGTGTAAAATCTTAAAGACACCAGCGATATTAGGGCCATATTATTAAGAACGGCGTTAAACTTATCGCCACTTTAGCGGCACAAAACTCCCGCTAAAGTGGCGATTATGGGCTTGATAATATGCCCTTGTGAATTCCCATAGAAGCCCATGTTCACACCAGAACCTGGGCTTCTATGGGAATTCACAAATGCATATTATCAAGCCCATTAGCGCCCCTATAGCGGCAGTTTCCTGCCATTAAAGAGGCGATCATTTTAACGCTGTTCTTGATAATATACCCTTACTTCTTTCTTTTGATTTTTACAATAATTGGGGCATGGGCGCTTTTTACCTAATCTTCTTCCAACTACACCTGTACATCGTCCCCTTCACTTTACTGCCTGTTCACTAGGGTTCAATGGTTAATGAACTTTTCAGCAAAATAAGAGGTGGCCCATAAATAGTCAATGTATCTTGTTTATTCACTCGTTGGCTAGGAGGCTCGGTGTCGGGTGTGCGTTTATGCAACTGCCAACCATGCAGCTTTTCTGCTGCAGATTTTACCCCATAGATTCTTACTAACACATCTCTGTCTGCATTGAGTTACAAACGCATTCTCGCAGATATTTCCATGCACGAACACGGTGGGGGGTATATATGACTGCATTCCAAAAACTATGGTGGATTTGAATTGAGAATGTTGTGCAGTCACAAATGACATTTGTGATTCCATTTTTAATTTTGTGCGTATATCCCCATGTAATAACTATTACATTTATTGAAATATATTTTGGTATTATTACAGACACTAAAACACGAATAGTCTGAAATGATTTTGCAGCGAGAGAGAACTTCATTATGACATTAAGTCATCAAAAAGAGGTTAATGTCTTTTTCCCATCAGAATGTTCCCATTATTCTTCTAATTTACACTTATAAGAATAGGTCAGGCATACTCAAATTGTGATGGGTATGTATTTAGTTTGAAAGCCGTGTTTTAATAACTGCTCTAATTTGTCACAGCAGTCCTCCATCATCCACTCTAAATCTTAGGCATTTTCAAAGAAATATTTTGTCTTATGTAAATTGAATCCTGGAAGGTGTTAAACCACCATGCACAAAATACCATTTTCTTAATATGAAGAAAAATGCAACTCACGTATAAGGGATACATAAATAAGATATATTCATTATATCGTCATAAGCTGGGACAGGCAAAATCCATAAATGTTTTTATGAAGTATGTCACACCATTATAATGGATGATCGGATAGATATGAAAATGTTAATCCGAGGTACATTGCTGTCGACTTGGAATATTAGTTGTTCGTTTTTTGAAGATATGCATTCAGGAGGGTAGTTATCGAATACCTTCATGCTGACCTTGGATATACGATGTGGGTGTTCAATCTTATTGAGGAGAGATGTGACCTTTCGTTTCGACATGGTGTGTGGTTTAAGAAACATTGATGTTATCAAGTGTTTCATAAATATATGTATGAATTGCACATGCAATTAAAGCATAGATGCATGCAGAAACTTAACAGATGAACACGATGTTGAGTCGTCCCATGTCAGCGTCCAGTAAAGATGGACGCTCTATGGTTAGACCTGCCATGGGGTCACTGCCCGTGCACAGGCATGGATGCCGACCATGCCTTGTCAAACACAGGAATTTCCTTTTGGCATTCTGATTCTAGCCCCTCCAAATGATTCTTGGGAAATGAAGGAGCTATGCAACACATTTTGCCAAATCAGTGCACCAATATCAGTGTGAATGAGGACTACACAATGCACACAAATGTGCTGATGTGATGGTGTGACTGACAGAAGTGTGCTTGCGAAATTGGGTCCAGTGTCCTTCAGCGTGTTAAGATTGTTACCAATATATCAGTGGTTGGGAAAGGGTTGGTTTCCTGGGATATATTATGAAAGGTTTTGTGTTTTTTGGGGGAGGGTTTGCATATTCTGTTCTATTTGGGTTTGAGGAAGGTTTGTTAAGAAAAGTGTTACTAGCTGTATACAGTTTTGGATTTGTATGGATAATGACATTGGGGCCCTGGGGTGTTAAATTTGCATAATTTGTACATTTCATGTGGTTCATTCGTCTTTCTGTTCACCACTGTTAGCAAATGTCATATCAGACTTTAAGCAAAATGTGTACAGCTCAGATTTCTGTTACTACAGCTCGGCTATGTTATTTATTTCGAAAATTAAAATTTCCTCAAAAAGTCGAGAGCACAACAAAAAATACATGCAATTGCCAGAGTGAAAACAATGTTAACCCTTTCCTTGCATCTGTCTGCCAACGGCCATCGAGAACACTATCTCAGTAGTGCTGCGCCCGGCCCACTCAATGGACTGCCCCACACCACAGCAGAATTTTTGACCCAATTGAGGCGTTAAAAGCCATAAAATAGTAACATGACAAAATACTTGAAGGTGCATAATCTAAAACCTCCTATGAATACATGATTTACATAATTTTGATATCCATTTTGAAGCTGCCATTGTAAACACATCGTTGGAAAGTAGGATATGGCTTTCATGGTTACCCCCACTATTTCCTAATGTCATTGTTTTTCTGATTAGTCTGAGTCGAATCCCACAAATCAGGACCCCAATCACTGTGCTTCCTCCCTAAATTAGCTCTGGTGAATATCTGGGTACATTCCTACTTGGCTGTTGGTGTACCCTAGTAGATGGTACTAAGGTACCTAGGGCATAGTTACACCAGAGATCTCCCATGGGCTGCAGCATGTATTATGCCACTTATAAAGGACTCTCCAAACTGTGACTACAGGCCTTCTATTGCAGTATGTGTGAGTTGGAGCTTGTGCCTCTCATTATAGATATTATTTTCTTTCTTTCTAACATCATTGCACTTTAAATTTCTAAGTCATCCCTGTAGTAGGCCTTTCAGTGCTAAGGAGCGGGTGCTCGGGTCTGAGTGTAAGGGTGCACCTGCATGAACAGGACACCCCTGCCACCCTCGGAGTCCATTCTCCTGGCTTATCAGTGCATCAGCCATTATGAGATATAGAGTGGCCATGCGTCATTGCACAATGACCATCTCTAAACTGGCTTTACCGAACTCCGTCATATTTGGTATCAAACATTGCTGGAACCATGTCCCCAAACTGTACTGACACTTGCCAGCACCACTCAGACTGCTTGAGGGGCACATGTGGTGCCCTCCTTGCATACTCCAGCTCAAACTAGTTCCAGGAGCCTCCCTCACTGGTGCATAACTGGACAAAGGACATGGGAGTATTCTCCCCAGTGTCCAGCTCCTCTTCTGGAAGGGACGTTTGAATCACCCCAACCCTTTCCTTAGGGTAGTTAAGGGCTTACCTGAGGGTGGGTCCCTAAATCCGTTTTGGGACTTGATTCAGATCAAACTCTGCGTCCTCTTGACCCAACTGGACATTCTGACCGAGTCGTGCAGAACATGTCGGACTGCCCACCTCAGAATTTGTCTTTGGAGCGGAGACTGCAACCAGGAAGCCTCCGTCTGCTCTTGATCATTTCGTTCTGCAAGTCCCCTTCAGTGTCATCACTCCATACAGATCCATTCCAGGTCCTATGGACATCCAAAGACAGCCATAGGAATCTCCCTTGGAATGAAGGAGTCCCTTCCCTCTGTCTGCAAGCACCGCTACACAGCTGACTGATTGCTGATCCTGGTCTCCAACTGGGTCAGTGCCAGAGGTGACGGTTCTACCACTCCCTCAAGGCCTGCACTGTCTTCAGGCTGAGCCTGAGGCCAGGATCCCTCATCAAAAATGCCGGAACCGAGTCCCTGTGCATTGTGTCGGCTGGCCGTTACTAAAGCTGGGCCACTCTTATCTCCAGAAATCTTTGGGCCCTGTTGAGTGTCTTCTTCGAATCCAATACACTCCCCTGCGTGCTTGGGGCCTACTCTGACTTGCTTGATCGTGGTGAGTCTTTTGGACCTTGCTGGTCCCGACACTGTACCTTTTTGTCCCCCTCCACATATTGCCATTGCTAAGGCCTGCTGGTGCTCCTGCCGGACACTGACCCCCTATTTGTGGAACAGCTTGTACACCATTCCTGGTTGTCCTAAGTGTCACCTGGTCGACCTAGATGCAGAGACAAGTGCACTGTCAACTCTCCCGCAACAGCCAACATTAATTGGGCACTTGACTCCTGCCTACTGGTCACTCTTGAGTGACATAGACTTAGTCCCCTCTGCTTGCAGGTACAACTCTTCTTGAATCCACACATGGCTTCCACTGGACTCTTGCAGCTTCTTTGCCAGCAGCATCTTGCTTGAAGTCCCCCATTGGGGTCAACAGTGGTTCCCAATGTCACTTCGTACCTATGGACCCGGCATCCCTGGGGCAGGTAACCTGGAGGCTGTATACGATGACGGAGGGACCGCTACCCCCAGCCGTGCAATGGCGGTCCCTTCACCATGGTCCCTCCACCATCTGAATGCTCATTTCCCCTGCCACATCAGGATGCCGGGGGGAATCGTTCCGCAAGCATGGTGGGTGCAATGACCCCATGCCACGCTTCCACCACAGGCAATCATAACAATTGCCTGGTGGAGCAGACAAGACCGGGGATATGGTGGTGGTGTCTAGCAGGCACCGCCCACTCAATCCGGCATCAACCAGCCTTCCGAGGCCATGTAACCGCCATGGAAAGGCTGGCGGATGCTGGATCAGGGCACCCTCTGAGTTGGGGAAGCCAGTTATGCACTGGGGTGGTACCCATGGTACCCTCCTACATTTCCATGCACAAGGTGGCAGGTACCGCTCGGTGCCTGCCACGTTGTGCAGGAAAATGCACAACATGGCCATTTAAGTTGGTGGCGGGTGCTGCACCCAGCAGCACCCTTTGCAATGTTCAATTTGCCTGATTTGACCGCTGCGGTGGTGGTTGCATTGTAAGTAGGGGTACTGGACTGACGCATTTTAGGCAGGCGGTCCTGATCCCGCTACGATGGCGGGCAGACTCAAATCCGCCCACCATTGTGATAGGCCCCTTAGTCTCCTGGGTATAAACGAGTGAGTGATTCCCAAACCATCCATCTTCCACAGAGTGTCTTCCGAGTCCTCTGGAAAGGATCCTTATTCCTACGAACTGCAACCTTGACTTCCCCATAGAATGACTTTGAGTATGCAATTGTGTATCCACTTAGCCCATGGCCTCCGTGGGGTTCCTGGGTCCTTACCTGGGGTGGTTCCCTGGTTCCCCAGCACTTCTAAGTCTTCTGGGCTCACTCTCGACTTTGGTTGTTAGTCGGATTTCACAATTTTTGTATATTGTTTGGTCTCCCCCTTGAGCCCACAGTATTTTCTTGCTACTTACCTGTTGTAGTATCCAAGTGTTGTGTGTATTGTATTCATATCTTCAGGTAGGAGATATTGCATTGGGTTAGTGAGTGTCTGTAATGAATAACTATTTTTATAACTACAATGTGTGGTCCTTTTTCACTTAATCTGCACTATAAGATTAGATACTGGTGAAGCAAGCTGCTTTACACTCCTCCTAGACTAAGCCTGAAGGCTGCTCTCCACATCTACCACTTAGAGAGCTTTCTAAGTTTGTGTAAACCACTAAGAACATCATAAGGTTGTCTGAATTTTGCGGGGTGCTACACTTGAATAAGTGTGCACCATATACCAAGCCATCCACCAACACAAACATTTTATAATCCCCCCGTTTTCAGGCCTCTTAAATGACAGATTTTTGTCGAATTTTCTAGATTCCATCTATTTACTACTTTTTTTTAATCATTATCCATACAAAGAATAGTTTGAAATGTGTTTCAGGGGAATGACATCCGGTATTTCATTAGTCTCAGGAAATCGACTTTTGAGCTGGCAATGAGATTTGAGCTGGCAACTGACTTATCAGCACAGAGCATAAAATTGCATTTTTGTGTGAGTTCGCTATGCAGAGCCCAATGCTGTACTTGCTCATCATGTGGTTATTAACTAATATGGCCCCACTAGTTATATATCAGGTAAATGCATTCAAAATATAGCTTAAAGGAAATTTGGAAAGATGCCACGTAGTCTAGGCCCACTAAGCAGGTCCATATAAAGCTTGTAATCAGAACAGTTGTATATATTAAATAATAATGAGTGGATAATACTGGAGCATGGGGAGCTGTGTAGCTGATGAGTTTGAAGTGTGAAGAGGTACAATGGGAGACTGGCGGTTTTCAGTAAATATATAAGGAATTTTCAGGGTACCATATGGTTTACATTGAAAATTGGACAACTGGAAGTTCCCATTTTTGATACGATCTCATGATTTAAGAAAAACTGGCACTGACTTATAGATTACAAGCAAGCAGTCTCCTCCTCCTGCATTTCACATGGGGGAGGAAAACGGCAGCCGGGTAAACACGAACCACTGCTACTCACCTCTCCTTTAATACAGCAGGATTACTCCTAGCCCGAACACGATACAGCACTTCCACGGAGGTACGCAGCTCGCGTGAAGACCTACACAGTCCACCACAGTCACAGTCACAGTTATCCGGAGAAGAGGGCAATATGCCCTGGTCTCGCTCGCTGTCATTTCTTCACTACAGCAGCCGCCCTGTTGTGGTGACTGGTGGTTGCTGGCAGCTCTGCAGCTCCGTCGGGATCAGCAAGCTGCAGCCCAGTTACACTTCTAGGTTACTGGGGGCAGCTTCAGAACAAGTCCCTGGGCACGTATACCGTCGCTCGAAACCCAGGCTCTTCATCCTATGTGCCTCAAAAGGAACCCTCACACTGCTACAAGGGGAAAAGAACTGGGCAAAAACAACCAGGATTGACAAAACAGGACAAATTCCAGCCATACCACTGAAACCTCCAAGTATTTCAAGATACACTTTGCGAAACTCAAAGATAGATTTCAGTCTAGCTCTACCCAGGGTGGAGGATCCAGCAACATCCTCTCCCAACAATTTTTCCTATTAGTACATCTGCACCCGGTCTGTTGCCTCATATTGTTGAATCAGCCTCAGCACCTAAAGTGGCCCTCTTTGAACAGAGTAGTGAACACAACGGGGAAGAAGGGTCAGAGGGAAAATATTTAAAGACCTACCCAGGGTGGAGTCCCCCCTACCAGTAAATGTAAGTAACAAAAAACACACACTGGGGGTCTACAGCTGGGCCTAATACGCTCCAGAAAACAAACTGACAAGAAAGAAAGACACCGCTAACCAAGTCAGTGAATGTTTGCCAATACTATGTAACAAAAAGTTTACGGGGTGTTTACAACTATGACCTATGCAAAGGGATTCACTTCAAATATAGACTAGACCCATACAGAGAAGAGTAGGATGTCCATCAACGTCAGATGTAGATCATGTATTCTCATTTAGCCATCCAAGTAGGAATGGTGTGTCCCATGATCATTGGGACTGATCCACAACCTAGGTTTGTCTGGGTCTTATCTCCAGATGCAGTGAAGACCATGTGAGCAAAAGGATTGTGATGGAATCCGGTGCAGTGCAAAGAAAATGTGAGGTGAGGTTAAAAATGGGTAGTAGATCAATACAAAAACTTTTATATAAATTGATCACTCCTTTAGTAAAAACAACAAGAACAGTGCAAAGATGCAGTCTAAGCAAATAACTGCATTTATTCGGCCAACATGTTTCAGCCTCGGCTTTCTTCAGGGGCACAGTCCTTAACGTTTGCTACTGCGTATCAAAAACAGTGAAGAATAACTAAATCAATTAAAGGATGCAACTGTGTTGTGATAAGTATCTTTCAAACCTCTGTATCAACCATTGTCCATTTTATCTGTGTTGTACAGGGAGTAAACCTCACCTCGCCTGGAACCTTGCTCAGGATAATATGAGGCCCCGCTCTGTCCGTCGTTGCCTCGAAGCTTCCAAATGAGCTTAGAGGGAGGCCAACAGAAACAGAAAAAGAAAAGTGGCAGAATACAGGCAACCCCTCACGACCCTTCTCCTAGGAAAACAAAATGACTCCCTCATTCAGATCATACTTTAAGGTTCAGAAAAGAGAGGAAAGGGAGGAACTGTCTACACCCTCCACTACATTCAACACTCTTCTCCAAGCAACCCCCTGTAAAGAAATGGCATCCTTAGTCAAAGACCATAGTAAACACTCAGGACAGGGGGTGTCCCGCTATCTAACAAATTACAAGTATCAGGGGAAAATTTAATGCATCCAGAGACCATACCAGTAGCGGAATCAGAGGCTCCAGCTCCGGAAATCGCAATTGTAACTACAGCAGCAGGGATCACACCAGACTCCCACTCACCGCAAGATACAGGGGGTCTTTTGCATGCTCTCTCGGATGAGATAAAACACAGGTTCACACTCTCAGAAGCAAATCAAGCTAAAATTTGCGATGTCTTCGAAAGCTTGGAAAATAAACACATGAGCCTCTCAGAAAGAATAGAAAGCATAGAAGTGGCTTTGGAGATGGTACAAGAGGAAAAAGCAGAAAACTCAAGAGAAATAGCAGTGTTAAAAGCGAGTGAGAGACTACTACAGAAAAAAGTGGAGGTGTTAGAAAATCATTCTAGGAGAAACAATTTAAGGATCCTAAACTTTCCTGAGAGGAAAGAAGGCGGGGCCTAAAAGAGTTTGTTATAACTCTGATAAAGAGTTATTACCCTCTGCCAAGACTCTTGACGTGCACCTGGATATACAAAAGGTACACAGGGATCCGTTTAGGAAGAACCCTAACATCTCGAAGCCAAGAAAAATCCTAGTAAATTTGAATACTTACATGATAAAAGAGAAGCTACTTGCAGACGTTTAAAGGTTGGCACTTTCACAAAAGACAACTGGTCTTTCAGTAATTGGTCAGACCTAGCCAGGGAGAATTAGGGAAGCACATTCAGGAACTGAAAGCTTTAGGCGCTACGGCTCAACTAAAGTTCCTGCCACATTAAGAATTATGTGAAATAATAAGATGTTTAATATAAAGGATCCAGGCGAAGTAGCAAACCTAATAGAAAAAATCAAAAGTTAAGGGCTAGGATTAGAGACCAAGATCAATAACTTATGATTAATACGGAGAGGTTAGGGCAAAATGCCGAATAGAATGCCCTATATGGTCAAAGGAAGGGTTCCTCAGGGGGGGAGCGAAATCACATGCACTAATGTATATAACTCACTGGGTGGGGAGCAGTGGGTAAAAAAATTTAAAAAGAGGTCCTCATATGCAGTAAAAACACACTGAGATCAAAGCATGCCAAGAATATGTGCCGCTATAAAAAAAAAAAAAATAACATTAACACTACCCATAGCCTCAAGATATTAAGTTGGAATGCGAATGGGTTAAGGGTGCCAGCTAGAAGAGGGAGAATTTTATTTTTCCTAAAACACTCAAAAAATGACATTATAATGCTACAGGAGACAACCATTTGAAAAACAGAGTGGGAAGAGATTGTTAAAGGTCAGAGCTGGATCAATCAGTATGAATGCACAAATCAAAACTGCAATGTAAAGCGGGTAATGATCCTAATAAAGAATTCAGCACAAGCTAAAATACTAGAAGTCATTCCCGACCCCAGGGGGCGATGGTGATAGCCATTGTGAACATCAACACTACAAAATACTCTATGATCACGTATTATGGTCCAAATGTCCTCCTTACACAAACTAATTCAAGTATGGCTAGAAAACGGAAATACCTTCATAATGACTGGCAATTTTAATGCATTACTTGACCCTATCCTAGACAAATTCTCCACATGCCCCACGGTAAATATACCAAAAATGACTAAGGCCATAAAAAACTTAATGAAGACTATAGTGTTGATAGATCCTTGGAGGAGCAAGGCAGGTGGCAACAAGGGTTATACCTTTCACAATAAAACATATGACCATGCATCCCGCGTTGACTATTTCTTAATTGACATTAGACTAGGAAACGAGGTTGCGGTAATTACACATCTACCTGACCATCTGTCGGATCACTCTGCAGTGAGACTAGTCTTAACTTTAGATAGTGCTGCTCCGAGTTTGAGATGGACTTTAGATAGATCTATCTTAGAGGACCAGAACATAATTGCGAGCTTGAAAAAGGACACCCTAGAGTTTTTTACTATAAATAAAAATTCAGTTCAGCCAGATATAATCTTGCCCGCTTACAAGGCCTACCTCCGAGGGAAACTAATTAGCTATGCCACACATAGGAGAAGGGAAGCTAATTAAAAAATAACAGAGCAAGTGAAGTTAATAGATGCGGGCCTTGATGATTTGAATAAAGCAACTATTGAATAAGAGGTCATCAAAATTCAAAAACAGATCAACAGGGCAAAAAACTCTTTTAGAATATCTAGGCGAGACTTTAGTACAGAAATAGAAGGCTAGTCAACTTGCACACTACAAATATGGAGAGGGGTGTGGGAAGCTACTCAGGTGGAAGGCAAGTGGGAAGTTAAGCAGAAATAACATCAAAGAAATTATAGCGGAAGAAACAGGGGAAATTTCTGAAAATGATCAAGACATAGGTAAAGCCTTCACCAAGTTCTTTGAAAACTTGTATAAGGAAGACTGCTCGGCGTCAAAAACCCAGATTTAGACCTGGCTAAGCTTAGAATCTGTTCCCAAACTTCCAACAGACAGAGAACAGTATCTTAACAATGAAAAAGCCCCAGATGAAGTTCTGAAAGCCATCAAGAACTCAAAAAGGGAGAAATCCCCAGGCCCAGATGGCATCCCATCAGAGATTTATAAAGCCTTAGCAGAGGAGATAGCTCCTGAGTTAACCTTGCTGTTTAATCATATCCACGTAGGAAATAACTCGATTCCAGGCACGTGGAATGATGCCATAATCACCTTAATCTTAAAACCAAATAAAAACCCCCAAACATGCGAATCTTACAGACCAATGTCATTACATAACAACGACTATAAACTCTTCACAAATATCCTGGCCAAAAGATTGGGGGGAGCCATAGGTGAACCAATTAACACTTCCCAAAAAGGGTTCATGACAGGCAGACATCTATTTGAGCTGGTCCATGACTTGGTCTGCACGATTGATTTAGCCACTGCTCAATAACACCCATTAACTATAATGATGGTTGATGCCGCTTTGGCATTCTACAGGGTAAGTTGGCCCTTCCTATATGATGTTCTTAAGCTTAATGGGGTGGGCAAAAATGTCTTGCATACCATCCAAAATATATATAGTTCCCCAAAAGCAAGAATCCTGGTCAATGACAAATTAACTTCTAACATGGAGATAGGTAGAGGCACCAGGCAGGGATTCCCCCTTTCACCACTATTGTTCAACCTATACATCGAACCATTGGCCAGATGAATTAGAAGGGAACAGCAAATCATTCCTTTTCAATATGAAGATTGGGTCAAGAAAGAGGCTCTGTATGCTGATGACCTCATGATATTCACACAAGATCTCGTTGGCGCTTATCCCATTATCATCGACATATTAACAGACTTTGGGAAAGTGTCTGGATATTTAATAAATGAGGATAAAACTGAGATAATGGAATGGAATACATCCTTAGATACAACATTGGAAAAGCTAGAGAAGATTGAAATTATGTACCTAGGCATACAAATCATGAAAGACATAGATATTATGGCAAAGACCAACTGGACCAAAATCGCCAAGAAAACCAGCAAACTTATAAAACTCTTGTCCCTTTTCCCTCTTTCAATTATAGATAGAACCAACTTAATAAAAATGAATCTGCTCCCAAAATATACATTTATGTTCAATGCGCTTCCCCTCCATTTTGAGACCAAATGGATGACAAAGGCACAGGGTGCGATAAGTAGTTTTATTTGGAACAATAAAACCATTCGAATCTCATGGAAGAAGTTGCGGAAAAAGAAAATTGATGGTGGGCTGAACTTGCCAGACCTCCAGATATACTGCTGGGCCTTCCAATTAAAACACTTCAACGTTTTATTGTCAGATAACTATCATCCAATGAGGTCTTGTTACGGAGCTCTAACAGGGGACCTGGCAGACCAGAGTACTGGGTTTCTTTTCAAATTTGGGCATCCCAAAAATTTCAAAAAGGTGTGCATCGGGGTCCTGATTAGAGCATGCTGACTATGGTCGCAGGTCAGAAGACTTCTTTGAATTGCCCACTATTGTCATCTGGCACCAATTTGGAATTCCCCTGGAACTCCAGCATGTCTTTTGGACTCACTGTCTTTACCTCTTATTCAAACCGGGATAGAGAAATAGGGCCAACTGATAGGAGATAAGAACAGTGGGGCATATTATCAAGCAATAGCGATAATTATCGCTATTGCTTGGTTAGAGACAAAAATTTACCGCTGAGCTGCGGCGATTTTTATCTCAAATAAACCTTGGTATTACCAAGGTTTATCGCAAATGCGATAAAAATTGGCCGCAATGCATGAATATCGCTGAAAAGTCAGCGATATTCATGCATTACCGAGTTAATGCTCTTAGCCATGTTACCCACCTCCCATTGGATAACATGGCAAAGAACTGCTCAGGGCAGGTGTTAGCTTTTGGAGATATTCGCGCTTAGCGCAAATATCTCCAAAAGTTGGTAATAGGAGATAGCAATGTTAGTGACTGTTTCCAGTCGCTAACATCTTGGCACGCCCACTTTGCATATCATGAGTGATAAATATCACTGACATCCAAAGTGGGGCCCAAGATGGTCGCTATCTCCTACTAGCTGTCGCTAACTGGTGTTAGCGACAGCTAGGTAATAGGGAGATAATTTTATCTCCGCTTTCTCGGCTTCCAAACCAACCCGGAAGGAGCTGGCTACACTGGCCCAGAAATGGAGTCTGTAGGCCACTGTCGCTGAATATCGGCAGCTGGTGGCCCAGGAGGAGGGGGACACGCAGTCTAGCCGGGGTACCGCAGCCATCCGCCACCGCCGAGCGAAGAAATCAGCTGCCCCCCACAGCAGTTGCCAGAAACATATGCACCACCTTTCCTTGAGGGTTTCCTACCTCAAGCAGGAGCTGCTCAACACCAAAACTCTGCTCGAGACCCTCCGCAAGGAGCATTCCGACCTGGCCCGGAAAGTCAACAGCAGCAGCCAGCAGTAGGAGGAGACTGTCCATTGACCCTTTTTTAAAGACTTCTGGGGGGTAGGAATTGGTAGTTGGATTTTTTCACTTTTTTGGACTTTTCACGGACATTCTTTGGGGTTAGGGAGTGGGGTTGCTTTGGGTCTTGTGGGAGATTATTTTTGTCAAGGATGTAAATATACATTAAAGTTTATCTTAGCATACATGTTTTTTACTGCTTTTAAGGCTGATGGGTGGGGGTTTAACAGTAACTTTGTTTTGGTGACACTTAAGTGGCATCTCTTGATTCAAGTTGTGTAATTAATTGAACCCAATGTTTTCAAAACGAAGTGCCTCTCACAGAGTAAGTGAATTCAATAGTCCTAGGACATTACTAGCACTAGCGTCAGTCTCTTGTCTCTCGTAATACTCCATTATACTTCCTCTCCCCAAACGCTTATCTTACCTGTAATTTGTGTTTGGAAATAGGGCTAGGCACGGGGCTGGCTGCACGTCAAATGGCGATATGGCAATCCTGGGCGGATGAAATGTCATCATAGCGTTGGTACTAGTGGTGTTACACAGTGGCAGTTGCAGCCTCTGAAAAAAAAGAAAATGAAACCTTGTTTGTCCTTACCGTAGCATTTAGAACGGTACGATAGAGAATATAGCAGGTGACAGTACACTAGAACAGTGCCACAATGTAGCCTAACAAATGGTAAAGTATTGAAAGTATAACTAGTACTTGCGTTGAATTTCTTTGACATTGGCTACTACTACAAGAAATAGTACTGAAGCTGAGTAAGTCTAGAATATATCCTCGGATTCCTTCACCAGCCTGTTGCTATGACCTTATCTTCCCCAGCAAGTGTGTGGAATTATTGCTGTCATTTAGTCACACATCATTTAAAACCACACAGCCCGGGAGAAGAGGGATAGGGTTTGGAAAATGGATGGGAATGGGGGTTTCTTTTTGGGTAAGTTTTGTTGAGAGAAGAAATAAAAAGCACAGCATGGACAAACAATAATTGAAGATAAAGAAATCTTTGGGTACAAAGCTAACCATAAATCTTTTAGGTGACATAAAGGAAGTGCATGCACTACTGCATGCATTGCTACTGAAAAGTAAGTAGTACTTTCGACAACCGTGAATGACAGAATGCGACAGTACAGGGCTGCAGCGTTTTCACATGCCTATCTCTGCACTCAGAGAAACACTTCTTATATTAAATTAGGTTTAAAAAATAGCCGAAGTAAAACCTATAGAATGGCTGTAGGGATCAATTTAGAAGCGGAGAGAGATCCAAGAAATGCAGAGTCACACTTATAGAAGTTCACAGCAATAACATTATTAAAAATATAATTTGAAAACAATGGATACTGTATCTGTATGTTGTTGTAGTTGTCCTGTTGAATTTGGTAAGTAAGTTGCACGCATCAAACCATTCCTCTTATTAGCGCCACTCCTCCATTCCAGCTGACGCTTCGTCCATCAATGTTGGTGACCAGAAGACACCCTGTCCACTGCCTGCCTGGCGGATGCTGAATTGCGGCTCGCTAATGTGAAGCCTGACTTCATCCTTTTTTTCCCATTGCACAGACTGAAACCCGGCCTGTAATTATTGATGGAAAAACAGGAAGTGATATTAGAACACCACTGATAAATAAATATAAGGTATGTACGCTGTGTGGTGCAAAAAGTCACACTTTCAGTTTCCTAATAGACAGTACAATATTTTTGAAAGTGCGTACTCTGTCTTAGTCTCCTTTTGAAGGATAAGTAAGTGTGGGCAAATTAATTGAGCGGATCTTTCCCCTCAAGCTAGGGGTACTGTAAACTGTGTTTTAGAACAAAATTAGACCTTCCCAGCAATGCTCCCACCCAGACCCTTTCTAAAGCCAGTCGCAAAAATGTAGAAGACCCCCAATCAGATCTCAAAAAACGAGGCCTAGTAGAAAACTGGTGACAAAACGTACTTTGAAAGTAAAAGTAGGCCCAAATACCCCCTTACCCACCGTGGATTGTATTCAAACCACTTGCTAGCAAGCAAAAGTATCCATACCCAGCATCGCTCCAAGACTCGCACACCCCCCACAAACAGCCCCCCACCCAAACACATGCAATACAAATACTGCTAACCGTAACGAGCCCTAAGTTAAGAATAGTGGCAAATGCTTTCTTTAAGTATGCCAAATCCCCCCTTTCCCACCATGGATTTTCTTCAAATCACTTGCAACCAAAATTACACATTCCCACGAGTGCTCTAAGACCCTGGAACTCAGTTGCAAAAATCTAGAACACCCCAAAACACATGCAATCCTGCTGCTAGGGCTAACCCTAACAAACCCTATGTTACAAAAAGTGCCAAAAGGCTTTTCCTCATGGATTTTGTCCAGACCACTTCTATCCGGTATTAGACCTTCCCAGCAATGCCCCAAGACCCGCCAACCTACCCGCAAAAAAGCACAACACCCCCAAACAGCCAAAAAGGAAAATCTCATACTTACAATATTTATCGGCCTTCGGTCCAAACGCGCTGTGCAGCTTGGTCATAACTCTCGTTTTCCACCACGGATTTCCTGAAAAGGAAATGCAATCAAAATTAGACTGTCCCAGCAGTGCTCCCAGACCCCAAAACTCACCCACAAACACCCGGAACCCCCCCAAAGAGCACCTCAAATGCAAGCAAGTCAGCAAAAACGCAACAAAAAATTCCCCTCCGATTTGGTCCAAACCACTTTTACCCGGTATTACAGCTTCCGAGCAATGGCCCCAGAGCCGTCAACCCAGGCAAAAACTAGTAGAAGACCCCCAAACAGCCAAAAAGCAAAAGTACAAAAATGGGGACCTAGTCATTTTCATGGCAATTTCCAAAATCACTCCGCGCGCGCTCTGCAGCTAGGCCCTAACTCCCCTCTGCCACCATCGATTTGCTTCAAACCTCTTGCAATCAAAAGTATCAACAGCCAGTAGTGCTCCCAGACCCCGAAACCCACCCACAAACACCAGGAAGCCCCCCAAACAGGCACCCGAAAACTCTACGTTGAGCGAAATGTCAGAAATAGCAAAAACTTTTTCCTCATGGATTTTGTCCAAACCACTTCTATCCGGTAATAGACCTTCCCAGCAATGCCCCAAGACCCGCCAACCCACCCGCAAAAAAGCACAACACCCCAAACAGCCAAAAAGGAAAATCTCATACTTACAATATTTATCGGCCTTCGGTCCAAACGCGTTGTGCAGCTAGGTCATAACTCCTGTTTTCCACCACGGATTTCCTGAAAAGCAAATGCAATCAAAATAAGACTGTCCCAGCAGTGCTCCCAGACCCCGAAACCCACCCACAAACACCCGGAACCCCCCTAAAGAGCACCTCAAAGGCAAGCAAGTCAGCAAAAACGCAAAAAAATGTTGCCTCCGATTTGGTCCAAACCAATTTTATCCGGTATTAGAGCTTCCCAGCAATGGCCCCAGAGCCATCAACCCAGGTGAAAACTAGTAGAAGACTCCCAAACAGCCAAAAAGCAAAAGTACAAAAATGGGGACCTAGTCATTTTCATGGCAATTTCCAAAATCACTCCGCGCGCGCTCTGCAGCTAGGCCCTAACTCCCCTCTGCCACCATCGATTTGCTTCAAACCTCTTGCAATCAAAAGTATCAATAGCCAGTAGTGCTCCCAGACACCGAAACCCACCCACAAACACCAGGAAGCCCCCCAAACAGGCACCCGAAAACTCTACGTTGAGCGAAATGTCAGAAATAGCAAAAACTTTTTCCTCATGGATTTTGTCCAAACCACTTCTATCCGGTAATAGACCTTCCCAGCAATGCCCCAAGACCCGCCAACCCACCCGCAAAAAAGCACAACACCCCCAAACAGCCAAAAAGGAAAATCTCATACTTCCAATATTTATCGGCCTTCGGTCCAAACGCGCTGTGCAGCTAGGTCATAACTCCCGTTTTCCACCACGGATTTCCTGAAAAGCAAATGCAATCAAAATTAGACTGTCCCAGCAGTGCTCCCAGACCCCGAAACCCACCCACAAACACCCGGAACCCCCCTAAAGAGCACCACAAAGGCAAGCAAGTCAGCAAAAATGCAAAAAAATGTCGCCTCCGATTTGGTCCAAACCACTTTTATCCGGTATTAGAGCTTCCCAGCAATGGCCCCAGAGCCATCAACCCAGGTGAAAACTAGTAGAAGACTCCCAAACAGCCAAAAAGCAAAAGTACAAAAATGGGGACCTAGTCATTTTCATGGCAATTTCCAAAATCACTCCGCGCGCGCTCTGCAGCTAGGCCCTAACTCCCCTCTGCCACCATCGATTTGCTTCAAACCTCTTGCAATCAAAAGTATCAATAGCCAGCAGTGCTCCCAGACCCCGAAACCCACCCACAAACACCAGGAAGCCCCCAAACAGGCCCCCAAAAACACTACATTGAGCGAAATGTCAGAAATAGCAAAAACCTTTTCCTCATGGATTTTGTCCAAACCACTTCTATCCGGTATTAGACCTTCCCAGAAATGCCCCAAGACCCGCCAACCCACCCGCAAAAAAGCACAACACCCAAAACAGCCAAAAAGGAAAATCTCATACTTACAATATTTATCGGCCTTCGGTCCAAACACGTTGTGCAGCTAGGTCATAACTCCTGTTTTCCACCACGGATTTCCTGAAAAGCAAATGCAATCAAAATAAGACTGTCCCAGCAGTGCTCCCAGACCCCGAAACCCACCCACAAACACCCAGAACCCCCCTAAAGAGCACCTCAAAGGCAAGCAAGTCAGCAAAAACGCAAAAAAAATGTCGCCTCCGATTTGGTCCAAACCACTTTTTTCCGGTATTAGATCTACCCAGCAATGCCCCAAGACCCGCCAACTCACCCGCAAAGAAGTAGAACACCCCCACAAGTGCAGAGTCTTTCTTCATTGGGCGTAATCCAGCCCTCTGCTTTGAGGGAAATAGGAGTCTGGAAGAGGAATATAGAGGAGCATGTTCTTGTGAACTTGTGAACCTGAGGAATACAGACTGCGGCACCTTCAAATCAATAAGCAAACAAGTGAAGATGCTGATGGGCTTGTTTTTGTGATTAGGTGATTAAAGTTTTAATTATATCAACTGTGCAAAACAAAGAAAGACAGACACACAGGAACAAAAGTGAAAAAGGATGAAAAAGAAAGTTATTGATTCATTGGCTCATTTTCAGGGCTCGGTGTCAGGGAATAAGAATAAGAGTTTGTCCTCATACTCTGTGAATTCAGGCAGGAGTAGGTCAGTGTCACCTAACAGAGAAGAAATTCCCTTATCTAAGTTGCTGTCCTCCTCGTCTTCATCCGGCGTGTGTTCTTGTACTTTGTAATCTGGTGGTATGAGGTGCTGATTCATCTTGATTATTGTTAACCTCTCCATATTTTTGGGCGAGAGGCGGGTCCGTTTGGAAGTTACAATGCCACCAGCAGCAGTGAAAACACGTTCAGAAGACACGCTTGCGAGTGGGCAAGACAAGTAGTTTATAGCCAGGTTGGAGAGCTGTGCCCACAATTCTTTTTTCACATGCAAATACGCCAATGGGTCAGCATTAACATAGACCTCTGTTGAGTCATTCAGATAGTCCTGCACCATCGACTCAAGGTTTTCCAACGTTCCTCCACTTTGCTTACTTTTTGCTGGGACCTTTTGAGAACCAAACCCAAGCCAAGTTAGCCAATCCTCTTCTTCACCCAATGTTACTGTTGTGTCTGGTGCAGATGATCCGGTTGCTGGTGTCTTAAATGGCTGAGAGGTCACTTGTGCCACAGCCACAGGTGCAGAAGTGGATTATTTTGACTGGGGATGGCCTGCTGATGCTGATGTACTGCCTTTTCTTCAATTTGCTGCCGTTCTCTTTCAAACCTCATGGCTGACAAGGGTAGCCAATGGTTGTACTTTGTAACATCTTCATCATCAAAAGGAAAGAATGCTCGGCCTGTCAGCGCCTTTTTGTAGCGTGGATCCAGAATAGTATTACAAATGTAATGCTGTTCTGAGTGGATCATTTTAAGACGTTCATCGCCAAGTAGGCGCTCTAATAGTTTCTCCGCCAAAACAAAAGCGTCTTGCTTTTTTTAATCTTTTTGAAACATAGAAGACACCGACTTCAGTTGGTGCTCCAGCATGCGACACAATGGGATAGCTTTTCCCAAATTACAGTCCTCCTTGCTGACTGCACGCGTGAAGACCTCAAAAGGACAAAGCATGTCTGTCAGGCTTTTAACTAGGTTCCATTGCGCCGCATCTAGCCTCAGGTCCTTCTGAGCTGTACCTAGTGTTAAGAAATAGTGATCGAGTACCGTATACTGCTCATACAGACGCTCAAGCATGTAGAAGGTTGAGTTCCAACGTGTTGGCACCTCCTGGATGAGTGCTTTCACTGGCATTCGACGTTCATGTAGCAGGCTCCTCCGATGCTTCCGGGCCTTAAAAGAATGGCTGAAATGGTTGCACATTCTTCGGCAGGTGGCCACTAACTCGCACGCTGGACTGTCTTCATCACTCAAGAATTTTTTAACAACCAGGTTTATACACTGCGCCAAACACGGCACTCTGAAATAGTGACCCAGATCCATGGCCTTAACTACATTATCCGTGGAAACATAACCAATTTGGTGTTTTTTGGGGACAGCCAGTGAAAGACGTTTGTGTTAAACTCATTCAAAATGTTTTCTGTTGTATGACGTTTCTCCAAGCCAAACATGGCTAGTGTTGCATGTTACCGAGCAGCTTTAAAAACTTGGTCCGGGTCAACACCTGCGTTTAGCTTTGCTTTAACCCCTGAAAAAGAGAACCAGTGTGCAGTGATGCACATGTAATCAGCGCCTGCGCCACTGGTCCACATGTCTGTTGTCAGATGTATAGTGTGAACAGCACTCTTCTCCAAAGCTGCCCCAATCACCTCCAGCACATCTTCATGTAGTGCTGGAACCGCAACTCTGGCAAAATAGAACCGGCTAGGAACCTTCCATTTAGGGCAGAGCGCTGCCACTAATTCTAGAAAACCAACCCCTTCTACAAAAGAAAAAGGGAGAAGGTCCAGAGCTAGCATTTTAGCCAGCTTAGAGTTATACAGACGCGTCAGTGGGTGGTTGCAATCATATGGCGCTGCTGAAAACAACATGGTTCTAATGTTGGCCTGGACCATGCTTTTATGGGATGATGATGATGATGACTTCTTCAACCTAGTTACGCTCGCTGATGAACTTTTTCGCATTGGTTTCTCACTCTCTCCCACACTTTTAGTGTGGCACACAGGGGGTATGCTGCTGACAGGGGTACTGGGTGTAAGTGAAGTGTTTGACACTTCTTCCTCTGCGTCATCATCATATGAAACATCAACATTTTCTTGACTTGCAATTCGGCCTTCCTTGATCTCCTTTAGGTTCGCAAACCATTGGACAGCGTGCTGTCTCTTAAGATGACCTCTCTGGCCTCCGGTACCATAGTTGGTACCAAACTTACCACGACTAACTGCATGCTTACAATGCTACAATTGGCGAAGTTTTCCTTTTTTGGGCAAACACTAAAGAAGTCTCAAACTGCGGACTTGAAATGTCTGTGGGGGCCGGAGGAGGCGACGATACTGGTGGTGGTAATGCTGCTAATGCCAGATGAAGTCGAGGATGTGGATTGCCGAACTTTACTACGTTGTGCACTTTCACCACCACTAATTGAGGTCGAGGTGGATGGAGGTCCCTTCTGGCGAGGAAGAAATATGGAAGCGGTAGGTGTTGGTGTACTAGTTAACTCCAATGATTATGGTGTTTCCATTGCCTCCTCCTAAACAACATCATCATCACGCTCAGCAGCTTCTTGGGCTAGGGTCAAAATGTCTGTTTGCTGAATGCCCGCTGAGGCTGGAGTGAAGCCTATGATGACTGCGTCGTCGTCGTGAGAGTCTTCACCAGCAGGAGTATCCGCCACTTCTTGTTGAGGCTCATCACACTCCATAACTATGAGACTTTCGACAACATTTCTTTTACGCTTAACTACCTTCGTCAGATCATGGTGTGCCTCACTCTCAGACGGCAGTGATGGTTCTCAATTTAGATCCCTATCATCAGAAGGAGGTGGGCTTGAAGAAGATGTAGACACCACCCTTGATATTTTCCTTGCTAGGGATGTGGAAGACAATAAATGATCATCAGGAGGAGTGGCTTCCTCAAATGATACCTCGGCTTGATTGTCGATTTCCTGATGTGCCCCTACTTCGGAAGGAACATCTATTGTGGGAACTTGTGACCCTCCATGCACCTCTGCTTGCGCATCTCCTTGCGCTGCCTCTCCTTCCACATGTACTTGGGCTTGTTGTACTTGCACATGTGTTTGTTGTTGCGGCTGTGGTTGTTCAACACTCGTCAGATGAGTTACAACAACCTGTATTGATTGAGGGACATTGCTGCTACTTTCTTGCGATGAGCCAACATTACTGGTCGATGGTGATTGAACAACTAGACTAAGTGCCTCTGCAGCACTCAAGGGCTTGGACTTAAGTTGGCGTGGTGGTGGTTGCACTGAGCCCAATGGTGTGGGGGTGCTGCTCCCAGCTTGGTCCCCAGCAGATCCCGCTGCTGCTGCAGGCATACTTTTTTTTTACTCCCAAAAAATGAGGCGGGCGGCACACCAGTCTCCTTGGTAACTTGCTTCTTCTGCTCCTTACTGGCAACTTTCTTGCTAGAGGAACTACGGGGAACTTTTTTGGGGCCATCTTCTTCAGAGGTCAGAACAGCAGGCCGCAGGTGCACGAGTTGCAGAGTTGTCTGTGGCCAGACGTGACGTCGCGTGACGTTATGCTGCACACACACACCGCTGCAGGACTTCTTCCTGGCACTGGTGGTTCTCTTGAGTCTTGTGCACCTAAAAGCAATGGAAGGCAGAGGAACATCAGTTCAGTTATACACCCCAAAAGCTCGAAAGCCATATAAAAATCAGCACAATTCCATGCCATCCAAGCCCTCCATGATGTTTAAATTCAAGACACCCCACAGAAAGACCAGGCCCATGCACCACTCAGTACCCCTGGTCAAAAGGCCCCAACAACAGCCCAAAAATCGAAAAACACAGAAAAATCAGCACAATCCCATGCCATCCATGCCCTCCATGATGTTTAAATTCAAGACACCCCACAGAAAGACTAGGCTCATGCACCACTCACTACCCCTGGTCAAAAGGCCACAACAGCCCAAAAAATCGAAAAACACAGAAAAATCAGCACAATCCCATGACATCCATGCCCTCCATGATGTTTAAATTCAAGACACCCCACAGAAAGACTAGGCCCATGCACAACTAACTACCCCTGGTCAGAAGGCCACAACAACAGCCCAAAAATCAAAAAACACAGAAAAATCAGCACAATCCCATGCCATCCATGCCCTCCATGATGTTTAAATTCAAGACACCCCACAGAAAGACTAGGCCCATGCACCACTCACTACCCCTGGTCAAAAGGCCACAACAACAGCCCAAAAATCGAAAGACACAGAAAAATCAGCACAATCCCATGCCATCCATGCCATCCATGATGTTTAAATTCAAGACACCCCACAGAAAGACTAGGCCCATGCACCACTCACTACTACCCCTGGTCAAAAGGCCCCAACAACAGCCCAAAAATCGAAAATTCCAAAATTGTAGTTGCAGCAACTGTAATGCCCCAAACAAACTTGCTTGTGAAATTTCTAATCCAAAAGTGATCCAAAGAAAGTCAAAAAGGCCTCAAATCCAAATATCCAGCAGCATCCACAAAAAGTAATCCTTCCAGTTCTAGCGTTTGCCTAAAGTAACACCCAGGTATGCAAAGGAGTTGGTTTGTTCCAGGGGCACATTGTTCATTTCCACTCTAGCTTTCACTACTTTGTGTTTATGTAAGACCATGAACTTCTTCTTATCGACTTTAACTACTAAATCGTGGTCATTGCAGAGCAGGGTGAATCGATCAATTACATGTTGCAGACCTGATTGCGTCTTCGACAGAATTAAGGTGTCGTCTGCAAACATTAATAGACCCATCGTACTAGGGCAGATGTAGACTCATGTAGATTTACAATAAACAATAAGATCTCAGCAGGCATCCCTGCTTCCCTAAGAACTTCCCACATCTTATGGCGGGGGACTAAATCAAATGCAGATTTAGGATCTACGAATGCTGCATAAAGTGTCCCCCCTGCTAAGACCACTATGTTCCAGTATATCATCATGAATCTAAAAACTTGGTCGATAGTGCTAACATGGGAACAAAATCCTCCTTGATAGGTGGAAAGTATTTAGTTCTCATCTATCCAACTATTTACCCTACTTAGCACTAATCTCACCACAATTTTTTGAAGGGAGTCTATGAGGCTTATGGGCCTATAATTAGATGGACTGGCGCAATCCTCCTTTTTGAAAATGGGGATGATTTCTGCCATGCGCCAGGATTCTGGGATGGGTGCACCTCTTGCCAAACCATTAGCAAGGAGCAGGATATATTTCATCCAGTTCTCCCGATCTGATCTAAATATATCCGCCGGGATACAATCCGGTTCAGGAGCCCTAGCTGCTGCCACACCATCGAGGGCTCTCTCGATTTCCGCTAATATAGAGAAAAGAACTGAGTCCGTCACAGCACGGGGCTGGTACATAGTACTATCTTCAGGCGATGAAAATTTGGACTTGTAATGTGCGACCCAAACTTCTGGTGGAATGTTGTTAACTGGAGCAGGGCCAGCACTACCACTGCCCCATTTAATTAAGTGCCAGAACTGACACTAGTTTTTCCCATTACATGCTTCGAGGAGGTCCCTCCATCTATTTTCATTGTGAATCTTCATTGCCCTGAGTTGTGTAGCCTTGTAGACTGCCCTTAGTTCCTTTACCTCCTGTGCTGATCCCACCCTAATGACTTGGGACAAGTGTCTGAAAGCTGTCCTACATTCCCCGTCATACCATTTAGCAGCTTTATGAATGGGGGTTACATTAGATATTTTTATATTTTTTGTAAAATTGTTTTTCAGCTTAGCAAACAGGGACTCGTGGTTTTCTATAAGAGTTGTAAGGCTAGCCTCGCTGGAATCAAGATAGGATAGGGTTACATGGGACTCTTCAAGAGTAGACCTTATCTGTGCCATGGTGCCCTCATCTACAGAGACACGTGCCCAATTTAATCTTTGACAGTCGTGAGACATAATAACGTCTGCCGTGACGGTCTCCGTGCCACTCCTAAGCAGTAAGCGACCATTTACCTCTAATGTCATCGACAGTGGATCATGATCGCTCTCTGGTCTAGTTAATACCTCCATGTCCTTTAGCCTTGACCACAATTCTAAGTTGATTAGGAAGTAGTCAATCCTACTACTTCTTCTCCCATTGTCAAAAGAGGGATTGCCTTTGACATCAGATTTGGATCTCCCATTAACCGCCCTGAGCCCACCCTCTTGTATCAAACTTTCAATTGCAGTATGGCCTCCGTCCATTTATGAATTGGGGGGAGCGTTAACAATGGAATGCCCCAGGTCGCATCCTCGTCGCTAGTAAGACTGGTGTCTTCTGGGCCAAGCGGCTCAAACGTGCAATCAAAATTCCCAGCAATTACCCAGTTATGTTTCCCTTTCAGTGACTTAATCAAATAATCTAGGCTATAGATGGTGGGGGAGGATTTCCCACCGGCCATACCTCTTAAATAGACATTAATAAATATAAAATCAGGGTCATGTTCAAAATTTATTTTAAAAACCTGTATATCTGGATTGCCAAACCCCAGTTTGGAAGCCCACCTGCTGTCTTGCCCAAATAGTTAAACCTCCCGAGGGGCGCCCCTTGGGGTACGCAATGGCCGGTTTGCTGAAGGACAAATAGCCTGGTTGGAAAATAGTACTCATGGACCAGTTCTCCTGGAAGGCAATAATATCATAAAGCTCAATAAGAATAGAGCAATCAGAAGAGGTTGTCTTAGGTGATAAACCAGCAATGTTCCATGATAGCAAACTAAATGTGCAGGGAGCGAAACCTTCACCCAGATCTAACTGCATCAGGGCCTCAGGATGCTCAGACACCCCAGTTGTAACCAGCTAAGGAGTTGAAACAATCACATTAGAAGTGGCAGGTAGGTTAAATGTGACCTCTGTTGCAGATAGAAATACAGGAGTCAGTCAGTCACACGCATCTTAGCCAGACAAGGAAGCAAATCTATTAGTATGGTTAAAAGCAAAGAGACAACCTAGAGGTTTTTTATTATCAAACATCGGATCATGTGGAAAACAGTGCATCTCTCTCATGCGTGAATATAGGCAGACAACTAATTTTAATTACAAGAAAGGAAAACTTATCAAATTGATTAGTTAAAGCAGAATATAGAATGTAATAACTGTATTATTATGATACTGGGTCCTAATATGGATCACTCACTATACAGAAAAAATTGCTTTAAAAATGTATGCAACTTGTTCAATGGAAAATGTAACATATGAAAAAAAAATTTCTTGCTTCAAACTCTATCGGTAAAAAAGGGGGTGGTGATGGACGGAGCATCTGAACCAATAAAACACTCACACCCAGTCAACAGATCTCGGTTTAATCCATCACCGTTCATTAGCCCACTCTGACACCCCAGTTCAGACATGGCCATATGCAAATTAATCTGACCCTGTGCCTCATGGGAACAGTCCAGCCCGGACTACCAAGCCATGCCTTCCCTGGACCGAAAACAAGCTTCCTAGGACCGGTTTCTGGCGTTACAGCCGTCTTCAGCCTGGCTTGCTTGAATCCAGTGGCAAAGTGACCAAGGGACGCACGTCTGAGCATACCCTGCCGACTTATGGCAAACAAAGCGGTACAAAAGGGGGTGGTGATAGACGGAGAATCTGAACCAATCAAACACTCACACCCAGTCAACAGATCTGGGTTCAATCCATCACAGTTCTTTAGCCCACTCTGCCACCCCAGTTCAGACATGGCCATGGCCATATGCAAATCAGTTTGACCCTGTGCCTCATGGGAACAGTCCAGCCCTGCCTTCCCATGGCCGGATTCAAGCTTCCTAGGACCGTTTTCTGTTTTTGTGCAGGAAGCCGCCCTTTTGGGCACATGAACAATCCTGCCTGCAACCAAGGTACCTTTGCACCATGGTGCAATAGTGTCAACATTAGCACTAGGCAGCAAATTTTGCACCAGCGCAAGGGGGAAGGACAGGAATGCACTGAATTTTCTAAACACAGTGCATTTCTGCCCTTTCACAATTGCGTAGGACAGCTCAGCGAGAATATTTGGGACACTGCCCTAAGAAAACTCCCCATAAATGATGCCCACGTTGTCCAATGCCTGATCTTGTCATTATATCCAAACTTGATATAATAGACCACATGTTGTCTATCTTTCTGCCAGATTCTCCCAGTCTTGAGTAAAGGATGGTGTGCATTCCCCTTTTTTTCAAAATCATGGTTGCACAATATAAGACGTAAATTCTGTATCCAAACCAGATTAATAAATTAATATTCTGTGTTAGGAATGTGGGGTAGATACCTTTTTTTTTTTTATTAAAAATACATTACTCAACAGGATAAAATCAGACATTGAAATTGCTATATACATCTTATAGTTGCAATAGTAGAAGACATAAAACCATGTATGTTTCTTTTTTTAAGAAGAAGGGTCAAACAGTAGTACATAAGGGAGTCAATCAACGTCGCCAATAGATCTACTCACTTTTATTTATCTGACTTCTCTCCAATTTCTAAGGGGAGCCCATATCTTCTTACCATGTTCTCTCGACCTCTTTCCTTTGAAATAATACAAACATTCCTCTATATTATGAGTTCCCAAAAGCCTAGTTATCCACATCTGAAAAGTGGGAGCTACAGAGTCTTTCCATCCAGCTGAAATTAAAATCCTAAAAACAGCCATAGATAGAAAAATAAATGCTTCGGCATCTTGCTCTAGTTTAAGGTTTTCATCCCTGCCAATCAAGACAATAGTAGGGGATAGAGTGATCTGTTGCTCTAGCAGCCCCATTAAGAACCTTTCAATTTCTTTTAAAACTGGAGTGAGATTCTGACAATTGTAGAACATATGGGATAGATCTGCAGGGCCTTGGTCACACCTGGGACACCTATCATTTTCTCTCTTACCCCACATGAACAGCTTGGCAGGCGTGTAGTACAAGTTAAAAATAGTCTTGTAGTGCTGTGCTTTCAGATTTGAAGCTCTTAATATTTTCTTATTCATTACTAAAGCGTAATCAATGTCTATATCTGGATCCCCGATTCTTTGGGCCCAAGCTGATTCAATTTGTCCAATGTCATCTCCCAAACCCTGCAAAAGATAACTATACCCGATTTTAATCTTCTTGCCACCATTCCTTACATAGTTCACAATCAGATTAGGATCCTGAATTGAAATCCTGGGTCTGATTGACTTAACTGTTTGCTCCAATTGTCTATATAAAAGCCATTGGCTAGCAGGTATACCGAACTTTTGCTGCAGTATATCAAATCCCAGTAATTCATCCTCGACCATGACATCCCCCAAACAGCTAATACACAACTCCTTCCATAACCTACTATTACTATTCTGTCCAAGATGAACAAATGGGTTTGACCGCCACAGATCTAATGTGCTATTGATTTTCGGAATCTTCAAGAATCTCATTATTGACTTCCAAGTACCCCAAGCACTAAGCATCACTTTACTTTTACTCCTTTTAAAATACCTAAAGTTTGTTTCTCTTGTTAGGAGCCCCAATGCTCTTCCCCCTACTAGCAATTCATATATTGTGGGGGTTCTGTACATACCAATCGGCACAACTATTTCATCATATTTAAATAGGGCATTCATTTGCATCATTAAACAAACCCAGTGATACAGCCTCAAATTTGGTGCAGACAGTCCCCCTCCCTCCAGTGGTGCAGATAGTCGAGGCTGAGATCTAAGTATTTTCCCATATTGCCACACAAATTGGGAGAAGACCGCTTCCATTTTCTTCAACAGACCCTCTTCTACTAGCAGAGGTATGGCACGAAATAAGTACAATAGTTTCGGGAACATTGACATCTTCAAAACATTCACTCTACCTATCAGGGATAAGTGTAAAACATCTATTCTTCTTAGTTCCTTGTCTATTGTAGCAATCAGGGGTACATAATTCTCTTGTATGATTTTCTCCACATTTGCATTAATCCTCACCCCGAGATGTACTTCAGACTCCACATACCTCTGGTCGACTTTATAGATATTATTTGTGCTAAATATTATTGTTTTTTCTTCATTCAGCTTATACCCAGAACGGGTTCCAAAGGCGTTGGCCAGTTGACTCAATTCCATCATTGCCGTCTGCGGGTTAGTGGTGACAATTGCCAGATCGTCCGCATATGCCAATAATTTAGTGGTATGCCCATTTACTATAACAGGGGAGATTTTATCTGAAGCTAGAATTTCCCTAATTAGGGGATCTATATAAAGTGAAAAGAGTATAGGAGAGCAAGGGCATCCCTGACGGGTACCTCTTCTAATTACCACCTCTTCCGACTGCAGGCCCATAGTTGTAATTCTAGCTACCGGATCCGAGTACATTGCCCATATTGCTTTCCTACACTTCTCTCCGAAGCCTCTTCTGACCAGAACATCCCACATAAATTCCCAGACCACACGGTCGAAGGCTTTTTCGGCATCCAGGAGGATCATGGCCATTTCTCCACCAGTGACAGCCATAGCATCAAATAGTGAAATCGCACGCAAAGTGTGATCCGTGGTGCCTCTTCCTGGAACAAACCCATGCTGCCACGGAGAGACAAGTTGGCCAATGGTCCCCCTAACTTCTTTGCCCACACCTTAGAATATAATTTGGTGTCCGCATTTATCAGCGATATTGGCCGATAAGAGCCCGGATTTTCCTCTGGTTTACCCTTTTTGTGGAATACTACTATATTGGTCTCTTTCCAAGAATCAGGAATCTTCCCGGAGCAAATTATACCGTTAAATAGGTCAAGTCAAGTCAAGTCAAGTCAAGAGATTTATATAGCGCGCTACATACCCATGGTGCTGCTCCCTGTTTTTATCATCTAAAACCGGACACGCAGGCCCGAGCCCTTGACTGGATGGTGGCCCACCCGCCTCCTGATCATATAGTTTTTGGTAACATTTCTGGAACACACCCATTATCTCTTTCGGGTCTGTATATTCTATCCCATTGTCTTCAATTCTGGGGATGTTATTTTTATTGTTTTCTTGCCTAATGCGCAGCGCTAGTGCTCTACCGGCTTGTTCACCTGTCTCATAACGCCTTGCTCTTGTCGCCTGATATTCTCTAATCTCCTTTTGCGTAACCACTTTTAGAATGTCTCACTTAATCAGAGCCAAAGTTCTAGCCGTTTCACTACCATCCTTGCCTAGCCCTATTTCTTCTATATGTTGTTTCTCTGTCATCGCCAACTCTGAGATGAGCTTATCCACTTTATTTCTATCCTCCTTCCTTAGCCTGGCAGAACAGCTAATCGTCTCCCCTCTTAAAGATGTCTTGAAGGCTTCCCAAACTCCATTACGGGATGAACTATATCTGTTGGTATCAAGAAACTCTTTCGTCCACTGTTTAAGGTGCTTTACAAACCTATCATCATTTAGTAGTTTCCTTTCAAATGTCCACCTTGTTGTTTTCCTTGGGATATTGTGCACCTTGTATGTTAATATCAGAGGGTTGTGATCCGAGACTATTCTGGGAAGCTTGGCAATTCTAACATTGCATAGCTCCCCCAACGAAACAAAGAAATAATCCAGCTTAGAATATTTCTGATCTGGGTGTGAGAAATAAGTAAAACCTGGATCCCCAGGCACTTTTTCCCCCCATACATCAGCTAGTCCATGTGACTGTAGTAGAGAGCCTAATGCCCGAAATACCTTATGTTTACGACCTGTATATTTACCACCCTGCCTCCAATCAGCCGAGATATTCATGTCTCCACAGACTACAATGGGGGTACCCCAATTAGCCAACTCCTCTTCCAGCTCGTCAAATACTGCTGGCTCATCCTCATTTGACCCGTAGATCACACACAGTGTAATGCCTAGATTCAGTTCTACTAGAACCCATCTACCAGACCCATCCGATTTGGTACGTCTCCCCCACCCCCCCACATTGCATTTCCCCATAATGGTCACCCCCCTTATCATAAATGATTGCGACGAGCAACCTAGCAATATATATCCATTCATATTCAATAGCTTCCTTTTAGCCCAGGGCAAATGGGTTTCCTGTATACACAATATATCTATATTATTAAATTTAACAAAGTGGTTCAATCTCAGTCATTTAACCCCCCTACATTGATAGTGCATATCTTAATGTATGACATTATTAACATAACTGCTACTTCCAATCTGTCTGTTATCCATGAATCTACTAAATGCCGACATCAAACCCATTTCCATTTCATAGTTTTTCTCTTTTTTATTCCCCCCTCTCCTCCCTCTCTTCCCCGACCCCCTCCCCACTTTCCCTCCCCTCTCCCCCTTTGACCCCTCCAACCCCCCCCTCCCACCTCCTCTTTTCAGAGGCGCTCAGACCTGCTAGTCTGTGCACGTGAGGGTTCGCAGTAAAGACCGAGGAGATTTCTTAATACCCTATCATAATACCTATGACATTGTTATCCCCACCACCCTACACAACACACCACAACCCACACGTTATTCCTAATATCCATCTCACCCGATATGACAATGATCATATCTACCAAAAAGTTATACTTGATCACCTCTACAGAATATTACTAAACCCCTTGTGTGACCAAATATTCCTTAGCTTTCACCTCGGAGGAGAAATACAAGGTTCTCCCGCCGTTAATTATTTTCAACTGTGCTGGATTGATTAAGTAAGCCTGCATACCCTTGTCCTAAAATGGTTTTATCATCTGCCTTAATCTCCAGCGTCTCACCACAGTAACATGGCAGAAGTCTGGGCAAACAAAAAAAGAGAATCCATCAACATTCTTTTTTAGGTCCGGTCTTGCCCTTTCTGATATTGCCTGCCTCAGATTAAAGTTACCCAGAAATATTAAAATTGTTCTGGGCTTATCTCCCTCCTTGGCATTTTTATGAATTTTGAAGGGGATGCGATGCGCCCTCTGAATCTCCTTTGCCCAATCCCATCCCTTCAACTCCGTGAAAGCATGTTCAAATAGTTTTATCACAAAGGCTCTCATGTCTGTATCTTCTGAACCTTCCGGTATCCCCAGTACACGTAGGTTATTCTGTCGAGACCTATTCTCCAACGCCTCCAGCTTCCATTGCACATCTACCATCTGTTCACCCTGTAGATCTACCTTGCTAGAGGCAGCCGCTGTCTCTGCTTCCGTCGACACCACTCTCTCTTCCAGGTTAGTGACCCGTTCTCCCAAATTCACACACACCTTAGTCAATTTCCTTACTACTCCTTGCATTTTTCTAACCGCCGCCTGTGATTTGCGACTTTCCTGCCGAGCCTCTTCCCTGTGTGCGATTATTTCCTGGCGTATCACCTCCAGAAGAGACATCTGTGCCGCTTCCCCTCCCGGGCTCTCCAGCAGTGAATTAGTAGTCGGATGATCTCGTTTCTGTCCTTGTATTTTTACACCTGTATTGGATTTCACCGCAGTTGTCGGGGGGCTGAAATCTTCCTTCTCCAACTCACTGTCGGTAGCCGATCCACTGGTCTCTTGCTTCAGACTATCATCATCTTCCTCTGACCATTCCCCCCCCTCTGAAACAGAGAAGAAAGCCTCACTGGGAGCTTCCTTCTTATCGCCTATACCCTCGCCGGCCTCATCTTCCAGCACATCTTCCAGCACCAGGGGGGCTATATCGGAGTCCAGGTTCAGAGTTACAGGAGTGTTATCCTCAACTTCTTCCACAAAGCCTGCTTTCCCTTTTAAGTACTCCTCTTTGTTTGTAGAAGCATCAAGCTGAGCAGGAATATCCACCACTTTTTCTGCAGCCCTACCAGTGCCTTTAGGGCTGCCAACCTCCTCCAACACCTCAGCGATAGTCTCATTATTGGAGTCCTTTTCTTTAATAAGTTTTTGAAAAATATCTGAAATCGAGGTAGTGCCTTGATTACCCTTGGCTGTCCCTTGTTGCTGCGTTATTCTCTTAGCGGGGGATGTTTGCTTTTTCTTTTTGTTCCCTTCTAATTCCCTCTCTGCCGTTAGCTCTGCCAGCTCAGCTGCAGCTGCAGCCTTCCTTCTTGCAGCTGCTTTGGCACTTGCACTCATTTTAGGAGCCATAATCTCCCTCCTCCTTTCCTTGTCTCCAAACTGCTCCTTACCGCCCGGTAGAGTGCTCCACTTTCTCTCTTCTACCTCCGCGGCAGCCTCCAGGATGCTCCGTGATCTTTCCCCCGTCCTTTGCTGCCAAGACCGCCGCCGCTTCCTCAGCAGCGAGCTCCGCCCGCTACGTGAACTCCGTTCCACTTGCTCGACTAGCTCCGCCAGCAGGCCCGCTCCTGACACGCCTCCCGACGTGAGCCACCTCGCTACCTGCGTTAGCTCCCATAGAAGCCGCTTGAGCGGCCGGCGGCAGGTAAGGAGCATACGGCAGTCTTTGGTCCTTTACTTTACCAAACTTAATCCAACCCTTTACTCCGTTCTCGCTGATGAATATTCATGGGTATGTGGCTGGTAGTTTCTTAATTCCGATTATCGTACTGTGTCAAACCGGCATCTCCTCGGTCTCACTGCTTCCCGGCCGTCCTAAGCGGCCGCCATCTTGCCCCCGCTCTGAATGTGGGGTAGAAACCTTTGTCCAAATAGGGACCCTTGCTTCTAGTCAGGGATAAAGGGGAAACCCAAATTAGATAGCCCCTGCTCACCCTTAGGTAGCTTGGCATGAGCAGACAGACTTATCCCAAAGGCAATGTGTAAAGTATTTGTACTCAAAACACACAGTAAGAAAGTGATAACACCACAAATGGACACCACAGCAGTTTGGACAAATAAAGTATCTTTAGCTAAAAAAAACAACATACATGTAATAAGAATATGACTTTTCAAAAGGTTTCAAACAAGTGGGTCCATAAAAAACTATGGATTAGGGATTTCTCACAAAGTACCTGTAGATGCATCAAAGTTCACGATGTCAAACAGCAGCAGGGATGAGAAGCATCGAGAAACAAGAAGATGCATCAGTTCCTGAGACCTTGGGGAGGCAATGCGACAGTTCTGCTGCATGCAGGTGAAATGATCCATCAAATCCAGTCTGTAGGAGTAAGTGATTAAACGAATGCAAGATGGTTGTGGTCCGCATACTAAAAGATGCGTTAATAAATTCTGAGGTCAGAGAGCCTAAATGTAATTTCTCTACCTTGTCCCAATGATAAGTTATACTTGTAGGATGTTACAAAATATTTCCTATTCTATCCTATGTGACACATAGCCTTTCAATAGTGAAAAAAACAAAATTGGCAGCATTTTACAATCAGGACATACCACACACACCTGTAATGTCCTACCTTTCCTATACACAGCATCCAGCAAGGGGGGTACCTTGGGCCTTCCATAAGGGTACCTCACATGTAAGAAGAAGGAAGGTTAGGGCCTGACATGTGGGTGCACTTGCCAGGTCCACAAGGAAGTTAAAAACTATGCACAGACACTGTAGTGGCAGGTCTGAGATACCCTTTCTGGGCTACTCATATGGGTGGCATAATCAGTGCTGCAGGCCCACTATTGGCATTTGATGTAAAGGCCCTGGAAAACACAGTGAACTTTACTAGGGACTCACCAGTAAATCAAATATGTCAGCCATGGATAACCAATCATGTTCACAATTTGTGAAGAGTATATGCACTTTAGCAATGATTAGCAGTGGTAAATTGCCCAGAGTCCTATGGCCAACAACAGATCAGGAAAAAATAGGAGAAAGAAGCAAAACATTTGGGGATAACCCTGCAAAAAGGGCCAAGTTTAACATTCTGCATGTCGTTGTCAAAGACTTATTGTAACTCTTATAACAGGCATGCACATGTTCCATGTATTTCTAACATTGCCAGTAGAAATCTACCCACACATTTTCTCGAATAGTATTATATAATTTTCTCACAGACGATCATGTTATGTCTTGTGTTTTGGAATCTTGACCTATTTCAATGGTTTAAAATGCTCACTTTTGTCACCACTAGTGCAGTTGCTGCCAAAAAGGCATTGGCAAGTTATAAAAAGGCATTGTTGGTAGATCTGATATGTCACATGATGACGCTATGTTTGCATGAGTAGGGTGTTTCTGTCTGTTCCTGTTCTCATATCCGTTCATCCTGAGTTAGAGTACCTCTTTAACATCGAACATTTCAAGTCAGGACACATTTGGGGGGACCCAGGGAGAGCCGGTCTCTCCGTGGGTGCGTTCGCGCGAGGCACGAACTGGACAGGGCAGGTGTGGCTGATTGGAGGTGAGGTGATAAAAGGGGCTGGAGGCAGGCGAAAGGGAAGTGCACAGGGGGAGGCAAGGAAGGGAGGTTCGTTTTGCTTGCTTGTCTGACCTGTTCTGCGGGGTTATGGAGGAGGCGGCGGAAGGCCGTAGGGCGGTGCAGACTCTGTGTGCTGCGGGACGCGAGGACCTTCTGCGTCCCGGTGTGCTGGCGGAGGCGTGGGTGGGGTTGGCCTGCCCCCCTCGCAATGCTGCCGAGGGTGTGTCGAGGGCGGTGACTGCCTGCCTGTCACCAGGCCCGGAGGAGGAGGAGGACGGCGATGCGACAAGCCCCCCACCTTTGCCCAGTGTTATGGTACAGGGCTGTCCAGATATTGGGGCTCCTTCCTCTGCGTTGTCTGGGTTTTCGTTGCCGGGGGCTCCCTCGGTCAATGAGGTGTTCTCCCCAGGCGACATGTCCTCCACCCCCCCTCCCCGGCCCCTAGGGCCTCGGTTCCTGGTTTTGTTGGGCCCCCTTCTGATTTGCCACAGTCCCAGGGTACTGGTGGGTTGGGTTTAGGCCTTGGGGGGGCACTCTCGGTCTCCAGCCCGGTGCTTTTCCCAGCCTCCCGTGGGGTGCCCGGTGCTTTGCAGGGTGGTTTGGCAGGCGGTTTGGGTGGTGGCCCAGGGTTTGCGCCTGTTTCTGGGTCTTCTGTGGGTGTTCCCCTTGGCTCCGCTGGGGGGGCATTCTCGTTGGTTCCTCTCAGTCTGGCTTGAGCGGCTACAGTTTTCATGTTGCTGCTCCAGCTGGGCGGCTGTTGGCTGGTTCAAAGGGCTTGGGAACTGTCCCTATGGCTGTTTCCTGTGGTGGGGTCACGGGAGAGTTATCTAGAGCGGATCTCTCTTCTACAGCTTTGCGCACAGGGCGCTCTACTGACATTGACTGGCATTTTTATGATGGGGGAGTTGGAGATGGGGCTCTGCCAAGTGGCAGTGCACAAGATTCATTTTCTGGTGATGTATTACAGTTGGATGTACAAGAGGATGATTTGGAAGAAGGGAATTACGGGAAAAGGATGTTGGGCTTTTGGCAGCTGGGCCCAACAGGGTGGGGTGGGGCAATTCCCTGTTTCTCGTATCTAGCAGGAGTCATGTGCGGACCACGCAGCGGTACATGAGGCAGCGGGGAGTCGACCACCTCATGGGGACCGTGTCGCTTTTCACCAGAAGTTGGCCCAGTTGCCAAGAGGTAAGGAGGGTTGGTGGTCTGTTTGGAAACCAGGGGAGAGTCTCCCGGCTAAGCGTACCAGGTCAATTGGTACGGGTGATGGGGTTATTGATGAGCGAGTCGCTCTGGCACCGCGGCTTGAGCGGCCGGCGGGTTTGAATGTGCAACATGCAGGGGAAGTTTCTGCCAGTGGGGCCTCGGTGACTCCTTCAAAACTTGTTGCGGAGGATAGTATCCTTCCCAAGCGATTGCCTTATTCTGGGGTGGGAATGCCTTTGGGGTCTCATCTGTCTGACAAAAATAAATCTCGAATCTGGAGTGGCGAATTTGTGGATGTGTTTAGGCTCCTCCATTGAGATGTGCAAGGTAAGGAAGGGTCTAAGGAGGAGGAATTGGAGTTGGCTCGGCGGCCTCGAGTCCCGAAGTCTATTGAGAACTGGACGTCGGCCTTCTTGATTTATGCTAGTGTTTATTGCTAGCGACATCCGAGTAAGGCGGTTGAAATGTTCAAATATGCTGATGTCATACGTAAGGCTTATAGTTATTTTGGAGCTTTTGCCTGGCTGTCTTACGACGAGGAGTTCCGGGCTCGGATGAGTGCTTTCCCTGAGCGTTCCTGGGGTGAGGTGGATGCGGAGTTGTAGCTCCAGTGGATAACGTCTGCTCACCCGCCTGCTACGACCCACATGGCTAGCGGCCTGCCGGTGCAGTATCGGCCCTTTCAATTTCGCCCCGCTCATTCTGGGGTGGGGGTTTGGGGCAGAGGGAAGTCCTCCACTTCTGGGGCGTGCTGGCACTTTAACAGGGGTTCTTGTAACAGGCCGGCATGCAGATCCAAGCATGAGTGTGCACAGTGCGGGGGGCGACATGCCCTCACCCAGTGTTTCCCGGGACAGCGTTTTGGGGACCAAGGGAGGGGTCCACGGGGCAGGGGACAATCTTCACACTTTGTATCTAAGGGTTCCTACTCCTATTATGCTTGAGGTACTTGACTTATGGTTGGTAGACTATCCTGATTTTGAGGCTGCTAAGACTTTGTCCTGGGGTTTCAGAGTCGGTTTCCGAATTGGGTACCAAGGTCCTTGGTTGGGCAGGTGGTCTGATAACCTGAAGTCCGCAAAAGAGTGGCCCCAGGTTGTGCAGAAGAAGTTGGATGCTGAGCTTGCGGCGGGCAGGATTGCTGGTCCCTTTCTTAGCTGTCCTCTCCCTGATTTGATAGTCTCTCCTCTGGGAGTTGTCCCCAAAAAGGCGGCTGGGGAATTTCGCCTCATCCACCATCTATCTTGGCCTGAGGGTTCCTCTATCAACGACTTCATTGACCCGGCTGATTCTAGTGTGTCATATGCTTCTGTGGATGACGCCTTGCGGCTGGTTCGCACAGCGGGTACTGGTGCCTTGCTGGCGAAGAGTGACATTCAATCGGCTTTTCGGCTTCTGCCCATTCATCCCTGGGATTTTGGTCTCTTGGGCATGCATTTTGGGGGATGTTTCTATGTGGATAAGGTTCTGCCAATGGGCTGCTCGGTGTCCTGTGCCCTATTCGAAACCTTCAGTACATTTCTGCAGTGGCGCTTCACTTTCATCAGTGGCCACGCCCTGGTTTGTCATTATCTAGATGACTTCCTTTTCCTTGGTGAGGGTCAGTCTGGGCAGTGTCAGTTGGCATTAGAGATTTTCCAAGCTATGTCCACAGAGCTGGGTGTCCCTTTGGCGCCGGATAAGACTGAGGGTCCGTGTACGTCTTTGACCTTTTTGGGGATTGAGATCGATACCCAGGGTATGATGGTGCGCTTGCCTGCTGACAAGGTGCGGGAGACATCTGATTTCATCAGGTTGGTGTTGGGTGAACGCAAATTGGAACTTCGGAAGGTTCAGAAACTTTTGGGGTGCTTGAATTTTGCGCGTCGAGTTGTTCGGGTGGGTAGGACGTTTTGTAGATGTCTGGGCCTATCTATGTCTGGCGCCAGCCTTCCTCATCATCGGGTGCGCATTACCACAGCTGTCCGAGCCGATATGGGTATCTGGCTGCGTTTCCTACAGGATTTTAATGGCGTGTCCTTGTTTTTTGCGGACGAGGACATCGTTTGGCAGGTGTAGCTTTTCATGGATGCATCTGGACCTAACGGCTTCGGCATCTTTTGGGAAGAGCGTTGGTGCGCGGCTGGCTGGCCGGTGCATTGGCGGGAGCAAGGTCGCAGCATAGCGTTTTTGGAACTGTTCCCGTTGTTGGCCGCTCTGTACATCTGGGGGGATGAGTTCCAGAATCGTTCCGTGTTGTTCCACGTGGACAATATGGCAGTGGTTGACCGCGTTAACAAGCAGAGGGCCCGGGATTTGCATGTGTTGAAGCTGTTGCGTGCTTTCATGTTGCGGTGTTTACAACTGAATATTGTCTTTAAAGCTAGACATGTTCCGGGAGCCACTAATTGTATCGCTGATGCTTTATCTCGCTTTCAGTGGTTGGAATTCCGCAGACTGGCTCCTGGGGCGGATCTGGAACCGACTGCGATCCCACAGTACGTATGGGCCTTGGGGGATTGAGGGTCCAACAGTTGGTTGAGAATTCAGTGGCTGCCTCCACCCATCGGAGTTACTGGAAGGCTTGGCAGGAGTTTTTGCAGTTTGGTGAGGAATTGGTAGGTTCGACACGGGCTGTTTTGTCTGATGAGCAATTCTTGTTGCAGTTTGTTTTGCATTTGGCGGACAAAGGCCTCTCCCACACGACAATTTCGGGCAAGTTGGCTGGGGTATCTTTTTACGGTCAGCTTTGGTGGGGGAGGGATCCTGTTGGGGGGGTGTTGGTTCGGAAAGTTTTAAGAGGTTTGGGTAGGTTTCAGGCTGGTGCTCAGAAGTTACGGCAGCCGGTGACTTTTGATTTGCTTTAGCTGCTTTTTTTTATCAATTGGATGTGTGCTGTTATGATGCATTTGAGTGTCAGAATTTTTGTTTGTGTTTTGTGTGGTTATTGTTTGGGGCGTTTCGGGCCTCTGAGTTGCTGGGTTTGCGGGATAGGGTGGGTATGACTAGCAGTGAGGTGGTGGTGGAGCATGACAGGGTCCGCCTGTGGTTGGGTATGTCCAAGACTGATCAGATGGGGAGGGGTAAGTGGGTCTTTTTGGGGCAGAGCGGTGTGGATTCTTGCTGCCCTGTAGGGGAATGGGAGGTTTTTCTGACATCCCCTCATTTTGCCCCGGGAGCTATTTTTTGTCATGCGGATGGCAGTCCAATTGTTGTTTCTCAGTTGTTGGCTGTTCTTCGAAAGGTTTTGTTGGGTCTGGGGCGGGATCCTTCTCAATTTGGTACCCATTCATTCCAGATTGGGACAGCGACGGAGGCCGCCAGGTTGGGGTGGGATTGGTCCCAAATTCGCCGCATTGGGCGTTGGCGATCGAGATGTTGTGAGAAATATGTAAGAAAATAGATAGCCTTTGCTTTGCCTAACATTTGTTTTTCTCCTAGGTCCTTGGCATTCGGTGGCTGGAGCAAAAAGGAGGGTGTGGATTCTTGGCCACTCTTTTGTTAAAAGGGCTGCTGTAGCCGCTGCACGTCAGCTTTGTGGTAGATCTCTGGGTTTAAGCAGTCTGACACATGAAGTTTCCTGGCATGGCACAGGGGGCATGCGTTGGGGCGGCCTCTTTCCCGCCTTGACTGCTCTGGTTTCGGGGGGTTGGGGGGGCCCGCCTGATCTACTGGTGCTGCACCTTGGAGAAAATGATTTAGTCTCTTTATCCGGTTTGACTTTGCTCAAGTTGATGAAAATGGATCTCTACGTCATCAAGACCGCCTGGGTGAGCACCATGGTGATCTGGACTGAGTTTGATTACAATGAACTGGGGCGCGGAATTATTCAGCCATGGAGAAAGCACGAAGAAAAGTGAATCGTGCTATGAGACTGTTTTGTAAACATTTATGCATCTACAGTTTGGCTCACCATCATTTGCAAATTTCTGAGACGCATTTATTTTGTGAGGATGGTGTTCACCTGTCCCAATTGGGCCTTTCATTTTATCTTTTAGAATTACGGGACTTGGTAGCTAAGGTACTGGAAGTGCAGTTGTGGTGTGCTCCTTCCCTTCCTCCTTGTCTTTGAGTGGGGCAGGAAAACGCTAAAGGTTTTCCTGGGTGGTGGTTTTTCTAGTGGGGGTGGGCAGCCTGGAGCGGGTTGGCCATCCTGAAAGGGTAGTTTATTGGGAAAGTCAGGGGGTATTCTTCAAGAGTTAGTGGTTCTGGTTTTAGTTAGGTAGGGATGTTTAGTCATGCTGTAAAGATTGGAATTTATTAAATAATTAATGTGTTCAACAGATATTGATTTACACGCCTGTCTTAAATAAAGTGGCCTTTCTTGCTCTTGAAAGAAGTTGTGGACAGTGATTTCTTGCGCGAGGGGGGATCCAGGGAGAGCCGGTCTCTCCCTGGGTGCGTTCGCACGAGGCACGAACTGGACAGGGCAGGTGTGGCTGATTGGAGGGGAGGTGATAAAAGGGGCTGGAGGCAGGCGAAAGGGAAGTGCGCAGGGGGAGGCAAGGAAGGGAGGTTCGTTTTGCCCCACCCACCCTTCCCCTTTTTTCTAGCTAGGTTTTACTTTGCAGTGCTCTAGGCGCTGCTCCGGCCTTCGGGCCTTGCCACTTTTAGTACAGGTGTCTTGGTTCTTTTAGTAGGCGGTTTTTCTAGTGGGGTGGGCAGCCTGGAATGGGTTGGCCATCCTGAAAGGGTAGTTTATTGGGAAAGTCAGGGGGTATTCTTCAAGAGTTAGTTGTTCTGGTTTTAGTTAGGTAGGGATGTTTAGTCATGCTGTAAAGATTGGGATTTATTAAATAATTAATGTGTTCAACAGATATTGATTTACACACCTCTCTTAAATAAAGAGGCCTTTCTTGCTCTTGAAAGAAGTTGTGGACAGTGATTTCTTGCGCGATTGCCTGTGTTAAATTTTCTTGAAACCAGTACCAATGGTGGATAATCTTTAGTAACTACACCTTAGTCTTACTTCCCTGACATAGTCTTCATCTTGAAATTGTAGCATCAGTGTCGTTTCTCAACGTTGCTGTAAATAATTAACGTTTTTTGAAGAAATATGTACAAATATATACTTATATATTAGGGGATTGCGAAATTCACGTTATTTGCTTTTGTACAATTCGGCAAAATGTCACCAAAATTAAGCTAAACTATACAGAGTTACGCAAAATGCGAATGTTTTATTTACCACAATATTTTACACCAAAAACATCCTTGGGTAGATTATTTATGCTAAAACGCATTTGATGCAAAAAATGATTGCAAATAACAAAAGCACAGTGAACAACAGACACTCCCATTCTTTTGTTCTTGTGTGTTTGTGGTAAATTTTGACCAGAAATTATGCATTTCTGTGTAAATGTTTAATGCAAGTTGGAGCATAATTGTGCAACGTTGGTGGTGGCATCTTTTCAGGAATTTTGCATAGTAGGTGTAACACAAAATTCCCAAAATTAGATGTAATTAAAATTTCAGTCAGACCTGACTGTTATCAATGCTGGGATAGAATCTGATGGATGGGTCACTAGAATATAATCAGCATAATATAATACTATATTGTCTCCCTCTACTGTGCAAATGCTATGTAACCTATTATCTTGTAGGGCGAAGGCCTGTGGTTCCAGGTCTATCAGAAACAATAATGGGAAAAAGCAGAAAACTTTGGGAAAGTCCCTCTTTTCGCGTGGTCACCTTCATTTTCTTTTTTGTTGATAATGCTGCTAGTTTTTTACCTCTGAACTGTGAGGCACTGCTATCCAGCCCCAATGTATGTCCTTTGACCTTTGAAATCTGGTAAAATTGGCTAACTCGTAATTGGCATATGTTATATCCCTGAAAGGTGATAGTGCAGGCAAAATGTTTGTTTTACCAGGTTCAAATGACAGTTTAAACCTTCACACATGTTGAAAAGGCAGGTGTGAGACATGTTTTAAAAGGCTACTAAAGTGGATTGCACAATAGGTGCTGCAGGCTAACTAGAAGCAATTGATTTACAGGCCCTGGGTAGTGTACCACTCTACTAAGGACATACTAGTTAATTAAATCTGCGGATTGGGCGTAAGCCAATTTAACAGTGTTTAAAGGAGTGAGCACAAGCATAAACTTTGACACAACTCCTCGGTAGTTCATTGCATGAGGATTCCATTCCTCAGGAATGGAAATATGCCACAGTTCTTCCTCGTCTGAAGAAACCCAACTTGGATCTGGCCAATTGGTCGAATTAGTGACCTATTTCTTACCTCCTTATTCAGTCGAACATTTTAGAAAAATATGTCTGTAGACCGCTCTCTGCTTTTGTGGAGTCTCGATTTTTTTTCATGATTCCCAATCAGGGTTCAGAGCAGGACTCTGTACCGAGTCCACCCTCCTGGTTGTTACAGAACACTCCAGGATACCCCTAGATGAAGGGTTAAACTGGAATGGCACGAGGAGCAAAGAAATGATGGATTTGGCTCAGATCTCTGAATGTTTGCCATTGTTCAGTATTCTGTCCATCAATTGTTCTTTATGCAACAGTATACTGAGAGGCACATTGCCTACACATGAGAGGGAAAAATGATAGTGAAACTGTCAAATAAATAGAAGAATAAAATAAAATATCGCCCAACAATTGTCAACTCCTTCTTACAACAAGCAATCCAACTAGGGATGGCTGACGGCTGCGGTAATAGCCAAGGACCTACAGCTTTCTATTACTATGGATGAAATTAAAGTCAAGGCCATACACAGCATTAGGTAATAGGTTGAAATGTGACAGTATTGACCATTCTTTTGGATAAAAAAGATACCCTTTGTTACCTGAGCACTGGGAATATTTTGTGCTTGCAGGAAACTAGGACCACTGTACCTACATCAATCCAAGGCTACCATGCAATTCATATTATTGCACAAAAGAAGAACCTTTTTGAAAGACCTATCAGTGGGTTATCTATCTTTGTTCGATATCCAGCAGAAAACAAGAGACAAAAGCTTTCAACCATGATTTGCAGGCCTTCAAACGTGTAGGCCTAGTAATGGATGGGTAACCTATGGCTATATACATCCATCGAGACAAGTAGGAAAAAAAATAGTTCAGGACATTTGTGACCAGATTTGGGGGGTCCTTTATGAGCACCTAGGCTTTGCAGTCCTCTTTGTAGGTGACTTTAATAAACGTAAGCCGCTGTCATTCGAAATTTCAGGGAGGCTTGTATCAAAGAATATGACTTGGGCACATGCGATCAGCAAGGATGCTCAGAAGTGAAGTACCGAAAAATATATTACAACCCAAATAGAGCCATACTTACAAATAGCCCCAATACCAATTACCAATAATCAGTCAGTTGGCAGTGTAAAAGGTCCAATCGTTTATTATAACAAACAAACTCTGCCAGAGGAGCTCCTTGCGACCTAACCCCACGAGGTCCGCCAAGAAGACTGCTGGCACATTATCAACAGATCACATATATATTGTTACCTAAGAAGGAAAAATACAAGCTGGTACAGGTTGGTGCAGGGGAAAGATCATATATGGGAGACAAAGCGCTCTTAGTTTAGCCCATCTCGTTAAAGCAAGGTCGTGAGGGCAACTCCCTTCTGCTAACTCAGAGAAAGTCCGCACAGCACCCCTTGGAATGTGCTTATCCAGCCTACCCCCACCTACAACCTTGACAGGCCTAACGTGCAGAAGCAGCAGCTTGCTACAGTGGTACTATTTTTCAGGAGAATGGCATGGGCTAAATGCAATGATAGGATTTTGTTAATGCTGTGAGTGGACCAGGCCACAAAATGGCGCTGGTGAGTCAAGCGGTACTGCCTATGATCAGGTGCAAAAATGTGTAACATAGTGTATACTAATCCCTAAGTTACTACATATTGTGTGCCTATTAGTGTTTGCGTCTCCACATTAGCCTACTAGGTACATCACGCTAATTACTAAAAGTAACTACATGTTTTACTAGGCCCAAATCGAATTCTGGTTCCCTGTTTGGATTTTGGCAATAACTAGAGATTAAGACCAGACGCATTGGTGTAACTTGTGGAAGAAGTTTACACCTGGCTGGTCTGCTCTCGGGAACGCCGGCGGCTGAGATTGGGTAGCACTCTGACAAATCTGGAGCGGTGCTTGAAAAAGCGGGCTTAGCCAGCATAGTTCGGGAGGTGAACCATGAATGCCGTCGGATGGTCCGTAGGTCGGTCTGTGGTTTAGAGAAACCTGTGTGGCTATCTCTAGGCAGTCTAAGGGCAAGACTGTTTTGTTTGACTTTGCTTTTGGGTCCTTTTCTTTTGGATTTGGAAAGAGTTCTCCATAGGTGGGAGTCGACGGGCTCCGCCTCTTGTTTGGAATAAGTTTGTCTTGTTTTCTATGTACTGTAGTCAGATAATTTGTGTGAGATTGAATTTGAATGCAAAAATGGCCATGTGTATGACCATGTGGCTGGCTCAATACCGCCCCGTCGGACCCACTTTTCGAGTTCTCCATGACCAGAAGTCACCAAATTCTAAGTTCCAAATTCAAATCCAAAGGATATCCAACACAAAACAAGACAAGACACTCACCTGGTGCACTCAGGTCTTCACTGACAATTCTCGTTAGACCAATGTGGCCCATTTTTGGGTTACACCTGAAGGACTCTTGCATGGGGTCACTAGCAGCTGGGGCTCTCTCGATCGGGAGAGCTGAGCAGACCCCAAATTCTTTGGTCGATCCTTCCCCCCAGATCAAGATCACCCTTTCCAAAGTCCTGTTTCTTTCTGATTACAGAGGGACGACCCCAACGTGGAGTCGCCAACTGAAGTACCGAAAAATATATTACAACCCAAATAGAGCAATACTTACAAATAGCCCCAATACCAATTACCAATAATCAGTCAGTTGGTAGTGTAGAAGGTCCAATCGTTTATTATAACAAACAAACTCTGCCAGAGGAGCTCCTTGTGACCAACCCGACGACGTCCGCCAAGAAGACTGCTGGCACATTATCAACAGATCACATATTTACTGTTACATTTCGAAACCGTTACCTAAGAAGGAAAAATACAAGCTGGTACATTTTGGTGCAGGGGAAAGACCATATATGGGAGACAAAGCGCTCTTAGTTTAGCCCATCTCATTATAGCAACGTCGTGAGGGTAACTCCCTTCTGCTGACTCAGAGAGAGTCCGCACAGCACCCCTTGGAATGTGCTTATCCAGTCTACCCCCACCTACAACCTTGACAGGCCTAACGTGCAGAAGCAGCAGCTTGCTACAGTGGTACTATTTCTCAGGAGAACGGCTTAGGCTAAATGCAATGATAGGTTTTCGTTAATGCTGTGAGTGGACCAGGCCACAAAATGGCGCTGGTTGAGTCAAGCTGTACTGCCTATGATTAGGTGCAAAAACGTATAACATAGTGTATACTAATCCTTAAGTAACTACATATTGTGTGCGTATTAGTGTTTGTGTCTCCACATTAGCCTACTAGGTACATCACACTAATTACTAAAAGTAACTACATGATTTACTAGGCCCAAATCGAATTCTGGTTCCTCAGAAGGCAGATGAAAAACCATGTTTAGAAATATTTCAACATTCAACAATGTGTTCCTGAGCAATTACTTGTGTACAAGGTGCGTGGAATACAAGTTCACAACTAGAGCTGAAAGTGACTGTCATCCCGTGTCACTTAACATCAACTTGAGCTCCAACGTCCACATAGTTGTCATACCAGCTGGACAATCGCCGTCAACCAAAGCCAAACCCCTGTTGAAAAAAATTAAGGGGCATATTATCAAGGATAAAAATGTGATAATGGGCTTGATAATATGCCATAGAGAATTCCAATAGAAGCCCATGTTAACTCCAGAACATGGGCTTCTATTGGAATTCTCAAGGGCATATTATCAAGCTCATTATCGCCGCTTTAGGGGCAGTTTTCTGCCGCTAAAGCGGCGATCATTTTAATGCCGTTCCTTAATAATATGCCCCTCAGTGTGGGCCTGGAAGTTTACTCCAGTACAGACCTCGTGCCCTCTATCAAGAACTGACCTTGGTAGAAAAAGAATGGGTGACTCTAGTAAGAGATCTACACACTAGACTAACTTCCTATATGATTTGTACAAAATCACAGCTGCCAATGAGACCCACGTAGAAATCAAATACTAAGGAGAAAGAATTCAAATGAAGCAAAACGATGTGCTGGCTGGCTGAAATCAAGTACAAGTGGCAGAAAGGAACGGTGGCTAAAAGAAAGTTAAAAGTGGCAAAGAAAAATCACAAAAAGACAGCCTGGGCCTGCACGGTCTAGATGCTGGAATGGGCGGGCCCAGGAACAGGAAGGATCGGGAGGGGACATGGTGAGGTAAGTAGGGCTGGGGAAAGATTTTGTGGGATGAGGTGTAGTTTTTAATGGTTGGGGTAGATATTAGTGTTAGCCGGTTGTGGTTGGTTTTAGGGATTTGGGTTAGGCAAGTTTTTAGGGCTCAAGGTGAGTTGGGTAATTTTTAGGGCTAAGGGGAGGGGGTTACGTTTTAAGTCTCAGGGGGTGGGGTAGTTTTTAGAGCTCAGGGGGTAAGTCAGGGTAGTTTTCAGAGACGAGGGTCTAGGAAGTTTTTAGGGCTCAGGGTGGGGCAAGGTCATTTTTATGAGTTTGGGGTCAGAGTACTTTTTAGGGCTTGGGAGGGTCAGGGTACTTTTTAGATTTCAGAGGGGGGCGGGTTAGTGTTAGACCTGGCCCAACCCATATCTAATAGTTTGTTTTTAGGTTTGTGGGGCAGGGTAATTTTTAGGGCTCTGGGTGGTTGGGATACATTTTAGGGCTCAGGGGGTCTTGAGTGTGAACGTTACCACACATATTGATTTACCAGTCTTGTCTTTACAACGAAATGGTGTGGTAAACACATGTGTCATATAGGCATGTGTGGTAAAGGAATGCATTGTTCAGACGCATTTGTGGTTTTGGCAGCGTTGTTGAGGCACATGAGGTTTAGCTATGTGTGACTCTATCATGCAACCATTGTAGCCTTAGAAACATTTAAAGGTCAAGGCACAGCCCTGGCTATAATTAGGGGTGGAAGCTGACAAAAGTCAAAGGCCAAACACTTCATTGAGGTCAGTTTACGTCTTGTTTGCATGGCATCATTATGACATTCCTTCTAGTGGTGGTGGCTGAAAACAGAGCTGACAAAGAGGATTAGTTAAGTTCCATGGTGCTGACTTAATTCCACTCTATCTCTCTGATTTTTAAAACTGTTATGTGGTAGGGAACTAATTGTTTTCTATGAATTGACGCAGAATGTATGCAATTGTTTGCTGAATTAAATTTGCATTGAATCTGGTACTGTTTTGATTCAGGGTCCCTTTTAGTCACCCTTTTTAGCATTTTGATTGTTCTGTTTAGTCACGCTTACTAAACCTTTTTTATGGAAGTTGAAATCTTCCAGCTGGACAATGCTTCAACTTGGACTGGCTGTGTGGCTCACGTCCAACCCACAGAAGGGCCATTGTATTTGTCTCATGGCATCAGCCTACACTGTCTGCCCTGTACATCAGCAATCAACATATTTCTCCTCGCTACTTTCCCATGTTTTCTACCTGTACCATCACTTTTGTGTCCCCATGTCAAATGTTGGGCCCTGTTTCGTGTTTGTACATTTATTTATTTATTTATTTATTTATTTATTTATTTATTTATTTTTGCAATTTATTGAGCGCACAAATACCCTTAGGTGTCTCGGCGCTATTGAGGAGAGATCCATGTTGATCGAAAGGTAGCCTAGGCTTGATCAAAAAGCCAAGTCTTCAAATGCTTACGAAATGTTAACAGTGAAGGGCTCTTTTTTATGTGGAAAGGAAGTGTGTTCCACAGTCTAGAGACCGCGACAATGAAGCGCCTGTCTCCCCAATTTACCTTCTTCGTACGGGGAACTGGCAGTAGATGGGCTGTAGAAGAACGTAGAGTTCTAGTTGGCATGTATGTGCATAGGGCTTTTTTCAAGTAATGCGACCCTATATTATTTATAGCCTTATATGTGATGCACAAGGCCTTGAATTTTGTACGGCTTCAAAATGGAAGCCAGTGTAGTTGTCGAACAATAGGGGAGATTGATACAAATCTAGGTGTCCGTGTCAGTATTCTAGCCCCAGCGTTTTGGATTAGCTGCATTTTGCTCATGACTCCCTCCTGAGCATTTAGCAATAGTCCGTTGCAGTAGTCCATTTTGGATAGTACTAACGTGCACATAAGGGTCTTGCCTGCATACAGCGGAAGAAACTGCAGTAGTTTCCTGATCATTCGGAGGGTATAGAATGATGATGAGACCACTGCGTTTGCGTGACTCATGAACGACAGCTTCTCATTAAATAAAACCCCTAGATTTCTAACCTTTTTAACTGGAGTTGGGGGAGAACCCAGATCTGTCGGCCACCAAGTGGGAGACCAAGATGGAGTCAACCGGCCAAAGATCAGGACCTCGGTCTTTTCCGAATTCAGCTTTAAACAGTTATGGTCCATCCACGTACTGATTGCCATCATTCCATCCTGAAAATTTGCTGCCACTGCTTCTCCGTTGTTCTGGATGGCTAATATCAGCTGCGTATCATCAGCGTACGATGTTAACCCTATTCCATAGGACTTAATTACCCTCGCCAAGTCCGACACATAGATGTTAAATAGTGTCGGACTCAGCGAGGAGCCCTGGGGAACACCGCATGGTAGTGAGAATACAGGAGAGTAGAAGTCACCCAGTTTAACAATTTGGGAGCGGTCTGACAGAAAAGAAGCCAGAAGAGATTTGGCTTTGTCTATGATGCCCAGTTTGCCTACACGGTTGATCAGGATGTTATGATCAACCGTTTCGAAGGCAGCAGATAAGTCCAGCAGGATGAGCACTGCTGCACCTCCCTGGTCCATAATGTCTCTGACTTCATCTGCAGCTTTTATTAATGCTGTCTCCGTCCCATGGCCTTTTCTAAAGCCAAATTGTGTGTCATCGAGAAGATTGTTCTGGTCGATGTAATTAGTTAATTGGCTGTTCATAATCTTTTCGATTATGTTAGTAGGGCAAGGGAGCGCTGCAATTGGTCGGTAACTTTTCGGCTCAGCCGGGTCCAGGTTGGGTTTTTTTATAAGGGGTTTGATTATAGCCTTCTTCCAGATTGAGGGGTAGTGTCCCGAAGAAAACATATTGTTGCAAATTTCTGTTAGCACAGGTGCTATTAAAGTAGAAACTGACTTAAGTATCTGAGGAGGACATGGGTCTAAAGGTGAACCTGATTTAGTTATTGTGATAAGATTTGTTATTTGATTGAGAGATGTTGAACAAAAATTTTCAAGGGTGGTAGAGATAGAGGTGGCATCCTCATTGGAGCTAACAGAATCTCGGTTGACTTGGGCTGAGAAGTTTGAGAAGATGTCATTAACTTTGTGCTCAAAAAATGCCGCTATACTATTGCACAAATTTTGGGATGGTTCAGCAGTAGAACAGACTGGTGGGGTGGCTAATTTTGAGACTACCTGATAAAGCTGTTTGGTTGAATTTTTGGCTGACTCTATTTGCTCAAGATAGAATCTTTGTTTTTCTACAGCTAGCGATTTTCTGTAAGCAGCCAGTGCTTGTTTATATATTTCTTTAGAATTGTTGTTGTAGTCTTTGCGCCACCTCCTTTCTAGGTTTCTGCAACGCTGCCTTTCGAGTCTTAACAATTCAGAGAACCAAGGGGCGGACGGTTAATTTCGATTGGGCATCATCCTTTTAGGGGGAACTAGTTGAGTAAAGGCATTGTTAAGCCATGTATTGTAGTTTTCAGCGGTCATGTAAGGGTGGGTTGTATTATCTGATTGGGTGGAACTTAGAATTGTTTGTAGGTTGGTCACATTCAAGTTCTTCCAATCTCGAAAGTGGACCTGCGAACGATGTCCAGTATGTGGATTATTATCCTTTATAGTTTTAATGGTAAATAATACTACAGCATGATCGGTCCAAATTAATGGTTCTACTTGTGGTGGCAGAATATTTGGGTAATTGGAAAATATGCCATCAAGGGTATGGCCTGCTTGATGGGTGGGGACATTGCTCAATAGTTTCAGGCCAGCCGATGACAAGTCAGTAATTAGGACAGAGGTATCCCTATTGGTAGTGTCTTCTAGGTGAAAATTGAAATCACCTAAGATGGTATAATTTGAATTTGTTGCTACTGGCTCTAACAGGAGATTAAGGGCTGTTAAAAAAGTGGTTAGAGAGGTGGGTGGACGATAAAGAAATGTACCATTAAAGGATTATGCCAGAGAAAGCGCAAAGAAAAAGGTTAGTGCTTCAGCGGCTCCAATATTTAGAGGTTCTGTTCTAAGAGTAAAATGTTGTCTATAAATGACAGATATTCCACCTCCTCTTTTATCTAAGAGTCTGTCCTGTCTAACTACCAGATATCCTTCAGGAATGGCAGAGCGGAAATCTGGGCTGTACGCTTGATCTGCCCAGGTTTCTGTGACAAAGAGGATGTCTATATTTTTGCTGGTTAGTAGTTCGTAGATGTCATCTTTATGTTTGGATAGGGATCTCGCATTGATAAGTGCGCATAGAGTGTTGTTCTTTCCTTGAGCTTGGACCGGATTATATGATATACGATGTGCAATGGACGAAGTAAACTTATAAGCACATGTAGCACATTGTAATGAATTAGGGTTAGTAAAAGTATCGAGCTCAAAACATGGATATCATACATATTTTAAGGTGTAGTAACTCAATGCCAATAAAACATCTCTCCAATTAAATTGTAGTAATGAATCCGGAGTAATACATTTTCTGGATACCCTTGAAACTGTGGGAGTGTTCCCCCACACACCATGCTGGACATATCCTTGACAGGATTTGCTCGTACCATATCACCCTAACTGTTAACTCCCCTGTTTCTCAACTATGTTTACATCACATGCTCATTCCATTTAGGATTAAACTTACTTGTGTTAGTGTCTGATTTGTCCCTTCTATTGGTGACCCTAGGATTGTTCATAAATGGAATAACATTTTAAACAATCCGTATCTAAGTAATTATGCTTCAGTTCTCAAACCCTCTTTATCAGGTGACACCAAGATAGACACTCAGCGTTTCAAGTCCTGGATGACTATGCTCAGTAATACACTACTCCCCCATTTATTTGGATTAGGTAACCTGCTACCAAACTGTCAGCACCCTTGTATACACAACAGCTGGCAGATGTACATCTTCACTGCAGGCAATTAGAACGAAGATGGTGAAGAGCATATAAAACAGATGAACTTACCCAGTTTAGAATGGCTCTTAAAGCCTATCAACAACAAATCAAATTAGAAAAAAGACTACTATGCCACAATACTAGCAACAGTAGGATCAGACCAAAAACATTTTCAAATTGTGCAGTCCTTTACTCATTAAAAAGTATTAGAGAATGATATTCCTACTTCTCAGATTTTCGGTAACCAAATTGCCAAACAGATTTCAATATGGTACCTACTTCCCCTGTAGATTTAGTACCAAATTCCTCCAACACTAGACCTCGCCTTCAGGCAGGGATGAAGCGGGCTTGAATGAGCCACCGGTTCAGAGCACAGTACCATGTGCATGGACACCATTTTGGAGTCAGGCAGAGCCCTGTGAAGTTTTGGGACATCGACGTTACCCACTTTAGACCACAGCAATCAATGGGCTCCTTGGTAAGGAGAATAATAACCTAAAGGCTGCCCGATGTACATAGCGGTGCCGCTATTGTTTTTGTAAGCCCTTTTAATCTGAAAGGATTTCTTTTATTCAGATACAGCTGCCATTTTCAGGTCAGGCAAGCCGATAAATAGAGCAGCCTCCTGAGAAAAGAAGGCACAGACCTTCCACATACCTCTGGGGTAGAAACAAGGAGCGGGTGAAAAGCGGAGTCCTCTGAAGAGCCTTGTATGGTAGTGCTTTACTCCCGGTTCAATTACCACTGCCAATGTTTCCAATGCTGCGAGGGACCGGCTGCCATTTTGAGAAGCAGAGACCTAAGGCAATCGATAACAATCTAAAATGCCTCAAGTAGCATGCAAGTCTTGATCCATCTCCCGGAAAAGCTCATTGGTAGGTTCATCTGTAGTTTGGGTGCACCGTCTTCTGGGTAAACTGAGGTCAGTGGAACACCTCCCTCAGCCACTACGTGTAGTCTTGCATCTCAGATTACTTTTGGGAATCGGGCCCAATATTTTCAAGTATGGATTTTGTTGCTGAAATCAACATATTAGCATGACCCAACAAATCTATAGATCGGGTACTTAGAAAATGGCTCAATGCCTAATGCCAGTATTACGTATGATATTTACATAATGGGTTACAACTTTGAGCAAGACAATTATCATACCTGATTCCCATACTACATTAATCAACAAATTCTGAATATGTCTTGTATCTCGGATGTAAGAAGGTAAATAATCCACATAAGGCCATAAAAAAATCTACTAATTCTTAAATACTCGAGGTAGATCTACCTGGTGGATAAGGTAGATCTTTCTGTATCTTTGGAAGTGTATACAAATATGGAATCCGGGGAAGATCATCAAATAAATAACAGTATTCTTCATCATTAAGTAATCCATCATTGTGCCATAAGTTCCTTTAAATAATTTAGTCAGTTCCATAATTGGTTTAGAGTTCAATCTTAGAACACAAACAATAACATAACATGTATTTGTAAAGCACACCTTCATCATCTTGGCGCTGACTAACTGATGTTTATTGTTACCCAACTCAATGGCACTCATTTTATTGAAGTCAGATGGATGAAAGGCTGAGTGGACCTGCTGGGATTTAAACCTGTGGCCATGAAATCAACCATAAGCCCCTGCAGTGGATACATTATTTCACTGAGACACCAGACCAAGGACTCACCCAGTTGTTCATAAATCTCAATGTCATAACCGACTCAATCCATAACCACAATAGTTCCTACTTTATCTGCTTCTCTGATCATCAAGTTCTTATTTTCTTTCAGCTGTCTCAAGACAATGCATTTTCCTACATACAAATTAACTCAACCCATTCCTGGTCATCAGACGTGGGTTCTCCAGCTAATTTCTGCTGAAACTGATGCATTGCCTTGACTACGTGAGAATGTCCAGCACAGTGCTGCATCAACTTCGATGCAGAGGCTGTTTGGTGATGAAGAAACCTCTGCTAGCATGGCTCGATGACAACGCAGTGGTGGCTCGGTGACAAAGCTTTCCATTCACTTCAACAGAGCTAGATGATGACGTGGGACCATAACTTTGAAGCTGGACGATGCAGTAGACTCTTGATGTTGACAAAAGCTTGTACAAAAAGTATTTCTTCAGAGTGACTGGTCTGGTTCTTGTTGCCAGCCGTCTTGCCCTCCATAACTGTCAGACCTAACTTTTACTTTGTACTGGTTCCTCTTCACCTCAGGTAACCTTTTGACTGATAGTCTTCTAAATACTATTTTTGGTTTATTCTTGAAAAATTCAAATTTTGACTTCTACAAATTCGATTTTTGTCATTTGGATCTTGTTTTACTCAGATTATTATAAGCTGTTGTTCAAAATCTTTGTGGACTCTTTTTGTGGTGTTTTCATTGAGTTGCTGTAATTTAAGTGTTACACAAAAAAACACTTTACACATTTGCCTCTTAAATTAAGCCTTATTGGTCTGTGCCAAGCTACCAGAGGGTGAGCCTGTGTTAATTTAGGGTTTGTATCTGACTTACCCTGATTAGAGTGGTGGTCCCTACTTGGACAGGGTGCAAACCACTGCCAACTAGAGACCCTATTTTCAACAGCCTTGTTTCCTGATTCAGAATATGACCTACTATAAAAATGTGCTACTATTGAGGTTGTATTTAGACGTTCCCTCTCCTACGTCTAACACCTCTCCTTCACTATTAAACAAATTGCTTCGAAAAGCAGAACTCCTACTTACTATAGAGGACTTCTTCTTTAAGAGGGTAGGCTCATCATTTTTAACCAGATGATCATACCTTTTTGCAAAGGTATAGTCTATCTAATCCCTTTTTGGTTTTCTAGGTGTACACTGCTTAATTTCCTCCACTTTAATCTCATATTCCAACATAGCTTGGTTTTGTGGATGTTAACAGTGTCATTGTTCACTCCTGACTTTACTAGGTGTTAAAATTACGAACACATTTTTACAAAATCGTATGTAAACTGTTGACATTTCTTTAAGAGCACAGGTGTCCAATTGAAAAATATCAACCTTTACTCCGTTTGTAGGGTAAATATTTGAAATTAGAAATGCTAATACAGTCAATGGGATCATTTTCTAAAATTGCAAAAGGTAATATGTAACATATCCTGAGAACAGAAATCCCCTCACTGTTGTATTTTTAGTTGTTTCTTAAGGTAGGGTGTCGATACAAAAACATAGTTGACAAAAATATAGTTGTATAAATATCGTTTACAAAAATATCGACACCCTATACCTAAACAGGTAAGTACATAAATATCTACTAAAAAATATTGATGTAATAAATATAGATGTTAAAAATATCGACTTTTGAAATTATTTAAAATTACATTAAATATTTATAAAATATAAATACTATTAACAAAATACATTATATTGCTTTTATATTTTAACTATTTATAACAAATTAACTAAACCTTTTCATTATAAACTTAATAAATGTGTACATATACATATATTTAACACATAAAATTAAATAACAACAATAATACATACATTTATTTAATATATAACAAATATTATTACTTAAAACATTTGATAGCGAAGGGGTAAAAATTACTATTCCCTCTCCATAGGGTGCAACAGTAGGGAAAGCGTTGGATAGCGTAGGGGTAAAAATTATTATTCCCACTCCAGAGGGTGCAACAGTAGGGAAAGCGTTGGATAGTGTTGGGGTAAAAATTACTATTCCCACTCCAGAGGGTGCAACAGTAGGGAAAGCGTTGGATAGCGTAGGGGTAAAAATTACTATTCCCACTCCAGAGGGTGCAACAGTAGGGAAAGCGTTGGATAGCGTAGGGGTAAAAATTACTATTCCCACTCCAAAGGGTGCAACAGTAGGGAAAGCGCTGGATAGCGTAGGGGTAAAAATTACTATTCCAACTCCAAAGGGTGCAACAGTAGGGAAAGCGCTGGATAGCGTAGGGGTAAAAACTACTATTCCCACTCCAAAGGGTGCAACAGTAGGGAAAGCGCTGGATAGCGAAGGGGTAAAAATTACTATTCCCAATCCAGAGGGTGCAACAGTAGGGAAAGCGTTGGATAGCGTAGGGGTAAAAATTACTAATCCCACTCCAGAGGGTGCAACAGTAGGGAAAGGGTTGAATAGCGTAGGGGTAAAAATTACTATTCCCACTCCAGAGGGTGCAACAGTAGGGAAAGCATTGGATATTGTAAGGGTAAAAATTACTATTCCCACTCCAAAGGGTGCAACAGTAGGGAAAGCGCTGGATAGCGTAGGGGTAAAAATAACTATTCCCACTCCAAAGGGTGCAACAGTAGGGAAAGCGCTGGATAGCGTAGGGGTAAAAATTACTATTCCCACTCCAGAGGGTGCAACAGTAGGGAAAGCGTTGGATAGCGTAGAGGTTAAAAATTACTATTCCCACTCCAGAGGGTGCAACAGTAGAGAAAGCGTTGGATAGCGTAAGGGTAAAAATTACTATTCCCACTCCAAAGGGTGCAACAGTAGGGAAAGCGCTGGATAGCGTAGGGGTAAAAATTACTATTCCCACTCCAGAGGTTGCAACAGTAGGGAAAGCGTTGGATAGCGTAGGGGTAAAAATTACTATTCCCACTCTAGCGGGTGCAACAGTGGGGAAAACGTTGGATAGCTTAGGGGTAAAAATTACTATTCCCACTCCAGCGGGTGCAACAGTAGGGAAAGCGCTGGATAGCGAAGGGTTAAAAATTACTCTTCCCACTCCAGAGGGTGCAACAGAAGGGAAAGCGTTGGATAGCGTAGTGGTAAAAATTACTATTCCCACTCCAGTGAGTACAACAGTAGGGAAAGCGCAGGAACACAAAAAAAATTATAAACCATCTGTCAAATTTATTATTAAATGTAATATAGATTATAAACTTATTTAATATATACAATAAAATATATTATTATTAACAAACACCTACACACCTAAAATTAATTGCTCAATTACATTTAATATTTACTAATAATTATTGATTAGTATTGTATTTTCAAAATATTTACATAATAATTAATTGACAGCTTTCACACCATATACACTTATAAACACCACAACACAAACTAAAATGTATTTACTCACTTAAAAAAATAAATTATTTAGTTATAATTAATTAACCATTAATTATTTAATTATTCAATTAAAATGTAATTACTTTACTACATTTTCACTGAAAAATTCCAGTACACACACCTAAAATAATTAAACAATTAACATAATAATTAACATAATTAATTATCAATTAACTAATTGAAATTAGTTAACTAATAATTATTAAACTATTTATATTAAATTAACACATTAATTAATCTATTATTTTATTATATTTAAATTACTTCCCACCCTATTCCCCTATAAACCCACAACCCGCTACGGAACTATTAACACTAAATTCAACATAAAACACATTATTAACTAATAAAATGCTGCAAAATATACTAATTTCACAAACAATACTCATTAAAAACACTAAATTACATATAATTATTAAAAAAACGATATTTTTGTAAACTATGTTTTTGTAAACGATATTTATTAAGCCAACTATATTACTGTTATCGATATTACTTACCTGTCTATCGATATTCTGGTCAAACTATATTTTTGACATCGATATTTCTTCTTGTAGATATTTCTGCGGCGATATTAAGGTAAGTCGATATTTTCCCGTCGATATTCCCGCTCTACACCCGTTTCTTAAGAGTAAAACATATGGTGAAATCACTTGATGGTGAAAATGTACCAATTTTCCTGTTAGGTTGATGCATTTAATAGAAATGTGTAGTAGCTAGGAGGCAGACTTCACATAAGCACCATAGCTGACTGTTCTGTGCATTGCACAATAATCGGAAGATTTAAAAACAATGGCCATATTCTGTGTTAACTAAAAGTAGGTTGATTTATGAAAGTATTGTGGGTATTTAAGCCTTATATTATCTCTCTACCCTGATTTATGCAAATAGGTATTCTTCAAATAGATACATTTCAATATGACTGATGCATGAATGCACATGCTTGTGTTACATTTGTCCAATTAGCCCAATTAAAAAAAAACATAGCAACTAAGAATGTATTGTTTCTATAACTACAGTATTATTATTCAGATTCCATTTCAACAAACCAAAGTGTTTTCTCTTCCTCTTATTTGAGTTTACTTTGCATGTATCTCTTAAATTAAAAATCTCTGTTCTGTTAATATGACAGAGTAAACATATATGTAAAACTCTCCCACCATTTAGAGTAACAAAACTAAAACAACATTGAAATAGCATCTGACTAACGAATCTTGAACAAATCAATTATCAATGAGCATGCAAAAATGTGATTAAACCCAAGTAGTACTAGAGCCTTGTAAATACCATCGCCAGCAACTAAAGGAAAAAATCCATGCTCAATATCTCCAAATCATGAAATGTCCACTAAAATGAGATCTTAAAATCTCCACTCACCTGAAAACGAACATCACATGCAGAGGTAACTTTGTTTACATTGCTGCATTTGATTTGTGAGATCGACAGATAACTCTACACATAAAAAATAAAAGATGCCTTTTTTATGTGCAGACTTCTCCTCCCTGCCTGTGGAGTCTACGCACTCATAAACTTACTATTACAATGCAGTTTTGTGAATCCCAAAACCAACATAAACTTACACAAAAGTGCAAGTTTACCTACATTAATCGGGCCCTAAGTTTAGGTCTGAAATCTAAGGGCCTGATTCACAAAGGTAAACTTAGACGTGAAGTCACTTCAGGTCTAAACTAAGGTACACATAGACCTGAAGTCTAAGGGGTCCATTTCTGAAGTAGTCACGAAGTGCAGTGCACCAAGTTACCTTGCTGTGCTCCACTGCATGACAGGGGAAGGGCAGGAATGAACTGCATTTAAGGCAATATGGTGCATTCCTTCATTTTCCTCTCTGCTAGTGCCCTTGTGGCAGCCTGGAGCCAATGCAGACACCCTTGCAGTGCATGCAGGATTGTTTTTCTGCAGAAAGGGGCACCTTCTTGCACTTTCCTGCACCAGAATTGTACTTAGAGGCATATTGCTCTATCTATGTGTGCTAAAGATCCAGCACAGAGGGAAAGAGGAAGTAAGGAGGTGAAGAAAAGTTATTTAATCGCATTATGCCTCTCCTGGGAAGGCATATCTTTTTGGCACATTCCTGGATTTACCAGTTCTGGTGAATCAGGGAATGCCTCACAATCCATGGGAGTTGTATAGGAACACCCATACAATGCTCATAGGCCGCAATGCAGAATAAGGCAACACAGCTAATTGGTTCGCATTGCCTTTCTCTAGATTTATGGAGCCTCTCAGGGCCATAAAAAGTTGCCCTGCATGGCTTCATAAATGTGACTTAAGGTTTGCATTGTTCTTGCACCATGTTGTGTGGTGTAAGGGCGACGCAAACCATCTTGTAAATACCCCCTACATATAGATCTGAAGTTTAAGGGGTTTATTAGAATGCCAGGTGGATTGCCACCGCCGGCATGGCGGTGGTTATCTGCCCTACAATAACCTCCGCCCACCACCCATTTCCCCCACCATATTAGAATGGAAAGACCATCCGCCAGTTTCCCGCCCTGAAAAGGGGCCTGATATAGTGGCAGTGTCTGCTAGACACCACCATCAATATTATGATTAATGCGGGATTCAACTTTTCCATGGCCGCGTTTCCCCAGGATGTTGGGGGGGTGGGCCGGGGCACATGGGGGGCACCTATGATACCCCTTTGCATTTGCATGCGCAAAGTGGCAGGCACCGCGCGGTGCCTGCCACGTTGGGCATGCAAATGCACAGTGTGAAGCCATAGCATTGTGGCTGGCGTTGCTGTGTGCACCGCCCACCACAATGATGTGAATGGGGGATGCCACCGCCACCGTGGCATCCTAATTGCCGGTGCGGGACCGTCACACCACTAGTGGCCGTTCCCAGCACCGCTACGTCCGTCCGGCATCCCAATAGGCCCCTAAGTTTTTGGAAATATCATTGCACTCCAGTTATTTAACAGCAGGCACAAGATTTCTTACGGTTTACAGGCCTTCACCCTTCTTACCCATGCAAACTGTTTTGACCACAGTGAAGATAGTGTAATGTATTACACTAGTTATCCATCATGAGAATATAATGCCAGTGGTGGGTATAATTAAACATGCTAAGTCGGATATTTCTGAACCTTCAGTTTCTTAGAATATATGCTTTTACAGTTGCCCATCTGCTGCTCGTGCATTTTGATTAATTTTGCACTTAATTGTGTACCAAAAATATATGTGTAATGAGTAATGAGTATTTTTGTATATTTTATAATCATCAGCCTATAATGAATAACCCCAATTCACGCTGTGATCAGTTTATGGTTACTTATTTCTTGATACTTGCTGAGCCATAAAATAATACGTTTCAGGCCCACACTCCTCGATTATAGGAAACATCAAGTAATTAATGAGTCCAGTGTCAGGAAGTATTTTGGCTCTTGAAATGAGGCCAAAACTGCACCCAAAATCTGACGCCTAACAAATAGGATGCTAGTAAAACCACCAATATTATGAAAAGAGGAAATTCATTTTCGAAAATGATACTCACATTGCTTATTTCATGACACATGCTTATTTCAAGAACACACACTTAACAGAAACTGCCTAAGAAATGTTATGAATTCTAAAACAGAAAGTAAATTATGATAATTTATCTACCAAGATAAATACATTTAGGAGCTGCAACCTCATTGTTATACTTGCTCGTAAATGGTCAGAGCTAAAAACAGATCTGACAAGCTCTAGTGGAGATACAAATCACTTTTGTTTTTCCTAAATTCACAGGAACATCCTCGGCTATTCTTCGGAGCTGTGCCTCTGCATCTTAAGCATTCATTATCTGGGGTGAGAATGTTTTTTCCCCTGGAGTATGGCATGGGAGCATCTGAGATTCCAGATGTGCTAGACAATGAACTACTTGCAGAGTGCGCAGGAGAGCAAGGTTATTATTATGAGTCACAGTATGAGGAGACAACAAAACACAAAGAAAAGCTGCCACGTGGGAATGCACCTCCACCTGGAAAAAAGGAAGTGGGAAGAAGTCAAACAGTGTTGTGCCACTCCTGACAGTGAATGTAATGAACGTTGTGTGAGCCAATCGAACATGGTGGGTTGCAAGGGAACTTGGCCCATTGTGGATGAATCATGTCACACTTCTGTTTTAGTCGCTTGCTTTAAAAGGCGTCTGCATAGACTATTTCGAATTGGCTGCCACTAGCACACTTAGGGAATAAAAGTGTTGTTGACGGTCCTTTCTGATCACACGCAATAATTGCTTTTCACTATTTCATTGTCCTGTGCTTCACAGTGTTTATATTTGAGTATTTCCCACAGCATGCCATTTTGAATTGCTTTAAATTCTACAAGATTCGTACACAGCTGCCCTTTTCAGTGGGTTGTCTTCTGATACCTAAACGTACTCTATTTTTTTATTATTTTAATGTTGCAGTAAAAAAGAGCCACAATAATTTTTGATACACTCCAAACAGGCGCTTGCATATATAAACATTTGAGATGTTTTTCTGATAAATAAATGCTGCTATACATAAAAAAGATGCATTAGTTTGAGACTGGCTATTATTTGGTATAATTTTATTTCCAATCCTTTATTTAAATAAATGGTTATAATGCTGTGACATATGTGAAAACTCCGAATTATATCATAACGTTTAAAATAATTTCCAATAAAAATGCCTAGGCCCTGGTTTAGAGTGTGGCAGCCATCAAACTCTAAAAAAGACCTATTTGAGCAGATGTATCATCTTTGCAGTATGCGAGTCCTTAGTAGCGAATTTTAGCGATTCGCTATTAAGAGCTCGCAAAATGCAATGCATGTAGGTTTCACAATAATAATTATGATTCCTACATATTCCTTAAATGCGAATCGGAAATTGTCATTCGCAATAAGGGAATACCTTCCCATTCATTCCAATGGGCCTAGAGGCCTTAGGAATAAATGGGAAGACATTCGCACTTTGCGAGTACCCAATAGGTACTCGCAAATTGCAAATGCAATTTCAAGGGTGCAAGGTTGCCAAAAGGACACCATGTTGCACCCCTGAAATACTCATTTGTGCACATGTGGCATGATTTGAGACTGACTGCAATGGAGCACGGATGTATACAGATTCAAGGTTTAACCCTTTAAGAAGTTTTACCTTGGTACTTAGTCACAAAAATGGAGCTCAACAACTGCCAGTGCAGCAAGACAGACGACTGTAGCAAAAGAGAGATCCATGAGGTCAGATTGCTGTTGGAAATGGTCCTGGTGAAGTGCATGGGTTTTGGGGCGGGAAGCTCTGAGGGAGATGCATTTGGATTTCACACCCATCACAGTCCTCTTGCCAGACATATATCTTTGCACTTATTCATGTTCTAAAAACCTTCAATAGGCAAGGCTGCAGGTTGTAGTCATGTTCTTAATCCTTCAATAGGCAAGGCTGCAGGTTGTAGCTGAACAGAGCTCCACAAAGTTAGATACCTTTTTTCTGAGGTGGGTCTGAACTGTATTCTCTGCACAGGTGAAGCTCTGAGTGGGAGGAACCTAAATGTTCAGCTGAGCAACAATGCACCTTGAACAGATCAGCTTTACAGAAGTTTATAACAATTCTAAGTCCCAGGTTTTCAGGGATAGAGAAGTCCAGAAATACACAGCCAACGATTCCAGGACTTCAGGAACAGCACTTATGGGTCAATACTCACGCCAGCAGGGGCCAAATCAGGGTCCAGAGAAGGTCCAGTTAGGACAGCTGGGCAGTTGCAGGAAAAAGACCTCTTATAACTTGTTGTGTCACTGTAACTTGAAGAGGAAGTCAGTCTTATGACTCATGGAATCCACTTCTTTTTCTGGGTACAAGATGGTGCAGGCTCATTCCTTTAGGGTTCATCTAATGTCATAGACAGCAGGTAAACCCTCTTCTGTTCTTCACAGGTCTAGTGGTGTTCTGAGAAGCAAACCAGTTGATACCACATGTTTGCCGGACGCTAGCTTGTGATTGGGGTTGACCCCTGGTCCCTCCCTAAACAATGGAGTAAAGTTTCACTGGGTTAACCCTACCCACGTTTGCAGTTGTGTCTGTCCTACAGCAAACATTCTCACAGTGCCCCTCACTCTGAAAATCCAAAATGGTGATACCATTCTTGCCTTGAACAGGGCCTGGGTGTATACCCAGAGATGCAGCCATAGTAGTGAGCAGACCCTTCTCTGTGGTCACTCCAAACCAGCTCTGGAGGGTTGCTTTCTATCCATTGGGTTTGGTACATGCCTGACTGGAAGGACAAAAGAAGGGACTTGTCCAGGTGTCATCTGACATCTGCCTGTGACAGAGGAGGCCCCCTTGAATGAAATTTGTTTACGGGGCACAGCCCATGTGATCATGCTGCCAGAGGAACAAAACCCCCTCCCTACAGCCGCACCATTTTGTCTCTGCTTTAGGAACAGTTTCATGCCTATTCAGGGGAATTTGCCAGCTGATTGAGATGTGGATCCTGAAAATGGGCTAAAGAATATTGTGGGACATTAATATCGTAGACGGAATAATGATGGGAGAAAATGTCAAAAGATTAATATGTACAGATTTTCTATACCTAACTGCACATATATGTACATTAACAATATATAGATTTTAAATCAATACTTCCCTACATGCACTTATATTTGGATATTTTGTCACACAATATTTTATCCACATTATTAGTGTGCCATAATATTCTTGTACTCGATATTCAAGAGTACTGTTGCTGATTGATTGCTGGAACTGTCATGTAAATTAGCTTTCAGGAATTTCAGGCTGGGAAAAGGTAACTTTCTTAAAGTAACATTTCCTTAATATTTATTAAAAATCCGTTCTCTAACTAGAGATTGCAAAATCAGTATTTATTATTGCTTCCAAATGTTTCTCATGGGCTAGACAGCCTTCTCACATTGGACATAGCTTCTGGGTGTTAGTCACTGTAATGACATGTTAACATTGCATTTCTACATGTCCTACTTTTAATTACCATGCCAAAAGGCAAAAAGGCATACAAAAAGGCATACTTACGGGTGATCTATTATTATTTAAAGGGAGTGTTAGACCTGTTAAAAGGGTTTGCTTTGACAAGCTGAAGTGCATGTTTTACATTGATCCAGTCACATTGCAGAGAGTAGTCCTGCAGTCATGTTTGCACTATCAATTTTGTGGATTTCACAGTGAGTACTGCAGGCCACTTGTGGCATGTAACTTATAGACCCTGGGTATACTTTGTATCATATCCCAGAAACATATAGACAAGTTTGATATACCACTTAGGGCATGCCAATCCAACCCTGACAAAAGACACTTTACTATTGGTTAGCGGGGTAAAGAACACAGAGTTCTGCAGCCAGCAAAACCAAATAGGGAAAATATCTGGGAGAACACAGTACAAAAGATGGCCACTTCCTGCAGTCATCACAGACTTAAATTTCTGGACCCTATTTTTGCTGATATTAGAACTTAGATATTAGAATGAGAGGAGGACCCAGAACATAAGTTGATGGTCACAGAGAGATGTAGGAAGAACTTCCAGTGGGTTACAGTGAATGGAGTCCATGTTACAGCTGTGTGGAATATGTGTGCCAGCTTGACAATGAACGAAATTTGCAGGGAAAGATCTGTAGGATAAGGAATGTCAATAATGGAAGTATTACTGCTTTAAGGCCTGGTCTTCTTAGAGTGAAGGTGGAATGCTGCACAGGGGATGGTAAGTATCTGTCCCCATTTGCCTTAAATTGCATCCTTGCCAGTGAGCTACCATAGGTGGAAACTGAACTAGTAGATAAGGGCATCCATGTATCACAGGAGAAGCTCTAAGGTTACAATATAAGGACTAAGAGGAAAGTAGTATGTCTCAAGCAGATGGACGACCAGTTGCCCAGGGTTTACCTGCTTTGACACAAGAAGACATTAAGAGTGGCACTGGTGAGACCACTTCCATCCAGGAGATATTGCCTGACCTACAAAAGAGAAAAGTGGCAGGACTCCTGAATCAGGCAGGCACCTGCATAATACAGAAATAATGCATCACCCGTGATGTTTCCTCTGTGTCCACAATGAAAGTCCTTGATTGCAGTGGTTGGTTTGGACCCTGAGTTCAAGGGCCTGGGTCAGGGTGTCACCCTTTAGATGACGGACGTGAGACTAGAAAAAAGTGTCTGTGGACAGAGTTTATAACCTTACTCTGTGATTTGCTATGTGGGACTAGTACAGAACTTTATTCGTAAGGATTATGGCTACCCACACAATTACTGCTCAGCAGGTAGTTGGTATTCTTTTTGAATCATCTTCTGGCCATTATTATGAGACTGACAGTGCGTCTGAGGCAGAGGAGGAAGTGCAAGATTCTGGCAGTGAGTTTTCTGTCCACGAGGTATCATCTGATGATGTAGATACTAATGCAGATGAAGCTACTCTCAGTGCTGTTGAAGTACATATTTTAGAGGAGGACACTGATGTGTTGATAGTGTAGCAAGAGGCATCTGGATTTCAGCCTGGGACTGCAAAGCATCCCATTGGAAGTGCTGGACTCTGGCTTGATCCAAACATGGTGCAGCCGGTGTTGCCTGCCTTTAGTGATGATGCCGGGTGTAGAGTGAATTTTGTAATATTTTTGATGAATTTTGGCTATCAGTTTACTAGGAGACTGAGGGGAACGCTGTGTGATAGGACATTTGTACCAGCACAGTGATTAAACACAGAAAATTCAGAAAAGTTAGATTTTTTATTCAGCTAAATTTAAGGCCTACAGGGGATTCCGGGTAGGAAAACACTGGGGGATTTACACAAGCTATTCCTCCCTGTACTCCCCCGGGTGTCTAGTTTTCAGAATGTCTGGGTTTTGTAGTTTGCCCTAGATGGCCACCAAGCTCGGGGCCAAAAACCAAGGTGACCTTCCTAGCAAAACGTAGTCATTTTGTGCTAGGGAGTTTTGATGTCTCCCCAATATGTTATGGCCCTTTCCTACAGCGGGCACTTGGTCCACCCACACAATTGAGGTGCCATTTTATCAGGAGACGTTAGGAGATGCTGGGTGGGCGGAAGTATGTGTATCCACACAGATTCCAGAACATTCCCAAACAGAAATGTGAGGAAAATGTGTTGTTTGGTTTTACAAAGTTTGAGGTTTGCAAGGGATTCTGGGTAACAGAACCTGGTGAGAGCCACACATATCACCTATATTAGAATCCCCTGGGTGTCTAGTTTAAAATAATATAGGGTTTCTATGTTTCCTCAGATCCCAGTTGAGCTAGGGTTCAAAATCCACAGCTAGGTACATTGCAAAAAAAGGGTCAGATTTCACTGGAAAAATTTGATTTGTTCTTGTTGAGAGTTGGGCCTTTCCTGATGCAGGCACTAGGCCTACCACACAAGTGAGGTAGCAATTGTATTGGGAGGCTTAAGGGAACACAGAATGGTAGAACAAGAGTTATTACCAATTGACTTTCTTTCCAAGACAATTTGTAAAAAAAAAGTATTTTTGGAAAATGACCTCTAATTCACATGCTTGTAATTACATAATTGTGGAGATGTGCAAATAACCACTGCTTCTAAACTCTATTCTTTGTCACCATTTCAGAAATATATAGGTTTCCTTGGTACCTATTTTTCACTTTTTATAGTATACCAAATAAATTGCTATATACCTGGTACACAATAAAAAAACATTGGAACACGTAGCTCAGTTATTGGCTCAGCGTTCCTCTGGTTCTAAGTGAACCTACAAGTCCTATATATCCCCTTAACCAGAAGGGTCCATTGGATGTAACAGTATAATGAATTAAAACATCTGTCATACTTAGAAGTAGTTGTATGTGAAAACATTGACTCAAATGGCTGTTTTCTTCAACTCAATTTCAATATTTTTTTATTTTCTACTGTTAGTTTCTGTACAAAATACCATGAACGATCTAGACAAATGACCCCGTGCTAAATTCAAAATGTTGTCTACAATTCAGAAATGTATAACTTGTCTGGCTCCATTATTGCTTTCACACCCATTTATACCACTAACTAGAAGGAGGGTGAAAGCATAAAAAATAGCAAAAATAGGCTATGTCCCAGTAAACTCACGAAATTGTACAAAAGTCTGCCTTCCCTGAAAGCTGGAAGTATGATAATTTCAGCACCACAATTCATTTGTTGAAACCATTTGCAGGGAAAAAAACAGATGCTTTCTTCTGCAGCACTTTCCTTTTTTTAAAGAAAAACAACATTTAGCTGTATTTTAGCATATTTCTGGGTCCCCACCAGGAAATCCACAAACCGTGGGTACCTTTAAAATCCCATGGTGTTAAAAGAAAAGGACACAAATATTGAGTGGATACCTTGTGTGAACAAAAAGTTACAGGGAGTTAAGCTCGGACTACCCCAAATAGCCAAGAAAAGGCTTAGCGCGGGGGATCCTAGCAGCGAAAGGGATTGATGGAGCAAGGACTTGTGTAAAAGAGACTTGCTCAAATACAATCCTCTAATATAGTCCCATAATGAAATATTAATAATGTATTTTGATACAAATATGCACCATATTTCATATCTTTAAAATAGAGGAAGCTTGCCTATGTGTTTTACTAACAAGTCACCCGAGTGTGATTAAAGATGGCTGCTAACAAGGGAAACTGTATTGCGCATGCGTCAGCTGCATCTATGCAGAATGACGTCTTTACGCTTGAAGGAAATGTTTGCTTCTGCGTAAAAGCATCTGAAATGGCTGCTTGAAAACTCAGGTGCTAAGCATCTGCTTTGCTGAAACTAAACTAAGTTGTATACTAAATGCTTATGCTTGAAGAGCCTTTATAAGTAAATGGGATTAGAGTACAGATAGGTGGTATACAGTGTAATTATTTTATTTTTGAAATTAATATATTTTCTATTGAACTCTCTATTAGTTCATATTTTGGCCTCTGAACAATGATAAAATCTGACACCCACAAGGTTCTTCACACATGCGCAAAGATGACAACTCAGAAACAGTGAGGTCAAGTCTTGAAACTCGTCCAAGGACTTTCTCCGTACATGTCCTGGGAACCAGCTGAACATCATGAAGATTCAATGGACAACTGTGAATTGTATACATTGTTGTTGATAAAGTTTGAAAATATGGGTGGGAAATAAAGCTTGGGTGAACAAATTAATGGCTGGGAACTTAAAACAATGAACTAAAGAAAATTATTAGAACTTTGCATGGTGTGATGATCATCCCCTCAGCTTGTCCAATCAAAAATAGGAGTTTCATAAAGTTGAAACATTTAGGGGTGGTTCATGCCATTAGGAAAATATAACTGGAGTAGTTGGTTACATTAGTTTGCAGTCGCAGCAAGAAAACACTGAGAGACTGAGATGCTGTCCGAATGCTGATCGAATACCTGAAGAAGCAGTCTTAGATATTTAAAGCTAAAAAATTAGAAGAAGATCATAGAAGACTTGAGGTGAAGGAATCAGAAGAAGATTGCGGAAGAATCGAGGAGGTAATAGACTTAGAAGAAGATCGCAAAAGAATCGAGGAGGAAGTTAGTGTCAGAGAGGGGTGAGACGCAAGCATCGAATTCAGAGGAGGTCATCTATTCTGCCCTGAAATCTGTCCTGAAGTCCTTTTTATCTGAACTTGCAAGGGGACCCATTCATTATTGGCCAGAGGAGTCTGATTTTCACACAATCCTAGGTAAATATAACTCTGTGTATTGTGTCAATGTACTTTTCTCTCTCTATCCTCTCTTTCCTGAGATACTTGTTGTTGTGAAATCTTATTCTAAATTAGGTAAACCGATCTTACTTCCTCAGAAAGATGCAATTAACACTGCAATTTGTTTTGCTCATATGATTAATTAGATAAACATTTACATTTTTCCTGAGTCTGGGATTAATTAATAAGATAATAAGGTAAATGAACCTATGTCATATCATCAATTACTATTCAACTAAAAGAGATCCAATTATTAAAGAGAGGCTTTGGATCAGTAATAGATTAGAGAAATGATAGGTAAATGATCTACATTTTTAGCTCTTATAAAATTGACCTCCAGCGTTCTTAACCACATGGCTGCTGGCAGTTTTCCCGTCCTGTGCTGAAAAATTCAGGATGTCATATATTCATGACGAGCTTAGCTCGTCATCAGCACACGACACCCGTGGGTGATGATGAGCTGAGCTCGTCATCAGCATCGAAAGGGTTAACTGGCCTATATGAGTGAGTGTGATTATGGGCCCAGAAGAGTATATATTGATAGATATTCGCAGGTTGGTAGTCCACTGGATCTGTTTGCTGGTAGCAGAGGTATGGATTTTATTGATTATTTTGATGATTATTGGTTATCAACTTATGTTTTAACAAACTCTTTTGTGTATTGTTTCATGTTGTATGGAAATTTCCCAGGAAATGTTTGGCTGGTGGTGAATGGAAGCCACACTGCAATGATGTTACTCGTTTGTTTGAAATAGTAATTAAGTTTTGTGAATAAGTGAAGACGTTTGTTAGCAAAGAGTTCGCTGGTGAAACTTTGGAGTTATATCACCTAGAAATGGTAGCACTAGCCGGTTCTTCTAAGCTTGAGTGGAGAGTAAGCGGAAAGGTTTTACTAGCAGTGTATGAAGAGTAAGTGGAAGGATTTACTCGTAGATAAAGAAATCAACCATTCTTTAGTTTAATGAAACAGACAGATTAGCAAATATTTTTATGTTGTTATTAATGGAAATGTTGGTGAAAGATCAAAAGAAAATACGTTTTTGTATTACCTTGTGAAGGGAGGGTCAGCTGCCGGAGTTGCACTGACATCACAGAGTGCTGCGCTGAGATTGGTTGAAACAGCGGGTGTGTGACAAGACAAGGAATTGTAAAGGAGGGGTCAGTAGTTGTACTGATATCACGGATTTAAGACAGCAGGCGTGTGATTTACTAAGGTTTGTAAAGGAGGGGTTAGTAGTGAGGAGTGATACTGATGTCACAATAGAGCCGTGCTAGTATTGGCTATTCAAATTTTGTGAAATTAAGCTTATTTGGATGATAGAATACAAGCCGAAACAGGATTAGAGAACCTGAATGTAAACAAGAAAACTAATTGGTTAACAAAGTAGAAGCAGCAATAGTACTAGACATAGGAGTTTGTATGTGGAAATACGATCCGCCATTAACCCTTTCGATGCTCATGACGAGCTCAGCTCGTCATGAGACACAATTGAGCTGTGCTGATGACGAGCTGAGCTCGTCATGAACAATAGGATACATCAAATATCAGCACAGGAGGGGAAAATGCACAGCAGCCAAGGTGTTAATAGGGAATCGCCCAGATAGAAAATATTTAGGTATTGCAAGAGAAGAATATGTAAGAGGATTTTCTCCCAAAATGTACGGAGAGAAAAGAAAAATTTCATTTTTGCAGAAAATCAAAAATTATTTCAAGAAGGATAAACCAATTAAAGCTAGTGAGAGAATTCTTACTCCACCACCTAAGACTCCTGCCTCATATATGATGATAGAATGAGGCTATCATACATGTGTGTGGTTCGGAAATTGGATTGAGTATACAAAAAGTGACGGAATACTAGCTTTCCCAGAATATGGTATGTTCAATGGGGGAATTCTTCAGAATTTAAGGACGAGAATGAATAAATTAGAGGCCAGACCCAGACTAACACAATATGAAGCTTTAGAAGAATGGGAAACAGAGGTATTTGAACGAGACAGATCTAGAAGCACTAGGAGTTATAGAGGATTCTATCCTAAATGGGTGCGAGAATCACACGTAGATCAGATGAAACAATGGAGACAGGCAATGGTTACAGAAGGACTGTATCCTGTATTAATGTTAGAGAAACAGATGGGAGGCAAGTGTACAGGAAAAATTAAAGATTTAACAATTACAGGTTGTGGGGAATCAGAAGATGAGTTTATGGAAGGTATCCTAACAGAATCCTCCGCCATATCAGGAGGTACCTGGTAGACTACTCCAAGGGCCCCCACTTTAGAAACACCATTAGTTCCTCAGATTATGCATGACTCAATAAATAGAAGGATACTCCAGGAAAAAGAGAGATAATCAATAAACAAAAATAGAGAAGAATTAATAAAGAAAATATTGAGTGCACACCCTGAAGTGTTGACTATACCAGTGACTATACGTCCATTTTCCCATTGTATGGGGATAAGGGACGTTGTTCAAACCCAACAGTTATGGCCATTCCTATAATGGAACCTAGAAAGCAGAACATAATAATTGAAGATCAAGTCAGTGAATGTGAATCAGAACCATTAAATAAAACTCAGAGAAGAGTTGTTCCCAGTTGTTCAAAAGAAATGTAATTAAAAACATCTACAGGAACTAAAAGTGCCACAATAGGATCACCTGAACATATAGAAAGGTGGGCACAGGAAATAGACAAACAGAATCAACAGCCAAAGATTTTAGATATCTTTAAGCAGAATTGGAAGGAATGATAGCTGGAAATGTGGGAGTTGATAGACTTGTTGTTTATATGCAAGAGCATATCTAGAAATGCGAAAATGTTTTATGAAAAATTGACGGAGCTTGCTTCTGAGATGGAATTGAAATAGGGAGATCGAAGGTATTGCAGAAACCATACAGAGGCGACTTTATTGACAAAGACTTGGAAAATATGAATATGTACGGTAGAAAATTACAGATTAAGGAATTAATGACAATTTTACAGAAATGGGGAGATTTGGACAGGCGGAAAACAAGGTGGACAAAGAAAAAGGCGGTAGCACAGACAAATAGGACTGCATAAGAATATTTACTAAGAAAGTCTAAAAAGACAGAAAGAATATGCCCAATGAGAGAGGTATCAGGAGGAGGATATTTACATGTTCCATGGAACCGACAAGATATTTCTTTATTTACTAATGATTTCCCTAAATTAAGAGAAAAGCCAGTTGAAAGTCAAGTTGAAAGGTTTGTGAAAGTTTCTAAAGTTTTGTTGAAGGATTTAGTTAGTCTATCGATATAGAAGTACCTGCAGATTTATGAATGTAAAATTACAGTTGATCGGCCTAGTGATGAGTACCCAAGAGATGAGAAAATAGGAGCACCCTCAGAGGAGATAATGAAGAAATATCATCAGGTGATCACTTACTTGAAAGAGAAAATTCTTCCAAAAGAAACCGATTGGATAAAAATAGACAGACTAACTCAAGAAATAAATGAGACTGTGCATGCTTATTATAAACGCCTGCTACAGGTGTTAAAGCAGTATAGTGGATTTGAGAATATCGGAGATAAAGGTATAGGACATTTTGTGTATCGGTTTGGATCTGGACTGAGACCTGAAATTTGTCAGATGATTCAAAATCATATGTTGTGTTGGCAAGGAAAGCCAATAGATGAAGTACTCAAGTATGCAAAGTACTGCAGTGATGACATTTAAAATAGACACAAAAAGTTAAAAGAAAAGTTAATGTGGGTACAAGTACAATTGGCAGAACAGCAAGAGCCTAAATAAAACAGTCAGAATGATGATCAAATGAGAGGACATGGATAGAATGAAAATAAAGGGGGAAAATCAAAAGGGAAAATGAGTACAAAGGAAGCAAAGAAGAAATGTACTTGTCATAGGTGAGGACAATTGGTGGATTGGAAAAACGAGTGTAAAATATTCAAAATAATAATGGCCAAAATCAAAACTTATATCCATAGACGCAGAATGAGGTGATAATGAGTCAACCACAACCGTTTTTTTATAAACAGAGTCAGTTACCACCTGCCCCTATGCCAAATTTTATGAACAGAGCAAAGTACAGTGTGACGACGGATTTCCTGGAGAAAGTGGTAAGATAAATTATGTAACTTCACAATTTCTTTTTCAGAACAGTTGTTCTTTTGAAGATGAATAATGATGGGGCCTGAGGGGGTCGGAAGAGGAGTGCGTACTTGGCACATCCTTACCAGTAGATCAATCAGGTCCATATATTGATGCAAAGGTAAAAGAAAAAGGCATTACCTTGTTGTTGGATACTGGTGCTTCCCGCTCTACTGTGAGAACAGCAGACATCCCAAACCTACCCCTCTCGGGAGAAGCAATCCAAGTAGTGGGTGTTTCAAATAGACAGATTAGAACTCCAATCACAGATCCATAGAGGAATGCATAGTCAATTTTAGGGAAATGCACACATTTGTAGTGTGTGATTCTAGTCCTGTAAACTTGTTAGGAAGAGACTTACTGGGCAAATTGAAATGCACAATTTATTGTACACCAGATGGTGTTGTGATTCAGACCCCTGATGAGCATGGTGTTTACAAATTAATGTTAGAAAAACAAGGTACAGTAGTAGATGAAATGTATTCAATGATGACAAAAGATGACTTACCTGATGAATTGAAATTAACAGTAAATCTGGAAGTTTCGGATTTCACTGGAAAAGAAGTAGGGTTAATGGCAGATGTAGATCCAGTAAAAGTGACTATGAAAGAAGGTGCTGTTTACCCAAATACGAGACAATACAAAATGAGCCCAGAAATTAAAGAAGGTGTCATAGCAAAAATAGAACAAATGATTGAATAAAGTATTTTAAAAGAAATAATAAGCAGTCCTTGTAATTCCCCTATAATTGGCATTAGGAAACCTAACGGGAAACATCGGATAGTGCTGGATTTGTGAAAAATAAATAAATTGTGCTGCCTTGTTGTCCTGTAGTGCCGAGCCCAGCAGTAATCCTGTATCAAATACCATGGAATGCAGGATGGTTTACCGTAATTGATTTATGTTATGCAATTTTCTCCATCCCATTAGGCCCAGACAACCAGTATATTTTTTCATTCAAATTTGAAAATCATATTTTAGTGTTGACTCAGGTCCCTCAAGGGCACATAGAAAGCACTACAATTTTTAATCAGATTCTGAAAAAGTGTTTAGAAACACTAGTGATGCCCATAAATTCAGTTCTAGTCCAAAACATTGACAACTTGCTTATCACATCAAAGTCACAAGATGATTGTGTCACTGATTCCTTTGCCCTTTTACATACTTTGGCTGATGGAGGACACACTGTGTCACCAGAGACATTACAATTTTGTCAAACTAGAGTTAAATATTTGGGACATCAATTAGAAAGAGGAGTGAGAAGAGTGACACCTGAAAGAATAAAAATAGTAAAACAAATGCAGTTACCCCAATCCTAGAGAGAAATCGGAATGTTTCTTGGAGTGGTAGGGTATTGTAGACAATGGATTGTAGGTTTTTCTTTACTAGCCAAACCACTAATTCAAATGACAGGAAAGCAAGCAAAGGACCCAATGGTTTGGGATGATGAAAGCATGGAGGCTTTCGTCAGATTACAAAATAGTTTTTGCGAAGCTCCTCCTCCAGGTATGCCAGACTATACCAAAGAATTTGCATTATTTTGTTGTGAATGAGAAAATTGGGCTTTATCAGTATTAACTCAGCAACATGGTTTGATGCGACATCCGATAGCAAATTTTTCTGCTACTTTGGACCCTGTAGCCTCAGCATTACCTGGTTGTTTAAAAGCAGTGGCTGCTGCTTGCACGAGTCTTGAACAAAGTGACTCCATTGGGATGGGACATCCTGGAAAGGTTTATGTCCCTCATTCAGTGGAAATTCTTTTAACTAGAACACAAATTCAGTACCTTACTCCAAGTGGAATGACTAAGTATGAAATAATAATTTTTGGAGCAGAAAATGTGACAGTAATGAGTTGTACTATACTAAACCCAGCTACTTTATTGCCTGATGTACATGGAAAAGAAGTGAGGGATGAAATGAACATGATTGTTTAGACGTTACTGAATAGTGTACTAAACCTAGTCCAGACATACGTGAAGAGCCTCTGAAAGAATCTGAAAATGAGCTATTTGTAAACGGCTCATGCATGAGGCAAAGGAGGGAGGATTAAGTGCTGCTTATGCTGTCTTTACATTGGATGGAAGAGTCGAAGCATCCTATTTACCAGGAGTCAAGTCTGCCCAAATAGCCGAATTGATAGCTTTAATTAAAGCATGTAAAAGTGGGAAAAAATGTGGGAGTAACCATTTACACTGATAGTCAGTATGGTTAAGGGGTTGTGCATGACTTTGGCCAACTTTGAATGGAGAGGGATTTCATGACTTCTTCACGAACCCCTATTAAAAATGAAAAATTTGTGAAAGAGCTTTTAGAAGCAATTCAATTGCCTAAAGAAGTGGTGGTGGTCAATTGTGGTGCACATCAGTCTGGAGATGAATAAGTGACTGCTGGTAATCGAAATGCTGTCCAAGTTGCCCAGTGCAGTGCCAAAACCAAAATGACAATAAACAAGATAATTGAAACAAGTGGAATCAGATGTCAACGTATGCTAATCTCAGCACTAAAGACATGGGATGAAGTAAGACATTTACAGGATGAGGTGGAAGTAAGTGAAAAGTAAGGTTGGATAAAAACAGGATGTCAAAGGAGAGCAGAAGATGGTGTCTGTGTCTGGATTTATCCAGATAGTAGATCGGTCATGCCAGACTGCATGCTCTCACAAATGGCCGGAATGTACCATGGAGATACACAGATATGTAGAGATGCCATGATCAGACTCTTTAGACAAAATTGGAATAATCCAAAATTTAAAACTGTCGTAGAGAGTCTTTGCCAAAAGTGTTTAATTTGTCAGCAGAATAACCCAGGCAGGAAAACAGTCAGTTGTGGAAAAATTGAAAAGGCAGAGGGACCATTTGGGAGGTTGCAGATACATTTTATTCAGTTACCACCATGTAAAGTATTGAAGAAAATTCTTGTCATAGTATACTTGTTTTCACTTTGGGTGGAGGCATATCATACTAGAATAAATGACAGCAGAACAGTTGCCAAATTTCTGTTGAGAGAACTGATACCATGTTTCGGTTTTCCAGTAACTATAGAATCAGATAGAGGATCTCACTTTAATAATGAAATAATTTGTTTGATCCTTAAAGCATTTAAGATTGAACAAAAAATGCACTGTGCGTACAGTCCAGAGGCTTCTAGGGTGGTAGAACAATTGAATGGCACAATAAAATCAAGATTGGCAAAGGTGTGTGCATCTACATCACTGTGTTGGCCAGATGCACTACCTCTTGTTCTGATGGGACTCAGAAACAATCCTGACTGAAACACAGGGTTAAGTCCCCATAAAATACTCATGGGAAGAACAACGAGATTAGCCTTTAGACCAGGACACAAACTGTTAAGTGTAACTGATGGTCTGGTATTAGACTATTGTAAAAGATTGGCTGGCCTAGTGCGTTCTGTCTCTTATCAGGTTGGAAAAGACACAGATGCCAGGCAGCCAGATCAAGCACATGATCTTAGTCCTGGAGACTGGGTGGTGGTGAAGAATGACACAGAGAAAGTACCGAGCACCCAGCTGGGATACACTGAGACAGGTTATACTGGCTACAACACCAGCAGTGAAATGTGCAGGTTTGCCTAACTGGATGCACGCTAGTCATACCAAGAGAGTACCAGCTCCTGAAGAACTTGAGAATTTAGATATAAAAGAAGAAAGTGACAAAGAAATAATTGCATAACAGATTGACAAAGGAGCTAGACCTCCTTTAGCTAACAAAAGAAAATTAAAATTACAAAAATAAACTGAAAGAAAGAAGAGAAATCCCTCTTAAAATGGCTAGGGATAGTGTTGTTGAAAGACCGAAACACACTTACTTAAAGAAATGCTATAGAACATGCATATGTAGCATTTTATTAGAGATTGTAATTTGGTTAATCATAACCATAGCAGTACCTTACTTGATGAATGTAGAAAAGAAAAATAGTACAGACACAAAAGGAAAGTTAGCTAACATAAAGGGAACTAAAGTAGATTTAAAAGCATTAGATGCATCAGAAATACATACTGATAATAACACAGCTTTAAATGTTTTCACCAAGTTATTGTTCTAGTATGTAGACACTGGAAATTAGTGATTGTTATGTATGTATGAAGTTACCAGCTTCAGTAGCAGAAGGTGTCACATATCAACATTTACTGCTAACATATGGAATTTCATGTAGTGTATTACCAAGTCTATTTTATAGAACAGGAAACTTGCAATATTATTAGTCAAATTTAGATGTGATATTTTCAGAGGTTTCTGTTTGGAAGAAAAGACAATAGATATAGCAGAATCTCATAAAAATAATCTAACTTGCTTACTAAGAGAAGAAGAAAATATATTTTTGAATTTAGTAGAAGAAAGGAGACAGGATTTCCAAAAAAAGGCCAGTGAACAGAAAAGGCATATTCCACAATGGGCTGAGAAGGAAGAAATGTATGCACCTGGCAAGGCTCATGCTGCGATGTCTCTAGATTTCGAAAAGAAAGGTAAGATCCCTCTCCATAGATTAAAAACTGACTAGAATGACGCATGTATTGTTTCCAGTGAATGTGAAAACAATTTTTGTTTATTGGAGGATGGGGACTAAAAGGGGGAACTGATTCAGTATTTCCTGGAATTCATTATGTATGTGGGAATAAAGCTTATTTTAAGCTACCTGCACGATGGTATGGGAGTTGCTGTTTTGGAATAGTATTCCCAAAAGTCTTTCATGTGAAAAGTATCACTGGAAACAATGAAAACGATAAAGAACTAGTCCGTAATAGAAGCACCAGCTTTTCTGAAAAAGCAGGTGACATATTTAGTGCTTTGATACCTTCAGCGGGAGTAATTCTGAATTCACGTAGAATTTGTCAACTATCCACAGTAGTTGATAGCTTATCGACTGCTGCAAGTTTTCTAAGGGTCAATACAGAAATGGTTGCAAATAGATCTATGGTTTTGCAAATCGACTTCCCCTTGATATATTATTGGCAAAAGAGGGTGGAGTCTTTAAAAGTCTGAAAGTGCAACATTGTTGCACTTATATTCCTGATAAAAGTATAGAAATTAGAGGGCACATTAAGAATATTACTAAATTGGAAGAATACTTGAAACCACTGGAAGTTGATAATGTATGAAAGAAATTAACAAATAGCCTAACATCAATAGGGTCATGGTTTGCTAACCTAGGTAAAGGAGTTGTAGCTCAAATAATACTACCTATACTTGGAATAACAATTATAGTTTTAGTAATAATGATATGGTGCAAATTATGTACAAGGAGAAGAAGGTATGAAGTAAATACACAGGGAAAGAATAGAAAATACGAAAAAATGAACCTTGAAGAAATGAAAGGAGAATTAAATGAGAAGATAAAAAACTTTAAAGATACATGTTAGACCTGATATCATTGGTAAAATTCTCCCTTCCATTTTTTACTGATTGACTCCTCTGTTTTGGTTCTGTTTTGCTGGTTAGATGCTTTGGGCACTGTGCCACTGCCATTCAGTGCCACAGTGCAAGTGCTCCCTATGTTAAATTAATATATTGATTAGTGACTCCATGATTGGATTATTTGATTGACTTGTCAGGCCCTAGTACAGTGCACCATGTGTGCCCAGGGCTTGTAAATCAAATGCTGCTGGTGGGCTTGCAGCAATGGTTGTGCCACCCACAGAAGCAGCTTGTAAAGTGTGTCTCAGGCCTGCCATTGCAGAGCCTGTGTGCAGTCTAGTAATGCCATGTCAACTTGATAAGTGCATCCACTTGCCAGCCCCTCAACCTTCTCTTTTCTTCATATCAGACACACCTAAGGAAGGCCCAATTGACAGGGTGCATTGTAAGTATAAGGTAGGACATGCCCTGGTGTGTCTGGCATGTCCTAATAGCGAATGACAGCAATTTTCGTTTTTCACTATTCCAAGGCTACCTGTTCCCCATAGGCCAAAATGGGCAGTTTTGATTATAACATCTTATAATCCTAACTGACCCCGGGAACATGGTAGCAATTGGAATCCCGTATGCCTGAACTCAGAATGATTAAATACATCTTTTAGTAAAGTTGGTTTTAACATAGAAAGTAGGTCTTTTCTTAGCTAACCATCCAGCCTGGCTCTGCTAGCTTGTGTATTGCGTGTCTGGTTTTGTGAGTGACAGGGGCTGGGGGATTCCAGGAGACAGGGTGAGTCAGCACAAGGCTGAATAGACCTATCTGCATGCAGATCGGTAAGAGGAGTAGCACTTACATCTGAATAGGGCTGTGCCTGCCTTCCACAATGCTGGCTCCACCTCATGTGGTGTGTTTGAGTACCCTGGCCCACCCTGCCGAAGCAGGAGTCATGTAAACAAAGTGCTCCAGGACCACACAGAACTGGTTTGGACTGGGTACAAAACCTTCTGCCTTAAGAGGAATAAGGATTTGTTAATATAAATATGGGGACCCAGACCCCAAGAGTTGAGATCACTTTTGCAACAACAAGACAAACCTCTGCCAAGGAGAAGAACCAAGGAAGGTGGTGGAGTTGCACTGTATGCTGCCAGTGTGCTGCATTGCTGAGTTGGACTACAGTGGTGTCTTCAGTGCCAAGGAGAAGAGAAGGAACTTCTAAAGGACTTTCATCCTCTTGCAGAATATTAATCCAAGGGCTAGATTGTAGCTTGCCTCCTGACCGAAGTCTCAAGGATTCGAGACTTCACTCCTTCTGTTTGCCTGCATCTGGAACTTGCTATTCTAGCTGCTACAGAAGGAATTCTGCAATACTGATGCCCAGTGAGCGACGCTCCTACTTGCAACGTAGATCCAATGCCGACCACGGTGCCACATTGATGCCAGCGATCAACATCGTAAGCCTTACATAGCCGTGAGCGCCGCTCCGACTTGCGACACCGGCCCAACGCCTGCTGCTGTTCCGCAGCACCTCCGAAGCTGACATCATTGCGGAGCCGATCGTCGACCTGGGTGGTCAAGAATCCATCGACATTGTGACATCGTACGGAACCAAGGTTTTGGTGCCATGGTGACGTCACCTCCTCTCCGGTTCGGAACCAACGCCTTCCCTGCCTGCGCAAGCATCCAGGACACTGACGCATCATCTCCCAAGAAGTAAGGAACCAACGTCGCAACGCGCCAATGGCACAGCACCTCCTCAACGCGGTGAGCTGTTTTTGTTTTCACATTTCCCAGGGCCTGTTCTCTGTGGGTCTGTTTTATCCTTGGGCCCGATTTTCACCTCGTCGTTCGTGCTGTACTTTGGGATTTCTCTGACTTTGACGTCGTGATAACTCCCGTTGGGGTTATCTGTTGCTAAAGACTGTTTTTAGGTGAATAACCTATTTTAGAAATATTTCTACCATCTTGAAGAATAATTATTGATTACAGTATTGTGGATTTTTGTCGTTTATGGTTTTGTGGTAAGTCTATATAAAGAATACTTATTTTTATAAAACCTGTGTTATGTCCATCTGTAGTGTTTTCACTGTATTACTGTATGTGTTCACAAATGCTTAACACACTGCCTCTGAGATAAGCCTGTCTGCTCGTGCCAAGCTACCAAGGGGGTAAGTAGGAGTTATCCAGTATAGTAATCCCCTTTCCCTGACTTAGAAGCAAGGGTCCCTATTTGGTCAAAGGTGTATACCATTGCCAACAAGAGATCCTAGTTCTAACATTGGTGGTCAGCAGTGAGGATTTGGACTGGCGTTTGTGACTCATATACAGTGATTGGTGTGCACTACTAGTGAGTGCAGACCAAACGTGACCACATACTTTTTTTGGTAGAATATTTTTTTCCTTGGACTGTTCTTACTGCCATGAGTAAAACAGCATCTGTTGCATCTATAGATCTAGATTTTGAGGAAGAGCGGTTGGAAACCTACAATTTGAAACCGCTCAACCATCTCTGCAGAAAATTGAAAGCTGCTATCACAGGCACATGGTCAGTGACGGCTACCGCCCCTATCCCCTTGCCTCCCGGTGGTGTGGGGGCGTGATCTCCCGACGTCCAATTATTGCGCGGGAGGTGTGCGCCACACCACCGGGTCGGCTGGCGCCCAATCCCGGATCTGGAAGGCGTGGTGCAGTCTTCCGGGTCAGAGGGGCGGGCAATGAGGGACGGGGGCAGCGGGCGGCCCACCCTCTCCCCGCGTACCCGGGATTAAAGGAGGGGTGAGCGCTCAGTTGGCCCTTCTTGTCTCCTGACACTCCCCCACACTGGTCGTGCCCCGCGCTCGGGGCCTACTAATTTTCTGTTCTTATCGTTCAGGTCGAGATTATTGGTGGAGTGTGTGGTAGCGCGACATTAGAAGCAGACAGACGGAGCGTGGATCGTACATGTGTACAGTGGATATTGGAGTACAGGACATAGAACACGCAGGACGTCGATGGTAAGAGGAGAGTGGGGGGCTTGCATTTCACTGCTTCGTGTGGCCACTGGGTGGGTCTACGTTAGAGTTTGGCCACCCCTAACAATTGGAATAGCCGGTGTGTTGCGGTCGCAGTTGCGTGGTGCTTATAGCCCCCTGCGTATCCTCCGTCTGGTGAAGGTACAGGGTGCACGGGTTTGCAAAGTGAGTCGGTCAGTAGACAAAATGCCAGGAGCTAAGGGTGTCAAGGGGTCAAAAATGTAGATGATGTTGTAGGCCATGATGCGTAAGAAGAATGCCATGGATAAGAGATTGGATAAAGTTGATAGCCTAGAGGCTCGCTTGATTGAGAGGATTGATGATATTGCAGGCCCACGAGGTAGGCCTAAACGGCAGATTGCTGCTCCTTTGCCAGATGGGGATTCCGACTCCTCGCCTAAAAGGAACAAGACCAAAAGATCCAGGCGCAGCGCACCCGCTCCTGCACCTGTGGCTGTTCCCACTACCCCTGAGCCGGTAGTCCCGGCTCCCGTGGCACCGGCTCCTTCCTTGCCATCAGGGGCACCTCCTGTTGGGCCAGCCCGCCTGCCCCTGTTTGTCCACTTCCGTTGCCTCCCGTGCTGGCACCCATAGGGCCTCCCCCGCCGGTGGTGCCGGCAGCAGTGCCGGATTCTGAAGCTCCGATCCCGCCCGAGCTAACTGCACAGATAGCGGCTTTACTTCCTTGGCTGCAGAAGGGTAGTATGATGCCCTCAACGCTAGACCAATCCGCTGAGGCGGGCAAGATGGTGGATAAGATTAGGGCTGCAACAGTTGCGAGTGGAGCTGCGGGCTCCGTTTCTCCTTCTTCTGCAGGTATGGATGCCGCTCAACCGAATAGAAGTAACGCGGGACCGGCTCCAGTGTCCGGTAATGGTAAGGAGGTGGCTTTGCCTCTCCTAGGGGACGGCACAATTCCGTCTAGGAGCGAGGATTTAGCGCAACATGTGTCGCGGGCGGTAAAAGAAATGATTTGGGCGGGAAAGTATATTTATATTTTCTCTCTGTTATTAGACAACAGGGAAATGGAGAATGCCAAAATACTTAAGGAATGGATGCACCCTAGTGAATGGAGAGTACAGTGTGCGAAGTTTAGGGTGGCGGAGACTCTGGTTAATTGGATCAGGGCCTTCTCCATCCTTACGGCTATCACTGTTGAACGCCCTCCTAATGTAATGGCGGCAATGGCGTGCTACCAGATCAGGATTGTAGGGTGGAGCGAGCAGTACCCTGGGGAGGCATGGAAGGAATAGGATGTCAACTTCAGGAAATCTAAGGAATTTGACTTGTCTTTGACATGGGACAAGGTTGACTCGCTGTTGTGGCATAAGCAGTTCTCAGGGAACACGGCCTCTGCCCAGCCTACTAGTGTAGCCAGTGTGTTCCCTGCTAAACCCCAGCAGCCCTTTCGTGCAGCACAGGGGAGTGAGCTGCACGAGCCACGAACAGGTCATGGATTATTTGGACGACGTCCTTTTCTTGGGAGCGGCGGGGACTCGGGAGTGTGCCTGGGCATTGCAGGAATTTTATGTGCTCATGCGGGCTTTCGGGGTTCCGCTAGCGCCTGGAAAAACGGTTGGCCCGTCCACCTGCTTGGAGTTTTTGGGTATCGAAATTGATTTATTGGAAGGGTGATTCAGGTTACCCAAAGACAAAGTGTTTAAGTTCAAGGCGGCCCTGCACCAGTGCTTACTCAAGGACAAGGTTACCTTGCAGCAGCTACAGGAGACGGTAGGTCAATTGAACTTTGAATTGCGAGTCATCACAATGGCACGCTCCTTCTCTCGGTCGATTGCCCAAGCCATGAAGGGTTTGAGAGAGAAATATCACTGCACTAGGTTGTCATCAGAGGTTTGCCAGGATATGCGGATATGGACGGCATTCCTAGAGGACTTCAATGGCAGGATAGTATGGCCTGGCCCCTCCCACGACATCAGCAGAGTTGGGTTTATGGACGGATGCTGCTGGTTGCGTGGGCTTTGGTGCCATCCGGGGGACCAAATTGGTCGCCCAGAGATGGCCTGAAGAATGGGGGTTGTGGGGATTGACCACCAACATCGGATTCCTGGAACTGTTCCCGATATGGGTTGCACTGATGGTCTGGCCGGAGCTCCTTAGCAATCAGTCGGTGGTGTTCTGGTCGGATAACATGAGCATGGTAGAATGCATTAACCAACAAGCGGCAAGGTGTCCATTCATCCTGCGCTTGGTAAAGGAGATTGTGCTACAGTGTTTGAAATGGAATGTGATTTTCAGAGCCAAACATGTGCCAGGCGTTCTCAATAATGCAGCTGATGCCCTTTCTCACTTTAAAATGCAGGTATTCAGGGAGCAGCTTCCAGCAGCGGACCCATCGCCAGCACCTTTTCCGGTTGCTCCCTGGCGGATTGGTGCCCCAGACTCCCGTACCTCGTGGCATCTAGCTTAGCTCCCAGGACTAAGACGGCATACGAAGGGGCGTTCTTGTCTTACCGTAATTTCTTAGGGTGCAACTGGGAGGCTAGCTGGGCCCAGGAGGACAGTTTTGTAGCATACTTAGAATTGATGCACAGGGAAGGGCGCTCGGTGGCAGCTGCAAGCAGACACAGGGCGGCAGTTTCCTTTTTCGCACAAGCCAAGGGCATGAGGGACCCTACGAACACGTTTGTAGTGCGCAAGGCATTGAGGGGCTGGCGTTGCATACAGGGACACTCAACAGATTCGGGAAAGCTGATTGGGCTGGTAAGGCTCACAGCCCTGTTGTTAGCACTCCAGGGCGTTTGTAGCTCAACATCGGAGGTGCTTCTTTTCAAAGCAGCGTTCACAGTAGCATTCTATGGAGCTCTAAGGATAGGCGAGCTGGTAGCAGCGTCAAAGGTTGACAAACGGGGCGGCCTTCAAGCGGCCTGTGTGGTGATCCAGGATGATACAATGTGGGTGACAATTCAAAGATCCAAAACCGACCAGGAGGGACGGGGGGATACCATAGTGCTTTACCGGGCTCGGACCAACCCTTGTTGCCCATTCTCACATGTTGAGGCTTTTAGAAGGCAGCAGGAGGGTACGCTGGGGGGGTCACTATTGTGTCACACGGATGGTACACCATTGACCAGGTATCAGTTTAGGAGAGTCCTGGAGCTGGCGGTCGCAAAAGCAGGCCTGGATCCCACAGAATTTGGCACACATTCTTTCAGAATTGGGGCAGCGACTGAGGCAGTTGTAAGGGGACTCCCAGTCGAAAAGGTTAAAAGGATTGGGAGATGGTCATCTGAGTGTTACAAATGTTATGTACGTATTGACATGTTGTGACATGACCAGATGACTCACGCTTGGTATCTTTTGTTTTTACAGTTTCTCAAACCTGTCACGCGGGGGAGGAACTCGCCGAATGTCGGCAAGAAACATCAGCTACGCAACACAAGCAACAAGAAGATCAACGGACATTGGTGTCTTGGATTGTGGGCCACTCTTATGTTCGGTGCGCAAAAAATGTGTTTCTTTCAGGTGAAAGGAGGAGAAGGGCTGAGGAAAAGGTGTTCTCCGTTTCCTTCTTCGGGTGGGGAGGCTTAGGCATTAGGCAGTTCAAGGACTACTTTCTGGAAATATTATCTCAGCAACCCGCTCCCCCATCAGTGGTGATACTTCACCTGGGGGAGAACGATTTGACCAAACTAGGGAGGCGCATCCTGATAGACGAAATCATCTCCACTGTGGGGTGGGTGTCCAGAACAAGTGCAGGATGCACGGTAGTTTGGTTGCAACTTATTCCTCGTAGGCAGTGGCGAGGGGGGGACCCAGTCAAGGCGTTGAATCACTCTGTAAAGAGGATCAACACACAGTTGGACAAAATATTTCGAGCCCCCCGGTTGCAGACGATTCCTCACAGGTGTATTTGGGGGGAGCATTTCTACCTGCGGGACGGGGTGCACTTGACTGAGGCTGGGAATGTCCTGTGGTCGAACAACATATTAGCGTGGCTAGAGGGATTTGAGAGGTGAACATGACCTTTCTTTTTTTTTTTTTTTTTTTTTTTTCTATATTTTTTTCTTTTTTTTTTTTACTCCTCATCTCACCGTGTCAAGTTTCTGTGGAACCTTTACAGCCATAATCCATCTCTAGGGGCCACCGGGCTGACCACCTTTACTTGGGTCACCAGACCTCCTCCCCTTTAGTACCGGGGACATGGTGTAATCATAGGAGTGTCCGAATCAGTCTTAAGTCCCTTCCCCATCTTATAAAAGGATGCCAGATGTTAAGCAGCTTCTCCTCCACCCTTTCGTATTCCAACCGGGCCATACTAAATGCTGATCTTAACCACTCCTCACTACTCGGGGGTATGTGTTCCTTCCACCTCCTACAGATCTCTCTCCTAGCCAGCAGTATCAAATATAGGAGGAGCCCTTTTTCCAAACTTGTAGCTGACTGAAAAGACAGGCCATCGTCCCCAAAAAACACTAGGGAGGGATTGACTTTAATCACAGAGCTAAAAAGTCCTGAAATAGCCTGTCCTATCTCAGTCCAGAATTGATCTAGCTTTTTGCAATCAAAAAACATATGTATATCGTTGGCCAACAATTCCTGACATCTTGGACATTTCGGTGGGGGTATAGGGGCAAATTTCCCGATTTTATAGGGGGTGTAGTAAAGTCTATTCACTACAAAGAAATGTTTTTTTTTTAAACATGCAGGCTTTATATGTTTGTACAAGATCTTCAAAGATGGTTCTAACATATCTTCTGCCTGCATAGCCAGTTCGGAGTTGTTCCAAACCCCTTCTGCCGCTGGTATCCCTGTATCATCTCCTTTTATTAATTGCTGATACCAAACTGAGATTTCTTTAGAGATTGGTGTAGATGATCGAATAAGCCTTTCTACTACCTCATTGTTCCCCATCTCTTCCACTTCTGCTGTATGCCAGGACACTAGTTGAAGATATTTAAACCTTGACATATCTACCCCAACCTTGGCCCTCAAATACTCCCATGAGTGTATCCCATCCTCATCCATTAACTCCTCCCACTTCATTATCCCAGCTCTTTGGATGGGTACAGCCAGGGCATCTTTTAAGCAGTCCGGGGTACCAGGTGAGTCCCAGATTGGAGATGAGGCTGAATAATACCCAATTCCACATCCTATCCTTATCCTGTACCATGTCTCCAGGGCTGTTTTTAGAATCTTTAAACGAACCCTCTTGAAGTATCTTGGGGAACCGAACTTATACATAAATTTGTCATTCCTCCCTTCGATTCTAACCATTTCCTGCAATAATTTGCCCCAGGGTGAATCATCTGGCCTAGTAAGTAACGTGCGGAGACTCTTAAACTGAAAAGCAACAACATAAAGGCTGATATCGGGGAGGGCTAAACCACCTTTTAATAATCTTCTTCTGAGTTTTTTCCAGGATAAGCGTGTCCCTTTATTCCCCCACACAAAACTCCCAATCTTGCCCTGTATCCTTTTTACATCTTTTTTGGGGAATAGTAGCGGTATAGTAGAGAAAAGATATGTAAGCTTTGGGAGAACCACCATTTTTACCAAATTCACTTTCCCGTATATTGTCAATGGGAGATTTTTCCACCTACTGAACAAACGGTCTATTTCCTTAGTAGTTCTGTCTAAGTTTATTTTAGGGATCCTATCTAATTCCTTCACTATATAAATCCCCAAATATCTGAACTCCGAGCTCTCCACTCCTGCCCAATGATCTAGATTCCAACACATAACCTCCGTCTTAGATCTATTCACCTTATAGCCGGACAGTGCTCCAAACTCTGCTGTCAATTCCTCTATCCGGGGTATGGCTATAGCTGGGTCTCTTGTATATAGGATCAAGTCGTCCACGTAGAGAGCCAGTTTGGAAATATACTGTCCAGATTGAAAGGGTGCTATAATAGGGTCAAGCCTTATTGCCTGCGCCAAAGGTTCAATGTATAAATTGAACAATAACGGCGAGATAGGGCAGCCCTGCCTGGTTCCCTGCTTGATATTAAAGACTGATGTTAGTGTTCCATTTAAAATGATCCTAGCTGAGGCTCCCCTGTAACAATTCTGTAGTGTACTGATAAAAAGTGGCCCAAACCCCATTGTTTCAAGGACTACCCAGAGGTATTTCCAGCAGACTTTATCGAATGCCTTGGCAGCGTCGAGGGCTATCACTGCCAAGGGTTCTGACTTTCGTGCTGCTAGATCGATGTTTCCCAGTAGGAGGTGCGTTTGATCCTCAATGTGCCTACCCGCCACAAAGCCCTTCTGGTCCTCATGGATCAACATGGGTATCAATTTGGCCAATCTCCCTGCCAAAATGCCCACAAAGATTTTATAATCTACATTTAGCAGGGAGATTGGTCTGTATGAGTCTGCTCTCTGAGGATCCTTTCCGGGCTTCAGAATTAAAACTATTAAAGCTTCCCTCCAGGAGTTTGGAAGCCTACCCTTTGGAGAATAAATTGAATTAAATATGATTTCTAGAATCGGACATAACTCCTCGGTTAGATGTTTATATAGCTCACTAGGTAATGCGTCTGTGCCCGCAGCTTTTTTGTTCTTTAATTTCTTAATCTGTACTGAAATTTCTTCTATTGTGATAGGGGCATCCAGAGTGTTCCTCCCCTCCTCAGATAGCCTAGGCAAATTCTTGTTGCTCAACCATGTATATATGGCTTCAATAGGCGGATTCACCTCTTCTCTATATAGGCTTGAAAACAAGGAAAGAAGACAGTTCTGCATGTCCTCAATATTTCTTGATGTTTCTCCATTATTGTTATTAATTATTAACTCCTTTATGTCATTCCTTGCACGGTCAGTTCTAGCTTTCCACGCTAGTAATGCTCCTGCCCGTTCCCCATATTCAAAATTATCCATCCTATTGGAATCCCACTGAGCTTTACACTTAATGTCTAGATGTCCTCTATAAGTTTGTTTAGCCGATTCTAGATCCGATTCGATCTGGAGGAGTTTTCCCTGCTCATTGATTTGTATATTCAACCTTTCCTGCTCCAACTGTCCTATTTTAATCTCAAGATCTTTAAGTGCCCTTGCCTCCGATCTGTTCTTGGCACAGACTATTGCATGGAGCTTCCCTCTAAGCCCTGCCTTATATGCGTCCCAAATATAATCAAAAGTAGTGGACCCCATATTAAATAGAAAAAATTCTGCTGTATAAGCCTGAATAGATTGTATTGTTTCTGTACTAGAAAGAATAGACCTCTTTAATGTCCATCTAGACTGTGTCTGCGTTACACCTTTCACATAGACTAACTGGAGAGGGGAATGGTCAGATAGAAGGCTGGGCTTTACTTCTATTTTCTTTATATCGTTAATTGAGTGCCTATCTGTAAACATATAATCTATCCTCGAGGCATGCTTAGATTTCTTACTGTAGAATGTATGTCCCTGTACTGTACCCTGCTTAGTTCTCCACACATCCTCCAAATCAAGATCATGGATCATATTCTTTAATGCGCGCCGTATCTTTGGTGCCCCTACATAATTACTCCTGTTGGATCTATCCCTTATTGGGTCTAATAGTACATTGAAATCTCCACCCACAATATACGGTGGTGCCTCCAACATCAATACAGATTGCAATTTCAAGATATAGAAAGGATCATCCACGTTAGGGCCATAAAAGGAGGCACACACAACATCTATACCATTCAACAGCATCTTTACTACAACCCATCTCCCAGATGAATCTGTGTGGACCCCCCTAACTGTTGCCAGTGTACCCTGTTTCACAAGTATAGCCACTCCCCTATTGTGTGCTGTCTGAAGCGAAACCTCAAAATCTTTTATCCATTTAACCTTCGAGAATATAGATCGGCTTTCGAGTACACTCAAATGAGTCTCCTGTAGTAGGCAGATCTGGGCACTCGAGATTTCCAGATATTTAAGAATAAGTCTCTGTCTACGTTGACATCGCATTCCATTCACATTCCATGTGACAAAGGTGGTCCGTTTATCCCTTAAACTTTGTTCCCCCATCATTCTTCCTACTACTTGACGAGCATAATTCCATACCACTAGTGAGATGAGTAATTTTCTGGATTTTTTCCCTATGCCCCCCACCCTGTGCTCCCCCTCTCCCCTCACCCCACATGCCACCCCCCAGTTCCCTACCCCCCCATTGGGAACCCTCCCTTCCAATAGGCTAAGCCTATTTGGCTGGGCTCTCTCTCTTAGATGCAATTTTAATATTTATTAAACAATAATGCTCTGTTTATTCATTAATCGTCATATTACAGCTCTTGGCGGCTCTGGTCATTAATGGTTTTTGACCCCCTACGGAAAAAAAAAAAAAAAAAAGGAAACTACATAGGGGAGGGATAGAAGATACACCACTTATAGATACAGAAGGGGGGGGGAACTTCCTATCCTTATCATTCACTTCCTTTAGAGCTTTTTTTTTCTTTTTTAATTTTCAAAATCAATTCATCAGCTTCCTCCCCTGTTTTGACCAAGTGCATATGGTTGTTCCACATCACCCTTAGATGTGCCGGAAACTTTAATTGTGCCTTGACCCCCAAACTATTCAGTTCATCCAGTCTTTTCCCCAGTTCCCATTGTCGATTAGCTGTCACATGGGAGATGTCTGACCTTATTTGGAAATTAAAGGGGTTGGAACTATTGAATGCAATTGTTTTTTCTTTCAGTGCTGATGATAAGATTTGCTCTTTTACCGTGTAGGTCAAGAAATTCACCAGAATTTTCCTTGGTTTCTGCCTGGCGGGGTTCCTTCGAAAAGGATCTCGATGAACCCTCTGAATTTCCTGCACAGGGTCAATCGTTTCATCTCCTTTCAGTACAGTCCCCCTTATCAACGATATCACAAAGCCCTTTAAATCAGCTCCTTCCATTGCTTCTGGCACATTGAGTATTTTTAAATTATTCCGCCGGGAGTGGTTCTCCAGCCTCTCAATGTCTTCTTTCAACTCGCGGTTTTGTGCACTTAGTTTCGCCACTACCTCATCTGTAGAGCGCACTGACTCCCTTATCAATGGAACTTGTTTCTCCAACTCTTCTGTCCTTAACATAACATCATCTAGTCGTTTTGCCAAAACTTCACATGAAGCCTGAATAGCGGCCTGGTTGGCTTCAGATGTCATAAAACGGCTAGCTAATTCTGATTGATTGCTTTCCGAAACCGTAAATCTGTTTGATATTTCTTCCTTCATAGTTAGAAGGATATCCGCCAGCGTTGAAGAGGACACATCAGATTTACTAGTGGCCAACTTACTAGCACCAGTACACGCTAGCCCTCCCTGCAACTCGGGCATTACGGGCTTTTTTTGATGTTCGGTATGTAAGGGACTAATTGGGGGAAGATTCCTCTCCCCCGTGGCTCTATCCCCATCTATCAACACAGAGTACTTGTTGGAGAGGGGTACGTCCGGGTGTATGGTCAAATTTGCCGTCAGCTCTCCCCCTTCATCCGCTGGCATCTCGTCCAACCCCCCACTGTTTTTTGCTATTTCCTCAGTGCTTTTCTTTTGCTCTACCATTGTACCCTGCTTTGTAGTGCCCTTTTGTGCGGTTGAAACCAGTGCCGGAGATGGTGTTTTCTTGGGCTTTAATGATTTAGATGGCGTCTGAGAGGTACTAGTAGCCATTACTTTATAGTATGTTTTCAGTGAGGGGGTAATCTTAGTGTATGATGGAGCCCCTTTCTTGGTTTTAACTTTCCCTTTAGGTGTTCTTACCGCAGCCTCCTCTTGACTTCTGTCCGGACTACTAGCTTTGCGCTTGCTTTTGCCTTGCCTTTTCGATTTTACAAACGCAATTGGCGGGGACACTCGCATGGGGTACCCAGAGTTTTCGCGAAGGGGGTCTTGTGTTAACCTGGCCCTCAGTGCATACCTATTCACTCTCCCCCCTTGGATTTGGCCCAGGACAGCTTCTCTTTTATTTTCTTCCGTCTCCACCGTACTTCTAACGTCTTCCACTAATTCAGCTTTAATTTGGTCATACACACCCCTCTCTTTACCCCCCTCAGGGAATTTAGTTTCGCCATCCATCCATCCCCTTTTCTGCAACAGTGCAGTGGCGCTCTCTTTCTCCTGAATAGTCAATTGTAGATATTTCAAAGATTCAAGTAAATCGGAATAATCCGCACCTCCAATTTCCCGTTTCAGAGTATACTTTCCCCAGTGTCCCTCCACAAAAGTTACGAGTCTACTTAGTCGGTGTGGGTGCGTTTGTGCTCGTGCTTGTTGATTCAATGGTGGTGAAACAATCCCATTTGTCTCATTCAGCAACTTAACAATGTTAACCACCCTGTTTGCACTGTTTTGGGTACTAGAACAACATATATCCGGGATATTGGGGATAATGGAGATACTGAAACACTTTAGAGCAGGTACACTCTTACCGCTACCATAATTATGGGAAACCTCACTTCTGTTGCCTCCTTCCCTCCACGATACCTGAGCTGCTCCCAGTGACCCCCACAGACTACGTGCTGAATCACGTCTCCTTCGAGCAGCGGCTGCCTCCTCCCACCGTGTGTGGTTGATCTCCTGGGCGCTGCCTCCAGCTAAGCAGCCTCCTCCATGTGAGCGCGGAGCTTTCACCACATCTCCTGCTCCTCTGACGCCCACCACCAAGCCTCGTCGCTCGACTCCTGCTCCCATCCAGGTCGTCTCCGCCTTCACTGATGAGGAGACCGCAGAGCGGGGCAAACCGCCACCTCCGCACTCCCCAACGCGGCGTCCACCTCCTCCCCGGCAAAAAACCGCCGCAGCCGCACGTCTCCCGTCCACCGCTGCAGAAGCCGTCCTGCTCCGCGTTCGCCTCCACTGTCTGTCAGAGACTGGGAAATAGACCAGGCAACTTCAACACGCCGCTTCTGCCGCCGTCATTACTCTCAAAGTAAGCAGAGCATCCTTCACGCCTGCATCGCCGAGCTGAGCCGAGCCACGGCCGCTTAGCTTACGGCCGCCATGTTCCTGTGAGCTCCGCCCCCCTCCACATCGAACATGACCTTTCTTAAGAGTAGGAAGGGGGGAGGCCAGATCGTCGGGTAACAATGCTGGCCTGTGGCGGTAAGGTCATGACCGGTGAGCAGCTATTTTAAGGTCGGAGGTGTCTGCCCAGGGGGAGGAGGGGACACTGGCCCCTCCTAGAACTTCAGGGGCAACTGGTGACGCGGGTTAGGGCCCTCCTTCAGTGGTTAAATGGAGTTCACGGGGTGGATCGAGTAATTAATGGGCTCGGCTGCATGGGTGGACCGAGTAATTAACGGGCTCGGCTGCATGGGTGGACCGAGTAATTAACGGGCTCGGCTGCACGGGCGGACCGGGTGATTAACGGGCCCGGCTGCGCATGCGCACCTGCGGTAAGGGCGCAGCTTGTAATACCTGACACCAGTTAGCGACCTTGCCATATGGCCATAAATGTTAGTATGCAAAAACTTTCAGATGAGGATGTTAGATTCGGTTAGGAAACAAGCTGTATTAGAATCTTGTTAAGGTTAGCCGATCACACTTGTCGATATGAATGTATCTTAATGTTCCTGAATATTTTTGCATAAAAATTTGTTTATTTTGTTTAACAATTTTTTGTATCTTAATAAATACGGCCGGGGGGTCTTGCGATCCCCCGTCTTCCAAAGACAAATCATGTTCCTTGTCAATGTGTTCTGGGTTGATGTGGGTATACAGGGAGAGGGGCGGTAGCCGTCGCTGACCATGTGAAAAGGGGGGCCCTTGGCCCCCCCGCCCGCATGGCGGTGTGGCGACCCTCTCTCCCCTTGCCTCCTGGTGGTGTGGGGGCGTGATCTCCTGGCGTCCAATTATTGCGCGGGAGGTGCGCGCCACACCAGCGGGTCGGCTGGCGCCCAATCCTGGATCCGGAAGGTGTGGTGCAGTCTTCCGGGTCAGAGGGGCGGGCGACGAGGGGCGGGGGGAGCGGGCGGCCCGCCCTCTCCCCGTGTACCCGGGAATAAAGGAGGGGTGAGCGCTCAGTTGGCCCTTCTTGTCGCCTGACGCTCCCCCACACTGGTCGTGCCCCACGCCTCCTAATTTTCCCCACCCAACATCCCTGGAACAAAGCTGTGTTGTGCATTATGTATACCTGTTTTGTTATTAATTAAAGTTCTTTCCCATTTTAGGATGTATAAGTGAAGCATAAATGTCGGTTAAAATGTTTGGTGTATACTGTAATTGTGCATAGCTCTCGTGTACTAAGTAGTAGCTTCCCATTTTGGGGAGTAGTGTTACAATGTAAATAATGTTGTTATTTTGTTTAGGCCTTTTTTCCCATAGTAGCCTGATGATGGTATGTCAAGACATGTTGATGTAGATAGTGTAGCTGTCCTTTAGATCCTTTTTCCACAGGTCGTCGTATTTATTAGGGTATTGGACATGCGGTAAGGTCATGACAAGGGCCCCCACTTTTCATTTCCGAAAAAAGATGATTACCAAAAGGCGCTGAGGGCCTGGGTAGAAGCAAGAAATGCCCCTGAACTGGTGGTGGAGCCAGTGGGGGATGCAGATGTGCAGCTGGATAGGCTAGTGTTTCCAGCTAGGGAAGGGGGTACCCTCCTTGCCTGGCAGTAGCATCTCTTCCAAAGGCCTGTCCCCCAGAGAGCTGGAAGACAGGGATAGAAACAGGGTGCACAAGCTGGAGATGGCTAAGCTTAAGATGGAGAGTCAGAGGGAATTAGAGAATTACCGGTTGTCATTGGAGAGAGGTAGAATGAAAATGGATCATGAGAGGATGTTGAGGGAGTTCAAGATCAAGGCAAAGGGCATAGAGATCAATCCCTCTGGTAGCACTGCACCATCTGCGCCTTCAGAAGGCAGAGTATATATCCCTAAAAATGTCATAAAATAATTCTGTGAACATGAGAATATTGGGCAGTGGTTTGCAGCCTATGAGATAGCAATGTTGGCCCATTGGGTCCCTGAGAAGGATTCGGGAGCTGGGTTGTGGGGCCACTTTGTGAGCGAGGAGAGGGATACTTTGTTAGAACTACCCAGTGAAACAGGATGTCTTATGGCCACATGAAGAAATCCCTGATGACAAGGTATGGCTTGACCCCAGAAGTCTATAGACAGAGATTCAGGAATTGTAAGAAGCTGGAGGGGACCATTTGGGTAGAATATGTATCCTTCTTTTGCAGAGCTATGGATGGTTGGGTGAAGGGTAGCAAAGTGGATACTTTTGAAGCACTCTATGATTCACTTGCATGGAACACTTGCCTGCTAATTGTTTTACAGAGCTACACAAGCACCATTTTGATAGCAAGTTGACTAACCCTAGGATGCTTGCTGAGGAGGCGGACCGCTGGGTCAGTACCAGGGTCCACAAGTGTCATGTGGGAGACACTGCCAAAGATTGGCAGGGTCCCCAGCAGAAGGCAGGTGGGGACAAGGGTAAAGAGAGGGAGTTCCAGAAAGGGCCCCAAAGTAATTCCCAAGGGAACAAAGGGAAGGGTTTTCAGCCTTCCCCTGAAAAGAAGCAAGAGGACCCGACAGGTAAACCTGTTCAGAGGGGCCCCTACATGCTCTTTACGTATGGTCAAGTGGGCCACCGTTGGTATGATGCACATTGTCCCCTGAAGGATTCCAAACACCACCACGTGTACCACCCCATCAGATGGCAAGTGTAGCCCTGGGAGGGTAGGAGATGGGTGCCCAAGGTGGGTGGGGTCCAGCAGAAATGTTCCCTGTCTCTTTAGGAGACTTTTAGATGGTCCCTAAAGCTCAACTGCCAGATAACACAAAAAAATACAGGCAGTGGGTGACCATCAATGGCTTTAGAGTGGAGGCTCTTAGAGACACCGGAGCCAGTGTGACAGCTTTCAGGTGTCACTTGGTGTCTGAAGAACAGATGGTCCCCAATGCATTTTTTCTAGTTGGTGCCACTGACAAGACAAAGAGCCACTGCAAGGTGGGCCAGGTTCCCTTTGTCTCAGGTACTCTCCTAGTAGCTGTGAGGCCAGCCATGGCAAATGATTGTCTGTTGGGTAACGATTTGGAGAGCTCCCCCTTGGGATAAGGTGGAGAAGAAGGCTCATTTGGAGATGTGGGGTCTGCCTGATTGGGGGTGTGTGCCCACTCGGTCTATGGCAGCCAGTAAGGGTGTGCAAGGGATCCCGGAGCCTGGAGGTTTGTCCCAGGTACCTGCCATAAAGGGAAGAGGTAGGGGGCCTTGGAAACCTGCCCCCATTGTTCCCATGGTCCAGGAGGAGGCAGACCTTGAGGGGGATGCTTTGGAACCTACAGGGGAGCAAGTTGCTGAATTGGGGGACCTGCCTGAGCTGATTCATTGGCAGCAAGAAGAAGGCCCCTCCGGGGAGGAATTTTGTGCAGAGCAGAGGAAGTGCCATTCTGTTGAGGGTTTACGGTGACAGGCCACAAACTAGGCAACAGGTGATCAGTCTGGATCACATTGGATCTACTGGGAGAACGACCTCCTGTATAGTGAGCCTAAGGTTGCTGAGCCTGGGTCAGCCCGTGTACTGGTGGTACTCCAGCGCTTCAGAGCCTTCCTACTGGGTTTGGCTCATGATGTGCCTTTAGCTGGACATCTGGGGCAGGACAAGCCCTTTGAAAGGCTTGTCACCCACTTTTATTGGCCCCATATGCAGACGAGTTCAGACACTCATTGAAGGACATGTCAAACTTTCCAGGCAAGTGGGAAAAGTGGAAGGAAGCAAAAGATTCCTCTGCAACCATTCCCTGTAGTCAGTACCCCCTTTGAACGGGTGGGCATTGACATTGTGGGGCCACTGGTCCCCAAGACAGCCATGAGCAACAGGTTTATCTTTGTCTTGGTGGACCATGCTACCTGGTACCCAGAAGCCATCCTGCTCAGGACAGTGACGGCCCCCGTGGTGGGACATGCACTGAAGGGGATTTTCTCCTGTGTGGGGTTCCCCAGAGAGTTGGTGTCAGAATGTGGTATCAAATTCATATCTAATTATATGAAATCCCTATGGCAGGAGCAAGGTGTTACATACAAGTTCACCACTCCTTACCACCCCCAAAGTAATGGGCTGGTTGAGAGACTCAACCGGACCCTTAAAGGCATGATTATGTCTCTTGAGGAACCTATGAGGTGTAAGTGGGATGGCCTCTTGCCATGCCTTATTTTTGCTTACTGTAAGGTGCCACAGAAGTCCCTAGGGTTCAGCTCCTTTAAACAGCTGTATGGACACCCAGTAAGAGGACCTTTGAGTCTGGTCAAGGAAGGCTGGGAGCAATCTCCAGGAAACCTCCCCGGGATGTATACAGTTACATGCTGGACTTCAGGAACCAGACTCTGTCATTCAGACAGCTCACCCAGGGAAAATCTGGAAGCCAGCCAGTAGGAAGTGAAGCCGTAGTATGATCAGAATGCCACTCTGATTGAGCTTCAACCTGGACAGAATGTTTGGGTCATGGACCCTGTACAGCCTTGTGTGCTCCAGGACAGGTGGACCAGACCATTTGAGGTGATGGAGCGCAAGAGTGATGTCACCTATTTGGTAAACTTGTTTTTTCCTAGGTACCCATTGCGAGTCATGCATGTTAACTGCCTGAAGCCCCACTTAGAAAGCTCCAAAGTGGGCATGCTCCTAGCGAGAGATGATGGAATGGAGGAGGAGACTGGGCCTCTTCCTGAACTCCTGTCTGCAACAGAGCAAGATGGGTCCGTGGATGGTGTCAGCCTCTCTGCCACACTGACCCCTGAACAGCAGGAAGATTGTCGCCAACTGTTGGGGCCATGCTCTGATTAGTTTTCCCTAGTTCCTGGTGTCAATGAGTGGTGTGTCCAGGATGTGGACACTGCAGACAGTCCTTCTGTAAAGCACAAGGCTTACAGAGTGACTGGCAGCGTCACAGCTTACATCAAAGAGGAGGTCTCCAAGTCAAGTCAAGTCAGGATATTTATATTGCGCACATATCACATCCAACGGAGTCTCATGGCGCATGTAGACGGTTCTGACAAAAGGTGAGCAGCTGAATTTAGCAGAAAAGCCAGGTTTTAAGCTTCTTTCGGAAACTGGTGTGTTCAGAGATTGTGCGAAGGCTCAAGGGAATATTATTCCAAAGGGATGGGGCCAAAAAGGAGAAAGCGCGGCCTCCATTCCTGGTAGTTTGGATTCTCAACGGAGTGAGCAGTGACTCCATGCTCGATCTCAGCTGCCTCCTTGGTACATACGATGTGAGCTTTTGGTTCCAATATTTTGGGCCCCTTCCATACATGTGTTTATGTACCATACATAGTGTTTTAAAAATGATCAGTTTTTTACAGGCAGCCAATGTAAGATTTTTAAACATGGCGTGGAGGGAGACCCTCGGGGAAGATCTAAAACCAGTTGCGCCGCCGTGTTCTGTAGAACCTGGAGTTCCAGAGGTGGCATTCGTTTGTGGCCAGACGTAGGGAATTGCCATAGTCTAACATGTTTATAATCAGACCCTGTACCAAGGGCTCGCGGGCTTCAGCTGGTATCCACTTGAAAATCCTGCGTAAACTATGCATGGTTCCAAAGCATGCACCCACAATATGGTTTCCCTGGGTTTTCATGGATAACTTATTGTCCATGTGCAAACCCAGATTCCTTAGGGGCAGGACTCTCGCCCAGCTGAGAAGGCCACCAGTCCTGGGTCCAATGTTCGGTAGCCTTGCCAAACAGCTTGACCTCTGACTTGCTGCCTGCTGTTCAGCTGCAAGTGATTACGGCCCATCCAGTATCCTACCTGTATCAGGCAGTTCTTGAAACGACCTTTGGTCTTGCAAATGTCAGGGCCAAGAGTGACCAGGATTTGAGTATCGTTGCCGTAAGATAAAACATCAAAGCCGAACGCTCTGATTACTTTGGCCAGGGGGGCCATATAAACATTAAAAAGCATGGGGCTCAATATAGAGCCCTGCGGTACACCCCTTGTGACTGGCCGCGTACTCGCTAAGGTCTTGCCTATGTGAACTGTGGTCGTCCGGTTGGATAGGTAGCTGTTAAGCCATTCCAATACCTGCTGTCTGACACCGACCTCCCATAGCCTCTGCATCAGGATACGATGGGAGATGGTGTCAAAGGCCGCAGACAGGTCCAAAAGGACAAGAATGGAACATTGACGTTTGTCCAGAGCACGCCTAACGTTATCTGCGACCTCAACCAGTGCTGTGTCCGTACTATGAGCGGCACGGAAGCCCGATTGTGAAGGGTTAAGTAGGTCATTAATTTCAAGATATTTTACCAGCTGTTCGTTGACAGCTGCTTCCAGCATTTTTCCAAAATATGGCAATAAGGAGATGGGTCGATAGTTTATAAGGATATTTGCGTCTGCTCCTGGCTTTTTCAATATTGGCCTTACTCTCGCCGCCTTCCACATAGTTGGGACATCCGCTTTCCGCAGAGACTTGTTAAGGAGGCTAGTGAGACAGTCCACTAAAGCCGGGGCAAATATAGTGAATAGTTTCGGGGATAGTTGATCATTTGGGGCACCTGATTTAATTTAATTAATAGGCACAGTGTCTGCATCGAAGGATTCACATATCGTTGTGATTTTATCCTCCAAGAATTTAGAGAGCGATTTGGTCCATTCTATCGTGTAAGGGGTCGCTAATGGGCTTTTAAGAGAAGTGTATTCTTTTAGAATATAATGAAGCTCTTTCGCCGAGTTTTCGGCTTTGATCATGCGCTCTGCTAAATGTACCCTCTTAGCTGCTCGCACTTCCCTCATGTAGTTGGTGTGCAGAGTTTGATAAGTTTTACGATCCGTTGTGTCCCTACTTTTTCTCCATTTTTTCTCCGCAGTCCTCGTAATGACTTCGTTTTTTTAGGTGGTCCATGTACCAAGGTGATGGCTTCTCTCTGCACTTGACCATGCTCAGGGGGGCAATACTATCCAGTGCCTTGCCAATGGCTGACTCCAAGTGTAGTGCAGCTAAATCAACATTTGCTCTCAAATCTATAGAGTCCTTCGGAAATTTGTCGGAGAAGGATGCAAGAGTGATCTTTTTCAGGGTTCTACACACTTTTAAATTTGTCTTACTGGGCAATCCCAATACCAATCTATTTATTGTGAATTTCAACAGACAATGGTCGGTCCACAGTAGTGGAATTGGGGGATCCCTACCGATGCTAGGGGAGTTAGAAAATAAAAGATTGAGTGTGTGTCCCGCCCGGTGCGTAGGGCCCACGATCCTTTGACTGAGATTTAGAGTGCTCATAGCAGAGATTAGTCTTTCTGTCTCAACGTCCGACTGATCATCTGCATGGTAGTTAAAATCGCCCAGTAACAGAAACCTGTCAGCCGTTAGTACATGGGTAGCATTAGTTTCTAATAAGGTGTTGGCGAACTCTCCTTTGTTCCCCGGAGGTCGATAGAGCAAAGCCCCTTTCCAGACCTCCTTTAGAGGGCCGCTCATTTTAAAAAACATGATTTCCGTAAGATCAATCACCACACTTTCTATATCGCAGACATTCATATTCTCCTTAGCTGCAATCAATAAACCCCCACCTCTAGCTCCCCTTCTGTCTGATCTGACTATTACATATTGTTGGGGAAACGCTACATGAAGATCGGGAAAGGCATGCTCATGCAGCCAGGTCTCAGATATAAAGCACAGATATGGAGTTTCAGCATTAAGGAGGCTCCATATATCGAGTGCATGCCTGGGAATTGATCTGGCATTCAGATAGATAGCCGTCAATTTGCTCAGGGCAGAAATGGTAGGATTGGCATTTGGCTTTGCCCTCTTAGTCCTTTTCTCAACAGACGGTTCTTCACTGAGGGAGCAAGGGGCTGCCTGAATGTCTGCTAATAGTGCCTCCGAAGCTAGGGCATGAGGGGCATTAAGTTCTAAAAGTTCCTTCCTAGTATACAATAGTAATAATTCCTTTATTTAGATATAAAAACAATATCTTTAAAAGTTTTCCCAAATCACATTATGTACACTTTTATGAATAAAAATAATTAAAAGAGTAGAAAGAGTAAAATTTGACCGTAAGCATACTTGCTACAAAATTTCAAATTGTGATTTGGCCCTCCCAGTCTTTACAAATTCTATTAAAGTACATATTCAATGTAAACAGTGAGCAACAGGGCCTTATCAGTTTCCATTTTATCTAAATTGCAGTACGCTTGCTGAATAAATTTGGCCAATTTTATATTTAAAACAATATTATCCAAAGACAAAGCAGTAATAATGGCATGCCTACAAGTCCGAACTCCCAACCTGTTCCATTCTGGCCTAAGCAAACACCTGCGTTGAGAATTGAAGGAAGGACAGATACAGAGCACATGCAAAATTGTTTCTGTTGCTAACCCGCATCCTCTACATGTTGTATCCTCCTTCTTACGACGCCAGGTGGTTAGGTTTTGAAGAAAGCGACAATCTCCCTTTCTTAGAGCAATCAGGCAATGCTTTAAATAGAGTGAAAATGTCATAGAGAGGTAGGTGGCAGGGGATAGCCGTTTGTAGGAGTTGACTACTGCCCAGGAATGACTGCGTTTCATGAGAAGAGCTTTGTCTGTAACAAGGGATTTGAGCCTTACACATTTTTTAATTGTTTTTTTAAAGGCAGTCTGACTGGGGTTAAGAGCCCAAAGGTCAGCAGCAGACATGTGATCGATGTAATCATTCAAAAGGCAGCCGAATGATCCCCCTGGATTGGTCTCATTGATTTCTTTCCAGATTAGAGATTCTAGGGTACCTAATTCAGCCTGTCTTAGTTTATGGCAACGCTTGAGATATGTACCAACATTAGAGGCTTCATAATTGGTTAACCCCTGCTCTAATGTAATCTGTGCCGGGGATGCGGTACTCGGCAAATGAAGTACCTTTTTGTAGATTTTAGTTGTATGTTTGTTTAAGACAGTGTTCATTTTGCCTTTGAAGATCTCTATACCATATGAAAGTGTAGGCCCGATCTTTGCTCTAAGAACTTCCAGCAGAGGAAAAAAGTTTGGGCCTGAAAGTTTCTTCGATAGCTTAGCCAAGGATACCACTAGAGATGTGGCTTTGGCTGCAATCACATTACTCTGCTTGCAAAACAGCCCCTGGAGTCTAAATAGACACCCAAATATTTATATGATTGGCCAGTTGAAAGACTTATTTTATTATTTGACCAGCCACCACCACAGTAACGTTTCTTACCAAATGGAACTACCAAGGTTTTTTTCATGTTAATTTCTAATTGATTGCTGATCGTGTATTGCGTTAATGAGTCAAGGAGCCTTTGTAACCCTACTCTAGTGAGGCTGAACAGGGCCAGGTCATCGGCATATAAATGATTATATAATGCCATACCTCCTACTTTGGGCGGGTGACTAATTACCTTATCTAAGGTGCTTGACAGATCGGCTATAAATAGGTTGAAGAGAAGGGGGGCCAGCACACATCCCTGCTTGACACCTCGTGAGGTCATGATTTTTCGCGAGAGATGCGTGCCGGACCCTAACTTCACTCGAACCCATGTGTTAGAATGCTGTTGAATGATAGGGTTCAGGATTTTATCTGGAATTCCCCACTGGCTCAGTTTTTTCCAGAGTGCCGCCCTGGGCACTCTATGAAATGCTGCTTTGAAATCGACAAAGCAGCAAAATGCCATCCTAGATGTTGAGAGAGCTTTGTCAATGATGGTGGAGTTGGTGGATAGTAGGTTTTTCATAGTTCCTGAATTGGCAACAAACCCTGTTTGATTCAGAGGAATCAGATTGTGATCCTTTGCCCATTGCCTAAGGTCCTCCAAGATGAGCCCTGCATAATGTTTCGCCTCTATGTTCAGAAGGGCAATTAGTCTATAGTTTTTCGGGGCGGCTCGTGATCCAACTCTATGAATGGGGTGAATAATTGCACACCGCCATGAGTCCGGGATTGTCAGTGTCCTCAAAGTATAGTTGAAGAGGTTTAATAACACCATGGACCAGAAAGGAATGTCCGATTTGAATAGCCTCTGTGGCAGGCCATTCGGGCCTGGTGCTCCGTCTTGTCTCCCTTTTGTCACTGCTTTGACAACTCGTTCTTCGGTTAGTACATATACTGAGGCGAACCCCTGTGTTGTGTCGGAAGGAGTACTCGGTAATGCGCCAGTGCCGTGTACCCTGGCTGATCTAATACAATCATGTTGATCTTGTCCCTGAAAGTGATCCGTTAGATATGATGCTCATTCTGCTTCCTGAGTGTTCGCTGAGCTAGAATTTATTAGGTTCAGATTGGTGCGGTTGACAAGAGACCGGAATTTCCTTGAGTTTTTTTTGCTTGCTTTCCCAAACCAGTTTCACCCAGTATTGAGTTTCCTGAACCTGTTTCTCTTGGGTGACTGCCCTCCTGAATGCTTTTTGGGCTTGGTGATATATAATAAGAAAAGCATTGTTCCCCGGGAATTTCGAGAGCGACCTCAAAGCGTTGTTTCTCGTTCTATTTAATGATTTTATGATGGTAGAAGCTGCAGCCCCTACTGATGGAGTACGGTTTGAACCCTGCACAGTCACTGGGTAAGAGCTGATCAGATGAAGACACAGCTGCGACCATGTCACTGTCGCGGGGCATCTTGATCAAGACTACCTATTATAAAGTCCTTGCTTGCTTTTAAAACACTCTGACTGTTGAACTCACTACATTTGAGGCACTTTACATTTTCAGAGTGTATTCCCTTATAGGTTATAGGAGCCGTTTTATTGAATTCTGGGTTTGTGATGAAGGAAAAGACCTGCGTCCTGTGATCGCTTTCAGACCGTGAATGGATGCAAAAGCTGTCCAGGTTAAACAATAGTTCTGAGTTACAAATAGTAAAATCTAAATAAGACTTTTTGCTTCCATTCGACCAAGTCCAGTTTGGAGGTGAATCACTGGTTGACCTTCCATTCACTACCAGGTAGCCTGCGTTGTAGAGTATCGTCACAGAGAGCTCACCTAATGTGTTAGAGGCTTGAATCAGAGGTTTAGATTGAGTCATAGCCTCAATATTGTAAGTCAAATCGGGCCCTTCCATGTCTGCTACATTCCCCTGAAATAAGTTTGTATTGGAATCCCTCGTGACAAAACGGTCCGAGTTGGGGTATTCAGTGGCAATGTCATTCATGATTTCACAAAGGTGGGCCAGATGGTCTTTTTTTGTACGGTTACTGGGGTTAATATATACGCTTATGAGGAAGAGCAAATGCTGCCTCCTCCACGGGTTAATTTTAACCCCTAGTAACCAGTGTTCTTTGAAATGGAATTGATTAAATACACCTTTTAAGTTATTAGAGATGTATATGGACAGACCGCCTTTGAGGTGGCCAAAGCGGCTGTCCCTGAGTGCTGATATCCGAAATTCGATGTATCCTTCTATGGGGCGGCCCTCTAATGCCCAGGTTTCCTGTAGGGCAATTGCTGCATGTTTGCACAAGAAGGCCATAGTGTCATCGTTTGAGATTTTTTGATGGAGTCCGCTAATGTTCCATGAACACAGTGAGAAGGGTGATCACCCTTGCCTGTTATCTGTTTTTTGCTGTGGATCGGCCACTGAGAGGAGTTTTCCAGAGGTTTTTTATTTTTCTACGAGAGTTTCAGCCACAGGTGGTCAATTATGTGTTTGGAAGACAGGATTGCTAGCAACCACCCCCACGGACCCTGAGGCATTTTTTAAGACAGAGTAGGGTCTCGCACGTTCTGTTGTTTTAATTGTAGCCAACTGACTAGGTGAAGTCGGTCTGGTTAGCAGGGAAATTGGATACCCTGGCGTAGAATAAGGGTACACTCTAATTCCCCAGTTCCGCAGAGTGGACTTCTGTTCAAGAAAAGCTCCTACCCAGCTGGCCGATGAAAAAGTCGCCACAGTGACCTCAGAAGGTTGGTTACCTCGGGGGGTGGGGGAATTCAATGGATTCAATGTTGTTCGTAGCCAATCCTGCTAGCCCCGGGATGCCTTCCACTAGTTTTAACAGATTGGATCTATTAAGAATATTTAGATTTGTATTCAGGGGCCAGTAAAATCTGATGACACGATGGGTCGTTATTGCTTGACTCCGGTGCACTTATGGAGGTGATGTCGGATTTTTCGACTACCATATCTGATTTGATTTCATATACCTGTTGTGACAGTCGTTGCGAAACCCTCTTCAAAAGTGGGCTGTGACTGGTCAGGGTTATCGGATCGTTACATATAGTTTAGGAATAATTTAGTCTTAACGTTGCATTTTCCTTTCCAGAGGGAGTTAGGGTCATCGATGGCCTAGATTTTCCTGATACCGTCTTGGACCCGGTTTTGCTTGCCTTATCTGAACTCACCCTTGTGTTTTCTGTGGGAGCGCTGCACTCAACTGTTTCTGGGACCATAATTTGTTTGCTTTGGTCCTGATGGCTCCGCACTGGTTCTTGGGTGAGTATTTCAGGGGTAACTCCGTTGAGGTTTGTCATAGGCTCTGATGCACTGGTTTTAGGAGGGGATTTTTTGTTTTCAGCTTTTATAAAGATAGGAAAGAGTTCCTGATGGGCCACGTTGGAATTTGCCCTAAGTTTGTTTCTGGCTTTACGCTTGGCGTTTATGCTCTCTCTTACTGCATGGTGGAAAAGGCCCTAGGGGAGCTACCACTGTTGGAGCGGTCTGAGGTGTTGGGCTATTTTTTCGCCCAGGCTCGGGTTGGTCTGGCCTGGTTACAAACCCGGTTGGTGTCAGTAGAGGACCGTTTTCGACCATCAGATTTGGTTGTAATTGAACACACTGGGGGTGTCTATTCAGCTTCATTGAGCCAGTGATTATTCCTGTGTTTGGCACCGCCCCTTCATTTATGTTTGTATTCTGCTTAACAGGATCCTCAGTGGGTTTTTGATGTTCTTTCTGTATGGGGGAAGGCGGTTTAGTGAAGACGTTTCCTCCCCTCAACAGCTTGACTTCCCTTATAACAGTGGTTAGGAATTCTGGGAGCAGAGAAAGAGAATCTATAATTGGGGAACAGCAGCAAGTTGATTGGGCAAGCTTCGTAGAGGCTTGCACCCTTAAAATGAGAGTTTAGTTTGTCTAGTTTGCTGTCGATCCCGGACATGAATAATGCCAAGGTGTTTAGTAAATCAACCTGCACCTCCAGTTTTACCGAATGATAATTTAGTGCATTAACAGTTTGTTGTAGGAGTTGTGGCCAAGCACTGGTCGCAGTGTTTTCTTTGGTGTTTAATTTTTCGTTTAGGATGGAACTGGGCCTGGGGGACCTTTGGATGGTCTTGAGAAAAAGAGACAAATCTGACATAGATTGATCATTCAAGACAGACAGTACAGGCTGGTTTTGCAATGGGTCCTTTGTTTGTCCAGGTGGCGAAAATAACATGTACGGGGGACTCAAAGCTGGTGGTACTTTTGAAGTGGTTGTTGTTTGTGGGGTTGAGGGTGGTTGACTGCTGTTAAAAAGCACAGGGTTAGCTTGCCCATGAATTTGCACCATTGTTGTTTGCTGAGAAGAGGCCACAGGAGGCTTGGTCGGGGTCACTAGGCGGATGACGGTGGGTTGTGTCGGCGCTGAGCGGGCCTCTGTTGTACACTGCGCTGCTGTCCCACACAGAAGCTGCCAGCGGGCCGGTGAATCGAGTGAAAACAAATGGGGCACAAACCCAGTTTACATAATCTTTAATGGACATCTCTTCAACAACTATGAGCAAATTCGGATAGACTCCCTCTAGAAGCCCTAAGGACCGGGTACCATAAAAAGCCACAGCGCACCAAGGTCAGACTACGAAAACTATTGCGAGAATATTATTGCCTCCTCAAGAAGCAACACAGCTGCCCCAGCAAGATTCTTTACCAGTACAGGCCACTTTCCAGTCCATGTCCTGAGGAGAACCCCCAAATAATGTCCGGGTTCGAAACGCGTTGACCCTGTGCTGGAACAGGATTTAGGAAGGGCGGTTCAGGATTGTAGTTTAGGACATTGTCTACCTGAGATTTGACCCTTTGATTTATAAGTTTCCAGCATAGTCAAACAAGCAGGCCAGCAAAAAAGAAGTGAACGGCAGCTTGTCTGTTTTTATGTTATCAGGATTGGTGCCCCATGAATTGAATGATTAGAGGCATCGTTTCTTTCTCTTTTTTGTATATGGTGTTTTTGTGAATTCTTCTCATTTATATTGTTTGTAAAATGTTTATTTGTAGTATCGTGCTTTATGTTAATTTTGCTACTTGAGTATTCTTGATGTTTGGATATATGTAAATGTTTTCTAAAAAACTATGGAATAAATAAAAATCACTAAATATAAGTGAGGTACGATTATATTCTGAATGATCTAACTGGCCATCTTTTTTGTTGTTCTAAATTAGTGTGGTCTACGCCAGCTAGCACACAGACCCAAGCCTTTTTTGGATCCATTGCTGGTGGCCTTGCAGCACTGGTTGTGCCACCCACAGAAGCATCTTGAAAAGTATGTCTCAGGCCTTCCACTGCAGTGCACCCATTTGCCAGTCCCTAAACCTTCCCTTTTCTTCATATCAGACACACCTAAGTTAGGCTCTGGGCAGGGTGCATTGTAAGTACAGGGTAGGACATGCCCTGGTGTGTGTGATGTGTCCTATTAGTGAAGTACAGCCATTTTCTTTTGTGTGATAATTTCATTCTTCACTATTGGAAGGCTACCTGTTCCCCATAGGGCAAAATGGTCAGTTTTGATTATAACATCTTAGAATCCTAAGTGACCCAGGGAACATGGTAGAAATTCGAATTTAGTATGCCTGAACTCAGAATGATAAAATACACCTTTTAGTAAAGTTGGTTTGACATTCTGTGTTTGAAAATACCACTTTAAAAAGTAGGTATTTTCTTCCCTAACCATCCAGCCTGCCCCTGCAAGCTTGTGCATTGCATGACAGGGACTGGGGGATTCCAGGAGACAGGTGAGTTAGCACAAGGCTCAATAGACCTATCTGCAAGCAGATCGGTGGGAGGAGTAGTACCTAGGTCTGAATAGGGCTGTTGTTGCCTTCCACAATGCTGGCTCTGCCTCCTGTGGTGTGTCTGGTGACCCTGGCCCACCCTGCCAAAGGAAAGCAGGAGTTATGTAAACAAAGTGCTCCAGGACTACACAGAACTGGTTTGGACTGGTTACATGACCCTCTGCCTTCAGAGGACAAAGGATTTGCTAGTATAAATATGGGGACCCAGACCCCAAGACTTGAGATCACTTCTGGAACAACAAGATGAACCTCTGCAAGGAAAATAACTAAGGAAACTGTAGGAGTTGTACTGCCCCCCTTCCAGTGTGCTGTGTTGCTGGGCTGGTCTTCAGTGATATCTTCAGTGCCAAGGAGAGGAGAAGGAACTCCAAAGGCTTGATTTGAGCTTGCCTCCTGACCGAAGTCTTAGGGGTACCATACTTCACTCCTTCTGTTTGCCTGCATTTGGAACTTGCTGTTCTAGCTGCTACAGAAGGAATTCTGCAACACCGACACCGGTGAGCAACGCCATCATCTGAATCAAAGCCCTGAGCTCAGCTCCAACTTGCAACATAGACTCGATGCCGGCCGCCGTGCCACATCGATGCCTGCGAGCGACATCGTAAGCCTGCTATAGCCATGAGTGCTGCACCGACTTGTGACGCCGGCCAGACGCCTGCTGCTGTGCTGCATCGACTCCAAAGCCGACATAATCGCAAAGAAGATCGTCGACATGGGTGGTCAAGAATCCATCAACATCGTGAAATTGTACAGAACCGTGGTTTCGGCGCCATCGTGACGTCACCTCCTCGCTGGTCCAGTACTGACACCTTCTCTGCCTGCGCAAGCATTCAGGACATCGACGCATCATCTCCCCCGAAGTAAGGAACCAACGCCGCAATGCGCCAATGACGCTGCACCTCCTCGACGCCATGAGCTGTCTGTGTTTTCATGTTTTACCAGGTACTGTTCTCTGTGGGTCTGTTTTGAACACGGGCCGACGCCGCGCACCTCACGGTCAGCGCCGTAATTTGGGATTTCTTTGACCCTGACATCGTGATAACTCCTGTTGGGGTCGTGAATAACCTATTTTTTAACTATTTCTACCATTTTGAAGAATTATGATCAATTACAGTATTGTGGACTTTTGTTGTTTATTGTCTTGTGATAAGTCTATATAAATAATATTTATTTTTATAAAACCGGTGTTGTGTCCATCTGTAGTGTTTTCACTGTATTACTGTATGTGTTTGCAAATTCTTAGCACACTGCCTCAGAGATAAGCCGGTCTGCTCGTGCCAAGCTACCAAGGGGGTGAGCAGTAGTGCAATCTATCTTCCCTGGCTTAGAAGCAAGGGTCCCTATTAGGTCAAAGGTGTATACCATTGCCAACAAGAGACCCCCAGTTCTAAAATTAAAGATGAAGTGGAAATTTAAAGGATCGAGAAGGAAATTGAGATATGCTAAGGATGGCATCTGGGTGGGTATGGGTAATTGGCATAAATGCCATCAGAGAGGGGATTGATGGAGCAAGGACTCATATTAAAGAGACTTGCTCGGGCTCAATACTCTCATACAATCCTGTAACAAAATATTAATAATGTATTTTGATACTAATATACACACATTTCATATATTTTTAGATTAGAGGAAGTTTGCCTATGTGTTTTATTAACAAGTAACCCCAGTGTGATTAAAGATGGCTGCTAACATGGGAAAATGTATTGCGCATGCGTCAGCTGCATCTGTGCAGAATGACGTCTTAATGCTTGGAGGGAAATGTCTGCTCCAAAGCATCTAAAATGGCACTTGGAAACTCACATGCTAAGCATCTGCTTTGCTGAAACTAAACCAAGTTGTATACTAAATACTAATGCATGAAGACCCTTCATGAGTAAATAAGATTAGAGTAGAGATAGTTGATATACAGTGAAATTATTTTATTTTTTAAAATGAATTCCTTTTCATTGACCTCTTTATTAGTTTTTCTTTGGGCCTCTGAACGATGTTAAAATCTGACACCCACGTTGTTCTTCATGCATGGGCAAAGAGGACAATTCAGAAACAGTGAGGTCAAGTCTTGAAATTCATCCAAGGACGTTCTCCGTACATGTCCTGGGAACGAGCTGGACATCCTGAAGATTCAATGGACAACTGTGAAATTTATACATTGTTGTTGATAAAGTTTGCAAATATGGGTGGGAAATAAAGCTTGGGAGAACAAATTATTGGGTGGGAACTTAAAACAATGAACTAAAGAAAATTATTAGAACTTAGCATGGTGTGATGATCATCCCTTCAGCTAATCCAATCAAAAATAGGAGTTTCATAAAGTTGAAACATTTAGGAGTGGTTCATGCCGTTATGAAAGTATAATTGGGGTAGTCAAATAGATTTGTTCTCAGTCACAGCAAGAAAACACTGAGAGACCGAGATGCTGTCCGAATGCTGAATCCTGAAGAAGCAAACTTAGATTTTTAAAGCTAAATAATTAGAAGACGATCACAAAAGACTTGAGAGGTAATAGAATTAGAAGAAGATTTTGGAAGAATCAAGGAGGTAATAGACTTAGAAGAAGATTGGGAAGAATCGAGGAGGAAGTTAGTGTCAGAGTGGTGTAAGAAACAGGCGTCCAACCCGGAAGAGGTCATCTATCCTGTCCTGAAATCTGTCCTGAAGTCCTTGTCACCTTTAACTTTCAAGGGGACCCATTAACTCTTAGCAAGAGGAGTCCGATTTTCATACCATCCTAGGTAAATATAACTGTGTATTGTGTCAATCTACTTTTCTCTCTCTATCCTCTCTTTCCTGAGGTACTTGTTGTTGTGAAATCTTATTTTAAGTTAGGTAAACTGATCTTACTTCCTCAGAAAGATGGAATTAACACTGTCATTTGTTATGTTCATATGATTGATTGGATAAACATTTAAAACTTTCCAGAGTCTGTGGTTATGTAATAAGAGAATAAGGTTAATTAACCTATGTCATTTCATCAATTACTATTCAACTAAAATAGATCGATTTATTAAAGAGAGGGCTTGGGATCAGTACTAGATTAGAAAAATGATAGGTAAATGATCTACATTTTTAGCCTTTTTAAAACACAGCGGTGTTAACTGGCCTATATGAGTGAGTGTGTTAATGGCCCAGATGAGTATATAGTGATTGATGTTCGCAGGTTGGTAGCCCACTGGTCAGGGTTAAGGACTCACTCAAGGAATCAAAGATATCTGTCTCCAGCCGTCACCTCAGGACTGATACTGCTTTTCAAGTGTCAAGTGGTTGTCCTCCGGTTCACCTGCTTGAGGGACACAAAAAAGAGGAAGGACTGCTAATTGCTGACTCAAAGAGGGCATTGCTGACCACAAAGGGTCAGACCCTGCAGGAGGCTTGAGTGGAGAGAGAATTGGTGCCTTGAAGCCTCTCCTGAGGAGCTAGGCATTGTCTGTTTTCTATCTGAATCTCTTCAACTTGGATCATTGCTCAAGTGCCGAAGTACGCCCCGGAGCACTGATCAAAGTAAAATTAGTCACTGTAATGATTCTGTCTGGTTTCAGTTTCAATCAGTGTGACATCAGCACTATTAAAACATATCTGGGGACATAAGGGTAGCTCTTCCCTCATGTCTTGACATTACTTTTTTTTAAAAACATGAGTGCACTAGAAGGATGTTCTTCTTTAAAGTGGTGGAGGAACCAATCATGCCCACTGCATGGTGAAGGTACTGCAGCAGATGCTCGTGGTTCGTCCACCGCAATTAAAGGATTAAAGGGTTCACACTTTTGGTTACATCTGCCACTCAAAATCATGAATCCTGTCTTACATTTTTTGTCAAATGTGGTTGGTTGATGAAGGGGATTTATTTTCTATATCCATCTTGAAGATTGTCACTTTTGGTAAATATCACAATTTTCATATTTTTGAAAACAAAATTACACAGCAATGACAGTGCACCATGAGAGGTTCTGGACCACATACCATAGGTACTTAGCTCGTTGCAAATGTTAAACAAAAATGAAAAGTGTGGGTTTGCTGGAATAAAAAATAAATGTTCTGAACATCATGATTTTTTGCCAATAAATTATAAATGGAAAAATATATTTTGCAAACATATAAACAAATTTGGAAAAGAAACCCACCCCAAACAGCCAAAGGAACTACATAACGGGTACAAGGACCTGGGCATAATCGAGTCCCTGTGATTAATGCTCACTACATACGGTTTGAGCCATTAACAGGCATGGGTTTACCACCCAAGGTCTTTTTGTGGACAAGGCCCGATTGTAGGTCTGTATCATTGACCACCCCATATTGTTCAACTTCTAAGACTGCACACAGCGTGGATTTAAAAATGCAGGTGGCTTAGACAGAAAGCTCTGCTGTTCATGCCCAAAGGCCAAGATTAGAATGGGTTGGCAACACAGGCTGTGTGCAGGGATGCCAGCACTGAATTAGTTGCAAGGCCCACCTGCACAGGGTTGAGCTCTATTAAAAAATAGTGATTGGAATCAATCTGATTAACAGTAAACAGGACTCTCGTTGAATAAAAGCCCTAATAGGAGAATGCCTAATTTACTACCTTCCTGATGCATACATTCGAAAGCACTGATCTTCACACTCACATGTCCAAAATAATGTTCTTCCCAACATGGTCTCATTTAGAGATGATGCAATGCTCACTTGACAAGCCGTATACCCAAAATATGATAAGCCATTCCTTCTTTTCATGCTCAACAATATTCTAACGATGAAATCTAAACCTAGGCAAAAATTAAAACCCATTTTTGGAAGGGAAAACTGTTTACATGCATCAAAGATGTTAAGTAGGACAACACCATAAAATAGGCCCCATTAACTCATACATCTGGAGTGCTGGTACAAATGTACATTTGGATTAGAAGACACTACAGCCTCCCCATCACATCATCTCCTTTTGTTCAACTGGGATGACAAGTCTAGCTCCCACTAAGAACAAAACCTGCCACTGACCTTCCACTCTAGATAAGACACACATATCTGTGTCCAATATCTGCCACACTCCCGACCCGTCCTTGCCTAGAAGCATAATATCCAAGCTGCACCACTGAAATGTCAAACAAATAAAAGAAGTCACCTCAAATGACAATGCCTGCTTACATGCCCTTATAGCTTCCCTATCCATAATACACTTCGCTCACTCCCCGAATATGTAAGAAAGACACAAAACATATTGAGATCAAATCTTGAAATTCTCATCTTCAGATCTGTACAAGCTTTCTTCTTTCCAACTAACATGGAATTATGGTTTGACACATTCTAGCCAGTTTTCACCCAAAACAGTCTATAAACAATCGAAGGTGATCACAGACTCAACATTACAGTCTCACATAGCATTAGGAATCTCATGATAAACCCAGGTTCTACTATAAATGTCATCAATAATACTCTTGTCCATGACCCAGCCTACCTCTTGAATATACCTGGCCTCTAAGCTAGTGATGACTTCACACTGCCTTTTTTAGATCCCTGCCTGAAACCTAGACTAAAGAATACTCAATGAGCCCTGTGCCTATTCAAGACATTTTTCTACCTTTTGCCTGAATCTATCTATCACTTAGTTGGGATCACAGTGACACACCTTTATGCCAACACAGGTGCTACACTTTGGAACCTAACCTTACAAGAATTTGAGCTCCCCTACTATATTCCATTTCCAAATGCGGTGTAGGGTCTGATTTTTTTATGTTTGTGATGGGGTCGGCTTGATTTTGAAGTGCCCTCTCCTCTGTCTTGCCATTCTTCCAGAAAGCAGTCTATCACAACAGGAGTGAATCCCAACCTGATAGCCCCACCTCACAGGCCATGGGAGTGACTAGAGGTTTACACCACAGTGCTATGAGCTTTTAAAGGTTATCACAGAGCCCCAGACTTACTCTTTATGAATGTATTCCCAGCCCATCACCTTCCTGTGTTGTGCCGATGCCCCTTTCCACTGATCAATTCCTGAGTCAAAGCGCATTCTTTGGACCCTAGCACATCCTTCCTCAGTGAATGTCCCATCCAGCTCTATGGAATGCACCAATCCACAAATCCATCCGGGATGATTTCTCTACCTCCACATGCCCCTCCAGTTAGCTCTGGGTCTCCAAAAATGGAACATAGTCCTCTATGCATTCTACCATTCATAGTCACACATACACACAGCACATGCATGCAACCACGCGTGGACAGCACAGCACTACATACTACCTTGATGTAGGCCAAGGGTCAGTTAAGTTCAGAGCAGTAGAAGTTTACATGAGTGTTAGAAATGGGATGTCTAGTTGGCTAAGGCTTGTGCCAAAGCCAGGCAGAAACCACCACTCTAGTCAGGGCAAGGGAGTTACACGCTGAAGATAACCCCTGCTCACCCCCTTGGTAGCTTGGCACGAGCAGTCAGGCTTATCCCAGAGGCAATGTGTAACGTGTTTGCGCAACACACACACACAGCAGCAACTCACTAGGCACACCACATCACTGTAGCAACATTAGCACATGATGCATAAATCTCATTAGATCAGGCATAATCAGCAGCACAAACACAGTATGCAATAACTCACATTATGCAATAGGCATCAGAAGCATAAACACATTCTGCAATAATCCTGGGGCCAAACACACTGAAACTGACCCCAGGACAACTGGCTTTCACTGGGGCTCACATGCCCTATGCCCAAAATGTCAGGGTTTAGCTGCAAATGCAGTGAAGCAAAGTGTGCAAGGTGCTGGGGTAGAGGAGTGTATCTGACTCCTTCATCTCAAGAACCAACATGCCCCCAAAGAGATAATCGCACTGGCACTCACTGTGCCCTGAGGGCCCCACTGGGAATCTGAAAACCAAAGGTGCCCAAACATTGCAGCTGCCCGCGCTGGTGCGGTACAGCTGTGTCAAACTTTCGGACAGAACTGGACACTGGCACCAACGGTCCGGGGAGGCCCCTCTCTGGGACCTCTGAATACCAAATGACCCCCACGTTGAAGTGGCCTGCTCTATTGTGGGACTGCTCAGGGAGCCAGAAACGGACAATGTGCCTCGACAGGCCCTCGCCTCCTAGCCAGCCCTGCTCACCGGGCTCCTCTGGGTTTCCTCCAGGGGCTTCACCTCTCCCTCAGAGGTGGGGGAAGGCTGGGATGGAGCTCGCACAGCTCTAACTTCTCTTTTGCTTGCAGGGCTCTCTCCAACTCACAGGAGCCCCGCTCAGGCGTGCTCCAACTGCCGGACTCTGCGCACTTGCCCACGAGGCTCCGAATGTTTGAGAGGCCTTAGCCCCGCCCGCAACCAGGCAACGCCGCCTGGCTTCTGGGTCACGATGGTGATTCCTCCTTGCGGTGAAGTGCATGATGTGCTCTCGCCTGCATACAACACCACAGCGGGGTGGGCACCCCGCTAAATAAGCACACAAGCGGGGTGGGCACCCACTATTTAAATCCACAGCAATGAAAAGTGGGCACCAGCTTTTAAAATATGCATAAAGCGGGGTAGGCTCCTTCTCTGTTTGGCAAAATGCGGGGGAATCCCCACATGGGGATTCCCTCTAAATGGGTTGTAGCTCCACGTTGCGAAGCCCCAGAACTCTCCACGTCCTGGGAGAGATATTTTAGCTCACACAGGGCGCTCAGGTCAAAGTTCCAGGAGGCAAAGGCTGGGCCCAGGCAGGACAGCACACAGGGTTCTCCTGCAGAAAGGCAGTCCCTCGAAACGGTTCCTCCTGGGGCCCAGCAGAAGCAGTCCTCTGGATGCTCAAAAGCACACACTTTTCATGGGGTCACAGCCCTTATATTTATATCACATGTTTGCTTTGTCTGCCTTGGCACAAGGCTTGGGGGAACCACCCTAAACTAGTTCTGGGGGGTTTTGGAGCACTTTCTTGACAAGGCTACTCCTCCCCTTTGTCAGGTGGGGGCTCGTCATCAGACACACCACAGGGGGCTGGAGCCAGCATTCACTAGGGCAGGCACACTCCTATTCATGGTCAGGGGACTACTCTCCCACTACTCCAAAGGCAGATGCCCTATTCATCCTAGCACTGACTCACCCTGCCTCTCCTGGAGCCACACACACCTTGCCAGCCCTGTCACTCCAAAGCCAGACAGGCAATCCACATCAGGCAGGCAGACACATAGCACACAGAAATGCCAACTTCTGAAAGTGGTATTTCTAAAATATTTATACTAAATCTACCCACACCATTGTATAGCATTTATTATCACTATTACAAATATTCCAAACCTGACCATGTTGCTCCTCTCAAATCAGGAATTACCACTGAAACACTGATCATGGAATCCCCAATGCATTCCTATGGGAGGGCAGCCTCACAGTAGTAAGAAACCAAAAGGGCTGTCTGTCACTACCAGGACATGTCACACACTTAAGGTACAAGTCCTACCTTTTACCTATCGTGCACCCTGCCCATAAGGCTAGCTAGGGCCTACCTCAGGGGTGACTGACATGTAGTAAAGTGGGGTCACAGACATGGCACACACTTTAGGTGCCTCATCACAGCAGCAGTAACACTGCGTGCATAGGCCCTGCAATGGCAGAGGCCTGGGATAGGTTTCAAAGTTTACTTTGGTGGGTGGCGCAATCAGCGCTACATTCCCACCAGTAGCATTAAAGTACCAGCCCTGTGTATATGAGATGCCACTTTACAAGGGACTGACAGGTACATGAAAACAGGTGTAGACCAATCTTACCATATTAGAACCAACAACACCACGTTAGAAAAAAAGCTGGGAGAAAGGCACAATGTTAAGGGATGACCCTGCAGAAAGGGCCAAGTCCAACAATGAGTGAGACTGTAATTCTCCCTCCAGTGACACAGGTGAAAAGGCTCCAGCTCAGACACAGCGCAGTGGTACACGTCTGCTACTATGCAAGGGACTGTTACATTCCTTTCAACTTTTAGGCGCTGTTACAGGTTCAATCTTTGTTCTGTAAATGCAAAATCTCCCCTTTTTTTCGACAATGGTTCCATTGGGAAGAACACTCCACAAAAAATAAAATCTTGTGAAGGCTAAAGCAACAGTAATTGTCAAATATGTTATGCTATTTTATTTTTGGATGATGATCCCTTTAGTCCCTAGAAAAGAAACTTACAACATAGTAAGTTTTCTATTTTATTATTGGTTCAAAATATTGTGTCATGCATCATTTGCCACAAATTATTCTTATACTATAACAGCTACAACCGTTCACATAATTAATTTATAGAAAAAAGATAACACCAAAATCACTCCATACAAATACAACAATCAATCAATTGATTACGACAAAATAGATAACAATGGAAAAGGACCCGTAATCGTTATTTGAAACATCATTTGTTATTACGAGATGTTCATAAAACTAATACAAAAATACAAAATGAAATATATAGCTGTTGCTCGCAAGGTTACACAAACCAAAAAATTACAAATACAATTCACAGTGTTAAAAAGAGAAAATGGCAAAGGTAAAGAATAATAAAAAACGAAAATCTGTCTAATGACAAGAACAAAATGCAGTGTATGCTTCCATTTTAATTATTGCTAAAGAAAAGCATTGACACCATTTTGAGCTTATTGATTCATTAGGTCATCATCAGGACAAAGGACAATAGTTGAGAGCATGTAACCACAATGTCCAGATAAATCTGGACTAAGGGAACCAGAGGCACGGGGTACTGGTAGATGGCAGCCTCCAACATGAACTGTATACCACAACGAGCCGCTACCAGTAGGAATATTACTAGTGTAAGTGGAGTGTTATTTTGTGAGTCCTCGCCCTCTAAAAACTTGGTTTGATAGAGGGCGGGCATACACTTGATGACAGGGATCATCTAGTGTATCCCTAAGTGAGTAAGGGATAAACTAAGTGGGGGCCCAAAGAAAGATATACAGTGAGATAAAAGGCCATTATGGGTGTCTACTTAATTTTAATAGTGTCGACATCCATATGGTAGTTTAAAATAAAGTGATCGGTGCCATGGGGATATTGATGTCCCCCCACCGCTGTATGTGAGATCAACATGTTTCTGCCTGTAGGCCCAACTGGGTCCGCGGCATTCATCAGGATCATACTATAAAGGGCTCTACTCTTACCAAACTTTGGTGAGAGCGTTCCACTTGGTGGGGTGATCAATAATCACACTCCACTGTCTGTAATGATAGGTTTTAATGATTCTGAAGGACAAAAACAATTCAAACCTAATCGCACTATTACTTACACTAACATACAAATGACCTTTAAAAACCATAATCACCCAATTCTTAGCGTGAGTTACTATTGGTGCAATACGTGAAGTGAAAGAAAATTTCTTTGTGCACCAAGTTCAGAGAACCTTTTCCCATTGCGCTTACCCTATGATGAGGTAAACTGCGCCTCATAGGAGGGAGGGCTGATGGTACACTATTAAAATTAAATAGACATCCATAATGGCCTTTTAACTCACTGTATATCTTTCTTTGGGCCCCCACTTAGTTTAGAAGTGCATCCCTGTCGTCAGGTGTATGCCCGCCCTCTATCAAACCAAGTTTTGAAAGGGCGAGGACTGGTCAATGATGAAGCATGACACCCGGTGGTGTGTGAGACCAGTCCTTAACTTTTTGTGAGATGCCAGCACTCACAAAATAACACTCCACTTGCACTAGTAATATTACTACTGGTAGCGGCTTGTTGTGGTATACAATAGTTGAGAGCAACCAGTAAAATTAATCTATAATTAGAAGAAAAAAAAATTGAGGGTACCTAAACAGGAAACTGACCAAATCCCTTGAGCATAGCACAAAACAAAGTCCCAGTGCCATCACAAACAATAATTTACCAATATTAGTAAAATTAGGTTATATCCCAAAGGGTATAGAGTGGAAGAGTATGAAATAGTGCACCCCACATACCACAAAATATAGTGATGGTACTATGACCTCCTTGGATGGTCCTAATCAACAGATGATCAGGCGAGGGAACCCCTGAGCCAACTATGACTATCCTAGATCCCTAAGGCCCAAATGTCAAGTCAGCAGTCAGTGAGCAGTTGTTATATTGTAGATAAAATTGCAACTCACCAAAAACTGAAAGATCATCACCATGTGAATTGACAATGTTGTTAAATTGTTTTATAGGGCGATCTCCAATTCAGGGTGCTTCATAATGTCTACATTTTTAAGGTGATTGGAGACGATAAATATCTATAGTATTAAAAATATATATATGACGCGGGACAAAAATGCTTCAACAAAAGAAGCATACAATCGTCACTGAGGTGAAAACACTTATTTGTTGATTGAATCCAACAGTCACTCGTTGAGTACACTAAACAAATTGGTAAAGCTGCACTTAAGTCAGCATCTCGAATAGCTCTGCTCCCCATGGGCAGTGAAAAGAGACTACGAGCTACATGTATCAAAATTATACATTGCAAATACCTGATTGCAAATTTATGAAAATCGCAATTAGGTAATCGCAATTTACAATGTATAAAACCCAAATTGTTTCATATAACGATTGCCAGGGGCCGCAAATCGCTCTACCTCAATAATAACAATGAGGTAGATTGCAATTTGCCAACCCCTAGGAATCGCTAAAATCACGAGGATGGTGCCCCACTGGGGTCAGCAGTCCACCATGTCCGTAATTCCTTTAAATAAAGCAGTCTTTTTTTTGTTATTGTAACCCGTTTTACTTCAAGAAACATGAGATATATTTCAAAAATAAAAATGAAAAGTTTTCTTTTCAGTTTTTAGGAGAAGGCAGTGGTATGTGGGACCACTGCCTGTTCGTACAAAATTCTGTAACAAACATTCATAAAGGGGAAGGGGTCCCCTGTAGATCCCTTCTAATTTGCTAGTGGGTTACTACCTACTTGAAGTAGGTGGTAAAATGTGAATCTTTCACGACTGCATTTTGGTCACAAAACATTCCTACAACTGATGTGATTCGGTATTAGGAAGGGCACCCCCCTTCCTAATAGAGAATTTCAAACTCATTTTGCGATGCGGTAACTGGTTAGCGAATCGCAAAATGGGTTTTGATACATGAAAAAAAACCTTTTTTTAGCATTCACTAATGGGGCGATTCCATGAATCAAGCCGTTTGCGAATGGTAAATAACTTGAGCCATGTAGCCCTAGGAGTGTGATAATACAACCGGTCATTCATACACAAAAGTATATATTTTTAATTAGGCACCTACAAAAGTGTGAAATATATTTATATAATACAAGGGATTCTGTAATCCCTGTTGATTAGCAGTCCCTGATTTCTTAACAATCAGTGACTTGTGATGCACCCAGTTGCTGATTATAAAGAGACGACATCAGAACTTGACTACTGTAAGTTTTTACAGTTGAGTTCAGACATTACAATGCCCTATAGCCAGCAGTTGAGTTGAAAGGCAGGTCAGGTCACCGAGAATAATTGAAGCTGTTGTTTAAAGCAACAAAAACTGGAAGTTGATTATTTTTCTTCTGCTCTCTTTTTCTGTGAGTTTCAACACATTTTGAGCTTCTGCCACAATTATGTTAAAAAAATTACTTGAATTTAACTATTTCTAATATTAGTTTGCAAATCATATTGAACAGGTTTTTGATGCGTTTCATCTTTCACTAGCAGTTTTATTTGTATTCTTCGTTTTTTGAAACAGTTTTTATTGTTATTTAACATACAGCTGTACCTGGTGATGCCCAGGTATACAGAGAATCACCGACAGTGCATGTGCCTTTGCTGTAAAAAGGCTTAAATGTGCCACACTATGATACAGAACATATCAAATCAAGAAATAAAAGGTACATGCAGCCGCGGTCGGTAGTAGGAGTACCTCCCGGGCGGTGACGTTGGGAGGGGGAGGGGCAGGGTGGAAGGTAGTAATCTATGGATTTTTGAGTTTTGCAGGTAGGTAAACATAAATAAATAAAACAAATTTTGTTGCATGCCCTGCATCCCCAAATGCAATACAGTGCGCGCAACAAAATTTGTTTCATTTATTAATATGTTTACTTACCTGTAAAACTCCGAAATCCATAGATTACTACCTCTCTCCATGTCACCGCCCGGCAGGTACTCCTACTACCGACCGTGGCTGGGTACATGACACAAAAGCATGACCTACACTCCCAGGCCTTGCAATGGCATGATTGAGGCAGGTTTGAAAGGCTACTTCTGTGGGTGGCAGAACCAGTGCTGCATGCCCACTTGTAGAATTTAGATTACAGGCCCCGGGTACATGGTATACCACTTTACAGGGGACTTACAGGTAAATTAAATATGACAGTCAGGTATTCAACAATGTCAAAATGTATAGGGGAGAAACACATTCACTTTAGCACGGGTTAGCAGTGGTAAAGTGCTCAGAGTCCTAAGGTCAACAAAAAGACACAGCAAAACATGGAGGGAGGCAAGCAAAACGTTTGGTGAAGATCACCCTATGGATGACAGGTCGAACAAGGGAGGTCAGGAAAGTACAGAGCCCATACCTTTGCCCATTTGAGCACCCTCAGCCAGCAGTCTCTGAGCATTGAGAGGTCATGATACCCTTCAGAGATGGCCTGTTGTTGAGAAAGCAGAAGAGTCCACAACTATGTCATGTCAGGGGGGCCTGGTAGCCTCAACATCCCATGTGCATCCTGCCCCAAGAACCAGCCCACACACCACTGCAACTGCACCACCAGGTATTATGAATCTAAGTCAGGCACATTCATTCCCCCGTCTGAGGTCTGTTCCTGGCCCTTGTTCCAAATTAAGTCTATAGAATCAAGTCTATTTCTAAAAATGTAGCTGTTGTATCACCAGTCGGAGGATCCAAAAATAGTATAGGAGGTGGGGTAACTCCACCAATGTATCCACAATTATGCAGCCTGCCACAAAGAGGATCAAGGTCTTCTAGAACCGGACACTCATCAGAAAAGCCGTCACAGCTGTCCCTATGTTACCCTATAAGAGTTCAGAGATTGTTCGATAAACTTGGACTCCTAGATATTTCCCCACAAGTGGTTCCTATCACATTCCACTTAGATTGGGTTGGATCATCCCTATCCCAGCAGACCAGAACTAGGCTGGTCCTAAGCCAGTTCACACAGAGATTGACTGAAAATGTGTGAGGAAACGCTCCGCTTTCCCGGGTTTAGTGCACAGGTTCGGTAGGTAAAGTACCATATTATCTGCATAAAGTGAGATGAAGTGGAAAACCCAACAAATCATTATGCAGGCATAGGGCACCCCACTTTGAGCCCTGCACATCTAGGGATGCATTGAAAGGTCAAAGAATAGTGGGTTGCACTGCTCAGATATTGTGAGGCCTGTGTGGATCCTCACCACCAGGATCGCATTGAGCAGAAAGGTTCCATTGACAAAGCAACAGCCTTTGCCCATCCGGAGCATAAAATTGTGCAGGAACCCCCAATCTCACTATTGAAAGCCTTTTTGAAGTCCACAAACATGGTGCCAGCCCATTCCAGTAATATCAGGCCATCTTGCAAGATAGCCAACAGGTGCTGGGCATTAATAGTGTGGAGCGGCCGCGGATTAATCCTGATGGGTCAGCATGGATCAGCCCAGTCATGTAGGGCAGTAGTTACTTCACCAGGATCCCACTGAGAATATTTTGGTCAACATTCAGCATTTACAGTGTTCTGTACACTGCCACATCCATAGCAGATTTCACCGGTTTGAGCAGGGGTATAGTAAGCGCCTCCCTCAAGGTAGGGTGTGGCACACATGCCACAAGTGACTGCTGGTGCATTGTAGCTAGGTGAGGGGACAGGATGTCATGGTAGTCGGCATAAAATTCTACTGGGAGTCCATCAGACCTTGGCACCTATTCACAGCCCATCCTTCCGACTTCTGCCTGGAATTTCTCATCTGATATGTCCTCTCCTAGTCCCTTCACTACCTCAGACATTAGTTAGTATAACGGGAGGTCAGTGAGCCATCCCTGGATGCTTTGCTTCTGTGGAACCTCTCTTGCAGTGTATAGTCAGGAAAGAAATCAGCAAAGCCCTGATTTTCTTCTCCATTGTATACAAACTGGTTCCCTTCTGGTGTCACCACCTCCAAGGTCAGTGAGCCACATCTAAAGGGCTTGGCCAGCCATGCCAGCAAAAGACCCGATTTGTATCTTTTGGTGTGTATCTCAACCATGTAGGCTTTATAATCAAAACAGCAAAGGTGCTCCACATGCTCCGCTGCACTCTCCTTTGCTGCAAGCAGCTCCAGTCCTGTTTCATGGATAATGATTTGGCAAAGGCAAGTCCACCATACCCCCACAGATTTAGACGAGCATTGCCGCCAGATGGCCAACTTGAATGGCTCCCATTCTATAGGTAGAGTAGATACTGAGCCTGCATTCTCAGTAAAGTAGTTCCCGATTCTCTCCTCAATTGTTCAGCGGAATGCCGGGTCTTCTACTTTCAGCTGCCATCTCAGTATACAGGTATGTGTTTTACCCAATTGGAAGGAAAACAGTAAGGGGTTAGGGTCGGACACAGACCTAGCCAAACATTCAACATACGCTATTGGCCCCTTCATATAAGACAAACTTGGAGTGCATGCCTGGCTGAGTGAAAGGAACACTACTGCACTTGTGGGTGACTATGTTGCCAGCCATCCACCAATCCCCAGTAGCACTGCCAAGTAGTGAATTTCCTGGCTAGGTGAATGGTTGGGGAGTCCCGAAATCAGGGATGGGAGCCACCCAGGTCAGTATTGCCACCACATTTAAAGTTGCCAACAATACTGAGTGCCTTTGGAAGCAAGGGAGTCATGACCCACGATAGCATGACATAAAATGCAGGTTGTTCAACATTAGGGGCCATCCAACTGGCCCATCAATACTGAATAGCACTTTTATGTGTCTATCGGTCTAGTGGAGATCAGGAAGTGGATGCCTGGTTTTACCCAAATCAATGCCCCCCTGGCAAAGGCCAAGTATGTGGTGTACACTCCCTGATGAGGGCCAGAGCTTGCAAAGGGCAGCCCCTATTTTAGCATTCAAGTGGGTGCCCGTAAACAGTGCCACATGTACTCCTCACCGCTTCAAATATGCCTGCACCTAATATTGCTTAGCCATGCTATTCAGGCCCCACACATTCAGGATATGAGGTTATATTCATGCATTTCACCCCCCTTTCAACATCACCAAAACACAATCACAGCTATCCGGGCAAGGTACCAGCAGGAGAAGCCCTGGTCGACATGGCTAGGTGGGAGAGAGACACTAGCAAACAACCGTAGGATCCCAACTATATAGACCAACCATAAGAACAACCAAATACACCCTCCACTGAACAGCAAGGCAACATCCAACCATCCAGACTGTAATAAGTAACCAAGTAAATCCGTAGGCCGGAAACACACCTACAACACCTCTTGAGGTGTGGTGGAGACAAGATGCAGTCCCCAATAAGAGAAAAGAGCCCTGGCGAGGCCACTCTGCCCACAGCCAGGAAGGAGAAAAATATAGCATCCCCTAAGAAAATAACAGGACCAGGGAACGAAACACCCTCCTCCCACACATCCCGCAACAAGAAAACAAAACAGTTCCTACTCCTTTCATGAAAGGGATACCCTCAAACCTAGCTATTTCCACTGCTCTTAAATGGTCCTGCCATACCAGCTCTTCTGAGGGCGTGCCCCTCCATTTTCATCTGTTCCATGGGCAAGCACAGACCCGTCTAGCATCTTCCTGCTTCTCCTGGGCCCATGTCTGGCAAGTTCAATACCACACTTGGTTTCAAGAAGAATTTTCCCCCTCGATCAGTAACAACTCACAGGCATGTGGGGCATATCATGGAATACTTGACGTACTAGTCGACAATATTACCCTTGGCCTCCTAAAACGAGGCTCAGTTTCTGGAATGTCAGGTAAAAGTAGGGAGGGGTCAACCATGGACAGTATAGCGCTAAAAGACACCTCTGTAATAGGCCACAGGCAGCTTCAGTAGTAGTGTTGTGTAACACCCACCATACCCTGGCAGTGTGCAGGCCCTCCAAACCACTGCATCAACAACAATTCTATTTGGGGACAACACAAAGTCCAAGCCACTCTTCAGCCTCCTTTGGGACCCTACACATGCCCCAAGTGTGCTGTGCTCCACGAAGGTCCCGGGAGGCAGGTAGGCCTAATCAAGGCAGCAGGGACCCCCTCTGAGCGCTGCTATAAACACCAACAGGATCTGCAAAGTGGGACCTTAGGCAGTGTAATTAAAGTGGGAAATCAGGCTCGCTAGGGCCCAGGTCCTCTAGTATGCTGCTGTGTGTGAAGTGTGTACCAAAATAATAGGCCTCTACAGTGCACTGTTAAGGAACTACAGGGAATGTCACTCCCAGGCCGCATGATATCACCTTTTGGGCTCCCTCAGGGCTCCCACAAAAAGTCTGGGGGGGGGCTCATTTGTGCAACTCGGGCCAGTCAGGCCACACTACTTCAAATTTTATGGGGCCCCCCTTCCGCCTCACACTCAGACATGGGCCAGATACTACAAAATCACTGTTGCAGCCTTCTCACAGGGCCCGCTCAGAGTCATTCAGGGCATCACATGTGGGTTCTTGGCCCCCACAAAGCCATCTGTGGAGCTAGACCAGGTATCCCAAGGGCTACTCAGCGTACCTTTTGCAGGCTTGGGGGACTTGCCTTGTTTTGGCTCCTCTGCAGCTGGTTTCAGGGGTTCTGCTCTGCCCCCACTGATACCTAAAAGATATGTGCAGCAAGGGGACCTTCATTCTGCTGCGTGGGCAGCCGGGGTGTCAACTACAGCTGTCCGGCCACTCGAGGAAGGAGGAGTAGCCATCTTACTTCACTTCGCCGATTGTTGCCCGACCGATGTTTTCCCTGTAGGCTGGCAGGGCTCCCTCTAACATGTTTTGACAACCATGGTGGGACACTGCACCACTCGCCTGTGCCTCAGCGAGGTTCTTCAACTCTTAGGGGCACCATAACATCGAAGGATGGGGCTGGATGGAAGAACCTCCAAGAGAGCTCTCATTAACTGCACTTCACTTCATTTACGTCTGGCCACACCCCCATTTTTATTCTACATGTTTGCCAACATGCTTGCTTTTTTATATGAAAGAGCTATGCACCAAAGTGTTAATTGGTTTGTGGGAAAGGTGATGGTGTGACCATGTATTATATTGGATAACGTACCTTATAAAATAACTCAGCCTTGTTTCTCTATATGGTTATGGAACTCCTCTTTGGCTTGGAATATTCCTATAATATATGACATGGGGAGTTTATCCCTTATTTAATACCCTCTTAATGTACATATTCTTGTAGATTGTCTCTCACACACTAAATAACGAACATATCTCTGTTGCTTCCTGTTTATGTTTGCACTATAGATGAATAGCAATAATATCAAAATATTACACATGCATACATTAACACATACATTTATGGCTTGTTTCAGTTTATGGCTTGGAAATTCTGGACACCCTACGTGAGGACAATTTCATGGTATTGGAAACTGAATGGCTCACACATTTGACCCTTTTTAAATAATTTTTAAAACTTGATGCCATGGCCTATTTTTTCGTACAAAAACAAACGTTTTTTAGGTCTTAAATATCATACAGAAAGCTACAAAAACTATACTCAGCTCCTATATATTTAAAAGAGTGATTGCACAGACAAATGAAAATAGTGTTTGTTTGATCTGGCAGCTTTAGGGTGATCTTCTCTCCAAATGTTTGCCTATCTCCGCCAGTTTTCTGACCTTGATTGTTTTGGCATTAGGACTTGGTGCTCTTTACCACTGCTAATCAGTACTAAAGTGCTTTTGCTCGCTCCCCTAAAAGTCACTATCAAAGTGTTACCTCTTGTACCCAGGGCCTGTAAACTAAATGCTACTAGTGGGCTTGCTGCACTGATTGTGCAACCCACTAAAGTAACACGTTAATCATGTCTCAGGCATGTCACTGCAGAGCCTGAGTGTGCAAATTACACTGCCATGTTGACCTGGCAAAACAACCCATTTGACAGGCCCAAACTTTCCTTTTTTATACATTTAAGTCACCTCTATGATATTCCCAGTATAGCCCACAGGGCAGGGTGCAATGTATTTAAAAGGCAAGACATGTATTTTTAAGTTTTACATATCTTGGTAGTGAAAACCCCCAAAGTTGTTTTTCACTACTGCAAGGTTTATATCTCACATAGGATATAGGATTACCTTATTACCTTTTATAAGTGTAATTTCTAATTGGGAAGAGATAAGGCCTGCATGTCTGATATCTCTGGAATCACAATTCAATTTTAAATCACAACTTATAGTGAATCTGTTGCATTTATCAGAACCGGCTCAAAATCATTGCCTGGGTCAAACCCGGCAGATTGCATTCAGAACCAGCGCACTGCACTCTAAATTGATGCGCCCTGTGCTGCAAGAGCAGTAGCAGTGCATTATATTCGGAACAAGCACACCACACTTGGATCTGAAGCATTGCTGCCATTGCGTGGGGAAAATCGACACATCAGCTCCGCTGTGTGGCTCGATGCACCTTCTTCTACTTCAATCCAAACAGGATCAATGTACTTTTGTTCAGCTGACCTAACTGGGTCGCTGTAGCAGGCTCCATCAAAGTCGGCCTGAACTTCTGACTTTGTCCCGGTCTGGTGCAACCAGATAACCCACATAAGTGCTTACTGCTTCTAAGCTGTATTTTACAGTTTATTCAATAAAAATTTACTTCTCCACTTCTACTTATTGGATTTTGGCCATTATTTTTCAAACTTGGTGAAGAGTCTTTTTGTGGTGTTTTCACTGTGTTATTGTTTGAAATGTTGCACAAATACTTTACACATTGACTCTTAAATTAAGCCTCTGTGCCAAGCTACCAGAAGTGAGAGCAGGTTAATTTAGGGCGTATTTGTGACTTACACTGACTAGTATTGTGGTTTCTTCTTGGACAGGTTGCATACCTCTGCTAACCAGAAATCCAATTTCTAACAGTTTCTGGTTATACCAAAAACTTTTTTGATGTTCAAAGCACTAAGGGTCATATTATCCAACACTGCGATAAAATTATCGCCCCTTTATCGGCAGGAAACTGCCGCTAAAACAGCGATAATGGGCTTGATAATATGCCCTTGTGAATTTTCATAGCAGTCCAGGTTAACACCAGAACCTGGGCTGCTATGGGAATTGATAATATGCCCCTTAAATTGTACCATACCTCACGAAAGTACCAGGTACACTTGTAATGAAGACATTTTAATATTGTTTTACATGGTTAAACATGTATGGTAGAGCACTTAAGTGGAAAACAAATTATAATAGTTAAAAATTAAACATTGTTTATGCAAAGAATGGTATTAAAATTGCAAGAAAATAATGAATCTGTCAATACCAATAACTCTTTCTTAGGAATGTGCCTTCCATGCAAAGCACCTATTATTTTAACATACAACAATTTATAGATGCACTATCCACAATAAAAACATGCGCTGAAGGTTTTCTTTTTGTTTATTTTTTAACCACCGTTAATCATGCATTGTTGAGCATTTACATTTTAAACTTGTTATTGCAATAAAGCAGGTCTATTCTGTCCCTCAATCACTTAAAAAGAGTGATTGAAGACAGATTAAACAAATAACTATTTGGACAAGTTCCTACTATCTTTGAAACAATCAGTAGCGTATCTGGGGAATTTCATGTTTTATTCTGCTTTCTGTTAGCTCGGAGGGAGCCAACATGCAAGCATTTCACTAACGGCGTGTCTTTAAAGGGTTCGTTTCATGTAGGAAGAAGCCTCAGGCATTACCTAGGGAATTAGGACAAGCGCAACAAAAGGCTTTTCCGCTGAGTTCAAAAGTTACAGAAATGAAATGGTTAGTTCACACTCTGGTCCCGTGGAGACACTTATAGATTGATATGTACCTTTTTCCATTTAATGGCTGATTAAGATATATTTCTTATCAGCTGAGACAAGAGTTATGTGAACCAATACATGCCTTGCCCTAAGCAAAGATGTTCGTATGAAATGATGCAATAACGAGAGGTGGGAAAACAATTTCATCGTACATCTCAAGAAAAACAAGCAATCACTTGCTGTTTTGGCTCATTGAAGGTTTCTCTGTGAACAAGATGTGCATTTTGGCCATTTTTCCACTAGTGGACATTTTAGACTCAGAAATACAAGGCATACCGTTTTTACTTTTTACTTTAATAATGTACTAGGGTACGGTAAACAGGATTGTTTTGCTTAGTCTGTGTTTTATATTAAAAAATACAAACTCTTGTAACTAAAAGAATGTTTTTTCTAATTGATTCGGAAAATACTTTATTATGCAAAGTCAGATATTGGGATAATGCAGTCCCAAGTTTCATATGAAGGTAGACTTATTCTTTCACTGTCGTAGAAGTACACATATGACTAGGGGGCATATTAGCAAGAACCTTGTTAACATTATCCCCGTTTTAGCGGCAGGAAACTGCCGCCAAAACGGCGATAATGGGCTAGCTAATATGCAGTATAGAATTTCAATAGAAGCCCAGGTTAGATGTGCAGAACATCTAACCTGGGCTTCTATTGAGATTCGATGACGCATATTACCAAGCCCATTATTGCCGTTTTAGCTGCAGTTTCCTGCTGCTAAAACGTTGATAATTTTAACGATGTTCTTGCTAATATGCCCCCTGGTTTAGTCCTATGCTCGGATTTAGTTTAAACAGTGTAGGCATAGGGCCCGATTCACAAAGGTAAACTTACACTTTTGTGTGAGTTTACTATTTTTTTCTAGTCACAAAATACAAGTTAATGGTATGTTTATGGTTGCGGAGGCTCCTTAACTGGGGCAGAGAAACCTGTACGTAGAAACGATAGGCCTGTCTAATGTTTGTATGTGCAGATTCCCCTGCCCCACCTGTGGAGTCTCCGCAGTTGTAAATGGACTAATGATTCGAAGTTTGTGTTTTGCAAAATAATAGTAAACTTAAACAAATTGTCATTCTACCTATGTGAATCAGGTCCTAAGTTAACACCTGATAGCAGGTGTTAGACTTGACAGCCTTAGGGTGGTCTTTCCCAAACTTTTGCCTGTTTGCCTCACTTTTTGGGTGATGTCTTTTGTTGGCCTTAGGACTCTGAACACTTTACCACTGTCAAACAGTGCAGAACTGCTTGTGCTCTCTCATAAAACATGGTTTGATTGACTTAGCCACAAGTCACATTTTAATGTATCTAAAGGTCCCTAGTAGAGTGCACTACATGTGCCCAAAGCATGCAACTTAAATGCTATTAGTGAGCCTGCAGCACTGATTGTGCCACCCACACAAGTAGCACTTTAAACATGTCTTAGTGTTGCCACTGTAGAGCCTGTGTGTGCAGTCTTACTGTCATGCCAACTTGAAACCCCTTTCCAAGTCTTAAACTCTTTTTTATTAATCAAACTTCACCCTTAAGGTAGGCCCTAGGTAGTCCATTGGGCAGCACGCTGTGTAATAAAATGGTAGGACATGTACTTTTAATTTTTACATGTCTATCAATTGTTCTGTTTGTATTTGTCCCCCTAAGCTCGAAGGGTATGCCCAGACATGAGTCCCGTGCTCACCATGCCACTAGAGTCAAGCTTGCCAGGCTGATAGGAAGTGATACTCTGAAACCTGACCTAGGATACTTGTTTCTGGTACCCTGATGACTGGGTCTAAACTGGAATGGCATTTTGTGCACAAAATGACGGATTAAGGTCCATAGCTCTACACTGGGGGTAAAGGCTTGACATTGTTTCTCGATTCCATCCATCAATTGTTCTTTTTCTGCTCTTAGCCGTGCATGCCTGCAGCCTGTCTCCAATACACATTAGGGGTGGATGAAAGCTAGACTTTGTGCATTCCCTCTAGACAGCCACAAAGAATGGGTGCTTAGGTGTGACTGAGCAACCATCAACATCCTGATGGGCCATCCGGGGCAGGATGGAAGGGAGTTGCTGATACCTACACTGGAAAAGGACACTGTCCTTTCCCCACTCAAAATGCTGTATATCCCCTGGGAATGAGTCTGGAGCCATAGTTGGGAGGCAGGACACCTGTGCACTTCAAAGCCCTTCTTTGAATTCACCTCCACTTCAAAGGTCTCTGACCTCACCAAATCAGACACGACTGGACCTGTGAAAAAACTCTGCCAGGAAGAAGGACTGCTATGTTGCTACAAGCACTGCCACTCTGCTGGTCTACCGCTCTCGAAGAACTGCTTTTGTACTGCGCTGCCCTGCTGAGGAAGAACAATACTTTTTGACTTTAACCCAGCATGATCTCCAAGGGCATGCTGGCTTGGCTCCTTGTTGCCAGGTGGAAGTATTATGTGATATGGCTGGTGGGCCTTCTCATATATTATGGAAACGTATTGAAAAACCAAAACAGCCTTTTAAATCTTCTTTCTGAACTTTACAAAATACCTTTTAACTTTTCATGCAATTAAACAGGGATGTTTCCTCCTGAGGCGAAAAGCCGGGAGTTTGTTATGCTCATTTTAAAACTTGTGTCACCACTTACTTGCTATTTTTAAACGCACTCTTCTCCTGGCACCACAGAACTCTGGTTAAAGGAAAACTCCCTACACAGCGGATTCTAGCGCTGGCTGTAGAATCGAATTTCCCTAACCACTCGCGCCGCCATTGACAGCGAGCCGCGAGGCCACGCCCTCCACCTCGCTCTGCATAAAACGCTGAATACAAGCGTCTTGCAGTCAGAACCTGTTTCCTCCTGAGGCAAAAAGCCGGGAGTTTGGTATGCTCATTTTAAAACTTATGTCACCACTTACTTGCTGTTTTTAAATGCACTCTTCTCCTGGCACCACAGAACTCTGGTTAAAGGAAAACTCTCTACACAGCGGATTCTAGCGCTGGCTGTAGAATCGAATTTCCCTCCATAAAACCAAGAGCTCATTCTACGGAGATAGAATTAAAAACTCGTCCTGCTCTGCTCAGGAAACCTTCTCCATTCTTAAAGAACTTCTTCATGCCCCAGATCCCCCTGCGAAACCCCTGGACCCCAAAGCCGCGGAAAGTAAATGTATTAAACTGGCCACTGTTTTCGACGAGAAAATTCAAAAAATTCTCACATCCCTACCCCCTTTCGACGCCGGTCGCACAGACAGGGACCCTTCCAGCTCTCCCCATAGCCCCGATGCCCCCACACCCCTTCTTGATACTTTCGGCCCAGTATCCACGGAAGAGGTAGCCACGACGCTGGCCACAATTAAAAGTGGTTCCCCCAGCGACTCGGCTCCGCTACGCTTCCTGAAAAAAGAGTCCTCCACTATTATCCCTCCTCTCACGTCCCTCATCAACGCCTCCCTTACACAGGGAGTAGTCCCTCCCAGCTGGAAAGCGGCGGTGGTCAAAGGTCTTTTGAAAAAACCTTCACTGGACCCTCAGGACCTAGCCAACTATAGGCCAATCTCCCTCCTCCCAGGAAACAGTAAAATCACGGAGAAGCTAGTGAAAAAAAAACTATCACTATTCATAGAAAATAACAACCTACTTAGGAACTCCCAGACAGGCTTCCGCCCAGGCCAGGGCACTGACACCGCCCTCCTGGCGGCAGTGGAGAAGGCCAGAAGCATTCTGGACACAGGAGGATCAGTGGCAGTGATCCTCCTGGACCTCAGTGCGGCCTTCAACACTGTCAATCACCAGGTTTTAATCCAGCGCCTGAGAGACATTGGAGTAAGGGGCATGGCCCTGAAGTGGCTCATGTCTTTTCTCTTTGGCCGCTCCTTCCAAGTCTGGGAGAATGACAGCCACTCCCCCGGGATTCCCCTCCGCTGTTATGTTATGTTATGTTATGTTATTTATTTATTTATATAGCGCTCGGCTACTCAAAAAGAGTGTCCCGGCGCTTTATTGGAGAAAGGAAAACTGCGACATAATAACATAACACCAGATAAAAGAAAAAAACCGGAGTGCCAGACAAAAAACTCACAACAGACAGACTACTGAGTGAACAGCCAAGTTTTAAGGGCTTTTCTAAAGGCCAGCAGACTAGTGGCTCCCCGCAGAGCAAGCGGCAGAGAGTTCCACAGCTGTGGCGCCAACAATCCAAAGGAGTGGCCTCCGAGGCGCGCTTTCTTTACACGTGGAACAACTGCCAAGTACAGGGATTCTGACCTCAGAGACCTGGTCGGTTGATAAAAGACCAGTCTCTTTTGGAGATACTTAGCTCCCCCCTTATGAAGAGCTTTATAGGCCAGGGTGAGAGTCTTAAAGGCGATCCGCTTGCGGATGGGAAGCCAGTGCAAAGATTTCAACAGGCCCGAGGCACTGGAGCGCCTGTTCAGACCATAAATTGCCCTTGCAGCGGCATTCTGCACCACTTGAAGCCGCTGCAGCAAATACTCTGGAAGGCCCAGGTAAAGAATGTTGGAATAATCCAACCTGGACCCAATCAGAGCCTGGACTGTCAGTCTCCTGTGTTCCTCGGAAAGCAGGGGCAGAAACCTTCGCAGCATCCTAAGGATGCCGAAGCAAGTGCCCGACACCCCCAAGATCTGAGATTTCAAGGTTAGCCTATTATCCATCTTGACCCCCAGATTCTTGGCAACCTGAGAGGAACGAGACGGAGGGAACATATTCATTGGCCACCAGGCCTGCCAGTCTGGGTCTGTGTCACACCCAAAGAAAAGTACCTCGGACTTATCGGAATTACACTTGAGGCTGTTCAGATGGAACCAGTGGAAAACAGCCCCAAGGCAATCCCGAATACTCTCCCCATCAAAGTCACCTCCTCTCTTACAAGAGAAGAGGAGCTGGGTGTCATCCGCGTAGGATACGATCTGGGCACCCAATGACTCCACCAGCGCCGCCAATGGGGTCATAATGATATTAAAGAGGATCGGGCTCAAAATAGAGCCCTGAGGGACCCCGACTCCCAGAGGCGGCATCACGGTGGAATCCGGCGGGGCCCAGATCGTTTGCCGGCGGCCGGCTAGAAAGGAAGAAAACCAATCGAACACCGTCCCCCGTATGCCTATCACAGAGAGTCTGGCGAGAAGACCATCATGGGGAACGGTGTCGAACGCCGCCGACAAATCTAACATTACCAGCATGACTTTGCCCCCCGTGTCCAGAACTCCTTTAATGGTTTCTGAGACCTCGAGGAGCGCAGTCTCTGTACTAAGATGGGGACGAAAGCCCGATTGGGTGGCATGCAGGATCTCGTTAGTTTCAAGAAAATTGGACAACACACCTTGTACGTGTTTTTCCAAAATCTTCGTGAGAGCCGGCAACAGAGAGATTGGCCTATAATTAACTGGGGCCTTCGGATCTAGGAAGGCTTTTTAAGCAAGGGAATCACCATTGCCTGTTTCCAGGCTTGTGGGACCACTCCATGCTTCAGCGAAAGATTTAACAGCGGGTTGGCCAGTGGATTAATCACCTCCGCCACTTTCGCTAGAAATTTAGCTGTGGAGTACCGCAGGGCTCATCTCTTAGTCCGACGTTATTCAACGTTTATATGTCCCCGTTAGAGGAATTGGTCACCCCGTTCGGCTTGACGATCATCAATTACGCCGACGACACCCAGCTGGTGGTGACCCTCTCACACCCTCACCAAGATCCCTCCGATCTACACAGCTGTCTCACGGAAATCCACAGCTGGATGAACACCTCAGCGCTGAAACTGAATGGGTCCAAGACCGAAATCCTGCTGCTCGGACACAAAGGGCCCTCCTTGCCACCTAACATCTGGCCCGACTGCTTAGGTGACCCCCCTGCCCCCAAGGAGGAGGTTAAGAGCCTGGGCGTATGGCTCAAAAAGGATCTAAGCTTTAGAACTCAGGCCAAAAAGACAGCAGGAATATGCTTCAGACTTCTCAGGGCATGCAGGAAGGTCTTCCCCCTGCTTCCTGCTACCTCCCGGAAACTACTAATCCAGGGCCTCATCTTGGCGAGGCTAGATTACAGCAATGCAATCTACCTGGGTGCCCCGGAAGCTACATTCAATACCCTGCAGAGAATCCAAAACGCCGCGGCCCGACTACTCACTCACACCCCGGCCAGAGCTTTGGCCAAGCCAGCTTTGAAGCTTCTCCATAACAAGGGCCCACCCATTCTCAATAACTTTATCATTCCCTACAAAGCTACAAGAGATCTTCAATCAAGCATAGAGAAGTTTATTACTGTTCCCAGAGTGAAAAAAGCTCGGTCTGGAGGCCGCCGCTTTTCGGTACACACTGCTAAACGCTGGAACAGTCTCCCCCGGAGACTAAGAACCAAACCAAACCTCCTCCAGTTTAGGAAGGCACTGAAAACTCTTCTCTTCCCTTGATTCTTCGTCCCTTCCGCTGCTGTTCCCTCCTGAATTCAGATTCTAGTGCTGGGATGCTCAAGGGTTACTACGCGCTCTACAAAAACCTTAAATAAATAAATGTAACACAGGGCCCTATTAAGTACCATAAAATATAGCTTTTAGAAAACATCTAAAACATCTTTACCTTAAGTCTAAAGACAATTTTAAGGATTTATTTGTGCACTGGAGAAAAACAACTTAATATTAGGTGGTACACATGAAATACGGATTCTAGATCCCACAGCTGAAACATTAATGTTGCAAGGTGGAAGTATTATGTGAAATAGCTGGTGAACCTTATCATGTAAAACTAACACAAAAGTGGATCTCGAATTCACCCTTTGCAGTCCTAGATCGGTCTTGGTAGAATGGCACAGACCAGTCAGGCGTACTCAGGGGAGCATGTGCTAAACATTTCACATTACCAGCATTGACAATAAGTAAGTGACATGACTGGAAATAAACCTTGACACCAATTTATAAATATAGAGTGTATTTTTATATAAATATAGGCACCAATACTAACTTTGTATCATAAATACAAACGGAGTTGTGAATTTTTGAAGTGTTCACATATAAATTCAATAATCCTTTCAAACTGGTCTCATTGAAGTCAATGAGGGAAAACACAGGTGACACTCAGTCTCTTACAGGGTGAGTTCAAATGAACCCTCTTTTGGATAAAGTCATGCTGGTCCCTAGGCCAAGTTCCAACAGTAGTTACTTAATTACCTTGCCCAGGGAGTCTGGGTGCAGAGGTGACTTGGCTGTCCTTGATACTGAATGACAAGCAACTGTCTGAGGCTCAACGGCTCCAAGACGGAGGTATTGGTGTTTGGGAGGGCCCCTTCTGTCTGGTCTGCTACTTGGTTGCCCCAGGCGCTGGGCCCCACTCCTACACCATGTGGACATGCTAAAAATCTGGGAGTTTGGGTTGACAATCAATTGTCATTTAACTACCATACCCAACGGGTGGCAGGTGCCTGTTTTGGCATCATGCGCAATCTATGGAAAACCTTGGACATCCTCCCCATGGCCTCTAGAAGGATCAAGGTACAGGCACTGGTAACTTCGCGCCTGAACTTCTGTAATCTCCTATACCTAGGTACTAGCGACAGGTGTATGAGCAGATTGCAGGGCTTCCAGAATGTGGCAGCAAGGCTTGTCCTGATGTGGCCCAGAAGATCATCAGCAAAGGCAGCCCTGTCTTGTCTGCACTGGCTCCCTATCAGGGAAAGAGTGAAATTTAAAGCCATGTGCGTGAGCCATCGTATCCTGCGAAAGAAGGGTCCTGTTTACCTGCATGATTTACTATGCATGTATGACCCAATTAGGAAGCTTAGATCCAGTGGAAGTGGATTCGTGTGTGTCCCTAGGATCAAGAGGGCCAGGATGGACGGTCGCTCTTTCCGCTACACGGCGGCTAAACTTTGGAACACCCTCCCTCAAAGCCTCCGCTTGAAGGAATCCGAAACTCTCTTCCGGAAGGGTCTGAAGACTCACCTATTCCCAAAAACTCAGGGCCAGATGTAGGTAAAATAGATTTACCGATTTTTAATTACCGAGTTTTACCGACCGGTAATTAAAAATCGGTAAATCTAAGGGGTGGATATGTAGGTATTCCAGATGTGCTGGAATACCGATTCGGAAGAATTCGGTATTTACCGATTCGGTAAATATCGAATCGTTAATGCCCATTCATTCCTATGGGCTTTGAAGCCCATAGGAATGAATGGACATTACCGATTCGGTCTTTACCGAATCGGTAAATACCGATTTTCACAATAGTGCAGGGGGTGTCACTTTGACACCCTCTGGCACCCCCAAAAAAGGCTCGGGTGCCATGTGGCAGGCATACATGCCCTAAGGGCAGGTCTGCCTGTCACATGGCATAGGTGTGCATGCACACATGTGCATGCACACGAGAATCGGTATTTTACCATCAAATTGGATTTGATGGTAAAATACCAATTCAGTAAGGCCTCTGGGACTCTGAAGAGTCCCACCTACATCTCGGTGCCTCAGAATCGGTAAAATTACAGAATTTTTATTTTACTGAATCGGTAAAATTACCGATTCTGTAATTTTACCGATTCGGTAAAATAATGCCCCCTACATACCTGTCACTCATTTACCGATCGGTAACGGCCAAAATCGTCCGTTACCGCTCGGTAAATGGCCTCAAACGGCCACCTACATCTGGCCCATAATCAGTGCTGTGCTGTCTGTGGACTTAGGTTTCTTTCTGCTCTGGCACCTAGCGTGGAGACACACTGGGTCAGTGTAACCAGGTGCTCTATAAACTCCCGTAACATAACATAACAATGAGATCTGCAGGAGTGGTCAAACTTGAAGCACTTCACAAAGCCACAATTGGAGATGGAGTTCCACTCTTCCTACAGAGAGTAGATGTCTTTAGGATCCTAGGACCAACTTTGAACAACTGGATTTCTTCTACCCTGCTCAGTGGCTCCAGATGAAGAAGTAGCTAGTGATGTTAATCACCAGGGTAGGTAGCATCAAAGATGCTTTGTCACCCACTCTACAACTCCAACTTCAGGATGCAGGAACACAGCAGTGGGGGTTTTTGATAAGGTCAGTTGCTGTCACTGTGAACTGCTCTAGGGCTGGAGATTTTACTCAAGGATTTGAACACCCAACTGGGGTTTACCATCTCTTGACTGCAGCAAATGTAGTACACTGTTACTTTGGCAGCTGGAGGTCGACTGGAGTGAAGTAGTCGCTTGAAACTCGGAGGAAGCTTAGCTACTATTGTGGGCTTGCAGGACACCACTTTCCCTTTGGACTCACTCTCGACAGGCCCAGCGGGTCATAAACCTTGTCACGCATAATGTGGATTTTTTCTGTGGCTTGCAGGGGACTAGCCCCATCAATCCAAGGGAGTCTTCTTCAGCTTCTGGCATCCACTGGAGTCCCTCCTACTGGGAGCAATATCCTCTTACAAAACACAATATTTAGAACAAGGGTCCAAGGGCAAGTTTTATGACCCAATACTAGATACACGCCCCCAATAATAACATCACAACAACAAGTATCTAGGGGTCAAGGAAGTAAGAAAAAAGACTCAACTCACAGAATATCCTAGACATAACCAAATGTTAGTTTCTAAAAAGTGAAGAACCCAAGTGCTCAATTATGCATGACTAAATACACGTGGTCAAAAAAACTCAAGGGCATGTAAAGTTTTCCCATCAGTTGCCGATCTGTACCTCCCTTTTTACATCATCTGGGTTCTCCTTACCCAGGAGAGAAAGTGTCCACAGTCTAATGGTGTAATAGAGGCTGTGAAGACCCAGTGGCTAGTGTGCTAACTAATGGGTAGTACAGATGTTAGATAGATGTAATTACCGATTCTGTAATTTTACCGATTCGGTAATATAATGCCCCCTACATACCTGTCACTCATTTACCGATCGGTAACGGCCAAAATCGTCCGTTACCGCTCGGTAAATGGCCTCAAACGGCCACCTACATCTGGCCCATAATCAGTGCTGTGCTGTCTGTGGACTTAGGTTTCTTTCTGCTCTGGCACCTAGCGTGGAGACACACTGGGTCAGTGTAACCAGGTGCTCTATAAACTCCCGTAACATAACATAACAATGAGATCTGCAGGAGTGGTCAAACTTGAAGCACTTCACAAAGCCACAATTGGAGATGGAGTTCCACTCTTCCTACAGAGAGTAGATGTCTTTAGGATCCTAGGACCAACTTTGAACAACTGGATTTCTTCTACCCTGCTCAGTGGCTCCAGATGAAGAAGTAGCTAGTGATGTTAATCACCAGGGTAGGTAGCATCAAAGATGCTTTGTCACCCACTCTACAACTCCAACTTCAGGATGCAGGAACACAGCAGTGGGGTTTTTGATAAGGTCAGTTGCTGTCACTGTGAACTGCTCTAGGGCTGGAGATTTTACTCAAGGATTTGAACACCCAACTGGGGTTTACCATCTCTTGACTGCAGCAAATGTAGTACACTGTTACTTTGGCAGCTGGAGGTCGACTGGAGTGAAGTAGTCGCTTGAAACTCGGAGGAAGCTTAGCTACTATTGTGGGCTTGCAGGACACCACTTTCCCTTTGGACTCACTCTCGACAGGCCCAGCGGGTCATAAACCTTGTCACGCATAATGTGGATTTTTTCTGTGGCTTGCAGGGGACTAGCCCCATCAATCCAAGGGAGTCTTCTTCAGCTTCTGGCATCCACTGGAGTCCCTCCTGCTGGGAGCAATATCCTCTTACAAAACACAATATTTAGAACAAGGGTCCAAGGGCAAGTTTTATGACCCAATACTAGATACACGCCCCCAATAATAACATCACAACAACAAGTATCTAGGGGTCAAGGAAGTAAGAAAAAAGACTCAACTCACAGAATATCCTAGACATAACCAAATGTTAGTTTCTAAAAAGTGAAGAACCCAAGTGCTCAATTATGCATGACTAAATACACGTGGTCAAAAAAACTCAAGGGCATGTAAAGTTTTCCCATCAGTTGCCGATCTGTACCTCCCTTTTTACATCATCTGGGTTCTCCTTACCCAGGAGAGAAAGTGTCCACAGTCTAATGGTGTAATAGAGGCTGTGAAGACCCAGTGGCTAGTGTGCTAACTAATGGGTAGTACAGATGTTAGATAGATGTAATTAGGCAACCGAAAAATCAGTGCAAATGGTGTAAGTGGTGATAGAATAAAATTGGATAAGGCTGAGTAAAAGTCTAATTTTTTTATATTTTCTCTCAGCTCCTCCAAATCTAAAATTATGTGAAAAGAAGAGAAACAGATTTAACATAATATCTGTACAGCAATGGAGGTCAACATGTTTCTGCATAAGTGGCTGTTTTGCCACTGATTTCGTATTGATGTGATGCATTTCGATCTCATTGTTTAAAGACCACGGTCTAAATAAACAGAGTTTTCTCTCTCACTGATTTCGTCAGGACCTAGATTGTTGCTACTGCTATATAGTGAAAGATGTGGAAGGGAATTACATTTTATATCACCTGGGATTTCAGGCTAAATACTCCACCACAATCCTGTTGAAGCGTCATGTCGAAGACAGAGAAGTAAGGAGAAACAAAACAGATTAGAAACATATCACAGTGCATTGATGTGTGATTGATGTGCCATTGCCGAATCAGTCAAATGGTCCATAATAAAACTATTACTACAAACGTATGTCACCACTCACCAAATATTTGTGGGGATGGCGCTTCACCCCACCTGGCTGCAGCTCAGGTATTTAAAAACAACATACAAACATTCAGTAATTGATTGAGTTCACACATTTGAATAATGCACGTGATGTCTATAGCTGGGCTCGGTATGTTTCATGAGGAAGAACTTACTAGATCACAAAGAGCCCACATCAAGTCAAACACGGGTACTTTTATTACCATTCATTCTATATGAACAAGTTAGCGAATGCAGGTAAATAGGTAAATCTTATGTTATGTTATGTTATGTTAAATTAGGGCTTATATAGCGCAACGGCTACTCCAAAGGAGTGTCCCGGCGCTTTGAGCTCCAAACCAAAAGGGGGGCAGAAAACATAACAGTAACAAAGAAAGGGGCCACAGAGGGGAGAATTATCCGGCAAATAGCCAAGTTTTCAAGTTTTTCCTGAAGATAAGCAAATTAGAGGTGCTCCGCAGAGACAACGGCAATGAGTTCCAAAGCTTAGGAGCGAGAAAGCTAAAAGACCGGCCGCCTAGCCGAGCCTTTTTGATACGTGGAACCCGAGCCAAGGCCAAAGTTTCTGACCTAAGGGAGCGTGCCGGTCGATAAAAGTCCAGCCTCCTCTGAAGATACTTGGCACCAGTGCCATATAAGGCCTTGTGGGCAAGAGTCATGGTCTTAAACAGTATCCTCTTCCGCACCGGGAGCCAGTGAAGGGATGCAAGAAGATGAGAGGCACTAGTCCGACGATGAAGGCCAAAGATGGCACGCGCAGCAGCGTTCTGGGTGATCTGCAGGCGTTGGAGGAGGTATTCAGGCAGGCCCAGATAAAGAGCGTTAGCATAGTCCAATCTGGACCCTATGAGGGCCTGAACGGTAATCCTCCGATGTTGCTCCGAAAGTAAGGGGAAGAACTTGCGCAACATTCTGAGGATCCCGAAACAGGTTCCCGTAAGGGTGGACACCTGGGATTTGAGCGACAGCTCATTGTCGATTTTGACTCCCAGGTTCTTAGCCCACTTAGATGACTGTGTGGGAGGGAACTTGTCTACAGGCCACCAGCCTCGCCAATCTGGTTCAGAGGGGCATCCGAAGAATAGTATCTCGGACTTATCCGAGTTGCACTTGAGGCTGTTTTGTGAAAACCAGCTAAAAACAGCCCCAAGGCACTCGCGGATCCCTTCGCCATCAAATTCTTCACCCTTACGACAGGTGAAGAGGAGCTGAGTGTCGTCAGCATAAGAGACGATCCGGGCCCCATAGGACTCCGCCAGTGTCGCCAGAGGGGTCATCAAGATGTTGAAAAGAGTGGGGCTCAGGATAGAGCCCTGAGGCACTCCGACTCCCAATGGCGGCATCTCGGCGGATCCGGGTGGAACCCAGACCGTCTGGCGGCGGCTGGCCAAAAAGGAAGAAAACCAGTTGAGCACCGTCCCCCCAAGCCCGATGTCATGGAGCCTAATGAGGAGATCCTCATGGGGGACGGTGTCAAACGCCGCCGACAGGTCTAGCATGACTAACAGCACCCTGCCTCCCATATCCAGCACCTCTCTAATGATCTCCGAGACTTCCAAGAGCGCCGTCTCGGTGCTTAAGTTGGAACGGAATCCCGATTGGGACTCATGGAGCAGATCATTAGACTCCAGGAAATTGGAGAGCACGCCATGTACGTGCTTTTCCAAGATCTTGGTCAGTGCTGGGAGGAGCGAGATTGGTCTGTAGTTGGAAGGAGCCTCCGGGTCAAGATTAGGTTTCTTGATCAGAGGAATGACCATGGCTTGCTTCCAGGTCGGAGGCAGAAAGCCCTCGCTCAGAGATAGATTAAGGATGGGATTGGCTATAGGATTTATAGCATCTGCCACTCTCGCCAGAAATTTTGCCGGGCATGGGTCTAATGGTGAGCCCGACTTAAGGTTCCTCATCAGGGTTAAAGATGTGTCAGCCGAGAGAGGAGGAAAATCGAGCAGGACTGGGCCCGGTGGAGACAGAGGCACTGCCTCAATCGGCCTCACAGACACATTATCCAGGTCTCTCTGCGGAAAGGAGGCCTGGATTTGCCTGATTTTGGTGGTAAAAAAGTTGGCAATAGTGTTGGCCCAGATCTCTGTCGGGGCACTCTGAGTGGAAACAGACCGAGGGCCAGTAAATTCCCGCACGATTGAGAAAATCTCCTTACAGGAGTTGGCAGCGTCGTCAATCCTTTTGGCGAGATATCGTTTCTTGCTCTGAAGAACAAGTTCATGGTATGCCTTCATCGTTGTTTTATAACGTTGTTTAGCCTCAGGCTCATACTGGGCTCTCCATGCACGCTCTGCCACTTTGCAATGCCTGCGGGCAATGGCTAGGTCCTCCGTGAACCAGGGAGCAGAGACCCGTCGAGCAGCGGACCTGGGTGGCTGATGTCTCAAACCTTAAACCGGCATAGGTTGATTGAAAGGACCTATACTGTTGTTAAACCCCAAAGTGCAACTTCACTCGTAGAGGACACCAAAATTCAAATTGACATGTCTCTATTGGAAACACCTCAAGATTCCTAGAGTCGCTCTCTATTATAGACAAGAGCCTGACAATTAATGGTACCAAGCGCGTATCTCGTGGATTATCATGTTCGCTCTCTGTTTTGAACAAGCGCATAACAATTAACAATTAGTGGTTCCAAGCTGGAGACAGAGGTGAGACAGAGGAGTGAGAGGCGGATTGGTGTCAGTACAACGCGTTGTGTTACAACGCATTCCTTTACAACGCAGATTTTACAACGCGGGATCCATTACAACGGATGTCAATACAATGCATGGCATTACATCGCAGATGCTATTACAACGCATGGCATTACATCGTAAGTATAGGTAAGTATACCTTTTTTAAAAAATGTTATTTAGTTTATTGTAATTAATTTTTTTTAAATAATTTAATTAAAAGACATTTAAAAATTGTCATTATTTAATTTAATAAAATAATAACTATTTAATAAATGTAATTTTATTAAAAATTGTAATTAATTTAAATTAATTTAAAAAAAGTAATTAGTTTAATGTACATATTTTTTATAATGAAATTAAATTAAATTAAAAATATTAATTTATTTAATTTAATTAATTTAATTAAAAAATGTAATTAATGTAAAATAATTAATTTAATTTATTACATATATTTTAAAATGGTAAATATAATTTAATTATCCCTAAACCCAAACCCTGCCCTAAAACCTAAAAACACCCCTGTACCCCAAAACCCAAACCCTGCCCTAAAACCTAAAAACACCCCTGTACCCCAAAACCCAAACCGTGCCCTAAAACCTAAAAACACCCCTGTACCCCAAAACCCAAACCCTACCCTAAAACCTAAAAACACCCCTGTACCCCAAAACCCAAACCCTGCCCTAAAACCTAAAAACACCCCTGTACCCCAAAACCCAAACCCTGCCCTAAAACCTAAAAACACCCCTGTACCCCAAAACCCAAACCCTGCCCTAAAACCTAAAAACACCCCTGTACCCCAAAACCCAAACCCTACCCTGAAACCTAAAAACACCCCTGTACCCCAAAACCCAAGCCCTACCCTAAAACCTAAAAACACCCCTGTACCCCAAAACCCAAACCCTACCCTAAAACCTAAAAACACCCCTGTACCCAAAAACCCAAACCCTGCCCTAAAACCTAAAAACACCCCTGTACCCCAAAACCCAAACCCTACCCTAAAACCTAAAAACACCCCTGTACCCCAAAACCCAAACCCTACCCTAAAACCTAAAAACACCCCTGTACCCCAAAACCCAAACCCTGCCCTAAAACCTAAAAACACCCCTGTACCCCAAAACCCAAACCCTGCCCTAAAACCTAAAAACACCCCTGTACCCCAAAACCCAAACCCTGCCCTAAAACCTAAAAAAAACCCTGTACCCCAAAACCCAAACCCTACCCTAAAACCTAAAAACACCCCTGTACCCCAAAACCCAAACCCTGCCCTAAAACCTAAAAACACCCCTATACCACAAAACCCAAACCCTGCCCTAAAACCTAAAAACACCCCTGTACCCCAAAACCCAAACCCTACCCTAAAACCTATAAATACCCAAACACCCCAAAACATATACCTCAGTACCCCAAAACATATACTGCTATACTCATACTTATTTAAAAAATCACTTAAATTAATATATTTAATTTATAATATTTAAAAACAAAAATAAATATTTTTTTTATTATTAATAATAATTAAATCAATTAAATAATATTAAATAAAATAAAAAAAAATTAAATACTTACCAATACTTACGATGTAATAGTATGCGTTGTAATAGCATCTGCGATGTAATGCCATGCATTGTAATGACATCCGATGTAATGGATCCCGCGTTGTAAAATCTGCGTTGTAACGGAATGCTACGTAAAAGTTGCGTTGTAGGTGTAACATACCGTGAGAGGCTGCATCGGTGTTCACATCGGCGTTCACAGCGATAGTGTGCAGATACTGACATTGACATTGCCTCTACTATCCCTCGGTTGATAAAAAACGGCAACAAACAAACTGTTACTTTCTGATTTAGGCGCTCTGCCAAGGATATCTGGGGGATTTGCTGAAGCATCTGAGATGCCCATTTGACGTATGAACACCCCCCCAGGCAGAAAATCTGTAAAAAGCAAGAGGAAGGCTGTGAGGGAGGTGCTACCCCATGAAAAAGGAAAAGGTGCCTAATGGCTTTGGACTGTGAGAGGCTTGTGTAATAATAAAGTGAAGAAGTGAATTCCAGCGTTTGAACAATAGGCAGTATATAGCGGGCTCCTGATTAGAATATTGATATTTGCTTCTGCCCTGGCTGCGCCACCTTGTATTGCCTGCTCTCCTGCGCTGTTTGGGGACTGCTGATAACCTGACCTGCCTTCGTTTACTGCACCCCTGTGCTGGGTTGGACCAGCTCTCCCTCCCGCTGCCACCACACCACCCGAGCGGCCGCCGAGCGAAGGGCCAAAACTACATTCCCCTGACTCCTCAGCGGCATCCTTACCAGCCGCCAATCTCGCGCCAGGAGGCAAGATAAAATCACTGCTGAGCCCCCGCGTCGCAGGACGCGCGCGGGCACCGCCAGGCTGTGCCAGGGCAGAGGTCGGGCCATCTGTGGCCATCAGGGTCCAGAGGAGGCCGGGCTGGGCCACCCCCCTCGGTTCATCCATCAGGTACTTTTTGAACTGGATAGTATCAGCTGCCAACGATTAACCATCGCCATTAGACTTTGGACATTGTAAGAAACGGGATGTAGAAGACTGTATACTACTAAAGAAGGGTGTGATTGAATTGAGTCCCTAATTAGTGGTGGGGCTTCTTGTTGTTGTTACCTCTTCGTCGTTAGTGCCTTAAGACAAATTGAGAGGTAGAATATAGTGCTGTTTACCACAAAAGCAGTATGGCCACTAAGCCAAAAACCCGCTCTACTAAGAGCAAATCCCGTACCCCAACTATACCCCCTAAATCACGCCCAACCCCCATCAGTACAGTGGGTCAAATAACAACTCCAACGGCAATTGATTTAATGCTAAGGAATGTCATAGGCGCAGTAAATGGGGAGATTGAGCGCACAGAGAGGCGCTTATCCATGACACCTACAATCGTGCCCCTTACACCAACACAGGTGCTAGAGTCTAACTTGTGTGAAGCCTCACTCGATGATAGTCAGGACAAATCTTTAGAACTTATCTCAAGTGCCCAACGGGTAACAGTTGAGGGGGTCAATGAGATAGGGTTGCTAAGGGTATTCCCCAAAGCAGAGGGAAGAAAAAAAGATCCCAAAAATTCACGCACCAGGAAACAGAAACAAATTAGAAAAGATAATACTGCAAAAAAAACAGGGGATGAGGTAGAGCTAATAGAAGCCCCATGCCCTGTAACACCCCCAGGGTGGTTGGATCCTGTAATTTTAGAACTTCAAAAAAATCTTGAGGCTTTCATAGTGAGCCAAATAAAACCACTAGTGAGTAAGCTAGACAAGATAGTAAATGAGCTCCACAAACAGGGCAAGACAAAGGAGGCCTTAAATACTAGTTTTACGGGAACATCCACTGCATTAGGGTCGTCTTCAACCAGGCAACCCCTACCTAAGAATAACTGTGTGAGCAATGAGCAGTGTACCATTGTACAAGTTCATGCACCGCCTAAAGTCCAAGCCCAGCTGGGGAAACTAGCACACAAAAATGTGGAAATAAGGACAGAGTTAATACCCTGGGACACATAAATGCGACACAAAATCAAATAGGGAACCCCGTATCTAACAATCTGGCATACAACGACCAAACAGGCCCTGAGCATAACAATAGAATGAATTGTCCCCTACCATGTATAAACTTGCCCCCCGAAGTAATCCCATATGTCGTTGATTTCACAGGAGTACCTGAATTAAGGGCGGGCCAGAAGGAGACACATATGGAACTCAAAAATAAGATTGTCCATAGTTGAATATCCACAGGCCATTGCAAGGGGAAGAACCTGGAGAAATTCTACATGTAAGAAGGGCAAATTGGATCGGTAGTAGGAGAAAAGACATTGACGGGAATTGTATTATAGCAAATTTTAGGAATCCAAACCTAGTGGAGTACATATTGGGTAACAGTAATAGGAATTTATTTATTTAATTTATTTAAAACACTTATAAAGCGCAGCTGTCACCTGGCAGGTATCCTGGCGCTGAAAGCTAACTCCTGAGCTAGAAGCAATGGGAAACTGTTTTAGGGGGGATATACGTGGCGGGGGAAAACTAGAGGAAGAGCCACGCTTTTATTCGTTTCCTGAAAGGCAGGAGCTGTGGAATTTGACGAATGTCGGCGGGCAGACTGTACCAAAGCTTAGCAGAAGCTACTCTGAAAGATCTTCCCCCGGTCCTAACCTTCTTAAATCTGGGTACCGTCACAAGGCAGGCTGTAGCGGATCATAGAGTTCTGGTAGGGATATACCAGGAAAACATTTGTTGTAGGGGTTTTGGGCCCGATCCGTGTAATGCCTTGAAGACCAAGCAGAGAGCCTTGAAGGCTATTCGTTGCTTCAAGGGAAGCCAGTGTAGCTCGGCTAAAGCAGCTGTGGCCGAGGATCTCCTGCTCCAACCAAGGGCCAATTTGGCTGCTGCCGACTGGACTCGTTGGAGTCTGTCCAATAGTACCGCTGGAGACTCGAGCAGGAGAGCATTGCAATAGTCAAGGCGACTAAGAATAGTACACCTGACTATCAATGCTCGGGCCTGGGCGGGGAGTAGTGGCAGGATTTTACGCAATGAGCGCATAAGGGCCGAGCAGGTAGCGACTGTTTTGGTTACCTGCGTTTCCATGCTAATGTTGTTATTTAGCATGACACCCAGATTGCGGACACTGGTAACCGGTTGAGGTTTATCTGGGTTTTCCGGGGGCCAGAATTCCACCGGCAAAGGGCGAGGGATTCGGCTCCCGGGACAAAACAAAACCTCGGTTTTAGAGGAATTGAATTGGAGGGAATTACGGTGCAACCAGCCTGCAGTGTCTCAGGCAATCGTGAAAAGCTTCCATGGGGATTGAGTTTTCCCCCACCCATGATATAATGAGCTGGGTGTCATCCGCATAGTTTACTGTTTTCATTTTGTGGGTTTTAATTAGAGTAACCAATGGTTTTAAGTAAACATTGAAAAGGATCGGACTGATAGAAGAACCCTGGGGTACACCGTGAGGGACTGGGGAGAAAGCAGATTGAAAAGAGGGGAGGGATACATCTTGTTTCCTATCTCTGAGGTACGAATGGAACCAGAGCAGGGCAGTGCCGTCAACCCCAGCCTCTCTCAACCTCTCCAGCAGAATCACGTGGTTAACCGTATCGAATGCGGCAGACAGGTCCAGTAGGATCAATGCCACGAGTACTATACAAACTAAGCCACTAGGGTATTTTTATCCTAGAAAACATAACAACTTCCCTCCTTGGCAGGTTCAGGGTAGCAATGGCAGATTAACAGATGGGTACTGGGCAAGGAATTTTGAATACCGCGGTTTCCCTACAGTAAATCAGGCTAGTGCTCAGTGATCAAATAGATTTGGGCCTTTGCAATCCCTGGATGAAAATGAATGACTATCCCATTTAAGCCATAGGTATGATGGGACGGTCAGTCAGATGCCCAATGATTGTACTGAACAAAGGGGTCAGGGAACTCAATATGTGAAAAGGCCCCCAACTCCACTACTAACACAGGAAGGGGGTGAACAGGGGGTCAGACTTATGATGAATGATGAATTTAGTTTAAACACGCAGAGCAGTAAAGTAGTGAAGGTTCCAGGGGGAATGATGAACATTTTGTCCTGGAATGTTGTAGGTTTGGCGGGAAAATTTGAAAACGTTGAGTGGAGGAATTACATAGGCGGCTTTCACATTCTAGCTTTCCAAGAAACGTGGGCAGTCAACTCCTCTCCCTATCAGATAGAGGGCTACAAGTGCTTCTTCGTTCCAGCTCAAGTAAGTAGGGCAGGAAGGGCCAAGGGTGGGTTAGCTATTTACATTGACCTTAACGTAGAGGGGAAATGGACAACACCAGTCTGGACATCACATACCCTCCAAGCAATAACATTTCGAGGACAAGGGTTAAAATTACAGCTGTTTAATATCTACAATTCAGGATCTACAACCGGGAATAATGAAACCCTGCAAGAATTAGATGGTAGACTCACTTATGAAGCTGAACATAGGAATGAGGGGGGGAGAACCAATTGTAGTACTTTTGGGAGATTTAAATTGCCACCTTTGTCCAAACCTGATTCCTGTTACAGCTGACTGGGATGCGTGCCCAAGTAAGAAGGGGCCACATCTAAAACCTAAAAACACCCCTGTACCCCAAAACCCAAACCCTACCCTAAAACCTAAAAACACCCCTGTACCCCAAAACCCAAACCCTGCCCTAAAACCTAAAAACACCCCTGTACCCCAAAACCCAAACCCTGCCCTAAAACCTAAAAACACCTCTGTACCCCAAAACCCAAACCCTGCCCTAAAACCTAAAAACACCCCTGTACCCCAAAACCCAAACCCTACCCTAAAACCTAAAAACACCCCTGTACCCCAAAACCCAAACCCTGCCCTAAAACCTAAAAACACCCCTGTACCCCAAAACCCAAACCCTACCCTAAAACCTAAAAACACCCCTGTACCCCAAAACCCAAACCCTGCCCTAAAGCCTATAAATACCCAAACACCCCAAAACATATACCTCAGTACCCCAAAACATATACTCCTATACTCATACTTATTTACAAAATCACTCAAATTAATATATTTAATTTATAATATTTAAAAACAAAAATAAATATTTTTTTTATTATTAATAATAATTAAATCAATTAAATAATATTAAATAAAATAAAAAAAAATTAAATACTTACCAATACTTACGATGTAATAGTATGCGTTGTAATAGCATCTGCGATGTAATGCCATGCATTGTAATGACATCCGATGTAATGGATCCCGCGTTGTAAAATCTGCGTTGTAACGGAATGCTACGTAAAAGTTGCGTTGTAGGTGTAACATACCGTGAGAGGCTGCATCGGTGTTCACATCGGCGTTCACCGCGATAGTGTGCTGATACTGACATTGACATTGCCTCTACTATCCCTCGGTGGATAAAAAACGGCAACAAACAAACTGTTACTTTCTGATTTAGGCGCTCTGCCAAGGATATCTGGGGGATTTGCTGAAGCATCTGAGATGCCCATTTGACGTATGAACACCCCCCCAGGCAGAAAATCTGTAAAAAGCAAGAGGAAGGCTGTGAGGGAGGTGCTACCCCATGAAAAAGGAAAAGGTGCCTAATGGCTTTGGACTGTGAGAGGCTTGTGTAATAATAAAGTGAAGAAGTGAATTCCAGCGTTTGAACAATAGGCAGTATATAGCGGGCTCCTGATTAGAATATTGATATTTGCTTCTGCCCTGGCTGGGCCACCTTGTACTGCCTGCTCTCCTGCGCTGTTTGGGGACTGCTGATAACCTGACCTGCCTTCGTTTACTGCACCCCTGTGCTGGGTTGGACCAGCTCTCCCTCCCGCTGCCACCACACCACCCGAGCGGCCGCCGAGCGAAGGGCCAAAACTACATTCCCCTGACTCCTCAGCGGCATCCTTACCAGCCGCCAATCTCGCGCCAGGAGGCAAGATAAAATCACTGCTGAACCCCCGCGTCGCAGGACGCGCGCGGGCACCGCCAGGCTGTGCCAGGGCAGAGGTCGGGCCATCTGTGGCCATCAGGGTCCAGAGGAGGCCGGGCTGGGCCACCCCCCTCGGTTCATCCATCAGGTACTTTTTGAACTGGATAGTATCAGCTGCCAACGATTAACCATCGCCATTAGACTTTGGACATTGTAAGAAACGGGATGTAGAAGACTGTATACTACTAAAGAAGGGTGTGATTGAATTGAGTCCCTAATTAGTGGTGGGGCTTCTTGTTGTTGTTACCTCTTCGTCGTTAGTGCCTTAAGACAAATTGAGAGGTAGAATATAGTGCTGTTTACCACAAAAGCAGTATGGCCACTAAACCAAAAACCCGCTCTACTAAGAGCAAATCCCGTACCCCAACTATAGCCCCTAAATCACGCCCAACCCCCATCAGTACAGTGGGTCAAATAACAACTCCAACGGCAATTGATTTAATGCTAAGGAATGTCATAGGCGCAGTAAATGGGGAGATTGAGCGCACAGAGAGGCGCTTATCCATGACACCTACAATCGTGCCCCTTACACTAACACAGGTGCTAGAGTCTAACTTGTGTGAAGCCTCACTCGATGATAGTCAGGACAAATCTTTAGAACTTATCTCAAGTGCCCAACGGGTAACAGTTGAGGGGGGTCAATGAGATAGGGTTGCTAAGGGTATTCCCCAAAGCAGAGGGAAGAAAAAAAGATCCCAAAAATTCACGCACCAGGAAACAGAAACAAATTAGAAAAGATAATACTGCAAAAAAAACAGGGGATGAGGTAGAGCTAATAGAAGCCCCATGCCCTGTAACACCCCCAGGGTGGTTGGATCCTGCAATTTTAGAACTTCAAAAAAATCTTGAGGCTTTCATAGTGAGCCAAATAAAACCACTAGTGAGTAAGCTAGACAAGATAGTAAATGAGCTCCACAAACAGGGCAAGACAAAGGAGGCCTTAAATACTAGTTTTACGGGAACATCCACTGCATTAGGGTCGTCTTCAACCAGGCAACCCCTACCTAAGAATAACTGTGTGAGCAATGAGCAGTGTACCATTGTACAAGTTCATGCACCGCCTAAAGTCCAAGCCCAGCTGGGGAAACTAGCACACAAAAATGTGGAAATAAGGACAGAGTTAATACCCTGGGACACATAAATGCGACACAAAATCAAATAGGGAACCCCGTATCTAACAATCTGGCATACAACGACCAAACAGGCCCTGAGTATAACAATAGAATGAATTGTCCCCTACCATGTATAAACTTGCCCCCCGAAGTAATCCCATATGTCGTTGATTTCACAGGAGTACCTGAATTAAGGGCGGGCCAGAAGGAGACACATATGGAACTCAAAAATAAGATTGTCCATGGTTGAATATCCACAGGCCATTGCAAGGGGAAGAACCTGGAGAAATTCTACATGTAAGAAGGGCAAATTGGATCGGTAGTAGGAGAAAAGACATTGACGGGAATTGTATTATAGCAAATTTTAGGAATCCAAACCTAGTGGAGTACATATTGGGTAACAGTAATAGGAATTTATTTATTTAATTTATTTAAAACACTTATAAAGCGCAGCTGTCACCTGGCAGGTATCCTGGCGCTGAAAGCTAACTCCTGAGCTAGAAGCAATGGGAAACTGTTTTAGGGGGGATATACGTGGCGGGGGAAAACTAGGGGAAGAGCCACGTTTTTATTCGTTTCCTGAAAGGCAGGAGCTGTGGAATTTGACGAATGTCGGCGGGCAGACTGTACCAAAGCTTAGCAGCAGCTACTCTGAAAGATCTTCCCCCGGTCCTAACCTTCTTAAATCTGGGTACCGTCACAAGGCAGGCTGTAGCGGATCGTAGAGTTCTGGTAGGGATATACCAGGAAAACATTTGTTGTAGTGGTCTTGGGCCCGATCCGTGTAATGCCTTGAAGACCAAGCAGAGAGCCTTGAAGGCTATTCGTTGCTTCAAGGGAAGCCAGTGTAGCTCGGCTAAAGCAGCTGTGGCCGAGGATCTCCTGGTCCAACCAAGGGCCAATTTGGCTGCTGCCGACTGGACTCGTTGGAGTCTGTCCAATAGTACCGCTGGAGACTCGAGCAGGAGAGCATTGCAATAGTCAAGGCGACTAAGAATAGTACACCTGACTATCAATGCTCGGGCCTGGGCGGGGAGTAGTGGCAGGATTTTACGCAATGAGCGCATAAGGGCCGAGCAGGTAGCGACTGTTTTGGTTACCTGCGTTTCCATGCTAATGTTGTTATTTAGCATGACACCCAGATTGCGGACACTGGTAACAGGTTGAGGTTTATCTGGGTTTTCCGGGGGCCAGAATTCCACCGGCAAAGGGCGAGGGATTCGGCTCCCGGGACAAAACAAAACCTCGGTTTTAGAGGAATTGAATTGGAGGGAATTACGGTGCAACCAGCCTGCAGTGTCTCTTAGGCAATCGTGAAAAGCTTCCATGGGGATTGAGTTTTCCCCCTCCCATGAAATAATGAGCTGGGTGTCATCCGCATAGTTTACTGTTTTCATTTTGTGGGTTTTAATTAGAGTAACCAATGGTTTTAAGTAAACATTGAAAAGGATCGGACTGATAGAAGAACCCTGGGGTACACCGTGAGGGATTGGGGAGAAAGCAGATTGAAAAGGGGGGAGGGATACAGCTTGTTTCCTATCTCTGAGGTACGAATGGAACCAGAGCAGGGCAGTGCCGTCAACCCCAGCCTCTCTCAACCTCTCCAGCAGAATCACGTGGTTAACCGTATCGAATGCGGCAGACAGGTCCAGTAGGATCAATGCCACGAGTACTATACAAACTAAGCCACTAGGGTATTTTTATCCTAGAAAACATAACAACTTCCCTCCTTGGCAGGTTCAGGGTAGGAATGGCAGATTAACAGATGGGTACTGGGCAAGGAATTTTGAATGCCGCGGTTTCCCTACAGTAAATCAGGCTAGTGCTCAGTGATCAAATGGATTTGGGCCTTTGCAATCCCTGGATGAAAATGAATGACTATCCCATTTAAGCCATAGGTATGATGGGACGGTCAGTCAGATGCCCAATGATTGTACTGAACAAAGGGGTCAGGGAACTCAATATGTGAAAAGGCCCCCAACTCCACTACTAACACAGGAAGGGGGTGAACAGGGGGTCAGACTTATGATGAATGATGAATTTAGTTTAAACACGCAGGGCAGTAAAGTAGTGAAGGTTCCAGGGGGAATGATGAACATTTTGTCCTGGAATGTTGTAGGTTTGGCGGGAAAATTTGAAAACGTTGAGTGGAGGAATTACATAGGCGGCTTTCACATTCTAGCTTTCCAAGAAACGTGGGCAGTCAACTCCTCTCCCTATCAGATAGAGGGCTACAAGTGCTTCTTCGTTCCAGCTCAAGTAAGTAGGGCAGGAAGGGCCAAGGGTGGGTTAGCTATTTACATTGACCTTAACGTAGAGGGGAAATGGACAACACCAGTCTGGACATCACATACCCTCCAAGCAATAACATTTCGAGGACAAGGGTTAAAATTACAGCTGATTAATATCTACAATTCAGGATCTACAACCGGGAATAATGAAACCCTGCAAGAATTAGATGGTAGACTCACTTATGAAGCTGAACATAGGAACGAGGGGGGGAGAACCAATTGTAGTACTTTTGGGAGATTTAAATTGCCACCTTTGTCCAAACCTGATTCCTGTTACAGCTGACTGGGATGCGTGCCCAAGTAAGAAGGGGCCACATCTAGAGCATAGCAAGGAGGGAACGATAATAACTAAGATATTAGACTCCCATTTGTTGGCACACACGATCGACCTGATTGCCCCTGGTCCTGAGGGTACGCTCATCCCAACATTCAAAGGAAGGGGATGCTCCTCTATTATAGACTTCATAATGATGTCCGTCTTTGCTAAAAATTGGATTTTAGAAGCTAGAACTGAGTGGAGCTCCTTCAGCGATCATAATCCCTTAATGCTAGAATTAATTTACATGGGTCGCCTGGATGGGAATAAGCATGAAGATATAGTTCTGAGGCCCACGGATCAAGGGAGGCGATTAAGATGGGCGAAAATCAACTCGCACGATTTCTACAGCAAACTATTAGAAAAAGGCAAAAAACATGTCGAGGACTGCTTAGATCCTTCAATAGAGGGTACTAAGCTAGTCACGACCTTTGGGTCGTTAACCAAACTGGCAGACTCCTTACTGTTAGCAAAGAGCCCGAGAAAGATCAGTATACAGCCAAGATGGTTTGATACCAACTGTTCCAGAGCTTTAAGGAATTTAAAAGCAAGCCTGAAAGCTAAACCTAGGGACAAGGTCGAAGTAGCCAAATGCAGACAACTGTATAAACTAAAGGTAAAAGAGAGGAAGACTACTCTTCAAGCAGAAGTCTGGGCTGATTTAAGAGAGGCAGGAGAAAATAGGGGCTTTGCAGAATTTTGGAGGATTGCAAACAGGCCCTGTTTTCAGGACTGTAATGCTCCGGTCATTAGCACTAATATCCTCCCAGAGCAATGGGTCACCCACTTTGAAGGTCTCTATAACAACAGCACGGAAACTATCCAAGATGGGGGATAGGACGGTACACGGTGCTCAGAAGTAGAGCTCTCACTAACAGAGGTAACTAAGGCAATTCAAGGCCTGACCCCAAATAAAGCCCCAGGGCCTGATGGGACCCCCCCAGATCTATACAGAAGTAACACTGACCTGTGGGCGCCAATTCTGACGAGGGTCCTAAATGCGGCTATTAAATCAGGTCTCCCCCGATCTTGGTCAACAGCATTAATTGTCCCTATCTTCAAGAAAGGAAGTAGGGATGTTCGGAATGCTATAGACCTATATCGCTAATTGACATCTCAGCTAAGATATTAGGCCGGGTGGTACTGAACCGTCTTAAGGCCTGGACGGAAGAGAAACATACCATAGCGGATACACAGTATGGGTTCAGAATGGGTAAATCGACTAGTGACCAGTGCCTTAATTTGTACTTGTTAGCCGCCAAGTATACTAAAGCTAGCAACGGCACTGTCTATATGGGGTTTATGGACTTGGCAGTGGCCTTCGATAATGTGAATAGGAATAAGTTGTGGGCCATGATGTGCGAATTGTGATACAATGCACTTCCGGGAGACAGCCGCTGACCGTGTAGGTACACGGAGGGGAGCCGCGTGCGTTGAAAGAAACGCCGCGTGAAGACATCCCACGCTGTCGTTTCCGTAGGGGCGTAATCATGTCCCTTTGGAAGTCTTTTTACACATCCCTACCAAGTGTGTAGTGAGGTGTTGACGGACATTTTCCGTTTATTACACTGTACATATTTTTCACACTTAGAGCCTCTCGGGAGGGTGCGCCTTAGCGCGCGCATACCGCCGGAGGACTTTTGATATAGGTCCTGAAGAAAGCTGAGCGATACGCCATAAACAGCTGAAACATGTCGACCAAGTTATGCCTTTGACTTAGAATTCCGGTTCCTTAATTAAGAACCTGGGGAGTCCGCTCACTTTGTTTTTAATCAATGCGGGCTGGCCATTATTAAAAAATGTTCTAAAGGCACAACCCTTGCATTTTTAAACTAATTTTTTGACACATTTGCACAATCACAGTTAGTCACCTCTTAATTTGGGCACTGTTGCACTCACCACACCCTGCTCCGCTGTAACCAGGCGTCGTTGCACGCTGGGGAGAAATTCAATCACCCCAGCGGGGACCCGATAATGAAGCATGTCACCAACTAGTGGTGAGTGAGGGTCCTTCAAAGAAGTACGGTTCTTTCCCTCTACCCACGACTGGGTGACCAGCAAGCCCCTGTCTGCAAAGGGATAAGGGCCTGCATATTCCATGGCTAAACTTTGTGAAAGGTACATTAGAGTCCATTGGCCAGCATACTCTCTTTAGTAATCCCTCTACGACAAGCTCCAATTGTAAACCACTAGTCAGGAATCTGCTGATGGAAAATTATAACATGAGTAGAGCAGGTACGGAGTCATCAAAGAGTTCAGTAGTGGCCCATTCCTTAATTGACAACGGGGTGGGTATGGAACCCTATTTATGGCTGATTCACAATCAGCAGGACAGGTTTTTAATGTGCCGTTTTAGGCTCAATCTGTTACATAATATATTATCTTATCCCTCTGGTTTTACCGTAACGATTGAGCAGAAGGGTGTCTGCGGCTGCGACAATAGGTCTCCGCAGGACACCCTTCATTTTGTACTTCTTTGTCCTTTTTATCAGGTCCCCAGGCGCAGTTTCCTAGTTGACATTTTAAGAGAGAAAAAATTGCGTCATGCTAAAGCTGCAAAGAGGAAGTGATACTTGCACTTTATGTTCTGTGATTAGTTTTCTAGAAATTGCTGTTAGGCTAAGGAACACACAGGATTAAGCTATGATGTATATAAAATGTGTATTCCCCATATGAATTTTACTAGTTATGTATCTGTTTTTAAAACATTTTAAACTCACATATAGTTCAGTATTGTAATGTAATGAATTTTTATAACCTGTATTTTATGATGGTTTTTATCATCGAAATAAAGATTTACTGAAGTGAACTGGTTCCAAGCGCATGTCTCGCCGTCTTGGCACCAAGAGCCATCAAGAGTAAAAATAAGGCTGCATTTCTTACCTATCTGTCGGTATCTCCCAGCATCCCTCTGCGCTGACTGGGGAGGCACTGACTAACTTGAAACCAGCATATTTGTAAACAAAGCCCTTCCGGACACGTGAGGCGGCTGGAGGACACTGGGAATTGTAGTTTAACAAGACTCTAGTAAAACGACATACGCCGTATTAAGCGGTTGAATTTAGTTCACAAGTATCTTAGAGTTATTCCCTCGTTTTGCATCAGATCCGAGCATTTTATCATGTTTTTTGTCATGTTTTTTCAAATGTTTTTTCAAACACTGTCTCGATCCGGACTCGTCATTTCACATCACGTGATCTGATGGAACGTAGGATATGTAGTCTGATTTGAACACGCCCGATAACAAATAAATAGATATAGGCGCTTACAAAGGCTAGAACGTATGACAAATATGTTAACACCCTAATTGTGTGTATTGACGCCAACATATTACCATTCCATTGTAATAAATGTAGCAAAATAATTAATTATACGGAAACCCTACGAAGTGTAATCAGACCAAAAATGTATATTTAGGGATTTTTAGAGTAAAGGTCAACCCGTCCCACTGAACACATTGAGCATTTACAACTAGACAATTTTATGCGAAAAAACTGGGAGATGCAGCCAGGCTATAAAAATGTACACTCCCTCACTTGCACTCTAATGCTGGCATTTATATCAATTCAAAAGGACCAGTGTGTCTCACCTATCGTTCAACACTACATGCCACCTGTGGAACGATGATCAACCCGTTTTCCTGCTCATGTAAAGCACGTACGACAAGACTGCTGTCCATTCACACCCAATACCAGAAGTGTCCTCAGGGAACCAGTTTATTGCAATGTAAAAGTGTAGCAATAACAGTATCTCATGAGAAAAACACGAGAAAAACATTTTCCAAGCAGAATTTTAAGAAGTAGATCAAGCTCCTAAATGGGCTATATTGTACCATAACCTATATCAGTCCTATTTAAGATAATATGTACAAAACACATTTCAAGGTTATGTGGTTATATGTTTATTAACAGGACTGAGAACACTATAGTGACATCCAGGGTATAGTTTCATTCAAACCTTCTTTGTCGCTATTTAATTTGTAGACCCACTTCTGTTAAATAGGAATTTATTCATATCAGGGCAATGATCAGGGATGGTAGGCTGTTCAAGTACTGTCCATGTAAAATGTTGTTGAAGCAATGAGCTCTTGCCACAGACACAAGTCAAACACATGGTTCCAGTACATGGCCTCTTCAGGGCACTTAAGTGTCCTATCTTCGCACAATGGCAGAGTCCACAGTACTATTGTGGGTGCCGGCATCTTCGTGCCTGTTCTCTGATTCAAAGTCAGAACTACGGTTCTAGTGACAGGAGATCTTGAAATCCTATTTTAGGAAGTGTTAAGGGTGTGAAGGCCAGAGTTCAATAGGCTACTGGTCCCTGCGGCTAACCCGCCCTTGAGGTGATAACATCCTGTGGTTGTACATGACGTTTCTACCCAGAGTCTTCTGTTTCAAGGGTCTGCCAACTTGGTAGAACCCTTCCTTAGCTGTACAGACATCCTAGTCCACCCTAAAAGCATGGCTAGTATTTTGGAGTTGTATCTCTCCTGAATAACTAATTTTCCTACCCGTTTGACTGGACAGGGCCAGAAAGGCTCTGTCCTCAAGTGGGCAACAAGGATTTACACATCAAGTGCAGTGAAAGCCAGCTTGATGACTGTAAACACTAGCCATCCTGGGAGGAAGGAGGTGTGACCTCCTTCCTGCCTATGCCTTTGTCTCCATCCTGGAGATGTGCTAGCACTTTCCACCAGGAGGGCAGACTATTGGCAGCAAATGGCTCAGGGAAGCCCACCAAGGCACCGGGACACTGTATCCTAGGAGGGGCACCCACTCAGGGTGGCCGTCCTGTGCATGCCAGCTTACCCTTGACACACAAATCATGTTGGGGATGAAACAGCACGGTGTTTGACACCAAACCTGACACAATTTGGTTGTTCCATAATGGAGCTGTATACCTGCAGATTCCTCTGTAGCCAGCCCATGTTACACTACGGACTGCCGGTCATTTTCAGTAAAACCTTGCTTCATAGGGTTACTTTAGGGATATGCACGTATGAATCTATATGTCCAAACTTTTATCATAATGCACTCTACCTCCTGAGCGAAGGAAGACAACCTTAAAAGTGACTTACTTATATTGAGGCAGTGGTGTGGCTCTGCATTACATGGTGTGTGCAGAAACACTCTCGAACGGGCAGGCTGCTCATGCAGGGCTGCCCTGGCAGACCTGCAGACACACTTTTACTGGAGTCACACAGGGTGGTAGAATACAGTGCTGCAGTCCTAGTGACTCCTTTGCCACCCTTGCCCAGGGTACCACTAGTACCATATATACACCTGGTTAGTAGGCCCAAAGCACTGAGTCAAAAGCCAGTATCTAGCCGTTCTAATGAGGGGTAATACGTCGGGGGCATCTGCAAAGAAGCCAAGTTTTTAACACTCCTATTTGAAGACTCAAGCATTTCAAAGTCTTACACATCAGCGCTGTTGTGGGAACAGAACTGGTGTATCACACTTGGATCTAACGCAGTGCCCTCATTGAAACCACTGCATTGCCGCTGCTGCAGTGAGAGACGATTGGCACATGCCCCCGACTGCATGGAGAAACCTTGTGTTGTGTAGTTCCTACTAATCCGTAAGGTCTGCACTGTGCAACATAAACTAAGGATTTGGTGTCAAGACACCTTCGCAGGACATGTTGACCTATAGGCAAGCTAGCTCAGAGTGCCACTGCAAGCTCTCCTAACTTACCAAGGAGCAAACAATTTCTGGCAACCACTGAACATGACAACCCTGATTCCTCAAGAATCATGGAAACAGTACAGAACCTTTAGCTCAGGCACTCAGGCTCACTTGTTCTCAGAGAAATATACAGAGAATACACAGTGGGAAGTTTTAAATAACATTTATTGAACCAATGTTATACTTGCATAAAATATGTGTGCTGCAATGATTAGAAGACAGAAGCAATTGAATGAGATTACAAGCACCAAGAGGGTAAACAGTAGATACATTTCTAGCATGGGATGAAGCAATAAATCTATGCAGACATATATGCAAAATGGTAATCTAACATACTGCTACAATGCGGACCCTACTCTAAGTGTACCTAAAGTGTGTGTAAAAGTAGAGCCAAGAATTCCCCCTAGGGGCGATGTTGTCAGCAGAAGTGCCTCTTTTACCAATCTATGGGGATGCCTATTGTTTATAATAAAAAGAAAACTTTCTGATATGTGCTGTAGATTTTTGATGTTATGGATATGTGGATAGTGCTGTTGCACCGTAGATGAAGATAGGACGACTTTTGTACCTAGTGCGTAGAGTGTCTAGTACATGATGTCAGGGTATCGTGACAATGTTGTGAAAAGCTATATGTATAAACAAGGTAGCTTCAGAGAATCTAATCCAACATTGTCATGCATGCAAAAGTGTGCAAAAGTTCACAGCTAAAAAGTAATTTTTTAGGACAATGTAAGGGATAATCTGCCTTGCTATATGAGCCTAACTTTTGAATATAACACCCACTCCTCATCCTACGGGTCAAAATATAAAAGCTATCTAAAAAACCAGTATGAAATGGAATAAAAACTCCTCTTAATGTAGTCTAAAAGCAAGCTTCCTCTTTAAAATATTCTAAAAAGCCTTAAAGTTATTATACTCCTTGAAATCCTAAGCACTTAGAAAGCTATGGTGCCTGGAAAAGAAAAGAAAAACATTTTTTGGGTCAAAATTAGTTTATAAAGCAAAAAAAAGGAAAAGGACAATCATTTCATGTGTTCAAGATAGCCACACCCGAAGAAACACACGCACATATGCAATTCCCTAGGCTGTCACTAAGACTTAACTTGCAGGCCCAGCCCCGCTGGTATGTTTCATAATTATCGAGTTGTCGAGGTCAGTGCCCTCGGCCCTGGGGCACCTCCTCATCCCCTTACACCACTCTCATAATCTAACAGCCTCTGCATAATTAAATCTCAGGCACATCCATTGGTGCAGGGGCTAGTGGAGATGGCGGGTTGAGGTAGAGACTATGGACACTCATTGCCCCTCAGAGGAAAACATCGATTTCAAATAAGCGTCGCTGTTGGCGGGGCTGGGTAATAAACTGTACACACCTTTTTTTGCTTGGAAATTAAGCGATGGTAACAACACAACAGTAGGCCCTGGTTACAGGTGGGGCCTGAACCTGACCGGGGGGGAGCGCCGATTCTAAAGGTAAAAGTCATCCTGATGTTTTTTTTACATTTACGCTTTCTCTGGGTCCCAGGGAAAGTGCAGTAATTGCCCATTGGTTGCCATGCATTCTGCGGGTTGCTTGGCGAGTGGCAGGGGAACCAAAGGGTCATTTAACCCCTTGCATGCTGATGACGAACCCCAGCCGTCATGCACTACGGTGCTCGTGTGCTGATGACGGCTGGGGTTCGTCATGGCCCGCCCCTGTTCATTTGTTTACAGCACAGGGGCGGAAACGGGCCAGCAGTGAAGGGGTTAAGCAGGGAATTCGACTTGACTCCACATCACTTTCTGTTTTGGTTTGGAGCTCCTGCCGCCCGATGAGGCAAACCCCACTGGACCTGGCCTGAATTTTGGAATTTCCCTACCCTTCTGTTCCACATTTAAATATAAGGAAGGGTTAACGTGCACAGCTATTTCTTGGTTTCAATTGTGTTTTTGTATGTTCTATATTCTTTTAGGTTATGCTTTTTATTGTTGGGTTTTGTGTCTCGACTAGCCATGATACTTTGACATCAGAAACAAAAGTAGGAGACTTCTGGTTTAATTTGACTTAAAATCTAGGAAGTCAGGGCATTGGCAATGCATTCTGTAGGGAGGAGCTGGAGATGTGCGTTACAGTGATTGTCATTAACCCTCTGGGGTACTCTATTGTGCTGTCCAGAGGATGCTGGGAGTTGGTGCTTGCGTCAATGGTCCAAGGTTTGCCCAGGTTCCCAGGCCCATCTCTTGAAGGGTGCCAGGGGAGATCCCTCTTTTGGGTTTGCTGTAGCATGGTTGTTTACTGGCTCAGCTTACATGTTGGCCCTATCTAATTTTCCTGTTATGGAGCAAATTATTTCACCTTGTGACAACTGGTGGGCCTTGTGCGTTTCATTCAAGTCAAGTCGGCGGTGCATAAAAGGCAAGCAGTATGGTCAATCATAACCCCGAAAAATGTTGGTTAGGAGATTCCAATGTCTAGCTGTATAGCTATTCCCTGATATGTCCTCTAAAATTTAAACAATAATTTATGTTCAATATGAAAAGAGAATATGTGAAATAATCTTACTACTGTAAATGTATGGAATATGTAATTAATATGGATTCACAGCTGGTCTCATTCAGACACAAAAAAATGTGTTCTAGTTGGCAGACACAACACTGTTGTTGTCCATAACCGCAGATGACGATCCAAAAAGCGCACCTCGAAGCAGATTAATGGAGCAAAGTTGATTCCATCCAATTCCCACTTCAGCCGCTGAGGGAGAGACTACATCCTGTATGAGTATTGTGGTGCTGTTGTCCAAGTCACTAGGAGCCAAAGCGTTCCAGGGTGCCTCAAGAAATGCATTAATCAGCAATGGAAGAAACTGGGGACAATAATACCCATGGGCTGTTAACAGGTCCAGCAGTACACCATTATCAAATGGCACAACCAGTTGTGGTCCTAGGCATATGTATAATATGCATTTGTGGCCGCAAAGAAGGCAGTAGAATACAGGTTGTATGCACTTAAGCCAAACAGGCCTGAAGGACAAGAACCAGTGCTCATCCAGTGCTCGATTTTGAAGTGTGCCAAATGTGTGAACCATGTACTCATGGCATTGTAGCACAAGCAGTGCTGACTCCATTCTGAATTAAACTGGGACATCCATTGCAGATCAGATAAAATAAAATAAGGATTCTGGCCAAAAGTAGCAGGAGAATCAAGAGCCCTCCAAAATCGCTTCCCAGCACGGAGTGTATGAATGATGGAATAACTCTGAAGACTGTCTAAAAGGTGCTAAGCAGTCGAGAACTTAAATGTTTTTTTTAAATGCACTATTCCTCTTGTATCAGAAATGTTAAAGATACAATGGACTAGCTCCCCAAAATGCAGAGGGAAGTTAATGTGTAAGTAATACTTTATTGTACAGTTAATAAAAAACATTACAAAAACCATCAGCAGTAAAAAAGGAAAGTATTAAAAATATTTGTAGCAGCATAGATGATGGAGTTACTCGATTTAAGCTATATTACAAAGTGCAGTTCAAAAAAAAGTTAAAAGGAACGGAGTGTCCATCTACCGTTAGGTGCTCGTGTCCTTTTATGGAGAGGGTTTCTTTTGTCAGTCCTGGCCCTCATTCCTATACAAAGTTAGGTATTGCAGTGCCTATTCCTTTTTGGAAGACTGGCTGGCATTTACCCTGAATGTTCGTAACTTTTAGTTATAGTATGCCAGTGTTTTAATTCAGTTTAAGTCTCAGAGCTGTCTTGATGTTTTGGCACTCGCAGTATTGAGGGTGTGCTGTCCTTGTCCGTTTGTTCTTTCTTTGTGTTGATTCTGCTTTCTACAGCTCCGAGGTATTTTACCAGTAGGCAAGCCATTTGCACTTTGTCGCCTCTGAAGCAAGCCAGAGTTGCTTGTCTGCATGTCCTGATTCCTTTTTTTATGAATAGGGGTCTCAGTAGGTTCCTGCGATCTTGCTGCAGCTCTTTGCAGATGGTAATGAGATGTAATATGTTTTCCTCATGAGTTCCACACAGGCGACAGTTTGCCGGTTTTGGGGGCCACAGCCAAGGGGCCATGTGGTCAGCTGAAGGTAATACTCCTAATCGTAATTTTAGGAATGTTTCTTTTGTTTTTTTAGTGAAGCTGGTCAGAAGTTATCCCTGTGGGAGGTTAGTGTGGAGTCGAGTCCATATCTTCGACAAGGACCTTGCAACCTGAAGCTCAAACAACTCTCTGGCCGAAGTTAAAGCCACATCTTATTGAAAAAGCATGGCTTTCATTCTGCTAGGGGATTCAAAGCGTATGTTGGAAACATTTATCGATCTCCACAGTGCTGCGTCCCTAATTTTACAGGCAGGTAGAAACAGTACTTGTGTACAACAAGTGACTAAGGAATTAACCCACACCAGATAAGCGATGCCCATTTCCATTTCACAGCAACCTTGATCATTCAGCATCTAGTAGCACCCATTCAAGATCAATTTGAAAACCTGATACATCACAGCAGCTGGATAAGCCTTCCATTAACATGACAAGATCGCAACAGAAGTATTACATGCCCCATGAAGAGAAATGTCCTTGCAAACTAAGGAACCTCTTATGGTATCCTCATATTCGGAACTACTAAGAAAAACTTCTGTGTCTCCTTTCCTGTACCTTACCCTGAAAGGCAAGTCACAATACTCATGCACATAACCTTCCCCTTGTGCTTAGTATGTGCCTACTTGTTGGTATTGGTGGCAATATTGGAATTGAAAAGGCGTGACCGGTAGGGTGATATAATTATGGATAATACAGTCTGTGGATGGTTAAATACGAGCAGTGGTTTGGTATAGGTTTAACTGGCGCCACCTAGAAAATATCACAGTTTATTTTTTAAGAAATGTATTCGACGGTGCTAAAAGGTAGAAGGAACCACTTTTATACTTCCAAATACGGCACAAGCCTTCCAAAAGCTACAACACTCCTTAGCACAAGTAAATCACAATGAAGCCATGTATACAAGTGTTTCCACCAATGTCTCTGATATAATCACATCAGATTCGAGTTTATTTCTGTTCACTGGAAGCTTTTCATACAGCCGACACGTGTTTCGTTGTATATGGGAATGTAACCCACGACTTTCTCAAGGCTGTAAAGTTCAGAGACAAAAGGAACATAGACATATTGCCATATGTATGTGTACTTAAGATCGATATTTCAAGTCCAATCAGAAACATCATTCAACATTACTTCTTAAGTTTACAGAAGTAGTCCACACCGTGATAAGGTACCATAATCAATAAGCCAATAGATCAAAAAGAACCACATTGCACATCATTACTTCTTATGTAAAAGAAGTAGCCCACACCTTGATAAGGTATCATAATCAATAGATAAGTAGATACAATGTTGACAATTGAGAGTCTCAGGAAGATATAGGAAAATCTCACTTTAATATAACACAGAACGTACCTCTGTTACTTACAGAAGGTTTATGAGCCTGTTATGATTCGGGGAGACTGGGTAATAAGATGATCTTATTAAGGCGTGAATTGGTTGTGAGTAAATTTTTAGTGATCAGTGTACACAATCTATTCCTTTAAAACCCTACACCAACACCACGGGCCCAGAGTGGTCGTTTAATTATACTCTATAAAGTGGTTGTATTCTTTATTAAAAAACGCAGTTCATGCATTGCAAGTGATACTAAAGACAATATATGTATATTTGTGAAATACCTATTTCCAGATCTGTTATCTCTTCCCTGTAGGGGTAGTAATTAAAAGCAGTATAAGTAATTTGCATTTTCTAGCGTCGTAATTTAATTCATGAGTAATTATAACTGCTCACTTACTTAATATGCGGTGATAATTCCAACCCGCATGGCGGTTCTACTGAGTCTTCCGTTATTTATTAATCAGTATATGTTGTCCAACCAGTTTAAGGTTACTGTTTCTTCAGGGTGGCTGAAAGGAATATTATTTATTGAGACTTTAGTATCTTGAGAATTGTATATTTAGGGACTTATTAGTGTATGTAGACCCTCTAGACTCATGCTTGACTTATGGGTACTTTGTTATATCTCATGGCTCGCTCGAATATTATCTCACATCGTATATGATGTTGCAGGTATTTTAAATCCCTCATCACAATTTCTGGTTAATCCAGTTAGCGTATTATCGCTTGTGATTTCTGAAACAACATTCAGGGTTTTCTTCAAGTATTTTAATGTGAATATATTTATCTATGTCAGGGTGAGTTCACCCATAAAACCAATTGTTGCTCAATATCCTGAATAGATAGCGGAGGGGCTGATCGGTTTAGCCTGCCAGACCCCATACCCAAGTTCCATGCTCGAGTTTTGTGAATCGATTTCAGATTAAGGTAGTCTTGTGGTGCCCATAATGACGCAAATTCAGTAGAGTGCCTACCTTTCGCCCGTTCGGTCGTTCTCTGAGTAATCAACCCCGTTCACAATCAGCGTGTCCGCTCGATTGAAGTTCTTTGTGCACGCCACTTATTTATTTCGAAATACTTCGTCTTTGTAAGGCGTTGGTGATTGGAGTAGGAAAAGCACGTGGTCTAAGTATAGACGTTTAGTTAGGTGGTCGGATCCGTGGTGGCCATCTTATCATGTCTAACAAATATGAAGAGTATAGGTATACTTTGATTGTTTATTATCGTTTAACGGCCATATTAATTTTAGATCTATAATTTTCGGTTCTGATGGGAGGTTTGCGGGGTTAACATGTAAAATTAGAACTCACAATGGGCTTAAGCAGGGTTGTCTATTAGCTCCACTTTTATTTTCTCTGTATATCGCTGATCTTCCTGGTGCTCTGAACTTGGTGAGAGGGGATGCCCCCAAAATTGTTTGAATGTCCATTGGGTCTTTATTGTGCTCAGACGATGTTGCAATATTTGATTTAACACCTATTGGCCTGCAACGCTGTCTGGACGTTTTAAACAAAATATGCAGAGGTTTGCTTTTTAAAAATTATTATTGCAAAAAGCAAGATCTTGGTTTATCGTAAGAAGGGGCTCAGAATAAAGAGATGTTTAAGATGGATGCCTGGTTTTGAAAAACTGAAATTTGTTGACTCATATGTATATTTAGGGAAAGTCTTTTCCAACACAGGTCGAGACTTGGAGCATACTAAACACTGTGTTAGTAAAGCTGTCTCCCAGGCAAGTGCATTAAAGAGATTCTATAAAACCTGCGGGGGACGCCATTTTAGCCATGTTGTATCTGTTTTCAAGGTTAAAATCCCACCCTCGTTAATATACGCTGCAGAGGTTTTGTTTGATAAGGCAGAAGGACGAATTATGCACCAAATTTGCAATTTAAATTCTCTGCGTGCCCCACATGTTCTGCGCCTTGAATTTGGATTAGTCTCGTCCTGCATTTTAGCCCAGGCAGCAGTTCTTAGGTGGGGTAACTCTCTCTTCTTGGGGGAAGAGGGTACTGTTAGGGCTGCTCTCAAAACAGAAATCTTTTGCCCTCTAAAAGAACAATCCACGTTTTTTAGGTATTTATTATGTGCAAATGATAGTTTCGGTCTTAGTTTAAATACCGCTTCTTTAATGCCTAAATCTGGTTTGAAACAGTTTTTAAAGAAATTCAGATCCCCTATCAGTTTGGCGAGAGACGCTGCTTTAAGTAAATCCAGGCCCAGTAATGTGGCGGTCAGGGGGAGTGCTTCATTTAACTTGGAACATCCCCCATGGGATTAGAAGGCTGATACTCCTACTGAGATTCAATCTGCTGCCTTTAAGAGACGTTACTGGCATCTGGGATAAAACACCTACAGGCACATGCATCAATCTCGGCATTTGCGATTCCTTAATTGCGATTTTTAAGGAATCGCAATTAAGGAATCGCAAATGCCTATGCATCAAGAAATCGCTAAATAAATTGCGATTCCTTAGAATTCCTTATTTGCGATTAGCATTTTGCGAATCGCAATTAAGGAATCCCTTCCCATTCATTCCTATGGGCCTAGAGGCCCATAGGAATGAATGGGAAGACAATCTCAATTTGCGATTCGCAATTAGCTAATCGCAAATTGAGATTGCGATTTCAAGGGTGCAGGGGTGTCCAAAGGACACCCTGTTGCACCCCTGAAATCAAACAATGCACATATGTTGTGTACACACATGCCCTAAGGGCATGTGTGTGCACAACATGAAAGTTAAAAATATGAACAAAATTGCATATTTCTAACTTTTCGCAAAATTACCATGAGGTCCAACCTCATGGTAATTTTTTCTCTCTAATTGCGAAATCGCAATTTTTTTAAGTTTCATGCATTGCTTTTAAGGAATCGCAAAATTGCGATTCCTTAAAAGCAATCGCACTTTAAAAAATCGCTAAAATAGCGATTTCTTCACTTTTAGGTTGATGCATCCCAAATAGTGATTTGGGAATCGCAAACGGCCGAATTTTGCGATTCGCACCGTTTGCGAGTCCCAAATCGCTTGATGCATGTGCCTGCTAGAGAAAAGAGAATTTGTGAATTGTGCCAGTTGCAATTCCAAGATCTAAATCATGTCCTATTTGTATGTTCAAAGCTGCTAAGTGCCAGCCGAGTGTTTTTAAAACCAGTATTTATCAGATGTATTATTCACTCTGCTCAGGACGCATGTTCTTTGGTCTTTTCCCCTCCAAATGAAATGGTTTGTTTTAAGATATACCAATTCTTTGAATTTTTTTGCCTATTTATTAGAATTTTTTCTAACAGTAGTACTCTGGTTTCAATTTAATACCAATTGGTTGGCTATTTAATTGTTTCATGTATTTATAGCATCATTTGCACATCTCTTAGTATGTTTGATATAAGAATTTTTATTGGCCGGTTACGTGATTGTTTTACGTATTATAGCATTATTTGCAAATTTTTCAGTATGTTTGATATAATTTTATAGCAATGTATAAGGAAGGAATTTTGTATTGTATGCAATGTTTGTCTATTTAAATTGTTGGTGTGTTTCTGTGGACCTCCATAGGAGTTCCAAAACAAAATAAATAAATACATTGGCAATTATGTGTCACCAGTAGATGTCATGGGTGAATAAACTCATTTTTACATTCTCAGTACATGATAAACACCCTTGACTTTGCCAGCATGGGTTTTCAGGGACTCCCACCCAGTTCTGACATATGTAAGCAAAATATAGTTATAAATCCTTTGTATATAGCAAATTTGTAATATTTTGCATTAATCACAGCACATCAATCCTTGTCAAAACATGGTCCAAATTGCCATTGAGATCTGTAAACATAAATATCTCCTGACACCCATATATTGTACAAACGTACCCATTCCGTATAATCATATTACTTCATTATTTGGGATTCGGTCATTTAGATGCATACAAAAAATTAAAATAGTTATTTCAGTGCCACTAGGACACCAGAGGGTGAAAGGGAATGGGGTGTTAGGGGCAACCAAATTCACAAGAGCTCAGGATATAGAGAATATGGACACTCATTGCCCCCCAGAGGAAAACATCGATTTCAAATAAGCGTCGCTGTTGGCGGGGCTGGGTAATAAACTGTACACACCTTTTTTTGCTTGGAAATTAAGCGATGGTAACAACACAACAGTAGGCCCTGGTTACAGGTGGGGCCTGAACCTGACCGGGGGGGAGCACCGATTCTAAAGGTAAAAGTCATCCTGATGTTTTTTTTACATTTACGCTTTCTCTGGGTCCCAGGGAAAGTGCAGTAATTGCCCATTGGTTGCCATGCATTCTGCGGGTCGCTTGGCGAGTGGCAGGGGAACCAAAGGGTCATTTAACCCCTTGCATGCTGATGACGAACCCCAGCCGTCATGCACTACGGTGCTCGTGTGCTGATGACGGCTGGGGTTCGTCATGGCCCGCCCCTGTTCATTTGTTTACAGCACAGGGGCGGAAACGGGCCAGCAGTGAAGGGGTTAAGCAGGGAATTCGACTTGACTCCACATCGCTTTCTGTTTTGGTTTGGAGCTCCTGCCGCCCGATGAGGCAAACCCCACTGGACCTGGCCTGAATTTTGGAATTTCCCTACCCTTCTGTTCCACATTTAAATATAAGGAAGGGTTAACGTGCACAGCTATTTCTTGGTTTCAATTGTGTTTTTGTATGTTCTATATTCTTTTAGGTTATGCTTTTTATTGTTGGGTTTTGTGTTTCGACTAGCCATGATACTTTGACATCAGAAACAAAAGCAGGAGACTTCTGGTTTAATTTGACTTAAAATCTAGGAAGTCAGGGCATTGGCAATGCATTCTGTAGGGAGGAGCTGGAGATGTGCGTTACAGTGATTGTCATTAACCCTCTGGGGTACTCTATTGTGCTGTCCAGAGGATGCTGGGAGTTGGTGCTTGCGTCAATGGTCCAAGGTTTGCCCAGGTTCCCAGGCCCATCTCTTGAAGGGTGCCAGGGGAGATCCCTCTTTTGGGTTTGCTGTAGCATGGTTGTTTACTGGCTCAGCTTACATGTTGGCCCTATCTAATTTTCCTGTTATGGAGCAAATTATTGCACCTTGTGACAACTGGTGGGCCTTGTGCGTTTCATTCAAGTCAAGTCGGCGGTGCATAAAAGGCAAGCAGTATGGTCAATCATAACCCCGAAAAATGTTGGTTAGGAGATTCCAATGTCTAGCTGTATAGCTATTCCCTGATATGTCCTCTAAAATTTAAACAATAATTTATGTTCAATATGAAAAGAGAATATGTGAAATAATCTTACTACTGTAAATGTATGGAATATGTAATTAATATGGATTCACAGCTGGTCTCATTCAGACACAAAAAAATGTGTTCTAGTTGGCAGACACAACACTGTTGTTGTCCATAACCGCAGATGACGATCCAAAAAGCGCACCTCGAAGCAGATTAATGGAGCAAAGTTGATTCCATCCAATTCCCACTTCAGCCGCTGAGGGAGAGACTACATCCTGTATGAGTATTGTGGTGCTGTTGTCCAAGTCACTAGGAGCCAAAGCGTTCCAGGGTGCCTCAAGAAATGCATTAATCAGCAATGGAAGAAACTGGGGACAATAATACCCATGGGCTGTTAACAGGTCCAGCAGTACACCATTATCAAATGGCACAACCAGTTGTGGTCCTAGGCATATGTATAATATGCATTTGTGGCCGCAAAGAAGGCAGTAGAATACAGGTTGTATGCACTTAAGCCAAACAGGCCTGAAGGACAAGAACCAGTGCTCATCCAGTGCTCGATTTTGAAGTGTGCCAAATGTGTGAACCATGTACTCATGGCATTGTAGCACAAGCAGTGCTGACTCCATTCTGAATTAAACTGGGACATCCATTGCAGATCAGATAAAATAAAATAAGGATTCTGGCCAAAAGTAGCAGGAGAATCAAGAGCCCTCCAAAATCGCTTCCCAGCACGGAGTGTATGAATGATGGAATAACTCTGAAGACTGTCTAAAAGGTGCTAAGCAGTCGAGAACTTAAATGTTTTTTTTAAATGCACTATTCCTCTTGTATCAGAAATGTTAAAGATACAATGGACTAGCTCCCCAAAATGCAGCGGGAAGTTAATGTGTAAGTAATACTTTATTGTACAGTTAATAAAAAACATTACAAAAACCATCAGCAGTAAAAAAGGAAAGTATTAAAAATATTTGTAGCAGCATAGATGATGGAGTTACTCGATTGAAGCTATATTACAAAGTGCAGTTCAAAAAAAAGTTAAAAGGAACGGAGTGTCCATCTACCGTTAGGTGCTCGTGTCCTTTTATGGAGAGGGTTTCTTTTGTCAGTCCTGGCCCTCATTCCTATACAAAGTTAGGTATTGCAGTGCCTATTCCTTTTTGGAAGACTGGCTGGCATTTACCCTGAATGTTCGTAACTTTTAGTTATAGTATGCCAGTGTTTTAATTCAGTTTAAGTCTCAGAGCTGTCTTGATGTTTTGGCACTCACAGTATTGAGGGTGTGCTGTCCTTGTCCGTTTGTTCTTTCTTTGTGTTGATTCTGCTTTCTACAGCTCCGAGGTATTTTACCAGTAGGCAAGCCATTTGCACTTTGTCGCCTCTGAAGCAAGCCAGAGTTGCTTGTCTGCATGTCCTGATTCCTTTTTTTATGAATAGGGGTCTCAGTAGGTTCCTGCGATCTTGCTGCAGCTCTTTGCAGATGGTAATGAGATGTAATATGTTTTCCTCATGAGTTCCACACAGGCGACAGTTTGCCGGTTTTGGGGGCCGCAGCCAAGGGGCCATGTGGTCAGCTGAAGGTAATACTCCTAATCGTAATTTTAGGAATGTTTCTTTTGTTTTTTTAGTGAAGCTGGTCAGAAGTTATCCCTGTGGGAGGTTAGTGTGGAGTCGAGTCCATATCTTCGACAAGGACCTTGCAACCTGAAGCTCAAACAACTCTCTGGCCGAAGTTAAAGCCACATCTTATTGAAAAAGCATGGCTTTCATTCTGCTAGGGGATTCAAAGCGTATGTTGGAAACATTTATCGATCTCCACAGTGCTGCGTCCCTAATTTTACAGGCAGGTAGAAACAGTACTTGTGTACAACAAGTGACTGAGGAATTAACCCACACCAGATAAGCGATGCCCATTTCCATTTCACAGCAACCTTAATCATTCAGCATCAAGTAGCACCCATTCAAGATCAATTTGAAAACCTGATACATCACAGCAGCTGGATAAGCCTTCCATTAACATGACAAGATCGCAACAGAAGTATTACATGCCCCATGAAGAGAAATGTCCTTGCAAACTAAGGAACCTCTTATGGTATCCTCATATTCGGAACTACTAAGAAAAACTTCTGTGTCTCCTTTCCTGTACCTTACCCTGAAAGGCAAGTCACAATACTCATGCACATAACCTTCCCCTTGTGCTTAGTATGTGCCTACTTGTTGGTATTGGTGGCAATATTGGAATTGAAAAGGCGTGACCGGTAGGGTGATATAATTATGGATAATACAGTCTGTGGATGGTTAAATACGAGCAGTGGTTTGGTATAGGTTTAACTGGCGCCACCTAGAAAATATCACAGTTTATTTTTTAAGAATTGTATTCGACGGTGCTAAAAGGTAGAAGGAACCACTTTTATACTTCCAAATACGGCACAAGCCTTCCAAAAGCTACAACACTCCTTAGCACAAGTAAATCACAATGAAGCCATGTATACAAGTGTTTCCACCAATGTCTCTGATATAATCACATCAGATTCGAGTTTATTTCTGTTCACTGGAAGCTTTTCATACAGCCGACACGTGTTTCGTTGTATATGGGAATGTAACCCACGACTTTCTCAAGGCTGTAAAGTTCAGAGACAAAAGGAACATAGACATATTGCCATATGTATGTGTACTTAAGATCGATATTTCAAGTCCAATCAGAAACATCATTCAACATTACTTCTTAAGTTTACAGAAGTAGTCCACACCGTGATAAGGTACCATAATCAATAAGCCAATAGATCAAAAAGAACCACATTGCACATCATTACTTCTTATGTAAAAGAAGTAGCCCACACCTTGATAAGGTATCATAATCAATAGATCAGTAGATACAATGTTGACAATTGAGAGTCTCAGGAAGATATAGGAAAATCTCACTTTAATATAACACAGAACGTACCTCTGTTACTTACAGAAGGTTTATGAGCCTGTTATGATTCGGGGAGACTGGGTGATAAGATGATCTTATTAAGGCGTGATTTGGTTGTGAGTAAATTTTTAGTGATCAGTGTACACAATCTATTCCTTTAAAACCCTACACCAACACCACGGGCCCAGAGTGGTTGTTTAATTATACTCTATAAAGTGGTTGTATTCTTTATTAAAAAATGCAGTTCATGCATTGCAAGTGATACTAAAGACAATATATGTATATTTGTGAAATACCTATTTCCAGATCTGTTATCTCTTCCCTGTAGGGGTAGTAATTAAAAGCAGTATAAGTAATTTGCATTTTCTAGCGTCGTAATTTAATTCATGAGTAATTATAACTGCTCACTTACTTAATATGCGGTGATAATTCCAACCCGCATGGGGGTTCTACGGAGTCTTCCGTTATTTATTAATCAGTATATGTTGTCCAACCAGTTTAAGGTTACTGTTTCTTCAGGGTGGCTGAAAGGAATATTATTTATTGAGACTTTAGTATCTTGAGAATTGTATATTTAGGGACTTATTAGTGTATGTAGACCCTCTAGACTCATGCTTGACTTATGGGTACTTTGTTATATCTCATGGCTCGCTCGAATATTATCTCACATCGTATATGATGTTGCAGGTATTTTAAATCCCTCATCACAATTTCTGGTTAATCCAGTTAGCGTATTATCGCTTGTGATTTCTGAAACAACATTCAGGGTTTTCTTCAAGTATTTTAATGTGAATATATTTATCTATGTCAGGGTGAGTTCACCCATAAAACCAATCGTTGCTCAATATCCTGAATAGATAGCGGAGGAGCTGATCCGTTTACCCTGCCAGACCCCATACCCAAGTTCCATGCTCGAGTTTTGTGAATCGATTTCAGATTAAGGTAGTCTTGTGGTGCCCATAATGACGCAAATTCAGTAGAGTGCCTACCTTTTGCCTGTTCGGTCGTTCTCTGAGTAATCAACCCCGTTCACAATCAGCGTGTCCGCTCGATTGAAGTTCTTCGTGCACGCCGCTTATTTATTTCGAAATACTTCTGTCTTTGTAAGGCGTTGGTGATTGGAGTAGGAAAAGCACGTGGTCTAAGTATAGACGTTTAGTTAGGTGGTCGGATCCGTGGTGGCCATCTTATCATGTCTAACAAATATGAAGAGTATAGGTATACTTTGATTGTTTATTATCGTTTAACGGCCATATTAATTTTAGATCTATAATTTTCGGTTCTGATGGGAGGTTTGCGGGGTTAACATGTAAAATTAGAACTCACAATGGGCTTAAGCAGGGTTGTCTATTAGCTCCACTTTTATTTTCTCTGTATATCGCTGATCTTCCTGGCGCTCTGAACTTGGTGAGAGGGGATGCCCCCAAAATTGTTTGAATGTCCATTGGGTCTTTATTGTGCTCAGACGATGTTGCAATATTTGATTTAACACCTATTGGCCTGCAACGCTGTCTGGACGTTTTAAACAAAATATGCAGAGGTTTGCTTTTTAAAAATTATTATTGCAAAAAGCAAGATCTTGGTTTATCGTAAGAAGGGGCTCAGAATAAAGAGATGTTTAAGATGGATGACTGGTTTTGAAAAACTGAAATTTGTTGACTCATATGTATATTTAGGGAAAGTCTTTTCCAACACAGGTCGAGACTTGGAGCATACTAAACACTGTGTTAGTAAAGCTGTCTCCCAGGCAAGTGCATTAAAGAGATTCTATAAAGCCTGCGGGGGACACCATTTTAGCCATGTTGTATCTGTTTTCAAGGATAACATCCCACCCTCGTTAATATATCTGCAGAGGTTTTGTTTGATAAGGCAGAAGGACGAATTATGCACCAAATTTGCAATTTAAATTCTCTGCGTGCCCCACATGTTCTGCGCCTTGAATTTGGATTAGTCTCGTCCTGCATTTTAGCCCAGGCAGCAGTTCTTAGGTGGGGTAACTCTCTCTTCTTGGGGGAAGAGGGTACTGTTAGGGCTGCTCTCAAAACAGAAATCTTTTGCCCTCTAAAAGAACAATCCACGTTTTTTAGGTATTTATTATGTGCAAATGATAGTTTTGGTCTTAGTTTAAATACCGCTTCTTTAATGCCTAAATCTGGTTTGAAACAGTTTTTAAAGAAATTCAGATCCCCTATCAGTTTGGCGAGAGACGCTGCTTTAAGTAAATCCAGGCCCAGTAATGTGGCGGTCAGGGGGAGTGCTTTATTTAACTTGGAACATCGCCCATGGGATTAGAAGGCTGAACTCCTACTGAGATTCAATCTGCTGCCTTTAAGAGACGTTACTGGCATCTGGGATAAAACACCTAGAGAAAAGAGAATTTGTGAATTGTGCCAGTTGCAATTCCAAGATCTAAATCATGTCCTATTGTATGTTCAAAGCTGCTAAGTGCCAGCCGAGTGTTTTTAAAACCAGTATTTATCAGATTTATTATTCACTCTGCTCAGGACGCATGTTCTTTGGTCTTTTCCCCTCCAAATGAAATGGTTTGTTTTAAGATATACCAATTCTTTGAAATTTTTTGCCTATTTATTAGAATTTTTTCTAACAGTAGTACTCTGGTTTCAATTTAATACCAATTGGTTGGCTATTTAATTGTTTCATGTATTTATAGCATCATTTGCACATCTCTTAGTATGTTTGATATAAGAATTTTTATTGGCCGGTTACGTGATTGTTTTACGTATTATAGCATTATTTGCAAATTTTTCAGTATGTTTGATATAATTTTATAGCAATGTATAAGGAAGGAATTTTGTATTGTATGCAATGTTTGTCTATTTAAATTGTTGGTGTGTTTCTGTGGACCTCCATAGGAGTTCCAAAACAAAATAAATAAATACATTGGCAATTATGTGTCACCAGTAGATGTCATGGGTGAATAAACTCATTTTTACATTCTCAGTACATGATAAACACCCTTGACTTTGCCAGCATGGGTTTTCAGGGACTCCCACCCAGTTCTGACATATGTAAGCAAAATATAGTTATAAATCCTTTGTATATAGCAAATTTGTAATATTTTGCATTAATCACAGCACATCAATCCTTGTCAAAACATGGTCCAAATTGCCATTGAGATCTGTAAACATAAATATCTCCTGACACCCATATATTGTACAAACGTACCCATTCCGTATAATCATATTACTTCATTATTTGGGATTCGGTCATTTAGATGCATACAAAAAATTTAAATAGTTATTTCAGTGCCACTAGGACACCAGAGGGTGAAAGGGAATGGGGTGTTAGGGGCAACCAAATTCACAAGAGCTCAGGATATAGAGAATATGAAACAACAAGGTCACATGTCCTTTGCCACAGTATGTACTTCTGCTCTTGTACTTTGAAATTGTACTTCATATTGCCTCATAGTCACAGTAGCTGTCTTGTAGGTCATGAATGTGGATGTACAATGACAGGTATACACTTGCATGATCCCACATACCGATACATGGTGGCTAGTCTAGTCGCCCTTCACTGCTGCTGTAACCCAAATCCTATGGTGACTACACTACGTAAACCCATCAGAGCATATCTGGGAATGTACTCCAAGCAGGAATTCTTCCCTCTGCCATGAACTGGATATATTTGTTGCTCTAGGCCATCAACTACAATGTGGACGATATGCTTTTCATTGCTTCTTTGTGGCCTGTGTCACTTTTATGTGCATCTTTTAGTGTCTGTTTGTTAGGAATGAATTAAATCTCCCTATGACAATCTTCAACATGTGAATAGAGATTGATGTTATTTGATCAGAGGAAAAGTAAAAATCTGCAGGAATCATGCGTGGTTGTTGACTGATGAGAAAATAAAAGGGTGAACACCCAGGAGCAGAGTGAGAATTAATATTATATGAAAACTCCACTAATGGTATGGCTTGATCCCAAGTTGTTGTTAATGTTAAGCACTTAATATTTGTTCCAGACTTTGAATAACCCTTTCTGTCTGTCTGTCAGTCTGCGGTGGAATGCTGCTGAAAGGGCTATTATCATTCCTGGTGCTGAACATGACTTTTACAGAATTTAGACATGAGCTGAAGTGCACGGCCAGACATAAATGTGCTGGGTAGCCGTGAAGACGCACTACTTCCTTAATAAAAATGACACAAAATTCTGTAGCTGTTGGTATCTTTTGTAAGGAAACAAAATGGCCCATTTTCGATAAGGAGTCAACAATCACTAACACAGTGGAGTATTTGTTTGAGGTGGGTAAGTTTGTAATGAAATCTACACTAATGGTATGCCAGGGAGCTGGAGGTATTGGAAATGAATGCTAAAGACCTACAGGGGGTGCATGAGTATTTTTGCTGCAAGCACAAACTGGCATTCCTTACATATGCTTGCACTTCCTTTTGAATGTCATCCCACCAAAAGTGATGTTAACAACTGTCTTGTGTTTTTTGGACACCCGAATGCCATGCAAGTGCTGTATCACAATGCCAATATTGTATTTTCTGTCGTAACTGACCTTGAGGGATAAACAGTGTATTTTTTCTGAATAAGAATCCATCTATTATGATCTTTTCAGAATCTGATAACCATTCTTGAGAGTTTATGTGCGTTGTGGATTTTTTTAACCTCAGATTGAAATGTATCAGCAACAGCTTCTATGTCATCAGCAGGGATACTACTTTGGGTGCTTACTCTTGTATACTTATTTTCTTTCAGTCCATAGCTGGACAGTGTGTCAGATTACATTTTTTTGGTTTCTGGATTATTTGTAATATTTAAATCAAATTCACTAAAGAAATGTAACCATCTCCTCTGCCTAAGTGTGAGTGACTTAACAGACATAAACAAATTTAAATTCTTGTGATCACTAAAAATAGTGACAGTGTTTTTTGCTACAATAAAGTGGTGCCGCCACTCAGTAAAGAATGATTTAATGGTGAGCAACTTACATTCTGCAACAGTGTACTTTTGCTCTATTGACAGTCATTTTCGAGAATGATTTGCTATTTGATGATAATGACCTGTATTTGGGTTTTTCTGAGAGAGTACTCCTCCAACAGCAACTTGTGAGGCTTCTGCCTCCACATAGAAAGGATGATAAGGGTCTGGGTGGCCTAAAATTGGGACTGTGATAGAAGCTTCCTTAAGTTCTTGAAAGGATTTTTCAGCCTTGTCGGTCCAAACAAAGAGCTGGCCCTTTCTTGGTAGTTGAGTGATTGGTGCAACAATTCCCGAAAAATCAGCAATGTAGAAAATAGCAAATCCAGGAATCTTTTGTACATTTTTGACTGACGATGGTGAGGACCAGTTTAGTATGGCATCCACCTTGTTTGGATTCATTGTTGTTCCTTCGGGAGATAAATATTAGCCCGAGAATTCTACTGTAATGACATGGAATAAGCATTTTTCAGGTTTAGCATATAATGAGTGTTCTCTCAATTTTTGGAGTATTGTTCTGATATGATGGATATGTTCTTTTCTGTTTTCATAGTAGATCAGAATATTGTCAATGTAGATGATGGAACAAACATCCAAAAATTCATTCAAGACTTCATTAATAAAAAATGTGAAAAGCTGCTGGGGTGTTACAGAAACCAATCGGCATTACCATTTATTCAAATAGACCAAATTTGGTTCTAAAAGTGTTTTTCTTCTCATCTCCCTCTTTCATATTTATGAGATTGTGAGCACCTCACAGATCAAATTTGGAGAAGATGGTGGAACCTCCACTTGGTCTAGAAGAACATGAATGAGCGGTAAAGGGTAGCAGTTCTTTATTGTCGCCTTCTAAACTACGCGATAGTCTATGCACGCTCTCAGGTCGCCATTTTCTTATGCCAAGAAGAAACGTGGCCACAATACTGGTGAGTTTTAACTACGAATAAATCCTAACTCCAGTAGTTCATCAACATATTTCCTGAGATATTGTGTCTCTGGTTCAGTGAGGGCATAGATCCTAAAGCAAGGTAAACTTGCTCCTGGTACAAGATCTATTCTACAATCAAATGTCCCATGTGGAGTCAATCAAGTTGCCTGAACTGGATTGAACGAGTCTGAAAAGTCTTGGTATACTTGTGGTAATGTACAAACAGAAATGTTAGTTTTTTGTTGCACAGAAACACAATGTGAAGGAGAAGCAGGGTGCAGTGTTTCTTGATAACAATGATTTCTGCAAAAGGAGGAGTCTAATGTCACAGTTCACATCACCCAGACTTTTTTGAGGTAGTGACATTTTACCCAGAGTATTCCAAGGATTACCTCAAAAGTAGGAGTATTAATGAGATCAAAAGTTGTTTATTCAGTATGGCCATTTTTACAAACTTAGGTAAATAATTCTGTATTAAAATGGAAAAGACTGAAGGGAAGAGCAGAACCATCAACTGCTCTCACAGGTTCTGGTTCTTCTTTAGGGACATGCTAAAAGAAATTACCAGTTGCACCAGAATCTAATAAAACAGATAAGCAGTTTTTCTTAGCAGAAAGAAAACAGGTTATTCTGATAGCCATGTGTCTTGGGACTCTATTTACCACACTGGTTACATATTTTAGGTCTGACTCCTGAGGTTCCGTGACAATTGTAAGTGGTGTTTTCGACTCGCACGAATATGGTCGAGTCTGGTATCTATGAACCGCAAATGACGAGTTTAGTAAGTGTGCGCAGTTTCGCTGTGCTAACTTAAACCGTTCGTCTGTTATGTGGGTTTTTCATCTGTACCCACGGGTTCCATCTTAGATACGGCATCCATTTTGTCTCTTGCCCTCAAGTAGCCAGCGAACGGACGCTGTCCGCTTCGCGACCCTGGGACTCCCAAGATATTTGCGGAAGACACATGTTCTTTGTAAGTGTCTTTATGACGAGGGGGATGATACTGTAAGGCAGATGGCCCCGCTCGAGGCTCATCTTGCCGTACCGGTTTATTGTCTCAGCCGTGCATCTCATTAGGCACGTCCCTTTGATGCCTGTATCTCGTGTTTCCCGATACCTCCCCTTTTACACCCTTTCCGATCTCCCCACTGTCTCCGTCTTCCTCTGCACCTGTCTTTGTTCCTATTTCGATCTGTTTTACTGCCGATTGGAATGCACTAATGTTGGGAAGATGGGTTTTTACAGTTATGAACCGCCAAATGTTTCCGCACTTATGTTCCGGACCTTATGTGTATCAAAGTGACCAAAGCGACCCCTCTGGGGGATAATGGTGGGAACCGGGTTGTAAACCTTTGTGTATCATGTTGTCCTATGGGTAAAAACTGTATAAAAGGAGCGATCCACAGAACCAATTTGAAGCAGTCTCCCCAAGTTGCACGAGTTGTACTTGTCGTGATATCTGTGTTCCCTGCAGCAAATAAGCCCTTGAATCTTTGACGCCGAAGGAAGTGTCCCGTGTCTCTGTCATTCGTACGCCGGAGCAGGTTACCCACGAAGGTTTCAGGTGTTGTGCCCTGGCACCGCTGGGTCTTAAAGAACCCAGTCCTTCACTCCCTCAAAGAAACGATCTCCAAATTCTCTGAGAACATTAGTTTTACTGATGTTCTAATATGGCTTCTATGCTTTCTATGATCTGCCTTGTCTGGGGTTTAATTGTGCAATCTCGCGTGAAGTGGCCTGACTTACTACACTATAAGACCAAATTACTCATGAGAGAGGTGGCCTCCCTCGTTGTGGTGCTGCAGGACATAAAGATCATGCTTTGCAGGGCTTTTCCATCTGTAACTTGCCCTTCCAGTGGTTCAAGTACATCCACACCATCAACATCTGCCAGAGGTACAGGAAGAGAAGAGGATGTGGCCTGACGGCTAAAACAGTTAACCTCGAAGCTGGGGAACAGGTTTCAAGTCTTGGCTGGGATGTTCAACAACCTGTGATTTTGGGTAAATCCATTAATCTCCCGGTACCTAACAAAAATGTGTGTGTCCTTCTGTAATGCAACTGGTGACCATGTAAAGTGCTCTGATACCTTCGGGTCGAAATCACGCTATATTGAACTCCCTCCAAAGAAAGGGAGGCGCTGACAGACTTAAAGACATTACTGAACTTTCCCCTGTCTCAGCAGCTCCAGATCTTCCTGTGTCAGAGTGAGAGGACGTCCACGCAAAAACCAAAGAGTTCAAGATGGCAAGCCACCCACCACCTCCAGTAAGAGACCTCAACCTTCACTTTGTTAGACTATTCCTATCCACTTTTCCATTTCTAATGGGAGGAATATGTTAGAATTTGGACTCCTGACTTTTGACCATTTAGACTCTATTACAATGGTTTCATTCACCATGACTGAAGACTTCACTTTGCGTTTGTGCTGTTAAGTTTAAGTTGATTTCTTTATCCTATCCTTGTTTTCTTCATTAAAAACACATCACCAAAGCATTGTCTCCTCTTCTAATTCTCACATATAACAACGTGAATGTACTACCAGGTGAACTTTGCAATGTCAAAACTCGGTACTTCTGGAAGCATGGATATGTTGCATGTAAACAATCTTCAACTCAGGATCACTACCATGTCACACCAACTCATGAAGAAAATAGAAACCTTCTCAGAGGTCTCACTGATACTTGGTTCTTTTAAACCAACAAAGAAGAAATTGGCACAGAAGCTGAAATATAAAAAGAATGCATTTATTCACCTCAGATGAGGGAGACTATGTCACACAGAAGCCTTAGCAACTGAATGAGCCAGTCTAAGGAGTACAGAAAACAGGGGCCCTATATATGTTTAGGGTTACATAGTCAGCATAAGCTCATTTAAGCATGCAAAATGCCTAAAATGGGTATGCAAGATCTGCTTTCTCAACAAAGTGGGAGGAGACTTACTTCTCCATACAGCAGCAAAAATAGCCTGACAGTTATACTAGAGAAGCAGGTGCATTCTACAAGCTAGGCCCTTCTGAGCATGTGCTAGGCTCTGAAGAGGGAAACAGCACATGGCAAGCACATGGCTACCTAAAATGGCTGCCAAAATACAAATTGGCTTTCAGCTCATGCTAACAAATCCCTCCAATCTTTAACACTCATACATACAAGTGTCTGGGCTAAGAACATCTTTTTTCCATTGTTCAAATCATAGGCTGACATGATGTCATAAACATAGCAAATAGGACATGACTCAGTTTTTCTGGGTCAGTGATCACATAATTACTTGCAGACTTTCATAACATGGAAGGAGGGAAGACATCTGACAATATCCCACACAATAGGCAACAATCAATTGGGTCAACATCATCAGCTGGAGACATATTGCCTACCTCATAAAATGAATCCTACATCAAACAAATAAACAGACATGTGTCAGTACAGGAGTTTCTGTACACAGGGTCATTCCAATTCAGTGCTGCATGCTTGTAGTGGAACGTCACAAACAAATGTCAGTAATGTACTACAAGCACTTTGGCCTATAATGAGGAGACACATCAACAGTTACATCCAGTCCATAGACAATGAGGAATTAGCCAATGTGAAGGCAGGATTTCATTTATTGGGCAGAACATAACATTGTGTTTGATCAGATGATGGCACCCATGTTGCAGTAGGATCAACGCACAACAAGGAGCAATACAATGGAAGCCACGTAACTTCCATTATATCGCTGTCCAAGCTGTCTTGGTACCAGCTTAATACACCCAAAACCTGTAACAGACGTTCCCATTAACAATCCATGTCCACTTTTCATGTCTGAACAGCAAACATATACCTGCTAATGTCACAACTCTGAAATGTCCAATATTAAGATGACATGTTGAAGGTACCTAAAACCGACAAATACAGAGAGATTAGATAAGAAAACATACATATGACACACATCACATTGTTAACTTCTAGAGAACATAGTCTAGGACAACATTTACAGCTAAATAAAGCTACGCTTACAAGACAAACACCTTTCCTCAGATATTTCCAGACCCATATATTCCTACGATGGCGGCCCTGATCTGCGCTAGTAACAGCAGAATTGTGACTTTGCTCAGCTTTTGGAATCTACTCAGGTTCTTCGTGTTGATCCCTGGCTATCGGCAGCATTGTGCGGTTGTGAGCATGTGGCGGATGCTGTGAGGCTGCCTGAGGTTTCCAGCAGTTCCTGACATTTCTGCCAACCCTGTCTATCCTGCCGCCAGCTTCGCAACTCGTCACCCTCGTACTTTGTGTCTCGGCGCTTCCCCTGCTCACGTAGTGGTGAGATCGGTGAGAGCGTGAAAGCTGCAAAAAACTCCTGCAGTGCTCCACTGGTTCCAGCTTTAGTTGGAGGCAGGAGCTCTCTGTGACCTCCGTGAACTCTGTGACCTCCCTGCAGCCCTCACTGCAGAAAACGGACCACAGACTGAGCTACAAAAAATCCCTTGTCACCAATCCTTGCTGCTGCTGGACATCGGCCTGCGCTGATTTGGGGTTCCAGGCTGGGGTGAGCAGGACACCAGCAGACCACCATCCGTCATCGGCCTGAGTCTTGCCCTGAGCATTGTGGAAATTTGCAGAGAGAGGCAGCACAGTTGCGGTAAGGCGGCTGAGTGGGCAGGGGGGGGCATTGAGGAGTGGCGTGCGTAACCTCGCCTGACCTCAGGCCTACCGCATTCTTCAGGTATCACCTGTCGGACTCCCTCACCTCTCACCTCCTATCTCGCAGCCTCACAACTACAGCTGCCCAGTTGCTTTCCACTTCACGCCACAGCCCCACAACCCCTCACAGCAAGCAGCCAGGTGGAGGAGAAGAGTGGAGGAGAGGAGGAGTGTGAGAGCAGGCATTACCCCTCACCTTCTGCCCTCTGAGCCCAGCGTCCATCGTCCTTGTATCACCCCAGCAGTAGCTCTGGCAGTAACAGAAGGACCAGCAAGAGCTACTGGGGCTACTGGTGACAGGATAAACAGTCCTGAAAAGCAGTCAAACACAATTCACATGAAACCAGACCAAACTGAAATGACAGTGACCATCGGCCGCAGAAAATCTAAATGTATGCACTACCAGATAAATCAATCCCTAATCCAGTTGGAATGCATGCATGCTATACAATAAGCCTTAAAATAATCAATTCATCCATAGCAAATTCCAGGGAGGTGCTCCTTGCAGCAAAACAACAACTAAATGAGTTTAGCCACCTCACGAGAAATCACACTCACATATGGGAAACCTTAGGCCCATGTTTTCAAATTCCTACTCATCCGTAGTTCGACACTTCCTACCCAACAATCCAACAATTACAGGGAAGGCTACAAGCACTCAAAGGTCAACCTTGAAAAGCCTAAAAAAAGTCATAAACAAATCACTAAGGGGGTTGAGGTTACGCCCGGGGGACAAGGACCTACTTCACCAGTTCCACAAGAGCAAGGTCGAACTTAGGAAAATTAAATGGGACATAAGAAAATTACATGAAAATAAACTCTGGGCCATACTCCATTCTGACTCCGAAGGAAACAATAGTTCACGTTTCTGGGCAAAGATAAAAAATTTAGACAATTGGCCCATGGTGGTCTTAAGACATACATAACAGAAAACAACTGGACATCCTTTTTAGAACGTCACTTCAATCAACAGTTATCTGGATTTAACATTAGCAAAGAGGACCAACCAGCAGCCCAATCTCAAACTGTGATGACTGACGAGGCCGAGACAATTGAAATCAACGCCGTCATGATCAAGGAACACATTTGTAAAGGGAGGAAAGAAGTAGCACCCGGACCAAATGGTATTCCACCAGCTCTTTTTAAACAAGACCGAGCATACTGGTCAGAAACCCTAGCTCTTATATTTAGCTCAGTTAGGCAGTCTGGGTATTTGCCCGCATCATGGAAGGGCTCCATCATCTCACCAATTTATAAAGCAGGGGACAAAACCCTACCAAAAAACTACCGTTTAATTGCATTATTGGGGGTAGAGGCACAATATTTGCATGGAATCTACTTACAGAGCTACAAGAATAGGCAACAGAGGAAAACATAATTCCCCCTAGCCAAACAGGGTTCTGTAGAGAGACAGGAACAACCACTAATCTTTTAGGAATGTCATTATTCATCGATAAAGCAATTTTAACTAAACAAACTCTCCATTTTTGCTTTGTGGATTTCGAGGTGGCATTCGACAAAAGTCAACCGAGCTAACCATTGGAGGAATTTGGCGCTCTGGGGTTCCTTCACCCCCTGAATCTCCTGATAGAACTACACTCCAACACGGTGGTACAGGTCAAGCTCGGCATTGGCTCCCATCTGTCGAGGTGCATACAAAAACTAAAGGTCTCAAGCAGATGTGCGTTCTCGCACCCTTTCTTTTTAACCTCTATACAGCAGACTTAACAACCGCCCTCACTGCTTGCAATGCGAATAGGAGGAAAATCCATTTCCAGCTTGTCCTATGCAGACAATGTTGTTTGAACTAGCCATACTCAAGTAGGCCTACAACGGTTACTTAACACACTGCATTGGTACGCTGATGAAAACCATCTAGAAGTCAATATTAACAAAAGAAAAACTTTGACAATTAATGGCAAAAAGCGGTCCCATGCCAGGTTGCTTGGAAAAAACGCACTCACGAACTGTGATGTGTATAAGTACCTAGGTGTCTTGACAGACAAGTAGGGCCAATTTGCGAAACCAGCTTAGACCATCAAGAGGAAAGGAATAGCGATTGTGACAACGATAAGGCAACCTAAAACAAAATTGATTGGACCAACATTTGCCCCACTTCTCCGTGTTGCGCAAGCAAAAATGTCATCAACAGTTACATTCGGCAGCGAGGTACTGAGAGGCAGGGACACTTTACTGCTGGATACCACTTTGGCAAACGCATATAGAGTAATCCTAAACCTGCCGCCTTATACCTCCCCTGCACAGATTCGCCTCAAGCTTGGTCTAACGAAGCAACTCCTCGCAAGGCAAGGCTCATACATCAGGCGCTGGCATAAAATTAAAGACTCCGCCGAGAATACATTGAGCTACCAGCTCTGGCAGGAACTGTGCAGCACAACCACTGCGCCGGCCAAAGCATACTTGGATGAATCATAGGCCATCTCAGGACTAGCTGAATTATGGGAAATCCCAACAACGCACCTGCATTTTAAGCACATCGTAAATAAGGTTATCAAGAAACTCTCTCTTGCAGAAGATGAAGTCGCATCTGCACACAGAAGCCATGCATGGATGACACTGTGCAGTTACAAATCATTTGGGTCACAGACATACTTTGAACTGGGGTACTCTATGAAGTCTATGGAAGCCTTTCTAAAACACACCTTAGGGATCCTGCCAGCCATACCTCATCTTCCACCATGGATGAGAAAGAACTATGGGAACTTGTGCTGGCTATGAGGACATTGAACTTATAATATGCTCCTGCATCAAACTAAAAGAAGAAAGGGTAGTCCTCCTAAAAACTCATTTTAATGAACGTGGCATACGTACCCGGAGACAAGCAGTTCTCGTATGCTTTAACCCAAGGACCCACTATTAAATGGGAAGCTTGTCAAGTTCCTGCTTCAAGTTGCATCTAGTGATACCAAAGGGGGTGATGGATGGAGCATTTGAGCAAATAAAACAATCACCCTCAGTCAACTGATCGGGGTTTATTCCATCACCATTATTTAGCTCACTCCAAAACCCCAGTTCAGACATGGCCATATGCAAATCAGTCTGACCCTGTGACTCATGTGAACAGTCCAGCCCGAACTGCAAAGCCATGTCTTCCCTGGACCAGAAACAAGCATCCTGGGACCGGTTTCTGGTTCATAACCCTCATCAGCCAGGCTATCTTGAATCCAGTGGCAAAGTGAGCAAGGGACCCAAGTCTGGGCATACCCTGTCACCTTAGGGCGAACAAAGTGATACCAAGGGGATGATGGATGGAGCGTTTGAGCAAATCAAACACTCACCCCCAGTCAACTGATCTGGGTTTAATCCATCACCATTCTTTAGCTCACTCCACCACCCCAGCTCAGACATGGTGGCCATATGCAAATCAGTCTGACCCTGTGCCTCATGGGAACAGTCCAGCTCGAACTGCCAAGCCATGTCTTCCCTGGACCGGAAAAAAGCATCCTGGGACCAATCCACCAAAAGTAGCAACTGTGAATTGAAATGAGCCTGTGGCCAAAAAATGCAAAACTGACATGAGTTTAATTGGTGGTGGTATTGATGTAGGATTATTGAGGTGAAATAGGAGATCAGGTTCCCACTGATGACCTAGATCTAGGATTGTTTGCCTGTTTAAACAGAGCTTCATGATGATATGTCATTCTTTCATGGTGTTTAGGTCTGGAAATGGGATGTAGACTGGAGGCTGGTATCTCTTCCCTCTCCCAGGGTACCTATGTAAGGAGTAACACAAACATGTATCCTTCACATATATGAAGAGTAAGCCTAAAGTCATATGTCTGAACCTCAATACTTTATAAAGCGCTGCACATTTTACAACATCTTTGTCAAATCTTGAACATCCACCTGTCATCCTCAAGCTGATCTTCAAAGGTCTGTAACAGAACTGTATACATATGAAATTCAAATAATTTATATTTCAACTATAGTGAGGGTAGCATGAGATGATCTACTGCCAACTGCGGCATACAGTGCACCATGCACATTTTGCCTATGTACAGTTTTCCCTGCCAATAAAATGACAGATGCCTGACCTCGCTAATAACAAAATGAACAATTGATAGACAGAATGCAGAACAATGTCATACATTCACCCCAGTACAGAGATCTGGGCCTAAATGCATTTATTTTGCTCACCATGCCATTCCAGTTTGGACCCAGCCATATGCAAATCAGTCTTGACACTGTGCCTAATGGAAACAGTCCAGCCCGAACTGGCAGGCCAGATCCTCCCTGGACTGGAAACAAGAATCCAAGGACTGGTTTCAGGCTTTCAGCCCTCATCAGCCAGGATGTATAGCTTGACTCCAGTGGCATGGATAGCACAGGACCCACGCCTAGGCATACCCGTCCCACTCGGGGTGACAGATGCCAAAAGAACAATTAATGGACAGAATGCAGAACAATGTCATACATTCACCCCAGTACAGAGATCTGGGCCTAAATCCATAATTATTTTGCTCACCATGCCATTCCAGTTTGGATCCAGCCATACACAAATCAGTCTTGACCCTGCACCCAATGGGAACAGTCCAGCCTGAACTGCCCGGCCAGGTCCTTCTGTGGAATTTGGCAGAGATCGCTGTTAGCATTTAGCTGAAGCCATCTTGTTTCCGGCAGCCATCTTGTAGACCATGTGCTCGCCATGTGCTCTTTCCTTCTTCGCTGTCGATTGCCCTTGTGCTTTGCTCAAGAACTGGCTATACTTAGCCTCTGCTACTCTGCACATGCTCAGAAGAGTTTGTAGCTGCCTATGCCTGCTTAGGTTTGTTACTGTCAGGATGTTTTTACTAAAGTCAGCTACTGTTGGCTAATCCTTCTTTGTTGACTGTACATTCTCTGTATGACCATCTATGTATGTAACTCTCCTATATGTGCTAGTACCTCCTTCTTTTGAGATCTTGTCTGGGTATGAAAGACCCATGGTTCTTCTACTCCTTGTACTACTTCATGCACTGCCAAAGGGTGTTGTGTGAATGTAGTTCCACCTCATGAGGTTTGATAAAATATCTTTTTATTATTTCAGTTTCCGTGCCAACTTCCATTACTGGTCTGAGGACTTGTGTGCAGAGAAGGGCGAACCCCTAGCACTTGTAAGCCACTTCTACAAATTGGCACCCAAAGTAGGGCTCATCGGTGACTTGGATGCCCAAAGGAGTTGTCAAAATGGTGGATTGGAATCTTGCTACGGACAATCACTGGAGACCCACGTCTTGGTACCTAGGGCGTTTTTCCTCTCTTTCTGATCTGACCCTACAGGCTGTGCCGGTCCTCGACTGATATCCCTTCTGGCGTTCTCCGTGCAGAGACCATTTGGTCGATTCAGAACTTGGCACTTTGAATCTGGAGACTCTTGCTTGGTAAGGTCATTTGATGCTACACTTTGTGTGTGAAATTGGCCAATTTGGATATATATATATATTGTAATTTATATAGGCAGGTAATGAGGAGACTTTTGTCCAATTTTTTAATAATTCGTAACGGCATATATTGTGTTAAGTGCCACTGCTGTATAATGTTGTATATGCTACAATATTTTTGGCATGCCTGTTTTAAGCACACTTTGTAGAATGTGTTGCTTCTTTGGAGGTACCAATGTGAATCTTGAGCGGAATCAGCTGGCTCTCACCGAGGGGACACCAAATAGGGACATGTATATTAAAAATGGTATTTCTTCTATAATGTACAGCAGGTTATGGAATAAATATACTAGTCTGGATCCTGAGTTGCGATGGCCTATAAATGGGTCATATGATCTTAAAGAAATTCAGGATGTGGAACAATGTATGTTTAAGGAAAAAGTAGACAAGATATGTTTGACTCTGTACTAATGTGGGAGAAAGAAGGGTGTCAAGGAGTGAGAAGAGAGTAAGCCTTGATAGACAATAAACAACATAAAATATTCATGCGAAAATGCTGGAATTAAAAAATAAAGAAATGAAGGAGATAAAAGAGAGAGAGGATAGGGAGCATCGTTTACAGGTAAATAGCCAATACCCTGTCCGGCGCCCCCTCTACCCTCTCCCTAATAAATCTCAGGATGATTCAATTTTGCTAGATCATTCTCCACCTCCATATACTTTTTCCACTGCCCTATCTCTGATTCTGATGATGATATTTCTCCTTCGGATCAGGATAATTTAGGATTGGATGCTCAGCGAGAGACTCGCTCTTTTCTGACTGCTGATCGGGCTTCCACTCTTAGATCTGCTGCTCATAAAACAGCCAGTGATAACATTTCTGCTTCAGATCTTGTAGTCTACTTATAACAATGGCAGGATAGAGAGTAGTTATATTTTGTAGAAATGTTTGCCATGCCACAGAAGTAATTGCACGATTTAGAAAGCATTCCACAGAGTTAGAGCCATCTGATATAGCAGACGATTATAAAAAATTGCGTGACAGTCTTTTTCTCCCTCCCAGGTGGCTGACTTAATTAAACACGTGGTTAAACTACGAACTGATGCACTCCTTTTGTGGAAAGAGAAAAAGGCAGCTGCTGCAACTGAAAAAACAATTCAGACCACCGTGCCGCGGGCTGACACTTCAGGGACAGATATGAATATTAAAGTTCATGGGAAACCAAAGCGGGAAGCCGGACCTTTCTATGTCCCTCCTAGGGGTATAGGAACAGATGATAATAAAAAATCCACTGATGCAAAGGGTTATTTTATATATAATTGTGTCTATACTCCTTGGAGTAGAGCAGTTGTCATGGCTCTTAAAGCTGCTTTCCCTGACCCGTGGAAAAATCCGGCCACTTTTTATGAAGAAATTGAAGGAGCCATTAGTTCTTGCACCATGACTTTATCTGATATTGATATGTTTTTGGGCTTATTTTACCCCCCGATATGTGGAGATCTATTTGTAAAGTCGATGATCATGCAACTTTTGGGGATGTTTGGAAGGAACTAGAGAGGATCGATGCAGAATGGGAACCCGCACAGGAACCACAACAAGAAATTTTAGACCTTCCAAAAGCTATACTAGTTAAATTGATAACTCTCATTCCTCCTAAAAAGATAGATTGGACTGTGTTAGCATCCTTCAAGCAAAAGGCATATGAATCGCTCTCTGACTTCTTTACACGTTTTGAGGAGGCATTCCACAATTTTAGTGGCCAGTCATTGACAGATGATACGGTCAAGCATCTGTTTGTTGATAAATTTGTCGCGAACATGTTGCCAGGAATAGCTAGTCGCCTAAAAGCCAGCAAAAGTTCATGTACCACGTCTTCCCCAGTCTCTCTTTTGACTATGGCTCTGTATTATGAAAGTCAGGAATTAGAAGCTAAGGGAAATGAGGATAAAAGAAATAAGGAGCTGAAAACAAAGGTTATGAATGCTCAGGTTTATGGCCCATTTTATAGAAGTAGTGGTAGAGGCGGACGTGCAATGTATTGCCCAGGCACACCCTCTTTTTCCCGAGCTACTTCGTCTTCTGATCAGTGCGCTTACTGCAGGGAGACTGGCCATTGGGCTTTTGAATATCCTCATTTGCGTACTCAGCAGTATTAGCATGGCCAGGGACAAATAAGAAGCCGCCCGGCGAATCCAGGACATAGGGGAGGTATGGATGATCGTACCAGGTTTGAGTGTGTTGGGCCGACTCTAAACTCTTCTAATACTTTTGATTGGTGTAACCAATATCAAATATCTGATTATTTGACTTCGGATTTGAAGGACTCTGTTTATGCACAGAAATACCTAGGTTGATTAAGGAATCAGTTGAAGTCCCAGTAGATCAGAAGGGTCCCTATGTCCAAGCACATGTTTTGGGTTCTGCTGATCGGTTTCTGGTTGATACAGGAGCTACTCGTAGCACCTTGTCTAAACAATTGGTTCCAAGGGCTCCCCTGCCTGGCTTAACCATTACATCAATAGGTTTCGATGGGACATCTTCCCTTAGCCCACTGTCATAACCACTTGCATTTCATGTTGATAAATTTACTGCTCCATGTCCATTTTTGCTTTCCTTTACCACTCCGGATAATATTGTGGGTCTTGATATGCTCAAGTATTTTAGGGCTACAATACATTTTTCCCCAGAAGGTGTGTGTGTTATTTTGATTGATAACTATCCTGTGGCTCAGAAGTCCTGTCTCATCAGAGAATATGTTGCTTTGGCTTCTCTCTCTAGTACTCTGTGGGCTACTTCAGATACTGATGTGGGGCAAATGGTTATTCCACCAGTGTATATTCAAGTAAAGGAGGGCACTTCATTTCCTCAATTGCTTCCATACAAATTTTCACGAAAAGGTAAAGAGGCACTTGTACGTATTGTTTATGATCTGTTTGAAGTGGGGATTGTGGAAGAAGTCCCTTACAATATTTGCAATAGCCCTATCCTTCCTATTCTGAAGAAAGACACTGATACTAAAATCTACAGGTTTATCAATGATTTACGTGAGGTTAATAAAATTGTAGTACCACAATACCCCAGTAGTCTCTGACATCACGACACTCCTTACCTTGGTTCCTCCAACTGCTATTACATTTACTATGATTGATTTGAAGAATGCTTTCATCTCAATCCCTATTCATCCTGACAGTCTATATTTGTTTGGCTTCACTTTGAATAACCAATCCTTTAGTTTTTTGTAGAGTAACCCAAGAGTATACAGAGAGTCCTAGTATTTACAGCCAAGCATTGAAAATACAGCTTGACTCTTTTCCTGTGCCGACTGGGGTGGCTCTCATACAATATGTTGATAAAAAAAATTTAACAGCTGATACGCCTGAAAAGTATGCAGAAGGCACACTGTCATTGCTTCCATTTCTTGCATCACAAAGTTTCGGTGAAGAAATTGCAGTATTGTAGACAGAAGGTTACCTATCTAGGTCACCTCCTGTCTAAGGAGGGACGTGCACTTACACCAGACCGCATTCAAGCTATTTTAGACACACCTGTGCCCCGTACTCTGAAAGATGTCCGTGCATTCATTGGTTTTACTTCTTTTTGTAGGCAATGGATTTTAGGCTTCTCACACATTGTTAAACCTTTATTGGCTCTTCTGACTAAAGACACTCCAATGCCCCTTCCATGGACGAATGAATGCCAGAATGCCTTCCACCAGTTGCGTCAAGCTCTCTGTTCTGCACTAGTATTAGGCACACCAGATTACACTAACACTTTTTATGATCTATGTACACGAGCGAGATGGGTGCGCACTTTCAGTTTTAGTACAGACACACTGTGACAAGCAACGTCCTTGTGCATATTTTACAGCTGTTCTCAATCCAGTTGCTCGTGCATTGCATGGGTGTTTCCTTTCTGTCGCAGTGGCAGCTGTGTCTATGCGTCATTGTGAAGAGATAGTCTTGTCACAGACTGTTGGTGTTAGTACCCCATGCAGTTAATGCCCTTTTGAGCTAAACTAAAATGCAGCATTTAACTAGTGCTAGGTTGACAGGATCTGAATTGACCCTCTTGGACCCTCATATTACCTTGAAAAGATGTTCAACCCTGAATCCAGCTACTCTGTTGCCATATCCAGCGACTCAGTCCCTGTCACAAGAGCCTCATGATTGTATATTCCTTACTGAGGAACAGACAAAGGGTTATGTCGACATGCAAGATACGCCCCTCTCAAATGTTGATGGGGAACTGTGGGTTGATGGGTCCTGTTTGAAATTACCAGATGGCACAACATCAGCTGCATGTGCAATTACAACACTTCAGACCATAGTTGAGACAGCTCGTATTCCACAGAAGTCAGCTCATGCAGCTGAGCTAATAGCTTTGACATGAGTGTGTGAACTTAATACTGATTTGTCTGTGAACATTTATACTGACAACCGCTATGCTTTTGGAGTGGCTCACAATTTTGGTTTACTCTGGAAGGAAAGAGGCTTTTTTACATACCATGGGATGCAAATAATGCATGGAGAATTGGTAAACAATCTTCTGACTTCTGTGGCATACCCGGAAAAAGTAGCGATTGTTAAATGTAGCGCATACAAGAAAATGACTGATAAAATAGGACAAGGCAATGCCTTCGCCGATCACAAAGCCAGTGAAACTGCAATGCAGTGAATCACCACATCTATGTACGTAGTGAAGTCACAGCCTTAACAATTGCATGAAGCTAGGCAGGAAGTGCTAGACATGCAGAGATCTGCTTCTACAGAAGAACTTGAGCAATGGTCTAAGGAGGGAACATTGAATGATGGGAGCTGTTGGAGATATAAAGACATGACCAAGTGGAAACTGCTCACAGCCTATTTACAGCCTATGATTCATATGGCACATGGGCCGGCACTTGTTGGAGACTCCTCGATAACGCAATTGCTTACACAAGTTTGGGAGCATCCAGAAATTGCTGGCACTACAGGAGGGTTTTCTACATCAACTGCACCTTTTGAAGTTTTGCAAACAAGGTACATCCAGCTTGAACGCTGTAATAATCTGAAATATGTCCTAGTATTGGTATGTGCCTTCAGTAAGTCGATAGAGGCATACCCTACAAAGGATAATACAGCTCTTACTACAGCAAAGGTACTTCTAAAAGATTTCTTCCCCAGATTTGGTGTTTGTTAACTTTTGTGGAGTGATAATGGACCCCATTTTATTGGGCACATTGTTGAGTATGTCCTGAAAGGATTAGGGATTAAGAAGAACTTTCATGCTGCCTTCCATCCACAATCAGCAGGGCTAGTGGAGAGATACAATGCTACCCTTAAACTTAAGCTAGTTAAAATTCAGTCTTACACATCCTTGAAATGGCCTAACGTGCTACCCTTGGCATTGTTGTCAATTAGATCAGGGCCACATTCATGATCTGGTCTTACACCATGTGAGGTAGTATTTGGAAGGCCTATGAATATTTGGGGAATTCCTAAGCCACGCCCCATACATGATGGACCATGTGCCTTGATGAGTGACTACCTATCACAGTTGACTGACAATTTGATTTCTATTCAGCAACAGGTTCGGGAAGCTTTTCCTGACAGGTCTGAAGGTGAAGGCCATGGACTACGGCCCAGTGACCATGTGATGATCCGGTCCTTCCAGAGATCGGGCAGTTTGGAACATAGGTAGCGCGGGCCAGGGCAAGTCCTCCTGGCAACGGGAACTGCGGTCCAAGTGACGTACAGGAGGAACTGGGTGCATTCTACCCACAGCAAAAAGGTGCTGTCTACTCTGGAGGAACCTGCTGCCTTGATCGACCATCGAGACATCCTGGACATGGAGCGAGGCCAAGCCATATCACCTGAAGAACCTGAGGAAGTATTCCCGGACCATACGATTCCTGGTGTATCCAGATGTCAACTGTGGCCCCTGAAAAAAATGTTATTGTTGAAAAAGACTGGTTGAGCAACCGTCCAGGGTTTGTAAGAAATTGAGCTGAAGAAGGGGGGATCTTTTGTGTAGTGACACCTGTCTTAACCCTCAGTGAAGAAACCAACGGCTGCCCAGGACTTTAGAGCTCCAACGGTTTTGTTACTTCAACAACGAGATGAATATGCCTATGGAGAATACATCAACTGCTTCGAGGATCCATGACAAGAAGATAATGTGTATTGTTGGATTTATTGTCACTGTGATCACTAAGGCAGTGATAACTTGGATTGTAGAGAAAGTGGCTCCTGCTCAACAACTACTGACTGCCACAACTCCAGCACCCATTGAACACCACTATTTTACTCTCCCTTATCATGAGCAGAAGCATAGACAGTCGTATCTGAACAACATGTTCATCCAGATGTTGCACCAAACGCACAATGCAACAAACATTACAAACGTTTGGGTGTGTGGAATGATACCAGCTCATCAGAAAAAGGGAGGAACACCTTTCATTCCTCTTCCCTTTTCTCACAATGGTTCTTGTCAAGCCTGGTTTGCACTATCATTGGCTTCTCAAGTGGCATATATTACTGATATGGGGGTAGGGAGAATAAACTACTATCTTAATAAAGTGTGTTATCCCGATGAAGAAGGTGATCTGCAAGCTAAAGTGACTAAATAGGAGATGAAGGAGTACCAACAAGGAAATGCTTCTACACAATATGTTTACCCAAATACTCAAACTGCTAAGGGTAATGGACCATTTGTTATAGCTGTCACTAAACCCGAGCAGATTTGTGTGTGAGTAGTGTTGGGAAAATTCCAGTGGGAAGAAGCGAATGTGTTCTGGTTTTGACCATTGCTGGCACCAACAACAGTAGTTTCACGTCTTCACATAACAAGTATTTTATCTGCAGGAACAAGGGATACTACCATCTACCTGTTGTATGGTCTGGAGTTTGGTATGTGTCCCTTTTGTTACCTCCTGTGTTTCTGGCATCTGCATCCTATCACAAGGACTATCAACTGTTTAATGACATTTCTAAGAACAGATATAAAAGAACAATAAGTAACGATGAGGTGGGTCAGACTGACACCGCACTACAGCAATATGTTGATTTTAATTTAGGGCTCTTCTTTTTTGTTGGTGCTGCCTTGAACAGTAGGTAAATCAGACGTTTGACTTGTGTTGTAGAGGCTGTGACCAACCAGACAGCTATGGCACTTGGAAACATCACAGAGAAACTGCAGATTGCAAGGATTGTGGTGCTCTAAAACCGTATGGTCCAGATCATGTCCCTTCAGTTTTTGATGTGATCTCTAAATTACATAAGATTGCTGCTGAGATTCACTCTGATACTAGCACATGGACTTTGGCAAGCTGGTTTGGGACATTACTCACTACCTGGGGCTGGAAACTATTGACAGTTCTGTGTATATTATTTGCAATTCTACTGACATGCTACCTATGTATACAATGTGGTCCAATGCTTTGCATCATCTGTATCACTGCTTGTACACCTACTAGACGTGATGTTAAACAAATGAATGCCCAGCGTATGCTAGACAAAGAAGTTGATGAAATTATGAAAATGTATATACATGATGTATACTTAGACTCCTCTAGGATATACATGTCTTCAGCTAATGCTAAAAGGTTCGTCAGTGGAAATTTGGCAGAGATCACTGTTAGCATTTAGCTGAAGCCATCTTGTTTCCGGCAGCCATCTTGTTGACCATGTGCTCGCCATATGCTCTTTCCTTCTTCGCTGTCACTTGCTCTTGTGCTTTGCTCAAGAACTGGCAATACTTAGCATCTGCTAGTATGCACATGCTCAGAAGAGTTTGCAGCTTCCCATGCACCTGCTTAGGTTTGTGACTGTCAGGATGTTTTTACTGAAATCAGCAACTGTTGGTTCCTCCTTCTTTGTTGCTGGGGAATCTTTGCATGACCATCTATGTATGTAACTCTCCTATGTGTGCTTGTACCGCCTTCTTTTAAGCTCCTGCGTGGGTATAAATAGCCCATGGTTCTTATACTCCATGTGTTACTTCATACACTGCAGAGGGGTGTTGTGTGAATGTAGTTCCACCTCAGGAGGTTTAATAAAATATCTTTTTGCTATTTCAGTTTCCGTGCCAACTTCCATTACTGGTCTGAGGACCTTTGTGCAGAGAAGGTCGAACCCCTAGCAATGGTAGGCCTTGCTGAGGTCCACTTCTACACTCCCTGGACTGGAAACAAGCATCCTAGGACCGGTTTCAGGCTTTCAGCCCTCATCAGCCAGGATAGCTTGACTCCAATGGCATGAAGAGCACGGGACCCACATATGGGCATGCCCATCCCACTCGGGGTGACAAATGCAAAAAGAACAATAGATGCCCAGACGTGGGTCCCTTGCTCACTGTGTCACTGGATTCACGTTAGCCTTGCTGATGAAGCGTAATACCCAGAAACCGGTCCCAGGATACTTGTTTCTGGTCGAGGGAGGACCTGGCTTGGTAGTTCGGTCTGGACTCTTCCCATGAGGCACAGGATCAAGACTGATTGCTTTTGGTGGGTCTAACCTGGGGTGACATGATGAGCAAAAGAACAATGGATTTAACCCAGATCTCTTGACTGGGGTGAATGTATGATTTATTCAGCATTCCATCAATCATTTTTTGCATAGCACTTTTTACCCTAAGTGGGATGGGTGGGCCCACGCGTGGGTCCCTTGCTTACTGTGCCACTGGATTCATACTAGCCTGGCTGATGAAGGGTAATACCCAGAAACCGGTCCCAGGATGCTTTTTTCCGGTCCAGGGAGGAACTCGCTTGGCAGTTCGGTCTGGACTGTTTACATGAGGCACAGTTTTTTTTGCGTAGCACTGACCTCGCTAATAAGGCATGTCGAATGTAAGCCACTAGCAGTTTTCAACCGTGAGGTGGATGGTCGCATGCAGAGTGGTCACAGCTATAGTATAACATTGGCTGATGGTCGTGGCCCAATGGCTGTGTGTCCCACCTCTGATGACCATGTACGTGATGCACATATCTGAAGCGGTTGGAAAAATAGCTCTCTTGCCTCCTGCCACTGCTATTATCAACATCGCCTCCATTTTAGGCTCTGTATGCCACCTCTTAGAGCTGTCATGGAAAGAACTGTAGGGGAGAGGGCTCATGCCTTCACTCCAGAGGAGCTGGAGACCCTAGTAGAGGTGGCCCTTCACCTATATTCTCAGCTCTTTGGCTCACCAGAAGAACATGTAACTACATCACATACAGTTATTTACTCTGTTCAACTTCTTCCTTTCTGTTCCCCTAGGCTACAATATGACTCTGAGTTCAAGACTGTAACTGTATTGTGTTGTTTAGTGAAATGAAGTAGCCCCTACATAGGACACACATGTAATGGATTATGAGGCAGTGTACTCTGTGCAGAGAAGGCCACCATTGTATTGTGTGACAACCCCTGCCCCTGTTCGCCTAGCTGCCATGAGCGAGGAGGCGATTGACCTCTTACGGGGAATCTCTTTGCGTCAGACTGCAGTCCTGAATGTCATCCAGGAGCAAAGCCCCCAGCTGACCCAGATGGCTGCCTACCATACCTGAAGGCATGCACCCTGCCATGTCTGCTCTGCATATATCTTTTCAAGCTCTGTACTCCTCCCTCAAGGCATCTCTCCACCCAACCTAACTTTCCATCTCCTCCTGACCCTTCTCCATCCACATTCCCTCTTCCCCATCCTTTCCATAGCACATACACTTCTGTACATTTACATTTACACAGAAACAGAAAACATCCAAGAAACGTAAACATGCAATTTTCTTAACCCCGAGTATCACCAAAATCTATCGCCTTGGTACCAACGTATTTACAATACTTCGCTACTTGGTGATAGTTTCAGCTAGCCGCAGTGAAAACTGTGCAAACACTGGTTTCAAGCAATAAGAAATTTGACGTTAGCGAGAGAAAAGTGACGAAAGACCAATTAGGTGAAAAAAAAATCACGTTAGCCAGCCCAACATTACTTCTCAGCCTCTACAGGGAAGAATAGCCTATAAATACAGGCCTAATGAAAACAAACAAAGGAATGCTGAATGGATCCGCCAGAGCCAAGTCCAGCACAGGTCAACGACCCCACCAAACCCCCGACAGCCAGGATGAGCAGCCAGAATCCCATGGGCAGAGGAAATGCAGAACCAGGGACTCGTTCATGAAAAGAGGCGAATCATTGAGGAAAACCAATGAACCAGCACTTTTTATAGCGCCATCCTTGTGACACCAGGGAAGCCATTGCCTGGAAGCGTGGACAGTCTCTGGGGCCCGAAGTCATTGATGGGCCTGCATCAGTGACCCAGAGTGGAGGCACAGGTGCTGTGGAGTCGATGTGGCCTGATGGTGGATATGGGCCGCGTCGGGCCCAAGACTGTGGGTTGTGTTGGTACACATGGAGGTGCTGGTGATGGAGCAAGGTTTCCTGGAAAAGAAACTTGCTCGGATGCAATCCACTTGTTTAACTTACTAACTAAGCTATTAACAAAATGTTGTGAATAACTAATACACACCACATAAACACGCAGATTAGTGACGCTTGCTTATGTGTGTATTAATGCAGATAACAATGAAGACGGACTAATACTGCGTTAACCGAGGCACTGTTGTGTGCATCCGTCAACTGTATCTACGTAGTATGGCGTATTAATGCTTGGAGGGAAATTCTGGCGCATGAACAGAAGACACTAAAATGGAGTCTTGAAGACTCGCGTGCATGGCATCTGCTTGCTTGAAACGAAAACAAGGTATTTTACTAATGCTAATGCGGGAAAAGTATTAATAAGTAAAGGAGAATAGAGTAGAGGTGGGAGGTATACAGTGCGACCACTTTATTTGTGAAATTAATATTTGTCTTTCTGACATTATCACTTGTACATATTTGGGCCTCTCTCATTTAACTGGAGTGATGTGAAGTCCACGCATGCCCACTGAATGAAGCCATGAAGGCCATAACTGTGCTATTGAAAGGGAGCAAAGAACGAGTAGTACACCGTGGGAACGGATGGTGAATAGTTCAAAGATGAGGACTCGTATTCAGAAAGTTTTTAAAGTGTTTAAAAGTGAACTAAAAAAGTATGAGAACTAAATTTATGAATAGAAATTAAGGGGATGGGTTTGAGAACAATAGTTGAACTGATTTTAATGACATGGTATTATGGTGTGATGGAGCTTCCCCTTGCAGGACATCATATTTCGTATTTTTATGATATTGAAACATTATTGGGTGGAAAATGTAGAACCAAAGGTATAATTAAGATAGTTTTAGTTAGTTAGTCAGAGCAGAGGGTTCAGAGAACAGAGAGCATTTTACTGTGGGAGATGCTGTTGCTGGGAGAGATGCTGTGAGATGCTTCACTGAATGCAGAACCTGACGCAGATCCTTCTTTCTGAATTTAATTGGGTTAGATCAGAAGATCACGGAAGAATGTCGAGGGGGAAGAGAGTGTCAGAGAGGGGTGCGGCTCAATTGTCAGTATTCTAGAGAGGTCATCTATCCTGTCCTAGAGTCTTTGTCTCCTGCCCTATCCAAGGGCCCCCATCAATAGCTTTTGACCAGGGGGTTGGTCTTTCACACCATCCTTAGTAAAAATAGGTTCTTGTTATTTGTTGATGTTCTTTTCTCTATGTTCTCTCTATTTCTGAGCATTGATTATTGTATGAGTACGAAGTATAAGCTTTGTATTTATGAATTAAAATTTCTCTCCTATGAATGACAGTGACTGCACTGTATTTTTGAATAGTTCACATGCATTAATTTTAGATAAAGATTTAAAACTTTCCTGAGTCTGTGGTTATTTACAATAAATAAAAGAACAGTTAGTTTTATGTTATTTTTCATCACCAACTAGTTCAACTAATGGTCCATTGACCAGAGGAAAGAACTTTTTGATCAGTGAAAGGTTAGTTAGGAGTATTAAATAACTAATCCTGAACTGTGGAAATTACAAACTTGACTCCAGCGATTTTACGCACTGTGAGTCTATGGGCCCAGGTGACTATATGATAGTGGGGTATCTGTTGTTGTTGAACCGCCGGATCAGGTTTCTGGTAGCAGAGCTATGGTTATTATTGACAACTTTGGTGATAAGTCTTGATTATTGAATACTGATTTATGTTTAACAAAAGAGTTAGGGCCAGATGTAGGTGGCCAAATAGCGAGCGCTAATGCTGAAATTCGCTATTTGACTGCGAGCAATGTAGGTGAGTTTAAACCTACTAGCAAAATAAGGAATTGCAAAATTGCAATTCCTTATTTTTCTCTTGCATTTAAGGAATTGCAAATTGTGATTCCTTAAATGCAATGTAAGTAGCATAAAAGAAAGTGCACTTTAGCCTTAAGGAATCGCTAATTACACCAACTTCAAGTTGGTGGTAATTAGCAATTTCCTTTAAAAAAGCACTTTTTTGCTTTTTTAAAAGTGCCATATGGCACACATTCATGCCCTTGGGGCATCTATGTGCGCCACATGTGCACACATGCACATTTCAGGGTTGCAATAGGGTGTCTTTTTGACAACCTGTCACCCAGGAAGTAGCGCCCGCTATTTGCGATTCTCTAATAGCGAATCGCAAATGGAGAATATCTTCCCATTCATTACTATGGGCCTCCTAGCCCATACGGATGAATGGGTAGGTATTCCTTATTAGCAAATCTCAATTTACAATTTGCTAATAAGGAATATTAAGGATTCGCTAATATTTTTGCGATTCCTACCTACATTCAATTTTGCAAGTCCTTAATTACAAATCAGTAAAATTCGCTATTAAGGATTCGCAAATTTTATTTTACTTACCTCTGGCCCTTAGTGTCTTGTTTTATGTTGTCTAGAAGCACAGGTACAGAGGGTGCCTTGGCATCCAGGGAATGGAATAGTGGGTGGTGATAGAAACTACACTGCTTGAGGTTACTCGTCTGTTGCCATAACACCGAGAAGCTACGGAGGACTGGCAGTGTTGTTTTAGGGATTATATTGTGCGAAAGTAGAGTGCGAATGATAGCAAAAGGGTTTCACTGGTGAAACTTTGGTCTCATATCCCAATATTGGTGACACTGAATAAGTAACAGGTTCTCCTGAGCTTGAATGAAGGGTAAACAGGGGTTTTACTCAAAGTAAAAGAATTCTGGAATAAATTGTGATCTATCCTGGTTTAGTGGACATACAGAGGAGCAAATGTTTTTATGTTGTTACTAACGAGTTTTATTAAGAAAAGTTAAAGAAAATACGTTTTCGAATTACCATGTAAAGGGAGGGTTAGTCGCCAGAGTTATACTGACGTCACAGAGAGGAATTGCTGGGCTGGAATTGGCGCTGGAATTGGTTGGAACAGCGGGCGTGAGAAGGAAGCAGATTGTAAAGGGAGGGTCAGTAGTGAGGAGCAAAACTGATGTCACAAAAGGCCGCGCTAGTATTGGTTAGACGAGCAGCGCATGCCTGCACTTTGATTGGTTGCTAGATAGTAGATTTGTTAGGATTGGTGAAAAGAGAATTGTTTGTTATTTGGTGTGAGTCATGCTAAATTAATACGAGATTTACGGAAGACGCTTTCATATATTGTTCATCTAGAATGTATGGAGAAAAGAGAAAGATGTTGTTATTAAAGAAAATTAAGAATATCTTTAAGAAAGATAAGCCTGTGTTGACTAGAGAGGGAATACTTATTCAGCCACCAAAGAAGCCTGCTTCATTTATGATGATGAAAAGAGGATATCGTACTTGTGTATGGTTGAAGAATTGGGTGGAGTATACGAAAGAGGATGACGTTCTACCTTTCCCCGAACATGGCATTTTTAATGGGAGAATTCTTCAGAATTTGAGAATCAGAATGAATGATTTAGAGCCAAGACCTGGGTTGACTCAGAACGAGGCTTTGGAAGAATGGGAAACTGAGGTGTTTGAACGAGAGAAATTCAGAGGTTGAAAAAGAATTAGAGGATTTTTACCTAGATATCCATATGAGTCACATGAGGATCAGCTAAAACAATGGAAAAAAGTTATTGTATCAGAGGGTTTATATCCAGTGTTAATGGCTGAAGAGCAGTCCAGACGCAAGTGTAGGGAAAAGACGAAACACATGAATGTGTCAGGATATGGTGAATCAGATGATGAGTTATTGGAGGATATTTTAACTAAGAACCCTCCACTGTATCAAGAAGAACCTAGTAGGGTTACCCTAAGTGCACCGGTGATAGTTAAGCCTTTAATTCCACAAACTTTAAATAATACATCAGCTAATAGGGTGGTGCAAGATAATGTAAGAGAAAAGCCTTAAATAAAACTAGGTACGGATTAGTTCAGAAAATAGGCAAATTAACTTTAAATGCAGAACCCTTGACACTACCAGTGACTATTGGGCCTGTCATCCCATTATATGGAGATCAAAAAATTTGCCCCAAACTTCAAGCTACTACAATTCCCTTGAGTAATCCCAGAAAGGAAGTACTGATGTCCGATGATCAGGCCAGTGAGAGTGATCCAGTCATTTCATTAATTGATCTCCCAATAATGGAACCTTTAGCAGAAACCCCAAAGAGAGTTTCACCTGAGATTTTGAAAGAAAAAGGGTCTATGGTCCCTGCAAGAATAGGAGGTTCAATAACAGTTACTCCTGAAGATTTAGAGAGATGGGCACAGGGAATAGAAAAACGAAGCTCAGAACCAAAGGTTTTAGATATTAGCAGATTGAAAGTGAATTTGGAAGAAATTATAACTGGTAATGTGAGTACAGAAAGATTGAACATCTACGATGATGAAGAGTTGTTATTTTTATGCAAGAGCATAACCAGAAGAGAAAAGGTATTTCATGAGAAATTAACAGAAGTTGCCTCAGAGATTGGAATAGACATGGGGAAATAGAAATTATTGCAGAAACCATATTGAGTGGAGTTTACTGAAAAGGATTTAGAAAGTATGAATGCTTCTGGTAAAAGATTACAGATAAAAGACTTGATGAATATTTTGCGAAAGTGGGGAAACATTGACAAATGGAGGTTTAGGTGGACAAGAAAGAAAGAGGAAGTACAAGAAAAAGAAGTGTTATCTGCATTTCCAGTGAGAGAAACAGATACGGTTGAGAGGATATGTCCAATGAGAGGAGTTCCTGGAGGTGGATATGTTAATGTTCCTTGCAGTAGACAGGATATTTTGTCATTTACGAATGATTTCCCTAGTTTGGGAGAAAAAACAGTTGAATGGTACAAACAGCTGGAAAGATTTGTGAAAGTTTCAAAGGGTTTGTTGTAGGATTTGGATGGTTTATTCGATATTGTGGTACCAGCCGATTTATAGACAGAATGTAAGATTACAGTTGATTGGCCAAATGAGGAATACCTGAGAGATTCCAAAAAAGGAGCACCATTAGAGGAGGTGATGAAAAGGTATCACCAAGTAATTACTTTCTTGAAAGGGAAAATCCCTCCAAAATAGACTGATTGGGTTAAGATAGATAGAACAACTCAGGAGCAAAAAGTGTCCATCCATGTGTACTATGAAAAGGTTGTTAATGTTAATGTTAATGTTAGTTGGAATTTGTTAAGCGCTCGTACGCCCGAAGGCTTCATGGCGCTACAGGAGGAACCAGGCAAGGCAGTCAATGAGTGAAGCTGTGCTATCAGTAATGAGCTTGAGAAAAAAGCCAAGTTTTCAGGGATTGTCTAAAGCTGAGGATGTTATCATTCAGCTTTATGTGGAGGGGGAGAGAATTCCAAAGAGCAGCAGCAAGGTGGTCGAAACAGCTACCTCCGAGGCGCTCCTTTTGAATGGAGGTACAATCAGGAGTGATTTATAGGTGGATCGGAGGTGACGGGAGGGGCAGTATTTTTTGAATAAGTCTCTGATAAATAAAGGGCCAGAATCATTCAGAGACCTGAACAGAATACACCCGGCCTTAATGGCCACACGTTGCTCGACTGGCAACCAGTGTAGCTGCTTAAGGCCAGATCTGATGGATTGCCTCCTGGGTATATTCAGAAGGAGCCTGGCGGCTTGGTTCTGAACAAGCTGGAGACGTTTAAGCTCTCCAGTTTGGAGGCCAAGATAAAGGCTGTTAGAAAAGTCCAGCCTGGACAGAACCAAGGAGAGGACAATCTGTGTGAGGGCTGCTGAAGAAAAGAAGCGAGCAATTTTTTTTATTTTCTTCAATTGGAAGATACTGGAAGATACCACCGCTCCGACCTGTCTTTTTAGCGAGAGATCCTCGCTGATGAAGATACCTAGGCTTTTAACCACGGATGACTTAGATGGAGGCGCTCCCATGTTAGTAGGCCAGAAGTTGGAATTCCAACTAAGTGAGCTCTGTCCGGGCAGGACTAACTCGGTCTTGCCCGGGTTGAGCTTCAGATGATTGCAGCTCATCCAACTCAATATGTGGGACATAGTTCTTTGGAATTCGCCCACTGAGTCCATGGTGTTAAGAGGGAAGATGAGCTGCAAATCATCCGCATAGTTAAAGATAGTTACATTTGCATTCCGAAGGGAGTGCAAGAGAGGGCGTAGGTATACATTAAAAAGAAGGGGAGATAACGAGGAACCTTGTGGTACCCCGCAGGTGGTTGGTATAGTGGGAGCAGAGAAGGAGCCCAATCTGACCGATTGTGTACGGCCCGTAATGAAAGAACGGATCCAGCTCAATGCAGGGCCCCTGAGACCTGCCTGCTCGACACGGTCGACCAAGATGGTGTGGTCGACTGTGTCGAACGCAGCAGAGAGGTCCAGTAGCACAAGCGCCTGATGGATTCCTGCATCTGCATTCCACCTCAAAGTATTTAGCACCGAAAGGATGACCGCCTCGGTGGAGTGGCAAGGTCGGAACCCTGCTTGATTAGGTGCCAAATACTCAGATTTTTCCAAAAAGCTGGAGATAATTTCACAAACATGTGACTCCAGCAGTTTGGCACAGTATGGCAGCAACGAAATGGGTCTATAATTGATGGGATCTAGCGGGTTAGCTCCTGCTTTTTTTATGAGGGGAACGAGAAGAGCTTTTTTCAGGTTGCATGGAACTTTGCCCTGTACAAGTGACCCATTCAGTAAAGAAAGTAAGCACCCAGGAAGATTGGTGCCCACTTCTTTCAAGATGTGAGGGGGGCAAATGTCATCAGGGGAGCCAGTTTTATCTTTGGTTAATAGTTTGAGTAACTTGACATTGTCTATGAGGGGGTAGGAATCTAAGGTGGCAGGGTTGTACAGAGTGTCAGCAAACAAAAGAGGGGGCTGAGTGATGGGAATACTTTGCTTGATAGTGCAAATTTTATCAAAGAAAAAAGAGTTAAGTGTGTTACAAAGCTCTTGGGTAGGAACCATCGGTAGAGAAGTTCTGTCGCTAGAGCTAAGATTTTCCACTATATTGAACAGCTCTTTTGACTTATTTTGGGCCTTAAGAATTTTATCCGAAAAATAGTTCGTTTTGCATTTTAGAATGAGATTTTGGTAATCTCTGCGGGCCTTACGAAAGTTGGCTCTGTCATGTTCTAAATAGGCTACGCGCCACTTGCGCTCCATTTGACGAACCTTAAGTTTGAGGGTTTTCAGGTGAGGTGTAATCCACCTGTGAGCATCATTGGGGCGAGAGCGGGAGAAGTTGACACAGGGAGCATGAACTTCAGCTGCCTGAAGTAGCCATTCGGAAAAAACCTCTTCTGATTTCTCTATGTCCTGATCAAATGAAGGACAGGTAGAGGTTAACGATTGGAGAAAGGCCGGGATGTCAACATTCTTCCACATTTTTGCCTTCCCACCTTGTTGAGACAGAGGTTTGCTGTTTTTTGCAATGGTCATGATGAAATTGATCAAAAAGTGATCCGACCAAATGCAAGGCAAGATGGAGTTAACTGCCAAAGAGATGTTTTGAGACCAAATTTGGTCAAGGCTGTGCCCTTTCTCATGTGTAGGAAGGTGAATGTGTTGGATGAGATTAAAATCAGAGAAAATATCCTTCAGTGTGGCTGCCTGAGAGTCAGACTCCACCGAGTCCAGCCAGAGATTAAAATCACCCAGCAGTACAATTTTGTCATGAGAAATAATCAGGGGGGCAAGTTGTTCCGCTAGGGATGCAGCAAAAGTAGGCATATTTTGAGGGGGGCGATAAATGAGGATCACGAGAAGTGATCCAGTGTCCACATCCATTTTAAAAATTATATTATCTGATCCTGTCAGATCAAGAGATGGTAAAAGAGAGACTTTAAGGTTTTTGCGAATAATCGCAGCGACCCCTCCGCCCCTTTTACCAGCTGGCCTATCGACATGCAGTATATAGTACTCAGCGGGAACTGCCGCCAGGATGTCAGGTAAGGATGCATCATTAAGCCAAGTCTCAGATAAACATAGAAGATCTGGTTGTTCGGCCTGAAGCAGAAGGCAGATGTCCAAGTGATGTTTTACCATGGACCTGGTGTTTAAATATAAACATTTGAGAATAGTCTGAGGCACATGTGGGGATAAGGGAGTAGACCGTAGTGAGGGCTTACAGGCTTTTGAGAGCATAAAATCAGATTTTAAAATACCATACATGGCGGCGCGCTTTAAAATGTGAGCGGGCGGGGAGAAGGTGGCGCTGTCAGAGGGACTTAATGACAGCAGCGATGCAGCGGTGTAATTATATATTTGACCAGGGGGTCTGGCCCCGAGCCCCGGTCTGCCGCGGACGGGCGCAGACGGGCTTGACTTGTGCGCGACTTCGGCGCGCATTCGTCGCGCCCGCTGCGCTCGTCCGCTGCGCTCCTGAATGCACATTGTTTATATGGCCTGCCTCCCGTGATAGCTAGACCGCTAAGTCTGGTCCGGCTACACCAAAGATGGCGGCACGTCTCGCCCTCCACACAAACGGCACCAGCCGCGATGGAACAGGGCGGACGACAGAAAATACAACAGTGCAGGTAATTGGTGACAGCACAATGCTTAAGTGATTTAAAAATGACAATGTTACAGGTCTTCAAGGAGTATAGTGGATTTGAGATCATTGGTGATAAGGATATGGGCCATTTTTTGTATATCACTTTGTGTATGGTCTGAAACCAGGGATTAGTCAGATGATTCAACAGCACATGTTGTGCTGGCAAAGCAAGACAATAGACAAAATATTGAAATACGCAAAGTAATGTGATGACGACATTGAGGCAAAACATAGAAAGTTAAAAGAGAAAATGATGTGGGCACAGGTTAAATTGGCAGAGCAGCAGGAAGCACAATTATTTTCCCAGTCTGATAATGAGATGAAAGACTAGAATTAAAGTGAACAAGAGGAAGCGAGGAAGACATTTCCTTGTCATGTGTGCGGAAAGCTTGGACATTGGAAGAACAAGTGTAAAAATGTCCAGAATAATGATGGGACAAATCAAAATTTAAATCCGCAGTTGCAGAATGAAGTGGCTGTGAAACGGCAGCAGCAGCAGCAGGTAGTTACTCCACAGTATCAGGTGCCACATCCTCCTATGCCAAACCTTGTGAACATCAAAAGTACAGTGCAAATGCCGGATTTCAATGAGGAATTGGTAAGAATAACCCTGTGGTTTCACAGTATTTATTGATGGGTAGTGATACCACTTTTCTATTGGACACTGGTGCTACCCTGTCTAATGTGAGAACAGCAGACATCCCAAACCTACCCCTCTCGGGAGAAACTATCCAAGTTGTAGAAGTGCCAAATAAACAGATTAGACTAATGGAAGTGCATATTGGAAATTTTAAAGACATGCATCGGTTTGTAGTTTGTGACTCAAGCCCAGTGAATTTGTCAGGAAGAGACCTACTGTGCAAAATGTACTGCACAATTTATTGTACACCTGATGGTGCTGCTTTCCAAACACCTGATGAGGACGTTTTTTAAAAGTTGATGTTAGCTATGCAAGGCACAGAAGTGAATTAAATGTTTTCATTAGTAACTGAAGGTGAATTAACAGAATAATTGAGAGACACCGTAAATCCAGTGGTGTGGGATTTTACAGGAAAGGATGTAGGGTTAATGGTGAATGTAGATCTTGTGAAAGTAGTAGTAAAATAAGGTGCAGTTTATCCGAACACCCAAGAGTACAAAATAAGTCCAGAAGTAAAAGCAAGCATTTTGAAAGAAATAATGAGCAGTCCTTGTAATTTGCCAATCATGGAACTCAAAAAGCCTACTGGAAAATACAGGATAGTGCAGCATTTGCAAAAAATAAACAAAATTGGAGTGTATTGTTGCCCAGTGGTGCAAAATCCAACAGTGATTCTTTATCAAATACCCTGGAATGCAGGTTGGTTTACAGTGATTGATTTGTGTCAGGCATTTTTTTCATCCCTTTACACCCTTAAAGTCAGTATCTTTTCATCTTCCGGTTTGAAGATCGTATTTTAGCATGGTGCGGAGTTCCTCAAGGGTACAGAGATAGTCCCTCAATTTTCAATCAAATCCTGAAAAAGTGTCTAGAGTCATTAGTAATGCCCGGGAAATCAGTTCTGGTTCAGTACATTGATGACCTATTGGTGGCATCAAAGACACAAGAAGATTGTGTCACTGACACAATTGCATTACTGAACCATTTGGCCGAACAAGAACACAAGGTGTCTCCAGAGAAATTGCAGTTTTGTCAACAAGAAGTTAGATATTTAGGTCATAACATAGCAAAAGGATTTAGAAAAGTGTCACTGGAAAGAATACAAATAATCAAGCAGATGCAACTACCTCAGACACAAAAAGAGATGACAATGTTTCTGGGAGTGGTTGGCTATTGTAGGCAATGGATAAATAACCATTAATACAATTGACTTGGAAAAGAGCGAAAGATCCAATTGATTTGGAAGCATTTGTGAAATTGCAAAACTGTCTGTGAGGCCCCTGCCTTAGGCATGCCTGGTTCTTCAAATGAATTTGCGCTGTTTTGTTGTGAGAGAGATAATTGTGCACTTTCAGTTTTAACACAGAGACATGGATTGAGCCGACGTCCAGTGGCGTATTTGCTCTGCCACCTTGGATCCATTGGCTTTAGCCTTACCTGGCTGCTTAAAAGCAGTAGCTGCTACTTGTATGGTCCTGGGGCAAAGTGAGTCAATTGTGATGGGACATCTTGTAAAGGTATATGTTCTACACTCAGTTGAAATTCTTTTGACAAGAACGAGAACACAGAACCTCACTCCTAGTCGGATGACTAGGTATGAAAGATTGATTTTGGGAGCTGAAAATGTGACAGCGATAAGATGTACAATAATAAATCCTGCCACATTATTGCTAGATCCATGTTGTGAGGAAGTGAACGATAAGATTGATCATGATTGTTTGGATGTGACTGAATTGGGTACTAAGCCCCCCAGATATAAAATAAACTGCTTTCAAGGAATCTGATCATAAACTTTTCATGGATGGGTCATGTCTGAGAACGGAAGAAGGAGGGCTAAGTGCTGCATATGCTGTATGTAAAATTTCAGGAGTCATTGAAGCATCCTGTTCACCTGGAGTCAAGTCTGCACAAGTAGCCAAATTAGTAGCCTTAACAAAGGCATGAAAATTGGGAAAAATTGGAGAAGAACAATATTTACGGACAGTCAATATGGTTTCAGGGTTTTGCACGACTTTGGCCAGCTCTGGATGCAGATGCAATTTCTAACTTCTTCAGGATCTCCTATCAGAAACAGTAAAAATATAAAAGATTTGTTGGAAGCATTACAATTGCCAAAGGAAGTAGCAGTGGTCAAATGTACAGCACACCAGTCAGGAAATGACTATGTGACGGCGGGCAATAGATATGCAAATCAAATTGCTCAATACTGTGCGAAAAATAAAATGCCAATTAACAGAAAAGTTGAAACAGGTGAAACCAGCTGCCAACTTGTGTTTTTCTCAGTTCCAGAAACATGGGATGAGGTCAGACAGTTGCAGGAAGAAGTTGAGGAAAAGGAAACCTGGATAAAGTCAGATTGTACAAAGAAGATGAAGTGTGGGTGTACTTAGATGGCAGACCAATTATGACAGATTGCTTACTCTCTCATATGGCAAGAGTATACCATGAGACAACTCATATTGGCAGGGACTCAATGAATCCGGTGTTTGTTAAGCATGACTACTCACCCGTAAGGTTCTCAATGAGCTGGGAGGTGGAAGTGGTCAAAGGTTCAGGTCAATCAAGGAGGGGGTCTGTCGAAGAGCCAGGTTTTGAGGTTTCTTGCAAAGATGGGGAGCGATGTTATCTGTCTGAGGAGGAGCGGAAGGTTGTTCCAGGTTCTTTTACACGCAGAATGAGAAGGAGCAGCCTCCCGCTCTGGTCTTTCTTGTGTGGGGGACCACAGCGTAGGAGAGTTGGGCTGATCGGAGGGTCCTTTGGGGTGCGTGGAATTTGAGTCTGCTGTTCAGGTATGCTGGTCCGGTGTCATGGAGGGCCTTCTGAGCGTGGGTTAGCATCTTGAAGGTGACTCTAGCTTCGATGGGGAGCCAGTGGAGTGTGCACAGGAGCTGAGAGATGTGGCAGTGTTTTGGCAGGTTGAGAACCAGTCTTGCGGTAGTGTTTTGGATGTTCCGTAGCTTGAGGGTGAGGTTTTTGTTTATTCCGGCATAGAGTGTGTTGCCATAGTTGAGCCTGCTGGTGACCAGGGTGTGAGTGGTGGTCTTTCTGTGTATGAGGGGGGTCCTCTTATGTAGGTCTTACATAGGAGGTGGATGGTGTGGAAGTTGGAGGATGAGACAGAGTTGATTTTACGGTCCATTTTGAGCTCTAGGCCAAGGATGATTCCCAGGTTGTGGGTGTGGTCTGTGAGGGTAGGCGGGCTTCTGAGGGTGGGGGCCCACCAGGTGTTGTTCCAGGCATAGGGGTTTGAGCCCATGATGAGTATTTCCGTTTTGTTGGTGTTTAGTTGTAGGCAGCTGTTTTTCATCCATTTGGCGATGGCTTCCATGCCTTCTCGAAAAGTTGTGTCTGGTGGTGTTGGGTTCATTGGATTTGGAGAGGATGACTTGGGTGTCGTCTGCGTGTGACTCAATGTTGAGTTTGTAGGTTCTGACGATGGGGGCGAGCAGAGCCATGTCGACGTTGAAGAGAGTAGGGCTGAGGGAGGACCCCTGGGGGACTCCATAGGTGGTAGGTGTAGGGTCCGAGAGGAAAGGGGGAATCTGACCAGCTGCATTCTGCCAGAGAGAAAGGAGCGGATCCAGACAAGGGTCTTGTCTTGGATCCCTGTGTCATGTAGTCTGCGTATTAGGGTGTGATGAGAGACTATTCAGGCAGAGTTGGTATAATCTGAAGTTTAAGGTAGTTGCAGAGAGCCTTTGCCAAAGATGTTTGATCTGTCAGCAGCAAAATCCAGGCAGGAAGTCAGTGGTCAGTTGGAGAAAAATTGGAAAGGCAGAAGGACCATTCACCAGGCTGCAATTAGACTTCATAGAGTTGTGCCCTTGCAACGGATTGAAGTGTGTTCTTGTCATAGTGTGTCTGTTCTCGATATGGGTAGAGGCATACCCCACAAGAAGAAATGACACTCACAGTTGCGAAATTATTGTTGAGGGAGTTGATTCCTTGTTTCGGTTTTCCAGTTACTTTGAAATCAGATAGAGGACCGCATTTTTATAATGAGATAATTTGATTAATCTATGCTGCATTTGACATTGAACAAAAACTGCACTGTGCTAATCATCCACAGGCTTCTCGAATAGTTAAACAGCTTAATGGCACAATTAAGTCAAGGTTAGGGAAGGTGTGTGCCTCTACAATGCTAAAATGACCAGATGCGTTGCCTCTTGTATTGATGTATCTCAGAAGCATTCCATGACAGGAAAACTAGCTTGAGCCCTCATGATATGCTCATGGGAAGGGAAATGAGACACACATTTATTCCTGGAAATAAATTGATGAATATAACTGATGATATGGTATTGGACTATTGAAAAGTGTTGGCCGAAATGGCATGCTTTGTTTCTCATCAGGTTGGAGAAGATGCAGTTGCAAGGCAGCCAGACCAAGTGCATGATTTGAATCCTGGAGACCGGTCGTTAGTGAAGAAACACGCAAGAAAATCGTGTCTAGTACCCAGGTGGGATAAACTATGTCAAGTCGTACTTGTTACTACCACAGCAGTGAAGTGTGCTGGTTTACCCATTTGGGTTCATGCTAGCCATACCAGAAGAATTCCGAGCCCATCTGAAGAACAAGTGCAGCAACTGACTTAACCAGCTGAGACACCAGAAGCTGAAGGTTGTGAAGTTGAAGAATCTGGTGACAGATTCTGAAAGACAAATAGATGATGAACAACTGAGTACAAGTCAAGAAGACTAGATACCAGTGATTGAAATACCTGAAGTTGTTATCAAAACAAGAAGAAGAAATAATCTAAAGAGACAGGAATGTAGAAAGGAATAGACAGAGAAAGAAGAACATACTCAGGAAGAAATCAACAAATCTATTGAGAATCCTGAGCAGGGACAGAAAGGAGAAGAAGAACAAGTTCAGGCGGAAGAAGAGCACATTGAAGTAAGACCTGAACAGGATCAGATAAGGGTAGAAGAACATGTTCAGGAAGAACAAGAGCAAACTAAAGTAATACCTGAACAGGACCAGTTAGATGTAGAGAAACAAAAACAATAACAAGGGGAAGAAGAACACAATACAGAAAACACAGAGGAAAAACAATTTGAAAGTGAGAAAGAACAAGTACAGATTGTGCCTAGACAAATTGAAAATAAAAGAACTTTAGAAAACAACAAAGAAGGTGAAAGTGCGGTTCAGGTCAAAAGAGTTAGAAAAGGAGATAATTGGCCAGGTGGAGTTAAAAGATTAAGATACTACCTTAGAAAATCAGAGGAGAAACTAGGGCTAGTAAATGAAGTTTCAAGTCAAACTAGATCCAAACAGCCAGCAGTGAAATTCACATGAAGAAGCCCAAGATTGAGAAGTCTGAACAGAAAATACAAGACCCCTCAGTAGGCCTATGTAATTCTAGTAGAATTAGAAAATGTTGTACAGATTGATGACAACAGATTAAGACAACCTTAGAAATAAAAAGAGTGCATTGTGAATAAAGAAAGAAAAGAGAAAGGAAATTTCGCAAATTAAAATGGCAGAAGTTGAAGTCACTGCACAACCGAAACGAAGTATTACACAAGAATGTCTTAGGTTTGCCTATGTAGTATTCCATTAGTAGTATTAGTGTGGTTATTTATAACAGTAGGAGTGCCTTTATTAATGGAAACAAGTAAGACAAATAATACAACTACTTATGAGAAAATAGGTAGAATAAAGGGAACTAAAATAGAAATAGGGGTAGCAGATGAGATAAACGATCATCATAATAAATCAGACAATGATTCTTCTGCAAATGTGTTTACTAAGTTGTTATTTCAGTACATTAATACAATGGAGATTAGTGATTGTTATGTCTGTATGAAGGTAACCTCATCAGTGGCCTATCACTATATACTTTTAACTTATGGTGTATCATGTAGTTATTTATCAAGTTTATTTTACGTAACCGGAAAGCTTCAGTATTTTTATTCGAATTTAGATGTCGTATTTTCTGAACTACCTATTAGAAAGAATATGAATCCAGTACTAGTAAAGATACACAGTTTATGGGTGATTTTTTCTTAACAATGAACTCAGTAGATATAGCACAGGCACACAAGAATAACCTAACATATATTACGTGAAGAAGAAAAAGAGTTTTTGAATTTAGTAGAAGAAAGAAGACAGAATTCAGCAACGAAAGCTGCTGAACAGAAATATCATGAACCTTCATGGGCTGAGAAAGAGGGAATGTATGCAAAGGGCGATGTATGCTGCAATGTCCCTAGACTTTGTGGAAATGGCAAAATTCTGCCTTCATAGGTTAAAGACGGAGTATAATAACATTTTCATTGGTTCCAGTGAATGCGAACACAACTTCCTAATTATAGGGGGATGGGGACTAAAAGTGGGAACTGATCCTGTATTTCCAGGAGTTTATTATGTGTGCGAAAATAATGCCTATTATAGGTTACCTGCAAGGTGGAATGGTAGCTGTTACTTTGGAATAATATTTCCAGAAATGTACCATGTGGACAGAATCAATGGAAGCAATGAAATATCTAATGGTCTAACATAAATAAGAAGGGCTACTTTTTCTGAAATTGTAGGTGATATATTTAGTGCATTGATATCCTCAGTTGGAGTCAATCTAAATTCATGTAAAAGTTCCCAATTGTCAACAATAGTTGATTGTCTTTCTACAGACACAGCTGGAGGCTTCTTGATGATTAATATAGAAATAGTTGCAATAAGGTCTATGGTTTTACAAAATCGTTTTGCGCTTGAGATCTTATTGGCAAAAGAAGGCCAAGTTTGTGATATGTTGAAAAGTCTACATTGCTGCACTTACATTCTTGAGAAAAGTCAGGAAATTAAAGGATATATCGAAAATATTACAAAAAGTCATAAAGATTTGAGCCAACTGGTGGTTGATGGTGTATGGGGAAGACTAACAAACAGTATAACATCAATAGGGAAATGGTTTACTGGTTTTGGGAAGAGTTTTTTGGGTCAACTAATTACCAGTAGTTGTGATAATGACAATAGTATTGATAATGATGATTACATGCAAGTGTTGTAGAAATAAGGAAAAAGTAGAATGCGTTTAGAAAAAGAAGAGAAAGAAAGGAAACGACGAAGGAATCCAAAGAAATTCAGCTGGAAGAAATGAAAGGAAAGCTATATAAAAAGATGAACTAGTTGCGAGGAGAAGGAGAAACTGACAAAAATCAGAGAGAAGGGAAGGATGCTAAGATATGCTAAAGTTGGCATCTGGGAAGGGATGGGTCATTTTGTGATGGCTCAAAAATGCCATTAGAGAGGTGATTGATGGAGCAAGGTTTTGTGGAAAAGAAACTTGCTCGGATGCAATCCACTTGTTTAACTTACTAACTAAGTTATTAAGAAAATATCTTGAATAACTAATACTCACCACATAAACCCGTGGGTCAGTGAAGCTTGCGTATGTGTGTATTAATGTGGATGACAATGAAGAAGGACTATTACCGCTTTAAACGGGGAACTGTTGTGCACATGCGTCAACTGCATCTATGTAGTATGATGTATTAATGCTTCGGGGGCAAATCCGGTGCGTGAGCAGAAGACACTAAAATGGAGTCTTGAAGACGCGTGCATGGCATCTGCTTGCTTGAAACGAAGACAAGCTCTTTTACTAATGTGGGAAAAGTATTAATAATCAAAGGGGAATAGAGTGGAGGTGGGTGGTATACAGTGCGACCACTTTATTTGTAAAATTAATATTTGTCTTTCTGACTTTATCCCTCGTACGTATTTGGGCCTCTCTTGTATAACTGGATTATCTGCTTCGCTGCGGCCGGAATTCCCAGTCGGTGCGGAGGAATTTGACGTGTAAGTGGATCGGACAGCCCCCGGCCATCCAACTCACACGCTCACCGTGACATCCGTCGGCCCCCGGCTGTCCGACGCATCAAAGCGGTTAAGCTGAGTGATGCAAAATCCGCGCATGCCCACTGAGGATGTATGACATTACAACGCATGCATTTACATCCCATGCCTTTACAACGCAAATATTACAACGCAGTCCATTCAACGCTTAGTGCTTTGGGGCGCTGGATAGTGAATAGTTTAATTTACTATTCCAACTCCAGTCCCCGTGGACACTAGGGAAGGTTATTGGATAGTAAATTAACCTATTCCCTATCCTAGAGTGCCACCCAGAGCAATACGTTGTAATAGTTTGCGTTGTAATGGTTGCGTTGTAAAGGCTCTGCGATGTAAAAGTTGTGTTGTAGTTGTTGTTCACCGCCCACGGAATGAAGTCATGAAGGCCGTGACTGTGCTATTGAAAGGGAGCCAAGAACAAGTGTTACACCATGGGAACGGATTGTGAAGAGTTCAACGATGCAGATTCGTATTAAGATTGTTATTAAATTGTTTCAAAGTGAACTAAAAGATGTATGAGAACTAAATTTATGAATAGAAATTAAGGGGATGGGTTTGCGAACAATAGTTGAACTGATTATAATGACGTAAGCATGGTGTGATGGAGCTTCTCCCTTGCCTGACCAATCATATTTCGTATTTTTACAATATTGAAACATTAATGGGTGGAATATGTAGAACAAAAGCTATAATTAAGATAGTTTTAGTTAGTTAGTCAGAAAAGAGGGTGCAAAGAACGGAGAGCTTTTTGCTGTGGAGATGCTGTTTCTGGGGGAGATGCTGTGAGATGCTGAACTGATTTAAGAACCTGAAGCAGGACCTTCAATCCTAATTTAATTGGGTTAGATCAGAAGATCGTGGAAGAATTTTGAGGAGGAAGAGAGTGTCAGAGAGGGGTGTGGTGCAATTGTCAGTATTCTAGAGAGTTCATCTATTCTGTCCTGAACCTGTCCTGGAGTCTTTATCTCATGTCCTATCCCGGGGGACCCTCACCCGCCCTTTCGTCAGGGGGTTGGTCTTCCACACCATCCTTGGTAATGTCTTGTTATTTGTTGATGTTCTTTTCTCTCTGTGCTCTCCGAGCATTGATCATTGTATGAGTCCGAATTATAAGCTTGATGTTTATGAATTAACATTTCTCTCCTATGAATGATGTGCCTGCCCTGTATTTTGAAATGGTTCACATGCATTCATTTTAGATAAAGATTTAAAACTTTCCTGAGTCTGTGGTTATTTACATCAAATGAAAGAACAGTTAGTTGTATGTTATTTGTCACCATCAACTAGTTCAACTAGCCTGATTATATGGGTAATTAAGAGGGACTTGAACTCATGTGTTTCGCCACTGACAGCCAATGTAGTCTGATGATGGCGTTGGTCGTAGGACGAGTTCCTGGAAGGCCAAGTAGGGTTCTAGCGGCTGCGTTTTGAGCCCTCGGTAAATGGAGGATTTCAGATATAATTAGCCCCCAGGTAAAGTGAACTGGCGTAGTCCAGTCTTGATAGAATCGAGGCCTGAATGACGACTTGGCAGACTGCAGAATAAAAAAAAACATCAGTGGTTTGAGCCCTAGGAGGAGTCCAAATTGTATACATTATGCCTTCACCATGCCCACCATAAACCACCACCATCATCACCCCCCATTGCAGCTGGATCAAGGCCACCAAAGAGCTTCTTGTCAACTACCTCAGCACGACAACTCCCCACTCTTACAGACGCCAAACCCCACAGTGCGCAACCTGCAGCAATGGACCTCCAACAGAGTTGACACCTGGCAGCTCCTCTGTGGCAGTGGACAGAATGGATGGGGTCGCTGGCCGCCAGGGCAGGTGACAGCAGACACCCTAGATGCCAAACCAGACTCTGTAATTGCAACTGTGGAGAAAATAGGTACCTCCCTCAAACTAATGCACACTTCCTTTTAGGGCTGCATTGACAAATTCATAGTTGTCTTCAACCCAGAGTACAGAGATCATCATAAGCTGACTGACAAGGTACATGACATCGAGCAAGAACTGGCTGAAGTCCACCCTATTACCTGTAATGCATCGTTGGAGGTACAGCAGCTAATGGCATGTGTGAAGTCACTAGAAAGACGCTGAGGGCTTCTCCCGGCAGAACAACGAGCAGGTTGTTGGTCTGCCCAAGGGAGCAGAAGGAGATGAGGCATTGGGATGTACTGAGATATGGTTGCATGATCTACTGCCAGCAGTTGCACTCTCCCCATTCTTTGTTTTGGAGCGGTTCCATCTAGTGTTGGTGAGACGTCTGCTGCCAGGGACAGGTCCCAGTCCCTTTCTCTTCTGCCTCCGACAGGGATCGTGATGTTGTCCTGAGGGAGGTATGCAAGCTGGGGAGGTAAAAGAGTATAATGCCACAGTACTTTTCTTCCCTGACTATGCCACGGGGTGCAGATGTATAGGGGGTCATTTCTAGTTGTTAAGTGATGCCTCAGAGTTGGGCATCAAATAATCCATTCCATGCCCAGCAAGGCTGCAAGCGGTCTCAGATACTAGCATGCGATTATTTGACACAGTTGAACAGGTCTGGCAGAGCCAGTCATTCGGGGAGGTGTGGGAGGAGCATGCGTCCCCACCACAACACTCACAACATCAATCAACTCTGCAACACAGTCACACTTGCACCATGGCTCAAGGTTGCCTGCGTTGGTGCATGGAAGCCATTGTGTGCCAATGTAGGCGAAAGACAGGAGGTTTATTCATGAGCTCCTTCCGACAGATGTTGTACAGGAAGGGACATCTACCTGCACAAAACCTATAAATCCAGGGTATTTCCTCTTTCTCTGTGTGCTGCTGAATACGCATACGTAGAAAAAGTGAAAAAAAGAGGAGAAATGAAAACATTTCTCCTTGTAGCGCTTCCGGTGCGTCATGCTCTTGATGTACTTGCAGCATGATTGTTGCACCATGTTGGGCCGTATTTAATAAGTGCTACATCTAGGCATGCGTGTTACCTTGTAAAGCCCTGCACCACATTATACCTCCATCAGGTATAATGCATGCAGAGTGGACATTCACCGGCAACAAAGCATTGTAGGAGTGTGCAGTGAAATGTATGCAATTTCACTGCAACACTTCTAAGACGCCAATGTGTCAAAACCTGATGCCTGCCTCTTGGCAGGCATGAGAGTGATGCAGTGCCATAAGGATCAGCCTGCCCCATACCTTGCTGGAGTTGCGTAATGCTTGCAACACAACTCCAGCAATGAGCGACCTTAGCACCAAAAGATATGTCAAGATTCCTGACGTATCTGTCATTCCTTGCAACATGGAGGGCTGTACAGTGCATACTGCGCATACATGGTGTTACAAGGAAGGTGCAGTGAAAAGTGTTGCAATGCTGTTTTTTCGCAGCAATGCATTACTTTTTATGAATGAGGCCCAAGAATTAGCCCTATCTTGTGGATGTGGCGGATTCCTGCCCTTTTTTTGTCGCAGGGAAGTGCAGCAACATATTCTTGCAGCACTGTCCAGCTCAAAAACCTCTAAAATAAGGCCCCAAGTGTTTGCACTAATTTTAAGACCAGCTATTTTCTGCTCTTAAACATCTTCTTGGACTTAGCAACAGTTTTGGGGGTTATCGACGTAAGGGAATTTCATTTTAAATATCACGAAGTGTGGTTAGCAGCAGTTTTTTTCACGGGAATGCCTACCTTGCATCTCATTTTCGTTAAGTCTCGCTAACATAAGTGGTGATCCTGAAAATGCACGTTTACGGTGTCAAAGGGCCGCTAACTGCAGTTAGTGGCTTTTTGTAAATAAGGTGTAAAAAAGCCATTGTAACATCAGAAAATTGACGCTACAGCGGCATTAAGTTCTTGTAAATAAGCGTCTCTGTTTGGGTTGGCAGCTTGTCTGCAATTCCCAGTGCTTTGAGTACATAGATCACTCCTCCTGAAAAAACCTGCTCTTACATCGCCAGGTACACATCTTCTCCTTCTCAGCAGGCAGGCTTCTAAGCACTTCAAGCAGACCCTCAGTTTATCCTGCAGAATGTGTGGACTTCAGGGACCATTTCACTCCCCTATTCCAATTTTTGGAGAAAAGTAACGATTTATATACATTCCCAAACCGCTCATGTGGAAAAAATGGCTCAATCACTTGTTCAGTGCAATTCTGAAAGTCTGTTAAGTCACCAGTAAAGTTCGCCGGCCTCCACTGATAAGTTTTGTCATACGTAGAGAAAACTGTTTTACTTTGCAGCTGCATTCAAGATTGGACATCTGTTAACATCATAGGATACAAGACAAAACAAATTAAACCCATCAGTGCAGTGAAGAGGTGTTTTGTAAGGCTTGAAACATTTTGCTATACAAAGAAATACGTGAAACTTTCTTCACAAGGGTTTTTCTCAGGCGATGCTATTCCATTATGCGTTGTTGACATTCGTTCAATGAAAGATAGGTCTCCTGAAACATCTGTAAAAATGTGTTTTATAATGTACTCAAACATCATTAGCAGTCCTAAGCCAAATATTAAACGCTCTGCAAGCAAACTAGTTACAAAACATTTTTTTTGTTTCAAAAAAGTCGCAGGAGCATATCTAATTTACAGTTTGCAGCCTACAAAATAAAGTGTTTTCCTTTCATATTTATCATGGCAGACTTCCACAGATCGCTTAGAGTTTTTCTCAGCTGCCAAATTTGGTTGCAAGATTGGAATAACATAAATACAGACTTGAATAGAGGCGATCAATGCTGCTGGGTTAGTGTTTGTGGACACCAAAGATTTGTTTAAATGTTTCCGAATTATTGTTATAAGTGAAACGACAGCATGGTCTTGTGGAGATAATTTTATTGGAAAATTTATAGTATCAGAGAGACGTCACGCATGCACCATAGGAGAACATTGTACAACGCACAGTTGACAGACATATTTCTCACGCTTTTTATTGGTCACACTTGATGTAATGTAAACCACAGAGAAGAGTAATTCACCAGGACAGGTTTTAAACTGCTGTGTACTGCAACAGTAATGAAAAGATATATGACAATTTTCAATCCCTGCAGGCTGATTTATTAGCAGGGACACAAGAGTGCCCATGCTGGAACATTCACTCTAAGAAACACTGCATTAAACACTTTTTTATCAAGCAGGCAGGCCAAAAGAAAGGACAAATATGTTATACAGAACTACTGTGTAGTTAGATGGAAAGTCACTATAAGAGAACATGATATCACTATAAGGGGCAGATTTACAAATTTTTGACGTAACCAAATTTGCTGTGTTACACAAGGGGGAATACAGAGAGCAAAGTCATATCTGGTACGATGGTCTTCTGCTGCTGTCGCTGCCATCCTCTTTATTGTTGCTCTACTTAGCTGCATAGTGGTAACAAACAGGGCCTTACACTTTTGAGCAAGTTTACTATATTTGTGCCAATGACAAACTGCGAGTTAATAGTAAGTTTATGGCTGCGGAGACTCTGCAGTCGAGGCAAGAATATCGCACCGATAGGCCTGTCTCTTTTTATGTAGGTTAAATTTACCTTTGTGAATCAGACCCAAAGACTCGCACTACCAAACACGAGGGGAGTGTGCTCTCAAGAAGGAGTTAATTTTTAACGCAAAGCCTAGTCTGGATATCCAAGTAGATGGGGATTTGCTCAAATCTAAGGGTAGTTGTGTTTATACATCTAAATAGCACCCCTTGACCAAAAAGCATCGCACACTGACACAAAGCAGCACAAAGAACTTTTTAACCTGACAAAAAAACCTTTTGCACTGGAAACATCAATTTGTCACTTTGTGATGGTGCAACCCCTTAGTAAATATGGGTCTAGCTGTTTCACATTGTATGATGATGAAATCCCAGGTGTGCAAAACATAAGATCAGACATACTCAGACTCACTTTAATGTTTTTAATGTCCCCGTAGGGTAGGAAACACTTAATGGTACATTGATGTGCCATCATATATACAGTAAAGGTAAAAGCATATGCAAATGTGCACTCTAATTGCAATCAATCAATCAGGATTTATAGAGCGCCGAAAATCCTCCTTGGGGTCTCAAGGCGCTGGGGGTTGTTAGCTGCTTTGTGGTGATCTGTTTGTTTAAACAGCCAGGTTTTGAGTAACTTTCTGAATTTCTAGAGCAATGAGGTAGTCCTGAGTTTCAGGGGAAGGTCATTCCAAGCTTTGGCTGCCTATTGAGGGAAAGAGCATCCCCTGCTGCTGCTTCAGCGATCCTGGGGCTATCCGCAAAGAAGAAGGAGTGTGATTGGTTGGTGAAAAGTGATGCATTTGTTGATATATGCTGGTCCTTTATTGTGCAGGGCTTTGTAAGTGTGGGTCAGCATCTTAAACTTGATTTTTTTCTGGATCAGGAGTCAGTGTAGCTTTCTGAGGTGTTGGCTGATGTGGGTCTATCTGGGGAGGTCAAGGATGAGTTTTGTATTGTCTAACCACAAAGAATTGGTCCACTGATGATTACATAGGACTAAGCAGGCCTGCGTTTCCAGTAAATAGAGGTCACGCCACAGAAGGTATTGCCATTCTGTTAAGCACTAGTCTAAACTGGTCATATAAAGAGTTTCACCATGCCTCCAACTTAATTCAAGCAATTAAGCTAAACCACAAGTATGACCAAAGCAATTTGGATTCCTTGCTGATTGTAAATGCATATATCCCCCCTGATAGATATTATTCCTTCCTATTAAATGATTTATTTGCTTTTATTTCCTCTACTTTGGAGAGGGAAAACTGTAGTTTCCTCATATTAGTGGGAGATTTGAATGCTAAAGTTTAATCATATAGCATAAAGATATTTGCTAATTCTGTAAAAAATGAGGCCCTAAATATCCCCAAGGCCCAATTCCCGACTCAATGCAGGACTGACAAGAGAGGAACTCAACTACTTGAAGGTTTGAGAAACTTAAATCTTATGATTGTTAATGGAAGGCTAGAAAAAATACTCCAGCAAACTATACCCATAAGGCCCCATCCGGGAGATCCGTCATAGACTATATAATTACTTTGGCAGATTTTTTCTGTAAACTTAGAAATATGGAGGTCATGGGAAATGCTCTTAGTGATCACATGTTGATTTGTTATAATTTTGAATTTAGTTACGCTAAGGTAGATCCCTGGAATTTCAAAGGTAGTATAGTTGGGTTTAATGCGTCTAATAGTAGAATCTACTGGAATTCTCAAGCTTCCACGAAATTAAAAGCAGCTTTAATGGTTCTAATTAGGGACCAACAGCAATTTTTGATGGGTGATTACGATCCTTCCCAATTGGATTTATTTGAAGTTTATTCCCACAATTTAGGTGCCTTGGTCAAATCTTGTAAACTTTCGCAAGCTTCAATAAAACGAAGAATCCATTTTCATCCATTATTAAAATTAAACAGGGAAATAAATAAACTAGTGAGAGCCCAGTTTTTGATTTTTTCTCATGAATAAAGTAACCTATTATATCTACTTAAGAGGCAGCGACAAAGGAAAAAACGCCCTCTAAGGCGAACAAAAAAAGATGGAGTATGGGTGCAATTAAAAGAGGCTGCATCAAAAAATCATGCCAAAAGATATTGGAAAATAATCGTTGATTGCTGTGGCACAAGAGTAAATTCGCTTCCAATCCCCATTACAGAAAAGAAGAGGAAAGTTCATTTATTAGAACTATACTCTGCCAATCATAATTCTACTAACTCAACCCTTGCGACATCTGGTAAGCTTTTAACTCCTGAATCTAACCATGCATATGTAATCAATGATGTAGTCGGAGCAATCAAAAAAACTAGGGGGCATATTACCAAGCAATAGCGATAATTATCGCTATTGCTTGGTTAGAGACAAAAATGTATCGGCGACCTGCGACGATTTTTATTGCAGATAAACCTTGGTATTACCAAGGTTTATCGCAAATGCGATATAAAACGGCTGTAATGCATGAATATCGCTGAAAAGTCAGCGATATTCATGCATTACCGAGCTAATGCTCTTAGCCATGTTATCCACCTCCCATTGGATAACATGGCTAAGAACTGCTCAGGGCAGGTGTTAGCTTTTGGAGATATTCGCGCTTAGCGCAAATATCTCCAAAAGTTGGTAATAGGAGATAGCGATGTTAGCGACTGTTTCCAGTCACTAACATTTTGGCACGCCTACTTTGCATGTCATTAGTGATACATTTCTCTGACATGCAAAGTAGGGCCCAAGATGGTCGCTATCTCCTACTAGCTGTCGCTAACTGGTGTTAACAACAGCTAGGTAATAGGGAGATAATTTTATCTCCGCTTTCTTGGCTTTTAAAACCAAAAAAGCGGAGATAAACCCCCTTGATAATATGCCCCGTGATCCTCTGGAGCGATGGGTCCCGACGAAATTCCCATGACAATAATCAGGAAAGAACCACTTCTGTGGGCTACCCATCTAACTCCCCTGTTTAATCAGTGCTACTCTCAGGGAAAAACTCCCCCATCGTGGTCTGGAAGTATTCTAGTCCCCCTATATAAAAAGGGCTCTAGAACACACCCTGGTAACTACCGGCAAATAGCCCTATTGGATGCTGTGGGAAAAACTTCGCCCGTAGCATCCTTGATCATCTTACCGAATGGGTGGAGGAGAAGAAGGTTCTCCCTCTAGTGCAAGCAGGTTTCTGGAAAAATCATTCCACCTTAGATAACATCTTCAGGCTAAAATTAATAGAGGAGAAATATACATGTATCCGCAATTCAAATGTATATAGGGGGTTCATAGATTTCTCAATGGCATTTGATAAGATAGATGGCCCTTTACTATGGAGAGAGTTGCAAAAAATGGGTGTGCCCCATCCTCTGTTATTCCTAATTATTGCACTTCATTCGCAAACTTGATGCAGGATTCCTCTGGGTGGAAATCAAGGTCTATCTGAAGCTATCCCTACTGAAAATGGCTTGAAACAAGGTTGCTTGCTAGCGCCATTGCTGTTTTCTCTATATATAGCTGATTTACCTGATATTTTTAATTGCGCTGATGGAGACGCCCCAAAGTTAGGTAACCGGTCATTTGCATGCCTCCTTTACGCAGATGATATTGTACTAATGGACCTAACTCCGATTGGGTTGAACAGAAAGTTGATTTCCTTGCAGAACTATACAGTCGACCACTTCCTAAAAATAAATGTTTCAAAAAGCAAAATTTTTGTTCTGAAATGTACGAAAAATAGAAAATTATGTAATTTTAATTGGCACATAGGTCCTGAAAAATTGGAGTTTGTAGACTCATATCCTTATTTAGGGAAACTAATGGCAGGCAGCACAAAAAAAATTCCATTCTGAACACAGCGCATCTAAAGCAGTATCGCACGCCAACGGCTTGCATATCTTTTATAATGCTAGAGGATAGAAGGCATTTCGACATGCATTAATGGTTTATAAAGCAAAAATTCCATCAACGCTGCTTCATGCCATTAAATCCATCCCTGTCAAAGATTGGAATTTTTGGGACACACTCGAAGGTGAGATATTACGTAAATTATGTAATTTTAATACTTTAGTCCCAACGGCCGCTATTAGGCTGGAATTTGGCTTAATAAGCTCCTACATCCAAGGTTTAGCTAGGGTATTGTGTTGGGGATACCAGTTGAAAAATAGTGTGCAAGATTCATTAGGAGGGATCATGTGTCAATAAGTTTTCGGTGTTCGGGCAAACACTTATTCTTTTTATCATGATTTTTTATTTGCCAAAAAAACTTCTTGGTACAAGAAGATTTAGTGAATACTCTTCTTCCTTCAGGATTTAAATCTCTTTTAAAAACCACTAGTGGTAAGATTAGTTTTAACAGGGACATTGAATTCTGTAATTCCAAAAAAAATTGGAGTTAATTTTATGGACAAACATACCAAAAACTTCTAAAAAATGTGTATACTGGAATTTACAACATGGAACCCGAAGGCTTCTCACACTTTGTCACTACCTTTAAATGATTTAACCGCACAGTGGTACCCAAATCTAAGTAATGGAAAAATCTGTAATCTTTGCAATTTGAGTGTTCAGACCTTGGATCACGTCTTGTTTGCATGTCCTGCATTGACTTTGTGCCGGCGTCGTTGGCTTCGGCCAATGTTCTCACAAAATGGTGTCAAAAATGTAACTTCTGCACACGACTTCTTATTTTGTCCAAAAAATGAAGCAGTGTGTTTTAAACTTTTTAATTATTTTAAAGAGTTCATGTGTATATTTTAGTCATGTTTTTGCCGCTGTTTGTTCAAAATGGAGTTGCTGTGTTTCTCATCCCTCTTCCTTCTGCTGCTACCTTAAACTCTCAGATAAAGTAAGATACTGGATTGTCTTTTTGCACATGTATTGCTGCTATTGCATTACTCTCTGGTTATGATAAGATATGCTTTATAAATTCCGTTTGCTGCTAAATTCAAATAATCTGCTGACGATGAATTTTGCATTTTACTTAGTATTTTAACTTTTATATTTATTGTCCCTAACACATTTTTTTGTACTTTTTAGGATATATTTTGTCATTCTATTCTGTCTTATGTCCATGGAACGAGTGTTACTATATTTACATTTTCATGTATTAATTTGTATGTATTTTATGTGAACCTCATATGAATTCCAAATCTTAATAAATATTTGAATTGAATTTTATTGTCTAAAGTCTGTTCAGAGGTGTGCAGTGATTTTTACATAGAGTGTATTCCCATAGTTCAGCCTGATGGTTAAAAGGGCCTGTTTTTTCATGGATAGCTTGTTATCCAAGATGATGCTGAGGTTGTGGGGGTGCGGGTGGGTCGTGTTTGGCTGAAAACCATGTGTCATTCTAAGTACACTGTGTAGCATCCAGTACTTTCAGTCAATTGAATGTAAAAAATAACACAAGCGTAATAAGAAACTTGCCTGCAGATAAAGCCATTTATTTGATTACACCTAGACAACATATTTATGGTGCTTGTCAAAGATAATTAGGATTTCAGAATGCTTCTAAAGGGTCCTGAGGAAATAATTAACATAATACAACCCATGCTGAAATGTATGTCTTGCTTTTTATAACTCTTATACATTTTTCCGTAAAACAGATCTAATTCACGCAATATAATAAATGTATAATCTCAAGTAATGCCAATACAACTCACTGATTAAAATACATTTGACAAATAGGGACACCACCCTATTCGATACAGAACAAATAGTAAAACCAACTTAAACTGGAGAAATCAGATCAGTGTATTTATATATTACCTTATTTGGCTAGACAAATAGAAATCTTTGTTTAAAAGAACTGAAAAATTCACCCACCAATCTCTGCTTCTACTCCTCATCCTGAGTAGGGGTTCTTTCAGGGATGAGATGAAATCCTTGTTTCAACTTGCTTGTTTGAGAAAGGGGAGGGACCCTCATGTAGCTAAACTTGCCTAAGGTGGCCGCAAATACTTTATTGTTGTCTCCCTATGGAATGTTTAAAAACTCTGAGAGATAATGGGGAAAGCTATCCTCCACTTTACGGGCTTAAGTCTCTGACTTTCTTCGGACTAGGGTCTGATAGAACTAAACGTTCAAGTCCAGTTCCAACTACAAATGAAGAGTAGTTTTGGTAGAAATGGTGCATGCAAAGTACAATAAACTCAAAAGACTGTCTTGCAAGAGGTCAATTGTCATAGATTAGTTGAATCTCCTATGTCCGGTCAGACTTAGCTATTAGAGATTTCAAGCAGACTGACCAAGTAGCCCCCTTCTATGTTGTCCTTTCCCATTCTAAGTAGGGATCTGTACTAGATTGCTGACATCAGTACTGGTTTAGTATTCACACATTTTATGGCAAGACACTGAGGCTAACATTATGCAAATTTCCTTTAGATGATCTGCATATATAATTCAACCTACACGCTACCATTTTGAAAGTTGGAATGGGATAACACTCATTACTTTATGCCAGACCCTGGCAAACGGTCTAAACCAAACAGCAGACTTGTTATCAAGAAAGAAGTAACTTACCTAGGAAGAGACCCTACCTTGACAAGGTTTTCCAGCATCTCTTTGAGAAAAATGGATTATATGTCACAGACAGCATCTAAAATAGAAGGCCAACACACCTTTCCTTGTCCTGAAGAGGTCTGAGAGGATGAAACCCGTTGGCTACGATTCTATTTTGTTGTGAAGAAGAGTTCACATATAAAGAAAAATTGGAATAACACCTGCTGAATCAATGTCTTGTATAACATTGTGATGTTATCTGAGAAACTGTAATACAGAGTGCTGGACCAAATTGTTATTGTGCTATTTATTTTTATTTTTTTATCTTTGGAGGCTTAAGGGTATTGAGCCTCAGGTCCTATGCACCAAAGTAGTGAACGCCATACATGACCCCACTATAGTGATAAGTGCAGTTCTAATTACCTCATATCCTGTGTATTCGTTTTTTTATCAAATTTCCTTTATTTCCACCTCACATGGGCAACAATTGAAGAATATAGGACTTCAAGGAACATTCGGAAACACTATAAAGTCCCCCATGTGCAACCATCTTCCTTCTTTGTTGCTGCTGCTCACAAGATAAGTGGCTCTCATTTTTCCTTGGGATATGTGACAACCCACTGTAATTCAGTGTTAAGCAAGAGTTCAATGAATGTTTATATTCAAAAGACCCCTAGCGATGTAGGGAGAATGAAGCAAGGTAATGTTATGAGAGGCTTCAAAATGGCGGCAGGCAGAAAAGGTCAGCTGTCTAGTGTATCTTCCAGTCCCCAGGTGCACCCATAGGAATGTGCCAGAACGTTACCTCTGGAATCTTGCACTTCACCTGAGATTCCAGAGGATTAGGCAGCATATCTCGGGGCAACGCAAAATCTAGTCAGGGTTAGAGGCGTTGTGGCTGCGTCATTTACAGTTTGTTATCGTCCTGAGTTTTCCGGTGCTACAAATCCTGGAAAGGTCTTCAGCAGAAAAAAATTAAGACTGTTCCATTTATTTAATTTTTAAGTTGAGCCTGGCAAGTTGGTGAGCGCACATTAAGGGAAAAGCTGAATGTAGTCAAAGGGAACTTGCGAGGTTACATTGTGACACAAGTGCAAGTATTGCAACATTTCAGTCAAAAAATTCTTGTTATTACTGCGCTAGTGTTTTTTTTTTTAAACCTTTATTTAACAGTCTGGTATATCACATTACATGCAGATTGATCACATGCATACAAGTTACAGTTCCTCTATCTTCTGGCAGGTGAGGTTGTACCTCACAGCGGGCACGTCACTGATGGCATAGTGTTATATCTCAATACAGTATACAATGTACAGTGTATATCGGACCTTATCCTACAAAGGGCGAGTAAATCAGCAAAAAATATCTAAGCGTAATATATTTCGCAGTCTTCAGCACAATGTTTTGCTACCTGTTCATATTATTCATCAACACTCCTTGTGGTTCACACAATACTATAATTACAGAGAGTGATATCAGCAGTGAGCCCGCCATAGGCCATTATAGAGTACCTGGCTATCAGTGTATACGTCACACCAGGGTGTCAAAGGCTAGTGTTCGTGAGTCATCCCCCTTGCATCATCAGTATGTAATCCCATAGCAGTGTTCCACTCACACCCCACCGTCCTGGCTATCACTTTCCGATTCTCCCTGTTGTGTCGCCTTAGACAACCAGTATATTTGCAACGGACTCCAAATGTCTTTTGGCCTACAGCGTACAGGCAACAAGTCGGCATATATGTTATGTTGCTCCTGGCAGTATATCACATCATCCATCCATTCCTTGAATTTCAGAGCCCTTCCCCTCCCCCATCTGCATGCTACTCTCCTCTTCGCAAGCAATAATGCAATATCTGCAAATCTGCGGAAAGGTTTGGGTATGTCCATCGTGTATCCTAATAGCATGACCAGGGGGTCCAACGGTATTGCTCCTTCAGTCATGACCTGCAGCGCCTCATGGACCTGGGTCCAATATTCATGCACTCCCATGCAGTCCCACGCCAGGTGAAGAAATCCCGCTCCCTCCGCTCGACATCGGACGCACCTGTCGTTGTCCGCCAATTGAAACCTCAGTTTCCTAACCAGCGTGTAATAGAATCTCTGCACAAATTTATAATGTATGATTTTAAGCCTGCAACTAGATGATATGTTGGCTGTGATGTTACAGCAGTATTTCCACTGTTCGTCAGTGACGTCAGTGCCCAGCTCCAGACTCCATTGCCCTCGCGCGTGGCTATCGGGAGCCTCTCGCTGCGTTCTAATGGTATTTTATAGTTTCGACACTAGGTGCCGACCATCGGACACTAGCATAGCGTGCAGCGGCAAAACCACCCCCGGTTCATCTGGAAAGTGGGGCTTGTACTTCACGCAGCCCCTGTCGGAGTCTGATGTAGTAAAAGGTTTCTAAGGGAGAGGGTTGCACCCCTTGAAATATCTGGTCTTTAGTACGGAATGTACCCTTGAGGAACAGGTCCCCCCATGTGGCCAGCTTGATACGTTTGCACATTATCTGAAATCCTGTCTCCTGTAATAGGGACAGTTTTGGATGGTACGTGATTGGCATTGCCGGCGAGTAAAGCATCGGAGCGTCCAAAGCTTTTGCAACTCGTCTCCACGCATCTATCGTGCATGTTACCATGGTAGCCGTTGTCTCTACATCTCCAACCCTCCTCTGTATCATCCTGTTGAGCGGAAGGAGGTGCACAATCCATTCTTCCGCCACTACCTGTGGCATAAAAGGCGCGGGGTGTATCCAATGATATGCATATTGCGCCTGAGCGCTCATATAGTATATCTCGAAATCCGGGACATCAAACCCCCCTTTCTCATAAGGCTGTGGACCATTACAACTGTGGTTGTTTGCCCCCCCAGAATAATCTAAGGAGTTACGACCTCGGTCGTTTAAAGAAGTAGGCGCCGGGGTGGTAGGGGACATTCTGAAATAAGTAAAAAAAACGTGGGAGTACCACCATTTTCACCAGCGATGCTCTGCCTGCCATAGAAAGCGGCAGGGACATCCACCTTGTGACATTATCGGCTAGTTTGGAGATGGCCACTCCATAATTGAGTCTAATCGTCTCTTCTCTATTAAGCGATATCACTATGCCCAGATAGCGAAGATCAGTGTAACACCACTCCAAGGGGTAGTCCAGCTGAAATTTCTTGACAGCTCCCGTGAGTAGGAAGAATTACGATTTCTTCCAATTTATGTGCACTCCTGACATTCTCCCAAAAACAAGAAGCTCCCGCAAGAGTGGATTAAGATTCAACTGCGGGTGTTTTACATATAGCGTTATGTCGTCTGCATATAGCGACACCCCTATCTGCCGCTGAAAGCAATTGAACGCACTATTTTTATACAGCTGTCGAATCCGGCATGCCAGCAGCTCTATTGCTATGGCAAAGAGCAATGGGGAGAGAGGGCAGCCCTGTCTGGTACCCTCGTTATGGGCATCTGGGGGGACAGTATTCCGTTGACAATCACTCTAGCCACTGGCTTGGTGTAAAGCAATTTCACCCATGCAATAAATATTTTGGGAAACCCCATTCTACACAAAATAGCTATTAGGTATTTCCATTTCACCGAATCGAATGCTTTAGTGGCATCCAGAAAGACGGCAGCAACAGGGAGCTCAGGAGCTATGGTTGGGATCAATGAAAAAGCGTGCGAAGATTATGAGTAGTGGCCCGGCCCGGTACAAAGCCAGACTGGTCTGGAAGTACTATAGTGGTCATAATCAAAGACTACCGCGTTGCCAGCACCTTTGCCAATATTTTCGCGTCACAATTAAGCAGCGACAGGGGTCGGTAAGAGTCTGTATCTAGAGGGTCTTTACCAGGCTTCAGCAGAGAAGTAATCGCTACCTCCCTCATCGATCCCGGCAGCACTCCTACCTCCAACGACTCTTCGAACACCTCCTTAAGCACCGGAGCCATGGTGTCTATATAGCATTTATAGAACTCGGCAGGAAGCCCATCCAATCCCGCCGCCTTCCCATTGCTCAGGGACATTATTGCATCTCTTATTTTGTCAACCTCTAGAGGTCCTCCGAGAAACGCTATGTGACCATCGGTCAGCCAACATAAAGCAATATCGTTTAGAAAACTCCCGAAGTCCACCTTCCCCGCTTGCTGCGTGGAGTACAACTGTTCGTAGTGCTGCAGGAAAGCTTCTTGAATCCCTATCGTGTTTTGGCATCGCCTGCCCTCCTTTGTTTCAATATCGAGGATACTAGTACTGAAGCACTGGTGTCTCGTGATGGTGGCAAGTTTTTACCCGGCCGTTCCCCTTTGCAGTACTTCCTAGCCGTCCAGTATTTCCCCCTATATTTCACTTCTCTGGCTGCCTCCTCCTCAAATTCTGATAGCTTGTCTCTAAATTTCTGGCAGGGCTCTGAGTCGCCGCCTCTTATCATCTCTTTCTCTAGCTCCTTCAATTCTGTTTCCAATTTGGCTATGGTCCTCATGACATCCCGCAGTATCCCACAGCTTTTAGATATGGTAATCCCCCGAATTGTCACCTTAAATGCTTCCCATCTCATCTCCACACTGTTCACTGAGTCCTTATTCCTGGGGAAGAATGCCTCTATTTCATCTCCTAGCTCCGTCTTGAAAACAGGGTCCAATAGTACTGAAGGGAATAGTCTCCATGGGGGTCGCACCCTATTTAAATCTGGGATTGTCAGAGTAACCAGAACCGGACAGTGGTCCGAATAGGTCCTGGATAAATGCTCCACCTTTTGTAGTCCCATGCTAAGACCCTGTGATATAAAACAATAGTCCAGGCGTGCCCATGTCTGCGCATGCGCCGTGAAATGTGTGCCCTCTCTACGCTCGGGGTGTGTGAACCTCCAGCTATCCACCAAGCCAGCTTCCTCTAGTATACCCTGCAATGTGTCTCTCGCTTGCTTGTTATATTGACTACTCCCGTCTGACCTATCCGCCCCAGGCTTTAGAGCTACGTTAAAGTCACCACCCCATATGATGTGTGTGGCGTCTATCGCAAGAACATGTCCCCAGAGTGCCGTAGAAAACCCTGGAGTGTCAACATTGGGTGCATAACAGTTCACGATTACAACAGTGTCTGTACCAAGCCTACCCCACAGTATCACATATCGCCCTACGGGGTCCAGTTTCACCCCCAATTCTTGGAATATAAGTGACTTTTTGAGTAACACTGCAGTCCTCTAGCATACGACGAGTATGATGAAAATTTCCTAATGAGGGCCCAGCTACTAGCGAATTTAGTGTCCACCCGTGGGCGGAGATGCGTCTCCTGTAATAAAGCTATTTGCACCTTGTGCCTGTCCAAGTACGCCAATACATTTCTACACTTTCTTGCATCGTTAAGGCCCCTTACATTCCAGGATAAGACCGATATTTTATCCAGTGCATTGTCAGCCATTGTCAGTATTGCGAATCATCACATCCAACACACTCACGTGCTTAGCCCGCCGATCAGTCGCATCACATCTCAGCCTCTGTGTATTATGTAACTTCATTTGAATCCAATCTTCATCCCATTCATACCCCTTATCCCCTCCCCCTCCAATTTGACAGCTCTCAACTACGACGTGTCGCCACCACTCTGTCCCATCTCGTAGGTCTGTGAACAAGAATTGTACAAGCAATGCAGGCCATCTAACATAAGGTTTCGCAGTATTCCAACAACCAATCACCCAGCAGGGCCCTGCTATCCAGCATATGCAGATATGTATCAGAAAGCGAGGCACATTGCCACTAAAAGTTAAAGCTAAGCAAACAGTGCCTGCCACGGTATAAACTTGCCAGACTTCGCAACCCAAATGGACAACTGTAGATATAGCAGTCAAGAGGCCAAAAAGCAATGGAAAGTAGTTCCAAGGTTCCATTGCACTCTAACACGAGTGCACCCACCCTCCACCCACTGAAGCAGCCCCAACTTGCCAGTAACCCCATCCCCTCCCCCACCCTTAACAGTACCCAAACATCCCAACATTTGCATCAGTGGCAACAAGTGCAATGGGGTATACCCTTCGGGGTGCATCCTAGAAGTGCACAAAGCCACCCCCCCACACCTCGCCTTTGATCTCGATTTCTCACACTAGGCGCGGCCCAGGTAGTGGGGGGGTGCCTGGAATACATTACCACCATAGTCCAGTGCTCGTCCGGTGACCTCCATTAGCATATGAGATGTCCATCATTTAGGCCCCTTCAGTGGGCCCAAAGAGGCCACACAAGCGCCAGAACAAAATCTATGCCTGTAGTGTCCAGTGTCATTCGTCCTCATTGGCCGAGTGGAAGTCCTCTTCTCTGTCCTCACCATTACGCCGGCCCTCCGCACGTTCTCGCTTAAGTTGTTTCACAAAATCCTCCACCTCTTGCGGATTGGTAAAGAAATACTGTTTCGCTTGATGTGTCACTCTCAGTTTAGCTGGGTATAACAGTGCATAGTCGACCTGTAGCGTTCTAAGCTTCTTTTTGACGTCTATGAACTTATGCCTCTGCTCCTGCACCACAGGGGTGAAGTCCGGATAAATGGAGAAGTTGACCCCTTCACAGGATAGTGTGTGGTTGGTGCGAGCTGCCCTAAGAGCTGCATCGCGATCTCGATAATTTAGGAGTCGGGCGATGATGGGTCGTGGCGGAGCCCCAGCATTGGGCCTCGGTCCCAGTGACCGATGCTCTCTTTCAACAATAAATTGCTTGGAGAACGCCTCTGGGCCAATCGCCGCGATCAGTATCTTCTCCACGTAAGTCTCTATTCGCCCCGTATTGGTCGATTCCGGCACTCCTACCACGCGTATATTATTGCGACGACTTCTGGCTTCCAATTCTTAATTCTTCGCAGCTATGATCCTGAGCACATTGTCCATTCTCGCAATTTGCGTCGTGTGGGTGGAACGTATCATCATTTTCGGATATACGTTGCTCGGCTGCTGTAATACGTTCCTCATGGACATCCATTTGTGCACCACGGCGTCCATTCTCGATGACATCTTGTCTACTTTGTCCACTATAGTGGCGAACCCCTGCCTCATTTCTTACATCATCTGTTGGAAGTCAGAAGCGGCGGGGTGGGAGTCAGTTTCTGACACAACGAGGGCACGAGAGCTTCCCGCCTCTTGCGCGTTTCGCAGCCCCTTCTTGGCCGCCATCGAGTCAAACGATAACTTGGGTTGCTTATTGTCCGGTTTGCCCATGGTTAGTCATCCGCAGATATCCGAAGCAGTCAATAGTAGACGTTCGTTGCAGTAGGCAAGAAGCGGCCGGAGAATGTGATGACACACAAGCGCCACTCACCACAAGTACCCCTATATGCAGAGATGATGATTGGTCATGCAGCATGCAAGCAGCCCTACGCCAGTAATTGAGCACACAGGACGTAGTCCAAATCAGGGGATAGCCAGCAGGAAGTAGGGTGATCAATATCAGTGGCTGTCCCTCTTTCGCCCAGCTCCCCGAGGCAAGGAGGCAGACTGACAGCGCTGTATATAGCAAGTAGGCCCGACGTCGCTAATGTCACCTTCTTAACAGCAGGCACCTCCTGTGGTACCTGTAGGGGTTGGTAGAAACACCAGGACCAAGCCACAAGCAACGCTACAGTACCCAGTAGACAAAGTAGGCATAAATAGCGCCTCGCGTCGCCATTACCTCAACACGGCTTGGCAGCAAGGAGAAAAAAGAGAGAAAGAACCCACTAGGCATTCGGAGTGTCCACTGCAAGGGTTGCGGGTTCAAGGACAATGTCACCGCTCTCTGTAGGTAGCTCTCCCGGTCCGGTGCATACAGCGAATACCAGATGTGCCGGTGCGCTATGGGCTTCTGCGTGGGTGCAAGGAGCGGCCGATACAACAGTCAGCGACTATGTCCCCAATTTCGATGACCGGGTGCAGTGCAGTCAGCCTCTGCGAATTATTGGCCAATGAGCGAGGCCGGCCAGGGTTCCAAGCAGCCGTATCCTACTTTTAGCCGCCGCACGCAATGGCCGCCATCCCTCCCGGCCGTCAGTGCCCTGCCACCGCAGTGTTTCCTCCACGGCGGTATCAGCGGTGGATTACAACAGCATGCTGTGAGGCCCACTCGCCTCGTGGTGTGCCACGGACTCCCGTAGGCCTCCAGTCCCATCAGTGGCTCCAGCCGCCTCCAAGCCCCGTTCCGGTCAGATCTTCCGGCAGCTGTATCTTCGGATAGAGAGACTGTTTATTAACGAAATTTGCACCGAGGCTGCGCTAAGGTAGGCTCAGTCGATCAGCGTGGTCAGGACGAGCATAGGTGGTGGTTGTGCAGGATAAATATTGGATGTTAACTCCAGGCTGCAGGAGCCTCACATCAGCGCGGCCATACTGCTAGTGCTCCCTCTAGCGCCCCCTACTGCGCTATTGTTTTAAGGTGATTGAAACAGGAATATTGGCAGAGTTGTACATTGTGCCTCAACAGTGTATTCACCAGAGAGCTGTATTGAAACATTATAGTTGTAAATTAGATTTTCTTGTCAGAGCATTAGTGAAAGAAAGGTCATTTCACATTGCAGTTATAGAGAGTTTTATAGTAAAGAGTTTTTGGTTAAACAGACAGTATTAAAAGTGTAAGGTTCATGGTTACCCTCTAATACTTACCAGCAGCATAGTTCAATCCTAATATTGAGCAGCAGCAGGAAATTCATTAGTTCTGAAACAAAAGACATATCTACATTAAGATAATAATCCAACAAAATAAAGAGGTTAATATGCAAAGTACACAAAGGGTAAAAGGAGGTGATAATAGGAACGAGATGATTAGGAAGAGATTAAGAATAGGAATAGAAGGAGTAATGTATCTTTAACACTTGTGTTACAGTAACACCAAGTGAGTCAAAAGAAGTTTGAGAGAGCAGGACGAGAGCCAGAAGAAGGAGAAAACCTGGGGAAGACTTGGCAATCCTTCTCTGTCCCAAACACCTTTCCCCCGAGGATTTCTTGTTGTGCAAGTAAATATCTTGGCGAAAGAAAAGTCTTGGAGGGGGATTGGAACCTGACGCCACTCTACTCCCATGCAAGTGGGCCAAAAGGCTACCTGACAAGATACTAAGCGCTAGGGGCCAGATGTACGACCATTTTTGCATGCACCAACAGGTTTGCTAACCCGTTTGCGCATGCAAAAATGCCATGGTGTATGTACAAACCATATTTTGCGACTCGCAATTTTTTGCGACTCGCAAAATAGGGTTCTGTGACTCACTAATAGCATGCGCAACCCTATGTACAGATGTTTTTTGTCTGCAATTGCGGATGCAAAACACTCGCAAATTACCACCCTCTTCAAGAGGGTGGTAATGGGGTCGCAAAAGGGAAGGGGTCCCCAGGAGATCCTTTCCCCTTTGTAAATGCAGGGGGAAATATTTTTTAAGGACAGGCAGTGGTCCCAGGGGCCACTGCCTGCCCTTAAAAAATGAAATAAAAACGTTTCAATACTTTTTCTTAAATGAATCCCGTTTTCCTTTAAGGAAAACAGGCTGCATTTGAAAAAAATCCTGCCTTATTTAAAAGCAGTCCAAGACATGGTGGTCTGCTGAGCCCAGCAGGCCACCATACCTGAGAGGGCCTGCCATTCCCAATGGGGTCGCACATTGTGAGAGGCTCATTAATATTCATGAGAAGCTTTAGAAAGCACTAGTAGCACATATAAAACACAACCAGTGACTACTGGTAAAATACAGTACTTAGCAATATCACCCGCAACATAAGCGCATTGTGTCTGCATTACATTAGCATAATAAAAATGCATTATGCATAAACACCCTAAGTATAAACACCTTCGCATTAGCAACATAAACGCATCATGTCTGCATCACATTAGCATAAACACATTATGCAAAAGTAATGTTGGGTAAAACACATTTAGGGCCTTGCAGCCTACCAACATACAACTGACCCCTGGCCAACGGGCCTTTCTGTGGGGCTCAATTGCCCTCAGGGTGCGATCCTAGGGCTTTCCAAGTGCCCTTTTGCTGCTAATGCAGCCAAATCAAAGTGCGCAATGCACTGGGGGCTGGGGTGCACCTCACCCCTTTCTCTCCACTCAAAAGGGAATGTCCCCCATGTTGCAGCTGCCTGCGCTCCCACGTGCAGATGGAGAAATCACAATGGGCCCTCCAGTGCCTCCTGATCCCCACTCCGGGACTCTGAGAACCAAAGTGCCCCCTTTTTGGGGGTTCTTCCAGTGCCACTCAAAGGCACCTACAAGCCTGATTCCAGCCCCACTCACCAGGGCTTCTAGGCTGGGCCAAGAAATCGACACCACCAAGGTGCTCTGAGAGCCGCCCTCACCGGGGCTCCTCTGGTACAAAGATCAGCGGGCACCATCAAGGCTCCTCCTTATGCTCCCACTCACCATTCCTCGGGGGCTAGTCATGCTGCACATCACCGATGGTGCTGGCTCCTTTCTTGGGGTCTGAAGCATGAGCCTGCTTCACCCACCTGCAACCAGGCCCCATCTGGCTGCTGTCTGCTTCCTTTCGTGGAGGGGCCACTGAGGGGTAGGCTCCCACTGGGATGCAGACCCAGTGGCGTCTCTGCCACTGCTAGGCAACGCCTGACTTCCGGCAGCCCCACCTGCTGATGGGAGGCTGTGAGGCCAGAAAAGCCCACAATCTGCCTCTCCTGCAGGCCGGGCACGCCCTCAGTCAGGCTTTACTCCTGCCTGGCTTCCGGTTTCACCGCTCGCAGCGGCGACGGTAGCAGCTGCTCTTCTCAGCGGCTCCTCTTCTCTGCAGATGCAGGGTGGGCTCCCGCTTTCCAATAGGCATCAATGCGGGGTGGGCTCCCGCTCAAGAGGCACAAACTCGGGGTGGGCTCCTGCTTCTCAAAGAGCACAAAAATGCAGGTGGGCACCCTCTTCCCTCATTAATTGCGTGGGAATCACCACTTCGGTATTCCCTCTACATTCGTCGCAGCACAGAGCTGCAAATTGGAACAAAATGCTCCCCTCATCCTGGAGCATGCAAATAAAAGTGCAACGCTCAAAAGGCGCTGGGACCCCCAAGTTCAAGGGGGATAGGCTGGGCTCAGGCAGGCCAGCTCACAGTGCCCTCCAGCAGAGAGGCAGTCCCTCGTGGTGGTTCCTGCTGGGGCCCAGCAGCAACAGGTCACCAGGAAGCACATAAAGCACAACATTTACATGGGTTCACAGCCCCAATATTTATACTATATTTTCCTGTGTCCGCCCTTGGCATAGTGCTTGGGGAACCAGACTGAACTGGTTCTGGGATTTTTTGGAGCACTTTGTTTATAGGGCATCTCTTCCCCATTGTCAGGTGGAGGCTCAGTCATCAGACCACCACAGGGGTTGGAGCCAGCATTCACCCTGGCAGGCACAGACCTATTCAGGGTCAGGGGACTACTCCTCCCACTACTCCAAATGCAGATCTCCCATTCAGCCTAGCGCTGACTCACCATGCCCTCCCTAGAGCCACACACACCTCACCAGCCCATGTCACTCCAAAGCCAGACATGCAATCCACATCAGGCAGGCAGACACATAGCACACAGAAATGCCAACTTCTAAAAGTGGCATTTCTAAAATAGGTATAAAAAATCTGTGCACACCATTGCGCAGCATTTATTATTACCATTCCAGATATACCAAACACGACCACGCTGCTCCTCTCATATCAGGAATTACCACTGAAATACTTATCAGGGAATCCCCAATGTATTCCTATGAGAGGGCAGCCTTACAGCAGTGAGAAACCAAAATGGTGGTTTGTCACTACCAGGACATGTCACACACTTAAGGTACATGTCCAACCTTCTACCTGCAAGGCATCCTGCCCATAGGGCTAGCTATGGCATACCTTAGGGGTGACTGACATGCAGTAAAAGGGGGGTCACAGACGGGACATGCACTTTAAGTGCCATGTCACTGCGGCAGTAACACTGCGCTCACAGGTCCTGCAATGGCAGAGGCCTGAGACAGGTTTGAAAGACTACTTTGGTGGGTGGCGCAATCAGCGCTGCAAGCCCACCAGTAGCATTTAATTCAATTGCCCTGGGTATCTGAGATACCACTTTACAAGGGACTGACAGTTTAGACCAATCATTACCATATTTACCACAGAGAGCACACACACTTTACACTGGACAGCAGTGCTAAAGTGCCCAGTGTCCTAGAACCACCACCACCATGTCAGAAAAAAGGCTAGGAGGAAACCAACATGTTCGGAGATGACCCTGCAAAAAGGGCAATGTCTAACACAAACTCTTACATCGCAAGTCGTTTCAACGACTTGTTATAGGGGGCACACTGGTGTTAGATTTACAATCCGACACCTTCCCTGCTGTTGCATAAACTGGAGTAGGAATATTAAATAATACTATTCCTAAGTCTAACACGCCACCTACAGCAAGTCGTTGTAATGACTTGTGATGTAATGGTTTGCATTGAAACAACGTGGTTGTTGTAACGACCGCATTGTAATGGAATGAATGAAAATCATATTCGCAGTAAAGAGACATATGCCTTAGACTGCTCTGGCAGATTTGGCAGCTCTGAGTACACTCCCCTCTAGCAGTGGGGTGGCAACGCAGAGTGAATCCTATGACCTTCAAGGACACCACTCCACCCCTCCATTGCTAACCACTATGAGCCATTGCCACGACGGTGTAGAGAGTTGCGACCGCACCATACGCAAAAACAAAACAGAAGATAGACTTGCACAGTTCTATGGCAATAGAGAAAAAGCAGTGAGCAGGTGGTCACACATGACAGATACGTGCCGATCGCCATTTTAACACACTGCAACAATATAATGCAAATATTTACAACAGCTATTTTAGCTTGTTGATAATCATGTCAAATAGGGTGACAGTTAGGAAATTACAGTCGCTTCCATGCTGAACAGCTGATCACCTCAGATCCACATTCCTGATTCGGAAATATTTACTTCAGCTTTTATTTAACCTAAGAAGGGAAAAATACTTACAGACAGCTATTTACTGCTCTATCCCATAACCTACTATACAACCCAGAGGTAAATAAAAAGGAGAAAATAGAGCCACTAGCTAATAAAATCCTAAACAAAGTAACAGGGTCCCTAGATGACACCATACATAAAAAAACTAGAAACCTTTTCTAGGAAGGGATGGCCTGCTACAGGCACACACCAGCCTAAAGGTTCAGATGAGGCAAATATTTCCCCAGAAAAGAGGGCAACAGGAGGAACCCTAAAAAAGGGGTAAAAAAAGACAAAGACCACTAAAGGGGGATCCTCGCGCTTTTTCGGCAGTGACAAGAATGGTGCTTCTGCACTACATATTGGCAGGAAACAGGGCCTGAGATTCTCTTTCCTATTGACTGTGATGAGGACCTTGACCAGAAATTGAACATTCATGATCCTCCACGTTCGATACAGAGATCGAGGCGGTGGAAGTAAAGTGAATGGGAAGCTCTGACAATGCATGCAAGGTCTCAGGTTTTAAGATGTGCATTGTGGATCCGTTAGGGGATGATATGTTTGACCACCTCCTGATAAAGCACCCTCTATCCCCTGAGTGGACACCCTCACAACATGTTGCGGAATACATTTCTTTCTGGTTGAGTAAGGAAATTCCCAAAAAAGTAAGATCTAGGTTACGTTCCAATTGCCCACAACCCTCCTTTCCTGACAAGGTGGCAATGACCCCAGAACTAGCCCCAAGGTGGTAGCATTTAGAGCCAAGGGTGCTAAGGCCAAGGACTTGAATCCTGTCCAGATCACCTGCTCGACATCACAGGGCCACTAAAGAAAATCTTTGAAATGGCAGAAATAACCTTCCTTGTTGAGAAACCAATCGACCCTAAGGAGCAGCGCCAATGGGTCCAAAGGACCATTTTCCTTCTAGGAAATAAAAACACTGCCATTTCTAATGAGACAAGGGTTTTGTACTAAAGATAGAGCCCAAACTAGTAGAATTAGCTAACAAGGATGGGGGCCGCGGCTCCCAAGGCTCCTCTTCGGAGATGACTTTAGAAATAAGAGAAATTGCCAAATAGGAAGGGGTATTTAGCTCCATTCAAAAGCCCCAAAAGGACATGAAAACAGGTGTTACCAGATAGGGTTTTTGGCAGGGCTGGGAGAAGGCTGGGTCGGTTCCTGGGCCATGCCCGTGCCTCAACAAGACCCTCACTGGGCCGTGGCGCAAGATTCTCCCAAACAGCCTTCACCAACCACCAATTCTTCTACCCACAAAGACAGCAAAGCTGTGGAAGATCCTTCAGGGATGAAAGCAAACAGAGATGATTCTCCACAGGTAAGAATCTAGAATGACCTTTCAGATATCCCTATAAAGGTGGGAGGCAGACTATGCCAAATTTGTGTGAATTGGAACCTAGTGACACAGGATCCCTGGGTTCTGAACACAATCAAAGGTACAAGATAGAGTTTGTGAATACCCCTATCCAAATGAAAAGACAAACGGAAATCATGTTCTCAAAGGAGGGCAAGAAGCTAAAGGAATTGCTAGCCAAATGGGTAATGAGAGAGGGTTCAGAGTTAGGTTTCACCAGAGTATCTTCTTTGAGGGGAAGAAAAAAGTGTGTTACGACCAGTAATAAACCTAAAAGACCTGAACAAATGGGTAGTCTATCTTCATTTCAATATGGAAGGTATTCACCTTTTATGGTGCGTACTGAGAAAAAGGGACTGGCTGACAAGACTAGACCTAAAGGATGCACATTTGACTGTTCCAATCTGGGGTCTATATCAGAAATCTCTCCACTTTACTTGGGAGGGAAAACTTTGGGAGTTTTTCAGTCTTGCCTTCGGGCTGTTTTCCGCCCCATGGTGTTTCACCAAGGTCCTACGACCTGTAGCGGCCTGGTTCAGGGAAAGAGGAATAAGATTGATAATATACATCAACGATATCCTACTAATGGCTCAATCCAAAACGGTGGTCTCCCATAGGACAGACTTCATCAAGTGTATTAGAACACCTGGGGTTCATAATAAACAAGAAATAACCATACTTGGTGCTGAAACAGGAGACACAGTTCTTGAGGTTTATTGTAGACACAGTAAAAGCAAAATTAAAACTATCGGGAGGGAAGCTAAGGAAGCTTTGCAAATAATTGAGAAAAATATTGGGAAAAAGGAATTGCCCATAAGGTTTTTAGCAAGGACCCTTGGTCTCTTATCCTCCACGATCCAAGCAATTTTCCTAGTCCCCTTATACTATCGAGCCCTTCAAAGACTCAAGACAAAGACATTGAGAACATCACACTCGTACTCCTAGATGTTGTCTTTAGACCAAGACTCAAGGAAGGAACTCTTGTGGTGACTGAAGAATGCAGAGGTATGGAATGGGAGAAGAGCCAGAAATAATAATTGAATCAGATGCAAGTTTTGAAGGATGGAGTGCAGGACATGGCAACTCCTCAACATGGGGTCGCTGGGCAGATCAAGAAAAAGGATTGTACATTAATTGCTTAGAATTACTATCAGGTTAATTGCAATCTGTTGCTTCACCCACACATTGATGAAATGCAGTGTAATGCTGCGCATGGACAATGTATCAGCAATGAGGTATGTCAACATGTAGGGAGGACCTCACTCCAAAGGACTTACAGATATAGCAAGGGGTTTCTGGGGATATTGCTTGAGCAAAGGACTTTCCGTTGTAGCAGAACAAATTCCTGGTTTAAGCAATGGTGTGGCAGACTAGTTCTACAGGAATGTCAAGGACTCCAGCAACTGGAGGTTAGGCAGAGACATATTCCCAACTATCCAAGTGAACTGGGGTCCCTACAGGACAGCAGACCTCTTTACAGACAGGCTCAACACACAACTGAACAAACTCTTCAGCTGGAGACCGGACCCTCAATCTCAAGTGCTAGATGCATTCCTCCAATATTGGAACGGTTTAGCATCTTATGATTTCCCTCCACTTGCCATGCTACCATGAGTACTCTTACATGCACAGCGAAGCATAGAGACCCTTGTGGTAATAATACCCCTTTGGAGATCACAGACATGGTTTCCAATCATTCTAGAAATGACCATAGACTTCCCTATCCGAATACCGTCATTCAGGGAAATACACTTGGGCCCACAAGGAGAGTCACATCCCCTCATAGAACAAGGTCCACTGGTACTGATGAGCAGGAAGAATTCAGGCCTTTTGCTAGACGATTTCCAACTCATATCTGAATCATGGGCTCCTGGAACAAGTAAAGCATATCGACTGGCTTGGAAGAATTGGGTTAGTTGGTGTCTTCACGAAACTACGATCCTGTTTCATCTCATTTAGGACATGTGGCAAACTACCTATCTGAACTATTCATATCTGGCCTATGCAACAGAGCAATTAACGTTTACAGATCTTCTATACCGCTGGGCACTCATTGAACAATGGTGTATCTGTAGGACAGATCTTACTGACTAAGAAATTAATGAGACGTATAGGGGTACTAAACCCGCTGACTGCAGAATACACTGCTTTATGGAATGTCAAAGATGTCTTACACAATCTAGTTTGTTGGGGCGACAACTCAAATCTGTCTCTCAAGCGCATCTCTCATAAACATGCAGTGTTACTCTGCCTAGTGTCTTTTACAAAGACTTTGGACATAAAAGCCTTTTGATGTCACTAGCAGGGCCTATCAACCTGAGGGAGTATGCTTCTACCTCAAAAAGAGAAAAAAGACTATGTCATCTTCTGCTTTCTACCCTTTATTTCAACAGAATGAAAAACTTTGCCTTGTAAAATGCTTGAAAGTGTATGAAAGTGAAACAGAAAGTTTGAGAGGAAATGCAACACAACTGTTAATTTCCATAGATGGCCTCAGAAAGCAGTTTCTTCACCTACTCTAGCAAGATGGGTGAAAAGAGTTATGAGTGAGAGTGGTGTGGATGTCTCTATTTTCAGGGCGCACTCCCTTAGGGGTGCATCAGATTCCAAAGTTTTTATCTTGGACAGAAGTTTGCAAGATATTCCTAGAGCGGTAGACTGTTCGAATGAAAGTACGTTTAAAAACTGTTATTGCAGAACAATCATGAACGTGATGGTTAATGCGTTAACTGCACTTTGAATTTGCAGAATGCTAGCCTCCATGTCATGCCATAAAAGTTTGATTTTTACGGCCTGGTGGGCAGAAAATCTATTTTTTATTAACGAGATGGAGGCTAAGATTATCCCTCTACATAACATTTTTACTCATCCCAACAGCATTAAAGGTATTACCTACATTTTTTACTTTTTTGTTTCAGACTAATAACATTTCCCTGGTTGGGATTGCTAGCAGTGAACCGTTTTCAACAGAAGTTTAAGTTCACTTTGGAGTTATCTTGTTCACTGGTCCGGAAGAACGAAGATGGCTGCATGTTGGGGGACTTTACAGTGTCTTAGAATGTTCTTTGAAGATCTATTTTCTTCAATTGTTGCTGCTGTTAGCTGACAATAAAGGAGAATTGCATAATCAGCCTCGGTGTCTTTAATAAAATCCAGATTTTCTGCCCATCAGACTATAAAATCTACATTTCCTTTTGAGTTTTTTACATTTTGCATGCATGAAGAAATCTCATGAACGAGTACCTTAACAGGATCTACACAGACATAAATGTTTTGTACTTGGGTGAGGAGAGATATCTGATGGCCAAATGTGAGAGGAAGAACCCGTCAGAAATTGCCATTGTCACTACGGGGCATATCATCAAGGGCCTTATCTCCCCTTTTTTGGCTTTAAAAGCCAAAAAAGCGGAGATAAAACTATTGCCCTATTTACAAGGCGGTGCTAACATGCATTAGCGCATGTTAGCAGCCGTTTTCCCGACGCCTCGTTTCACATCTCTAATGAGATGCAAAGTAGGCGTTTCCTCCCAAAACAACACAGGAATCATCGCCAACTGCACTTCACCCTATTATCAAGCCGGCCCAGGATACCAATACCGACATGAAAATCTGCGCTAACCTCAATAATTAGCTATACATGTAATGGGAGGTGGATTCTATGGCTGAATCCACATCTCCCTATCATCAAGGTTTTCCCTATCGCTGCAGGAATATCGCTGAATTTTCAGGGGTATTCCTGCATTTTGCCTCTATTGCTGGAATATTTATCGCCTTGGAGAAACGCATTGTTAATAACGCGCTATCCAGGTGATAAATTCCAGTGATTGACAGCGATAAATGTAATAGCGCTAAGCTTGCTTTGCGATGTTTATCGCCGTTTGTAGTTAATGTGCCCCCACATTTGTATGTGAAATCTGAACAAAACCATTCTGATGAAAAGCACATTGAATAACCACTTTAATATTTAATTTTTTATCATGCGCATAATTCATCAGCCTCACCATAACCTGATGACCGCTCCTCTTGGTGCAGAATTATGTTACCCAGGTTTGATTTTCACTAACTTCTTTTGAGCCTGTTGTTTTAAGTTTTTAACAGAAAACCTCCCCCCACCACTCCTCCGCCCCCGCACCAATACCCTATTTTCAGACAGTTTTTTCCTTTTAAATTAGCTTTAGTTATGCATGGTTCCCTTGCTTTAATGCCCTCTTATAGGTTTCCTATTATGTTCTCCACTCCCATTACGTTGTTACCGCGGTTTAATAATGATTTAATCGTTTTTTTTATTGCAGGACGATGTTCCCTTTTCCTTCCTACAGTGATGCGTTCCTAGGCACGCTTGTACTCTTTCACTAAAGTGCCCTTCCTTTATCTTTTAATTATTTTTTCTTGTTTTTCTTGTTCACATCAACTGGCAGGTTCGTTGAAAATCCTTCCCGTTCTGGGTTTTGGAAAATGTATGTAGATTTTATAGTTCACTCTTAGTTTCCCGAAAATTACATTCACCTTCCTGATATGAATTGTAGTGGTGTATAATAGTCAGACCAAACCTTAGTTTCAACGAATTATGCAACAAATGGTTGGTCTCTTTGACTAGATATGAACTATATTATTTTATTATGTTAACTTTGCTTGCAAAATAATATGAGTCTTCTAACCTGTGTTCACTTGGATGAGATCCACAATGTGCCCCTTTTTGAGGAGGGACTGAAAGAACAATGTGATGTGGTCTGTTTTCTTCTCCTTTGACCATGATTTCCATTGTGAAATATCTAATCAGGCTGCTACCGTGACCAGACTTTAGAACCTTATCATCCCGGGGGCGTGGCTTGGCACCCGGCGTGGATGGCGGCTCCGACGTGGGCACTCCGCACCGGCCGGGGATATCAACAGCTCCCGCATCTCACCCGCACTCTGAAGCGGCGGAATGCAATTCCGGAAAGCGGAGGGAGCATCGCGGACTTGATTTCCGACCTCCCACGGCAGTTTCTGGTGCCTTTGTAGCGAAGGACTCGGCGGCCTCAGCTTCATGACGGCCGCGACCGCCATTTTGTACTCCTCACGTGCGTTTGGCGCACTGCCCTTCCACATCCATGCCGACCTCCTGCGCTGATTCTGGCATTTCACAGAGCTCATGGATGCCTTTAATGAATCTGCTGCAGTGACTCCCTGTATTGGATGTTTCCTTTTTGCTTTTTGCCAATTTGTTCTTCCTCACCTCAACGGTCACTCTCTACTCTACATCCTTATGTGAAGGCTACATGGCTTGACCAGTTGGACATTTTTCAGTGACTTTGTGATTTTTGCTACCTTCACGTCCTCTTGAAGTGGCTTTCTTAGGATATCCTAACTTTCCTCCTGCGTGCTCCTGCTGATTCTGCTGCCTTTCCGTTCACCTGTTGACTGTCACAAGATTGAGCGTTCCACGTGCTAGCCTTTCTTTCTGGAGGTGATAATCGTCTTATGGATAGGGGTACAACAGGTCGTGCTCCCAAGACTCCTCGATGCATCTTCATTAAAAATTCAAAAGTTTTTTCTGCGCTAGCTCATTTGGAAGCCTCTCAGGCATCTGTTGCCCTAATGTCGCAGTCCAGTGCGGATCACCATGTTCAGTCCTCAGGAAAGGGTACAACGAAACGCCTCAAAAAGGATCCTCCATCACCGTCGGGCTCTTCCTCAGCTGTATCTATGGAGCTGTTGTTGGAGGAGATACGCGCCCTTCGACCCTTCATGGAGGAAACCAATACCAAGTTACAGGTTTTAACTGACAATTGGTCACAGATGGATGCAAGAGTTACCACGGTGGAGCGCAGTGTTTCTTCTCTCCAGGAGTCATCCTCCAAGGTTGTGCACATGCAATCGCAGATTTCCTCTCTCCAGAAGCAGGTCGAGGAGCTTGAGAATCGTAATCGACGCAACAACCTGCGCATTTACGGCCTGGCGGAGAATTGTGAGGGTAGTGACCCCATTGCTTTCTTTAAGTCCTTCCTCCCTAAGCTCCTTCACTTACCAGAAAGTACTGTGCTTAACATCCAACGAGCGCACAGGATTGGCCGCATTTCTTCCTCTGCTTCTGCTTCTTCGAGACCAAGGGGCGTCATCATGTATTTCCTGGAATATACTGACCTTCTTAAAGTCCTCTCAGCAGCCAGAGCTTCTCCTCGCCTCACATGGTCAGGGTCCACCTTGTTCTTCGCGCAGGATTATGCAAGAGCTACAGCCACCCGTCGCAAGGCCTTCTTGGATAGGAGACCAGAACTTCGTTCCATTGGCGCCAGATACGGTCTTTTTCATCCTTGTCTTTTCATAGTCACTCATAACAACAAGACGACGACCTACGATGATCCTGTTCGCCTTCGGAGCTTCCTAAATTCTTGTCAAGCCTCTGACATGGACCTTTCCAGCTCTTCATCTGCCTTCCCTCCATGACTTACATAAGTTGCTGTTGATCTTGATTTGATTCGCATACTTCATGTTGTTTTTGTCATGCTCGTCATACTACCTTTTTCCTCATTTGACTTCCTTTGTTTTTTGCTCCCTCATATTTATATACTTATATTACCTGTTCATATGTATTGCAGCCCCTGTTCGGCATTGTATTTTCATTGTTCCGTTTCTTGATGTTTTCCTCCCCTCATATCTCTTGTTTTTTGTTTCCACAGAATCTACATTTCAATGTGTGCTGTTTCCCCGGCCTGGCGGCCTGCTCATACTGGACGTCTTGCCTCCCCCAGTTGGCGTTAACCCCCTCAGTTAGTTTTCTCGTCTGTGTGGTTCCATTCCTCCCCAGCTCCTCCTCCTTTTTGCCCTCTCCTTTTGCAGGTATGTTCTCCCCTTATTTCCTATTGTTTCTTGGTTCCCTTTTCCTCATATTTCCCTTCATGTATCTCAGCTTTCTTGTTTGTTTTGCGGGTATAACCTTTCTCTTTTCAAGTTGTAATTTTCTTATTTCTTCCTCTTTCCTTTTGTCACTTATTTTATATCTTCTATTATCTCTCCTCATGCTTTTTCTCCTTACAAGTTCTTTCTCTTCTGCTAATTCCTTCTTCCCTTCTCCTTTCCTCCTCTATATCGTTTCTTTTTCACCTACTTTTTCCTTCTTACTCCTGACTCTTTTTCCTATTGCTACATACGTCTTCTATGTGCATTGTTTTCTTCCTGTTCAATTCACTCTTCTTTTTCTTCCTCCACTTTTCACTACTTCTTTCTTCTCCCTTGATTTTCTCACTATTATTGATTTTTTTATGGGTTTCTTACATCACAAAATTATCGCTTTAATGTATAAACTATGTCTTTAAACATAACTTCTTGGAATGTTAAGGGTATCAATTCTCCAATTAAGCATCAACGCATTTTATCACATCTAGCTAAATTAAATGTTGACATTGCTTTCCTTCAGGAAACTCACCTTTCTGACACAGAATCTGCTAAACTTCAAAGAGGTTGGGTGGGTGAAGTTTTCTATTCAGAAGGTGATGGTAAGCGCAATGGTGTTGCTATTCTTGTTTGCAGGTCGCTTCCTTTTACTGTTATCTCCCAAGAATCAGATGCTAATGGTAGATGGACACATGTCAGATTATTACATAGAGGTGTTCCAATCTCTCTTCTTAATGTTTATGGCCCCACCAATGGCGAACCCCTTTTTTGGGCTGAGTTTTCTCCACGCATTACTCAATTTATGGATGATAATTTTATCCTTGCGGGAGACTGTAACCACCATCTTGATCCTTTTTTGGATAGGAAGTCTGTTGCCACTTACATTCCCACAAAATCACATAAACTTTTTACCCAAGCTATATCCCAACATAAGCTTGTTGACTCTTGGCGTTTATGTAACCCGACTTTACAAGAATTTACTTTTTATTCACCCTCTCACCGTTCACAGTCACGAATTGATTATATTTTTGTTTCCCATGATCTTGCTCAATCACTTACTGCGGCAGAAATTGGTCCGATACTACTCTCCGATCATGCCCCTGTGGTAGTTAGCCTTGGCGTTCTCCCTAAAGTAAATGGCCCCAGAAGATGGCGTTTTAATATTGCCCTCCTTTTAGATCCCAAGTTTTCCAATTCCTTCACCACCTTTTTTGATGATTTTTTTCTTTTTAATGATGTCCCACCTGTTTCAAAACATAATCTTTGGGATGCTTTTAAAGCAGCTGCACGCGACTTCATTATTAATTATGTCACTAAAAAACGCAAGACTGCTCGCCAATTTACTAATTCCCTCCTTCATGACATTAAGCGATTGGAACACGCCTATTTCACTTCACATTCCTCTGATAGTCTGACAGCTCTAGTCGCTGCTAAGCTCAAATTTAGCGAGAAGTCTACTGAAGATGCTTCTTTGTTTTTGCTAAAGTCAAGTGCCAAGTTTTATGGTGGTAGGAATAAAGCTGGCAAAATCCTTGCTAATTACTTAAAGGTTAAGCACAATAAGGTGAATATTGAATCGGTTTATGATACTACTGCATGCTTGCAACATAAGGATGCTGACATTCTTGCTACTTTTTCCCATTTCTACGAAACTTTATATACTTCTGACACTCAGTCTTCTCCACAGTCTCTCACTCATTTCTTCTCCACCATTCAAAAACCTACACTTTTTCCTCCTGATCTTTCCTCCTTAGAATCTGACATCTCACAGAAAGAATTACTCACTGCCCTCCACCGTCTTAAACTCAACAAAGCCCCTGGCCCAGATGGTTTCACTGTTGAGTTTTATCTCCATTTTTCCAAATTATTGATTCCAAAGCTCCACTCCCTTCTCAACTCTTTTGCTGAATTAGGTAATTCCTCAGGTACCTTTTCAGATGCTCACATTTGTTTAATACCTAAACCCGGAAAAGATGTCCAATATTGCAAAAATTATAGACCCATCTCCCTGGTCAATATCGATTATAAAATTTTTGCCAAATCATTAGCGATAAGAATGGATCATTTGCTCCCTGACCTCTTAGATGATGAACAATCAGGTTTTGTTAAAGGTCGTTACATTACTGATAATACTAGGCTATTATTTAACATACTAACAAAATCATCTCATCTCCAACATCCCCTTGCGGCGATAGCCCTGGACGCTGAGAAAGCGTTTGACAGGGTTGAATGGCCTTATCTCTTTCATACTCTTAGATGGTTCGGGTTTGGTCCTAAATTCACTTCCCTCATCTCACTATTATATTCTCATCCACGGGCTGCAGTCTATGCCAATGGCCAAATCTCTCCTTATTTTGAACTTGGTAGAGGTGTTCGCCAAGGATGTCCCCTCTCACCTTTTCTTTTCAACCTCGCCTTAGAACCCTTTTTGTCCAGATTACGACAAAATCCTAATATCCATGGCTTTCAAATCAAGGATCTTTCCATTAAACTTGCAGCATATGCTGATGATATTTTACTTTTTATTTCGAACCCTACGGTTTCCATCCCCGCTTTCTTGGAGGAAGTGCGGACTTATTCCTCAATTTCTGGTTACAAACTCAATCATGATAAATGCGAAATCCTTCCCTTGACCAAATTCACTTTTAAACCTGATTTCAGCGCCTCTAATTTTACCTGGAGCTCCTCCCATATTAAGTATTTGGGATTGCCTATTACCCCTTCCATTCCTGATACTGTTTCCCTTTGCCTTACGAAATGCATTCAGAAATTATCTGACCTCACAGCTAAATGGCACCCTCTTTACTTATCTTGGTGGGGTCGCTTAGATACTATTAAAATGATGCTTTCCCCTATTATCCTTTATACCCTCTCCAATATTCCCGTCTCTATTCCAGCTAAGTTTTTTAAGAAAATTAACTCAGTCCTGTCTTCCTTTTTATGGCATAATAATAAACCCAGAATGTCCCTTGCTAAACTTATTCACCCCGCTTCTGAAGGTGGTGCTAACTTTCCGGACTTCCTGGCTTATCACAAGGCTTTTTTATTGCGTCAATCTTCCTTCTGGCTACAGGATCCTGATTCCCCTTGCCCTCTGTGGACTAAGGTTGAACGCCTTTTTCTTTCCCCTTTCTCTTTTGCTGAGTATATTTCCTTTTCGCGCAAGCCTTCCGCAATTCCTACTCCTATTCATAAATTCACTCTTAAACTCCTCCTATCTTCTAATCCTCCCCCTCCTGTGAATATTGCTGACTTTCTTTCATCCACTATTTGGCATAATAAATATCTTCTACTCCGGGGTAAGCCCTTTTACTGGAAATCTTGGAGAACCAAAGGTTTACTTTGGATATCACAGTTATTTTCACAATCTACCTTTTTGCCTTTCCATACCCTTTGTTCCACTTTTGATTTGCCCCTCTCCTTTGCTCCCAAATATCTCCTCCTCAAAGCAACAGTCATGGAAACTTATAATAAGCTCTCCAACTCAATCTCCTCTCCCATCTCACCTGACCCCATCATCCGTCTTCATTCTATTTTACGCACCCTTCCTAAAGCCTCTGTCATTTATAAACACCTTCATTCACACACACTTCCCAGATCCAAATCCAAGGTGGAGGAATATTGGGAGAATGACTTTTCCGTATCATGGCCAATATCCCTTTGGGACAAGATTTGGATAAAGATTCGTAAAACCTCTAGGGCTGCATCTTTAACACAATCTATATTTTTTATATATAACCGCTTGCTTCACACTCCTTCCACTCTTCACAAGCGTTTTCCTACCACCTCAGATGCATGCTGGTCATGCTCTCTACCTAATGTCACCTTATTTCATATGTTATTCCTTTGCAGGAATGTACGTGCCTTCTGGTTACAAGTTTAGGCTCAAATTAATGTTATTTTTTCAATCAGTATTCCATTTTCCCCTACTCATATCTTTTTGGGTAGTCTCTCTCCTTGTTGGGACAAGACTGATCTCCATGTTCGCATTGTTGATTTATTACTGGCTGTTGCATTTCAACAAATTACTGTTAATTGGAAATCCTCCTCCACTATTACTTTCAAAGCATGGTGGTACAATGTTTGTCACAATCATGGACTAGATACTGCTTTTGTTTTTCCTGCCCAGTTGGCAGCTAAACGTGCTGATTTATGGCTTCCCGTTACGTTGTATTTAGATAAATGCATAGCTCGTTCCTTTCGTCCACAACCTGCTCAGCAGGAGGTATCCAAACCCCCTTGATGCCCTTTCTCATTCCTCATTCTTTGCTAAGATATTTTACTGCATTATTATAATTGTATTGCTATTATTGCATAATTATTATACCCTTTTTACTTACTTTTCTGCAACCCATGATGAGTTCATTCCGTTTCTGTTGCTCATTTAACGATGTAACGTATTTTGATTATTATTATTCCTGTGATCTCCCCTCCCTCCTTTCCCTTCCCTATTGTTTCTCCTCATGACTCTTTTTTCTTTCTTTTTTTCTCTTCTTTCCTTTATATTATATTTTGTATTCTTACCTTGTGATATTATCAAATAAATTTATTTTGAACTTAAAAAGAACCTTATCATCCCCAGTGTGGTGTTAATTAAGGTTATTGAAATATGGTGCCACCCATAGTGAGATTGATAATCTTGCATTGGTTTTATGGGATCTATTTTTGCTTTTACCAATGTGGTGACAAAGCCTGTAGACTTGCTGTTTTTTTTTAATGGCACCCCCTTCTATAGTCGGTAATATATGTGGGGGTTCTCCTGGTCTCAGTATTCAGGGCTCACTAGTGTTGTGAATTATTAGGAGGATGTCAGCATAGGTATTTCCATTTATCTAATTGTACATATTTGTAAATTAATGTGCAGTATTCAGTAGAGTGGCTATAATAATGTTGGGGCATATTACCAAGCAATAGCGATAATTATCGCTATTGCTCGGTTAGAGACAAAAATTTACCGCTGAGCTGCGGCGATTTTTACCGCAAATAGACCTTGGTATTACCAAGGTTTATCGCAAATGTGATAAAAATCGCCGCAATGCATGAATATCGCTGAAAAGTCAGCGATATTCATGCATTACCGAGCTAATGCTCTTAGCCATGTTATCCACCTCCCATTGGATAACATAGCTAAGAACTGCTAAGGGCAGGTGTTAGCTTTTGGAGATATTGGCACTTAGCGCGAATATCTCCAAAAGTTGGTAATAGGAGATAGCGATGTTAGCAACTGTTTTCAGTCGCTAACATCTTGGAACGCCCACTTTGCATGTCATTAGTGATAAATATCTCTGACATGCAAAGTGGGGCCCAAGATGGTCCCTATCTCCTACTAGCTGTCGCTAACTGGTGTTAGCGACAGCTAGGTAATAGGGAGATAATTTTATCTACGCTTTCTTGGCTTTTAAAGCCAAAAAAGCGGAGATAAACCCCCTTGATAATATGCCCCGTTCTTTTCTTTTTTACGAGAAAAAGCACTAACTGTTGTCACATGCCAGCAAGCAAGGGTGCCATTCAACATCACCAGATGTAAGTAGCCTTGGACTGCTCTACATCACTACCCTGAGAGAGTCAAGTGCTACAATGAGGGGAATGGTTCCCAGTAAAGTGAAGGTTGTGGACTTAATTCCCGTGGAAGGACTCACGTCCTTCGCAGCTAATTATATCACACTTTCTTACAGTGGGTTACTAAACATTTCTTTATTTATGCAGTTATATAAAGCACAAAGGTGACCCAAACGTTTTAGAGCACTTACCAGAGAACCAGCCGTTACTTCTTATTTTTTAAGGTACAGATATACTAAGGGCTAGATGTAGGTAAATCTAATTTACCGACTCATAAATACCGAATTTTACCGATTCTGTATTTATGAATCGGTAAATTAGAAGGAGGCAGATGTAGGTAATTTTTAAAACACAATTACTGAATCGGTAAATACAGAATCGGTATGTCCAATTGATTCCTATGGGCTTTGAAGCCCATAGGAATCAAAGGGAAATACTGATTCGGTATTTACCGAATCAGTAAATACCGAATCCTGGCAGGGGGAACTTTGACACCCTGTAGAACCCCAAGTGCAGGCTTGTGTGCCATGTGGCACACATACATGCCCTAAGGGCATGTCTGTGTGTCACATGGCATAGGTGTACATGCACAGATGTGCATGTACACCTGAAATCGGTATTTTACCACCCAATAGGATTGGGTGGTAAATACCGACTCCTAAAGGGCCTGTGGCACTCTGTGAAGTGCCACCTACATATTGATTTACAGAATCGGTAAATTTACCGAATCGATATTTTACCGATTCTGTATATTTACCGAATCGGTAAATTTACTGATTCTGTAAATCAGATGCCCCCTACATCTCAAAAGCCAAATACCGGTCGGTAACGGCCGAAATCGGCCGTTACCGACCGGTATTAGGGCTCCTACATCTGGCCCTAAATTTTGCACATAGAATTACAGGATGTTCAGAAAAGACCAAGATTTGAGCCTGGTTTCCAAGTTCCAGTCCTGCCAGCTCTAACCACTGGGGCACATTTGGAGACCTTTTTCCATTTCCTTGTTCTTGACCACAGTCCCTGACTCTCTCACTCACTTGACAGGGAGATGAAGAGCGCAGAGCAGGACAATGGATTTCTAGTATTTCTGAACTTATTTCATTATTTTTTATTTCCACTGCTATTTCTGCTTGGAATAAAGCTCTGTTTATACCACTCTTGAGAAAGTGCACTGCTGACCTTATCTGCCTGAGGGGTTATGGGCCCCATTTCTTCATTGCCCTTTCCATTGAAAATGCTGGAAAAGTTCATTAACAAACAGTTATTATGGTTATAGCTAGGTTTCACTGCAATCTTTAACTACAGAGAGCACTGACATTCAGTTTTGATGATTTGACAGTTCAAGAAGACCTGGGATTGTCATTATCCCTGGTTCTGCTAAACCTGTAAGCTACATTTGATACAGTTTTCCATGATAAATTAGTTGGACGCCTGGCCTGGTACTGAGCAATTTCATGCTTACAGCAGCAGTTACATGCAATATAGGTGCACACTTCTGTTCTGAATTACCATTGCATCTGGCTGTCCCACAGGGTTCTTCTTTAACCCCAACACTTTTTATCTTTTATGTTTATCAACCATCTCTGCTGATCCACCTTTTTCACTTCCGCTTTATCAGGTATGCAGATGTTTTTCCCATTTTATTGTTATTTGATTGTCATGCACCCCAAAAACTGTGTAAATTCTGTTGATGTATGAAAGCAGTTCTTACCTAGCTTGAGTTAAACATCTTAAAATGTAATTATGGGGCCAAATACGATGGTAGTTGGTCAGACCACCGCCTGCAATTTCGGCAGTCAGGAGACTGCCCAACAAGCAGGTGGCTGTCTGACCGCCATGTTACGATGTGACTTCCTTGTGGCTGTTGGAAAGTGCTCCTTATCTTGGTGGCTTTTGCTGTTGCCAAGGAAAAGGGCCAGAGCACCAGGCACCATGATAAGGAGCACCTCCTCCATGTCCATGTGCCATGCCCCATGTTGTGTATGGCACACAGTGCATGGAGGTGAGTGGGGCACTGCATGTGCTACCAGGGCCATTTTTCAGTTTGGGGGGCCCCATATTCGTTGTTGAGAGCCTTTTCATGATGGTCTTCCCACCATGAAAAGGCTGTTAAAAGGGATATTATAATCCCGATCGCAGTGCCTGCCTTGGTACCCCTGCTATGCAGAGATACGAATCTGGCCGCTGCCCCAACGGGATCACAGATTCTGTCCGAGGTGGTGACCTTCCCTTCAATCGTAGTGGGTCCGACCAGCAGAATTGTAATCCAGCGACTGGAACGAAGGACTATTGGTGGTCTAACCGCCACCGACAGCCTTTGATATGCAGTCTGACCGCCACCGTAATTGTCCCCTCTATTCCTGCACGTAGGCTGACAGTGCCCCAATTGAGTTGCTCTACAATTGGTGTTTGTGTGTTTCTGTCAGAGCTGCGACACTTTGGAAACAGCTACCTGTGTATTTGTTGTAACTCTGTACCAGATTTAGGAAAGACTCCAATCTCTTTAGGCTAGGACATGCTCATACCTTGTTTTCTGCTAGGGTTCTGTCAGCGTCAGGACACCTTCGAGGTAGCAGAGAGCTTTACAAAGCGTATTTACATTACTTTTTTTTACTTCAGGTCCCAATATTATTCTTGTGAATTAAGATTTCTTCACACTGTCTGCACTCCCATGAAACAATAACCCAAAGCAGCATTATAACAGAATAATATTCAATGACAATACCTCAATTATGATTTTCTGAGAGGGTAACAGTGGAGAGTTTGTACACAAATAACGCAATTGATATGCCACAATAACCGCGCAAAACACGTATAAATCTGCCAAACTAATTGTTTTCATAGCTTTTTAATTGCCAGTAATTAGCAAGCAAGTAACACATATACATATCAATTAAATAAATGAGGTTGGAGGTCTAGGCTTTCTTTAGATTCAATGCTGTAATGTTTAGGAGTCGTACATTTCTCTATGGTTGTTTTGACAAAGAAAGTTACCAACAACCCAGGGTAGAATTACCTACTTCCAAAGGTAGGTGCATCCGTTCGTTCTCCAGGACATGATTGGGCTAGGGCCCATGTGTATTTTAGTAGAATTTGATCACACTTCGAGACAAGAGGAGAAGGTAGTTCTTTTCCTTGAATCCACAAAATGGGACAATGTTGCCCATTCAAGTGGGACAAAAAATGGCTATTCAGTAAAAACATGAAGCATTATAGTCGTTAACAGAAACAGTGGAAGAATTTTTAGGAATGTGGGCAAAATTCGGTTTCACCTCTAAAGTAGTCCCATATTCAGAAATGAGGCAGTTTGGCCTTAAATTTGCTGTTATTTCATACCACTAGGTGGCACCCAAAGGTTGCTGCCACATCTTACTTTACAGAAGGATCTGTTCTAGTTGAGCCTTCATCAACACATTCCACAGATTTTTTGATCTGACCCTAGGATACATTACTAAATACACAGCTTCTTGCGGAGTGCTGCTTGCTCAATTAGGAAGGTGACATGTTTCCTAACAGAGACACTGTCATTGAGCACCTTTTCAATTTTTATATTCAAGAATGTCCACTTGTTTCAGCAGCAGCGGTGTCAATGCAGGCAGAGCTTCTGAAGAAGAAAAATAATATTGTACTGTATTTTATGCTCTTATTGTACTGTATGTTATGCTCGAACAGATCTCAGACCAGGCAGTGCTTAATGCGGATTGCTAACATCTTCCCAAATTAGTTACTAGTCTCTATAAGGAGAATCCTTGGAGAAAGGTTTCATCCACAAGTATAGATGCCCCAATTTAGGGCCAGATTATAATTTTGGAGCAGCAGCGACAGTGCAATGCCGTCCCCGCTGTGCCAAAGCTGCTCAAGCACTGCTCACAGTATTATGAGTTGCAAATGTGCAACTCGTAATGCGATCGGCGGTTCTTTGTTATTCCCATGGCAGTGCCTGGAAAACAGGCACTGCAATGAGAACAGCAGAAAAGTTCCAGTACAGCATGGACGTGGACGTCGGACATTTGTGGGGGTACAGATAGGGACACACACAACATGTGAATGTATCCCCATGGCGGGGTGACTCTTTGTTCCTGCACTGCATGGACTGCCATTAGAAGACTGGTGGTCCAGGAACTCGCAATATGCTGAGCTGGAGCCGCGAGCTTGAAGCTACGGCGTAGCCGGTACCGCGGAGCGCACAAAATCTTCCTTGTGGTGCCCGCCCTGTGCATGGACCCTACCGGAGCATTGCTACCGCCAAGCGTTTCAATGGCAAGTGTTCTTGTTGCTTTGTGCTGCATCCCACCTGCACCACTTGTGCCAAGCCGGCTCTGGTTTCTCCTGGTGGATCCTGCTGCTGGACCCACGCTTGAGAAGCATGAGGATGCTTGACGCAGCAGGCAACTGCCAATGAATCTTCTTTCACCACATTGCTGCACTGCTTACCTCATTATCACAACAAAATACACCTGGGGGTCACAGAAAAGGGTGGATCACAAAACCAATGCAACACAAAAGACACCAGTGAGTAAGCTCCGATAGTGAAATGCAGGCCAGACTAAGGCTCAAGAGCAAATGGAGAAATAGTTCCCATCAGAAGCCACACTGTACCGCCCTCTTTCTCATCATTTGGGTTCTCCTTACCCAGGAGACTGAACGGCCGGTCAGATGTTACCGTAACCGATATGTGTGAGATAAGGGGTGGTGTATAAAGTACAAAAAATTAATTAACGTGGCTACTGTAAAGGCAGTGTTGTGGTGGTAAGAGTGTTAAGTGAGGGAAAAATATAAAATTAGGTGATCGGGTGGACGAACAACATTTATTAGTGTCTCCCAATCCCTAATGTTTAAAAAGCAAGTGTGAGTGCGGGTTTCAAATAATCACCGTACTACATAGTGGTCGACATGTTTCTGCATTGTGTTGAACATAGTTTCAAATGCATTCTTCAGGACCGAAAATATAAAAACACTGCTACTTAGATTAAGGAATTAAGAACAATATCACCTGATCTTCAGGTACATACTCAACCGAATACTGTTGCATCGCACGATATTAGATCCACACAAAAAGACAAACAAAATACAAAAAAGAACATGAATGTGTCATATTCCCATGAATAATATACTGTGACGAATGGACATTCACATGTATAAAGACAAGCATTGCCAATTAGCAGACTCACCCAAATTTGATGGTTGAGAGGCTTCACCCCACCTGGCCACAGCGCAGGTATGAGGAGCACCGCTCTACAAAGAATTCACAAGTTACATCTTTAGAGCAATATATCAAAAGTTTAAAATGAGTTCACAAGGTGGCAAAAAGCTCGGTGTGTCCTTCACAATCCACATTAAAAAATGTGGAGCGTCCCACTAGTACTCAACTCCATCGATCCAAAAATGACAGACCAAGTCAGAGATAGCATGGTTATAGAGAGCTTAAGCGTTTTAAAGACTACGCTTGTCAGCGTGTTTGTTCACTAATCGATAAAAAATACCCCAAAAGTGTCAGCCTGACCGCCTCTAGGCCACGCGCTTTCGGTATAAATGATTAACGTTGGGGACTTCAGGCAGCCAAAATGTAGTGCACTGATCCTGCGCTATTTCTGGCGCGATCGATATCTATCATTATTATAGATGTTAGCGTATTTATTGCAATATTCGGGTAAGAGTACCCGTCAAACTAATTGCTTATAGACAGCGCGCTCGGCGTTTTTGAGAGCAGGCAGGGAGTACTTGAGCGCGATAGCTATACCAGCGCGTTTGTGCGCTGATCTTGATGGTAGCGCGATCGTTATCTAGCAGCGCTTTTTCAGTCAGGCAGCGTGCTCAGAATGGACTAGCGCTCGCTTACCTGTCCGTCGGTGTCTCCTGGCAGTCAGCTGTACTGCTTGGGGGGGCACCGACGTCTCTCCAAACAGGACTAATATGCACTTCCTCGTTGTGCATAGTGCAATGGCAATCACATGGTTTGGTCACGTGATCGCGGGCATGCTGGGAAATGTAGTCCCAACAGGGATTAGTGTAAAATATAGACTATCAAGCAGACAGATCTATGCACAAGTATATGTCTAGGGAATTCAAAAGAGTAATCTATAACCGAAGGGCGCTTAGAGGTAGAGCAAGAGAACTAGCGAAAACCCATGTGGTTAATTGATTTGAACTTCGTGTATTGTATTGAAAGTTCATAGGGACATCCAGGGAATGGGTTCATTAAGTCCCTCTTTATCACTGTTAAGACGGTATACCCACTTCTGTTCTATTTTGAACAGGAACCGGCTGATGTCAGTACAGGATAGGGGTATTTGCGGTTGTTCTAAAACAGTCCAACAGAAATCTTCAGGGCCATGTCCTTTTTCCAAAAAATGTGCGGTGAGACGGGTGGCTTGTTTTTTACACCGCACCGTGCTTTTGTGTTCCTGTAACCTTGTCCTGATTTTGCGGGTCGTCATACCGACGTATCGCAAAGAGCATGGGCAGGTTATCAAGTATATTAGATTACTGCTGTTGCAGTTGGTAAATCTCTTCTGTGTCCAAGGGCGATTGGTCCCGATATCGACCTCAGTGGATTTTCTGGTTTGGGGACAGACACTGCACGCCCCTCAAGGATGGTGTCCAGAAACTGGAGGTAAGTCCCACAACGTGCCAACTTGCCTAGGTTCTTTGTTGCGTGGGCGCGTGTGGACCAATTGATCTTTTAGATTTTGTCCTCTTTTGAAGGCAAAGATGGGTGGAGCGATGTCATCATTTCCAGTTTTCAGGATAGACCAATGCTTCTTTATGATTTTCTGTACCTGGTTTGAGCGTGTGTTAAATGTATTAACAAAGGCAATGTGATTTGTCTTGTCCTTTGGTGGCTGTATTTCCAATAGGGACTCCCTATTGTTGTTGGACGCCCTCTTTTTTGATTTCCGAATGATCTTTCTCGGGTAGTTATTTTCACTCAGTTGGGTTTCCAGGTTCTTAGAGTGAATTTCAAAGGCTTCTTTGCTGGAGCAGTTCCTTTGTACCCTTAGAAATTGGCCAAAGGGCAAATTGTCCCTCAGGGCTCGCGGATGACAACTGTCATACCTTAGTAGTGCATTTCTAGCCATCGGCTTCCGATAGAGTTCCGATTCAATTCAACAATAAAGAATTTAAAGAATCCATTCTTTTCAGTAAGTTAGAAAAGTTCAAGAAGGACTTAGCCAAATTCTCAATGGAACGTATATATCCATACACTAGTGACACATACACAGCACCAACATTCAACCGAGGTGGCAAGAAGGGTGGCTCCACGTATGGCACATCTAGTTCTGATGGAGCATCTAGTGATTCAGATACCTCACAACATGGATCTGCTGGTCAAACTTCCAGAGGCCGGGGTAATAGAAGAAACTGGAGAAATGGCAATCACTCTCAGAATGTTAACAATTTCCAACCTTGGTGGCCGGCCAATCCCTGGATGTTTGGACCTCAATGTCCCCCCCAAATGGGTGCTTTTGGCCCCCCTCCAATGCAACAGGGTCAAGGGTCGTTTCCTTTTTTAGGATTTGGCCAGAGACGAGGCAGGGGCAGGAGGAGACAAGGAAACACGACACCACAGGTGCACTGGAACACAGAAACTCCTCAACAATCGAGAATGGATCTCCGCAGCGGAAAGAAAGTCCCACAGGACACTGCAGGGACCAGCAATCAACAAGCCTTGTGATGAACCTCAGTTCACACACACTCTCTTCTACCGAAGAGCGGCTTTTGAACAAAGGCTTAGGGTTTGTGGCTACCCAGAAAGGGGACCCTTTTGTAGCCCAGATCGAACTGGCTAAGTTTTTCCGAAGAATAAGACTGCACTACTTCTTTTCTAAACCAGAACAAATAAGCACTGTCCCTGAAAACAACAATACGGGATTGAGAAAACCCTCCAATTTTAACCCACCTGCTGCGGTTCTACCTCCGAAGGTCTTGACCTTTGAAGCGGCAGTGGAAAATGACGTCAATCGCATTTATAAAACAGAGACTAGACCATTCATGAACCTTTCAAAGGACGAACAGCTTGCTCTACGTTCACTAACATCTAACGACAAGATCATTATTAAGCCAGCTGATAAAGGTGGAGCAACAGTCATCTTAGATACTGAGACATACCGGAATGAGTGCATCCGGCAACTTAGTGACCAGAAGTCATATCTCCCATTGAGAGAGGATCCCACAGAGAGATTGCTAACTAAAATCAGCAACCTGGTAGAAGAAGCAACTGGTGAAGGTTGGATAACGCCTCAAGAAGGACAGTATCTAATCACAAAACACCCTATAGTTCCGTACTTTTACTGTCTTCCAAAAGTGCACAAACCTCAGAGACCGCCACCTGGCAGGCCCATTATTTCTGGTATTGGCTCTGTTTTAGAACCATTATCAACTTTTGTTGATCATTTTTTGAACCCTATGGTCAAGGCCATGCCCACCTTTCTGCAGGACACAAAAGATGTCCTTAGACTACTACCAACAATACCATATGACGTCGGTACTGATATCCTGGTATCATTTGACGTAGAGTCTCTATATACGTCTATTCCACAAACTGAGACCCTAGAGGTAGTAGGTGCCTTACTGGAACAGAGTGATCATCAATCTATCACGCCCACGAGTTTCATTATGCAACTTGCCGAAATTGCGATGAAAGAGAACTATTTTCGCTTTGAGGATACCATCTACCTGCAGACGTCCGGGACCAGCATGGGCAGTGTTTTCGCGCCGAGCCTGGCGAACCTCTATGTTCATCATTTTGAACAGCAGGAGGTTCTGACGTCCACCAATCCATATCTTTCGTCATTACATATATGGAAACGATATATTGATGACATCCTGGTAGTGTGGCGAGGCACTGAAGAAGACCTACTACTATTCCATGGCTGGTTGAATAGTAAGAATGCCTACTTGAAGTTCACCATTGAACACAGTAGAACATCTTTAGCCTTTCTGGATCTGAGGCTACATGCAACCATCAATGGCATTGAATCGGAACTCTATCGGAAGCCGATGGCTAGAAATGCACTACTAAGGTATGACAGTTGTCATCCGCGAGCCCTGAGGGACAATTTGCCCTTTGGCCAATTTCTAAGGGTACAAAGGAACTGCTCCAGCAAAGAAGCCTTTGAAATTCACTCTAAGAACCTGGAAACCCAACTGAGTGAAAAGAACTACCCGAGAAAGATCATTCGGAAATCAAAAAAGAGGGCGTCCAACAACAATAGGGAGTCCCTATTGGAAATACAGCCACCAAAGGACAAGACAAATCGCATTGCCTTTGTTAATACATTTAACACACGCTCAAACCAGGTACAGAAAATCATAAAGAAGCATTGGTCTATCCTGAAAACTGGAAATGATGACATCGATCCACCCATCTTTGCCTTCAAAAGAGGACAAAATCTAAAAGATCGATTGGTCCACACGCGCCCACGCAACAAAGAACCTAGGCAAGTTGGCACGTTGTGGGACTTACCTCCAGTTTCTGGACACCATCCTTGCGGGGCGTGCAGTGTCTGTCCCCAAACCAGAAAATCCACTGAGGTCGATATCGGGACCAATCGCCCTTGGACACAGAAGAGATTTACCAACTGCAACAGCAGTAATCTAATATACTTGATAACCTGCCCATGCTCTTTGCGATACGTCGGTATGACGACCCGCAAAATCAGGACAAGGTTACAGGAACACAAAAGCACGGTGCGGTGTAAAAAACAAGCCACCCGTCTCACCGCACATTTTTTGGAAAAAGGACATGGTCCTGAAGATTTCTGTTGGACTGTTTTAGAACAACCGCAAATACCCCTATCCTGTACTGACATCAGCCGGTTCCTGTTCAAAATAGAACAGAAGTGGGTATACCGTCTTAACAGTGATAAAGAGGGACTTAATGAACCCATTCCCTGGATGTCCCTATGAACTTTCAATACAATACACGAAGTTCAAATCAATTAACCACATGGGTTTTCGCTAGTTCTCTTGCTCTACCTCTAAGCGCCCTTCGGTTATAGATTACTCTTTTGAATTCCCTAGACATATACTTGTGCATAGATCTGTCTGCTTGATAGTCTATATTTTACACTAATCCCTGTTGGGACTACATTTCCCAGCATGCCCGCGATCACGTGACCAAACCATGTGATTGCCATTGCACTATGCACAACGAGGAAGTGCATATTAGTCCTGTTTGGAGAGACGTCGGTGCCCCCCCAAGCAGTACAGCTGACTGCCAGGAGACACCGACGGACAGGTAAGCGAGCGCTAGTCCATTCTGAGCACGCTGCCTGACTGAAAAAGCGCTGCTAGATAACGATCGCGCTACCATCAAGATCAGCGCACAAACGCGCTGGTATAGCTATCGCGCTCAAGTACTCCCTGCCTGCTCTCAAAAACGCCGAGCGCGCTGTCTATAAGCAATTAGTTTGACGGGTACTCTTACCCGAATATTGCAATAAATACGCTAACATCTATAATAATGATAGATATCGATCGCGCCAGAAATAGCGCAGGATCAGTGCACTACATTTTGGCTGCCTGAAGTCCCCAACGTTAATCATTTATACCGAAAGCGCGTGGCCTAGAGGCGGTCAGGCTGACACTTTTGGGGTATTTTTTATCGATTAGTGAACAAACACGCTGACAAGCGTAGTCTTTAAAACGCTTAAGCTCTCTATAACCATGCTATCTCTGACTTGGTCTGTCATTTTTGGATCGATGGAGTTGAGTACTAGTGGGACGCTCCACATTTTTTAATGTGGATTGTGAAGGACACACCGAGCTTTTTGCCACCTTGTGAACTCATTTTAAACTTTTGATATATTGCTCTAAAGATGTAACTTGTGAATTCTTTGTAGAGCGGTGCTCCTCATACCTGCGCTGTGGCCAGGTGGGGTGAAGCCTCTCAACCATCAAATTTGGGTGAGTCTGCTAATTGGCAATGCTTGTCTTTATACATGTGAATGTCCATTCGTCACAGTATATTATTCATGGGAATATGACACATTCATGTTCTTTTTTGTATTTTGTTTGTCTTTTTGTGTGGATCTAATATCGTGCGATGCAACAGTATTCGGTTGAGTATGTACCTGAAGATCAGGTGATATTGTTCTTAATTCCTTAATCTAAGTAGCAGTGTTTTTATATTTTCGGTCCTGAAGAATGCATTTGAAACTATGTTCAACACAATGCAGAAACATGTCGACCACTATGTAGTACGGTGATTATTTGAAACCCACACTCACACTTGCTTTTTAAACCTTAGGGATTGGGAGACACTAATAAATGTTGTTCGTCCACCCGATCACCTAATTTTATATTTTTCCCTCACTTAACACTCTTACCACCACAACACTGCCTTTACAGTAGCCACGTTAATTAATTTTTTGTACTTTATACACCACCCCTTATCTCACACATATCGGTTACGGTAACATCTGACCGGCCGTTCAGTCTCCTGGGTAAGGAGAACCCAAATGATGAGAAAGAGGGCGGTACAGTGTGGCTTCTGATGGGAACTATTTCTCCATTTGCTCTTGAGCCTTAGTCTGGCCTGCATTTCACTATCGGAGCTTACTCACTGGTGTCTTTTGTGTTGCATTGGTTTTGTGATCCACCCTTTTCTGTGACCCCCAGGTGTATTTTGTTGTGATAATACTGTATTTTGGGGCATGCACCTGGTCGGTCGGTAAACTCGCCCTTAGACCCTACTCTCATTGTTTGTTGTGTACGTGCACTGCTTACCTCACCAGAGCCTGCTCTCCATCATCGATACAGACATACCTTGTGCTGCTTACAGGGGAATGCTTGCTGTGTTTTGAATGGCCTGAGAACCAGGGAACCGGTTTCCCTCAGCCCCTATTGAGTCTGCCTCTGTTCTTGTGGCTTAAAGTAGAGTGCCTTTTGATCTCCTCTTACCAAATTGAAAAGTTCATGAGGAGATCTGTGTGCAGCCAGGTAGTTAAATTGCAGCCACGTGCCAATGTTGCTTTCAAAAAGAGCCCTCAAGAAAGGTGAGATGGGGTGCATGAGGACAGAGAAAAAAGGAGGTGTGGTGTTTAACGTCCGACTGGGTGCCAGCTCTTGGCTAATGCAGTTTGACACTTGTAAGTAACTATTTTGCCGTGGCCTACTGGGGCAGGAGAAGAGATGTTAGTGCTCAGTCTTGAGGGTAAAGCCGGCTGAGTGCGGAAGCAACCATTGAGGTCTGTCATGCAGCTTTCTCTCTGCTGTGTGATCCCCCACCCCTGGCTCTGACTCACCCTTGGCCTTTATCCACCAACAGGCCTGGTGCTTAAACACTTTGCACCCATCTCTTCCCTACTCATTAAGATGACAGCTCAGAAGCCACGATCATACAGATTGATTCCTATAGGAGCATGTAAAGAAACTAAATCAAATCCCTTCAGAAATAAGCTGGCACACACATTGAAAGGTTTGAATTCAATCTTTTCCGCCCTACAAAAAGAGAAAACTCCATTAGTCACTAAGCATGATGCTCTCTCTTCTAAATGAAAGGCCTCCACTATCTCTATAATAGCTGAATCAAATTCCAGTCTCCCTCAATCTCCTGTTTAGCAGCAGTCGGCCTCAGATTCTGCTAATCTGGTGCTTGGTAAGCCTGATCATTTCTACAACAAGGACTTCAGATTACCGGACGTGGACCTAAACCTGAGAAGCCATTCCCCTATGATGGCCTGGTTCCTCTAGGACCCCATTTGGTCTGGAACAGGCTACTGGCTTAAATCACTTTAGTTGTTCCCCCTCAGAGCAATCATCTACAGCAATACACACCTCTGAAGCACCTGACATGGATATACCTGGGAAATTGTCCTGCAATCTTTTTGGCTAATACACACACATATCTGAGAATCTTATGTTCATATAAAGAATCTTGTCATCTGCTTTAGCTCATCCGGAAATGTCAGTGAATAAGAGAAAACATTTGGATATACAACTTGCAAGCTATGAGACTTTAGGGTCTAAATGAACGTACTGAATTTGCTTGTTACTTGTGAACCCTTTGTGGGCAATTTTGCTCTAGAGATCCTTCACTCGATGCTTTTAATAATAGCTTTTGTTGCAAATAGCTTTATTGAAAATAGCCTTTTTTAACAAAACATTGATAGAAATTTGTACAGAAAACACACATAATGTGCGCATTGAATCACACTACATTCTTACATAATATTTGGGAGAGTTACTACATCATGTAGTTCTGCATTCAATACAGAAGTCTGTCGTTCATGTCGCTGCTAGTTTATCTATACGTAATACGCCCAGCACGCTAAACACAACCCACCACTGAACGCGGAAGCGAGCGACCGGCAAAGAGAAGTTACTTGGACAAAGTTACACAGTAAGTGAAAAACAGTAAGCGAAGGGCTTTTCTTTATCGAGCGAGAGTAAAAGCTAGCTAACATCATGGCCAGATAAACACAACTCACCAACAACGTCGCAGCACCACGTGTTGGCAGCAGCTGACTAAAGCGCAACAATAGATATCCTCAAAAACGTATCGTCACTACTAGTTCTGACAAACCACGAAACAACGGACAAGTGATCTGTGAGTAGAATGCACTAATTGAAACATAATTCCTTTTTGCACAGATACTTTTCACACAGATTGTTTGTCGCATCACGCCACAATAACGTGAGTAAAGTTGGTTTTTACTTTATATGCGAACCGCATGTTTCACAACATCACTGTTAAAACTCACCATTAGAATACACAATGCTGCATGAACTCACATAGAATTAATATGATTGAAAAGGCTAAGTTGAATGTTAAGCATGTCCTGGTATTATAATGCATTTTCAATATTATTTACATAGACTGTACTCCCTGATGAAGAGCTGGTAAAGCCCGAAATGCATTGGAGAACAATTTAAAACTAACATGTGGAGATTTAACATGTAGTACAGTGGAATTTTAGGAATAATGTTAAAAAATAAGCATAAAAAATCAAATTGACGAATATAAATAAATGAATAAAATTCATGAACAAGAGAACAAGAATTTTGTTTGAAATGTATTGAAAACTTTATTGGTCTTACAAAGGAGTGCCCCAAAGGGGGTTGCAACCAAGACATTTGAAAGCACTCATAAATATTTGTTCACACGACGTCACTTCAGGACGGAAACGTCACCCCTGGGAGCAACCTAAAAACACACAAAATCCTCGTTGAAAATGGAAACCTTCACAAAAGGAAACAAGATATATACACTTTCTAAAAAAACTGGTTGTGCGCAAGCAATTCTTAAATTATCACTTCTGGATCATGGCCTGCAAGCGAGGGGCTTTAAGCACCAAAAGAGTATCTGCATTTTCCCTGCACTTCTAGGTTTTGATCAGGGGGCCCAAAGCGGTATACTGCAAATTAAGTTGTTGGTGGCTTCTAGTAAGATGAAGCACAATTAAGAAAGTACCACCTACTCACTAAAAAATCTTTTAGCCCTTCTGTTCCCAGCACTCCAGTGAAGGACACTTGTTCCAGTCTTGAGACTTTTCCTATTGTCAGACCTCATCACTGGTATATCTCAGGCTTGGAAGCTCTGGATATATCTGGCCAAACAAAGGGAAAATCCATGGCAAGAAAACAGGTTTTGCGAAAAAAGAACAAACGGAGAATCTCTAAGACAAATGCAAGAAGAATTTTTAAAGGGCAGGATCTCTAAAGTCCCACCGAGAGTCCAAGTAACTTTCAGAGCTAACTGTCTCATCCTCACCCCAAAGGAGGTTCAGATGTAAAAATGGACTACTGCTCAATAATAAATCTGCTAGCTAGCTGAGAAAATTTTACACCTGTAGTAAATCCAGGGTTCTCTGAAATCAAGTCCATGGACCTAAACCCTCAGGCAGAAACATTTTGTGTAGGTCTACAGGAGGTTAGGAATCCCTCATGGCCTAGTGAAACTGTTCATTGACTCCCCCATGTTTCTGCTGATACTTTTATGCTAGATTTTGTGATTTTATTTGACTCAGATATAATCATGAATTTTCTTTTTTTATTAACTTGTTTTGTAGAAATTAAAAACTTAAAGATGATACCAATTAATGACATTTCCCTGGTTTCACAAATGTATCTGCAACACTAATAACAGGTGTTCAGTTGGACTCAAAAACAATTACAAGTTTGATTCTTCAAAATATGGATTCACTTCCATGTAGAGGAATTGATGTAATTCCCGTATTTAGGGAAAATACAATGCCCAACTAGTGTCATGAGATCTGTAAACCCTCAACCTTGGAGCACAATGTATTCCCCTCAAAGAGCTATCTGCAGTTGACTTAAAAGCTCTACTCCTCTCTGTAGTAAATGGTGGGAGATGTGTAACACACTATAGGCCTTATGTCCCGGGTTCCCCCCTACCTCTGTAAAAGATGAGTGTATGAAGTGGAATTGGCTGGCCGGCTCACTCAATTGCGTCTGCACATCGGGGCATACACTTAATTTCCATAAATAACAATAACAATACAATACAATAACTTTATTTCGATACAGTACGTATCATAAAAGCGATACAACATCAGATAAAAAACAGTACAGAATACATAGTATAAATACCTTAGGGTTTAAAAAAATAAAAAGCAGTAAGAGCAAATGTGCAAATAAGGATATCATTCGGCATATATACACCAGTTTGAGATACAATTTGTCAAGGGGCACTTTACTGGAGCAGCAGCTTCCTTGAGGTTCTTATGCGCCAAGCCCGACCTAGGAATTTTGCCATACAACATGCAAAGAACGGACGTGCATCTGAGCGCAATATACGTAGAGCTTCTAGGTGTGATCTTGTACCCAGGCTCTTACACAAGGGCTTTAGCCGTTTCGATCTTGGTGCTGCATAGATATTACACTCGAACAATAGGTGGGCGACAGACTCAACCCTTGTAACACAAAACGGGCAATACGGAAGCGTTTGGAGCGGAGGGTTCCAAGAGGAAGTACACAATCCTAAAGGGAGCACACCCACCCTAAATTTGATATACAGCGATCTGTCTCCAGAATTATGAATTAGATCCAGATAGGGTTCCCTGTAAGGGAGCTCCTTAACTAGCAAGAACTGGACGACAGATTTGCAATGGTTGGGATTGCACATTCTCTTATTGTTTACCCATAGCCAATACACCTTCTTTAGGAACTGTTTGGGAGGCGCAGTTTTGTTGACCCAGGCGTCTCCCAAACCCAGCTCATAGAGAAGGCGTTTGACTTCCCTAAACCAGGGTACCTTATTACAACCTGGAAGCGACAGGAGATCTTTTAGGGCATCAGCGTAGCTACATAGTTCAGGGACATTCCATATCTGAGACCAGAGTAGCAAGGGACGCAATTTTGCTTGCTCGCAGATTGGACGAGTGCCTGCATCTAGCAGGAGAGGGATTGTAGGAGTGCTGTGGGGTAGCCTCATCAGATCTTTGTGAAAGTTGTTTTCAAGATGGGCAAGGGTATCAACTCTCTGCAAACCCCATAGTTCTGCCCCGTACAGAGCTGCGCTTACAACCCTTGCTCTATAGATATCAATCAATGCCCCAATTGGTTTTAGAGATGAGGCTCGCTGTTCTTTGAGCAAAGCTCCTGTAGCCCTTTTGTGAGTCAGGAATACCTTCTGGTGGTGTGCTTTCCAGCTCATGGTATTGCTGAGACGTATTCCTAGGTAGTCAAATTCTTTGACTCTTTCAAGGGGGATAGAGTCTAAGACAGGAGGGGTAACGGATTTCTTGGGGGGGTTAAGGACAAGAAATTTTGTCTTGCCTATATTTATTGCTAGTCCCTTAGAGTCACAAAAGGATTTAAAGGTAGTGAGCAATTTCTGGATGCCCGCTGGTGATTTGGATATCAGAAGGGTGTCGTCCGCAAACAGGAGCGTTGGGACTTTTTTGCCCGCCAGGGTAGGTGCATCCGCAGGATGTTGCAGAAGATGCTCCACCACTCCGTTGACATAAAGAGAGAACAGAGTGGGGGCAAGCACGCACCCTTGGCGGACGCCCCTGTCTACTGGGATACGAGATGTTTTTTCTCCCTGGACACCCCATCTGATCTGGGCGAAATTGTCTTCATGGAATTTTTTGAGCAAGAACAGCAAGTAGGGGGGTAGGCCTAATCCATCGAGGACATTCCAAAGTAGTGCCCGTGGGACCAGGTCGAAGGCAGTACGCAAGTCTATAAAGACTAGATACAGACTGCCCCCTCCCAGCACCACTACTTTCCAGTATAACATTAGGAGACGTAATGTCTGCTCGATGGTGCCTGTCCCTGTTCTGAACCCTGCCTGGAAGTCGGACAGGATCTTTTCCTCGTCAACCCACTGGAGAATCCTGCCCAGTACCACCTTGCCTGCCACCTTTTGGGTTGAATCCAGCAAACTGATGGGGCGATAATTGGCTGGATCATCCCTGCTGCCTTTCTTAAAGATTGGCACAACTTCAGCGCCTCTCCAAGAGTCAGGAAAGGAGCCTCCCAGCAAAACCTAGTTTAAAAGTGTAGCAATTAATCTGCCCCATACTGCTGGGTAGGACTTCAAAAGGTCACCTGGGATCCCGTCGGGACCTGGAGCCTTGTTGGAAACAATACCACCAATTGCCCTTTCGACTTTCTGGCTGGTGAAAGGGTCGTCGATGACAAAAGGAGTAACTGTTAGGCTGGTCATGGAGCCTGGACGTAAGGGAGTTTCCCCCGGTGTGACAGAGTATAGTTTGGAGAAGTGGACAAACCAAACGTCGCCAGGAATGTTGCAGGTAATCTGCTGATCAATGGGCTTGTTTCTTGCTCTCAAAAGATCCCAAAACCCCTTTGAGTCCTTCCTGTTACTTGCTTCAGTTAGCTCACGCCAAAAGTGATATTCATAAGTTTCCTTCGCCTCAGTCACCGCTTTTTTGTAGGATTTCCTTGCGGATCTGATAGTGACTGGATCCCTGTTCTTTACTGCAGAGATAAGCTCCCCCTTCGCAGCTCTGCATTTGGCGGAATACCATTTATCTCTAACCTTGGGGATACCATTAGCTACAGACCTGACCTTAGGTTGAGGGATAACAAACAGTTCGCTCAGAGCTGCTATGGTCTCTGTAAATAATAATAACACGTTTGAACTGGATGAACATAAGGCATCAAGCCGGGGCTCCACCACAGACAAGATGGTCCCAGCTTGCATCAGTCTAGCCTCGTCTGCTTTGACTTTAGCCCACTTCAAACGCCTGCCACAGTTTGTCGGTGCAATATTATGGGATGATTTCCAAATATGAAGGGACTTGTCCTGTTTTTTCATCTGCCACGGGGAAGTGAGGTTTAAAGAAAGTGGGTTGTGGTCGCTGTCAGAAGACACAATAACCTCCATGTCTTGGTGAAGAGGCCAAAGGTTGTAGTTCAGCATGATAAAATCAATTCTGGAGGTGTGGCCCGTCCTATTATAAGTATGGGCACCTCCAGGATCCGATTTGGAACGACCATTCGTAGAACGCAAATTATGCTCCATGCAAAGTGCATTTATGTCTATCGCACTTTGCGTCCATTTTGGAATTGGATCGAGAGTCAGGATCGGGATTCCTCTTTTTGTGTCCTCATCGAAAGATTCCAAAATGTCCTCCTTTGCCAGTGGTTCAAAGCAACAATTGAAATCGCCTGCAAGGAGAACATAAGAGTCGATATTGCAAGCAGCTAGGTCGTTACTTAGGCCTGTCGATGGTAGATTTGATGACCCATTTCTAGCGCCTCTCAGGTACAGGTTGAAAACCTCTAACATCCTCCCCCCTTCGCAGTGGATTGAGATCCTCTGTAGGTCAGAAGATTTGGTGGGCCTATGGCTTACTTTTAGGCCCAGAGCAATGCTGACCCATATTAAAAGGCCACCAGACGGGCGCCCCTTGGATCCACTTTGCTGGAGAGCTGGAACAAAGTAGGTTGCAAAACCTACCCTATGTTTTGGTTCCTGAGCCCATGTTTCTTGGAGAATACAGATGTTATAGGGCTCTAAGAACGCATTCCATTCTGGATTATCAAGGTTACGAACAAGCCCTGCCACATTCCAGCTTACAATCTTTAGCAGCGGTACCTCTATGGGAGAATGAGCAACGGAGTGAGAAAGTTCGAATGCAGAGAACACAGCCCCTGAAGGAGGCCTATCTAGGGGCTCATTTTGAGGGTTATTAGGGGCCATAGTATCCTCCAGCGAATAGTTCGGTGCTGAGGTGGCCTGGGTGGAAGGCATGGGTGGGATATGTGAGGGAACCAACTGGACCTCCCTACCATATGGGCAAGAATCACCTGGAGCGATCAAATCAGCTGGAACTACCTTGCTCGGAATTATCAACCCACCCTCTGGGGGTGGGCTGCTTGGTGTTCTGGCCAGATCAAGAGGGAGGTCAGTAACTAAGGCTTCCTTACAGACGCAGGGAGATTCGCAGGGCCCTTCAGCTTGCAATGGTGGTACATTCCCCAGTGAATGGAATCCAGGGTGCCTGGAAAGTCAATCTACTTCCTCAAGGCCTCCAAATCTATTTGAAGTAGGGAAGCCGTTCCAGTGTGAATAGGGATCCACACGATTATTAGGGCGGCTTCTCCTAGATTGGTAGTTGACTAATGACCAATTATTTGATTGGTTGTATGTGGGGCGTGGAGGATAGAAAAAGGACAATGGCCTGGGGATAACAGAGGACCCTTCACTACAGGGCCACGAGCATATATGCTGCGCTGTGTGAGGGTCGTCAAATGTTACAACTATACAATCCCCAGGATTGGTTTTCCTCGTTGGGCCCACCCATGGGGTTCTGCGCACCATCAGGACTCTACTTCTACGACCATTGGGAATTGGTCTATTGACATTAAGCCAATGCATTATTTTATTTTTCAAGGACCAGTGATTCTCGTATTGGTCATTACAGATCTGTGGAACACCCGTCAGGACAACCACAAAGTCATTGGCCTCCGGTGGGAGGTCAATGTAACCCCCTCTAAAGTTGCTCTTTGCTGGAGGATCCTGGGTAGGCTGGTAGGCCGAATCGCCAGGATGTGGTTTGGGGGTAACTCCAGGTTTGGGATTGGCAGGGGGGTGTTTGGGGGCACGTTTGGAAGCCTTGGGGTTTGTAGTAGTTGGAATTTGATCCACAGTCACAGTCCTTGGTTTGGGGACCGGGCGTGCAGTAGGAATTGTGGGGAGAGGTTGATGGGCTTGTGGTGTTGGAACTAAAGGTGTTGAATTAGCGCCAGGAACATCCTTATTCTCAAGACTTCTCAGGCCGAGAGTGGCAAGAGCAATAATGCTCTTTTCCATCTCAAGTAAATTATTTTCGATCCGTGAGAGTCTGAGATCTAGGGGAGAGAGGAGTTTTTTTAGAGTTTCCCACACCAGATCTATGAATTCTCTATCGTTCTTGCCCAACCCGTCCACCTGCAAGCCCTCATCTTCTAAGATCAAGTTGGCTGGCTCAGCAGATGACCCAACCCCCTCCCCCTCCATTGCGGACTGTACCACAGGGACCTGAACACATTGGGTGATGGTAGTCGCGCCATCCGGCATTACCAAATCATGTGAGACCGCAATCTTCGCCTTCTTCCGAGAGTAAGCGGAACGAGAGCGATGCTTCCGCTTAGGTTGGGTTACACTAGGGGCATTAAATATCACCGGGGGTGGGAATTTAGTGGTAACATTCTGGGTGCAAGAAATGGCGGGTACACTCGCTTCGCTTGGTTTGGGTGGTTGAACGGAGGGCGGAGTAAGGGTGAGTGGGAGCGGAGTCGGATGGACCTCGACCTGTGTAACTATACATCGGGGAATGGTGGTTCGCTCTGGAGTGACCGCGACAGCTATAGGGCCTAGGGAGGATTTTTTAGAAGTAGCAATAACCTCCGATAATCTTCTAGCAGCGACCAACTCTAGGGATACCCGGGCTTGAAGTTTAGATATTTCCTGATCTATAGCAAAGTTGGTGCGGGTAATAAAGTCATCCATGGGGCCACTAATCGGATGACCACTTTTAGAGGCTTTGCTCCTGGTTATCCTAGAACACATACCTTGGGGAAAAGGAGGAAACCAGTGGGTAGTAAAAGTGAGAAGGTAAAGAGGTAGCGATAGTTTGTAGTCCTGAGTGAGAACTTGGTGTGATATGAAGGGCGAAAGAGGATGGGCCAGTCCAGTCCGCTCAGTCCTCGAACGGCCTCAAACGGCCCGCTCTTTGCCCGCTCTTCGCCCCGAGCTGCGTCCCGCGCTGCGGGAGTGTGCGTCTATTATATAGGGAGGGTGTTTGGGCGGGGGGCGGGCCAGCAGGGAGAGCGGACCGTCAGCTGTTTCCTGGTCTCGCAGGGACTCCTGGTTACTGGAGTCCCTGCACGCTCGCAGCCCCGCCTAGCCTCACGCCCAGCCACCTTAAGAAGCCTCCTCAGCGCCCGCTTTTCAAACCTGGCCAAAGCGGCACCCGCGGAGCGGGTGCGGCGAGATGTTGAGCCGGTTTGCAGGGTCCGTTTGGTATGACACACGCCGTCTGCTTCCTAGTGCCTCCGTAAAGAACAGGTGTCCCACAGATAGATGGAAGGGCGGGCCTTTATCCTCCAGCAATGGGCGGGGGCGGGCCAGCAGGGAGAGCGGACCGTCAGCTGTTTCCTGGTCTCGCAGGGACTCCTGGTTACTGGAGTCCCTGCACGCTCGCAGCCCCGCCTAGCCTCACGCCCAGCCGCCTTAAAAAGCCTCCTCAGCGCCCGCTTTTCAAACCTGCCCGAAGCGGCACCCGCAGAGTGGGTGCGGCGAGATGTTGAGCCGGTTTGCAGGGTCCGTTTGGTATGACACACGCCGTCTGCTTCCTAGTGCCTCCGTAAAGAACAGGTGTCCCACAGATAGATGGAAGGGCGGGCCTTTATCCTCCAGCAATGGGCGGGGGGCGGGCCAGCAGGGAGAGCGGACCGTCAGCTGTTTCCTGGTCTCGCAGGGACTCCTGGTTACTGGAGTCCCTGCACGCTCGCAGCCCCGCCTAGCCTCACGCCCAGCCGCCTTAAGAAGCCTCCTCAGCGCCCGCTTTTCAAACCTGCCCGAAGCGGCACCCGCAGAGCGGGTGCGGCGAGATGTTGAGCCGGTTTGCAGGGTCCGTTTGGTATGACACACGCCGTCTGCTTCCTAGTGCCTCCGTAAAGAACAGGTGTCCCACAGATAGATGGAAGGGCGGGCCTTTATCCTCCAGCAATGGGCGGGGGGCGGGCCAGCAGGGAGAGCGGACCGTCAGCTGTTTCCTGGTCTCGCAGGGACTCCTGGTTACTGGAGTCCCTGCACGCTCGCAGCCCCGCCTAGCCTCACGCCCAGCCGCCTTAAGAAGCCTCCTCAACGCCCGCTTTTCAAACCTGGCCAAAGAGGCACCCGCGGAGCGGGTGCGGCGAGATGTTGAGCCGGTTTGCAGGGTCCGTTTGGTATGACACACGCCGTCTGCTTCCTAGTGCCTCCGTAAAGAACAGGTGTCCCACAGATAGATGGAAGGGCGGGCCTTTATCCTCCAGCAATGGGCGGGGGGCGGGCCAGCAGGGAGAGCGGACCGTCAGCTGTTTCCTGGTCTCGCAGGGACTCCTGGTTACTGGAGTCCCTGCACGCTCGCAGCCCCGCCTAGCCTCACGCCCAGCCGCCTTAAGAAGCCTCCTCAGCGCCCGCTTTTCAAACCTGGCCAAAGCGGCACCCGCGGAGCGGGTGCGGCGAGATGTTGAGCCGGTTTGCAGGGTCCGTTTGGTATGACACACGCCGTCTGCTTCCTAGTGCCTCCGTAAAGAACAGGTGTCCCACAGATAGATGGAAGGGCGGGCCTTTATCCTCCAGCAATGGGCGGGGGGCGGGCCAGCAGGGAGAGCGGACCGTCAGCTGTTTCCTGGTCTCGCAGGGACTCCTGGTTACTGGAGTCCCTGCACGCTCGCAGCCCCGCCTAGCCTCACGCCCAGCCGCCTTAAGAAGCCTCCTCAGCGCCCGCTTTTCAAACCTGCCCGAAGCGGCACCCGCAGAGCGGGTGCGGCGAGATGTTGAGCCGGTTTGCAGGGTCCGTTTGGTATGACACACGCCGTCTGCTTCCTAGTGCCTCCGTAAAGAACAGGTGTCCCAATAACATAAAAGTGGTTTCCTGGAATGCAGCCGTCCTAATGACTGTAGGAGAGTAGGGTCTGCTATCCTATGGTCACCCCAAATTTTAGCTTTTTGCTTCACTGGTTTATGACTTAATGTGGCTGTGGGCCTGCTAATCAGACCCACAGCCTGCTGTTCTCTCTCTAAATTAATGCCAATGCACTCTAGGTGCATTACGAATTGGATGCTGGTTCACCTTATAGGCCCCTGTAACAGTGTACCCTAGGTACCCAGGGCATAGGTGCATCCAAGGCCTACCAGGGGCTGCAGCATGTATTGTGCCACCCCTGGCCTGGCCTCCATATTTAACACAACTGGCTGATCACTCAGCTGGGGTAAGTTGGTGTAATCACCTCTTGCTTAGATATAGTATCCCTATATCTAACCTTAACTGGACACATGTTAACCTATAAGCCATTCCTATGGAAGGCCCCTGCAATCCTGGGGGCAGAGTGCATGGTTTCATGTGAGATGGTGCTCTAGCATGAGCTGAGCCTGTCTGCAGCTGTCGGGAACAACTCCCTTAGCTGTTCCGGGATATTGCCATACCATATACTCTTAAGTGCATTATAATCCTCGCGGTTATATGCTAACTTTGGTTTGGCTTTATCAAAACATGTTGAGTAAGGTGTCATACGATTTTGAATACTATCCCCTCAACAGTTCTGTCGACGGGGATAGCATTCCACCCTTCGAGGGGGACACTACATGTACATAGCCTTAACCCCGGTTAAAGTTAACCAGAGCCTCAGCACCACAAAATGGATGCTGCCACCACAGACACAAGTCTGACCTCCTGATGCTGGGAGTCCTTCCAGCGAGGGAGGCTTGGACAAAGGGTTTCCTGCCTTGGGAGGTGCGAGCACCACCCCAGACAGGATTTTGTGTATTGGGTAGGACAGGGCTGAATAGAATCAGACATGCCGGGGCACACAAGGTGTCCTCGTGCATAAGCCAGTCCAAACCGGTCCTGGGACATTCCAGACCTAGGCCTGGCGAGGAGCTGGACAAAGGAAAGGGGGTGTAACCGCCCCCCTTCCTGGTCCCACCCAGAGGAGAGACCTAGCAGGTGATCCACCCCTCAGATTGGGAATGAGAGTGGGAGCAGTGCGATAGCACCTCAGATCATCCTGAATCAACTTGAAACTAAGAAGACGACTGGACTTCGACGTTCTGCTGCACAGAAGACTGAAGAGCATCTCCCATGTGGCCTAGGAGTGGCCACCCTGTGAACACAGGCCCCATCCAGCAACTTGACGTCTGCTTTGCTGCCGCCTCCTCCTGGAGCCCGAGCCCAGAGCCTGACAAGACCCAGACTCCCAGACTTCTCACAGCCCGATCCACAGTCCCTGCGAAGAAGGGACCCGTGGAGGCACCGAGAGACGTGGGGCCGGACCTCTTGAAAGACCCCCAAGACGCTGACTGCGCAGCACCCGAGGCACCCTCAACACTGTGCTTTGGGGTTTGAGAAGCCCCACAACCGAGCAGCCTTTGCACTGAAGATCAGCCCCCCAGCATCTCCATGATTCTGGCCATTTGCCACATGGTCAGCGGCCATCTTGGCAACGAAACCTACAATCTACACTGCGGGTCTGGTTGCTCCAGACTTGCCCTCGCTCCTGTAAAAGGGAGCACCCGCTCTGATCTTGCTGGTCCGAGTGATAAGCCTTTTTTGATTCCTACGTGGCTTGCATTAGCCAAGGCCTGTTTGCTCCGATCAAATTGCCGACACCGCCATCAGCTAGAGCCATTGTGGGACAGCTCGTGACCGACGCCTGGACGTCCTAGACCTCTTCGTGTCCACGTGGCTGCAGAGAGAAGCTATACCTCATCGCCTGTTTGCACCCGACATCACCTGGTTCAAATCTGGTTCCACAGTAGTCACTGGCTAGTGACTTTGAACATTGTCCCCTCTGCTTTCAGGTCTTCACCACTTCAGATCCACCCTTGGATCCACCGGAACTCTTCAAATTGAGCCGCCTGCAGCATCTTCAGCTCCAAGCACCATCGACCTGCGTGACGAAACCCAACACTACTTCGCACCTGTGCGCCCGCTTCCTGTGGGTGAGGTAACTCAACAACGCCGGTGTTCCTACACTGGTACACACCTCTAGTGTCTGTGTCTAAAGTTTCACTCCTCTAGGTCACTTGGAAGGTTCCTAAAACACTAACTTTGTAACTTTTACGCACCATAGACAAAGCATTGGTGAATGCGTGCACTTTAAACACTGCACCCGAGTCCCGCGGGCCTTTCCCGACTTAGTCACTGCTAGTCCCGATCAGCTCCAGCGATTCCCAAGGCCCTAGGCCTACTTCCTTTTCGATTGGTATCTCTTATCCCACTTTCTTAATATATGGTTTGAGTGGCCACCCACCCTCATCCATATTGTGCAACTTTTGTGTATTTTAACTGTGTTTTGTTTTAACGCTTGTGCTTCTGTGCTCATAAAGTGTATAGGGGATATTTGTAATTAATAAATATATATATATTTTCAATATATATCTGTGTGGTGTCCTTTCATTTGGTATTCAAGGGGGTTGTATATGGTAAAACAGCTTGCTTCACATGCCTTTCAGAGTTTAGCCTAAGACTGCTTTGTCCACGCTACCACTAGGATAGCTGGTCTATAAGGTTGACTTACAACCAATCATCATAAGGGTTGCTTGGCATGGTACAAGGTGATCACTAGAATTAGTGAGCATGACATACCAGGCCAACTTCTCACAATGACTTCCCCAGAAAAGCTGAACTTTTAAATAGCTTAAAAGCAGATATAATCTGTATCGAGGAAACCTGGCGTTTTCGTCTGATTGTTTTGTGTGTTGCTACTTTGTCCTAAACTATGATGCCTTCCCATCTAAGAAAGGGCAAGCACAGGGGAGGATAACCAAGCATCTTGTTGAGTAATGAAATGCAGTGGGTATACACTAGTTATACAGATCCCTCTAGCCATTTTCAAGCAATAAAGATTGTTCTATCAGCAGACAAAAGGGTGAAATACCAGCTGATTAATAAATATATCCCCCCTGATAAAAACAATAACTATATACTCCCTGATATCTTCTCCTTCCTATTGAACGCCATAAATGATGAGAAATATCAAGTATTGTTGGTAGGAGAAGTACATTGTAAAGTTTCCAACCACTCCACTAACTTGTTTTTGGACCAAGAGAAACAAGCAGCACTCCTAATTCGACTACTTCTTTCCCTTCCAAATTTGAGAACTGACTAAAGAGGACATTCAGTACATGGACATCCAAGAAAGAGTGATTGTGCAACAGTAATTTGAAGATTTACTCAAGACTTCCCCACTCATTGTACAAATACATCTCCACAGGAACTCTACATCATCAACCACATTTTTGCCTCCCATACTACTTTCACCTTTTAACCGACTCGAAAGTTGTAGATTCCCCACTTAGTGACCACAGATTACTGGTCCTTTCTTTAGAGTTTAATCTGCACACAGTGGGGTTATGGAAGTTCGATAGTTCCAGCACTAAATTCTATAGGAATAAGGGCTGTCATCTAAAATCTTTAACATGAAAGGGCTTTTAGAGAAGGCTCTCTTGGATTTAGACTTCTGGAGCACTGATATTTTTAACTTTTTCTCCCATTTCATGAAACAGGTCATAAAGGACGACCGTCCTACCAAAGACTTCCAGTAAATCATTATGTCGTCCATTTCTTTCCTAGGCTAATCTGTACCCAGTTTATTTCCTTTTCTAAGTAAAGAGACCGATTCATCTGCTAAAGAGAAGAAGGAGATGCATGAAGGCGTGTTTTAAATAGCAGGACATCGAACATAGGTGGGTCGACTTGAGAGAAGCGGCCCATAAGAAAAACGCCATAAAATTCTGGCAGATTATTGGTGACAGCTGTGGATCTAGAGTGAGGTCTTTCCCCTCCTCAGTTCATGAGGATGCATGGAGGGATTTCATCCTAGCACTTTATGCAGAGAATTCAGGAGCCAAAACACAAACTGAAGACATCCCTGCTAGCCCACTTCTGGTAATTATGGACCCCCTTCAATGGGTGAGATTGAATCTTCGATCATGGCCCTCCGCCCCTTGAGACCAATGAACCTGGATGAAGTTCCAATATCAGTTATCAAAAAAGAGGTTAATCTTTGGGCAGTTAATCTGTTCCCAGGCTTTGAACACTGCTTCATGGATAGAACAGTGTCTCCAAAAAGTGCTGGAAGCAATATTGCTGCCCTGCAGCTTACAAATGAAAAGTATGTTACCATCAGGGGCTATTCTGTTTATGCCGCATTTATTGATTTAGCACTGTGGATGCACAATTGATGTGACATCTCATTTGCTACTGCTGCGTCCATGTACATAAACCACACATTTTTCACTTTCTTGAACTGCACCATCTGCACTCATGCCATAGTATTCTGATGGTATAATCATACAGCACCACGTCAATTACAAAGAGTGACCCTTGTCTGCACCTCTTGCATATTGATGTATCAGTGAATATATCGTGACAGGTTGGACATTTGCAGGGGCCTGTGCGAAAGGATACCCGCAAAACCATTGTGCTTTCCTTTTATGAATTTTCTTGGGAATTAGGGATACTGCATTGAATCGAATTCACAATGTAATGCCCTGCTTTTCGCTGGTGAAAAGTGGGTTTGGCATTCCCACATTCCTAGTTATTCCCAATTTAGCAAGAATCGCTGTTTTCTGCTGAACTGTGATCTGCACTGTACATCGAACATAGGTCTGAGTCCAAGTGAATGCAAATGGCGTAGCCTGTTTGTAATCGTTCTGTTATTATACGTGCACTAGGAGTGGTGGCCAGTTATATATGTAAAGCTCTGATGGCTTTAGCTGTGGTAAACTACATATTATTATTTTTTTAAGAACAGTAAAATCTGAGCATAGACTACCTTTTAACAAATCCTCAAATCTTACTTTTCTTTTTAAAGAGTACGAATTGCGAATATTTTCGCCAAATCTATATATAATGAGCAATCCAAAGTATGTTTCAACATAAGGACGAGAAATTAAAAAACAAAGGTAATTGGTCTCAGCAATCCCCATCTGCTTCTTATAGACTCAAACTTCAGATGTCGCTAAATATTTATGCAGTGTTTGCCATATGTTTCATTTGACTCCAAGTGTGTTGGACTTGCCAATAAAAATAGATGTTCGAAAATTATGTAAATTATAGAACCTTGTTTTTATTTCTTAATTAGTAACTATTTAATCAAACGTACTGCGAGCCTCTCCTAGTGCATTGTAAGTTATTCTGGAGTTGGCTGCAGGAGAACGTGAAGTGGTTCTCACTTACACATGATAAATGGTCAACATTATTTTCCATAAAATGTGATTTTTTTTCTAATATCTTTGATAATGAAGTATGTTAGTGTCTGAAATGCCATTGAAAGTTTCTACATTGTGATTTGACACAACCTTGTTGTTTGGAAAACCCTAATCAGTGGTTCTTAGCCTTTTGACTTCTGTTGACCCCACTGAATCCTGTGTTATTGGAATTTGGGGACCCCCCTGAGTCTTTACCAGAAACTGGGGACCCCAGCCTAAGCAATGTCAATGATTTGAATTACAAAACAATCCACAAAAATACAGACACAAGCATTCATCAAATGCACAAGCAATTACATATTTTTATGTCATTAACAAATTAATACAAACAAATCAAAATCGTAACTTTAAAGAGCAGGTTGGAGCTTTTCTAAATTCAATTAAGGCAACCCATCGTCCATATTACGACTTTTGTTTGATGCGCATGCAGTACTCCCGGGAATAAATCTGAGGATACTAACTTAATTCTCAGCCTTCAGTTCTTTACATTTTTATAACATTTTAAACTTATCAATTTTACATATTGATGCTTTAATTATTTACTTTATCAATCTGTTTTCATTATAACATTTTCAAATTTTGCTCAGAACATTCATGCACTATCCTTTGAACACCCCAGAGACGCAAAATAATGTGGGTTGCAATTCAACACTAGGATAACACACATGCGCTCCTCCACCTGCTCATTTTATAAACCTTCAGTGGTCAGTAAGAAATTGGGGGTACAAGGTAAGGAGGGATGATGACCCACCTTAAGCATCAACCACACACCTTGCCAGGATGAACCACTAATGTCACTTAAATAACCTGATCTTTCCTCCTAGTAGCCATGGAGCAAAGCAGACATGATACATTTAGAATCAATGTGTAAAGTATTTACCCAGTACCAAGACAGTAATAAAGACAAAACACAGAAAAAGAACATTGCAATCCAATATAGAACAATTGACTACATTTTAATAACTAAAATGACACCAACTATCAATCCAGAAGAACCAGAGATAATCATTTTAAAAGTTTTAAATATAAATAGCAACAGGAAATGTTAAGTGCCAATGTTAGATCAGCTGATCATAGTAGAACAGGACCTAGGCAGGATTTGAGGGTGACTGTAAAGGAGTGTGGCTCAAAAACAGAAATCAAGAGGCAGATTTACTAACATTTGGTGTAAAGCATCACAGCAAAAAAACTTCTTCTTCAAATGGAGAAGGCAGGAATGCACCATATTTACTGATATGGTGCATTCCTGCATTCAGGGCCAGACTGGCCATAGGAGGCATCAGGCATTTCCCTGGGAGGCTGAAGGGTGGGGGGCAGTTTTGCAGCAGTAGTAGGCGGTTTTGTTACTGAGGGGTGGTTTTACCACGGGTGCTGCATTATTGGCCCCGTAACAAAAGCAGCAGTGCGCCTCACTTGCGAATGCCCAAACCCCCACACTTGGTGGACAGGGCTGGTTTGGGTTCCCAGTTCAGCCCTGCCTGCATTCCACCTGTTCTGGCACACTGGTGGCTGCCAAGTGCCAATGCAGGAACCCTTGCACCATGGTGTAAGCGAGCCTGTGTTACACTCCAGATTGTTTTTGTGGCGGAAGGGACATCTTCTTGCACAGAGACAATCCTCATATTAATTTTCCTCCTTCTATGTGTGCTGCAGTGATACAAAGAGGGAAACACATTAAGGCAGTGGCCTTGTGCTGGAAGGGACCTCTTCCATCACAAAACCTATGCTTCCCACAAAGCAGTCACCCTTGCACGATGTCACAAGGGTGCTTGCTTTGGTGCATGGCATTTAAATGTGTACCAGCACTGGCACATCAGTTAATATCCAACAAATCGCTTTATTATCAAGTACAGTAAGGGACCTATTTACAAGCCTTTATCACCACAGGAACGTCAATTTTTCGACGTTCTTTTAGCAGTAGGGGCTTTGTCTTATTCACAAGGGGGCGTAAAAACTGACTTGTAAATAAGCAGCCTTTATTAGCTTTATTTCTCCTAATGTTTGCTATGTCTATGTGTGCTTTATTCTGCAGCACACATTGAAAGAGCAAAACGCCATGAATGATTGTTTATATGCAGGAAAGTTTCCCATCCTTCACTTAAACAGTCATAAAAAAAATGACGAGTTGCAACTTCTATCTGTGCTGCATTCCGCAGCACACATGGCAGTTGCAAATCGCCATTACTGATTGTTCATGTCCAGGAAGAGACCGCTTCCTGCACATAAACAATCTTTCCCTGCAACGCATGCGCCCTTGCATAATAGTGCAAGAGTGTCTGTGTTGGCACTAGCCAGCTACATTAAGCACCAGCGGAAAGGGTAAGGCAGGGGTGCGAAGTGTTCTTTTGAAAACAACGCATCCCTGCATTTGTAATCTGTCAGACCATCGTTGTTAGCTTTCTGAGCTTAAAGCCATGCTCCAATGATTTCCTAGTAAATATGCTCCTGAATATTTTAATTAGTTGTGAAACGCTTAAATACAAATTACTCTAAAACACTGAAAATGAGAAATGGATTTGGTGCATATTGGCCACCACTACAAAACAAAACTTTGAACAGTATAATCATCTCTTTGAATGTATGCATCTGTATATATATATGTGTATTGAATGCTTGATAAAGGTTTCTGCAGCAGGTTTAGATTCTGGACTTTGCTTTAAATAAAGGTGGCCCCAGGGTACATCAAATAATTAGATGCTGGGGAATCAGAGGGCAGGTGACTGTGCTGTATCTGTTCTTTATGTCTCAGAGAGTCTCAGAAACAATTTATAAATACATGTGTTTCCAACTTTGGACCAAGTTCACGGAGTTGTGGGTTACTATTTTGATTCCCTCACGGCAGGCTTTGAAGGCCGCATGCAATTAACTTGATTCAGCTGTGTGTGCCAGGATCGACCTCCAGACCAGTGTAGCATAGGATGCAGCTCTCTCCCAAGATACAGGGGCCATTTTACCAATCCACAGTCACTGGGTAATGATGCTTACATTGCCTGGTCAGATGGATGGGAGGGAATCACTTTTCATGCCAACTTCTTCTCTGGCAATGTTATGCTCCTACACTTTAGGTAAGGCTGGATGGTACATTGGATGTGTTGGCCTTTGCCACAAAGCACTTGGTGTTTGTATTGCTGTAATACTATAAGCGGTAATACCAATACCAGGAATAACATTAATTCCAAGTACCTGTAATACCATGAGCCTATTTTGTTCTCTTCAAATTATACTAAGAAGCCACTTGTAATGAGAGCTGTGGTGCTTATATTTTGCTAAGGTTGCCATTATGGTGATACTTTATTCAAGAGACACATTTGAACTTTTGTTCACCACCAGAAAGATTTGGCTTCTTCACTACCTTATTGTGGTATCCTCCGTGTGGATATAATTTCTGTCAAGATGGAAGTATATGGATGATATTGTTGCTGTCATGATAGTTAATGAAATACTTTGACTGTCTCCAAGGCTACCAAAGCCTGCTTTAGATACTGGTGCTAGCAATATTCCATCCGAGGAAATCACCGCCTTTGAGGTTAGAATGTATTATCTTAGGTTAGAGCAATATTTTTACTTTCTCATAGAAGGAAGCTCATTTAAGCTCTTCCCCTGCACTCTGTATGTGGGACTCTGATACTCAAGATGGATTGTTGTTGAGGATAATCTGTGTTTTTGTAACTCCATCTCATTTTCAAAAATTTTCAAAAAGGCACCAATGCTATTAATGGTTTAGAGTATTTTGCCATTCCACCTCCTACGTGCCTTGCAGTCATATTTACAGCTAGTAACCAACTGCATAATTGCTGATATTGCATCCTTCTGTGTGTCCTTCACCCAGGACAGTTGGTGCTGTGGTGCCCTGACATCATAAAGCTACATCAGGATGTCATCTGACATGAGGGCCAATGAATTGCCCAGCAAGAAATAGGATACATTTATCTTGGTATTGAAATGGGTAGCAGGGGACACAAGATGTCTGACTGAAAACTAGCTGAGTCCCCATACCTCAGTTGAGGTATGGGGTCTGTGCCCTTCTGGTCATTCTATATGTGCATGTAAATCGAAAATAGACAGACAGATGTACAGGAGGGGCTCACTCAGCTTCCATATATAATGCTTGTATACCGTATAATAGACCCACTCTTGGGGCGTATGATTATTATAACGATGTCAAGCTGCTAGCAGCTACCAACTGGCAATCACATTTTGTAGTTTAATCCCGATATGACACTGGAAGCCACCACCAACAATTCCAGACAGGGGTCGGAGATACAGTACTCACAATACAATAAGAGAGACAATAGGCATCTACTTTATACGATGGTACAGAACAAATACTGACACTGCAACATGATGCAGCTCTTCACCATGCATCCACCGTAGACATCAGTAGCAGGACCATACACTGCACAGACTGAGAGTTCCCTCTTTTTAAAAGGTTTTTTACTCCTGTTTTTGAACTCATCCTACATTTTTTAGCTTTAGGGAAAAACCAGCACATGACTTCTCCATTATTATACGTCACTATCTCCAAATAAGAGTTGTATTAACTGGCAAGCCTGGGCGGTGTACTCCGCTCCGCTCGCTGAGAGTTTTCTGCACTATGCATTACACAGGACTTGTTGAGTTCCAAAAAACTCATGGAGCGTAGATTATTTCCTCACTTGCAGTCGTCAATATCAAGCTGGCGAGCTCAAGTGAGGAAAATCCACCTCTCGTCGAGATTTTTCCTCTTTTCACGATCCTAAACATCAAGCTAGCGGGTGTGGAAAGTCAACCTACCGGTGAGATTTCTAGAACGCGGGCAGACGGATTTCTCATTGCAAGTGGTCATGTATGCTCACGACAACTCACATTGAGCAACTGTCCGGTCGTGTTGAGAAAACTGCAGTTCGACCAAAATATCTACTCAAGTGGCAGAAAGGAAGCAGCGCCCACTTGCGCCCGCTTGCGCTGTGCATGGTGCCATTTATGATAATTGCACAGTGTGGACAACCACCCTGCGCTGAAATTTACAGTGAACAGCATTTATCTAACACACTTCGCCACTTGCGTGTAGCACAGCAGAGATTTTTTTGCACTTTGCAGAGTTCTGCATACGCGAAATCCGCCCAGACTTACTAATGTGTTTCAAAGTAGATAAAGATGTCTCTGAAGTGTATTATTCACATAGCCTGCACTGTCTGGTTGTAGATGCACTTAAATGAAATCACACTTAGGGTCAAGAAGGAGGTAATCACGGGTGAAATAAGACTTTGTCAAAGAAATTCCATGTCTTTATTTCCTCTTGTTTCTATCAGGTTATAGGCAAAAAGCACACTTGTCAGGAACACCTGTAAGTAATATATTTACCTGAGAACACCATCAATATCAACAAAAACAGGGTTCTAATTCACGAGGTTCTGATGAAGGCAACGGACCCATAGAGGCTCATATGACTGAAACATGTAGACCAGATTTTTAGATGCTAAGGATTGGTAATTCTTCCAGCAACACTTCTTTGTTTTTAATCTTACCACTATCCCACCTTTCATATTAAAATCCCTTATGCAGGTATAGACAGCAATTTTATCTTTTTGCACAGATCCCACCATTATCTTCAACCAGACAATCTCCCTGTTGGTGGAGGCGTTACTCACCTGGAGAATTCATTACCCAGGTAGGAGACCCGATGAGGACGCTGTCCAATATATCACTCCAGTGGAGATTAAATACACCCATGGTTTTAAATAGTTGTTGAGGGTTTCCAAGACAATCATTGCAAGACTCTGATATCAAGACCGGTGTGATTCACTCTTTTTTTATTTGTGTACCATTCTCTATTTGCTTCATTGTCTGTGAACACTTTTTCATAAGCACACAAATTCTCTTTCAGCCTTCCTGTCCTCTAGGCCCTCCAAGGACAGGCCATTGGAAGACACTGTGTTCCCTGCCATTGCAGGAAGCTCTATTCCTGGAGTTTTGTTGTCCTCCTCCTCCGAGTAGCACCTTAAAGCCTTTGCCCACACCCTCCTCTTCTTTTTTCCTAGCCTCCTCCTCATCCTCCGCTGTATATAGCAATGTGTGAACTTCCTCATAGGCCCTGAGAGCCTTCTGAAGTGACTTCTTCTTGGATCTCTTTTTGGTTGAAAATGACTTTTTTCATATTTAATCCTCTGAATTCAGCTGCAGTGTAGCTTTCCAGGCTGCTGATCTCAAACACAAAAAAATGATGGACGGAATTTTGAACAATGTCAAATGTTCATCCCCAGTCACAGATCCGAATGTAATATTTCATTGTTATTTTGCTCACAACAACACTCCAACTTGGACCCAGCCATATGCAAATCAGCCTTGACACTATTCCCCATGGGAACCGTCCAGCCCAAACTGCCAAGCCAAGTCCTCCATGGACCAGAAAACAAGCATCCTGGGGCTGCTTTTGTGGCATCACCCATGCTAGCTTGAAACCAGTTGAATAGCGAGCACAGGACCCACGTCTAGCCATACCCTTCCTGCTTATGGTGAAAATGCAACACAAAAAGATGATGGGCGGAATGTTAAACATTGTTAAACATTCACCCCAGTCACAGATCTGTGGTAAAACCATTGCGATTTTGCGTGCCACGTCATTCCAGTTTGGACCCAGCCATATGCAAATCAGCCATCACCTTATTCCCCATGGGAACAGTCCAGCCTGAACTGCCAGGCCAGGTCCTCCGTAGACCAGAAAACAATCATCCTGGGATTGGCTTCGGGGCATCACCCATCATCAGCCAGGGTACTTAGAAACCGGTGGCATTCTGAGCATGGGACCTACGTCTGGGCATACACTTCCCATTTAGGGTGAAAATGCGATTTAAAAGGATGATCGACATAATTTTGAACACTCTCAAATATTAACCCCCAGTCACAGATCTGTGTTTAATCCATCGTGATTTTGCTCACCACGCTATTCCAGTTTAGACCCAGCCATATGCAAATCAGCCTTGACACTGTTCCCCATGGGAACAGTCCAGCCCAAACTGCCAAGCCAGGTCCTCCCTGGACTACAAAACAAGCATCCTGTGACAGGTTTCTAGGCATCATACCTCATCAGCCAGGCTAGCTTGAAACCATGTAATGTAATGTAATTGCCAATTTGTATCGCGCAACAATCGCTCCAGTGGCATTGCGAGCACTGGACCCAAGTCTGGGCATACCCTTCCCACTTAGGGTAAAAATGCAAAATAAACAGATGATGGGTGGAATATCAAACATTGTCAAAGATTCACTCCCAGTAACAGATCTGGGCTTAATCCATTGTTATTTTGCTCACCACACCATTCCAGTTTGGATCTCAATCTCCATTCTTGCAGGTAGGGTCACAGGCAGAGACAGTCAGATGTAATGGGAGTAAGTTTGGAAAAAGTACACTTACCAATCAGGAAGAAGTTAAAAAGAGGTTGAATATGGTATCAAATTATTTATATGGGATTTTAGTGTTTCACAAATCACTGTATGGCACTGCACAAACACAATCACATAATCCCACCACTGAACACCAATGTGAGAAATAGGTTTGTTTGTTTAGAGGGGCGTGAGCTCTACTCAAGAACAGACACAATCCCTGCCAGATTAATCCACAAAAAGTACCTAAGATAACCTGTGCTTAACTCTCTGGTACCTTGGCACAAAAGCAGGCAGGCTTAACTTCGAGGCAATCTGCTAAGTATTGATGCAGCACACAAACAGATTTAGAGTGCAAACACAATATAAGAAAAATATGACACCACTTTAGGAAAACTGAGTAAAATGAAATAAACTATTTGACACTAAAACAACAAAATATGCAATATCAAGAGTTTAATGTAAGTATACTGCCTGTAAGCACAAAGTGCCACTCATGCTTATCTGGTTGTGCAAGACTTTAAAAAAGTAACAAGTTCAAGTCAACCATGATGGCTAGGTCAGATACAGGGGCCAAGTTGGTGCCTCTGGAAAAGTTACCTTCTAAAGTCTAGCATGAAGATTTCTTTTCCTGTTGGAGGAGGCTGTGAGGAGCAGGAAAAGCATAGCGGATGGTCGTTGCTGTAGCATAAACAAGAGGCTTTGCTTTGCAGATGGTGATTGCTGCAGCATGAAGATCCTCGTGGGCATCGCAGCCAGTCATTGCTGGAGCTTTACGTTGATAGTCACTGTGGGTTCCATGCATTGGAAAAAGGTGTAGATTTCATGATGCGGGTTGTTCCTGGAACTTGCTATGGTACGAAGAGTCAAGTTCACCAGACCTTACCATTGACGTTCGGTACGGACTTTAGGATCTTGTTTGTAGTCACGAAGAGCCTAAACATTCAGGATGTCTCCTTTTTTTCAAAGAGAAGCTGAGCTGATGCCACCCCGAGTGTCCAGCCCTTGGGGATCACAAACTCACTCTAGCAGAGGGCAGCAGGCCTCAGGCAGTTCCAGTTCCCAGTCCAGGCTGCAGTTCAGCTGAGTAGATGCATGGAGATCTCTGGAGCTTGTTGTCTTCCTGTAGCTCTGTACAGGAGATCAGTCAGCTGACCCTTGGAGTCATGTCATCATTGAATGATGTGGGTGCAGGCATATCTTCCTTCTCAGAAAGCATGCCAGACCTCAAGCAGCAAGGGAGCAGTGCATCTTTCTTCTGTAGTATTCACAGGTCCAGGAGTGCACTGAAGAATAGGCCTAAGGGCCCCTTTCTATAAATGGTGTTCTCTTTTATGTTGGAGATGCTTCTGCAGTTTCCCCAATACAGAGGTGTCTGCAATTTCCTGCCTTCATGCCCTGTTCCGAGTCTGTTTGGCGCAAAAGGCTAGTTGTCAGATATCATATTGGTTACCAACACACTAGCCACTAACCTTCAGGAACAGATCCAGCAGGGGCGATGTACAGTGCCCAGTTCCAACTTGCACTACTCCCCAGGGAGCATGTAACACCCTTCCTCTGCAGTGTAGTATGTAAGTGAAAGGGGAAAAGGGATAAAATAACAAAAGGTACTGGGCGCTACCTAAAGAGCCTTTTTGATCCTCGCTGAAGAGCAGTGAACCTTCTCACTTGGATCATCACACTGGTGGTACCCTGCATATGGAAGAAAGGACAGCCGTTACTACCATCAGGCTACCAGCCATACCCTAGTTGTGCCAGAGAAGTAGTTATAAACTCCCTACCACCACAGCTATACAACTTGCAGGCTTTTCACATAGGTAGAGCCTTCTGCAAGCAGTTGATAATAATAATAATAATAATAATCCACATTTGTAAAGCGCACAATCACCCGTAAGGGTCTCTAGGCGCTGGGGGCCGTCGGGAAGATTAAGCAAGCTATTGCCCAGAGTCACATGGTGCTGGGCTAATCTGCCGCCGGAGCCGAAAAAAGGCCCCAAAGGTAATAGAAGCACGGAAGTCAATCTCTCATTGAGAGTGTGCGCTCGCCTCATTAAAGAATCAGGATCCACACCAGCAAGCCAAAGGCGATGAGCCGATGAGTTTCACAGGCTATTGGTCAGATGAAGGTGAGGCAGGCAAAACAAAACAAATTCAAAGAATAGATGGCTGCCCCCAGCCACTGCGTGATAAGACTCATGCGATGCTGAGATGAATACTTAAAACAATCAAAAGAGAACTCCGCATCTATGAACAGATGCACGCTAGGAGTGGACAAGTCCATGGCAGTCTCGAGGGAAAAGGCAGGCTTAGCAAGAGCAATTCGGCATACCGGTCCTCTGTGCTGGTTTGTCTGCTGACGACTCAAGGCAGCGTAGCGGCGCCTTCCGCTGACGGCATGGACTGCTTGCTACATTGGGCAGGGCTCCTCACCACGGAGTTGCAGCAGTATTCCCAATATCCGCCATGGAAGAAATACGGCACTGTGGTTCTTCCTAAAAACAGAAGTAGCTGCAGGGAAAAGAAAAACTCCAACACAGAGCCAAGGACCAACGGCTCAGAATCAATGATTGACAAGCACCGGTTCCCTCTGTGGGAGTGGCTTATATTGGCAGCCCCAACTCCCAGAGGAAAACCTGGTGGTTGACCTGCTGCATGCTGGGCCTCACATTCCTCATTCATCCCTGTGTGCACACCGCACCACTGAGGGTCATGACCCTAGTGTGAAGTCCTTTTTGTGTGAACTGTGCCTGTGCCTTTGAAGTGCAAGTGTGGAGCTGACAGCTCCATCCCTCTATTTGGGCAGAGAAGGATAATCCTGCCAACACCCAGACCCTTTACTGTGATGCTGTCAGGAAGGAATACAAAGGCCAGCTACAAACTACACCTAGTCATGTGACCCAGGCAGAAAAAGGCTGCAGGAACCGAATGGTTAGACAAGGCAATACCAACTTTCTGTATTTTTAGCCCAAAGTTATTCTATGGGAGAGCTAGGCCTTGCAATACTGGGAAACACATTTGAGAGTCTTTCACTTCCAGGACATGTAAAACCTAAAAGAATATGTCCAATTTTTACAATGAAAGACTGTTGAGAGCCCACCCTAAGGGTGACTCACATGTATTAAAAAAGAAGGTTTAAGCCTGGCAAAAGATCTTTTTGCCAGGTCGAAATGGCAGTTTAAAACTGCACATACAGGCTTCAATGGCAAGCTGAGACATGGTTTTACAGGGCCAATTAAGTGGGTGGCACAATAGAAAACACACACACTTTAGCACTGGTAGCAGTGACAAAATGCAGCGTCCCATGCCTTAAGAAAACAAATCCAGCAAAACAAGAGAAGTTAAGGCAAAACATTTGGGGGAAGCCCCCTCCCCCCGCCTGCCCCCCTTAGACTGAATAGTCTAACAATGTTCATTAGTGTAAATGGATGCATGTATTCCTTTACTGAGCAATGTGAACAGACATCTATCACCGACACATGCTGCAGAGAACCCACCCACAAGTGCTTTTCATGTAAGCCACATCAGAGCCATATTCACTTACTTAGCAGAACTTCTCTCTTGTCCTTATGGGGGTTGGGGGGTTGAAGACATTCTAGGACTAAAATCTCTCTTACCCCAGAAACACCTCATTATTTCAAGGCCTAAAACAATCACTCATAGGTGCCACATCAAGTTATCGGAACTATCCATACCTTCAGCTGAGGGTAGCACTTGTTTAAAAAAAGGCTTCCAAACTGACTTATTCTTGCTTTGCCTACAGGGTTCTGATACTTAGCATTTCTATACGAATAGATGATTATCTAGTATATTCTAATATGTTTGATCAATTTCTGTTTCCTGTATGGTCACTAGAAATGTTGTACACTATTGGGCACATGCATCAAAATCGGAAATAGCAATTTCTTATTTGTAAAAAATAAGGAATCGCAATCAAAATATCGCTATCTGGAATGCATAAAGTCCCTCACGCAGGAAAAGCGATTTGCTAAAAATCGCAAAAACTACTGCAAGCTAGGCATGGGCGGAAAATCCGTTCCGCTCGCGGATTTTGCGGATTTTCGGGAAATCCGCAATCCGCGAGATTTGCGAATTTCCTGAAAAATCCGCAAATCCGCGAGCAGCGGATTTTGCTCGCACTGCTCGCACTGTTCGCGTGAGTTCGCGCCCCGCGAATAAGTGCGAAATTGCAGAAATACGATTTTAGCAAAACTGAAAGTAACTACTTACCAGGTTCAAAAGTTCAGGCTCATCATTAGTAGCCATTTCCTGTAGTGCTTCCTGAGGGGCCCCTCCAGAGTTCAGTTGCCAGTTGCAACTATTATGTGACCCTGCTCTGAACCTCAGAATAGTTACACATATGCCACAAAGGTCCTGAATTACAGCTAAGGGAGACAAGCAGGAGCCAGGCTGGAAGTTAAAATCCATTAATCAGCCCCTAATTCATTATTGTCAGTTGGGGCAGGGCAGGTGTTGTAACTAATTTTGCAACAATGAAAGCACTTAGCAAGTGCAAAAGATCACTAATCAGGGCGCACATAGGAAGCAGGTGCCAGCTAAAAAAATATTCTGTGACACATTAATCAGCCCCAAATTAATTCAGGTCACTTGAGGCAGGGAAGGTGTGCTTTGCTTTGCCAAAAATAATGTACACTGGACAACCAGAGGGTGTGGTGATGAAACAGAGGGTGGCATGGGTGGGCCAGAGGGTGGCATGAGTAGTCAGAGAGTGGCAGTGGTGACAGAGAGTGGCAGTGATGAAGAAGAGTGTCCCAAACAGGTTGGACACGTAGAAACAACAAGTTCGCAAAACTTGCGACCCGACAGGTAAGTTCGCAAATTGCGAAATTGTAAAAACCCTCGCGAACTGGCAGAAACACGGGCGAACACAAAAAAAAAAAAAATCCGCAAATTCGCGGGAATTCGCGGATTTTGCGGATTGCGAGTTTGCAAATCCGCAAATTCGCGGATTGCCAATCCGCAAAATCCGCTCATGCTTACTGCAAGCACACAAATGCGACTTGCAAAACCTGACAATCCCAAATAGAGATCTCGCTATTTGCGAACTCGCTATTAGCAAAAATCGCAAAAAACGGGTCGCATTGGAAGCAGGCTGATGTCATCACAACAAGGAAGTCACACAGACCATGCTTCATTCAGTGCCCTGAGGAGCTCAGAGGAGGAGACAGAGTACTGAGGCTGACCAGAATCTCTGACATTACTGCATCCAGCTATCTTGTTACACCGAGGATGGCCAAAAATACATCAGGGGAGGTTGCCATGCCCAGGAAGAGGAAAATGAAGTTCTCAAAGAGGGAGTTGGAATACCTAATTGAGGAGGTCAGCAGGAGCCACAACAAATTATTTGGTAAATTGTGCCTGAAGGTTCCTGAGGCTGAGAAACGAAAAATGCTGCTGCACATCAAGGCTAAGGTTAATCCTGTGAGTCACACACTGTAGCATTGATGATTTGAAGAAAAGGTGGTACGACCTCAGGATACGTGCCAAGGAGAGCATTGCAGAAAGGCTGAGGGATGCAGGTGTCACAGGAGGAGGACCATCAACGCATCCACAAACACAGCACTTGGGGACCTTGTGAGGCGACAATCCAGCCTGAGGCAGTGGTGGGAGTCACACAGCTGGACACATACGGTGCAGCAAGTACAACACAAGGTAGGATGCATGCACGCGTTAATCCCTTGCTTAATGTATGATCAGGCACATCCCCCCAGGCAAACACAGTATGTAGATCAAACTCCAGACCATGTTTCCCCTCTACGCAAAGTGCATCATGGGACTTATAGTCAAGTCAGAAAATTGTGCATTCAAAAGCAGCAAGGCCAATCAGAAAACACCAACACAGCATGGCAGCCAGTGTATTTAGTCAGTGATGTTATCTGAGCAAAGTATACCATATGTTCAACAAATGTAGGAATAACAAAAATTAACACTGCACTGTTTCACCTTACAGATGCAGCTGAGGCAGACTCTGATGACAGTGACCATCTCCACATCTTTGAGGCACCCGCGGAGAGCGATGTAGAGACTCCAGTGGTCCAAGCAAGCCCACCACCACTACCACCACCACCAAAACTCAGGGCACATGTCCCCTCAATGCTGCCAATGGAGGCTGGACTAACTCCAGCACCTACTACAGTCTCCATCCAGCCACAAGTTGCCACACCAACTCCAACAGCAGCACAGGTGTCCAACCAGGGCAACGGCGCAGGTCCAGGGCACATATTGCAGCATGTGTTGAGCATCAGACAAATGTCTATGGTGGCGTAGAGTCACAGATGCTATGCGTCCAGCACCTGCAGGGCAGACACATGGGCACAATCACTCTTCAGATCTCCAAGCTGGCGAAGAACATAAGCACAATGGCTGACAGTGTGCGTGAACTAACAGCAGTGGTAGCAGAGGGCAATCGCCAAACAAACGCAAGCCTTCAGGAGCTCACACGGGCAGTGCTTGCAGGACAGGCCACTCAGCAGAGAAGGCATCGCCAGAGCCTGATTCGCACCTCATCAAATACAAGGGCCATCAACAAGCTCAGCAACACCACAGCGCTATTGGCACAGCAATGCAAGTTGACCTCGGTCATGTCTGTGGGGATGTTGCAAGGGCCTTGGGACAAGTGACCACAGCGGTGATACACTTACAGTCCGGAACAGTGAGTGCCATCAACTTGGAAGGGGAGGAGGGGAGTGAGGAGGCATCGAGCCTCAGTAGCATGTGGGTGCCAGTGACCCCTGCCAGTAGGTGCAGTACGCACAGCACCACATCCACACACACACATCCTGTTGATGTTGCAGAGGCACGCGATAGGAGGCTAGATGTACATGGCAGGAGGCACTAGCCATGCATATCCTCATTTCTGGGCCGTGGTGGTGTAACCATGGTTCTTTACGATGTGGTGATTGACAAACAGTGCTCGTAACTATTTTCTGTAGACTTTATGCCTCAATTCAGTCACCTTCACAATTTTCACTATTCTGATTTTAACTTAACACTTACGTTCACCACTCAGTTGTTAAGGCTCATTATTACCTGCATCAGAAAAAATGTTGGGGGATGTGTGCATGTCTTCTCCGCCCTTCTGCTGAGTTTGCCACATGCACCTGTCAGTATTGAGCGGGTGGTTGGTTGTCCCCATCAGATTCAGAGTTGGACATCTCGAGGTGTATGCCTCTTCTGGTGGCAATGTTGTACAACATGGTACATTCAGCCACGATCCTGCAGCTGGTCTCTGGGCTGTACTGAAGCGCTCCACTCGTCTTGTGAAGAATGTGAAAATGACTTTTCAGTATCCCGAAGGTGCGTTCTATCGCATTCCATGTGCTTATGTGTGCCGCATTGTACCTCTGATCTTGTGGTGGGGCTGGGTTGAGGTCCGGTGTCAGGATGTAGTCCCGCAAGGCATATGCACTGTCACCTACAGGATGGAAAGCAAAGGCTTAGCCAAAATTATGCAATTACATTTGGTTGATTGATGTTGAAAATAGGTATATGTGTGTACCAAGTAGATGTCCGTCGCCAAATTCACCCCTGAGCAGACACCTGTGGATGTCACCTTGCTAGAATATAGGAGTCATATGTGCTTCCTGGAAAATGTCCCACAATATCCGTTATAGTATGCTTAGCATTGCACACAACTTGCACATTAATAGAGTGGTAAGACTTCCTGCTCCTGAAGATGTATTCGATGGCTGCTGGGGGACAGATGGGGACATGCGTATAGTCAATGCATCCGATCACATGCAGGAATTAGGCCACATGGTAGAACTCCTGTTTTGTCTGATTCAACTCCTGTAGGGTTGTGGGGACGGTGATGTGTGTGTGGATCCTTGTCATCATGGTGCCAAGGAAGTTTTTGAAAAAGCGTGAGAGTGAGCATTGTGAAACCCTTCCGGCTACGGCTATTACCCCCTGAAAACTCCCCGATGCTAGTAGGTGCAGGCAACATAGCACCTGGACATTTGCGCAGATTGCATTTGTCCTATGTGTCTGATGCTGCAATAGGAGCTCCAATTCAGCAATTAGGTGCAGGATCATTGCACTGTTCAGCCTGTACTTATTGTATATCTCATCCTCAGTCTGCCCCAGCAATGTAATGCGCACTCAGAAAATCCTCTCTTGTATCCTCCTTCTGCGCTGAACTGCTGCATTGATCCTCATCCTCCTCGACAGCACGTAGAGGACTGTCATTGTGAAAGGCTTCTGGGATCTATTAAGTCATCTTTAAAGGGTTTTCTGATTAGTGGCACCTGTACAATTTCTTTTTTTACTTTACCACCTGATAATTAATCCCCTTATTCTGAACTTGCTGAATAGCGATTTTCCTGTTAATCAATGTTAATGTAAAACATTTTGTCCCAGACATCAACATGTTAGAAATCACTGGTTTCTGCCTTGGTCAGTGAAAGGAATGGACTGAACTTTCTTTGCTTGTGCTGAGTATCTACAAGGGCTTGAAATAGAGGTTGCCTCCTGTTCTGAAGTCTCAGGGACTGCATAGACTTCACCAGCCTCTGGGTACCTCTTCTGGAACCGCCGTTTCAGTTGCCACACAGAAGGGAAAAGCAACCAACTCTGTAGTTGGCTCTGTGTCCTGACGGCACCGCAGAAGGCACCATCCGCATCTTGCACTGCATCCCTGGTTTCACTGACAACGATGACGACGCCACTGCCACCAAGCCGCTTCTTGCACTGTGACCTGTGGGCACCACACTCCACACCGCCTCACTTCACTTTGCCATCCTGGTCTCACCCGACGCCTTTGTGCTGCAGAATTCAACACCTGTGACCACATCATGGCTGGGGTCATCGGTCGTAAGTCTCACGATGCACTGCCTCATCCCACACAGCAGTCTGGGCTCCAGCTCCCACTAACCGGCTCTGTCACTTGCACTGCAACCTGCCAGCACCTCATCGAGCACCGCTTTACCCTGCACCGTAAGCCTTGGTCTCACTGATGCCGCCTGGACGACCGTCACTAGGCGGCTGCCTCACTGCATCGAGAGGGTACTGCACCCTGCACCACTTCCATTTTGCAACAGAACTAGGATGGTTGCCACAATTCTCTTGCACCAACATGCCAGCCAAAACTAGAAAGGTACTGTTAATGAGCCTGCCCATGATTTCCCTGGCCCATACCAACGTGGTCAGCTGGAGCTGTTAGACTCTGTTGCTTTCAGCATCGCAGTAGCCCCTTGAGAACTGCCAACTCATACGAACTGTATTTTTGAGGTATATCTGCAATTTTAGGGATATCTTGCAAAGTATATACTTTTAAAGTAATGTATGTTGGATTTTTATCGTTTTGGTCTTGTTCTAAACAGGTTTGGTGTCCTTTTGTAGTGCTTCCACTGCGTTTCAGTAGTTTATGTGCAACTGCTTTACAAACTGCTTCTGAGAAAAGCCTGACTGCTCGTGCCAAGCTACCATGGGGGTGAGCAGGGGTTATTTTAGGAGTGAATCTCTCTTACCCTGACTAGGAAGAAGGGACCCTACTTGGACAAATGTGCAAACCCTTGCCAACTAGAGACTCTCATTTCTAACAATCATGGAGGGAGAACTAACAGAGACAGGGGAAAAGAGGAGGCAGTGAGAGAATGAATGATTGGAAAGAGCCCAATAGCATGACAACATAGAGGGGCAGCCTGATTAGAGCATTTTTGCCAGAGCTGCTTTTAGCTCCCAAATCCGACCTGGTAGAGAATACTGCAAGGTTTAGAATCAACAGTGCAGAGATTCCAATGTGGAAAATCACTGGGATTTACAGTTAACAGATCACTGAAGTGTGATATAAGCATGTGAGTTATTCGATTAGTGTTTGGACTAAATATTGAGTTGTAAATATCGGGAGACAGAAATATCGGGAAAATTAAATTGTGAGACGTAAATATTGTGAAGCAAAAATATTGTTGTACTTTAGTTCATGTAATCATTTTAATTGTTAACATTGTTTGAGTAATTATTATAGTTTTTTAATTGGGTATGTAGTTTTAAGTGAGTAAGACTTGTTTTACTTAATTGTTAATAGTAATTTATAGTTGCATAACTGATTGTTGGGTTTGTAGTGGGATAGGTTGGAATATGATTGATATTATCTAAGTAATCATGTAAGACTGATTAATTTTAGTTATAGTTTAGGTGTAAGCTGCTAGGTTTGCATGGGTTTGGGATGGAAAGTTAAGTAGTGAGTAATTGATAATTAAATATGATTGTATTAATAATGATTTAATGGATTATTAATTATGTATATTTTGTAATAACTATATTTTTATGTTTTTTGTGTTGGATGCAGGTTTTTTAGGGGAGTAGCGGTGAAAAGGTAAAATGTATTACCTAATTATTAATTAATTATCAACTGCTAAATAATTATTTAATTAATGATCAATTATGTAAATTGTGCTATACTTCTTTATTTCAGTTATATTTCCGATGCGGGTTGCTAGGTTTGTAGAGGTAGAGGGTGGAAAGTTAATTAAGAATAATTAATTAACATTCACATAATAATTGTGAATCAATTAGGTATTTATATATCACTTATGCAAATTGTGCTATGCTTATTTTTTTAGGTCTGTGCTGCTGGGTTTCTAGGGGTATAGGGTCAGGAGTTAATTAATAATATTTAAATAGTACTAGTCTAATTATGCAATTTGTTATGAATTATTCAAATTGTTTCATTGGTTTTCATTTTTTTATTATATATAATCATTTTAAGGTAATAATGTTTATAATATGAGCTTAATATTTTTTCCACTAAATAGGGTTATTCAAATGTGTAATGTGTTTTAAGTTAAGTACTTTCCCTACTGTTGCTTAGAGTTGAGTGGGAATATTCAATTTAAACCGTCCGAAGTCCAACGCTTTCCCTACTCTTGTGCAGATTGGAGTGGGAATAGTAAATTAAACCCTTCCGAGGTAAAACCCTTCCCTTATTATTTCACAGACTGGAGTGGTAATTTTAAAGCGCATCCCTCCAAAGTCAAACTCTTTCCCTACTGTTGTATTATTTGGAATGGGATTTATATATCTAACTCCTCCGAAGTACAGCACTTTCCCTACTTCTGTGCTATTTGGAGTGGGAATAGTATATATCCAATTTTCCCAGTGTCCAATACTTTTCCTAGTATAGGTTAAAGATACTTTTTCAAAATATATTTTTTCACTTTAATATAAAGTGTGTATATTTTAATTTTTTTCAGTTTTAAAACATTTTTATAGTATTTTGGAAATGTCTTTTTTTATATTTGATATGCTCTTTTGATAAACTATATGTTTTACGAAATATTTTTGGCAACCTATATTGTTTGCTTTTATCATTTTAGTGATCTGTTCTTTTCACATAGGGCCAGATTTATATATATTTTTTACACTACACAGTGCAGCAACTCAGAGAATAGCTTTACCATGGATCAAATCCCTTTGGTCTACTACAACCCGAACAGTCACCTAACCACCCTTTGATTTCTTACCTAACAAAATCACTTGTGTACCTGTTCTTCCAATATGTACACTCCACTGTCCACAAATGGATTCCTTTTTATCATTATGCTGATGATACAAAACCCATCCTTGACAAATAGATGGGTCTGAATTATTTTCCCATCCATCTGACTAAGTTGTAGGTCTTGGTGGTTACAGGAACCTCTCTCTTTAGCACTAGGACATTTAGCCATCTCAGCCTGGCCTTATTTTGGTGACTGATACTAAAACGAATAGCTTGCATGATATGTTGAACAATCAATTTACACTAACTCCTCTGGTTTCATTGTGGATTTTTTTCTAATCTTTGTATAGTTATGCACTTTTTTTTAAACAGACCAGGGAAAACAATAGTATTTTTTTGTCTTATATTTGGCCTGAATTACAAAGTTTGGTGTATGAGTATGTATGATGTACTCCTGTAATACTTCCGGTGTACTCATGAATTTTCAGGCGGTAAACTAATCGGCCGGGGGCTTACCAGGGAAAACAGCTTTTTTCTCGTGTCGGTGGATGGGTTCCCTACCCCTCCCCCCTCGCTGAAGGTACTCACATACCTGATGTTTGCTCCTCTGCTTGCTCCTTTGCCCAATGGTGCAGATGAGGTAGGCATTTAGAACGTCTGACCCTAGTCTTGGGACAGTTCCTGGAGATTATCGCAGGGAGATGGCGGTGCGGGAGCTGCAGTGGAGCAGATCAGCTAGTGTGTAGATCTGGCGCACAGGCAGTGGAGTCAGCCCAAGTCAGCGGGAAGAGCAGAAGGAGTGCTCAAAAGCTGCTGCAGTTTATTTCAGGTGATCAGCAGCATACAGGTGCAGGTACAGGCCAGGAGTTGGGAGGGAATCCTCTCTCAGGAGGCAGGGAAACCTTTAGAGCATCTCAACGGCCTGCCAGTTCAGGGAAGAAGTTGTGAGGCAGTTACTGAAGTCTGGAGGGAGCATTGCCCTTTAGCCATGGAGAGGGATAGCACTTCGCACCAGATGCTTGGAGGCAGCACCAGGGGGGTGGCCTGGGCTGAAATTTCCATCTGTAATAGTTGCCCCTGGTGCTAAGGAAACCAGATAAGAGGCCCCCTTAATGAACGTGGGAGAACTGGGAAACCTACAAAGTTGCTGGGAATGATTCCACAAGGAAGGGGGAAATGTGCCCGTCCCCCAGATCAAGGTTACCACCTCCCTCAAGTCTTTTTTTATAAAGTATTGAGATTACTAGGCTCTCTAAGTGAAGGGGGAGGGCTGCTTACAAGCCAGAAGATATCAAATATGGATAATGTCAAGGCAGAGTTTTAAGCTGGCGCTGAAATCCGGCCCTGAAGAAATTGACCTCAAATGTTAATAATGGTCCAGCTGCTGTTCTAAATAGCTTAGCTCAGGTCCCTACCTGTAACAGATTTGATGCCCTAGCTGTGGTAAATGAGCCAAGTTCTGCCGATGGGTATTCCCTGCAAGTTTTGGTCACTGGGAGTTTTGATAGGGAGCAGCCAGAGGAGTCTCTGACTTCCTTCCTATTGGGCCTGAAAGAGGAGATAAAAAATAGACTCAAGATATGATAGGCCAACCAGGCAGACATCCAGACCTCATGTACTGCTCTGGCTAAAAAACTAAAAGAAGTTGCCATTTGGGCGGGAGTGTTGGAGGACGAGGTAGTTACAGTGCGGCAGGATATTGTAAAAAACACAGTTGGTATAAGCATGCTGACTAAACAGAATCAAAGATTAAGAGATGACCTTGACTGGATGGAAAACCCACTCTTAGCAGACTAAACTCCGGCTCCTGAATGTCCCAGAGGCAGAGGAGGGCACTGATATCAAGGGTTTGTAATTATGCTGATGCAGGACACTGTTTTGACCGACATGAATCTTGACCTTGAAATCCAGGGTGTTCATAGGGTTCAAAGGCAGAGGCCAAGGAAGATACCTTTGAACTTCCTCTCATATGTAGTGAAGGAGGCGATACTGAGTGCGACCCTAAGAAATGGCCCCCACTTGATTGGCACTTAATCCCCTTCCATTCAATCAGACATTAGCCTGGCAACGAATCAGAAGCAGTGGAAGCTACGGAAAATATTGGAAGAGTTTTATAGGCCAGGGGTAAAGCACAATTAATTTCTCAGCAATGCTCCATGTCAGGTGGAACAATCATATGTATAACTATCGGTCAGTGAAAGAAGTGGATGTGGTTTGATTGAACTTATCAACACAGGGGTGGTCCCTTGAGGTCACTTAAGATTCATGGAGGTTATGGGTTTCCAGTCTGGCTGGGTGGGGTGGGGGGAAGGAGGGAGCTTGTCCCTGTCTAATCTAACGGTTTAGAATTCCCATCTCCCTAGGGAAAACTCACCAAGCAGTTTTGCCAGTAAACTACGAGCTCATCTAACAGCTAGTGAGTAGAGCTTTTTTCTCCAAATCTAGCAGGGTGGATATTTTTCTCATTTTGGATCAAGTTGAGTATTGTAAGAGGGTTGGCTGTCCTGATGAGGAAAAAAGCTGGAATTGTGGTATACTCTTTAAAAAATTGTAGCTCTGGAAAGTGGGTTTTGGCAACCCTGAGTCATGGGGATAACAAGTTTGTGTGTGCTGGGTTTTATGACCTGAATCTGGATGACCCCTAGCACATAGGTAACCTGGAGTAAAATTTAGTATAGGTTACCTCCTCAAAGATCATTGAGGGCAATTTTAACACCCTCCTAGACCCCCTCATGGGTAGATCCACCAATAGCAAGTATACTTAAGCCACTAGGACAAGACAGGCTCTCAAAAATATGCCTCAGGACATAGGTTTAGTAGCTGTTTGGAGACATATAAGGGGTTCAAGGAGAGGTTATACATTCCACAGTAAAAAATACGGTCACTTTTCCAGACTGGATTATATATTTGTAGGGGGACCTTAAAAAGAGCTATTCTCTCAGATCCTGAGGTTCTTGCCACCCTGAAATAAGCCTGCACCGATTTCATTTTGGATATCACCCCCTTGATGTAATCTGGATGCTTTAAATGTGTACATTAGAGGGGTGTTGCAAAGTCCAGCTCAGTTTAAAAATAGATCCAAAAGAGAAGAACTTATAAGACTGGAGGGTAGAGTGGGGACACTGTAAGCAGAGTTGCAGCAGCAAGGCCTGAGGCCAAACGAAGATCAGGAAGGACTATCTAGACAATTGGAAGAGGCATGGCTCAATTATAAGATTATGGTGGATAAGATGTGTAGAGCTAGTTGACCAACACGATGCATGAGACATTATGAATATGTAGAGAGAGCGGATGACTTACTAGCCTGGAAGGTTAGAGCGGAGAGATCTAGGAATAATATTAATGAATTGGTAATAAATCTGCAGGGTGAAGCCTCTAAAAAGGTAGAGGAAATTAAAGGCTGGTTGGGATTGTCACCTGGGGAGACCTAATGACTGTACAAGGGATAATACCCAGGGAAGTCTTGATAGTTAAAACTGGGGATAGCCTATCCAGGTTTAAATATGAGCAGCTGTACTCCTAGTATGGGTCTTCGTCATCGGAAACTGGGGTGGGGTGGGAGTTTGAGTTCTTCCTCGAAGCTGTAATTATAAAAGAAAGAAGGGTGCCAGAAGGTATGTAAAACTCCTGGCAGCAGAAGAAAAGAAATGGAAGTGCCCATACATGGTGTGGGAAGACACCTTTCAGAGGGTGAATTTTACTATTGTTATGTCTTAAAACTCACTGACATTATTGCACTTAATCTTTAAGCCAGCAAACTTAAAGCAAAACCATTTCTTCACTATTAAAGGGTTATATTGGACTCCACAAAAATTTGCTAAGTTCACTTCTTCACCCACTCGCAGTTGTAAAAGGTGTTGTCTTCTAAACCAATGAAGTACACATTTTCTTTTTGTGCCCTAAAAACAAACCTCTCTGGACTGAAATAGAGACCATATTTAACAATATTCTTGAGGCAATGATAGCCTTACACTCTCTATCAGTCCTGCTGGGGGTAAATTAGTAGTTTATTGAGCTTGGAGAAAAGTGGTCTTATGTTCTACTTGAAAATTTTAGCAAGGAGGGATATCTGTAAATGGTGGATAGATCCTTCCCCCTGATAATTGCTGATTATATAAAGGCAGTAATTTGGACTTATCATAAAAATATGGAGTGTAAGATCAGAAGGCCTCCTGGGCAGATCTCTTTAGGTGGTATGGTATTTAGTAAGGATCCCTAGTCAGAATATGATCACACCTAGGCACCGCTCCTGGAGTGTAATCCAAAGTACAATCTTTATTAATTACGTTCATTACACACTTTGAACAGTACTCAGCCCTTTTGAATCAGTTACAGAGGCTACGCAACTATGCAGGTTTACACTCTGTGCTGCCTAAGGTATAGAGACCACATACCCTGAGGTTCCCTTTCTTGGTACTGGATGTGGTTTTGGAAAGCATTCAATTCAAAGCTTAGATTTGTGAGACTTGTGCACCGTATAACACTGGCCCCATTCAAATTGGGGATTCGTAGCTTTACATGCCAATTATATCTCTTCTCCCAGTCTTTTTGTGGTTTAAAACTGTGTCAAAGTTCAGAAAAATCAGTTGAATCAGCCGGGAAATTCCTCTTCTCATTAAAATTATTGTACTGTGCAACTTCACTTTTTCTAGCATGAGACAAAAATATTTATATAAATTATCCTTTATTTGCAAATGGTTGCCTGCCATACTGCATAACTAATCCAGGAGACTTCCTGGGAGTTTATTAAAGCTAATTTAAATATGCACATTGACATCATATTTGCTAAAATTATGTTAGACATGTCAGTTATAGGGTTGTCTTCCCCCAAAGTTATTGCCTCTCCTCCTCCATTATGCTGAGCCTATTTTGCTGGCCTTAGGGCTCTGTACAGTTTACCACTGCTAACCAGTGCTAAAGTGCTTGTTCTTTCCACTTAAAACATAGTGAAACTGGCTTATACCCAACTGGCATATTTAGTTTACTTGTATGTTACTAGTAATTTGGCACTACATGAGTCCCTAGTAATTTGGCACTACATGTGCCTAGAACCTGTACATTAAATGCTACAAGAGGGCCTGCAGCAGTGGCTGTGACGCCCACTTAAATAGCACTGTAAAATAAGACCATGGCCTTCCATTGAAGCCTCAATGCAGTTTTAAGCCGCAATGTCTACTTGGCATTTCTACCTTCTTGTAAAAGTCTTAACCCCTTTAGCGCATATGACGAGCTCAGCTCGTCATGAGGCCCTCCTCCCCTGTGCACCGCAGGGGAATTAGCCCCGTGTGGAAGTGGTTAAACTCCCCTTTTATTAGAAATATCTTAACCTTAAGGTGGGCCCTATGTAGCCCATAGGGCAGGGTTTAGTGTGATTAAAAAGCTGGACATATACTCTTAATTCTTAAATGTTATGGTAGTGAAAAACTCCTAAATTCATGTTTCATTACTGTGAGACGTGCCCCTCCCTTAGGATAACATTTTGGAATCCATATTACATTTGATAAGCTGCAGTTTCTAATTTGGACCTGGTGGCTATGCCATGATTGGTATCCATGAAATTGTAATGACAAACCCTTTTATTGGTAAAGTCAGATATTTTAATTGCAATTTTGAAAATGCCACTTTTTGAAAGATGACATTTTCCTGCCCTTAGCCCTCTTTTGACAGTTTTATTCCTAATCTTTAACTTTCAAATACATTTAACACATTGACCACTATGGGTCTTTGACAGTCATATAATGTATCTTGCATTCTTTCTTTCACCACCCAGCTAGCTGCGTTCCATAGCTATTATTGTTTTTACAAGTCCAAGTTCCTCTCATGTTTCTTGCTTCACCTTAGCTATATATAACTACATATTTTGATGTGAACATCTAGAAACATCTACTAACATGAGTTGAGGTGTGATACAGGTCTCACTGCATTATATAATGTTATATAATGCATCTAAAAGGCATGAGTTTCAAATTACAAGTTGTAAATAAAGTTTGCACTGCCATAGCCTTTTCTCCCCACAGATTTTCACAGGCAACACCTTGTGAAATTTGATTCAGGAAAATTGCCAATGTCTATTTTCATAATGATGATAATGGAGAAACATTTGGTTGTAAGGTGCAGTAAAACTGCAGTTTGCTGTTTTTCTACATCCTGATATGCAAAACTCCGAAAATTTCCCAAAGGTGATTTTACTTGCCACAATAATCGGCGGACTCAAAAAAAGGTGTAAGTATTTTTTACTCTTTCTATCATTTGAGCTTAGTTTTATTCTCTGCTGATACTATCTTTCAATAACATACTATAATCCTTATATTCCATTATTTGTAGTTTGAACACATCACTTTGATAAGTGTTTATTTATCAAAAGTAGCAACTCTTAGAATGAAAGAGGTAATTAAATAGTAATATCCCTCATATTATAGCACATTTCAGTGAATTACTTATTTACTGCATCTATACAGTGTTACTTAGCACTAGTCTAAAGGCCACTCAGCCAAACAGATGATTCTTTAGCTTTTTCTGGAAGATCAGAAAATTGGCTGGGGCGTTACGGACTGATGTATGGCGGTATTTTGCGGTTGGAGCCTTCAATTCACTAAATTACAGGATTTACGACTGCAAAATAAATTTTTGCATCGTAAAAATAAATAACCATTTCACGAATCACAAAAGTCTTTCTAGTTTGTAAAAGGGCTCTAGTGACCTTTTCTGAATTGCCAATAGTATGGAGTGCATTCGGGGTATCCCTCCTGTTGTGTCAGAGCTAGTGACGACACTGACACGCTTTGGGGGCAAATATATATATGTATATACGGGTGTGCTTTACCAATAATCACTCGGAGCCAGTATTTGTGTTCTAACTGGTCCAGCCGCCGTAGCCCAACTGACGTACGTGCGTTCAGGACCCTTTTTATTAAGTGGCGGTCACATGACCCTTACGTCCTGCACCTGTGACGACACAGGCTAAACACTACATTCCTCCCCAACAAACTTCAAAACAACATTAGCGGGTGTCTCCACTGATCACTCCTAACTTATTGCCTACACTTTAACACAATATTCGACAGGCACATTTTAGAACAGTCTTACGTGAAATGGTCCCTCAATCGACAGGATGGCGCCGGATTTCTCCATAGTTGGTGTTGCGACAGGCCTCGGCTCGGGGTCTCCTAGACTCCAGCATTCGGTGTGGATTTGCTTGGGCTGGCCCCAGGATTACTGCCACCATCCTCGGGCTCTCCACAGACTGCTCCATCCTTTTGAGACAATGAGTGACCAGGTGACGCTGGAATGTCCACCTGGAAGAATAGGTCCATTGAACGGCTTGAGTTGACATCTTCCATTGTCGTGAAGTTACGACCACTGTCAGGCTCGCTAAGGGAGGACACAGACCTCTCAGACAAGTACTTCTTGAAATGGGGCACATTGCGGGTCACAGTCTCTCCTCCTCGAGTGGCAACAACTCTGGTTCCTTTAACACTGACTACGGTCCATGGGTCCTTTTCATGAGGCAGCCAAAACTTGCCACTAGTGATGCGATTCTTGAGCAATACTACGTCCCCTCATGTGATCTGGGGAATCGGGGCCCTTCGCCGATGACTGACTTGGACATGTGCCTTGTAGCGCCTGGTCATCAGGGTCCTCCGGTTGCTACTGGGGGTGGTGTGGTATCGAATCCATGACCACTCGGCCCATGAGGAGGTGCACTGGGGCTATACCCGTTGTGGTGTGGAGTGTTTGGCGGTAGCTCCTCAAGAAAGTGAAGATGGCTAATTCGATGGACTGTCCCTTGTTGTGAGCAATTCAAATCACCTTGTTTAAGGTTCGCATAAATCTCTCCACCTCACCATTCGCTTGGGGCCATCGGGGTGTGATCCGGCGATGATGAATGCTCAGAGCACTCAGATAGGTAGCTTGTTTTTGCCTTTGAAAGGGAGGTCCGTTGTTGGTTCTCAGCTCACGCATGAGCCCATGAGCTGCCATGATTTTCTCAAGTTTGGGGATCACTTCCGTGGCACTTGGGGCCGATATGATTTCTACCTCAGGAAATGTGGAGGGATCATCGATGGCTACAAGTGTGTGTCGGCCATCAGGAAGGCTGCCAAAGTCCAGACTGGATCTTGGCTGGGGCTCTACAATGATTGGAGCTGGTCGGGGGGTTTCTCCAGTTACTTGGCAGGCAGGGCATGATCAGACAGCCGCCTCCACCGTTAGTCCATGAGTGGAATCCACACCTTGGTTCTGAGTCATGACTTGGTCTTAACCATGCCTTGATGCCCAACGTGGGCGAGCTGGACAACTCGAGCCATTAGTGATGTGGGGATCACCAGCCGGTGTCACCTTTAACAGGAATCCAGGATCATCTTCAGTGAGCTCGTCTCAGACGTGGTATAAGCTGTCCATGACACGCTGCGCCTCAGTGAATAGGATCTTCCACTCTTCTTTGGCCTTATGGCAGTTGCCACTCTCTAGAGCCGCCTTGGCCCGTTGCAGGCAGTCATCTTTGCTCATGGCTTCTTTCAGGCTCTCCATGAATATGGGCAGGGGGTATGATTTTGCAGTGATGCACCATACATATTCTTCAGTGTCAGCTGTGTCTTCCATTTCCTCTCTGGTGGCTCCTCGGGGATGTAGAGACAAGTAGTCAGTGGGATTCCGGGATCCTGGTTGGTATTCCACTTTGAAATTATAGTTTTGGAGCTGCAACATCCACTTCTCTATCCACGGCGGTGGCTTTGTGGAGGTCCCTGAGAACAGAGCAACAACTGGCTTATGATCAGTTGCCACTACGAAGGGCTTGCCATAGACATATAAGTGGAAGTGACAGCACCACCAATGGATGGCAATCACCTCCTTCTCTATTTGAGAGTATCTCTGCTGGCGAACGCCACGGGGCCCATTCCTCCTTCGGGTGTCATTTCTGCAACAGTACATCCCCTAGCCCCATGGAACCAGCATCCAGAGCCACTAGTGTTAGCTTTTTTGGGTCGAAGAAGGCCAGCGTGGTGGATTCGGAGAGGCCTTCCTTAATCTCCATATAGGCTCTGTCTTGTTCCGGGCCCCATTTCCAGGGGAGGAGTCTTTGGTGAGTTCCCTCAAGGGCAGTGTCAGATTAACCAAATCACGGATGAACCTCCCACAATAGTTTACCATGACAAGGAAGATCGGGACTTTGGTATCGTTGGTGGGAGCAGCAGCATCTTTAATGTCTCTCAATTTTTCAGCGTCAGGGTTGACTCCCTCAGTGGAGAAAGTGTATCCAAATAATGTCAACCTCCGTTTCAAGAATTCACACTTTTCCCGGTGAAGGGTCAGTCTCGCCTCTCGCAGGTGGCGAAGTACTTGAGTTAGGCGAAGGTTGTGCTCCGGGATTGTCTTGGCGTGTATCATGATGTTGTCGCTGACATTGATTACGCCTGGTATGTCCATGATGAGTTCCTGTATGACGTTCTGGAACACTTCAGGCGCACTGGAAACTCCAAAAATCAGAGGAGTATATCTCCGGAGCCCCACATGTGTTGAGAAAGTTGTAATGTAGTAGGATGCTTCATCGAACAACAGCTGAGGATAACCGGACCATAGATCTAACTTGGAGAGCCAGCATGCTCCGGCCATCTCCCCAATAATGTCGTCTATGGTTGGCGTGATGTGGCGCTCCCTCCTGATAGCGGCGTTGGGCAGCTGCCTATCCACACAGATCTTCACCACGCCAGGCTATGTTACCATGATGGGAGAGACCCAGGGAGTGGGACCAGTCACTTTCTCTACTATGCCGGTGGCCTCCAGCTTTTTGAGCTCTTCCTCAACCAGGGGAAGCAGGTGGAAGGCTATTTGCTGGTGTCGCAATGCAACCGACTGGACAGTGGGGTCGATGTGGAGGTGGACCTCTTTGCCTCTGAAATTGGGGTTCCATTAAAGACTTCAGAGAATTCAGTTAGAAGGTGTTGGATTGACACCTGATGTACTCCGAAGGCAAATGTCACTACACCTAGATCCTCAGTTGCTCGGCACCCTAGCAGCATGCCTTGTACGTCTTCAGTAACAAAGACGTTGGTTGTTATGGACTGAGCACCATGTGATATCGATGTTCTGAACTTTCTTCATATCTTCAGGGGCGTGTCCGGACCATATACGAACACAGTGATCGCTGATGGGTAAAGCACAGGCGCCGGGTTCATGGTTTGGGGAAGAGCCAAGGCCATGATATTGATGGTGGCACCCGTGTCGACTACCGCCATAATGTCTTGAGAACCCACACGAACACTGCACTGGGGTAAGAGGTGCGCTTTTCGAGTTGTGGTGCCAATAATTTGTACTTTGTGCACCACCTTCTCTTCCTCCTCATCGTCGTCCAAGTCGCTTTGCCCTCTGTCTCCTTCTGGTATGGCATTGACCACTTGCCTGGGCCTGCGGTATTTCTTGGACCTGCAGACTTTTTCAAAGTGGTTGAATCATCCGCATCCAGAATATCTCTTGCCTTTTGCCGGACACTCTGCCGCCTGATGGGGTGGCCCTTCATAATATCCACAGGATTTGAGTTGTCCCGATGCTGATGTTCTGGGTCCTTTCTTGGCCCACCTCGCCGGGGTTTTTTTCGTCACAGCATTTACCGGTTCGGCCTTTATGGGCGCCTAGAGGGCGGCCTCCATGTGCTCGGCTCGTGCTTTTGACAACTCTTTGGTGCGTCCTAGGGTCAGTATGTCAGCAAGGGACTTCCCAGACTCTTCCTGTATCTGCTCCTGGAGCTTGGCAGATGCACAGCCCTGAATCACTTGTCCCCGGATCTCTTCTGTGACATCGGCGAACCCGCACGTTGATGCTAGGTTTTTGAGATGAGCATGACAGGTGTCAAGCGACTTTTCGGTAGTTGTCTTGCTCATCTGAATATTAACCTCTCGTAGTCCTGGTTGGCCATGGGTTCTAAGTGTCCATTGAGGGCATTTATTAGTGTGTGGTGATTCTTAGGCGTAACTTCTGCCAGAGTCTTTGCGATGTTATAGATGTCCTTGCCCCCTAGGTGGAGTAACATGGCTCTTTTTTGGTCCTTGTGGACTTTTGTGGCCTCAAAGAATATGAGTAGACGATCCACCCAGTCCTTCCATCTGGGTGCAAGTGACAAGGGCGACCTCTCCACTGCGAAGGGCTCAATTAGGGGTATAGTGGACATGACTGGCGCCTTGAATGGTGTGTCTGCTGCCTTTAGCGGTTCCTGTGCTGCCCCTCAAACTCCTGCCGAGCGCTGTAACGCTATGGTGTTGCGCAGTTCGGGCTTGACGATGGTCGTTCCCAGGGGTATATGAGGAAGGAGTGCCCTTCCTACCCCTTGCGTTGCACTGACTGGGGGGGGGGGGGTTCTCATTCATGCTCTGTAATTTATTTCCTCTTTTTTTATTGATTTTGCCAGTGCTTGTTGGTTTGTCTGCCTTGGCTGTGCCAATGCTTGTTGGCTGAGCAGTTCCCTAGCTTTCTGGCTGCTGAGGTCCCACAGATCTTGACACTGCAGGGTGGATGCCTCCTCCACCGGTACACCGTGTGCCCCTAGGCCTGTGAAGTAGGCCTGACTCTTCTCTGTCTCCTCCCACGCCTTCAAAATCGGGACTGGACACCTGGCAGGGCCTGCAAATGTGCTCCGTGAGGCCGTGGCGGTAGGAGCCGTGGCAGGAGCTTCTTCAGCCTCACAGCGCAAGGGGGCCTGCAGCAGGAGAGCGGGGGCCTCTCAGGGCAGGGCACCACGTGGCCTGCAGGACGCAATTGTGTAGAGGGCAGGCGGGGGGGTCTGGGGATGTCGCGCTCCGCACCAAAGATCCGGGGTCCCCGCAGTTTTCATGCCAGACACTGGGTGGTGTGCTCGATCATCCGTGAGTCCAGGGTGCAGCCCGCCGCATGGGGCACGAGCGGCGCAAGCCGATGACAACGCTTGCGGCTGCCACGCCATCTCTTCTCACGCGGCGGAGGCACGACCACCCTCGTCCCCAGCTGTTGTGTCGGGTGCTTGGCCCAGAGCTAGGGCTGACACGCTTGGGGGCAATTATGTATATACAGGGGTGCTTTACTAATAATCACTCAGAGCCAGTATTTGTGTTCTAACTGGTCCATCCGCTGTAGCCCAATTGGCGTACGTGTGTGCAGGACGCTTTTTATTAAGTGGTGGTCACATGACCCTTACGTCCTGCGCCTGTGATGACAGGCTGAACACTACACCCTCCTTATTGTGAGTCACAAAGTTATGTATCAGTGTTTTAGAATGAAATTGTAGTTGTAAACCATTGATCAATTTCTGAACACCGAGTTTACAAAACTAAAGCTGCCCTTTAGATATTGATTATTGTTTGTGAATTATTTTGGACATTCTCGAGGTGCGCACATGAGTGGTTCAGTGGACCTCTTCGTGCTCCTCTAAAGTATTCTGAGAGGGAAGTATATATATTTTTCAGAAATTCCCCTGTCTCTTAGTGAACATTGGCTGTTTAAAAAAAATTCTGCTTTTGGTATGCAAATGAACAATTTGTTATGCATTCTATTTATACATTGAAAGCCTAGCAAATGTATACCCTTTCACAAGTCATTAATTTTGCAGATAGAACATTCCGCTTTGTAAATGTGTATTAGTACATCAGGATCCTTTATTGCTACCGGAAGCGAATTTCACAATATAAGTGCCTTAAATACAACGTATAATCATAAGTCCAATGAAAATTAATCCAAATCCCATATGTAGATCCTAGGTGGTTCCTAATATGATGATAGTATGGTAAATTATGTAAATTATGAGGTGAATTGAAATGTCACTAATCACTATTGTGCAAATGAAAGCAGCAATAGTACCACTGTAATGACATTTATCTGCATGTATTACATTTTTATATTTTTAAGATGACACTAGATAATCAAATATGTAACTGTGTGCTCTAGAACAGCAAAATAAGTATAATATGCAGGCTATTTTATTTATTGAGAATTATATATAGTACAGGCTAAATCAACTGGGTGACAGATCACACATCAACACAATTAAATTATAACAGGATATGCGGAGCACAGAGTACTAATTTGAAGCAATAAGTATGCTAAATGGGAGAATTTTCGAAAATATGCATTTAGCTCAAATAAAGGCTATGATTGCTAACATGCACAACATATAGTATACAATAAATATTTACATGCAGACATTTAGAAGTTTTGTAGAATGTCAAGAATGCACTTTATTGGGTGACATGAGGTTTTCAGAGACACTATACATTTCAGTTTTTTTAAGAAAGTGTCATAAGAAGATAATGTCGTGATTTTGGATGGATAAAGTTCTAGACTTTCCTTCCATTTCCAGAGAAGAAGCGCTTTAGTATTGTTTTTGACTTTTAGAAAGATGGCATTTGTGGAATCTGAACTCTGGATGTGTCTTTGACCCCCTGAGATGATCCATTTTTTGGCTAGTTAGGTGGGAGAGCCACTGCAAAGAACTATGGAGCAGATGTATGGCAGTTTTATGTAGTCGCAAATGGGAATTTGGCCCCTTTGTGACAGCAACAAACGTCTGCCCAATATACTCATCCTGTTTTGCGAGTCGCTAACCTATTAGTGACTTGCAAAATATGGTTATTAGGTCTATCAGGAAGGGGTGTGCCAAGGGCGTCTCTTCCTAATAGAAAGTGCAATTACCATGTTCCATTGTTTCGCAACGGCATTTGTGGTTGCAAAACAGTCGCAGTTTACCACCCATGTCAAAAGGATGGTAATCCACTTGCAAACAGGAAAGAGTCCCCAGGGGACCCCTTCCCCTTTTTTAAAGGGATTTCAAACATGTTGTTAGAGCTCTGCAAGGCATGAGTAGTCCAGTATGGGGAGACAAGCTTCCCTCACTCTCCACCCTCACTCTCCTTTAAGGAAAACGGGCTGCATTTAAAAAAAAATCTGCTTTATTAAAAAAGCAGTCACAGACATGGTGGTCTGCTGACCCCAGCAGGCCACCATCACTGGGAGTGCTAGCCATTCCCAATGGGGTTGAAAATTGAGACAGCCCCAATAATATTCATGAGTATGCAATTTGCGACCCCATTGGGAATCACAAACTGTGTCTGAGACACTGTTGTACATTAAGTTTAGCGAGTTGCAAATGGCAGTCACAATTTTGCACAATTTGTGGCTTGCTAAAATAATGGTCATAGATCCGGCCCTAACGGGCTTTTTTACAAGCCCATTGCGCCACTGGTGCATCACTTTTTTATACGCACTGGCAGCGCAGTGTGCCTGCCCATATTTACAAGGCAACATAAAGTCATCCTGCGTGACTTTTCATTGCCTTTTAAATATGGGCCCCTTTCATGCATTACTCTGCGTGAAAGGGGTGTTCCATGGGTGTTCCATGGGTGTTTGCTGTGGGTGTTCCCACGCAACATCCATGGAACTTGACGCATACCTAGATTTACAACATTTTGTAAGCCTGTGAATGCATCAGAATCCTATGGCTACCAAGGAGAAGTGTGGGAATGGCACAACGAAAAGAAAAACTTTTTTTGCCTCGTTTTTTACTCTTTTTGTGCATACTGCATTCTGCAGCATAGATACAGGACAATCCCATTTTTCATTTTTTTTGTGCAGGAAGGAGCCCCTTTCTGCAAAGAAACAATCATCACTGCAGCACAGGCACCCTTGTAAAATGATCGAAGGGTACCTGACCTGGAGCATGGCAATTGTGCACCAGGACTGGGGAAAGCACAGAGATTCGTGGTATTGTTCTTAATATGACACATCCCTAATAATTGAAAATGACTCAACACTGCTCAGCTAAATGTCTTGCACCACAACCTCATTTTCTTGTCGATGAGGTCCACAGTATGTAATGCAGGTTAATTTGTATATTCTTCTTTACTCAATGGGGAGCCAGCTTACTGTGGCTACGTTTGGCGATATATAATTACACTTTCATGAGCCAGTTGCTAGCCTAGCAGCTGACTGAAGGGCTTTTTTATAAGTTGCATTAGGTGTATTTTAGAGATTTAGATGAGCAAGACGTCTTGATCAACAACTCTGGACAGCAGTGGGGCTTCGACCCCTTGTGGGTGTAAAGTCATTTTTCAGAATGAAGGGCTTATTAAATCTTAAGGGTTTCAGTTGATGGAGTGCCCATTTTACCAGGGAGCTAATGTAATCTTGCTTGTTCAAATACTTGCTGGTTCAAATTCTTGTCCAGGAAGAAGCCTGAGGACCTTCTGCATTACACAACGTAGGGCTGTCTGTTTGCCTTCGTGCTTGATTTCAGAAACAACTGGATTGAAATTCAGGTAATAGATCATCATTTATTTTTGAACGTCAGCTAATATTCATGTTGCAATATTTATATCATTTGAAGAAGCAAGTTTTCAGCAGAGCTGTTTCTTATCTCTGTAGAAGTAGCCTGCAGTCTATCATGCCTTGGGTGATAAAGCTTGTGGTTTCATATAAAAATTGTGAAGAGCGGCAGGACCTATGGGTCCTTGTGGGGCACCGTTCTGTAGCCTCGAAGAGCTGGAACGGGAATTTGCCAGTTTAATGTGTTTGTACCAGTAATTGAGGTATAATGAGGCCAATCCCCTCGTTCCCATTCTTTCATTAAGTATTTCAAAAAGTACCTATTGATCTAGTACCAAACGTAGCTGGCAGATCCTACAGTACGAGTAGGAAATTGAACATATCGTCAGATATTTATAATACAAAAAAGAGGAAGATTTATTAAAATAGTGCGCAACTTTTCCACAAATAAAACCTAGTCAGACAAGAGACCTGGGGGCATATTACCAAGCAATAGCGATAATTACCAAGCAATAGCGATAATTATCGCTATTGCTTGGTTAGAGACAAAAATGTACCCCTTAGCTGCGGCGATTTTTACCGCAAATTAACCTTGGTATTACCAAGGTTTAACGCAAATGCGATAAAAATCGCCGCAAAGCATGAATATCGCTGAAAAGTCAGCGATATTCATGCATTACTGAGCTAATGCTCTTAGCCATGTTATCCACCTCCCATTGGATAACATGGCTAAGAACTGCTCAGGGCAGGTGTTAGCTTTTGGAGATATTCGCGCTTAGCGCGAATATCTCCAAAAGTTGGTAATAGGAGATAGCGATTTTAGCGACTGTTTTCAGTCACTAACATCTTGGCACGCCCAGTTTGCATGTCATTAGTGATAAATATCACTGACATGCAAAGTGGGGCCCAAGATGGTCGCTATCTCCTACTAGCTGTCCCTAACTGGTGTTAGCGACAGCTAGGTAATAGGGAGATAATTTTATCTCCGCTTTCTTGGCTTTTAAAGCCAAAAAAGCGGAGATAAACCCCCTTGATAATATGCTTCTAGTACTCCCTAGTGCCTGTATTACTGCGGGAGATATCAGTTTTAAAAAACAGTAGTTTCCAAAGCGAACATTGTTGTGGCCCCAAAAAACCACCAGCCTCTGTTAAGCACATATGATGAACATATACAGAGACACATATAAAAACATGAAGGTGCTTGCTTTGAGTAGGTGGTTCTTTGATCCGCGGCGTGGGGTGTGCAGAGGTCTCGATTACATTAGAGATATTCGTATAAGGTTGAAGTCACAACGAACTTTTCCTCAGTTTTAAATTCTCAAACATTGTGCGCTTAAATCCGGAACTTGATGGTTCACATTTTGTTTTTTAGCAACTTGGAATGCCTGTGAATGGATTTCTGTGACTTCTCATAACGGCAAGCGTGATTTTCTGAGGAGTTTGAACATTAAAATAACATTTTCACGAAGAACCAAATCAGATATTAGAACTGAAACAGCAGGAAGAAAACACAGTTAAATCATTAATTACAGTTGCCTGCAGTATGCCCAATCGCTTTCTTTTTCAACCCCTTGCTTCAAACCTCCATTCGTAACACCCAATTGGATTTTATCTGTCCCAGTGGCGTCATCTGGTCCTGGAATCATTGGAGAACTATTAACTAATTAGGGGTGTGTGTGCCTCACTTCAGCGAAAGTCAAGCGCAATTGCACCGCACATGCATGGCAATATCACTGCTGGCCCCATGGAAAGCAAGAGCTATTTCAAAATGATCTTTTGCTTTTATCACTCCCCAATGATGAACTCATTTAAAAAGAGTGATTGAAGCATTAGGCATCCACTAGGCACTTGGGGAAATTAACAAGTGAAAGAAACTGCTAGCCTACGTAGTTACATTTAGATGGAACAAAAATAAAAACAGAGAGGAGCCTTATGTTGCTGCCAAAACCTTCCCATTCTACCGTTGCTGAAGATAAAAAAATAATTGTTGGCAGTCACCAAGTTCTCCCTAGTCGTTCACTGAAAGACAAAAGCGGCACCGTCAATTCCTTGGAGTTTTAACATTCTCTCAAATACATTTCACACCACTGTGTCATCGTTTTCTTGAAAAGATGCAATGTGTCCCTTTTCTTTAAACCCTTTACACATTGTTGATAATGTAAATGTATAGATTCCCAGATAGCTTGATATAGCTTTTTGATTTACTGAATACAACTCTCCTCGTATTATTTTTTTCATGCGCTTCACTTTTTTTCTGGCTTGAGAAGGCATTATCTCTGTTAACCACGAAAAAAAATATGCTCAATATATTGTTTTTTAGAAGATAATTCCAGTATTTCCACCAGGATAAAGGGTGCTGATAAATGACATATCTGTCAAACTGACCATATTATTGTATGTTCAAATGGTCAGCTGGGTGCATTTTCACGTTAAACACGATATACCAGGCTAAGCTGTCACCAGAGGAAGGTGAAGGATGCAGATAAATCATGTGGAACTCTCCAGTTTGTGGTTACCCGGAGGGTACTTTTAAGAGAAGAAGGGGGCTTCCAAGGTGTAACGTTGAGGCAGACAGTAAAACCAAGGGCATTAGGACCTGGGACAACAAAGAGGTGGAAGGGGAAAGGAGATGGGCGGGGACGCTCATGAGCGGGTAGTAAAGAGAAAGCTAGAGGAGATAAGAGTACGAGGAATAAAGGCTCATCAGAATATCTTTAACGTGTCCTTGTCATTTGTATCAGCAAGGGACATGACACAAGGGTCCCCTAGAATGCCTCCGTGGAGGGAGCACAGAAAGGAAACACATTCAGGGGAGAGCAATGAGGTGTAGCCATTCTCATGTTGAAGGTCCTTTCTTGGCTGTGATTCCATGTCAAAGGTCCATGCAGCTCAGCTGAGGCAAATCAGTATAGCTCTATGCCAGAGAATGCTGGAGTCACCAGAGGTGCAGACTTGATTTTGATACCACACCTACCCTCAAAAGGTGGGTTCTCCAAGACTCCTAGACACAGTTCTTCCAAACAAAGAAGCGGCTGCCAACCACGCTCTATCATTTCATGGAGGGTGCTTTGGTTGGCAGCAGTAAGTTAGGCTGCTCTGCAAAGTCTCAAAACTCACACACACTGCAATGAAGTGAGATAAATGCAAAGGGAATTACTTCAAACTATTTTCATTGTGGAATGCAGTTCATGAAGGCTTTTGGCGTCATATGTATCATCTCCTCTATCTGTGTCTTTCACAAGCAGTTCTGACTATGCAATAGTGTGGAGCAATCTGTGGGCTCGAATCACAGAACTAACTTAAGATAAAGTCCCAAACTTACTACCATTTTGGTATTCACAGAAGGCACTTACTCGTTTTGGTATTCACAGAAGGCACTTACAGCCTGATTCATGAAAACCGGAATCTGCGATTCTCAATTAGCGATTAACTGCGAATCGCAATTGAGAAATCGCAGAACGGAATTCATGATGTTTAGCGATAAAAAAAAGCGAATCGCACGCGGCCGCAAAAGCCGTTTGCGATTATCGATAATCACAGAAAAATCGCTATTTCCGGCTACATCCGTGTCGGATTTGCGATATCGCAAATAGCGATATCTCTAATTGCGAGATCGCAAAAAGCGAGATCGCAAAATCGCGAGATCGGGAAAAAGGGAAGTCGCATTTCGAGCACAGTGATGACATCACAACCAGGAAGCAGCCAGTTCCCACCCCCATTCACCACAGTGAGGCAGACCTCGAGTCAGCAACTGGGAGAGCTCCTGCAATTCTTCTTGGAATACTACTGTCAAACTACACTGCAGCCATGTCTGAGGAGGCAGTTCCTGGGCCCAGCAACACCACAGGGCGGAAGAGAAAGTTAAAGTTCTCCGAGCAGGAGCTGGAGCACTTAATTGAAGGGGTGGTGGCAAACCACTCCAAACTGTTTGGGAAGGACTCAAGGAGGGTGCCCGAGCAGGAAAAACGTAGGATCTGGCTGGGCATAGCGTCCACGGTGAACTCAGTGGGTGTGGTCGATAGGTCACTGGACGAACTAATGAAACGCTGGTACGACCTCCGAGGTCATGCCAAAGAGAAGGTAGCTGAGAGGCTTGGAGAGTCCAAACACCCCCTTGGAGGACCAAGCAGAAGACACGCTGGAGACTGAGGCGTGCATCGGAGTGACCCGTCTGGACTCATCCCGCCCCACCCAAGACATCCAAGGTAAGTGGCATGCGACTGCGACCCTGTCCCCTATGAATGTCCATGACCATATAGCCTCCCATATTGTTCCATAGTCATGCCATCGTTGCACATCAGGTAATGCCCTAACGCATTGTGGGACATGTAGTGTGGCCACAATGTAGAAGTACCACAATGCAGCCATACAGGTTCCAAAGTATGCAAAGCCATAGGCAGTAAGGGAATGTCACCCAGCATGCATGTAGCAACTGCACGTGTGACAGATACATGCAACTAATGAACGTCCACTTCCCCTCACAGGTGGCGCAGACAGCAGCGACAGCGAGAGGCTGCAAATAGATGAGGAAGCACAGGATGAGGAGGGGGTGCCGTCTCATACACAGCCTCCAGCCCCTGCCGCAGCGACAACTCCTGCTGCCAGGTCCACCACCAGTGTGCCTCCAGCCCCTGCCGCAGCGACAACTCCTGCTGCCAGGTCCATCACCAGTGTGCCTCCTGCGTCTGGCGCAGCAACAACTCCTGCTGCCAGGTCCACCACCAGTGTGCCTTCTGCGTCGGGCGCAGCAACTACTCCCGCAGCCAGGCCCACTACCAGTGTGCCTCCAGCCCCTGCCGCACCAGCAACGCCTACCGTGACACCAGCAGCAGCTGGTGCTTCAACATCAGGGCCCGCGACAGTGGGAACACAGCGGCCACCCACTGTGTCAGGCCAGCAGAGCAGGCATGGCAGGTCTCGCCAGCAGATCAATGCACCTATCACCAGGAGGGGGAATGGACAGCGGCTGGCGAGAATGAGTTTGGAACGACGCATGCTCCATATACATCAGCTGCAGGCACGCCGGCAAGGTGCCATACAGCTTCAGCTATACAACATTGGCCACAATGTGGCCGGTGTTGGGGACCGGATGGACCACATGACGGCAGCCATGGCAGGTGTGGGGGAGGGAATGGCCCGCATGACTGCAGCTATGGAGGCCAACACTGCTGCAATGACAGTGCAGCCCGCCGCCGCCACCGTCAGCTACTGACCCGGCTGACGGCCAACACCAGGTCCAATTATGTAATAGGCAATGCCACCTCGCAGTTATCCCACCGGTCCCTTGCGCAGCAGCAGCAGCTCATCCAGTGCTGCGAGGATGTGGCCAGGGTACTTGAGCACCTGACCACTGCCGTGACAGCACTTCACCCTGCTCTACCTGCCACTGTTGGGGGTGATGATGCCAGTGAGGGGACATCGAGTGTGAGCAGCCACTCTGCCTCACACGTAGGGGCACTCAGACGCAGCACCAGGCCCACTGCAGGGACACGTGCCTTGGATGAGGATGAGCCGCAGAGGCGCTTGGGTGGTTCGCGCAGGAGGCGCACATAACTTCATAGGACTTTTACAGGCACAGGCTGAGTATAAGCCTGCCCTGTCCTTTGACACAGCAGTATGCTGAAATACTGTTAACAATGACAACATTGAAAGACCATTATTGTGAATGAAACAATAATATTTAATTTTGCTTCACACATTGGCGTTGTGTCATTTACATTTACATTTTGCATGCAATTGTGATTTTCGGGGTGAGGGTAGAGGGTGCACTAGAAACTGTTCAGTGTGATGTGGTTGCGACGTCTGTGGCCTTCAGCTGGGTTCTCCCCGCGTGCATGGCACGCATGTGCAGGTGGCCGGTCGTCCCCTTCCGATTCACAGCCAGAGATGTCGACAGGTATCCGGCGCTTGGTAGCAATGTTGTGTAGGATAGCACACACAGCCACAATGCGGCAGCACACTTCAGGACTGTAGTACATGGCCCCACCTGTCTTGTGAAGTATGCAGAATCTGTTCTTCAGTAGGCCAAAAGTTCTCTCAATGCAATTCCTTGTGCGTTTTTGTGATACGTTGTAACGCCGTTGCTGTGGCAGGGTTGAGGTATGGGGTGAGGAGGTATTCACGCAGGGCGTAGCCACTGTCACCTGAATGAGAGGAGCAGAGGGTGAGTGCCTGTGCAGCGCAGCTACTTAATCGCAATGTGACATTGTGGGCAAAGTGTACTTACCAAGTAGGTGTCCTTCCCCGAAGTCTCCCCTGACCAGTCGTGTGTGGAGGCCACTGTGCCGGAATATGAATGAGTCATGTGTACTCCCCGGGTACTGTGCCACTATGTCCGTGATGTATGTCTTTGCATTGCAGACCATCTGGATGTAGAGGGAGTGGTAGGACTTGCGATTGCGGTACATGTACTCCATTCCAGCAGGTGGGCAAATGTGGACGTGGGTACAGTCAATGCATCCTATCACGTGTGGGAAACGGGCAACATTGTAGAATTGTAGCTTGGTCTCATCCAATTCCTGTTGGCTGGTGGGAAATTTGATGTGCTGGTGTAGCTGGGTCAGCATTGCGTCCAGAAAACTACGTAGGCAGCGGGACATGGTGGGCTGGGATATCCCCCCAGCTACGGCAACTATCCCCTAGAAGCTCTCAGAGGCCAGGAGGTGCAGGCTACACAATACCTGGACATGTGTTGGGACGGCATTGGTCCGCCTTGTTGGGTGCTGCATCAGGGGGTCAAGGCCCTGTATGAGCTTGATAATTATGGCCCCATTCAGCCGGTACTTGGCGTAGATTTGCTCTCTGGTTTGGCCCAGCAGGGTGACCCTCTGGCGGAATATCCTTTCCTGGATTCTGCGTCTCCTCCTTGCTGCTCGCTGTAGCCTTCGCCGCCTGACCACCATGTACATTCCTGGCATTTTGTCACTCCTTCTGCTGATGCTGCTTCTGCTTAAATGTGTTTGGTCAGGCATGCACCAGTTACTGATTGGCCAACGGTTTTTCAAAAAAAAATTCTATGGCTTTCATGGTTACCACCTGCTTTGGGTTGTCCTTAATTTGCGCCTCGCAAAGTGCGTTTTTGTTTTTTTTCGCTAATTGCGATTTTTCATGAATCCCGATTGCGAGGATATTGCGAAATCGCTATTTTAATCGCAATCTCCGTGGGTTCTCGCTATTTCCGAATCGCAATTGGTCTACTGCCGGGATTCTGCGAATCTTTTAGCGATTTCGCAATTCAGTGTTTGCGAATTCGCTATTTTTGTGAAGAATACCGATTTGAGGAATTGCGCCCGCGATAGCATTTTCGCAGCTATTGCGGGCGCAATTTAGCTTCATGAATCAGGCTGTTACTCATTTCGGTATTCACAGAAGTTAGGAGTCCTAATTTTAGGACTCCTAAATGCCTTCTGTGAATACTGAAAGTCTTAAAGTTAGGATTTTCGTAGTGGCTGCTGTCTTCTAGAATTAATGTTCTATTTATATGTTTCTAAATGCTTCATTTGTCTCACAATGATACTGGAAAATAGACTTGCAGTGCTATAGTGGCCTTCTTTTTTGCTGTTCAATTATTGGTAACTCTGCAGGTAACTTGCACTACTTAATTAAACTAGATTACAGCCAAGGGTGATTGTTGGCTTTGGCTGGCAGTTTCACAGAGTTTGAATTCTTGAGTAGAAGTAAATTAGATGTGGGCGTATTAAGCATCGAGTTCTAATCAAGTTATACATTGTGGCTGAGGAAGATTTTAGGGGCATATTATCAAGGGGGTTTATCTCCGCTTTTTTGGCTTTAAAAGCCAAGAAAACGGAGATAAAATTATCTCCCTAATACCTAGCTGCCGCTAACACCAGTTAGCGACAGCTAGTAGGAGATAGCAACCATCTTGGGCCCCACTTTGCATGTCAGTGATATTTATCACTAATGACATGCAAAGTGGGCGTGCCAAGATGTTAGAGACTGGAAACAGTCGCTAACATCGCTATCTCCTATTACCAACTTTTGGAGATATTCGCGCTAAGCGCAAATATCTCCAAAAGCTAACACCTGCCCTGAGCAGTTCTTAGCCATGTTATCCAACGGGAGGTGGATAACATGGCTAAGAGCATTAGCTTGGTAATGCATGAATATCGCTGACTTTTCAGCAATATTCATGCATTGCAGCGATTTTTATCGCATTTGCGATAAACCTTGGTAATACCAAGGTTTATTTGCGGTAAAAATCGCCGCAGCTCAGCGGTAAATTTTTGTCTCTAACTAAGCAATAGCGATAATTATCGCTATTGCTTGGTAATATGCCCCTTAGTTTTAGAAAACAGTAGAATCCACAGTGAACATTTTTGTGGCCCAAATAAATCACCAGCCTCTGCTAGTTTATATCAGGAATTCTTGCAAGGCACTAGGGAGGGCAAATATGTGGACCACACCAGAAGAGACCTACCCCACAAACTTCAGAAAGGCACTACTCGACTCCTAAAGAGAACACAAACTGGCCCTATTATGTCAGGGGGACCAGATCAAGTAGCTTGTCCTCCAGGTTCCTGGATATCAAGCAGCAATATAGACTGGAATCGGCGCTTGATCACATCCAGTCTTCTTTGGCTAAGAAACTCTTTCTTCAATTCAGACATGGGGTGCTCCCACTTCGATCATTTATGAACAACTGGCAGGGAGCCCAAAAACTTGATTGCCCAGGGTGTGACCAAGTTGAAGAAACTGAACTACATGTCCTTTTCTTTTGCCCCACCTAATGAATGCCAAGGTCAAAGTGGGCGTTACAACTCTGCAGAAACATGGGGATCAGACACTACATAGAGGTTTACTGGCTTCTCAAGCTCAAAACTGTTACACTTATTGTGTTCGCTAATTCCATGTTCCTCAACTCGATGTGATGCATTCACAGTGCAATTTGAAAGAAAACTATTGTAGGAAACCCCTAGTTCCCAGTAACTTTTATACATGCTGCTATGTTACATTTGCACATATTGAATGTATGATTATTGCTACCTCAAATGTTCTCCCTTAGGGTTCTTCATCTCTTTTTTTCTCAAAATGTTTTATATTACCTGTTTAGTGTGTTTTGTTAGCATTGTTACACACATGTACTATATAAGCACAATTTTTTTTACAATTGATAGGAGCTCTCTATATATTATTGAATCGACTTTTTTAATATGCAATATTTTAACTCCTCCCTCACCTATGGCAGAATTCATATCCCTTGTTGATTACTGATTTGTATTCAAGGTTAGTACTGTGTGCTGTAGTGAGGGAATCCATTCAAGAACAAACTAAAACATTTTGCACAAACAATCCTTGTACCATCTTTTTATATAGCACCATCGTACACACATTTTATGATGACACATTTTTAACATCCTTCCTTGTTATGTCAAATGAATTGTATTCTTTCCTTTTTATGGTCTTTTATGGCCACATGGTCGAAATAACGTTTTTGTGACTGACTGACTGATTAACATATGTGTGTGTGGAAAAAGCAGTAAAAACAGGAAACCTGGTGGTGAGAAAATATGTTCTGATATGGCACAGTAGATGTGCGATGGACCATGGTATATGCCCACTCTGGCTAGCTGTAATTTTTTACAGTAAGAAGTTTGGTTATTGGTTGAGGGGGTGGAAGCCCCAATTTGGCAATATCCACAATTCTTTTCCGGCTAAACCACAAAGAGTCATTAAAGTAACCTGTGCTTAACCCTCTAGTAGCTAGGCACAAAAGCGGTCAGGCTTAACTTAGAGGCATTGTGTAAAGTATTTATGCAGCACAACAAAAGTAAATTTCGAAAAAAAGAGTACATTTTAATATATGAAATGAGACCCAAAAAAATCTCATCAGTCAACCCAGAGATATTGAATTTCATAGCTTTAGGTAACCATAGAACCTAAAAGCATAAAGCAAAACTCATGATGATCTGGTTGTGCTTGAGTGGGCGAAAGTCACAACTTCAGGCCTGCCCTGAGAGAGGATGAGCCCCATGGAGGAGGTGCTGGGACCATGTTAGACCCACTCTCAAAGTCCAGTGTAAAGACTCCAGTTTGTGGTGGCAGAGGAACAGAGAGAGCATTGTTGATGGTTGTCGCTGTAGCTAGAAGAGCCGGTCAGGCATAATGGATGGTCATTGTTGGAGCTTCAGTCCGCGGTCAGTGTGGGTAGCCGTTGCTATAACACAAACTGCAGATCTTGTGTTGTAGGTTGCAGTGTGAAGAGCTGCATTCACTGGAGCTTTGCATTGGCAATTATTGCAAGTGGGCCCAGTTGTAAAGAACTTAAAACTTCATTATTTTCCTGTTTCTTGACGAGGAGTGCATTCTGATGCCAGCCAAAGGTCCAAAACCTGGGCAGACACCTCTTGGCTTCTCACTCTATTTTGCTGCGCACACAGCATCCCCAAATGCGATGCAGTGCATGCAATGAAATTTGTTTTATTTATTTATATGTTTACTTACCTGTATTCCTCCGTAATCCATAGATTACTACACCCCATCCTGCCCCTTTCACTCCCCACGTCACCTCCCAGCAGCTACTCCCACCACCGACCGCTACTGGTGTAAGGTTTATCAAGATGTTATTGTTCTCTGCCATGCTCCTATGTGTGTTGACAAGTGAGCATGGAATGTGGAAGCCGAGTGGTGGTGGTGGAATGTTGGAGTGCGTGGGAGGCAATTGATGATTGGGCATGGTGAGTATGTGGTGAACGGCGAGGGGGTTAATTATTTGGAATAAACTTATACCATTCTGCCTTACCTGCTTGTCATTCATTGGGGCCAATGCCACATGAATATTGTTGGCACTTTATGATGGTATTCACGTCTATTGAAGCCTCGGGCACAGTCAGAAAAGCACTGTAGGCTCGACACATTCCAAATAGATTCTCCCCTGGCTTCGTGCATTGTTCAATGGCCTTATAGTGTAGGGCGGTTTGAACTGTGGTGCTTAGAGGAGGTTCTGGCAGCACACCATGGTTTGCATGGAGCAAAGATTTGACATCGCAGAACAAAAAGTTTGTTCTTCAAGTGGAGACAAGTGCCATAGGCCAAGCAGGTCAGATGATAAGGGGAAGACTGTGCAAGCTCAATGAACTATGGATAGACCTTGGGGCATATTATCAAGGGGGTTTAAAAGTCAAGAAGGCGGAGATAAAATTATCTCCCTATTACCTAGCTGTCGCTAACACCAGTTAGCGACAGCTAGTAGGAGATAGCGACCATCTTGGGCCCCACTTTGCATGTCAGTGATATTTATCACTAATGACATGGAAAGTGGGTGTGCCAAGATGTTAGCGACTGGAAACAGTCGCTAACATCGCTATCTCCTATTACCAACTTTTGGAGATATTCGCGCTAAGCGCAAATATCTCCAAAAGCTAACACCTGCCCCGAGCAGTTCTTAGCCATGTTATCCAATGGGAGGTGGATAACATGGCTAAGAGCATTAGCCTGGTAATGCATGAATATCGCTGACATTTCAGCGATATTCATGCATTTCGGCCGATTTTTATCGCTTAGGAGATAAACCTTGATAGTATCAAGGCTCCTAAGCGATAAAAATCGCCGCAGCTCGGCGATAAAAATATTGCCGCTAAGCCAACCTAGCGATAATTATCGCTAGTTGTTGGTAATATGCCCCCTTGACTGGCATATCAGCGGCCACCTTAAGACAGTTTTATTATTGAAGTTGTCAGTGCAAGCTCCACTCGCTTTGGAAAGAGTACCGATTGTATTACAGTGGCCATTTCAGAATGTGCGTTTCTTTGTGCAAGTTCAATATTAGTTCCATTTACTATTTATAACACAAACATTTTTATATTGGTATCTTTTTTCAGAAGTTATATTCTTTGAAGTTGATGTACGTACCCTTGCATTACTACTTTATTGTGGTAAACTAAAGTTGTTATCAACTGAGGAGTACAGCTGTCATCAACTGAAGATTGAAGTAAGGTTTTAAATTGCTGTTATACAGCAAACTAAAATTATAATACAAGAGCAATGGCTTTACAACAATCTGTGGCTCAACCACAACCTTTTCTACAGAATTCTGGTAAACTGCTGGTGAAATGGCAAACATGGTTTTGGAATTTTGAAAACTACCTATTCGCAATTGATGCCAATAAGTATCATCCTGGGTACAGCTGCACATAAAATGTTTGTACACTTACCAGAGATTTAATCTCCTGAGGATGGTCCATGAGATGATTATCGTGAAGCGGTTATAATATTGGACAATTACCTTTTTTCCTGGAACAAGGCAGTGAAAAAATGTTTGATGAATTCACAGCGAATCTCAAAATTTTAGCAGCAATCTGTGATGTTTGTAGTAACCTAGATACATACTTACAGTCGAAATTTGTTTTTGTTTGCTTTAGCAAATAGTTACAGGAAAGACTGCTATGTAAATGCAGTCCTTCTTTGTGCGAGCTGATTGGTATTGCCAAAGGGATTGAAAGATCCATAATATTTTCCAAGGTTTTGTGAAGTCCAGGCAACAAAGATGATGTAAATGTAGGGGCTGTACATGTGGACGATAGGGAGGATAAAATAGGGGACAAATAAAAAAAGTGAATTACTGTTATTGCACAGGTTCATAAACAAATTTAGGGAATGCTACAAACTGTCCTGCTCTCAATCAACATAACTGTATAAAATGCAATAAAGTAAGAAATTCCTCCTAAGTTATAGATCTAAAGAAAATTCAGGTGTGAGTAATGTTAACATAAGGTATACAAATATTTCCACAGTGCACATTGATGAAAGAGGTATGGTGGATGAATGCCCGGACAAACTCAAAAATGTTATTCGTATGATTACTGCTGATGAACAGGGAACAAGGAAGAGGACTATTCTATAAAATATGTTATGGTGGTGTGGAAGTGTCAGTTATGGCAGATTCTGGGTCACTCACTACAATTTTAGACCAAACTACCTTCACGGAGCATTGGCAAGAACAGAGTTTTAATGAGTGTGACATTTCAGCAAAGGCATTTGGTGGTATATAAAAATGCTGTGGTGGTTTCAATACTTGGGGGCCCATTAGGATAACAGGCGGATCGTCACCGTCGGTATGGCGGTGGCGATCTGCCCCCCGCCAAAAACCTCAGCCCACTTCTATCTTCCCCCCGCTACATTACGATGGCAGACCGGACCCTGGCGGACGGGAAGACCATCTGCCTGTTTTCCGCGCATAGGCAATCTACCCAATTGCCTACCGGGCAGAAAAGCAGTTTGTACGGTGGTGGTGTCCGGTAGATACCGCTATCCATATTTGTATGCAGGCGGGGGCATGCCTTTTGGTGGTGGCAAGGCCGTCACGAAAAGGCAGGCGGTTCTTGACATTGGGGGCCTGTAGCGGGGCCCCAGGGAACTTGGGGGATGGGGGTGCACATGGGGGGGTACCTATTTTACCTGCCAGCAGTTCCATGCCCAACATGGGTGGCACCAAATGGTGCCTGCCATGTTGTGCATGGAAGTGCACAACATGCCTTCCAGGCACAATGACAGGAATGCAGGATGCGCCCACCACTGTGGTGGGCACATCCTAATTTCCCCCCATGGAACCCCCGCCCTTATGGCGGGCGGTACCATTCCCGATAGGATGTGTCCGCCCGCCATCCTAATGATCCCCATAGTGTCATTCGTGGTAAGAAAGATTGTCACTAAAGTGTATGTAGCTGTTGAGGGGAAGGATGTGTTTGGATGGGTAGTTCAACCAAGATTAGGTATCATTCTTAAACCTGGGTCGTCTATACCGGTTCAGTTGGATCCAGACTGGGCAGAGAAAGAAGCACATATGTGAAGGGGCTTAGCAGAAATCTGTTATTAATGAAGATAAATGAGGTTGGTTTAAAGAATATTGTGTTGCTGGTGAAAGATTATTCATCGGTATTTAAGGATAAATTGGATGTGTGAAGGGATTCTCACATGGTATTGTGTTGAAAGAAAATGTAAAAACCATAAAGCATACATTTAGAAATGTACCTTTGAGTGTTCACAAAGATTTGAGGATTTTATTAGAAAAAATATGCAAAGATAAGGTTAACTCACCCATGCAATGTTCGAAATTGTTGTCAATTATTGTGACTGCATGGAAAAATAATTGAGAAATTAGGTTATGTTATGTGTTGATATCTGATAACTGAATAAGAATATTATTGTTGAGTGCCATTCACTTGCAGGAATTTAGGAAATGTTAGCACAGATAGGAGATGTGTGTATTTTTAGCACAGTAGATTTAAAGGAGGCATATCAACACATTAGATTGAAAGAGCTTTCACAAATCATAACAACTTTCTTCATACATTTCAGAGCATGTAAATATCTGCTATTTGAGTTGGCGTCTGCAGCCAGCATTTTTCAGACATTCATGAATGTTGTATTTAAGGAAGTGCTTGGCTTAATGACTTATCAAGATTATATACTTATTTTTGCAGCTACTATGGCTCAGCATGATGAAATATTGTTCAGGAGCATGCTCTAATGGTGCACAATGATAAGTGTAGGTTCAGGGTAATTGAAATTGAATATTTGGGCCATTGCATTTCTGAGAAAGGCATTGAACCCAAGAAAGATTTGCTTATAGCTATCAAAGAGACACCCACTCCTACTGATGAGGACAATTTACATTCCTTTCTAGGACTCAATGAGTAATATGCAAGGTTTTTGTGTGGGTTTGATGTTGTATCTGAAACTTGATTGCAAATTTTAATTAAAAAAAGAAAACTTTTGCTGGAAAGAGAAACAGACTGAGACTTTTCAGGAGGTAAAATAACGAATTCTACAGTGTGATGACTTGAAACCTTTTGTTCAAGGTTACCCAGGTGCGGTTATGATGGAGGCAAGCACAATTAGCATAATTTTGTCAGAGAGTAGATGGTAGCTAGAGGATGGTTACATTCATTTAGCGCATCTTCAAAGTTGCCTAATCAAGATACAGACCAATTGAGTGGGAATTTTTGGCCTGTGTGTAGGCTCTGAATAAGTTCAAGACTAACTTGTGGGGACATAGAGTCTGGATTTTTACAGACCACAAGCCTTTGGTGTACTGCTTTGGTAACAGTGGTGTTGGGAAGTCGTAATCTAGATTGGTCGGGTTGATAACATCTTTACATGAATATGATTTTGAGATCAACTATATGCCAGAAAGTGCATACAAAATATCAGAGCATTGTTGACCCTTGAATGACCGGTAACAGGTAACCCGAGTGGCTTAATATAGCTAAATATAACTGCTGAAAAGGCGGGAATGTTTGGTGCATGCGCCTACTGCATCTACATTGTATGACATCTTTCTCTTTGGTGTGAAACCTTTGCAGCTGCGTAGTAGTATTAAAGATGGCCACTTTAAACCTCACATGTACATGCACATGGCTATGCTTAAACTAAACCTCACATGTCTTACTAAACTGCTAATGCAATAGTAAAAATAAATTAAAGGGATTAGAGTAGGAATAAGTGGTATACAGTGCATTCATTTATTTTAATATTCTAACATGTTTTTCTTTGACTTTGTTATTAGTTCGGATTTAGGCCTGAAGGGTGACTGAAATCTCCATCTTGCCCGGTTGTGCGCAGGTGCATTGGTCTTTGTCAAACTTCGAGCTGTGACATTGAAACTCTGCCAAGTAAATTTTAACCAGGAGACACACCTGGGATCAGCACCTCTTGACCCAGACAGGGGAAGTAGAAAAAGTCAAATTTACATACAATGTAGACATTCTAAAGTGAAATGTGGGTTGAATTAAAGCATGGGACAGTGAAATTAAGGGGAGAGAACATAGAACAATAAAACCTAAGAAAATGATATTACATTAGTGTTGGTCCTTTTTGCAGGGTCATCCCTGAACTTTTTGCCTTCCTCCTGTATTTTGTCTTACCTGTTTTTGTTGGTGTTATGACTTTGAGCACTTTACCACTGCTGATCAGTGCTAAAGTGCATATGCTCCCTATGGTAAATTGATGTATGGATTAATGACTCTATGATTGGCTGGTTTGGTTTACTTGTCAGACCCAAGTACAGTGCACTGAGTTTGCCCAGGGCTTGTAAACCAAATGCTGCTGGTGGTCTTGCAGCACTGGTTGTGCCACCCACAGAAGCAGCCTATAAAAGTGTGTCTTAGTCTGCCATTGCAAAGCCTGTGTGCAGTCTGGTACTGTCATGCTGACTGGGCAAGTGCACCCACTTGCCAGTCCCTAAACCTTACCTTTTCTGCATATTAGTCACCCCCATGGTAGGCCCCAAGGCAGATTGCATTGTAGGTAAAAGGTAGGACGTTCCCTGAAGTGTGTGGTACTGTGGTATGTCCTAATGGTGAATTACATCCATTTTTGTTTTTCACTAATGCAAGGCTACCCGTTGCCCATAAGCTAGAATAGGCAGTTTGATTATTACATCTTATAATCCTAACTGACTCAGAGTACCAGGTAGAAATTCGAGTTTAATATGCCTGAACTCAGATTGATAGAATACGTATTTTAGTGAAGTTGGTTTTAACATTCTGTGTTTGAAAATACTACTTTTAAAAAGTAGGTATTTTCTTGTCTAAAAATCCAACCGCCAACAGGGAATGAAGGCTGTCGCCGAATGGATGGAGGATAGCCGCCTTAAGCTGAACACAGACAAGACGGAGATCCTCATCCTGGGGCCCAACCCCTCAGCATGGGATGACTCCTGGTGGCCCGCATCCACCAACCTGCACGCAGCCTGGGAGTCATCCTCGACTCGAAACTCACCATGACCAAACAAGTCAGCGCTCTCTCCTCCGCCTGCTTCAACACCCTCCGTATGCTCCGAAAGATCTACAGATTGATCCCAACAGACAAGTAAAACAGTCACCTAGGCCCTAGTCAGCTGCAGACTCGACTACGGAAACACCCTCTACGCCCGCGCCCCGACCAAGCTCATCAACATACTGCAAAGAATCCAAAATGCCTCTGCACGCCTGATCCTCGATGTACCATGCCGCAACCACATCACCCCCCACCTGAGGACTCTGCACTGGCTCCCTGTCGACAAAAGAATCTCCTTCAAGCTCCTGATACATGCACACAAGGCACTCCACAAGACCGGCCCGACTAATCAACAGTCGACTCTCCATCGACGTACCCAACAGGAAACTTCGCTCCGCAGATCTCTCCCTGGCTACCGTCCCACACATCCCTAAAACCACAGCCGGAAGCAGATCCTTCCCCCACTGCGTCACCAACACCTGGAACACCCTCCCCCTTCCCCTACAACAAACCAAAAGGAGACAACTCAAGAGCTGGCTGTTCGACCAGTAGCAACAGCCCCCCCTCCCCTCCCTCAGTGCCTTGGAACCCTTGCGGGTATGTAGTGCGCTCTACCAATTATTTGATTGCTTGATTGATTGAAGATTACCTCTGCTAAGTTGTGTATTCCTTGTCTGGGGTTTGAGTGACAAGGGCTGGAGGATTCCAGGAGACAGGGTGAGTCAGCACAGGGATGAATAGAGAGATCTGCATGTAGATGGGTGGGAGGAGTTGACCTGGGACCTGAATAGGGCTGTGCCTTCCCTTCACAATGCTGGCTCCACCATATTTGGTGTGTCTGATGTCCCTGCCCTGCACAGTGAAAGGAAAGAAGGAGTCTTGTCAACAAAGTGCTCCAGGACTGACCAGAACTGGTTTGGACTAGGCAAAGGCCTATCTGCCTTCAGAGAACAAAGAGAAACTGTGCATAAAAAGGGGGACCATGACCTCAGAACTTTAGATCACTTTTGGGAAACAAGAAAAAATCTTTGCTGAGGAGGGGAACCAGAGAGACTATCCCTAAGCCGAAGTGCTGCTTGGGGGATTGGCCTGCAGTGGTTGCTAACTGCCAAAGAGAGGAGAATAGGATGTTTGTGCTACTTTCCTTCAACTTTTGAAAGATCTCCAAGGGCTTGAGATAGAGCTTGCCTCCTGCTGAAGTCTCAGGGAGAAGAGACTTCACCGACCAGCTCCCCAAGAGTTCTTAGGAAGTGCCTGCTGTTGTGTTGGTCCTTCTGAGGGACTGCGTGTCGCAAGGAGCTGGAAGCATGACTCACAAAGAAGAAGCGTGGCGGCGCCACAGCCGCTGTCGTCGCATCGCCGGAGAAGAGGATCGGCGTCGCATCAGACGCCACCACATCAACAAAAAAGCATGTCACAGCCGCTGCAGCTGTCGCATCATTGCAGAAGCACCTCGGATCACCGGAGAAGAGGATTGACACTTTATCAGGCACTGCTGTATCACCGGGAAGCGTGTCGCAGGGCCTGTCGCGGCTCAGAAGATTTGTTGGGTCGCCGCCAGCTGTCTGGTATGCACACATCATGTCACATCCAGAAGAAGAAGCCATCTTTGTTTCAATGCCCCGGATCTTCATTGCATCACGGCACTGCTAGTCACATCGCCACGGAAACGCAGTAAGAAACCAACGCATCATCTCCGCCCACCGAGAAGAACTGACGCATCCCCTACGCACAGTAGGGACCCGACGCATCACCGTTCTTGTTGTAAGGAACTGACGAATCACCTTCCCCGCAAAACACTTTCGTTGTATAGCATTACGCATCCAAAGGTACATTGAACTCAAAGTGTTGCATTTTACATCTTAAGAGAACTGAGCTATTTCTACCAATTTTAAGTACAGTATTGTGGATTTTTGTCGTTTGTGGTCTTGTGTTAAGTCTATATAAAAATACCTATTTTTATACAACAACTTGTGTGGTGTCCATCTGTAGTGTTGTCACTGGGTTACTGTATGTGTTCACAAATGCTTTACACACTGCCTCTGAGATAAGCCTGTCTGTACATGCCAAGCTACAAAGGGGGTGAGCAGGGGTTATTTTAAGAGTGTACCCCTTACCCAGACTAGATGCAATGGTCCCTATTTGTCAAAGGTACCTACCTCTGCCAACTAGAGACCCCCAAATCTAACAATTAGTATGGTGTGATGACCTCTCTCCATCCCATTGTCCAATCACAAGTAGGGGATTCATGAATATTGAAACATTGGGGGGTGGTATATACACTGAGAATAGTATAACTAAGGTAGGTTCAGTCAGTTGCTTTGTGAGACTTATCACAGACCTGTCACCGACCCATCACTGAAGCAAACGACGGCGGATGCCACGGAGGTCAGAGATGCTGTTCGAGCACTCTGACAGAATATTTGAGAAAGGAGAGACCGAGAGGGAGAAGAACCAGTAAGATCACTGAAGAAGATAAACCTCTCCATCTAGAAGGGGAGAATTGAGAACAGTACCAGAGAGGGGTGTGATGCTGGCGTTGCACTTAGAAGAGGTTACCAGTCTCATCTGAACCTGTCCTGAACTGTAGACTCCCTAAATATAAATCTGTGTGGTATGTCCTTGTGCCGTTTTCCTTTTCCACCCTTCCCAGGTACCAATGTCATGAGATTTGACTAAGTCTTTATATTTTTACTTTGATCATTATTTTCCTTTTTTAAAGTTGGTGTTTGACATGTATTGGTATTGACTCAGAGAATTATTGCATAGATAAAGTTATTAAAACTCTCCTGAGTCTGTGGTCATTCAAAGTTATAAAAGTAAATATAAAATGCTGCCTATTATGCTAACATCCTGATCTATTGACCAAAGGAAAATAGAGAATTAAGGTGATAAGGTTATGGAAAGAATTGGTGTACAGGTAAATATTATAACAGGTAAAAATAAGTCCTGATCCCCAGCGGTAATTAGCACATAATGTACAAGTGTTTTATGGGCCCAGGTGAGTATGGTAGTGTATGAGTAACCCAAGCTGGTAATCTCGCTGCAGCAAAAACCCTTAGTTAACTTTTTCTTCACTCATGCTTCGGATTCCAAATGTGTCCCTAAGCTGTCCATTCTAAAAGATGTATATATTTGAGATGTTATTTTTTTGGCAATTTTGCTTCTTTCTGAGTTTATGGTTATAGCCTACTGTAGGAAATTGGTTTATCAGTTGTGAAGGATATGAGGCCTGCACAAGTAATAGGTAAACAATTTCCCCCCAGTGGGAACCAAGCACCCCACTTTAGTGCTTGGCTCTCTCATGGTAGCGAAGCAGAGCAGTCCAAGGCCTACTCAGGCGAGGTGGTGTGGGCTAGTAATCATTTATTACTGCTACTGCAATACTAACACTCAAAAAATTATCCAGTCAGTGCCTTTTCCTTAGAAAAAAGGAAAAGTACATTTATTACACACATTACTAAATACAATGCATTACTTTACAAATATATCTTTCTATACTAATATAATAAAGAGAGAGCCCAAACCTTTGAGGCGGGTAATCTCAGGAACCACAGCACCAATCACAACACCCAATACAGCGTTGGAAAGGGCAGTTGCAGCAGATGGACATAGGCTATGCAGACGCCCACCATATCCATTTAAAAGGTAAAATAACCGTGCCAGCATAGTAGTCCCTTGTGGGTGTGTCTGCATTGTACTGTGGGCATGTGCTGGGGGCATGACAAATGCTGGGGGCGTGTGGTACGTTCTGCCCTTCATGCTATGTTTCATATCATGTGCGAATCCCATCCTGCTCCCTTTAAATACCCCTGCACCCCAAAATCATACCCCACCCTTACTCCTTAAGATACCCAAACACCCTTAAACACTAACCCATCTTAACCCTATCAATATACCCTATACCCCAAAACCAAACCTATCCCTAAACCCTAAAAATACCCCTGTACCCCAAAACCCAAACCTACCCCTGAACCCTAAAAATACCCTTGTACCTCAAAACCCAAACCTACCCCTGAACCCTAAAAATAACCCTGTACCCCAAAACCCAAATCTAGCCCTGAACCCTAAAGATACCACTGTACCCCAAAAGCCAAACCTAGCCCTGAACCCTAAAATACCCCTGTACCCCAAAACCCAAACCTAGCCCTGGACCCTACAAATACCCCTGTACCCCAAAACCCATACCTATCCCTAAACCCTAAAACTACCCATGTACCCCATAACCCAACACTATATCTGAACCCTTAAAATACCCAAACACTCCAAAACATATGCCTCAGTACCCCAAAACATATACCCATACTTACCTTATCCAAACATTTAAAAAAAAAACATTATTTTACCATTCATGCATTTACAACAAATTTTGTTGTAAATGTATGCGTGGTAAAAGCATATAAAATGTAATGCAATGTGTTATAATGGCTTCGCGGAATGAAAATATGCGGAGTGATGGTATGCGGATAGAAAGTTGCGGAATAATGGGTGTTTACCCTCCCCCGGTAAGTACATTGGTGGCACTGCGGCCGACCTCTCCAGCAACATACTCATATTTTTTCACCACCCATTTGAAAAATGCACAGGTCTCTCTCATTGATGGCCAGCACTGACATACACTTTTAGACTCACCCCCCACCACAAGTTCTAGAATTGCGAACTTTAGAGCTGGGGAGCTTCGTTCGAATTTTGGCATCAGCTCAACATCCTGTGATTCCAGGCAAATCGCTTTGTTTCCCTGTGCCTACCACAAATGAATTTGTTCTTCTGTAATTTAAATTGTGCTCATGCCATGTTGTCGAGTTTGCACTATATTATATTGCAACGAAAAATAAAGTAGGGAAACTTGAGTTCACACACTACTGAACGCGCACTCTTAAGTGCATCAGCAGTGCACTGTGAATCGGAGCGTTTCACAGGCCTGTCACAGATAAGAAATGCTATCAAAACGAAATCCTACAAAACAATATACTACTGGCCGGCAGCAATTCATATAATCATAGTGTCATTATATGGGGAGGAAGAAGAGGGCACATAGAGCACTCTCAAATATGGTGGTCCATAATTCCTTGGATGACCCATGGATTAAGACACACCCTAATATAGATGGTAGTACTTTCTACTCATTTCCCCATAAAGTTATGGTCAGGCTGGACTATTTTTTGATTTCTAATTCCCTGATGACTGATGTATATATAGAAAGGAAACCACGAATCATTTCTGATCACAGTCCTCTAACCCTGACAGTCAGACTAGGACAGGCACAAAAAAGGGCCACCCAATGGACTTTTGAAAGAGCGCTATTGAAGGATGAGATGTATAAATTTCATATGGGCGGATGGATTAAGAGCTACTGGGAGGTCAATAGAGGAACAGCACCCCCGGGGGTGGTATGGGACGCCTTTAAAGCGGGAGTTAGGGGCGAGACATTGAGTTTTGTACTTTCCTGTCAAAAAAGGGAAAAAGAAAGAATAGAGGAACTCTCTTAAAACCTACTCAAGGAAGAGAATGAACTAACACTAGCTATACAACAGCATTTACCCCTAGATCAGCATTTACTGAGAATAACAGCTCTCCGGGCAGAAGCTTCGGAAAACATTGTCAAAAAGGCAGCAGAGAATTACCTGATTAAAAAAGAGGCCGCATATGAGTTAAGTGAAAGAGTCGGCCACATTATAGCCGTAAGAACTAGAAAGAGGCTAGCAGCGGCAGACATCAAGGAAATAGTGGATGGGCAGGGTAATACGATCACAGAAGCGGATTCGGTGAGGGAGGTTTTTAGGCAGTTTTATAAGGACCTATATGCCAGCGGCAACACGGGAGGCTTAGCAGAGATAGACAGGTATCTAAGGGATATTCCCAAGCCACTCATCACAGCGGAACAAAGGGAGGAGCTGGACTCTCGAGGAATTTATGTTAGCTTTAACTAGCCTCCCCTCGGGTAAAGCAGCGGGCCCCTGTGGAGTTTTATAAGGTCTTCCAAGGAGACATTGCTGAAGAAATATTAAATGTTATGTGGCAGGCACAAAAAGGAGAGTCAACACCTGAGACATGGGGAGAAGCTGACATTATTGTGATTTTAAAGAAAGGGAAACCTGCAACCACACCAGGCTCCTATAGACCGATCACATTAATGAACACCAACGCTAAAACATATACTAAAATATTAGCTGAGGATCAATGGGATTATTGAGGGGGTGGTAAACCCCATACAACATGGGTTTATCCCTGGCAAGGGCACTACACAACATGTCAGGCAGTTGATCACGATGTTCGATGCGGCAGGTACCCGGGGGGATCCTATGGCAGCGCTTTTTCTAGATGCTGAGAAGGCATTCGATAGGGTCTCCTGGGATTACCTGTGGTAAGCATTGAAATGAAGTGGCATAGGCGAGGGCTATATAAAAGCTATTCAGACTCTCTTCAAAGAGCCAACAGCAAGAATCAGGGTCAATAGGGGACACTCGGCAGCAGTTAAGATATGTAGGGGAACTAGGCAGGGTTGTTCATCGTCCCCCCTGCTGTTTGCTATATATCTGGACCCTTTTCTACGGAGATTGGAAGGTAATCCAGGGATTCTCCCAATGAGAGAAAACGGCTGTAAAGTTAAATCATTGGCCTACGCGGATGACGTTGCCATTCTGACACCTAATCCATCAGTAGCCATTGGTGAAATAGAGCTTGAGGCGCAGTTATTTGGGCAGGTGTCAGGTTATAGCTTAAATAGAAGCAAGACACAGATAGTAGGCAATAGGCTTGTATTCTGTAATGACCAAAGGGTGGTAAGTTCGGCAATATACCTGGGAGTGGCAATCTCTGCAGACTTAGATATAGTGGTACAGAGCAATATCGCCCCATTAATAGATAGGGTAAAGCTAGACCTAGAGAGAATAAATAACTTGCACCTATCTCTAGTCGGCTGTACTAATGTCATTAAGAAGCTAATTTTGCCAACATTTTTTATATTTTTTTAGGGCATTTCCGTTATTTTTTGAAAATAAATGGTTTAATGCACTAGAGATAGTTCTCAACAGATTCATCTGGGCACAAGGAAAGACGAGTAGAGCATATAGGTTTATAGCCCTGCCAAGAGACAGGGGGGGTGGGGTGCACCAGATTTTAAATTATATTACTGGGCAGCTGCCATACAATATATGCAGGGACTGGTGGGCGCCGACGGCTTCAACCAAAGAATCACTAACTACTCTACCAAAATACACACCGCAGTGTTAGGGGCAGTGGCAGAAAACTGTTTCTTAAACTGTATCGAATTTGGATATTATGAAAGAACTAAATTCAAGACAGTAGGGGCCGCCATCAAAGTCTGGAATGGTTTTTTAAAAAGGTCCCGTCTCGGGAGGTTTAATCGGTATATCAGGCTGTATAAAAACAAGTCCTTTCCGATACCAATCTTCGCAGATATCGTGATGGCAGGATGGGCAGAGAAGGGGATCATCCAGGTTGGGGACGTAATGAATACCGAGGGATTTCTGCAGTTCTCAGACTTCGTAACTAAATATGGAATAGACAGGAGGGACTTCTTTAAATACTTGCAAGTAAGAAGTTTTTTAAATACTAAACGAGGAGGATTGGCGGGCTTCGCTAAAATATATATATTGGAGAAAATCAGGTTGGGGGGGGGAATGTACCATTCACAGTTTTTACGCTTGTCTATTAGAAGGAAAAGTTGATGACAGAGAGAAATACAGTAAGAAATGGGCAGAGAAACTGAACGGAGAAAAATGTTTGTTTGAGGACTCCCTGGATTTGGGGCATTCAATCCTTTGCTCTGCCCCCTTAGAATCACAGCACTATAAAACCTTGTACTCGTTGTATTTTACACCAGCAAGAAATGCAAAATGGGGAGGTACTACGGGCACATTATGTCCACAATGTAATTCAGCAGAGGCAGACATGATCCATATCTTTGCTACATGCCCTCAATTGCACACTCTAATTAGAGATATAGAGAAGTTCTTAGATCAATCCCTAGATATTCAAGTAATGCTTAATCCTACGAGAATCTTATTAGGGATAGGGCCAGACACAAATGAGCCACAGAGAGAATTCCTGTTTATCGCTATAGCAGTATACAGACTAAGCTTAGCCAGGGCCTGGCTGGATAAAACCCCCCAGCAATGCAAGTATGGTTGGCTAATCTCTTAGCGGCATACAATCTAGAAAAGACCATCTACGCGCGAAAAGGCAAGAAAGGAAGGATGCTAGATCTAAGAATATGGGATCCTATTGGTAGATGAAAGCGGCAGTTGGAGACTAACTACTCTCCTGGCTAGGCTGATTTTATGCCTTTAGGGGTATCTATGTTATTATTTTGGGTATTTATCCTTTTTCTTATAACTTTATGTTCGTTTTCAACCAGGAGGCGGTGCCATAAATAATTAATTAAAGTTGTTGTAATTAATTGTAATGAAATGTAATTACAAACAAAAGATACTGTTTGTTTATTAATTGCGGAAAAACTAAGATAGCAAATGTGTTATGATTTGTAAATTTGTGCAACTTGGAAAAATAAAAAAAATAAGAAAAAGGACTAAAAAAAAAAAAAAAAAAAACGAAATCCTACAAAACAATATACTACTACTGGCCGGCAGCAATTCATACCCGGACAACGTTGGGACTGGCTGCTAGTGTGTATAATAAAGTGTCACTGCAGACAAAACAGTAAAATGCATCATCTTCTCTGTGAGGGAACATTAACATTATACTCCCTACCCCAGGTCAATATTGAATCCTGCAAAGTCCCCACTGCGCAAGGCTACCTGCGTGCAGTACTGAGCCACTCATGACATTTGTCTCATATGCACAGCCTTCACATGTGCACAATCGTGTGTACACATGTTCATGTGTAACTAGCCATGTGCCCCTTATCCTTGCTGTATCACTGTAGACTTATCTTGGAAGACAGCCATTGGTAGAAAACATGCACAATCCATATGCCATGTAAATACCATGGGTGAGACACATGTTGTGAGACTCACCCACATTAAATGTCCAAAATTGGGTGGTCTAAAATGCAAAGAATCTTGGCATACTGAATGGGTGTAACCCAATTATAGCAACATCCATACCAGATTGTCAATAGGGAAACATGGCTCTTGATGTTACCAAGTATTATATTGATGAGTAACTTAATATATCTAATAAATTGCATACCAAGGTCTAAGGCAGCAAAAACTGTACTCGTCATTTTATCTGTTTGATTATCTCCAGTACAGCAGACAGAAATGGAATAGCCCGTGCAGCAGTTTTCATAGAAATGTTGTCCAATATGTCACATAATTACAGTATAGATGCCAGTCTACATAGAATGCACATAATCATTATTCTGTGTTTCCTTGAGGGGAAGTGTGTGAAAACACTGCATCAACCAGTGTTAATTTTTACTCTGACAGCATTTATGGTTTGGGTGTTTTAGGAGTATGTGTAGATATGAAAATACTGCCTTAACTGGGTCAATTCTGTTTAACCTCTTGCAACATTGCACTAGTACTCCCTAAACCTGTGTAGATCCCATTTTCCATGAGGTATTTACTTGAACACACAGTTCCTATTTGTCCATTCAACTAGATATGATTTTTGGTTACAGGAGTGGTAAACTGTGGTACACTGGCCTGGGAATATTTCAGGTTCTTAAAGTGTGTTATGTGCACATCTAGCTGTACGGATCATATCAACAGGAGGTGTGACTGTTGTATATCATCTGAAATCTCCTATGTTCCCATCAATTGCTTCAGATGTGACACACTAATATTAAATCAGTGTGGTATGCATAGGATGTACTCCAACAAATATGACATCTTCTGTATCATTAGAACCATTGCTTACCAAGTGGCTGTGAACACAAGGAATATATTATTTGAATGTCTACTTCATTACTCATGATAGGAGAAATTCTAGTACTGATTGATTGTAAGAAAGAGAATTATTAGATGGAGTGAGTGGTAGCCCAGCAAGAGATATTAAGTCACTAAACTATTAAGTCCAGGCAACGTTTTCTGAAATTTAAAACTGAGTTCGACCCCCTGGTAGTTATGGCACACAGCAGACAGGCTTAACTTTGATCAAATGCAAATCATTTAAAAGTGCCAAAAGAGGTAAAAAGTCGAAAACACAACACAATCAATATCCCACTCCCAAATTATAAAACTAAAGATACATTTAGTAAAAAAAAGGATTTTTTTTTCTAATCAAATAGGGGAGATAGAAGCTAGGATCCATTCAGCTTCCATGTTAGTTATCAGTTAATCTGGGGAGAATGGATCACTTGTGGTGTTTTTACCAGAGTCTAGGGTTCTTACCGTCTAAAAAACCCTCATTCGGCTATTGTTAATTGTAGTAGTGGTTGTCCGCTTCAGTTTCTTACATGAAAAGCATCCTCATTGGATCTTATCAGTGCTTCCCTTCACCAGAAGGGGGACCAACTGGTTATTCGCATTAGTGATCAGGGATGGTGATCAGGAGTGGTGAGGGTGAAAGTAGCTTGAACTTAAAATTGCCTCCTTGCCACTGATTCAGATTTATTTAGTCAGGGGTGGGACAAGATTAAAAAGAATTGCAGTGCGTAAATAGAAGGGCTGCTGATCTATAGCACCTGTGTCAAGAAATGGGTGGTCGAGGGGTCGACATGTTTCATTCAGCCCTTTGTATGCCCAATCGGATCGGGGGCTTTCTTCCAGACCGGATTGGCAAGTCACTATTGCCTGTCCTGCATAAGTAAGTAATTTAACTTACCCTTTCTTTTCAAGGCATCAAATAGTGTTGGTAGACTTTTTTCTTGGGCTTGCATCAAATTCATATTGAAATCCCCCAGACAATATTATGTTGGCATATGGGTAAGTGAGTTTTAAGGCTTTGAATGTTTCTCCCCTTATGCTTGTAGGCGGGATGCATGTAGATATTCAAGATTAACAAAGTGCAGTAGGGCGAGGCTGCAAATGTAATACATTGCATCCAGGGGAGTTAAGTCAATATTTTCTTCTTTCCATAGGATATCTGTCAAGATGTAAGTCCATGTGTTGCCTCCTTTATGGTTGGATTGAAATGTTCTTATAACCTACGATTGGAGTGTTTGAGGAATACCATGTTTCTTGAAATAGCTGTATGTCGTACTGTTGGATGAACTCTGTGAAGTCGATTTCTTCGAGTTTGGAGGCTAAGCCATTCACGTTCAAGGAGCAGACTTTGCAGCCCTGTAATGTTTTTGGGTGTTTTAAGATTTTTATTCATGCTGCTTCTTATTGTGTGTTTAAGGGGCTCCACTGCTGAGTATCCTCTTGGTTAGCTATTTCTGGGTGTGGAATTGTAATCGTAATTTGTCTTATTGATTGCGCTTTGCCTTTCATTTGATCGACATTGTCTGGACCTTTTGCTCCTTTTATTGCACCCTCTGTACAGTAGGACTGTTGTAGTGGGCTTGGATAACAGGGTAGTTCCACCTTTTTTAGTTCTTTACCCCATGATGCAAAGGACTCCTTGTGCCTCAGAATCTGTTCAAGGATAGAGTGATCTACCCAGGTGGGTGTTGTGATTTCAGACCCTATTTGATTGGATTGGATTTGAATTTGATTCTTTCCAAATCTCTGGATTTAATATGTCTCAGGGCTGGGAGAGATTATAGTAGCCTTATTATTGTGCTTCTGTTTAGTATATCGTGGGCTCCCTTCTAGGTGTAGTGTGGGACCAGCTCTATCTGATCGTGGCATTTGGAATGAGAAGTAAACAATTGTGTTTTTATTTGGTCGATCTGGGTCCCTTTTAGTATTTTTGTTGGGCCTTGATGATATGGTGCTACATGGTGGATATATCCAACTTGATTTTGTTAAGTGCACATTTACTATTGAAACGTATTCTTATGGGTGCAGAGAGTATGCATTTGGGGTGGAGATCTCCTCAAATTAAAATATAAGAGAAGGGAGCTGGTACCTCCAAAAATACATTTTTGTTTATCATATTGTAGTTCTTTAGTAATATACTAAATGTACTACAAAATGCAGTTTTTGAATAGGGCTCAGTGTATTTCGAATACGGTCTAGTTTTTTCATGTATTTACAAGTGAGATATGTCTGCTTAAGAAACAATTTACTAAATCTTTAGACAAATTAAATACAATTAATACTACAGTTGGCTCGGAATAAAAACACTATCAGAATTTGAGAATTAAACGATAATTGTATTGCACTATCAAAAATGGTTTAGATAATCTGACTGCCAAATTGTCATTGAAATTATTTTGCAATATTTGTAAAAATAATTGTTTATTAATGTGATCGAAATGGGATCTTGGGGCATATTACCAAGCAATAGCGATAATTATCGCTATTGCTTGGTTAGAGACAAACATTTACTGCAGCGCTGCGGCGATTTTTACCGCAAATAAACCTTGGCATTACCAAGGTTTAACGCAAATGCAGTAAAAATCGCCGCAAAGCATGAATATCGCTGAAAAGTCAGCGATATTCATGCATTAGCGAGCTAATGCTCTTAGCCATGTTATCCACCTCCCATTGGATAACATGGCTAAGAACTGCTCAGGGCAGGTGTTAGCTTTTGGAGATATTCCCGCTTAGCATGAATATCTCCAAAAGTTGGTAATAGGAGATAGCGATGTTAGCGACTGTTTTCAGTCGCTAACATCTTGGCACGCCCACTTTGCATCTCATTAGTGATAAATATCACTGACATGCAAAGTGGGGCCCAAGATGGTTGCTATCTCCTACTAGCTGTCACTAATTAGTGTTAGCGGCAGCTAGGTAATAGGGAGATCATTTTATCTCCGCTTTCTTGGCTTTTAAAGCCAAAAAAGCGGAGATATACCCCCTTGATAATATGCCCCCTTATTTTTTCGGGTCTGCCAATATACGCATGCAACAATCTAAAACCATAATACACCCCATTTGCATTGCTCAAATGGAAATATAGGCTTGATTCAAAATGAGCTTTGTGCGGATACGTTGACGCTGATGATTTACATGTTTGTTGAATGCATGTAATTCAAATAATTCTGGTCCAATGTTACTTCATTTCCAGATACGTTCAGTGCAACTTAATTGTAAACACCAGAAGTATTAAGCTAGGAACAAAAGCATCTATACTGTTAAATAACACATTCTTCATGTTCATTATTATAGTAGCAGTCAGGTTATGTATTTCATAACAGCGGATTAATCTGGCCCTGACAAACATTGTCAGTTGGAACAATACTTTGCACCATTTTTATGAACTACAGACTGCAATACAACAAACTAAATCAGCCTAGGATGGAAGCAATGTTTTCAGAATTGGGGAACATTCATAGATCTTTATGACAGCACATTGCAATATGTCAACCATCAGCAGTCTTAATAATTTGTTTCAAATTAACATTCCAGCTCCCTTACTTGACAAAAATTTTGGAACCGGCATGTCATCAGACATCCGTTTTTATTGAGACTGCATCCTTTTCAAGATGATTTTTGCCTCGAAGGCTGCACGAGGCAGTAGTGATTCTAGCAATAGATCATCTGCAATGACTCACAGATGCCAACCTTCCTGTGCCTCTGATTATATTGGACTTCTCGGTGGCCTTTGATACCATTAACTATTGGATATTTCTCAACCATTTAGGAAACATAGGTATTGATGTCAAGACCTAGACTTACAGCTTTCTGTCAAACAGGTTACTTCAAATCACCATCTGAGCCTATTGCTCCAAATTGCAGTCTCTACCCCGCGGTAAGATGGTATAATTGGAGTGAGTGGTAATTTCATGTTTCTTTCAATTCAAAATGCTGAAAAGAATCCTTAGCCTTTATTCTTTCTTCCATGTAGTGATGATTTTGAATGCATTTATTTTCTTACTGTCAGTACCACGTTCGGAGGGCCACAGTGCATGCAGAGCGTTACTGAGCCCAACTGAGGTGCTTGAGGCCTTTAACTCCTGAATGTCCCGGCACCCACCCTACGATGGATCCCGCTCGAATGGGTCAAGCACCTTCTTCTGTATGTGACTCTTTATTAAGTAGTGTCGCATAAACTGTCAAGACTCCCTCAGAGGGAAGCCTAGATACTAATCAGGGGATAGGAAGCTTTTCTTCCAGTTAAGATCAGGTGCCCTTCCTCTAAGATCATTGACAGGCAGGTGGAGGAGTTCCAGCACCTCTTGCTGCCCAGTCTGTGGTGCAGCAGATGAAAGTATAGGCCACCTTCTATTCTTATGCAAAGCTTACGCCACTCCGAGAAGAGTATGGCTAGCTCCTGTCTGTAGAAATCTAGGGACATCTAGGGGTGTTGAGGCACTGCGAATACTCTGCACCACCACTGATATGCCTATTGTTCTAGGAACAGCAAAGTATTTGGGGTGGGCATGGTCCATTAGACGGAGGGCAATCTCTACTAATGTAAATTGATTGGAGTACTCTTTGTGGTTCTTGTGTAATCATACATCAAAGACTTTTATTGTTTGTCTGTATAACTGTTTTAAAATGTTGTATAATTAGGAAAAAAAATTTCTAATTTTTTTTTTTAAATGATGGATTTTAAATGCATGTTTGTGCTTTTATGAGTATAATTCTCGAATAAAGCTTTGATGAACTAATCAGTGTACACGACTCATAACTCAATGTGCACGTAGTGCACATAATAAATCAAAGGCCAGTCAAATACTTAATGTGTATAAAAGAAGTATTTTAATTCTAATCCTACACATGCAATGGTAAACAACATTCAGTAAGCAATAACACATCCTCCATAAAGGTAGGCACCCTAGTAATTGTCAGGCCACCCCCGGGCTACTAATTTCACATGTAATGGGTGTGCTGTTATTCCCCACTCACATGCTCCAAAATCCAGTTAATGTAAACTAGTTCACGGGGTTTACCCCCTCTTGGACCGGGTCAGCAAGGTGTAGTCACTTACAGCTCAAGTAGGGTTGCAAAAACGAAAGGTGGCATATCCTTCAGGGCCTGGTAGGCCCAGTTCTCAGCTTACCTACTCCAGTGGTATGAAATTTGACAGCAGTGCAGTGTGCTCCTGGCCCGGACCAGCAAAGTCAGGCTGCACAGCTTTTCCTCCTGTACCGTGTATATCCGCGTTCTGATGATCTTAGTTGTTCCGGCTCCAGCCACACACAGGAAACCTTGTTCTTCCTTGCTCGGGATGGGGTCAGTAGTCAGTAGTTGTATCAGTAATTTGGGTCACAGGCAATGACTGGTACCTCTGGCCTCTGCACTTCAAAGTGGCCCTCCTGATATATGGGGTCATTCCAACAAACCTCACTGTTCGGTCATGCTGTCCTCAGGTTGCCTCCTCCGCTGCTCCTCTGGGGCACACAGGGATGTGGCAACTTCTTGCAAATGGGCGATGGCCCGATTGATGTGCCAGAGCTTCTTGCCCACAACAGCCTCTCTTGGCTCCAGAAGCATTTTTAACATCCTGAATACCCTCACCAGCTTGACTACTCTAAGAATCTGATACCCCCCCTCTCAGGAACTATGTGAGAGCCTGGCTAGGTTATTTCACGATAAAACTGAAACTACACTGATTTGGTGCCTCATAAAATTTAGAAAGTGTTTGAGGCAGAGTTGTTTCCCACACTCCGTATGGTCTGTAATCAGTCTCTTTCTAACGGAGTGGTTCCGTCTCAATGGAAACAAGCACTGGTGACACCTCTGTTAAAGAATCCCTCTCTCGATCCTGAGTGCCCCAAGAACTATAGGCCTATCTCTCTTTTGTCTTTTTCAGCCAAAATTGTGGAAGGAGTGGTTGCTAGTACTCTTTCTAAGCATTTGGAACATCATAAATTATTGGAGGAGGTTCAGTTTGGCTTCTGGCTGGCCTATGGCACCGAGACGGCCTTGGTGACCATGATGGACGAGCTTCGGATGCGGGCAGACAGGGGTCAGGCAGCAGTGCTTATTCTGCTCGACCTGTCTGCCGCCTTCGACACGGTCAACCATGGGACCTTGCTGAGAAGTCTGCGAGAGGTGGGTGTGACGGGCGGTGCTTTGAGGTGGCCAGTCTTTCCTTCTGGATAGACAGCAAGCAGTGTCCCTCTCTCCTTATCAATCCACCTTTACTAATATCTCGCATGGCGTGCCACAGGGCCCGCAATTAGTCCTATCTTATTCAATATCTATATGAAACCTCTGATCACGGTCATCGAAGAACATAATATTACCTTTGTATATTATGCTGATGACAAGCAGCTGATTCTCTCCTTTGAGGGAGATCAGTCGACCTCACTGGAAGTGTTTCATAGCTGCCTGAAAGACACAGCGCTTTGGTTGAAGGAAAACTCGCTGTAATTTAACGCGGGTAAGACCGAGGTGCTTTACTGCTCAATGGACAGGATTCCTTCTATGTTGCCCAGCAATTTGTGGCCCACCCAACACCTCGACCGTTGTTCTGCCAGTTAAAATTGTCCGTAACCTGGGCGTAATGTTTGACAACAAACTTACCATGGAGGCTCAGGTTACGAAAACTGTGGCCTGCTGCTTCGCCATTATTAGATCACTTAGGAAAATCTTTCCTCTGCTGCCCCCTCCTGCACGTGCATTAGTGGCGCGTAGCACCATTCTTAGCAGACTAGACTATTGTAATGCTCTACTGCTTGAGTCCTCAAAATACCTTTTGGGCAGGCTTCAGAGAATTCAGTCGGCGGCAGCCAAGTTAGCCCTGGGGTGGCATAGAAGGTCCTCTTCCTCTTCGGCCTTGGCAGAGCTGCACTGGCTCCCGTTGAGGCAGAGAGTCCAGTTTAAGTCCCTCTGTTTAGTGTTTAAGGCCCTGCAGGGGCTGGGGCCTGTGTCTATGAAGAGAAAATTTGTATAGTATGTCCCTGCGAGAAATCTCCGTTCCTCATCGGCGAGACTGGTGAAGATACCGAGATTAAGGAAAGTTAAGTCGGGTGGTAGATCCTTTGGTGTAGCAGCTGCTAAACTGTGGAACGAACTCCCTTTGGAGCTCAGACAAGTCAGTGACCTCCTTTCTTTTAGAAGAAGATTAAAAACCTGGTTGTTTCCTAAGATTTAGTTGGCTGTCTGCTTCAGGCACATTTTTATACTGCACTCTGATTTTGCTAGCTCCAGGATGCCTGTTAGGTGACATTACGCTCTACAAATAAAGTAAATAAATAAATAAATGAATTGGCATACAGGGTTACCAAATTTCACAACATAGCACATGAGCAATATCCCAATCAGTAGGCAACTATCCTTGGTGCACAGTGACCCCTCCTGGCATACGGGCATGCCAATCATAAAAACGTGGCACATGTCCGATTTGGTGCACAGCTCCTCACACCTCGTCCAGTATCCCCACACATCTGGGCTCCTCTCTGTATCTTGTTCCCTCCAACATGCTCCTCTACCTCATGGACACATTGGTCTAAGTGAGCAGGCAGGGAATGATGCTCCAAACTCCAGCGCAGGTGATCTTGGTTTCTCTGAGTGATGTCCCCTCACCCAGCAGGGAGACTAGCAAACTAGCTCCTCGTCCTGGTCACAGGCAAACGTCTTGCAGAGCTTTCTCTCCTCATGCAGCCCGACTGCCTTCTCAGCAGATGATAAATTATGGGCGTCTCAGACTCCCTTGTTTATATTTCTTCTCCATTACAAAATGTGATTTAGGGTCTGGACCTTTGAACGTTTATGTTGGGGTTCAACTATGATATTGACCTCTCTCCCTTACATCTTTCTTCTGAACGATGTCTGTCACAGCAGGTAAGACTCCGAAGTTGATTAACCCACAACAAGATTCATGGGAGTGATCAGAGTTCACACCAGAATGTCAGACACAGTGATCCGTGCATCAAAAGTTATTCATGGGCTCTCAGCCCTACACTTTATGATTGTCTTATCAGCCCCATCTCTCTCTTCCTGAGGTGTGTCAAGGCCCCTTTGCTTGTGATCTGTCATTGGACCCAATGGCTCCCCCTCAGCCAGTGCTTGTCCCACCCAGCTTACAGGAATTTAGCAATATGCATTTCTGTCTGGGGAAATTCCTCTACTCCTCATGCTTTCACCAGGCATGCCTAGGCTTCCCAGAATGAAATCCAATGTCCTCCTTGTAATGTACCAGTGCAGGCACTGCTGCACTCAGCATACATTCAAAACACACTTCACTGTCTAATATTGCCTATATACCCTACTACCACCAGCATTTCAGCATGCAGCAGATGCACACAGTTCAATACTACACTCTCTCTGCGCTGCTCCAGAGTGTATAAATTCAAATTCCCTCTGCCGGCGCACATACATTTACCATGTGCACACTGTTCCACACTGCACCCTCTGTGTAGTGCATGTCTTGTGCGTTCACATGCACTCAGCACATGTTTTCACTGTACACAGCAGCGTAACTTTTAAAAAGGGGAGTTAGCCAATAGCCCTCACTACAATGACACAGGGCAACAAGGACCTGGTCACTACTACTTATCACCACAAGGTATGCTGCCACCACCGCGCTTGTGCTGCTTAAGTCCTAGTTAAGGCAGTAGCCTTCCACCACAATGAGGATATCACTGTGGGATCCCCTCCTGGTACAACAAACCACAATCCATTAAACAGGACTATTTCCATGTTCATCTATGACAAAAATATCAGCATTAGGGATCCAGACATTGATGCCGTTGAACACGCAGGGCAGGGGTACATGACTTTACCATGCAGAGGACTTTTCTGTCCAATACTTACGGTTTGACTATTTTAATGCAATGTACCTAGATCTCATTCTATGTTTGATCTAAAAACTTCACATGGTTCAGGCTTATGCTGCAAAACTGGTCCTGGAGTATAAAGCCAGGGACTACATTTTTCAAGTACTGATCTCCCTTCACTTGCTTCCAGGAATGCAGTTTGTTATTTTTAAATCAATTCGCCCAGTTCTCAAAGTTTTCTACCCCTTTAAGAGATTGTTCTTGTGCAGTCCTTTTGCCGTCTATCAACTTTACCCTCTTTTTAGATCGAGTAACCTCTCTCTACTGGTGGTGTCATGTTTTAAATCGTCTTTGCTGGAAGCCTATGCTTTCTTTTTTGTCGCAGCCCGGAAGTATATTAAAACTGCGAAATCACTATGCATTGTGCTATACGTGTAACTTTATAATTTTTCCTATTGATCTTCTGGAAGTTTCCTTTGAATTTCTACAGTGCCAGGATATGCTTTTTGGGTGAAAGAAAAACATTGTTTACAAATCCAAAATAAGATTTCAAATGCAAATATTTGTACCTTAAATATTATTTTCGATGGTTCCTATTGTACTCCTAGTTTCATACAGTGCGGCTATCACGTATCTCAACTTTCATTCTCATATTTAGTCCTCTCATCTTTTGCCTACAGAAAAATAAAAAAGAACCATGTCTATATTTTTTAAGGAACGACAAAAGGAGTTGTAACCATTATTCACATAAAACGAAACTTTTAATTTGATGAAACATGCAGTGCTAGTATTTGAATTTAGAGAATTTTTGAGCAATTGGTGTTTATGAAAAAAGATTAACTAATTATGCAATGAAGTTAAATTATTTACATTTGTGTGTTTATTGAATACTTTATTTATTTTCTAACAATGATACCTGGAGGTGCATGCATTATATTTTCATATGCTGTGAGATCGTTCATGTTTTTTGTATTTTACTGTTGCTTATGGCAGTTCTGCCTTTTTTGCCATGCATTAGAAATCATTTTGAGGAAATATAAATTTTATGGTCAAGTAATGTTCCCTAACGTGTACCCACCGTCTCCATGTACCAGCTTAAAGTGCATGTAACTTCCCTCCTGTGCCAGCTATGAAGACGCAAATACATTTGCGTCCAACGTTAACATGTCCTCTTTCAGATCCGCCATGAACGGGTTGAATATTCCGTTTCTAAATATGCCATGCCAACGTCTTATTGTGGCATACTTTACACGTTTTCCAGCCCAGGCGAAGTAGGCCCTGATTTCTGCCATCAAGCCTTTTCTGCCTTCTGACTCTGAGATGCCTCAGCCTGGGCCGGCCTCTGTACCCGTGACCTCTGCCTTACTCCCTGCGCGGCTCACGGCGCTTAGCTCAGCCTGCTGCCTGCCAAGACTGAATTCAACCTTCGCATTATCTGTTTCGCTCCTCGAAAATGCATTCCTACCTACTCGTTTAAGTAAACATCCCCCCAGCTGCAGAGCAAAGGGCCCGGCCTCACTGTCTCCGTGCAAGTAATTCATAGCCTCTGTTACCATGGTAGGCCCATGCCCCCTCGCATCTCATGTAGATACTTAGACGCTTATACACGCACTCACAGTCAGTATAGAGTAGCTTCTGCCCCAGAGACCTTTCCCTTCCAGATAATATGGTTCCTAAACATCAGATATCAGATATGATAGAGGTACGAGTTGACCTGACATGCCAGACTTCTGTCTCTTTCCGCTAGTGTAAATGTCAAGTCCCCTGCACCCTCCAGCTTCACGCCAATCACACGTCATGCAGCTGCGCACGCATCCAGGCCTCAGATTTCTGCTGACATTACAAGATTCTGCTTTGTTGCCACCCACTTGTGACACTTACATATGACGTTTCTAGCACACACCCCTATGCTCACGCCTAGTTCACGCCTTCTGATCACGTATTGCTACCACGTGTGTGTTCTTATCTTGTTTCTCTCAGCTGTTACGCCTACTGTATTGGTTTCTATTATATGATTTAAGTATATAAGCTATGTATTGTCAATAAAATAGGGCTCTATCCCTTCCTGCTCCCCCGCGGTGGCAGGAACATGATATCCGATCTGGTACCATTCCTTTAAGGAATAAAACCCCTAAGAACTCTAACACCACGGACTCTGCCTCTTTCTTTCCGATTGAGTTATTTTTGTTTAAGTACTTACCTGCATAGAAATTAGGACGGTAAATCAAATATTTACCACATTATTTTGGCGCCCGAACAGGGACCCCTCCCCCACCTTACGCGCCGGTTGGTGCGTTGCAAGCTTTGCCCCCTGCCATCAGTTAGACGGAAACTACGCGTACCGGCAGGATTTCCTGTATCTCCCTCTGGCCCACGGAGGTGACGGAGACTGCGATCAGCACCCAGACGAGGCGGTGAGGAGTGCGGAGGATCCCGACCAGAGCCTAGCCGAGAGAAGCAAGGTCCGAGGTGTCAAGAGGCCCACCAGTTTTCCGAAGTATTCACGTGACGTGTCGAGTCGAGTCCGGTCCAGTCCAGTCGAGTTTTCCGAGGCCTTCCGATTTCCGTGCTTCCCGGTGAGTACCATTGCTGGGGACGCATCTAGACGGGTACCTTATTATGTATCCGGTAAAGACGGTTTGGGTACACAAACATGGTCTGCACTGTTTTAGACAGTGTATCTGTACTGTTTAGCAGTATATCTAGCATTCAAGTTCTTGCACTGTTCTCAGCAGTGTATCTGTGCTGTTTAGCAGTACATCCAGTATAAAGGATAGTCATATGTGTTCCAAATGTCTCATGTGATTAATGTCGTGGTATGAGTGACTGTTTGATGTACATTATTGTGTTTTCGTGTAACTAGTTGTGTTCAGGGTTAAGTAGCAAGGATTGAGTATCCAGTACTAAGTAAACAAGATGCCGTTTTTCAATAAGTTAAGGCAGATAGGAACTAGGAAAGGGATACTAGAGGAAGAAATTCCTATCCCCCCTAGGGACACGCCTGGAAATTTCATGTACCATAAACATGGCATAGACGCCATACTGTATCTAGATTTATGGGCCGATTATACTAAGCACCTAGAAGAAAGACACAGGTGGCCCGTTACAGGAACATGGGATGCCGAGTGCATCCTGAAAGTAGAAGAAGCACTATGGAGAAAGAAGGCCAGACAATCCCAGAAAGATGCCATAGAATTGTGGCGTAAAGAATCACATAAACGCGCCGAAAAAGAACTCCGAAAAGAAGACAGACATAGAGAAGAGTCGGATAAAGTCCGAGAAAACGAATTAGTTAATGAAGGGATCCGAGTAAAAGCAGAACAAGTAGACCGCGCGCGAAACAATCTTGTAAATGGCATGTACTTAGTGGCAGGGGGTTCGCCTGAAGCCACTTCAGAAATACCAAAAGATCTGCCGCCACCATTGGTTCCGACTAAAGTAAATCACCGGACCACCAAAGACATATTCTTGGCTTCCTATCTAGATGATGTAGCTCCCGCTTACACCAATCCACCTGCCCGCGTGCCGCCTGTTGACGGTGACGGAGGTGGCAACCCACTCCAAGACAATATCCCGTCATTACCGCAACAAAGTTCCCCCGTTCGACAGCCTGTCCCTCCACCTCCACCACTTCCCACACCTAAGGTTAATATACCAAATCCGTTTTTGCCTGATCCTACTAGGAGACAAGTTCAGGTACACATACAGACTCCACAGAGAAGTAATGTTCAAGCCTCTGGCTCAGGAGGTGCGACAGGGGGTCTCCAGACCCCGCCAGCAACACACAGGTTACACCTTAGAGACCTACTGAAGCACCATACCCCCCAATCACCCCGTCTCGACATACTCAAAGAACCCCTTCCAGTTTGCAGATACGATCCAGTACCCGGTAAAGACGATAGAATGTTGATAGCATCACTACGTTTGCGACAAGCCACAGATTACCTAGTGTTATTCTCAGGGATGACTGACCACCTAGATAGAATATATCATTTTGTCCAGACTGGGGAAAATCCTGAAAGTATTAAGGAGGCCCTGGCACACCAGAAAGTTGACACTCAAGCATATGTATTACGTTTTTTCATAAATTGCTTAATAAGAGACCGAGACAGGCCTGGGGTAGACCAGGAAGAAATGGAAGCACTAAACAAGTGGGGTCAAAATATAGCCGAAGGAAAGCATGATAGACAGAATTGCATAGCAAGTATGTACAAGAAAATAAGAAAAGCAGTGATAGAAATACACGAAAAAGAAAAGGAAAATGACTCCTCCGAGGAGGAGGAAGGACCTGAAGAACCAGAAACGACTACAGATATGATAGCGTATGTAGGTAAGGGAAATTACCTTAGGAAAGGCATTCGTCCAGAAAGCAAGAGAGTTTTTCTCTCTGGCATATCAAAACCGAATTCTCCTGAATATCTGTTTCAAGATACTGATAAAATGCTTCGAGAACGAATGGGGTATCATGTACTCAATTCCATGGATGAACAAGAACTAGCCCGGTCAGCAGTACTATGGGCTGACAATCCTAACATATACAATGATGACACAGTAGCACAGACATTTCTGAACCTTTCCCCAGACGAGCAGAAATTAGCGGGAATATACATGATTCAGCACCTCCTCACGTTATACAGAAATGAACACTCAGACCCAGGTCCCTTACCTGATACATTAGAAGCACTACTTATGAATAGATGGAGAGGCCTAAGTACCAGGTTAATTCAAATAATTCTAGAACAACGACACAGATATAGCACTTTCTTAGGCCCACAATATGTTTCCGCTCCGCCCCCAGAAAGAAAAATGTTTCATATGGAGCATTTTGACAGGCAGAATCCTTTACGGGAAGTACACCCAGTCATGGGTACCGATAATACCCTGAAACGTGTGTATGTATACACACCCCTGACCAAGTTAGAACTATTAGAAATGAAGAAACTAGTACCTAGTCATGATAAAGACCCCGCAGGTTTTCACAGAGAACTGAAAGACATGTTACTTATGGGAGATTACACATATACAGATATTATGAAATTGTTAAAGGTTCTGTTGCCCACCGGCATCTACGAGAAACTCAAGGAAAGAGAATGGGAGGTGGGAGATAAAAAGATTATATGGACCGAAATAGAAGACGAGGAAAAAATTCGTACTCCAGGGCTAGGCCTTGGGGAGAAAGCTAAAGCATTACCAGGTTTAATAGTACAGGTTTTGCCAAGATTATTGACAACTAAAAAGGAAGACTGGGACGCAATCTCAGCCTGTAAACAGAAACACGATGAAGATACTAGTGACTTCTATTCAAGATTCGAGAAATGTTTCATTATTAATAGTGGCCTGAAACCAGGTAGCGAGTCATACCCACATCTTTTTGTAACGAAATTAGTCGAGAATTCCCTGACATCAGTTAAGAACCGTGTATACAAAGTTGAAAGTACATGGCAAGCGAATACGCCATCCCAGATGTTACAAATGTTACAGTATCACCAGAACAGAATTAGAGAAGAACAGGATCATGAACAGAGACGCATGAAAGACACGAAAATGAAAATGTTAGTGGCCCAGTCGGTTCCATCCGACGGCCAGAGAAAGGGTACGACCCAGACCCCGAATGCAGCAGCTCCCGTTAAAGGGACATGCAACTATTGCAAGCAGCCAGGTCACTACGTACATGAATGCCCAGTCCTGAAACACAATATAGCAACCGGTAAAACTAAAGAAAGACCGCGTCAGCCTAGACAAGACCAGGTCCAGCAACAGACTTCACAGAATTCACAGCCTATGCATGCTTCATCACACACATCACAGACCGTAGCAGTATCACAGCCACAGCCCATTGCCGCGACTCAGCAAGTCTCACAGCAAATGTATCAGTATGCCCAATCTGATTATCCCGATTATCAGTGATACACATGAAACAGCCTAGAGAGGGAGGGTGGCTTGCCTCTTATTGAGATTCCTGTAGATCAAGAGGGTCCTTATGTACACAGTCAAGTATTGGGAAAAGACAGAAAGTTTTTAATTGACACAGGGGCAAGCCGCACAACAATCAGCCATGATGAAGTCCCAGGGGCACCCCTCTCAGGCTCACAGAATGTTTCCCTTGGTTTTTCGGGACAGCCTATTGTAAATGAAGTATCGAAACCCGTCCCCCTAGCAGTAGGTCCATTATCACGTGTTACAGACCTGTTACTCACGAAATCATGTCCAGAAAACTTGTTAGGAATCAAGACACTGAAGGCTCTAGGAGCTGTGATATGTTGTTCTCCGGAAGGAGTTAGACTTTTCTTGCGAGACTTCAAGGGTCACTATGTATTACGAGAGTTTGATGTCAGATTGAAAAATGTACCGGAACACTTGTGGGCACAAGGCCCAACCGATGTAGGCTGCATGCACATTACACCATACCGTGTTACACTCAAGCCAGGTGTTGTTTTACCCCGAATCAGACAATACAAGTTACCACCCGATGCTGTAGTGGCTTTACTGGAAATAATTGAAGAGCTCATTGCCCAGGGAGTGGTCGTAGAAACTGACTCCAACATCTGTAATTCCCCCATCATTCCAATTCTTAAACGCACTGATCCCAATGCACCGCCAGTATATCGGCTGGTGATTGATCTACGAGAACTGAATAAATGCATTGTCCCACAGTACCCTGTGGTTCCCGACATCTCATCTTTATTGACTGCTATTGATTCAGAAGCGATGTTCTTTACTGTAATTGACCTCAAGAACGCCTTCTTCAGTGTGCCCATTGATCCAGAGAGCCAATATCTCTTCGGATTCAGTTTAAATGGACGAAGTTTCAAATTTTCACGCGCACCTCAAGGATTCACAGAAAGCCCCAGCATCTATAGCCAAGCACTGAAAAGACAACTTGATTGTATCCAAATGCCAGTTAACACTGCCTTACTACAGTACGTCGATGATCTGCTGATCACCGCACGAAGTGAACCCGAATGTGAGCAAGCATCACTGACAGTTTTACATTTTCTGGCCGACAAGGGACACAAGGTGTCTCCTTCGAAGCTACAATTCTGTGTTCAGCAAGTTGTGTACTTGGGTCACTTGCTGTCCAAAGTGGGGAGACTGCTCACTCCTGACCGCATTCAGTTAATTGTAAATATGCTACAACCCCAGACACAAAAGGAAGTGCGGGCCTTTATAGGCCTCACCTCGTACTGCAGACAATGGATTCCTCAGTATGCATTTCTAGCTAAACCACTCATTCGGTTGACAACACAGGAGGCAGCGACTTCGACTGCCCTTCCTTGGACTCAGGAACATACACAGGCTTTTGAGGAATTAAAGAAAGCTTTATGCCAAGCACCAGTTTTAGTGACACCATGTTACAGCAAACCTTTTACACTTTTTGTTACAGAACGTGATGGTACAGCGTTGTCTGTCCTCACTCAAGACCAAGCAGGTTCACATAAGCCTTGCGCTTATTTTTCAAGTACATTGGATTCAGTAGCCCAGGCACTCCCTGCGTGCTTAAAGTCAGTGGCAGCGACAGCCTTAGCAATAAGACAGAGCGACTCAATTGTATTAGGACATCCACTGACAGTACAAGTTCCACATTCTGTAGAGGTCCTTCTAAACCGAACCCAGACTCAACACTTGACTATAGCACGACTGACAGGTTATGAATTGACGCTATTCCAGCCTCACATAGAAATCAGACGCTGTAGCATTCTAAATCCCGCTACATTGTTACCCTCGATTATGACAGATCCAGCTCCGCATGATTGTATAGAGATCGTTAATGCAGTAACAAAGCCTCGACGAGACTTAACAGATGTTCCACTGACAAATCCAGACCTGACACTTTACGTGGACGGTTCATGTATGAGAACGAGTACAGGAGAGTTAGTGGCCGCGTATGCAGTGACCACTGAAACTGAAGTTCAAGAAACATATCGTATTGATACACTGTCTGCTCAAGTAGCGGAGCTCATCGCTCTGACCCGAGCCTGTATACTAGCCAAGAACAGAAATGTTAACATATACACTGATTCCCGTTATGCTTTCGGAGTCGTACACGACTTCGGAGTGTTATGGCAAGAACGAGGTTTTTTGACCTCTCATGGTGCCAAGATTCAACACGGTCCCCTCATACAAGCACTGTTAGAAGCAATACATCTGCCTTCAGGCATATCCATCATGAAGTGTAAAGCACATACTAAAGTTACAGACTCTGTTTCCCAGGGTAAAGACCTGGCAGACCAGACAGCAAAACATACAGATTTGACTCACACCCAGACAACTGACGTGACAAAGATCATAGTACCGACACATTGTATGACAGTTAAGGATCCCACCTAGATGTAATCGATATTCAGACACATGCCACTCCGGACGAAATCAAGAAATGGACTGAACAAGGAGAGGTCCAGACAGATCAGGGATGGGTGACGAAGGGAAAATCTACATGGTTTCTCCCCGACTCTATGGTTCAAGTCATAATAAATACTGCACATAGTCCAGCACATCTAGGAGAAAAAGCTATGTTAGACAGTTTACAGAACCTCTGGTACAACAAACATTTACGAGCAGCAGCAAAACAGAAAGTGCGTACTTGCATGATCTGTTGTCAGTTCAATCCAGGTAAAAGCGTCCCTGTAGAGCAAGGTGGATTTCATCCTCCCGATCACCCTTTTGAAGTCCTCCAGATGTATTATATCCAGATGGACAGATGTCGAGGATTCAAGTATGTCCTCGTAGTTGTTTGTGCACTTTCCCGTTGGACCGAAGCATATCCAGTCCCAGATTACACTGCCCCGACCACTGCCAGGCAGCTGGTTCGAGAATTCTTCCCACGGTACGGCTTGTCTCGTATCGTGTACTCAGATAACGGACAGCCATTCTCATCCGAGCTTATGAAACAGGTTTCCCTTCTGCTAGGATATCAGTGGAGATTCCATTGTGTCCGACATCCTGAGGCCGCTGGCCTTGTAGAAAGGCATAACCAGACACTGAAAACACGCCTTGCTAAAATCTGTAAAGAAAAAGGGGTCGACTGGATAGTCGCCCTGCCAGTTGCACTGTTCTATATGAGAATGGTCCCCCATTCGAGATCAGGACTATCCCCGTATGAAGTGGTCTTTGGCCGACCACCGAATATGTGGGGGACGCCCATGCCTAAGAAAATAACCGATGTTGATTGTAACATGCTGACAGATTACCTTGCCTCCTTGATGTCTGCACTCCAAACATGTCGTTCACAGGTTGCCGCAGCCTTTCCCGACAACACTGATGTAAAGCCACACGATGTCCGTCCCGGGGATACTGTGTTGATTCGAAATTTCGACAGGAAAAGCCCGCTGGAGCCCCGCTGGAAGGAGCCGAAGATCGTCCTTCTTACCACGAGGACCGCGATTAAAGTGGAAGGCCGAAAGGGGTGGATCCACACGAGTCATATTAAGAAATGTAATGAACTGTTGCCAGAGACTGACTCGTCCACCCCCTCAAAAGGACTGCCTCGAATCTAGTGACTTTAAAGTTCCCAAACGAGAGAAAACTCCCCAAGAGGAGTATCGAACGAAACTTCGATCTAGCAAGTCAGACAGTTTAATTGTTTAAGTCCTCCCCTAGGTGAATCGGTTAAATTAGTTTCTGACATGTATCCCCTAGATCGAGATAGAGAGAGAGAGAGAGACAACTCAAGAAACGTGCATACTGTAAATCACTCCGCAGTCACTGTATAGTGACATTATTGGTTATGTTTTTTCTAAGCTTCCTGGTTATTGCTGCTAGTATCTTGCTACACTTATACTACCCTATCTTCAAGCGTGAACAATCTGCTTACAATGTCACTGCCGAACATTCTTTTAGTGAATTACCCCCTCATGAGTTATGTTACCGACTTGCGCTGCGCAACAACACCTTCATTAGTATGTTACATCACTCCTATCAGACTAATAATGCTACAAACTGTTGGATATGTGGCCAACTCCCTCCCTACCAGAAATACAAGGGAGTTCTGCCTCTCTTTCCGTACCCGTTCACTCACAATGGCTCCTGTGGTGCCTGGTTTAGATTAATTAATTCTTTAGATTCCGATATTGCTGTTTTCGAGGGGAATTGGATTTGGGGAAACCTGAACCTAGTTCTGCTCAACGCCTGTTACCCTGACAAGAAGGGACTTCCCATTAGGACAGGAACTGATCTAGAAAATGAAGTATATGGACTAGGTAACTATACAATTAACCTCATGATTCTTACTGTCGAATCCGAAGCTGCACCCTTTCTCCCTGCTATGTCAGTATTACCAGTCACTGGTGATTTATGTGTCAGAAAGAAGGGTTCAGTACACTTAGGTCATAGTAAATGTACTACTGTGGTCGAATTCAATGATCAGGGTAGGTCCTCATTCAGAGCTACTCGTCATTCCTACTTTGTTTGTGGCCATACTGCATACATACGTTTGCCTCCTGATTGGGATGGTACCTGTTACATTGCCTTCCTTCTGCCCCCTGTTTTCCTAGCTCCTCCTGATTATCATAGAAATACAAATCTAGTAAACAGTAGACTCCGAAGAGATCTCCCGATTGTCGACTATACTGAAACGGCATGGGAGCAATACACAGATTTCAATAAAGGATTCTTTTTCTTCACAGGTCCCGTCCAAAACAGTAAGCTAATACGTAGATTAACTAGAACACTCGAAGCAGTAGTGAGTGAAACTACCTCCGCTCTAGGTAACTTAACAGAGGAGCAGACCGCCATCCGGGTTGTTGTCCTTCAAAATCGTCTTGTTATTGACGTCATCTTGGCAGATAGAGGCGGAGCTTGTAAGGTCATCGGGTCAAGTTGCTGTGTTTTCATTCCAGAAAACGCGCCAACTGTATATAAAGCTATCACGCGTCTTCATAAAATTGCAAGTTTGATACATCAGAATCCAGGCACCTGGACTTGGTCCGGTTGGTTCTGGACAACGTTGACTGCTTGGGGATGGAAGATCCTATCGTTCCTAGGCATTGCTCTTGTCATAGTATTCAGTTGCTGCCTGTGCCTACAGTGTGGGCCAGCGATTTGTGGTCTGTGCGCCACATCGTGCATTGCACATTCCAGTTTTCACTCCAAACGCGAAAAGAAGAAAGAAGAGCAAATGATGTTACAAGAACAGACTGATCGATTCATGAGGATCGATATATCATGAAGGGTCCATAGGGAACAAGGAGGGAATGAGGAAATATACATTTTATGGTCAAGTAATGTTCCCTAACGTGTACCCCACCGTCTCCATGTACCAGCTTAAAGTGCATGTAACTTCCCTCCTGTGCCAGCTATGAAGACGCAAATACATTTGCGTCCAACGTTAACATGTCCTCTTTCAGATCCGCCATGAACGGGTTGAATATTCCGTTTCTAAATATGCCATGCCAACGTCTTATTGTGGCATACTTTACACGTTTTCCAGCCCAGGCGAAGTAGGCCCTGATTTCTGCCATCAAGCCTTTTCTGCCTTCTGACTCTGAGATGCCTCAGCCTGGGCCGGCCTCTGTACCCGTGACCTCTGCCTTACTCCCTGCGCGGCTCACGGCGCTTAGCTCAGCCTGCTGCCTGCCAAGACTGAATTCAACCTTCGCATTATCTGTTTCGCTCCTCGAAAATGCATTCCTACCTACCAGTTTAAGTAAACATCCCCCCAGCTGCAGAGCAAAGGGCCCGGCCTCACTGTCTCCGTGCAAGTAATTCATAGCCTCTGTTACCATGGTAGGCCCATGCCCCCTCGCATCTCATGTAGACACTTAGACGCTTATACACGCACTCACAGTCAGTATAGAGTAGCTTCTGCCCCAGAGACCTTTCCCTTCCAGATAATATGGTTCCTAAACATCAGATATCAGATATGATAGAGGTACGAGTTGACCTGACATGCCAGACTTCTGTCTCTTTCCGCTAGTGTAAATGTCAAGTCCCCTGCACCCTCCAGCTTCACGCCAATCACACGTCATGCAGCTGCGCGCGCATCCAGGCCTCAGATTTCTGCTGACATTACAAGATTCTGCTTTGTTGCCACCCACTTGTGACACTTACATATGACGTTTCTAGCACACACCCCTATGCTCACGCCTAGTTCACGCCTTCTGATCACGTATTGCTACCACGTGTGTGTTCTTATCTTGTTTCTCTCAGCTGTTACGCCTACTGTATTGGTTTCTATTATATGATTTAAGTATATAAGCTATGTATTGTCAATAAAATAGGGCTCTATCCCTTCCTGCACCCCCGCGGTGGCAGGAACATGATATCCGATCTGGTAACATTCCTTTAAGGAATAAAACCCCTAAGAACTCTAACACCACGGACTCTGCCTCTATCTTTCCGATTGAGTTATTTTTGTTTAAGTACTTACCTGCACAGAAATTAGGACGGTAAATCAAATATTTACCACAATTTAATGGCAGATAATTGCACAATTTTGAAATGAAGTTGAATTTATGTGAATGTTCATTTCTATGCATTTATTGTGTGGAAATTATCGCTCACTATAGTTTATCGTATCCGAAAAGGGCTCATGTCAGCTTAGCTTGGTTGAGAAAGAGAATGAAGCTCCCACTCCTGCTGATTCATACATGTGGCGTGAAACATATACCCACAATGGGTAAATCCACAGAAAGCAAGTTTGGCAGGAGCGGCCAATACAGGTAAGAGCGGTGGGCCAGGTTGGGGGGGGGGATTCGACAGACGGCCAGGAAAGATAATTAAATAAGCAATTATTTTTCCCTTGTTGTCGTCCGTCGAATCCCCCTCCCCCCACCTCCCCACCTCGGCCTCACCACCCACCGCACTTACCTACACGGGCTGCTCCTGCATCTATGACTGGCCTCTTGAGTTCAAGTTCAAGTTCAAAAGACCTTTATTCGAATTTCATAAAATTCATAAAAGTACCGCAATTAAAAAAAAAACAATTCATATACATTATATTATACATTATTACAAAGATTTCATAATTAAAATAATACAGTTCAACTCTATTGAGACTAATTTCAAGGATTTTCCATCATTTTGCGCACTCGTATTATCAGTCTCAGAAAAGTGCTTGTGCGGAAAATTAATTCATCAGAATCCAGGGAAACCAACATTCTATAACACTCATTAAGTGAAAGTGGTCTGAATTTCTTAAAATAAGGGGTTAAAAACCATTTGATATATCTAAGATAAAATTTACAAAAGAATAGGAAGTGCAAATCATCCTGTGAGCTGACACCATCGCATGGGCAAGGGTTATAGTCACTACTATGTTGGTAACCCAGTGGGAAAGACAACAGAAATTTCACTGAACCCGCTCTTAAACGGAACAAAAGTGATCTCTCCCAGCTGGTCATGGGTAGGGAGAGGTAGGGCACGAGTGGTTGTCTACACAATTCATTTCCCAAGTATTTTGCGACAGTTGATTTTGATGATTCTTTTCCTATCCGTTCAAAATTATAAAGTGCATACAGTTCATTTTTAACCTCAGCATTATCCTTGGGTTCGATCCTAGTAGGGTCTGAGAATAGATTGCCTCTGTCCACGGCGCTCAGTGTTTTAAAAACTCCTGAGAGCCATGGAATCGCCATACCATGATCGCAATTTAAACAGTCTTTTATGATATTTTGTGTGAGGGTAGCAGCGTTATTCCTCCAAACTCTAATCCAGAAAAGTGCTGCTCTGGCTCTAATAAAGTCGCTTACATATGGAAGATTGAATTCATTATGGCAAATATAATCAGAGGATGAGATTGGAGCGCCCAATATTTTCCTGCAAAAATGGCTTTCTTCCCGCTGAATGCATGGGCCACCTCCCAACCCCCAGACCTCAGCTCCATATGAGGCAACAGGTAAGCACTGTAGTGTGAACATTTTTAAAATAGCTTTAGTGGCACCTATTTTCTTCGGGCGGGGCAAGCTCAAAATAGAATTGGTGGCTTTCGAGAACTTGCTCTTGGCGTGGGCCAAATGCCCACTCCACGAGCCGTTCGCAGCGAAAACCAGTCCTAAATAGGGGAATGTGGGAACAGATTTGAGTTTATCTGTGCCTATCTGTATGCCATTGAGTTTCCTTTTCCCGGGGCCACATGACATAATAAAGGATTTTTTTAAATTTACCCGCAGATCTAATCCCTCCATAAAATGAACAAAACTATGAACAAGTAAGCAAAGGGCATTTGGTGTGCGGGCCATAAGCACTGCATCATCTGCGTATAAAAGCACTGATAAAGGTTCCCCTAGGATTGTCGGGACATCGCTAGTGACTTTTTTTAAACTACTGGATAGACCATTAATGTAAATAATAAACAGCAGGGGTGCTAAAACGCACCCCTGTCTCACCCCCCTGCCTATATCAGTAGCTCCAGAAACTTCACCGCCCATCCCAATTCTGACCCGTGCTTTCCGATCAGTGTGGAGATAGGCCTGGAACCCGACAAGGGCATCATCTAACCCGTTATTTAGTAGGATTGTCCAGAGTTTGGATCTGTTCACTAGATCAAAAGCGGATGAAAGATCCATAAAAGCAAGATAGGTGGGGGACGATCCAGCAATACTATACTTATCGATTATCAATTTAAGATTCAAGCATTGCTCCACTGTTCCCACTCCACTCCGGAATCCCATCTGGCACTGGTCCAGTAAGTCTGTGTCTTAAGTCCATTCAAGTACTCTATTATAAATTACTCGTCCCAAAATTTTTAGGGTGTTGTCCAAAAGGGAGATCGGACGGTAGTTAGCTGGTTCCGACCTGTCTCCCTTTTTTGAAGATTGGGACGATAATGCTAGTTGCCCAAGTAACGGGCATAGCCGCTGTAGGTAAGCTGTTGAAGACATTAAGAAGAATTGGTGCCCATAAGTCCGAATTGTACTTAATAATATCAATGGGAAGGCCACCAGGACCAGACGCCTTGTTTCCAAGGCTCTCTTTTATAGCTATTTCTACTTCATGGGCTTCAATCTGTAGGCCGCACAATTGTCCTGGGGTTGGAGTCAACAGCTCCTCAGGCGGTGCTGCATAGATGTTTGAGAAATGGGTCTCCCATACACTGCTAGTTATGTTGCAGCTAATTGGAGTAAGCTTCTTACCCATTTCCCTTGTTTTCCTGACTGCAGACCAAAAAGGTCTGCTGCCCCCCAGATTTGCACTGGTCACCAGCGATTCCCACTGTTCAGAAAGTAGTGTAGCCTTTCTTTCTGCTATTTTAATTTTATACTGTTTCCTGGCTATCTGGACGGTCATTTTGCACCTAGGTTTAGTATTAAGTGCCCTTCTTAGTTCCTTATTTGCTAATGAGCAGGCTGAGTCAAACCACCTTGGTTCTTTGTCTTCCTTAGGTAGCGGGACTGACAAAAGAGTTTTTATAGTTGAACACAGTTTTTCAAAATCTGCAACTATCCTATGTTGATTGCTGTTTGTGGATGAGCAAGACTTAATCAAATGCGGGTGTGTAGTTTGTACACTATCCAAAATTGCCCCGCTATCAGCCCCCCTCCATTTTAATCGCAGTCCATCAATCGAGGGTGTGATATCCCTTGCACCGTTTAAATTCGTGTAAACCGGACTGGGTGCAAGATTCAAGGTTACTATGAGTGGGTTATGGTCACCAAATGAAGTCACCGTCACTGTAGACTTTACTATACAATCTATCAGATGAGGCGACATAAAAATGTAGTCAATAGTAGAAGTGCTGTCCCTACTTGTGAATGTGGGGGCATGGGGTGCTCTAGGACTATGACCTGTTCTCATAGCATCGCCAAGGGCAAATTCAATTAGTATATTAGCTAATTCTGTACCCCTTCGTTCCGCTTGGTCAAGATAAGTCCTGTCATCAATCCCATGATTCTTTGTTAACTTTGCGTTAAAATCGCCCCCAATTAAAATCCCTGACTCTACATCAGTTAATGAGCTGAATTCCAGGTTATGTAGAGCCTTTGACAATGCCTGAAAATTCTTATTCGGTACACAATAAAAATCATTGTTATAAAAGTTAATTAAATAAATCCTGGTCTTTGACTTTAACTTATATTCAAGAATTTGAATATTCAGATTCCCACTGGACAAATCTCTGATTGAACCACCAGCCAAAATCTTAATCCCAATGAACAAACCGCCCACTGCTCGACCAAAACTAGATTTAGGTGATGTTATGCTGAAACAGTGGTAACCCTCTATGTGCAAATTCCCAACAGCCCATGTTTCCTGAAACATAACAATGTCTATGCAATCAATTATCTTAGCCCATAAGGGGTCTGAGAGCCTAGATTCCAACCCCGCCACTTTCCAACTGAGAATTGATAACCCGCAATTACTACGATGTCTAGTGGGGTTGCTCCCAGCACTCCTTGCTGTGTCGTCAGTGTTGTTGACAGCTACTGGGGGGCCGCTATTGGCATACATTTCACCAGCTGGTCTATTCTGAGTTGTTCTTACTTCAGCTAATGGTGAATATCCCTTATTTTCATTACTTATAGCTACGCTTCTGGTGTTACTATCAACCATTTTATCCAGTCAGTCCTGCTCATCTAGATTGGAAAAATATTCAAACCGATTATGAGTTGGAATGTTAAATAGTGGCCTGACTTCATTCAACGGCATATATTGATTTGGAGTGAATGCTGGATATGACCTTTCCCTATGGTCATAAAGGGACATTGTTGGGAATTGGGGATAGTGAAGAGGGTGTGCTGGCATTGGGGCCTGATGACGCCAGGCAGGGCTGTTCAGATAATTAAAATCTTGGTTCTGGGAAAAAAGTGGAGACTTGATCCTAGCACCAAAATTTAAATCCTGATGTGATACGGCGAAATTGTTCGCCATATTTGGCTTAGGGGATATCAAATGTCTATAAAAATAGCCCAGTGGGAGGAGGGTGGTGTTGAATTCCCATGGTGAGGGTAATGGAGCACTAGCCAATGTTTTTTCTGCCCATTGGGGGTTCTTAAAATTTATTGTTATGCAGTCCCCCTCAAACTTTTTTCTCAGTGGGCCTATCCAGCCCACTCTCTGGGTATGAATAATCTCCCTTGCCCCTTCCATATGGAAATTGCAATTTGCAATTAACCAATGTAAAGTTTTGTTTTTAAGGGATATAGGGGTTTCTTCTTGGTCCTTCCTGAGTCTAGAAACATTAACTAGGACCAACACGTATGCCCCACATTCAGGTGGCAGGTTAATACGTGGTGGGATCTGCCTCATATTAGTAGTCGTGTTTTGGGCGGGCTGGACCGTGGGAAAACTTTTCGCAGGGTTATAAGTTTGACTCGTAGGAATCCCCTTGCTCTGTTCTATGTTTTGGCCCTTCCCTGGCTCTGATACTACTGTGGTAGTGTGAGGGGTAACCATGTGGTTAGAGCTAGAATTTGCTGTCAAGTGATTGGCAGTAATCCCTTTATCTGAGACCTGTGGGGTATTGGGCTTTGTAGTTATAATTGGAGCAGGGGTGTTCTTAGGTTTAGTGCATGTGGGTTTTGAGGAGCTTAATTTAGGTCCCACGCCAGGAGGCGCACCATCTCTAGAAATATTCCTAATTGGGATGCTTAATTCAGCTAGTTGCTTTTCAATGCGAGTAAGACTACATTTTTATGGGTGACAAATAGATGCTGAGAAGTTCGCCCATTCTTTCCAACAAGTGATCATTTGCGATATTAGCATCAAGTTTGTCCTCAGTGCCTAGCAGCCTCCCCTGGGGCTCCTCGCTATCTATCTCAGCGGTTGCCTTTGTCCCGCCTGTGCTTAAGTGTGGATTAGGATTGGCGCCTTTCCTAGACTTTCGTTTGGGCGCACTATATTTCCTAACCTTAGACATAGAACGCTTTGATGTGTGTTTGGTTTGTTTTTGTATGGCACCCTCCCGCCTGCCTCTTAATTTCCTCGTGTTGTCTATAGTTGTTTCTTCTGGTGTAGGATTCATGGATAGGTTAGAAGTTTTTTCAAATCCATGCTAGGTTCTGAGTCGGAGTCTATCAGGGGAATTGATGCAGATAAATTTACCTCATTTGGTATGCTGTGAATATGGGCACGTACATCAATTAAGGGTCTGGTGTTACTAGTTCTAGCCTGAGTAGGTGTAGTTGCCGATGATATAAGTCCAAGGGATGATCGTTTTGCTAGGGCTAGGTCTTGCGAAACCCTGCGCTCCAGGAGTAGAATGCCCTGGTCTAAGGCATCATTGGCTCTTGTTATAAAATTATCTATAGGGCCTATCACTGGAGCTCCCCCAGCATCTGTTTTGCTGCGAGTACCCCTAGTAGAAATGTTGGAGATATTGATATGTTTATCAAATCACAATATATATAATACTTTGATCAGTCAGGACAAAAAACAATGGATGCAGAATAATAAGCCGTACACCGTTTAACACAGTAAAGTTCGTAGTTAGGTGCAAGGCGGCGTTTTGTCCCTCTCATAGAATGTAGGAAATAGGAATGTCCCTGTAGAAAAAGGTAGGGCTATGACCTTTTTCAAGATTTGCCCGGCGCTAACCGCCCTTGTACCATTCAAATTTACCAAGCAATGAGGCAGGCGCCGGAGACCAGAAGGCAGGAAACAGAAGTTTTATTCCGACGGAGCAGAACACATCAGATCGGACAACAAGGTATCGTCTCGAGGTGCTCTAACAGCCTCTCGGAGGCCTGGCCTCTTATACACTGGTTTATGGCATGTGACCTTTCTTTATTACAATCAGAACATTGTGAAGTAAGGAAAAAGACATCCCCGTAATCCTCGTGTCAATCCCACCCCCATATATCTCCACAATAGAGGTCCTCAACCTGCTGATAAGAGGAGGGGGTCATCACGCAGCTGAGTATTCTGCCGAGTCTTAGGATGTGTGCGCCTGATCATATCCCAGGGGGTGGGGAGGCCTTGATCAATAGAGGGTCCTTTGAAGAGGAGCGACTTCATACAAAAAGGGGCAGTAAATGATATCTCCTGGCTTAGGCGATGGCCTCGGACCTGTGTGGACAGCTGGACACGGGGGAAGGGGTCATCAAAGGAGTGGTATTCATGCCGCGTGGACAATCGAGCGCGGAGGGAAGGTTTATCAACAGAGGGGCATTCATGGGAGGAGAGGAGATGCTGGTCAGGCGCGAGCGTGACTCCCAAGGACAGGGTCATGCAGAATTAATTAATTAATTAAGGGTTATGCTCATGAGAGGGAGGGAGGGGGAGCCAGGGTGCGCGGAGGATGCTTGCTGGGTCAGAGGAACGTGCTGGCAATCGATCGTGGACAGGGAGACCATGATACCTAAAATGGCTGTTGTGCATGTTGTACGTGGGTGACAAGCTGGCGCAGATGATGTTTAGCTCGCAAACTAAAATTCCACAGTCCTCCCTTTTAACATGTCTCGCCAACTTGTCAGTCTGGATTTATCCCCATAAGGCCACGTATTTCTACTTCGTAGAGGGGACTCATGTGCTCAGTTCGGAAGTCCAAAGTCTTTGGGCACATACAGTTAGAAACGAAGCTGCACAAGGAGGGTAGACATTGAATACCCAAGCAACACCCACATAATATCACAACAGGTATCAGCGCGAAGGAGAACAACCTCCAACCCCAGTCCTTCAAAGTGTCCCAAAACCAGCTCCCAAGTGACCATCCTTCTTGTTCTTGGTGAACCTCCGAGGAAAGTCTGGGGAGGTGCTCAATTGCTTTGTAGGCGAGTTATCTGGCACGTAGGTGCAGCAGCTAGATCCGATGATGCGGCATGCTCCTCTTCGGTCGGCTAGGACCACATCTAGGACAAGGCGGTTTTGGAGGGTCACAAGGCGGACCGCCTGAAGCTCCGCCGTGTTGTTAGCGAGGATGCCAGCCGTGATGTTGATCGTTGTTTCTACCGCCTGGGTCAGGTGTCGGATAGCGCGGCTATTTGCCATTGGGCCCCACAGAGGAACAAGTCCCTTTACTGCATCTAGGAACTGTGCTCCAGTGGAGTCGGCTTGTCCAATGTCATCTGCACGCCTCTGCCGGTGATGGTTGGCAGGGGCTACATATGTGGGTGGAAGAACGAAGGCAATGTAACAAATACCCTTCCAACCTTTCGGGAGCCAGGTGTAAGCTTTGGTGCCACACACAAAGTACATATTTGGAGAAGCAACAAAGGAAGGGGAATCAACTGAGTTCAATGTTCTGGTGATTCGGCAGGAACTGTGACCCACCAGCTGTGTTCCCCGGCCTTCGAGACACACAAGACCTGTGACATTGAGGACTGAAAGAGCCACAGTCAGGGTGGCGGTAGTTTGTTTTTGCAGATGAGAGAACGTGGATCTAGCCGGATTGTGGAGTACCTGTACTTCAACACGTTCTTTGGCTGGAATGTCTTTAAGGAAGGTGGCGCCTGTGAGTGCAGGACACAGGGGAGCAGAGGTCTTTCCGGTTTTGTTCAGCCAGAACCCAGAGTAGAAGTGCGACACTGTCTGGCTGGAAGTGGTCCTTGTGGCTCTCTTGCATGAGGATCAACCAGGCGAGGCAGGAGCCGTGAACTGAGAAAGGAGAAGGGATGAAGGGGATGGAGTGTCCAGTGGCATGCGGGAGCAACCCGCAGATCCAGCAGTTCGTAGCATTTGCAGCAAGGTTGTGTTGGTGCAACAATTGCACGAAGGAGTTCTTCCAGAATTCCCTACGCCTTTCTCACAGCTGAGGCGACAGAGAGATTAGGTGATGCTCTTTCAGGGGTGTTGGTTGTGCAGTAGGTAGCAATGCCTCGTGAGCCGGTGTGCTTTCCTCCAGAATCCAGAAGGAGGTCATGAGGAGGAGGCAGAAGAGGAAGACAATAAAGAGGGCGATTGTCTTTGATTTGTGCAAATTGTCAGTCTTTGGGTTTCTATAGTGGGTATTTCCTGTTGCTTCCATCATCTTCTTATCTGGCGCTTCCATCATCTTCTTATCTGGCGCTTCCATCACCTTCAAGGGGCTCGGTAGCGGGCAGAACCACAGACTTCGTTTAACTTCTCTCCCGGCAACCCTTGGTTGTGCTTAGGTCACCGTTCTGAGATTCAACTTAGTCCGTGGCCTACTTAGCCGAAGCTCCCTCCTATCGACGCAGGAAATACCCTTCTCTGGATGGCACGGTGGGATCAGAGAATTTTGCAAGTTCAAGTGCCTCAGTATCAGGATAATAGTTTAATGTCGGTCGATCTTTGTTCAGGAGCTCTTCTTGAGTGTTGACGCTTTCTGTCGTGGCCAGGTTTGCAGAGATCTTCCGGCAGTGATGTGTGTGCAGCCAGTGCCTCTTCCCCTCCACTCGAAGCGCCGTCCGTGTGGTAATCAGCACTTGCCAGGGGCCCGTCCACCGGGTTTCCAGACTCTTGGTCCGTTGGAAATTTCGTATTAGAACGAAATCTCCCGGTTGGATGTCGTGGCCGGGGACCCTGGAAGCATCAGGGATGGCCTGCTGCACCTGTTGATGAATGACAGACAACGTTTTAGTTAACTTGCACAAATAATCAGATAGTAGGACGTCCGGGACGTCATGAATGGAGGTTGGCTTGGGAGCGGTCCAGAGGTTCATCGGTCGCCCGAATACAACCTCGTAGGGGGTCAAATGGTGTTTGGTGGGAGTAGAGCGCATCGATAGCAGGGCCAAAGGGAGAGCGTCTGGCCATTTAAGTCCGGTGGTTGCCACTATTTTTGACAATTTCAACTTCAGTGTGGCATTATGGCGTTCCACCAGGCCGGCGGATTGGGGGTGGAAGACTGCGTGAAATCTCTGTCTCACCCCCAATCCTTTTAGGATTAGTTGGATAACCTCAGCTATGAAGTGGGGGCCATTGTCGCTCCATAAAATTCGACAAAGGCCATAGCGAGGGAAGAATTCTTTCAGTAGTACTTTGGCAGTAGTCATGGCAGTGTTGTCACGGGTTGGGTAGGCCTCTACCCATTTGCTGAAGGCACATACGATGACTAGTACATACTTCAAGCTTTGGCATCTCTCTAGTTGGATGTAGTCCATCTGAAGGACCTCAAAGGGGTGATTGGGGGTCCCAAACCCTCCCCGGGGTACCACAGTTCCTTTCCCGGGGTTGTGTTGCAGACAGATAAGGCACTGTTGGACTAGGCGTCTGGCTGAGTCGGGATTTTGTCGTTGTGCCAGACTTTGGAAATGAGTTCGATCATGGGTGCAGATCCTATGTGTGCAGGGGAATGTGCCATCGTCAGTATGGGGATCAGATATGAGTCAGGTAGCAACCATCTGTTGGCATCCTTTGTTCGCCAGCAGCCCTCATCATCCTTCAAACCCACCCCTGCCCATTTAATCAGTTCGTGAGGGGTGCAGGCCGACTGGATGTCTCTGATCATTTCCCTTGTGTCAGTCCATTTCTCTGCTTGTGACCTGGTCACATACATGCGTGTCACCGTCCTATTCTCAGCTGTGGTTCGTGCAGTGATGTCGGCCAGTGCATTCCCTTGTGAGACTAAGTCTGTCACCCTTTTGTGTGCCTGACATTTGATCACCGCTAATCGTTTGGGGAGGAGAACTGCATTAATCAGGGCGGAGACTAGATCTCCGTGGAGGATAGGGGTGCCGTGGGACGTCAGGAATCCCCTCTCCCTCCACAGGAGTCCAAAATGGTGGACCACCCCGAAGGCATACTGGCTGTCTGTATATACGTTTGCGGTGGTCCCTGTGGCTATGATGCATGCTCGTGTGAGGGCTATCAGCTCCGCTGCCTGGGCAGATCGTTGTGTGATGCAGGCTGTCTCAACTACTGTTCGGGCTGTCGTTACTGCATAGGCAGCTGAAGTGGTGCCATCTGGGAGCTTGATGCATGAGCCGTCTACCCATAGTTCTCCATCGGGGTCAGTGAAAGCAGTGTCTCGGAGGTCAACCCTACTCCTAGTTTGTTCGTCCGTGAGGGTCACACAGTCGTGTATGGGAGGAACGTCGGGGTCATTTTCAGGCAGGGGCAACAATGTGGCGGGATTCAAAGTTGTGCATCTCTTTAGTGTGATGTGGGGTGCAAGTAGCGTCAGTTTGTACCCTGTCAGTCGTGCGCTAGTCAAGTGTTGAGTCTTGGTTTGGTTCAGAAGGGTGTCGACAGCATGAGGTACTAACACGGTCAGAGAGTTTGAAAGTACGATTCCTTCGCTCTGACGGATAGAGACGGCAGCGGCAGCTACCGCTCGAAGGCAGGCAGGCAAAGCTCTGGCTACAGGATCAAGAGTGGCGGAGAAGTAGGCACAAGGGCGCTGCTTAGGACCAATTGATTGAGTTAGGACAGACAGTGCACACCCCTCCCTTTCGTGGGTGTAGAGGGAGAAGGGTTTGGAGTAATCCGGAGTTCCTAGGACGGGTGCTGAACAGAGCGCATTTCGTAATTCACAAAAGGATGCTTGACACTCAGGGGTCCAAGGGAGCGGGGAGGGGACATCTTTGGCCAACAGGGCAAGTAGGGGCTTTACAATGAGGCTGAAATTAGGTAACCACTGTCTGCAAAAAGAGGTTAGGCCAACCAAAGAGCGGACTTGCTTTTGTGTTTTTGGGACGGGGGTGTCTAGGATGGTTTGGATTCGGTCGGGCGTGAGTTTCCTCCCTTCTTTGGACAGGAGATGGCCTAGGTATGTCACTTGTGGCTGGCAGAACTGTAATTTCTTTTTGGAAACTTTATGGCCATTTTCTGCAAGAAAGTGTAGGAGTTGGACAGTGGCCGTGATTGCAAGTGGGGTGGTGTCGGCCGCCAAAAGGATATCATCGACATATTGGATCAACACCACTCCATCTGGTAGCTGGAAGGCATCCAGCTGTCTTTTGAGGGCCTGGCTGTAAATGCTGGGGCTTTCGGTGTACCCCTGGGGAGCTCTACAAAATCGGTACGAGCGGGATTTTAAAGTGAAGCCGAAGAGATAACGGCTGTCTGGATGGATGGGGATAGAGAAAAACGCATTCTTAAGGTCGATAACAGTGAAGGTGGTGGCAGTGGACGGGATAAGGGTCAGAATGGTGGTGATATCGGAGACTACAGGGTATTGGGGTACAACCACTTTGTTAACTTCTCGCAGGTCGATGATGAAGGGGTATGCTTTCTCATCTCCTTCGCCTTGCTTCTTAACAATAGGTAGGATTGGGCTGTTGCATACGTTGCTAACCACCTCTTCAACCACTCCTGCATCCACCAGAGATTGAATGATCATTACCAGTGCCTTCTCGCCTTCGGGAGATATCCGATATTGTGGGAGTGTCGGGAGCATGGCGTTCTGTCTTACGGTTATATGAATGGGGTCAATCATCATACGTCCCACATCAGAGTCATTTTTGGCCCATAGGTACGGAGGCAGGGTATCGAGCAAGGATAGGTCAGCATCAGTTATAGGGCACATGTGTCGTGAAGGGCAGGATTTGGGCATGCCTGGGTTGTCGTACAGGATGACTCGGATTCCATCTGGGGAACACCTAATGGTAGCTCGGAAAAGTTTCAGTAAGTCAATGCCCATGATGGCGTCAGGGGAGTTGGAGGAGAGCAGAAATGTCGCGTCAGTGGTGTTGTTTTCTAGGTCAAAGGTGATAGGTACGGACAGGGGGTTAGTGGAGGGCGTCCCATCGAAACCTATCGATGTAATGTGTGAGCCAGACAAGGGTGCCCTTGGAATCAGTCGTTTCGATAACACACTACGTGTCGCCCCAGTGTCTACCAAAAATGGAGACTCTGTACCCAGGACCTTAGCAGTGACGTAAGGACCTTGCTGGTCAACACAGAGCTCGACTGGATCCCTCCCTTGCCCCTGGCAGTCCTATGCAAAATCGGGGGCATTCTCACCATCGGATAGTTGATATTGGTTCTGTCGGGGGCGGTCAAATGTGTTCAATCTCCCTGATCTGTCATTGTTGGTGTCGTTTGTGTGCCCTCGTCCTTGTACTCTATTTCTCGGGCTACATGCCACATCCCTGGGGTCCCTATTTCTATTCATCTCTAGCAGAACCGGACACTGGGATTTCCAATGGCCAAATCCTTTGCAGAAGGCGCATTGGTCATTGCTAATGTCTCTACGTCCAGTGTGGGGTGTTGGGGTGTTATCTTTAGGGGGTAAATTTCTGGGGGCGGTCGATTGGTAGTTCCCCCTTTGGTGTTCCCGTCCTACAGCTATACCTTGTATCTGGGCTATCATCACCCTTTCTTTTAAATCTTTCTTCTTTTTCTCGGACGCCCTATCATTCTCATTCTTTTGGTGCTCGTAATACTGAGCCATCTGAAGGATAGCTGCGGGTTTGGAGGCCCCCCAACTACTTTCACTCGTCTGCAGTTTTTGGGAGACTTCTTGTGATAGGCCCTTTACATAATTTTGTACGAACAGGTGCTGTCCGGTTGCGGTGGTCATGTCTTGGCCACTGTAGTCGGAGAACACTGTCTCGAATCGGGAGAAGTATTCTGACACATCTTCCTGGGGTTTCTGTCGACAGGCCGTGACTATTGACCAGTCTACCTTTCTTTCTGGGATCAGTGTCTTTAACTTCGGAACTAGTTTGTCTGGGAGTTCCAGTATGTCCTTTACTGGTTTCCTTCCTGGCTCTCGCTGTCTATCTAGTTTACCGAGTTGGTCCCAGGTATGTCCAAACAGATCCGTGTGGTCAGCCTTCCGGATTTGCTTCCACACATCAGCTGGCAGGCATAACCCGAAGAACAAGTCAATGTCCACTAAAGTCATTATCGTCGAACCCAAGGCTGTGCCTAATTCGGTATAGAATGCTGTCGGGCTCTTTCTTAAATCGGGCAGAGTTTGTTTAAAGGTTAGGATATCTTGTCGGTCCCATGGTTGGTAAACCCAATTGTAAACAACTCTCCCTTTTGCATCTGCATGATTAATATCATCGCTTGTTCCCTGGCCACGTGGCGGGATCCAGTAAGGGGCCGCCTCTCTGATGGGCATCATAGTATTGGCTACTTCTACTGAGGTTGTTTCAGGGACTGTAACCTTGGCTTCTGGTTTCTGTTCCGTGAGGTGGCGGAGGACCTCAAGCATCTGCATGAAGAGCTCCGTCGCCTCACATTCAGTCCCATCTCCAACATCAATCTTCCTATACAGCGTTGTTAGTTTAGCGGGGCCCTTACTTTGATACCTATCTTCATATGCGTTCAGGGTGTGGTAGCTGAATCGCAAAATGAAATACCGCCTGTGGCTGTCGGCATGTGAATTATATATGTTCATTGTGTATTCTTCGCTCTCCCTTCGTTCTACTAATGTCTTTGCTATTTTGTCGATCCCATCTCGCTCATCTTTGCTCAACCTATTTGGTCTGGCTGGTGGTTGTTTGCTAGCCTCGGGGTCGTCTGACGACGTTGTTAATGTGGCTGGTGCGGAGGCCGTGAAGGCTGGTGCACTAGCGCTAAGGTCGTTCTCGTTTGCACTTAGGGCCTGCGGGTGTTGTTGGCAGGGGTCATACGGAGGGGGCATGTAGATGATTGGGGGACCTAGTAGTAACTCATCGTTCGCCCGCTGTTTGGAGGGCAATTCAGGGTAGAGCGCAGAGGGGGTCCTAACAGGACATTGACCTGTTGACCCTGATTCTTGGTTTTGTGTAGCTTCCTTTCTTTCTTTTATTTCTTCTTCTAGTTGCTTAGCAGCTAGGTGGGCTGCCTTTCGTAATTCTTTCCCTATTTTTGCTTCTTCCCTTTTCTTTCGTTGTTCCGTTTCTTTGCGCCACATGCCTATACTATCGAGCATAGTGGGCGTGGTCTTATTTTTCTGGAGCGCTTTTTCCAATGTTTTTATTTTGTTTTCATCAAAGGAACCTATCAGTGGCCACTGACTTTCAGGGTTCTTCTTTGTATATTTATGCCATAGTTTAGTATAAGCTATAGCGACTAGTCCATGTTTAGTGAACATGTCCTTATTAGGGGTGCCCTCCAGTGGAGCTGGATGGTTCATCTCTAATAAGCGGTCCGGGCTGAACAGGCTACCAATCAGTGGGGAGAAGATAGGCATGACGGGTTACAACGGGGACAAAGGTCTGCACTACCTATCTTATCACGGCGGGCAAAGACTAGACAGAATATTTCTATTCTCCGTTGTTTGCCGGCGGTGAATACCTCAAAAGAACCAATACCGAACAACCAATGTTCGGTCAATCAAACAATCAGTGGGGAGAATAAGTGGGTACGAAAAAGTTTGCGTTACCCACTCTTTCTCTACCTGCAAAGAGATACCTTGTTCTTCCCTGTTTGCAGACAAAGAATCTCCAGACAACAATCCACGAACGACAGTTCGGGAAAACAGTGGGGGAGGAAGATAGGCACAACGGATTACAATGGGGACAAAAGTCTGCGTTACCTATCCTTCACTGCTTGCAAAGAGAGAGCCTGTTGTTTTTCTCCGTTTGCAGACGGTGAATCTCCAGAGGTATCAACAAAGCGTAATACTAGTATTATCCAAACCAAACAATCATTTCTCAGTTTGTCGTGTTCACACGACCTTACCCGGACCGCATGGACGGTTTCCTGTCTTCCGAATCCAGCGCCCGATCGTCCTCTCTTCTTCGTGATGTTCGTGGCACTCCTGATGGTTCCCAGTCAGGACCGTAGATCACTCGAGAGAGGTCTGTTCGGAACTAGTGAAGGTCGGATGATCGGCTGTCAGACGAGGGTCTATCGGACACGAGCTCTCCCGATCGTTGCAGTCGTTCACTCTGTCGTCGGGACCTCTCCCACTGGATCTACGTGTCGCTGATGGGCCCCACGCTTTGGGACGCCAATTGTAGAAAAAGGTAGGGCTATGACCTTTTTCAAGATTTGCCCGGCGCTAACCGCCCTTGTACCATTCAAATTTACCAAGCAATGAGGCAGGCGCCGGAGACCAGAAGGCAGGAAACAGAAGTTTTATTCCGACGGAGCAGAACACATCAGATCGGACAACAAGGTATCGTCTCGAGGTGCTCTAACAGCCTCTCGGAGGCCTGGCCTCTTATACACTGGTTTATGGCATGTGACCTTTCTTTATTACAATCAGAACATTGTGAAGTAAGGAAAAAGACATCCCCGTAATCCTCGTGTCAATCCCACCCCCATATATCTCCACAATAGAGGTCCTCAACCTGCTGATAAGAGGAGGGGGTCATCACGCAGCTGAGTATTCTGCCGAGTCTTAGGATGTGTGCGCCTGATCATATCCCAGGGGGTGGGAAGGCCTTGATCAATAGAGGGTCCTTTGAAGAGGAGCGACTTCATACAAAAAGGGGCAGTAAATGATATCTCCTGGCTTAGGCGATGGCCTCGGACCTGTGTGGACAGCTGGACACGGGGGAAGGGGTCATCAAAGGAGTGGTATTCATGCCGCGTGGACAATCGAGCGCGGAGGGAAGGTTTATCAACAGAGGGGCATTCATGGGAGGAGAGGAGATGCTGGTCAGGCGCGAGCGTGACTCCCAAGGACAGGGTCATGCAGAAGGGTTATGCTCATGAGAGGGAGGGAGGGGGAGCCAGGGTGCGCGGAGGATGCTTGCTGGGTCAGAGGAACGTGCTGGCAATCGATCGTGGACAGGGAGACCATGATACCTAAAATGGCTGTTGTGCATGTTGTACGTGGGTGACAAGCTGGCGCAGATGATGTTTAGCTCGCAAACTAAAATTCCACATCCCGTAGTCCATCCAAATGTATTATACAGTCGTTGGTAGGTGAAAGGCAACATATCTTTAGGACACTTAGAGTATCGATGTTAGGGGGGTGAGCCCGGCCCAGCCTCTTCGACCTCTGAGGGCCTCAGAGGGCCCGCCCTTTTCCCGGGCTTAGCCCGGCGTGGCCTGCGCGCGCCCAGCGGGATGAGGGACTGGCGCTGCCTTTATGCGCATCCTGACGCTGCTGAGGGCGTCAGTGGTGGTGGGAGGGGCCCGGCGGAGCCAAGCCCGGCCGGGGAACAGGCGGAGCAAGCCCCGGCCCTTAGATGCTGGTGCTGCGGCGCTATGGCGGAGCGGAGCCCGGCTACGAAGAATGCTGTAACCGTTGGTTAGTCAACCCCACGGGACTCGGCCCTGGCACTGCCTTTATGCACCTCCTGGCGCTGCTGAGGGCGTCACTGGTGGTGGGAGGGGCCCGGCGGAGCCAAACCCGGCCGGGGAACAGGCGGAGCAAGGCCCGGCCCTTAGCTGCTGGTGCTGCGGCGCTATGGCGGAGCGGAGCCCGGCCACCAAGAATACTGGAACCGTTGGTTAGTCAACCCCACAGGACTCTGCCCTGGCGCTGCCTTTATGCGCCTCCTGACGCTGCTGAGGGCGTCACTGGTGGTGGGAGGGGCCTTGCGGAGCCAAGCCCGGCCGGGGAACAGGCGGAGCAAGGCCCGGCCTTTAGCTGCTGGTGCTGTGGTGCTATGGCGGAGCAGAGCGTGGCCACGAAGATTGCTGGAACCGTTGGTTAGTCAACCCCACAGGACTCGGCCCTGGCGCTGCCTTTATGCGCCTCCTGGCGCTGCTGAGGGTGTCACTGGTGGTGGGAGGGGCCCGGCAGAGCCAAGCCCGGCCGGGGAACAGGAAGAGCAAGGCCCGGCCCTTAGCTGCTAGTGCTGCGGAGCTATGGCACAGCGAAGCCCGGCCACGCAGAGTGCTGGAACCGTTGGTTAGTCAACCCCACAGGACTCGGCCCTGGCGCTGCCTTTATGCACCTCCTGGCACTGCTGAGGGCGTCACTGGAGGTGGGAGGGGCCCGGCGGAACCAAGCCCGGCCGGGGAACAGGCGGAGCAAGGCCCGGCCCTTAGCTGCTGGTGCTGCGGCGCTATGGCGGAGCGAAGCGGGCCACGAAGAATGCTGGAACAGTTGGTTAGTCAACCCCTCTTGAGTTAATTATAAACGCCGGAGGGGTATCCAAACCTTTTACTAAGCGTGCGATACATGATGGATTACAAAGTATGCCGTTTTTCAGAAAAATAGAATGATGGTGAACGTAGTGGGACAGTTAACTTATAATGTAATGTCAGATTGAATCAATGTCCAGGTGAGAAAATCACTTAACTCATCCACATATTCTCTCGTGCCCCCTCTCAGAGTTGTGACTGTCTTGGGGGAGAAATAAACAGAAATATTTTCAGCATTTCATTTTATGCTAAGTAGTGTATTTCATACTTAAACAGAAAGTTTTTGTCATGTCTAACAAAGTTCAAGATATAAGTATGTAAATATGTGATGTAAATATCTTATTACAGTTGTCAGTTAGCAAACAAAATACAATCAGTTCTTAATGAGCATGTATTGTTTCCAACTGTGCACAGTGTCCACTTTTTAAATTGGAGAATTAGTATGGTTTCCTTTGCATTTGCCTCCTGTTAGTTCACCACATTTATACATACTCTCCTTGAATGCGAAAAAAGGACATATAGACATCCTTCTTGTGAATCGACTTTTACACTGTTTGACTTGACACAATGAAAGGTCCTGTCTCTATCCTTTACTTAACAGTCTCAAGTTCAAATGCTGATTCTGTACAGTAAATATTAAGATAGCAATTCGTGAAGCTTTCCTTGACAAACCAAAAGGGCACGCTGTAATCTTCAAGTTGGTTTTGAGATGAGTTTAAAACCTAAATGTTTTTTCGGTACCAGTCAATCTTTGCACATATTATTATTTGTTTAAAGGTCAGGGTTGAGGTCCTCTTGTCAAGTTGGTCATGTAGGAATTCCTGAAATAATATCCCTTTTAAATGCTGTGCCTTGTCAACGCTAAGGCTTACCTTCCTAAAGGCAAAGAATATATTTTACGTAAACCTTCAAAGAATATTTTGAGAAAATACCTCTTTTTTGCGAGGCCATCCCCCTCTTTCTTTGAATTTTATTGCTGGTTTTTAGACTCTAGGCTCTGGGATACTGCTGTTGAGTGGCCAGTGTATGTACTCTGACCCTGCAATATATGGTGCAGAAATACACCCATGGTTAGCAAAGTTAACACACGTAGTTTACACCACTTGTTGTGCTATCCACTAGTCTGACCGAAAACATTGCTCCAGACTTTAACCCCTTCGATGCTGATGACGAGCTCAGCTCGTCATCACCCACGGGTGTCGTGTGCTGATGACGAGCTGAGCTCGGCATGGTGCCACTAAAATGGCATTTTCCAGCACAGGGGGGGGGGGGGGGAACGCCTAGCAGCCAAGTGGTTAAAGTGTAGCCTGACTGCTACGCTTTAAACTTGCAGTCCAACCTGTCAAAATATCCAAAGTACCAGAGGCTAAGAGGGGCCTGATTGTAGGTGCTTAGGCACGATGTTCCCTTTGATGAATGTGTGACTACAAAAGACATCGTCCCGCTCTCTGACCAGGTAGCGTGTATCCCCTAAAGTTTAGGGCTCATAAGCTAGTTTTCCCTCAGGTAGGAATCTCCTAAGTGTTTTATTGTTTTCCTTTAAGTTTCTTTTTTTTCACCTCACTTTAATTCTAGGCTTAGTGTACCCTAGGAGGTAATTATTGATCCCTTGCCCTGAAGAATGCCCAAAACCCCTTTGGGCTTCTAATGTGGACAGAATTATGTTAGCCTAGCTACTAGAGACGTGGTGCATAATTGTCCTCAAAGAACCATCCATTCAATTTTAATCTTATCTATCGTTCCAATAATAAGGCAATCTGCCTGGGAGCCAAGGGTATTTTTAACTCACTGATCAGGATCCCTCCCCTTATCCAGTAGCTTTTTTATCTAAGAACTGCCTCCTGCTTTAAGTTCGACAGGAGGTAGAGTCTACCCTGGTGGTACTACCCTATCAGGTTGGGGAGAGGTTGCAGATGATGAAGCATGACATAATTTTGTATGTGAGGCTTCCTCTTCCATAAGGATGACCTTCCGTTCCCTCTGCTCTCGCACAGCAATTCTGTGAATGTCCTACAGGGACTTTTGTATGTCTGGTTCAGGGTAGTAATACTGGACACTGTATTCTCCCTACAGCTGCCGTACCTATTTGTGTTGGTTGCTTTTCAATAGGAGAGTGTACAGTGACTTACCTCCTCCTCTCCCTCATGTTTAAGGGAAAATATCCCCCTTTGACAGGGAAAACCCTTCCTGTGCATATTAATAAGCAGTCCACATGTAGACCTTGTAGATGACCAAGTAGGGTGCAAAGTCTTTACAAGTGTTGAAATTAAATGTTATCATGCCCCTACAATGACAAAACCCCAAAAGGTATTTTCACTGTGGCAGACACTGGATATCCTGTAAAAATACCAGAGTATGCATTCCACTATATTGGGTTTGGTACAAGCTAGATACATGATTCAATTAACTCTTTTTAATATTTACTAAAATCTAATCTAATGATAAAGGTGAGTTTTTAATAAATATTTGGTTATGGTAGAAAAGGTTACTTTCCCTGCCTTATGTTCTTGGATGCTAAATTACATTACATCTCCAGCTGCTACCCAGCCAGTGCTTGGCCTTAAGGAGATGTGGCAACTGTTCACATAGCAGAAACAATGGCCTGTATATGTGGAAGTGGTTTTATTCTACTGGCAGAGAGACTCATTAAGGTGGACTCAGAACCTTCATTAAAGGAGACAGCTGTAGTGTTCTTGTAAGTTGCTTGGTAATTGGAACCAAGAACATAGAATGGTAGGAACTCTCTATGATCTGGAATGTAAGCAACAGTCACTTGACAGTTGCTAGAGCTGATGTTGGATGGGGTCGTTTTATCTCTGACTTAAATAAATCACATTTGAAATCACCTAACCAAGACTGGATTATCCTGATTTGAATACATGTGGCATTCATCATTTTGGCGAGGATTGGACTTACCTGCGCAAAGAAGACCCCAACACATCAATCTGTTAAACATCACCTTACCGTTATTTTCACCAGATGAAACTGAGTCTCTTTTTGTGTGCCTCGACCGACGAGCCTTTAACCACGGACCTTCGTGAGTACATGGACCGTCGTGAGAAGACTTTGTGCTGTTTCTTCGCTCTGTGGGAGGTGGTGTGTGTGTGTTTGGCCCCGTCGTTGTCGACAGCTTCTGTGGAAGTCTGCTCCGCCTTGCCTTCTGATCTACTGGAATGTTCAGGGTACTGACAGCTTCATTTTGATGACCGAGGTTTGTCCCCATCTTTGTCTTTATTTCTAGTCTTAATTTGAATATTTTTCTATTTCACCTCGCGCGCTGGAGCGCCCGAGCAGCTTCTCTTCGGCGTGAGCAGCTCCTCTTGAGCGCTGGCTGTGACGTAGTCACCCTCGTCCTGCTCCAACGCTGTGTGACGTCACCACGTTGCGTGGAGGCCATTTTCAGCGTGAAAGCTTTGCTGGCAACGCGTATTGCGTGTGATATGCACACCTTTATTTTGGAACAACTGCAGTTCTATCATATTTACGGCACATTGACTGTGACGCCCACACTCTTGTTCTTCTTGTTTGCGCATTGACGGTGATGCGCACACCTATAAGCTTCATTTATTCAATAGTTGGAAACAAATACAACGATGATGCGCACATCTTTGGTTGTTCTTCTTTGCATTTTACGATGATGCGCACATCTGTGGGTATTGTTGTTTGCTCATTTACGGTGATGCGCACACCTTCATAGTTTCTTCATTTTTATTAATCATATACAATTTGCACAATTTTTTAGCAATCTTTGTGCACTAACGGTGATGTGCATACCTTATTAACACGCTATAACACTCTTTCATTTACCTTAATGTGCATGTGTAACATAGGCAAAGTCTAAATTTAGCGTTCCTTTCAAGGTTATTAAAGTTATCAGAAATGCTGTGAAAATTAGCAATATTTTAGATTTCTTCAACAACTTTGCATAGTCTAATATTAAATAATAGAATAGTTGATTTTACTTGTTTGCAACAATGCAAAATGTGACTGCTCCCACCTTTTTCTTGTCATCACCAGGAGAACCAACTATTCCATGGATTAAGTGGAAAAAAATATTTTGTCATTATGCACATGTTTGCGGAACATATCTCAGTGCTGAGAGAAAGACTTCTTTTTTAATGCATTGTTTGGGATCAGAGGGGCAGGAGGTTTTCGAACATCTCCCGGATCTTTCGGATGGTGATTCAGCTGGTCTCAATGAATTTGAAATTGCTATAAAGAAACTTGATCTGCACTATCTTTCGAAGGTAAGCACGGTACTCTAAAGATATAAATTTGGTTGACAAATGCAAAAGAATGAAGAGACTGTTGAACAATATATTACGGAACTACGCAAGTTAGCTTCCACTTGTAATTTTGGTCCATCTTTGGAGGAGCGACTTAGAGATCAAATGATGCTTGGTTGTAATATTGACAAAGCCAGAGACAACTTATGGCAAAAGTATAATCCTTCGTTACATGAAGTTGTTACAATAGCCAAAACATATGAGCATTTGAAAGTTTGTCTGGAGACAATTCGAAAGGATAAAGACTCTGTTGATAAAGGTAATAACACAGTAATGAAGGTTGATGGTAACAATGAGAAGAGTAAATCTGATGTGGTAAGGTCAAAGACTAACAGTACTTCTGATACACTTTCAAAAGGTTTTCAATCTACTAGATATAATTCTCAGTATGGCAATTTGAAGAATGTTCAAGTTAAATGTTTTAGATGTAGTAAATCAGGACATGTTGCAAATTCAAAATACTGTCCTGGTTGGAAGGCTTTATGTAGTTTGTGTTGCTGAAAAGTTCACTTTACAAGGTCAAAAAGGATCAAAAGAAGATCAGAGAAGTGAATTTATTTGAGGATAATGCTACTGGAAGTGATGTTTGTCAACTGAAAGGCTCTGGTAGTCCCTTTGATGTTGTCCCTATAAATGATGCTCTGATCAAAATGTTATTCGATTCAGGAGCAAAAGTAACTTTGATTCCCAAAACGTTCTTTGAGCAATATTTATTAGGTAAGGTTACCTTAATGAGACCTGACATGCGCCCAAGAGGTTACAGTGGAGAAATCATTGATTTGCTGGGTTGGTTCTGGGGAACAATTGACTATAAAGGAAGGATAGTTCCTGGCAAGGTTTACATTTCAATAAAAGGTGACTCCTTAGTGAGTTGGTTCCATCAACGCGATCTCTATGTTTTGTTAGATCCAAATAATGATCCCCCTGTGTGCTTAAAAGAGATGCCATCTGTCTGTCATGTGCAAAATTAACAGTTGATGGAAAGAATGCCTAACAATGTCATACATTCACCCCAGTACAGGGATCTGGGCCTAAATACATCGTTTTTTTGCACTCCACACCACCCCAGTTCAGACATGGCCATGTGCAAATCAGCCTTGCCCCTGTGCCTCATGGGAACAGTCCACCCCGAACTGCCGAGCCATGTCTTTCCTGGACCGGAATCAAGCATCCTAGGTCCGGTTTCTGGCTATTAGCCATCTTCAGCCTGGATAGCTTGACTCCAGCAGTGTGGAGAGCATGGGACTCACGTCTGAGCAAACCCATCCCACTCGGGGTGACAAATGCAAAAATAACAGTTGATGGACAGAATGCAGAAGAATGTCATACATTCACCCCAGTACAGAGATCTGGCCCTAAATCCATCATTTATTTGCCCTCCACACAACCCCAGTTCAGACATGGCCATGTGCACCCACCCCCATACTGTTGGCCTACGCTGGGAGTCCTCTGCACCCACCCCGCATATGTCGGGACACTGCTGGGATTCATATCCACCCACCCCCATACTGTTGGCCTATGCTGGGATTCCTCTGCACCCACCTCTCATCTGTCTGGACACTGCTGGGAGTCATATTGTTAGACGGACCGGGAGGGTCGGCCGAGACTACGGGGAGAGGTCTCCGGGGAGAGCCGTCTCCAACGACTGCACAGACAAGTAACTTCCCCCCCACAGACGGACACCACACAAGATTGAAGGTTAACGAGACTTTATATGCAATTCTTAGGTTACGATGATATGATACAAGGAGGTCTGGACTCAGGGGTCCCCTCGGTTCTAGTCTCTGGCTTAGGAAAGGGGTAGCGGGACAGTCTTTGTTACCAATGAGTGGAAATTAGCTCTCAATCCTCGAGCTCGGCGTTCTAGATGATCGGGCCGCGGCGGAGCCAGGCAGGTCCCGAGATGGACGAATGAAAGACGACGGTCCGCGGCGGAGCCTGCAGGTCCCGGTGAAGATGATGGTTACAACGGTCCGCGGCCACGCCAGCAGGTCCCGACGACGATGAAGGATTTGAAGGTTGCGAAGGCTGTGGCAGCGCCAACAGGCAGGACGATGGTGCACAAGACAGAGCTACGGCAGCGCCAGTAGTCCGTCAAGGATGAGTTCCTCTTTACGTCTCTCGACTCCAAGATACAACTGCCTTCCTGCTCTGGAGCGGCCCCAGTTATAGGGCTGGCGGGCTTTGATGTCCGGACCCTCGCACTTGGAGGTCGGGAGGTCCGGGATGAGGGAGTCCAGACACCCAGCAGGGGGGTGGAGCCAGCGCCCGGGGAGGCGATGGGCGAGCGGCACTTGGCGGGGGAGAGCCATCGGCACCTCTTTCTCCCATTGACTTGCCAAGTAGCCCGCTCACCTCCTGGGTGGAGGGTGGTGCCGGAATGTCTGAGGCCGGGCCAGGCCCAGGGTTGAGGTCGATCGGGGGCCAGGCGGCCTCGTGGCGGAGTGTCCAAGATGGCGCCCCAGGCTGGGCGCGTGGGCCGGCAGTGGATCGGACCCACGAGGTCAACGTGCTCGAGGGCAGGGGTCCCTGAGGGGACGGAGGACGTGCAATGGTGGTGTGTGGTACTTGCGTGACTGGACTCAGGCCTGGTTGGGCCGGGGGAGAGCGGCCCTTCATGTGGCCTGTCCAACATGCGTCCCCCCCAGCTGAAGGCGGGGAGAGTTACCCATCCTCTTGGGGACTCTCCTCGTCGAGGCGGAAAAACCGGGACAGGCCATCCGCGTTGGCGTGATCTGGCCCAGGCCGGTGTTCGACTGTGAAGTCCATACCTTGTAAGGAGATGGACCAGCGTAGCAACTTTGGGTTTTCCCCCCGCATATGCATCAGCCACTGCAGGGGTCGGTGGTCGGTCTGCACCCGAAAGTGGGTGCCAAAAAGGTAGGGCCGGAGCTTCTTGAGGGCCCATACCACAGCGAAGGCTTCCCTCTCTATGGTGCTCCAGCGTTGCTCCCGTGGTAGGAGTCTCCGGCTGATGAAGGCCACCGGTTGATCAAGGCCTTCGGTGTTCACTTGAGACAGGACTGCCCCAATGCCCTGGTCGGAGGCGTCCGTCTGGACGACGAACTCCCGGCTGTAGTCTGGGGCCTGGAGCACAGGAGCGGAGCACATGGCGGCCTTCAATTGTTCAAATGCAGTTTGGCACTCTGGGGTCCAGTTGACTTTCTTGGGCTGATTCTTTGACGTGAGTTCTGTGAGGGGCCCCACTATGGTACCATAGTCTTTCACGAACCTTCGGTAATAGCCCGTGAGGCCCAGGAAGGCTCGTACCTCAGTTTGGGTGATGGGGGGCTGCCAGTCCTGGATGGCGGCAATTTTCAGCTGTAGAGGGGCCACTAGGCCGCTTCCCACCTGGTGTCCGAGGTAGGTTACAGACCCTTGCCCAATTTGACACTTGCTGGCCTTGATCGTGAGGCCAGCTCGCTGAAGGGCTTGCAGCACTGCTCGGAGGTGGTGGAGGTGCTCGGTCCACTGGTGGCTGTATACGGCGATGTCGTCTAGGTAGGCGGCGCTGAATCCTTCGAGCCCCGCCAAGACCTGATTGACGAGCCGTTGGAATGTTGCTGGGGCATTCTTCATGCCGAAGGGCATGACCGTGAAATGGTAATGGCCATCGGGAGTGGAGAAGGCAGAACGTTCTTGCGCTCGGGGTGTGAGGCCGATCTGCCAATAGCCTGCTGTCAGGTCGAAGATGCTGAGGTAGCGGGCAGCTCCCATTCGGTCAACTAGTTCATCTGCCCGGGGGATGGGATGTGCGTCTGTTCGGGTGACCGCATTCAAGCCCCGGTAGTCGACGCAGAACCGGAGTTCTGGTGTGGTGCCGGGGGCAGCTGCTTTGGGGACCAGTACGACAGGGCTGGCCCAGGGACTGTCTGAGGGCTCGATGACCCCGAGCGTGAGCATCTTGGCTACTTCTTCCTGGATGCAGGCCCGTACCCGATCTGGCACGCGGTAGGCCCGGTGGCGGATAGGGGGGCTGTCCCCGGTGTCCACATCGTGCACACACCAGGAAGTGACACCTGGGGTGAGGGAGAACAGGCTGGCGAACTGTGACAGGAGGGCTTGACACTCTTGGCGTTGTTCTCTGGTGAGGGTCTCCGAGAGCCGGACCCCATCCACGGAGCCGTCTTGCTCCTGAGTCCGTAGGAGGTCAGGGAGAGGCTCGGAGTCTTCTTCAACCCCATTGTCTGTGGCCATCAGGAGGCTGAGCTCTGTTCGCACAAAGTGGGGCTTTAGTCTGTTAGCGTGGAGGACCCGGAGAGGGTTCCGGGAGGATTCCATGTCGATGAGATAGGTGGCAGGACCCTTGCGCTCAATTACTTTGAAGGGCCCCGTCCATTTGTCTTGTAGGGCGCATGGCTCAGTGGGGGACATCACCCATACCTGTTGGCCAGGTTCGAATTCAATGGATGAGGCATTCTGGTCATACCATTTTTTCATGTCCTCTTGACTGGCCTCTAGGTTGGCTTTCGCTAGTTCTCTGAACCGCCGGGTCTGGTTGCGGAGGGTGAGGAGGTACCGGAAGACATCTGGAGGGTTCTTTAACGGAGGCATCTCCCAGCCCTCTTTGACTAGGCTGAGCGGTCCCCGCACTGGGTGTCCATATAGCAGTTCAAATGGGCTGAAGCCTAGGGATTTCTGAGGGACCTCTCGGTAGGCGAAGAGGAGGCACGGCAGCAGCACATCCCACTGGCGACGGAGGGGCTCTTCCAACCCCCCGATCATCCCCTTTAGCGTGCGGTTGAATCGCTCAACAAGTCCGTTCCCTTGGGGGTGATAGGGGGTCGTGATTCGGTAGGTGACCCCGCACTGTTGCCAGAGGGATTTCATGTACTTAGAGATAAAGTTCGTGCCTCTGTCGCTGACGACTTCTCGGGGGAAGCCCACACGGGAGAAGATCCCCATCAGAGCCCGGCCGACTACCGGGGCTGTCACAGTCCGCAGCGGGACAGCCTCAGGGTAGCGGGTGGCGTGGTCCACTAGCACCAAGATGAATCGATGGCCTTGTTTTGTGCGCGGGTCCAGGGGCCCCACAATGTCTATTCCGACCCTCTCAAATGGGGTAGTGACCACAGGGAAAGGTTGCAGGGGGGCCTTTAGTTTGCGGCCGCTCTTTCCACTGGCTTGGCACGTGGGGCAAGATCGGCAATGCTGGTGCACATCGTTCCTCATTTTGGGCCAGAAGAAGTGGGTCACTAGGCGACTGTAGGTTTTATCCTGTCCCAGGTGCCCTGCCAGGGGGACATCGTGGGCCAGGTTTAGCAGAAAGTCTCTAAAACGGAGGGGCACCACTAATACTCTGTTGGCCCCCAGCTCGGCGATTCTTTGCTCGCTGTACAGCAGATCATTGTCCCAGTAGACCCAATGAGTTCCGGAGGTATCCCCTGCGCTTTGGGCGAGCGCTTGCTGGCGGAGTCCCTCGAGGGAGGGACAGGTCTTCTGTTCTTGGCGAAATTGTTCTTGCGTGGGCCCTCCCTCTTGAGGCCACTGGTCGAGGTTAGCGAGGTCGGAGGGTTGAGCTGGTTCGGGGGGGATGTCCTGGTCGGTGGTTTCGGCTGGGGCGACCGGAGGCGGTGGCGCCGGCCATTCGGGTTCTTCTGGGCGGTGGTTGGCACGGGCGGCCCTGGACCGGGTGGTGACGCACGCCCAGTCTGGGACGCCTAACATCCCCAGGTGTTCTCTTCGCTCCACGGCTGCCCACGGAGAGCTTTCAAGGTCATTTCCAAGGAGGCAGTCTACGGGGGCGTCGTCTCGGACCGTTACTTTCAACATGCCGGAGACCCCTCCCCATTCGAAAGGGACGCAGGCCATCCGACACAAACTTTCCGAGTTATCGGCTGATCGTACAGGGCAAAGAATGTTCGGTAGATACTGTTCTGGGGCCACCAGGTGACAGCGGACGGCTGTTACACTGGCCCCGGTGTCACGAAGGGCTTCGGCCCGGCGTCCATTGATGCTCACCCATTGGCTGTACTTCTGGGTGTTAGCGGGTAGGGGGACCCGCGGGACCATGTCTTTTCCCCCTAAGCATGCTAGAGCCATGGCGGCTGGCTCCCACTCCTGATGCTCTTGTTCGTATTCTTCCTGCTCCTCGGAGATCTGTTCTTCTCCTAGGGCCGCGGCGGCCACTTGGCGGGGCCTTGGGCTCTGGTACTGCGGGCAGTTTGGGTCGTTTGCGTAGTGGCCGACTCGTTGGCATCGGTGACACGTGACATTGGCTCTGTACCCTGGTCGCGCCGGGGTGCTGCCCTGGTTGGCCGGGGGGGTGGTGCTGGTTGCGGGGGCGGCCGGAGCGTTGTCTCTTCCTCGTCCTTGGCCCCCTCCTCCTCCTCTGGGTCGGTGCTGACCATTGTTGTTCCGGTTCTGTTCGTAGAACCCATTCCGGCCCACTCTGGTGATCTCCCACCGGTCAGCTTCCGCTGCGAGCTGCCGGGGATCTGTTAACTTGCTGTCGAGGAGGTGCTGGCGGAGTTCAATGAAGCAATTGTTCGACAGATGCTCCCATACCATCAGATTGAACAGTTGTTCGTAGGTTGTGACGTTGCTTCCTCTGATCCAGCCCTCGAAGGCTCGGCTAAAGTAGGTTACGTAGTCCACCCAAGTTGTACCCGGGATGCGGGTGCAGTCTCGGAACCTCTGACGGTACATCTCGGGTGTGAGGCCATAGCGGGTGAGGAGGGCCGCTTTCATATGGTCATATGAGGTCATCTGGTGGTCCGGGAGTTGTAGCAGGGTATCGCGGCCCTCATTGAGGAATCTCCCCCATAGACCGGCTCCCCAATCGCTTCTATCGATCCGGTGTGCAGTCATAGCGATTTCATAGGCCTTAAACCATTGCTGGATGTCGTCCTCTCGGAAATATTCTCGGACAACATCCTTGGGGATGTGTACCTTTTTCTCTGTGGTCCCTGAGGTGTGGGGTCGCTCGGGCACCCCTGCTTCTTTATTTTGCTTGCGCAGGTTGATCTCGGCTAGGTTTCGTTCGTGTTCGTACGCCAGTTTCTTTTCCTCGAGCTCCCTTTGTCTCTGTTTCTCCTCTCTTTCTTCTCGGAGACGCAGGTGCTCTAAGTTGATTTTTTGTTCGGCCAGCTTGAGTTCAATGTCCATCTTGAGTCGGGCCATTTCCAGCTCGTGTAGTCGGGTTCTTTCTCTTTCCTGGATCTCGTCTTGCGAGAGACCCGTTCTTTGCCCTTCAGGGGCCGTGGTGGTTTTTTCTGCGGTGCTTTGATCGGGGGTTCCGGCAGCCCCGGTCTCTGCCCAAGATTCTAGGGCATGCTTGAAATCGTCTTTGGTGCTTAGTCCGGTGGTAGCGATACCCAGTTCGATGCAGAATTGTTTTAGTTCACGATGGCTGTACTCCTCTAGTTTCTCCATTTGGAATTTCTCGGTTGATCCGCTTTCTTTAGTTGTCATTGTGATTTCGTCGTGGGGTGAGCTACTCTCTGTGCGTTATGCGGTGATTCGAATCGCGCCGCTGGCCACCAATGTTAGACGGACCGGGAGGGTCGGCCGAGACTACGGGGAGAGGTCTCCGGGGAGAGCCGTCTCCAACGACTGCACAGACAAGTAACTTCCCCCCCACAGACGGACACCACACAAGATTGAAGGTTAACGAGACTTTATATGCAATTCTTAGGTTACGATGATATGATACAAGGAGGTCTGGACTCAGGGGTCCCCTCGGTTCTAGTCTCTGGCTTAGGAAAGGGGTAGCGGGACAGTCTTTGTTACCAATGAGTGGAAATTAGCTCTCAATCCTCGAGCTCGGCGTTCTAGATGATCGGGCCTCGGCGGAGCCAGGCAGGTCCCGAGATGGACGAATGAAAGACGACGGTCCGCGGCGGAGCCTGCAGGTCCCGGTGAAGATGATGGTTACAACGGTCCGCGGCCACGCCAGCAGGTCCCGACGACGATGAAGGATTTGAAGGTTGCGAAGGCTGTGGCAGCGCCAACAGGCAGGACGATGGTGCACAAGACAGAGCTACGGCAGCGCCAGTAGTCCGTCAAGGATGAGTTCCTCTTTACGTCTCTCGACTCCAAGATACAACTGCCTTCCTGCTCTGGAGCGGCCCCAGTTATAGGGCTGGCGGGCTTTGATGTCCGGACCCTCGCACTTGGAGGTCGGGAGGTCCGGGATGAGGGAGTCCAGACACCCAGCAGGGGGGTGGAGCCAGCGCCCGGGGAGGCGATGGGCGAGCGGCACTTGGCGGGGGAGAGCCATCGGCACCTCTTTCTCCCATTGACTTGCCAAGTAGCCCGCTCACCTCCTGGGTGGAGGGTGGTGCCGGAATGTCTGAGGCCGGGCCAGGCCCAGGGTTGAGGTCGATCGGGGGCCAGGCGGCCTCGTGGCGGAGTGTCCAAGATGGCGCCCCAGGCTGGGCGCGTGGGCCGGCAGTGGATCGGACCCACGAGGTCAACGTGCTCGAGGGCAGGGGTCCCTGAGGGGACGGAGGACGTGCAATAGTGGTGTGTGGTACTTGCGTGACTGGACTCAGGCCTGGTTGGGCCGGGGGAGAGCGGCCCTTCATGTGGCCTGTCCAACACATATCCACCCAGCCCCATCTGTCTGGACACTGCTGGCAGTCATATACACCCACACCTCATCTGTCTGGACACTGCTGGGAGCCATATCCACCCACCCCCATACTGTTGGCTTATGCTGGGAGTCCTCTGCACCACCCCTCATCTGTCTGGACACTGCTGGGAGTCATATACACCCACCCCTCATCTGTCTGGACACTGCTGGGAGTCATATTCACCCAGCCCATACTGTTTGCCTATGCTGGGTTTCCTTTGCACCCACCCCTCATCTGTCTGGACACTGCTGGGAGTCATATCCACCCAGCCCTCGTATGTCTGGACACTGCTGGGAGTCATTTACACCCACACCTCATCTGTCTGGACACTGCTGGGAGTCACATCCACCCACCCCATACTGTTGACCTATGCTGGGGGTCCTCTGCACCCACCAATCATCTGTATGGATACTGCTGGGAGTCATATACACCCACCCCTCATCTGTCTGGACACTGCTGGGAGTCATATCCACCCACCCCTCAGATGTCACGCACCGTACAACAACTTTCATGGCGTGTGTGCGGGTCGTATCACTATTAGACTGGTGCCATACGCGAGTCTGAAACGTACTGTACCCCAACATTCATGGCGTGTGTGCGGGTCGTATCACTATTACACTGGTGCCATACGTGAGCGCAAATGCACCGTACCTCAACATTCATGGTGTGTGTGTGGCTTATATCACTATTACAATGGTGCCATACCCGAGCATGTGAAACGCACTGTACCCCAACATTGATGGCGTATGTGCGGCTCATATCACTATTGCAATGGTGGTATAGGCGAACGTGTAAGACACACCATACAAGTAGACTTTCGTTGTTGCGGTACGTTGTACTCACCGTCTGCCCTGTCTTCAGTTTCTTTGCACCAGGTCGTAGGTGTAGAGGACTGGAATGACATCGACGATGGGGTTCATGGTGTGTATGTCGCGTACCGGGGTGCAGTTTGAGCCGGACTCTGCTTTTACGGCTGCTTTCAGCTCCTGTACAAAAAGGGTCGTACGGTGTGTCGCCGACCCGAATCGTACTTGCTGGGACAGAAACTGCTGCTTGTTTACATACAGACGTCAAGTACTGCGTGAACCGGATACAAATGTAATGTATTTTTTGGTTGTACGGTGTTTGATACGATTCGTACATCGATCTGCTTTGGGTTTGGATCGTTTTAGAAAAGGGGTGGTGATGAACAGAGTGTCTGAATTAAGCAGACCGCTCATACCCAGTCCAAAGATCAGGGCTTGATCCATCACCGTTATTTATCTCACTGCCCCATCCCAGCTCAGAACCTGGCTATATGCAAATCAGTCTGTCCCTGGCCCAGTGCATCATGGGAACAGGGCAGACTAAACTACCAAGCCAATTCTTCACCAGAAAGGAGACAAGCTACCGGGGACCGGTTTCTGGCATTTCAGCCGTCTTCGGCCCGGCTTGCTTGAATCCTGATGGAGCAGTGAGAAAGGGACTCATGTCTGAGTATACCCTGCCACACCTATAGTGGCCAAAAACGATTTAGAAAAGGGGTGGTGATCGTACTTGATCGTATGTATGGGGACGTTGAAGCTGTACGAATCGTACGGGAAAAACGCTCCCTATGGTGAATCATAGGGAATTTTGCCAAATCGGAATCTGCCCCTCTATATATTAATTTTCGACATTTTAAACAACACTAACAAAATGATATTAAAGTAAAACAATATTATCAACTCGATATTTTTAACATCGATATTAATTACTTAAAAATTAAAACAATATTTAACAGATCAATATTTTATTATTCAATATTATTGTAATATCGATATTTTAACTTCAATATTGCTCACATTTGATATTTTGCATTCGATATTACGTCTACTTACCATCCTCGCCGCATCCCTTACCCGTCGTGCCTCAACTTCTCCGAAGATGAACCGCCCCCAGAGCCGCAGCGTACCTCCGGACCCAAACAGTCACCGGAGCCCACAGGCGGAGGCCGCTCACTCCCACATCATCCTAACAGTGGCAGCAGGCGCATGCTGTCAGCCCCGCATTCCAGGCCAAGTCAGGTCTCAGGGGAGGACAAATGAGCACTCCACAGGGCTCCGGCCCTAGTTCTAGGCCGCTCCCGCAGCTCTGCAGATACTCCTCCGGCGCCAATCATGCTGCAGAAACGAGTTCGCCTCACCACACGATCAGGTTGTCAGGGGCGATCCTGTTCAGCTACCCCGCCGCCACCGGGTCCTCAAACGAACGGAAGCCTCAGCACTCCCAGTCTCCTCCGGATAGAACTCAGCGAACTGCGTGTCTTACGCCGCCGGCCAAGATAACAGCGTCAACATGTTGGTTTCAAGCCATCCAGCAGGCCAGCAGCACCGATCATCACCGCACATGCAGGTACCTGTAAATTGCTCACTGTTAACTCTTCATGTATTTGTCGGCAGCACGGTTGTCTGTCATGCGCTCCCAAACTCCAGATGACCAGAATAAAAGGCGTATTTTCGCCCCGAGCTGCAAGAGCCTCAAAGCAGTGCGGCCATCTTGCTTGGCGCCCTCTAGTGCTCCCCTCCTGTAGAATTACTTTATACCTCTGGATTTTCATTTTAGAATGTGCTCCTATGGCTTAACAAGCAACTATTTCAAGTTTGAAAAACAACAGGTCTACCGTGGTCTGCACTTCAACTCCAAGTGAAGCATGCGTGCATGTGCATAATATTGAAATGGCACAAATTCATTCAGAAAACCCATACGAATTTGAAGCGATATATTTATGTGGGCTTTATAATCTGGAGGGCAGTTCATCTCTAACTAAAGAGTTAGAATTCTAGAAATGAGTTTTGGATTTACAGTAACCATGTGTTCAAAGTAATTGTCTTTTCTGCACCTGAGAATTTTTGCAGATAAAGAAACTTTGAACTCTGATGTGTACTATTAACCCAATGACCATACCTGTCCGTTCAGATATGGCAGTTTCTGCTCAAGATCACTGAGCGGGAGCTTTGTAAGGTAAAACTACACAAATGAGACTGATTTTAACAAATGTTGCAAAATTGACCACCAAACTTCAGGAAAAGGAGTACACAGAAAAAATGATTACCAAACTAAGAAACAAGCCTATAAACAACATTTGCGAGTAACTACTGCAAACTTGAGGAAACCAAGTGGAAAAATGGATATGTGTGATGAAATACAATGCCTTATATAAAGCTGTAAGAAAAAAAAAATTAAATAACCACTGGAATACATTAACCTCTGGAAAAACTGATGTTGGAAAATCATATTTTCTCATTTAGGAAAGGAACGGGTTTACAGGATGAACTTGTACAAGCAAGTCCCATAACAAGGAATACAATAAGGATGGAATGGAACCTATGGAACCTTCCTGTGTTAACTTGCCTTGTACTATGCCTCAAATACAATGTCTGTTGTTTCACCAAAACGATTACAGGAATAGGTGCAGGTTTAACTACATCATGGAAATAAAAAAAGTTAATTGCATAGGTATGACATCCAGCAAGGCTAAGATAAAAATGAATGAAGGAACATCTCAGTATAATGAGATGCATGGAAACAATGACAACACTCACTTAACACTTTTTGGAAAAAAGTCACATTCCTGATGACCTCAAGAGATATATCATAAAAAGGATACTGTAGTGTAGTTCCCATATCCCAATAGGCTATGCGCATTAGAATAATATATCCTATCGATTTGACGTAGGACGTAGGTCAGTAGGTCTCTATCGAATATACTAAACTTAATTGTGTTTGTGCCAGCTAACTACAAGGTCACTAGAAACTTTCTTGAATACACAAGAAGGGATTCGTTTCTGACAACCGCATAAACATGACAACTTTGTTTCCCAAGAATAAGAATACATCTGTCAGAGTCTCGGAAACAATAGATAACTAGTTCACTTAGTCAATCTTGCATGCTTCGTTTCTACAGGAAGACATCACTTGGCAGTTTGGGCTGGACTGTTCCCATGAGGCACAGGGTCAGACTGATTTGCATATGGCCATATCTGAACTGGGGTGGTGGAGTGAGCTAAAGAATGATGATGGATTAAACCCAGATTAGTTAACTGGGGGTGAGTGTTTGATTTGCTCAAACGCTCCATCCATCATCCCCTTTGGTATCTCTTTTTTCGCCCTAAGTTGGCAGGGTATGCCCAGACCTGGGTCCTTTGCTCACTTTGCCACTGGATTCAAGATAGCCTGGCTGATGAGGGTTATGAACCCGAATCTGGTCCCAGGATGCTTGTTTCTGGTCCAGGGAAGACATGGCTTGGCAGTTCTAGCTGGACTGTTCCCATGAGGCACAGGGTCAGACTGATTTACATATGGCCATATCTGAACTGGGGTGGTGGAGTGAGCTAAAGAAAGATGATAGATTAAACCCAGATCAGTTGATTGGGGGTGAGTGTTTGATTTGCTCAAACGTTCAGTCCATCATCCCCTTTGGTATCTATTTGTTTCTTCAGAGTTGCAGAGATTTAGTGAGACGGGTGTTTTCAATAAAAAGGGTTTATTGAACAGTCTTCTTTCTCATTCAAGAGAAGTGAACTTCTACAATCGTTAGGCAGACTGCAACGTGTAATACATACGGTGTAAACAGTAATATGAAATAATACTGTAAGAGCATTGTATGGTTTCTAAGCCATATAAAAATACATTAATAAATAACATAGACTAAAATACTCAACTGGTGCTTCTAAAATACGCCTACCCCAATGTACCTAACCTAAGTCTAGTACGAGGGAGGAAGTAAGTATGGTTTTTTTATAGGTTTAGTTTTGCCAAGAATATACCAAAGGTTTCTCTAGGTTCTAATCAGCTCCATACCTTAGAATGAAGGAGGTCTGGTATCTCTGTCTCAGGACTCAATTTCCCAACACTCCACAAGGGGAGCCGGAAACACTGGAGATGGATTCTCGGCAGGAGAAAGGCAGCTTCCTGATCAGTCCATCAGCTGGAGAGTCGGCTTCCTTCAGCATTTGCTGTAGGGAGCTGCGTCGGGCAAGTAGGTCTTCGAACTGCTCCGAACCACCTTATCTTGCTATAGCAAGTGAAGGTATATTTATACCTTGAAGGCGTTTAGGAATGCCATAGTTTGACATAAAGTCAGGCATATGAACGTCTTAAATGAACGCCTGGGGAAAATGTGTTCATTGTAAAGTAACTGATTTCTTGGAGAAATCAATATTCTAGCAAGGGGTAGTTCCCTAACGGCCTAAGCTGGTTTTCCAAGAAATCGTTGTGACGTTTGGTAAACGGATGGAAGTAGACATGCCTGTATTTGGGTAGCATGGGCTATGCCTAAATAAGGGCTGGATTTCTATACCTATATAAGGGCAACGTGAATTGTACCTATATAAGGCCATGAATCGAGAAAATTCAATCAGAGCCTAAAATGCCACACAACAATACAAATGGTAGAAAGTGACATATTTATGACACTACAAGCATACCTACTTTTACAGGCGCCAATAAGGGAAGTATTATAGATTTTATCCTGATTAGCTTGGATATTTGTACTTTATTCACATAATTTAGAGATATTGACAACTCTTCGATTGACCATAAGCCCCTACATTTAAACCTTGACCTATTATTAAGGTCAGCTGTCAAACGTGTACAAAAGGTTGAGCTGGCCTATTAAGAAAATAGGGGTGTGAGAATCAAGTGCAATAAAATAGATGTCCCCGAGTTTCTGAACAATCTTGTCACTAACAATCTTGCCTCCATTACTGCCTACCTGCTACCGGAGTCAAGCATCAGCCCTATTGTAAAAAGCTATGAATCAATTATCCAGGCGATTTCATACATGCAAAAAGGATAAATCCATTACAGGGATGATTTGACTCAGTGTGTTCTGGAGGGCATAGACTATGTCGAGAGGCACTTAAACAGAACCTGCACAATACCATTAGAACGCTCACTGTATAAAACAACCTTGGAAGACTCAAAAGAAGTGATTAGAAAAGCGGATCTTGAAGCAACATCTTCAAATAGGCATATATCGAGATTGTGGGAAATTATAATTTATACTTATCTGTCTGACAATTGCACATCCAAAACCGAAAATTGCATTTCTGCCGAAATATGGTTGTCATATTTTGCTGAGGTCTTTAACTCAGGTAGCATTGACTATAACCCTGTTGAAAATGTAAGCGTTGTGCCCATTAATCTTAGTAGCCCTATTAAAGGTGATGAAATTCAGATATCTTCCTCAGGGAAAGCGCCAGTCCCTGATGGAGTGCCAGTGAATATCTTTAAATCCAACAATACCCTTTTGGCTCCAATCATTACCAATGTCATGCAAACAGTCATTCAGGGCGCCTCTATAAAATTATGGAGGAACACAGTCCCCATTTTAAAAAAAAAGGGGGCTGGAAAAAGCCCAAAATCATACCAATTGATCTCTCTCCTTGATTCAACTTCCAAGATACTGGGATGAGTTTTCCTCACAAGACAAGCAGATTGGGTTAATAGAAACCCCATCTTATCAGAAATCCATTACGGTTTCCGGCCTGGCATTGGTACAGTCGTACAGTCCCTTAATATCTCAGGCCAGGTTCATTTTGCCTATATCCTTTTGGAACTCCTATGTGCCTTTGACAATGTAAATCGCTCAAAACTATGAGACATGTTAGAAACCATGGGAGTGAAGAGGCCCTTGTCATCCTATTAAAGCATATACAAATGGATACTGTGGTTCCAATGAGAAACACAAATGCAATATGTGAATAAAATATACCTAGAGAAAACCAAGAACAGCATGAGTAGGTGGTCTGACAACGTAAACGGCAAAAAAGAGAGCAAGCAAGGCAGAGCGAAGAAGATGGAAGGTAGAAGACAAGGAGCCTGTAAGAGTAGTAGTAGAGATAGAAATAACCCATACTCTACAACAATGAAATAGAAAGAAGCATACAGTAAAACGAAGAAGAAGAAATCAGAAGAAGAGGGAGACATGGGCGCACCAACGACAACTCCTACGCACACCCACTGACCAGGCAGGCAAGCAAGTAAAGAAGGACAAGGCACGACGCAAACAGAACTGAAAAAAACCCAAGCAGAAAGAGAAGAAAAGGAAAGAACTCCACCAGAACAATGGAGAACAGGAAGTACACAACAGACCAACAAAGGCAGAAGACACAAGAACAATAACAAAGAATGCTTAAGGTTCAGACTCCAAAGATGAAAAGGATGAAAACATCAATAGGAAAGCTGAACCGGAGAAAACAGAGAGGAAGCGAAGAGACACAAACAGTATCACTATACTCTTCCCCATTTCCAAATGGATAATACAATTAAGGATAGAGTGTAACTATGCGTATAAAACAGCCAATGGGACTTAAACCCATTGCCGTCCTCTATTCCTAGGCAGGAGGGTGAGGAGCACTGTGAATGGGACAAGAACCCATGCCTAAGGAGACCATGTAAAGTTAACCCCCAAATGAAGGAAAAACAGTAGTGCTAAGTAGAGATGGGACTATGACCCATGAGAAGGTGCACTGTGTAAAGGTACATGTGTATATCCTCTGTGTGATTATAATATGTCTTTAATCCTGACGGTGAGGAGTGCATGTTTCAGGAACCAAAAGACACCCAAGACAAATAACAAGAAGTTATTCTTCATTACTTTCCACCGCAATTGGAGTCGGCAAAAACGTGACTGTGCCATTCATCGACGCCGTAAATTTGGAAGCAGGGCTTGAGTGAACAAAGCTTGCGGGACGTAAATTGTGCTGTGCCGGGAGGCTTCAGGCACGCAGAAGTGTCAAAACGTACTAGATCAGCTAAGGAAACTGCCTATCAACTAGGAAATGACATGTGGGCATCACGCAATGTGGAATGAATGTAGGAGCGTGCGCGTAAGCATGGAAAGATCGCTGACATTCCAACTGGCAAAACAACGGATTCACCATCCAAGCAGAATGCTGGACGTTGAATTCTGAGGAGAATCCAAGTAGCACGAAAACTTACCACGTAGTGATATGAGGGTTAGTCAAGAAGTGCAATGGAGGCATGTATGCAAACAGAACAATAATACTTGGAAGGTTATGCAAATAGTCATAAATAGTTTATCTTGGCAGGGCAGAGAAGTCCAGGTTAGCGCGATGACATGTAGGCATTCATCTTCTGACGATGACCTAAAATGTGTCCAAAAAGTAAATTTCCTTTAACGTTATCCCTCACAAGTATTTGCAGATTTGCATCTCACGAGCACAGGAACACTGTAGAAGTAGAGTGATTCCAGCATGACGCATGAGGTAAAGGTTGAAATCTTAAAATTATAGATGTTACCACCTCAGCAATACAACGTGAACAAAACACAGCATCACTAGTGCAACAAAAGTCAGCAGGATGTGCACAGGATCACACAATGCAGGAAGCGTAATTCAACAGCGTCAGGCACACAGTTCCTAGGAAGGCACTGGTAACTACCATATGTTGAAAATAAAAATGCAGACGGTACATTCACCACAACATCCTCTTACCCTTGTTTAGAGAACATGGTGAAATAAACAGGTGACAGAAAATTGGAGAACGCGTACTACAGACTGTAGTAGCAAATCCAGTGTTGAAATTATGTAGAGTAGATGAGCACAACACGCCTGGGATAGGGCTGGCTGATGGTGAGCCCACTGGTGGGGCTGCACGGCGTAGTGCTTCATCTTACTTGTGTTATTTTCTTCTTTTCTTTTTTGTGAAGAACATGTTTCTTCTTTTTTTGTTGTCTTTGTGGCTCTGTGTGGATAACACACATTTCTTCTTCATGTTTCTGAGGAAACCTCCTCCTGTACTTTTTGTGGTTGTCGCAGCTGTGGTCTCTGTAAATATTGGCATCTCCAGTTCTCTTTTGGTAGCCAGGTTACCCAGGTTACTGAGATCGTCATGTATCACGAAGGTTCTTCACCAGCTCATCACCAAATAAATGTAGTTAGGGGGTCCACGCAGGGAGTTTGTAATTAAAGATGATTTATTCAAGCAGGTAACAAGTTGAATAGTTCAGAACAACAAGTAGTTAAGCTGTGAAGTGGAGCCCCATCTGGAGTAGCCTGTGAGCTGCTCAGCCCATGTCTAACTGTCACTTCACCTCTCTGTGTCCAAACATTCCGAGGCACATCATGACTCCAACATTCTATTGGTCACAGAGCACAAGCACTGGCTGAGAAGGAGGTGTAAATTACATTTCATAACAAATTCAGAATACTACAGATGGGTATATGGGATCATACTATTTACGGTGCCCTTCAAAGAGAGTAAAATGAATTCATACATAGGTTCTTCTAGGTACCTATGATGACTGCCAACCAGCACACTAAGGGGCCGATTAGGATTGCGGTGATACCGCATCCTCCGGGCCGGCGGAAGCCACCGCCGGCCCGGAGGATGCGGAATCACCACAGCAGTGCCTTCAAAGACCCCCCACCAGATTAGGATGGCTGGGGGGTCATCGGCAGACGGGAAAACCGTCCACCGCTTTTCCGCCACAGTCGCCTTCCGACCGTGGCAGAAAAGCTCTGATAGACACCGCCAGCCATATTAGGATGGGGCAGAAAACATGCTTTTCCACGGCGGCTTTTCCGCCGTAGAAAAGCATGTGGTCTTTTGAGTTTGGGGGCCCGTTGCGGGCCCCCAGGGCATCATGGGGTGGGGGGTGCACATGGGGGGTACCTATGGTACCCCCCTGCATTTACATGCACAAAGTGGCAGGCACCACGCGGTGCCTGCCGCTATGTGCATGTAAATGCCATACATGCATTTTTAACCTTGCGGCGAGTGCTGCTTCAAGCAGCACCCTCCGTAAGGTTAAAGATACGGGATGTGGCTGCCAGGGTGGCGGTCACATCCTAATTCCTACGGAGGGACCGCCGCTGCCCCTGCGGACGGCCCTTCCACTTCGGGTGGCGGGCGGACGCAGGTCCGTCCGCCATCCTAATGGGCACCTATATTAGGTGTTAACTACAAATCAGATACCATACAATCAGCCCCTTTGCTACTTTGGATTACAATTTGGCTCATGCTAGAGGTCACGATTTCAAGACCAGTACTAAAAGATTGCCTTGATACATCTGCTCGGTTATATTTAACAGTCTATGTAAGAATATTTTTTAATCCTGGGCAGATGGATAAAAATAGCAAAGTAAGAATTAAGAGTTTGTTACAAAACCATGTTTGGAGGAAAGGGCAGAACAATACCAATACAAGCCGAGCCTAGCCTCGTATTGTCCGCTTAGTTATAACTTCCTGCAGTATAGAACACTACCTGGCTACCAGTTGCAGCCTGTGGTTAGATTGCTGACGGGTGGTGACGTGGGGCGGGGGAAGGGCAGGGTGAAGGGTAGTAAACTCCGGAATACGGCCACACAGATTTAAGTACACAAACAAATAAATAACGCGTATTTCGCTGCACGTGCTGCATCCCATTTGGCTTACTACCCCCCACCCTCCCCCGCCAGCGCCAAGCAGCACTCCCACCACGGGCCGCTACTGCTGGCTACCTCAAGTAACTTACAACACAACTTTTACCTGACTCGTTTTTGTTTTAGCACTTTGTTGTTTTTGGCAGCCTTCCCTTATCAGAGAGGCTGGTTTCCAAGTCTTCTAAAATGCCCATGGCGACAACTTGTCTCAGCACATGAATGCCAAAAGCAAGAGTTGATACATTTGCAATGTCTTGAGACATGAAATAAGATGCACAGGGCCCGATTCACAGAACTAACTTAACTGTCAAAATCCTAAACTTACTACCATTTTGATATTCACAGAAGGCACTTACTCATTTTGGTATTCCCAGAAGGCACTTATACATTTTGGTATTCACAGAAGGCACTTACTCATTTTGGTATTCACAGAAGGCACTTACTAATTGATGAATAAGTGCCTTCTGTGAATACAAAAATGAGTAAGTGCCTTCTGTGAATACCAAAATGAGTAAGTGCCTGCCCTGATACCTGCTGCCTGCCTGCCTTGATACCTGCTGCCTGCCTGCCCTGATACAGCACATTGCACAGAATACAGCGCTTGGTATCGTTTTGATTGCATTTTATTTGTAGTGTATTTACCATTGCATAGCGGCTGTTTTTAAAGTGCATGTGAAGCGTTATTGAATATTTTTGAAGCAACTATACCTTAACTCGAACTCCGGCTGTACCCCAGTTTCGATTCAGTTACCGGGCGGCCATTTTGTTGTGTATTTACTTGTGCCCGTGTCTCTTCCCCGCTCCCGCCTCCCAGCTGACCCTCCCACGCTCTGCCCCCTCCACTCCCTATATATATCTGATGAATCAACGCGCAGCGTCCACACACAGCGGTCACGCCGAAGGTGCGCCAAAGGTAAGCCCGTCTACGCCTGTCTGCGCCTGGACCGCGCCCAGCGTCAGACCCACGCAAATCCCACTCCTCCCGCATAACGTATGACGCCGCTACCCTCCTAGCCCTTAACCCCGGACGCACTTCACAATGCTACGAGGCTGCCTCAGGACGCCCCCACGGCCCTTTCGCCTGCCACTCCTGCAAGTTCGCCTGCATCAAAACCCCCACCAATTCCACTAACTCCAAACACAGCTCCGACCCTAACCACCTGAAGTGCATCCTGCTGAACACCTCGATCCACAGACACGCCACTGAACTCTGGGACCTACTCGACTCTGCTTCACCGGACATCGCCTTCCTTACAGAAACATGGATGAACACCTCTTCAGCACCTGACATCGCCATAGCCATCCCGGACGCTTTCAAGATCATCCGAAAAGACGCACCAACCAAACAGGAGGAGGCATCGCCATCGTCCATAAAAACACCATCAGAATCACAACCAGCTTTGACGATAACCTTACAACCGCCGAACACCTCCACTTCCAGATCCACACCGACCCCAGGACCACACTTAGAGGCACCCTCATCTACAGACCACCAGGAACCCGTAAACAATTCAGCGAAGACATCACCGACTTCATCAGCCCACATGCCCTTGCGTCCGAGAACTACATTCTACTGGGAGACCTCAACTTTCACATGGAGAAGAAAAACAACAGCAACACCACCACCCTTCTGGAAAACCTGGCCAATCTTGGCCTCAAACAACTCGTTGACACCCCCACCCATATAGCCGGACATACACTCGACCCAATCTTCACCTCCAGTAAGCACATCTCCTTCGATCACACCACAGCTCTCCACTGGACGGACCACAGCTGTGTTCACTTCAACTACAATACCACCTCGACCCACAACCACCCACAACCTATTCCAAAAAGAAACTGGAACAAAATCACCACCGACCAACTCCTTACATCGCTCAATCAAAACCCTCCCGCCCTCTCATCGGACCCAAAGCAAGCGGCCACCAAATTCAAACAATGGATCACTCTCAGCGCTGACGAACTAGCACCCCTGAAAAACCACCAAACCAAACAGGGCAGCAAAAAAGCCCCCTGGTTCAACAAGGACCTCAAGAAATCCAAGAAACTTTGCCGTTCTATCGAGAAAACCTGGAGAAAAACCCAACCACTGAGAACTTGACCACCTTCAAGACAGCCACCCGCGAACACCACCAACTGATCCGATCCACCAAGAAGTCAGCATTCAAAGATCGACTCGACAACAACGCCCAAAACAGCAAGGAACTATTCAACATCGTCAAAGAATTTACAAACCCCACCACAGCCTCTAACGACATCACTCCCTCTCAAGAACGCTGCGACTCCTTATCCTCTTTCTTCCAAAACAAAATAGCCGACATACATAACTGCTTTGAGAACATTTCCAAACAACAGTCCACTCTACCCACCTCTGAACCTAAACCGCCATCTAACATCATTAACACCTGGAACCCGATCACCACTGAAGACACCACCCGCCTAATGAACTCCATCCACTCAGGCTCACCAACAGACCCCTGTCCCCACCACATCTTCAACAAAGCAGAGTCCATGATCGCACCCCATCTCCGTGATATTATCAACTGCTCCTTCAACTCCGCTACCTTCCCAAAAAGCTGGAAACACGCCGAACTCAACGCCCTCTTGAAGAAACCCACAGCGGACCCCTCTGAACTCAAGAACTACCGCCCAATCTCCCTCCTCCCATTCCCTGCCAAAGTCATTGAGAAAGCCGTCAATAAACAGCTCGCCGCCTTCCTTGAATCCAACAACTCCTTCGACCCCTCACAGTCCGGCTTTCGAGCCAAACACAGCACCGAAACCGCCCTTATTGCAGCGACAGACGACATCCGAACACTACTGGACAACGGAGAAACAGTTGCCCTCATCCTACTCGACCTCTCGACTCCCCCCATTGAAATCCGAGGCCACAAAAGTCATCTGCGGAGTACCACAAGGATCATCACTCAGTCCCACCCTCTTCAACGTTTACATGAGCCCCCTCGCATCCATCGCGCGACAACACGACCTCAACATCATCTCTTACGCTGATGACACCCAGCTGATCCTCTCCCTTACCGAAGACCCTAACAGCGCCAAAACCAATCTTCACGAAGGCATGAAAGAAGTAGCCGAATGGATGAAAAACAGCCGCCTAAAACTCAATTCAGACAAAACGGAAGTCCTCATCCTAGGATCATCCCCCTCTGCCTGTGACGACTCATGGTGGCCATCGGCCCTGGGCACGGCACCCATACCTGCAGACCACGCACGTAACCTAGGCTTCATCTTAGACTCCTCCCTCTCGATGACCAGACAAGTCAACGCCGTCTCATCCTGCTTTAACGTACTTCGTATGCTCAAAAAAATCTTTCGTTGGATCCCCACCAAAACAAGAAAAACTGTCACCCACGCTCTGGTCACTAGTAGACTGGACTATGGAAACACCCTCTACGCCGGAACCACTTCCAAACTACAGAAAAAACTCCAACGCATCCAAAACGCATCAGCCAGACTCATTTTAGACATCCTGCGTCAAGCTCACATTACCGGTCATCTGAAAGACCTCTACTGGCTTCCTGTCAACAAGAGAATAACGTTCCGTCTCCTCACCCATGCACACAAGGCCCTCTACAACCTAGGACCCGAATGCCTCAACTCACGACTGTCCTTCTACACACCGACCCAACAACTAAGATCCTCCAATCAAGCCCTCGCTGCAGTTCCACGCATCCAAAGATCCACCATGGGAGGAAGATCCTTCTCCTACTTGGCTGCCAAGACCTGCAATTCTCTCCCCACTCAACTCCGCATTACCCAGAACCACATTACCTTCAGGAAAGAACTCAAAACCTGGCTATTTAATAAATAATGCACCCCCTTCCCCCAAGCGCCTTGAGACCTGATGGGTGAGTAGCACGCTATACAAATTCATGAACTTGAACTTGAACAGTATTCAAGGGGACTTGATCCCCCAACCTAGGGTGCATGTTTGCATAGTGGTGAAGGTAGGGGGCGGGGCTTGAGGTGACATGTGTGCAAACACGCCCTGTGGCGCGTTTTAGGTTGGGGAATATATTCCTCTTCAATCCAGAGGTCCCCTAGCGGCCAACTAGTCCAACGGGTACCTCTAGTAAGTGCCACGGAGCTGCATTGCAGAGTGTTGAAAAAAAGGTGTGTGCCCTCTGAACACCTCTCTACAATACAGAGGTACCTGATGAGCTAGTTGGCTCACAGGTGACCTCAGGATTGAAGAGGAATATATTCCCCAACCTAAAACGAGCCACAGGGCTTGTTGCACACATGTGTCATCAGGCCCCGCCCCTTCCTTCACTATTGAGCGAAATATTACTCTAAAATCAGCCGAAGTACGAATTCCGATTTACTCACCTGTTATCAATAGAGACGTCAGTGCTGCATCTTTGAGCCCAGGACAGACCCTGAAAAGTAAATGTAACCATACTTGCAGTAACTTGAATTTCCTTCCATAGGCTAACATTGACATGTTTTACTTGGAAATTCCTCTAAGTGTGGAGTTTTGGAACTAAAATTCCTCTAACATCAGTCGAACTAGGAATTGCGATTTACTCATCTGTTATTATAGGAGAGACCTCAGTGCTGCATCTTTCAGCCCACTATTGATCCTGAAAAAAGATTCTAATCGTAGTTACAGTAACTGTATTTCCTTCCATGGGCTAACATTGACTGGTTTCACATGGAAATGTTTCTAAGTGTGGAGTTTTGGAACTTTAAAAAATTCCTCTAAAATCAGCCGAAGTACGAATTCCGATTTACTCACCTGTTATCAGGAGAGACCTCATTGCTGCATCTTTTATCCCACTACTGATCATGAAAAGTAATTCTAATCGTAGTTACAGTAACTTGAATTTCCTTCCATAGGGTAACATTGACATGTTTCACTTAGAAAGTGTGGAGTTTTGGAACTTTAAAAAATTCCTCAAAAATCAGCCAAACTACAACTTCATATTTACTCAGATGTTTTGAGGAGAGACCTCAGTGCTGTATCTTTCAGCTCACTACTGTTCCTGAAAAGTAAATTTAACTGTACTTACCAGTAACTTGAATTTTCTTCCATAGGATACCATTGCCTGCTATATAAAATAGATATAAATTAAAAAAATATAAAAAATTAAAATATTACAATTTCAATATTTTTAAAAACATTTATTTTTCAATTTATATAAAAAATATGTAATGTAATTTAATAAAATAAAATATTTAAAAATAAATCATTTAAAATAATGTAGTAAATCAGTATAAAAAAACATAACAATTAATATATTTAAAAAAGATCATTTACAAAACCTTTGAAATTCACTGAAAAAACAGTAGGTTTCAGCCATGATATAGTTAAAAATCAGCATTTAAAAAACCTTAGAAATTCACTGAAATACCATTGGTTTCACACATGTTATAGTTAGCTGGACATTTCACTCATACAAAACCATTGAAATTCCCCCATTATAGTTAACTATAACTCGCGCGCCCGCAATGCACTGCTGATGACGTCACATATTACATCAATCATGACATGGTCAGTGACATCACTCATGACATCACTGATGACATCTCAAATGACATCACTGATGACATCATCCATGTGAAAGAGTGACAGACCTCCTCTCAGCGTAATAGCGTAATATAACCCTTGATACACACATTCAAAAATAGAAACTAAAATTTTCGGAAACAAATGGAAATACCAATTACAGTTAGAACAACCTATTCAGTAATTCTAAAATCTACATACACATCCAGTCATTCAATAACAGTTCTATATAGGCACTCACACATGTACTCACTCATCATATGTACTCATACACCTATACATCTTATTACACACCAACACTGGGGCAGTAATATTTAAAATAGGGGGGTCCGTGACGGCACGGACCACCACCTCTCGGGGATTTTTAATGTTGGGAGGGGGTCGCACAGCCTCCCTCCTGGAGCTCTTGATGGCCCTGGGGTCCGACACCTCCCAGGACAGGCTCCTGCAGTGTCCCAGGGTGCCTACTCCACGCTGTACAAGGGACATATGGTGTCAGGAAAAGGTGTATTATCCATAGACAGTCCTGCACTTCCCACTCACTTGTACTGGTGTTACCTTCCTTGTGCAAGCATTAGTGCACTGTCAAGTCGCCTTCTGAGTCACTGCTTGAAACAGAAGTGAGTGAGCTGAACATTTCGAACATCCCCGAAAACTGCAGAAGGGAAAATCAGAGGCCCTCATTGTGAGGTGTGGGGAACCCACAGGGAGAGGGCTTATGCTCCCTGGGGGTATGGAGGCATTCAGGGGTGAGATGAGAAGCTGGGGAGAGCATTGCCACAGCTCTTCTTTCCTCTCTGCCCTTCTTCCTGTTATTGGTGCCTGTTCGCAGGAGGCGCACACCCCTTGTTTATACTGGAACTTCAAGGGATGTGTAATACAAAAATGCAGGTGAGAATTGTGCCAGAGCAGCAGTCCTGCCACTCTCCTTAAACGTGCCCCCAAACACGACATACTTTAAGGCAGGGTATTCACATGAGGGGGACACCCTTGTTTTATATGCCGTGGGGGTGGGCTCCAAGAGGGCAGCAGGCGATGTGCATGTTCTGATGACGGGGCTGGAACCCCTTCAGTGCAGTGATTACTAAAGACTCACACGATAGGGACTTGGATGACAACTGGAACAATCTTTGTCCTCCCTCGAGACATGCAGCGAGTGTGGTTAAAGATTGCTTAACATGAAAGAGTGCAGCCACAGACCAGACAAGTATGAAAGGACGGTGCTAACCGGGCTGGAGGGTGCATGGTAAGTGTTGGGCCAGGAAGGATAAGATGGGGAGGGGTCTTAATGTGATAGTCCGTGAGGGAACACAGTCAAAATAGGCCAGACCAAACTTTTGGGATTGTTTTTTTTTTAATTTATTTTTTCATTTAAAAAGTCACTGGTTGGGGCATCAAAGATCAAGAGGCGTCAAGAGCAACCCTTCAAGAGAAGCAGATTCTGTGATTGTGGGGACGAAGGGAGGTCCCCTGCAGATGATGCTTGCGCCAAGACAGGGAGAAGGGGGCAGAAGTGGCAGAATCGGCTGCGTGGAGGAGAAATTGGTGGCAGATTTCGGAGCAGGGGAGTGAGGGGGTGTGAAGAGGAGTAGAGGGGAGGGAAAGGGAGTGGATAGGAGAACGCGAGTATGTAGATGTGTGTGAGAGAGAGAGGCAAGTGTGTGTGTGTGTGTGTGTGTTAGAGAGAGATAATGGAATGTGCTAGTGAGATAACAGTGTGTGTGTGCAGAGAGACAAAGAAGGAGTCACTGAGAGACCTTCTACTATGTACCTTAGAGATAGACTGAACCTCAGTGAGGGTAAGTGCTGGAGTAAACAAAAGTCTGTTTATTTTCCAAGAGCACCTAAACGTCGCTATACAGGTCTGTCTTGTGGCAACTGTTGGCGCCACTTTTCACATAAATGTTTTTATTTTTATATTATTAAGATCCCAAAAGAAAGCTGTTTCTGGAGAGGAACATGGCGGCCACCAGCTGAATGGCCGCAGTCGCGCTCACCTCAGCGCATGTTAGCAGTATGCAGCGTTAAGAGCTAAGTGAAACTTACAGGCGTCTTTTTCGCACTCCCTTGTCTCTTTGGCTTCTCTGTTTTCGGGGGCTCCGGATGCTGTTTTCAGGAGCGGTCTTGCCGTGCTTTGGCGCTTCAGCGGAGGGCTCGGCGGTTTCGGCTGCTGTGTCCGGGCTGGAGGATGCTGTGGACACTGTGGGAGGTTGGAGGTGGGAGGAGGCATCACGGCTGCTGAAACGCTGTGACGCTGCCTGCCTCTACTTCCGATCCAGTTCTGTGAGCGACGGACCGGGGAGCACTGTGGCGGTCCCTGCGAGTCTGTCACTGGTAGGAGATGTCTCCCTGCATGTTGGACAGAGCGGGGTATCAGTTGTAACCACAGCACACAGTCCAGTCCTAATTTTCAGTCTTTGCTACAGGGGGGGTGCTACAGTAAAGCAGTCCCGGTTAAAGAGTCTGTCGAGGCAAGTCTCCTTTTTTTGGGCAACACCTTGCAGTTTATGGAGGAGGATAGAGGGAATTACAATGCAGCTGCACCAGTTGAGGAGGTGAAAGGAGATAAAGGAGGTACATTTCCCCCAAAACCCGGACGTTATACATTAAGAACACGTGCTGCTCTTCTAACCCCTAACCTCGACATTGCTTTACCCATAGTATCACCAAGGATATCCCCTCCATTGTTGAGATTGCCGCAAAGGAGCAGCGGAAGAGACAGAACACCATCAAAGAGGGAGGAGTGAGGTCAAGGGAGGCCCCCAAAACCAGGGGGAAGAGTAGAGGGAAAAGGGCAGTTGCCTTTAAACCCAGGATAACACCCTCACTAAAAACTTATCAGAAAATAATGTCCTCTTCAACAAGTTCCAATTCCAGTCAGACAACTGACCCTAACAACCAAGGAGATTTAGAAAAGGGGGTGCCAAAAATCAAGGCTAAAACTAAAATGCTAGATGTGAATAAAGACACTAAACCCCTGTTGACCCCATTTCAAAAGTGAAAACAGAGAGGGGTTAAGCAACTCAATACCATCGACAGTATAGCTACAGATGAATCGCAGCTTCACTCAGAGGTGCTGTTGTCCGACAGATTTAAAGTTCTGGAGGTCCAGGTTCAGGAACAGTGTAATCCCCCTTCGGACTCCCAGGGTGCCCATAGAGGAATACGTCCAGTAGTAAATCAGGAAAGAGCGAGCGATTTGAACAGCATCAACAATCCTGACCTAGACTTTGAGCTTGAGCCTGAACCTGAGCCCGAGCCTGAACCTGAGCCCGAGCCTGAGCCCGAGCCTGAGTCTGAGCCTAAGCTTAACTTGAACGGTTCCGTCAAGAGCATGAGAAGAGTTAAATGAAATAAACTTGACAACCACGGATCAATTACAACAATTAGTCAGCTGGAATTTTCAGTTATTTGGAATGACTTAACTGTGCCTGTACTAATCACTGGGAGCCTTAATCAGGGTCCTGTCATGAAACAACTACGGCTATAAAACGGGCTACAGTTTTGATTGTGTACTTGCCGCTGGTAATATGGCAATCAGGAAGTGGGCACCTCAGGGCAACATCGAGATTATAGATGTGTATGGAAATCAACACTGGTGTTAGAACCCATGGGGGACCTAGTTTCCAGATCAAGGATATATTTAGTTTCTCTGGCCCGCAACCTTGCCTCCCGGTTACCACCTCTACGTAAGGGTGGAATCACATCAATGGCAAAATATTTTAGAAGGTGACTTTGTTTGCCATGATGTTCCTTGAAATGACGTGCCACTGGGTAAGAAGGGTCCTCAGTGTTGATTGCCCTGATGTGCTGGAGTATCCTTTTGTGCACCTGCAACTTGGAGCTACCCACATATTGCAGGGCACACGAACACTCCAGCACACAAACTGCATACTCCGTTTTGCACGTGAGTTGTTTAGAGATCAGACGGGGAATCTCAGAGAGAGGAGTCAGGTATTGGGTTTTGTTAACGCCATGTTGACAGGTTTGCACGAGGAACATTTTTTAAAACCCTTAATTGCTTTGAACCAAGGGGTAACTGTAACCACCTCCGGGCTTGATTTAACCAATGCACCCCTTAATGAAAATGCCCTTTTATAAGAGATGTTGGGTTTAACTGGCATGAGGTGGCCTATGATTGGGTCATTATTGACAAGATTCCAGTTTTTTGACACAATCTTACGCAATTCCTGGAATTGCTGATTAAATGTCATTACCAGTCTGACTGATTGATTGGTGTCATCAGTCTCCTGTATTATGCTCTTCCGTGGTTGTAAAGCAACCTCCCTTGGCATAGCATTGACCTTTCTGTTCGCAGAATCAATTATTGTCAAAGAATAACCCCTGGCTAAAAAACGTGCCTTGCTCTTATCCTGAGCCTGTCTGCACTGTCCTTCCGTGCTGCAAATGCGTCTGATTCGCAGCATCTCCCCAAAGAGGATGCTGCGTATCAGGTGGGCCGGATGATGACTTCTCGCGTGGAGAACCGTGTTGCCAGCAGTGGGTTTGCGAAACAGTGTGGTTTGTAGTTTGTTATTGCTGACTAGGACCCGAACATCTAGAAAACACACACTTTCCTGACTCATATGGTGGGTAAATTCCAGGTTAAACGTGTTGGTATTAAGCTGCATGATGAAATCTAAGGCCTCCTGTTCGGTACCGCGCCAAATTAAAAAAATATCATCAATATAGCGATACCATTGAATTATCTGCTCTGCCATGACCAGATGGTGTGATCCCATGAGGACCTGTCTCTCCCAGTAGCCCATGTACAAACAGGCATAACTAGGAGAGAAACAGGCCCCCATGGCCACACCCCTGATCTGCTGGAAACATTGGCTGTTGAACTGAAAATAGTTGTTATTCAAGCAGAAGGAGGTCATCATCATCAACATCCTGTTGTGCTCAACAAACTGAATCGACCTAATGTCCAAGAAATATTGTGTAGCCCTTAACCCGTCACAGTGTCTTATACTGGTATATAGCGACGATACATCGAGTGTAATTAACCAGTACCCGGGTTGCCATTCTACAGATTCCAATATTAATAAGAAATCATTAGAGTCTTGTACATATGATGGCAGAGCAGTAAAAAAGTCTTGAAGAAAAAAGTCAATGTATTTTGTGACATTCTCCAACAGACCATCCCTGGCAGAAATGATGGGTCTGCCTGGTGGCTTGTGGGAGTCCTTGTGAATTTTAGGGATTAAGTAAAATACCAGCATAACTGGAAAGACTTTTTTCAAAAACTTGAGCTTGTCAAGACTCAAGAGGCCCGCACTTTTCCAGCTCACTTACAGGTTACCCAATTTATTCTGAGCCTGTCTTATGTCAGTGAGTTCACATCGTTTGTAACAGGAAGTGTCATGAAGTTGTAAATATGCCTCTTCTAGGTACAAGGTTCGTGGCCACAGCACGACAATGTAACCTTTGTCAGCATGGCGCACAATGATTGAATTGTCAGCTTGTATCCTCCTTACCAAGTTATTATATTGGTTATTGTGAATACTGTTTTTTCGTTTTATTTTCAAGGTAGAAACATGTAGCTGCTTAATCCCTGCAATGGTAAGGTTGTGGAAAATGTCAAGATTGTCATGTAACGTCAATGGTGAAAATGTTGACTTCGATTTAAACTTTGTCAATCCAGGTGCATTGTACACAATAGGTTCATCTTGTGACGCTGTAAGTGCCCCTTCGTCTCGTAAGGCAGTTAAATCCTGGAGTAAACTTGCATCCCTAGCCACTGATCCCACAGTTGATGGACCCCGTGGAATAGACCGTGGATTAGTCAGGAAACTGTTATTTAGGAAATATTTTTTGAGCTTGAGTTTCCGGATGAACTTAAATAGTTCTATTCTTGTTTGTGCATAGTTAAAGTTGTTTGCTGGACAATAAGAGAGACCTAATGATAAAATCCAGACATCAGATTCGTTGAGCATAATGGGGGTAAGATTGATCACTGCTGGACCCCCCAATTTGTGAGCTCTCTCCGTATCCGCGCCAATTACTTCTTTATGTTCCATCTTTTCTTCGGGAAATATTTCTTCTTGGTTTGCTGGCCTCCAGCTTGCTTTACGTCGTGCCACCACTTGCAGTTGTGCTCTTGTTGACCTGTGGGTTGTGGATTCTCGAACGGAGTGTAGCTCGCCGATCTTGCAGAAGACAGTTTACCTCCTGTCCCAGCGAGTACTTGGTAAACCCCAGCTTCGGGTTTGCTTTGCCATTGTCCGTGCCCGACCCACTTTCCGCTGCCGAAAGCAACACTCCAAACCACTTCCAGCACACTCGCCGGCGAAGAAGGAGAACGGATCACTCCAAAATGAGACAAGTTCTTATTTTATTTAGCCAAGTGTTTCAGCAGTGACGCGTTTCGGGCTAGGTAGCCCTTGATCACACATCGGTCACGGGGGAAATGTAACTTTTTTAATGTTTGCTTGGTGCACACCTACTACAACCACGTGGTTTAGGTCACATGACCATAAAAATTGAAAAAATACTTGTGGAACGATATACACCAGAATTTTGCATTATATAGAATGGCCATATTATCACTGTTAAAATACATGACACAATCAGGATTTAATTTCTTACAAATACACAGATGAGTATATTGTAAAGGAAAAAACATATAACTTTATAAATACTGAATTTCAAATCATTATTCATATTTTAGGAGATTCTTCATCCAACTTGGAATTCTAACTGTTTAAATACAGAAAATCAACTATCACATAAATATTCCTACCCAAATCATGCCAATGGCTAATGCAAGAGGTATATCAAAATACTGTGCAAAAACTATACGGAGGTAACAACTCCACTGTGCAAAACTGTGCAAAATATGTGCAAATAAGCTAGGAAAGTGCAAACCCGACAAGAATAAATGTATCTATTGATATTGTTACCAAGAATAAACCATCATTCTGGATATAATTGTTAAAAGAATATAAATAGCAGTTTGTAAAAGACATATTTAATAATCCTATCGCAAAACCAGTGTAAAAAAGGAGGTGCTAAAAAACTATACATATGTATATATATATATAACTTTACATAAAGACATAAGAACAGTGTTATTTACAAAGCTGCCTTAAATATAAATCTATTTTTCCTTATATCTTTTCGTATTCACAGAAGTTCTTGATATTAGGGAACCTATATATCAGACGTTGGCACCAAAGCCAATATCTTTCCTATGCAGAATCATATATTTCATTTGCGGAGAGAAGCTCTATTTATCTAGTCACATCAGATTATTGTAAAGGGAGGAGATATTTATAGAGAACTATAAAAAGTTGCACATTTCCTCAGTGTTGTTGAGTCCATTTGGCCATTTTCTGTCGAACTCTAATATCATTTTTGTTTCTAGTCGACGCAACTGGCTCTAACGGTTGCCTCCTCTACGTAATTTGGGAACTGCACCTATTATGTAGTATTGTAAACAAGCCACATCATTGTTGTGGCTTCGCTTGAAATGGCGTGCCACAGGATATGCGGGGTCACTGTGTAGAATAGCAGGTAAATGTTGCAGAATCCTTACATGCACCTGCAACTTGGTGCTACCTATGTATTTCATCTCTGAGCAAATGTATTTCAGACCGCATGTGCATGTAAGGACGTATATGGCATATATATACACACACACACACACACACACACACACACACACACACACACATATATAAAAATAATCTTGAGATTAAAACCAACCTGTTGCTTAATCGCAGTAAGATTTAAAATTGGCTACTTGGTCATTATTTATACATTTATTTTCTTGGAAGAAGCTTAGATGTTCCACTGATGCAGACAACATTCTGCTCTATCTCTTCATATTACCTTGAGATGATAGTCTTTTTCACATTTGTGACCATTAATTGAGATAAAGATGCAGCTCAGATCCCATTTTAAAACGTGACTGAATGTTCATTCGGATTTCAGCCGCCTGCAGTTTTCCCAATCTGCTGGCAGATGCATCAAAGTTATGTTTTGCGAGTCCTTAATAGCGAATTTTAAGGAATCGCTATTAAAGACTGGCAAAACGGGATGCATGTAGGAATCGCAATGTTATTAGCGATTCCTACAGATTCCTTATTTGCGATTTGGTAATAGCTAATCGCTAATAAGGAATGGCTTTCCCATTCATTCCTATGGGCCAAGGCCCATAGGAATGAATGGGAAAGCCATTCCTTATTAGCGATTAGCTATTACCGAATCGCTAATGTTCCGCTATTTCAAGGGTGCCAGGGTGTCCAAAGAACACCCTGTTGCACCCCTGAAATGGACCCGTGCACAAATTATACACACAACACATGCCCTAAGGGCATGTGTGTGCGCAACATGTAACTTTGAAAAATGCACAAAAGTGCATTTTTCAAAGTTTTAGCAAATTACCATGAAGTTCAACTTCATGGTAATTTTCTCCCCCTATTAGCAAACTCGCTATTTTTTTGGGTTTCATGCATTGCATTTAAGGAATCTCATTTTGGTATTCCTTAAATACAAGAGCAATTTAAGGAATCACTATTTAGAGATTCCTTAAATTGCGATTTCTGCATTTGGGTTGATGCATCCCAAATGCAAAATAACCGGGAGCAAACGGGCAGATTCTGAGAATCTGCCCGTTTGCTCCCGGTATTTTCTTTGATGCATCTGCCTGAATGTTCCTTATTTGCTGCTTTAGTCTTCACGATTTTATTGAACCTAGGTTTCAAATATTCCCCATCTCATCTGTGCTAGCTGCTTTTCGTTTTTGTGCCGTAATCCTATTCAGCTGTTGTGATGCTGTTGCGGCCCGCTGCTCAGCCTGAATTAGTCGCCTTTGAAGCCTACTGGTTTTCTCTTGATATTCTGTCATCAACTTTTCATACTCAACTACCTGAAAAGGTGTACCGTGAAGGCAGAGAAAATGAGGGTGATTTTAGAAAGTTGGAAGTGCTTCACCAAAGGTGCCTGCTTGCAGAGCGTGCCAAAGATGACCTTCAGATAAGCCTTCAGAGTGCACAAAACAAAGTGAAACAACTTGAGATAAATTTTGAAGAGGAAGTTTCAAGGTGCCAGGAAAGGATTCAGAAGCTGCAGAAGACTCTAGAAACTGAACGAGAAAACTGCACCTTTGTCAGCGAAGAACGATTAAAGCTGCAACAAGAAAATGAGAAGCTGTGAAAAGAGGTGGAGGAGTGGAAGAAAACAGGCATGTAAGCACAGCAAAAAGCAAAATTTCCGATATGCACCATGCAACATGAATATTCCGTAAAGGAACAAGGGTTTAAGATTCAGCTGAAAGAGCTGGAAGATAGTAAACGAAACTCAGCCAACGAGTTGAGACGGCTACTTATGGCTCAGCAGAAAGCAACTAACCGATGGAGAGAAGAAACCAGAAAGCTTACAGAAGGTGCTGAAAGCAGACTTAGTAATCTAAGAAGAGAGCTGAGTCAACAAAAAGACCGGACTCAGGAGCTGTTTTCTCAGCTGGAATCTGCTACCGATAAGTTTTGCGCACTATTGTTTCACACACAACGTATGATTGTTTTAAGGTTTGTGGTACATTGGGATTTACATTGATCTTTTACGGTCTGGGGTGTAGAGTCAATTTACTACCTCTTTGAGAGACATACACTTTCAATTGCTGAGGAGGATGATGATTTGACAACATATTAAATGAAACAGTCAGGACTGAACTGGCCCCTTTTTTTATTTCAGTTTCGGAGACCCCTGATGAACAGTCATTCCCGACACGAGATGCATTGGGTATGTTGAGAGATTGCATTTTAAAACACAATCTGTGTAATGGAGGTATGCAATATAAAAAGATGAATTACATTTATGATTTTAACACATGGAATGAGATTAAAGTGTTTTCTGTGAAATTGAAGATACATACATAATGGAAAGAGAAATATTAAAGTTTCAACGCTAAGTGGATCCATCAGCTAGGGATTGGTTTCCCAAACCTGGCACTCTTGACACTGGAAAGCTGGTTCTGTGCCATGATGGTGGTTGAAATCTGCTTGGGCGGAGATAAGAAGAGAAGTTGACTCAAATAATTTAGAACACTGAAAATTAATTTCTTTTTTGATGATCCTAGATGGCAAGGGCAGAAGAGAAATGGGGAAAATGTAAGGTTGCGAAGATGGATAGCAGACGGAAAACGTAGGTGATTTTCCTTGGTTGATGTATGGTTTTTTCCAGAATGGATAGGTTGAGGAGAGATGTGACCAAGTGTGCAATGAAAGCACTAGCTTTCTTGACCATAAAGACAGAACAAGGGTCAATGGGGAACCCAGGAATGATGGTTCTCATAGGGTGGCAATGTTGTTTTCTACAGAGAATGGGATGAAACAGGAAAGACATGGCTACAAACCCTAATCCTTAGAAGCAGGTAAGTGAAAGAGATTAATACAATTAGCAAAGGACCAATAAACCTTAGGCATTTATTCTTTAGAAAATTGGAGACAGTGTTACAGAGGTCTTGGAATTGGGTGATGGGAAGAAAAAAAACTTTGGGGTTGATTACATCTTTTGCAAAATAAAAACTATTGGCTGAAATGTTTGTAAAAGTGATGTTGTTTGTTCTTTGTGCACACAGATTTTAATTGCCTGAGCTGTCAATAAAACAGAAGATTTGGATGAGACATCATGTGACATGTTTTATAATGAATATTGTAAGTAGTCTATGTGAATTGTTGGAATTAAACAATATTTTTAGAACTGGTTAGTTTGAAGTGTGCTGTACTAAGATATGTATGTTTTCAATGTATTTCTCAGCAGGGAAAGGGAAATTATATCCGCATCACTAAAGCCTACACCATCGTAATCCATGTCATTCTGCCACTGTTTTGTTTTCTTTTGCATTATCTCCATTTTTAGTGAGTATTAGTCTGCTACCTGGAAAATCCTATCCTTTAAACATAGCACCGTTTGCATCAGGCCCACTGCAGAAACTGCAACACTTTACAGTATGGCCCTTCTTGAAGGCATTGCAATATGGCAGAAGGAGCAGGAGTATTTGAGTGAGCTTCCTCTGGCATAGGATCACCTTTGGGGCACATTGCTGCTATGCCCCAGCCATTTGACCACCACTAGGCCCTCAACGGATCTCCAGAACAGAGAGACAAAATACATAGTAAGAAGAAGGCAGTCCAGTACCAGGATAGGAGTCAAGTTGAGACATCAGATGGAGGTACAGTGTTTCCTTCACCGAGTCTCAATCTGCTCTCAATCTGCAGGACTCTACTACTTCGGAGTTGGGTGTCATGCTGCCAAATCACCAGAGTGCTGGGGATTTATCAAGGAGGAGATATGAATACTTGTTGAGCTTGGGCCCTCGAGCTTGCCCTAGGTTCTCAGACTACCACCTGGTATGACTACAATGGGAGTACCCCCGCAGAAAGAGTGTGGCGGCATCTGTGGCCAGGAGGCACTGGAGACAAAATCTCAGCCAGGATGGTCCCAGAAGCATAGTAGCCTGCAGCAATGAGCTGCTGGCGTCCCTGACATGAGCTCAAGATGGCAGGTCTATCCAAAAAGGCACTCAACAAAGAAACGTGTTTGGTAGGTCAGCTTTCTCTAGCTCAGCACCTGCAACATTTTACTCTGAACTTTTCTCCCCTCCCAGGCATGATGTGGCCCTGAGGGATGCATGCATTCCCTGGGGATTCTACCACCCTCATTCCACTGATTAGATCAACAGAATCTCCATTTGCAGGGCGCCTCTATGAGAAGTGGTCATCTTGATTGCCACTGTGAACCAAGGCACACCACAAGAGAAATAAAAAGAGGACCCTCTCTGCAAACAGAGTGGTGGCCATCCTGGATTGCTCAACCACTCACCCTATAGAACTTCAAAGGTGGCCTTTGTCAGTATTCATGTTGATTATCAACACAGACTCCTTTTAGAGTCCAAGGGGCATATTACCAAGCAATAGCGATAATTATCGCGATTGCTTGGTTAGAGACAAAAATTTACCGCTGAGCTGCGGCGATTTTTACCGCAAATAAACCTTGGTATTACAAAGGTTTATCGCAAATGCGATTAAAATCGCTGCAATGCATGAATATCGCTGAAAAGTCCGCGATATTCATGCATTACCGAGCTAATGCTCTTAGCCATGTTATCCACCTCCCATTGGATAACATGGCTAAGAACTGCTCAGGGCAGGTGTTAGCTTTTGGAGATATTCGCACTTAGCGCGAATATCTCCAAAAGTTGGTAATAGGAGATAGCAATGTTAATGTTGATAATATGCCCCCAAATTTCTTAAGAAGGGCATGCACTCATTGTTCTAACTTTGGGTGCTCCAGTGAAGCAAGGCACTGGAAAGAATAAATAATAAAGGACCTACCCTGCACACAGACTAGTTGGCCTCTTAGATTGGTCAGCCATTCATCCCAACTGATTTATAAAGGTGGCCTTCATCAGCCCACATGCCGATTTTCCACAAAGACTCCTTCCAGAGTCCAAATTCCTCAAGAAGGGCTTGTACTTAGTGTTATAGCAGAAAGCCCTGACATTGAAGAAATTCATTTTTGGGAGGAATAGCTTCCTTGGGAAAGAAACTGAAGTCTGAGATTCAGTGACTTGGTCTTGGTGATTTTTTCCATTTTCGTCATGCAAGACTCTCTATGTCCTATGGAGAACAGGAGTATAGCAAGAGTAAGGCAGGAAAGAGACCAAATCCCTGAAATCACAATGAACTTACAGGGATAAGCTCTTCTAGGTCTAAGATTTCAGCTTTATTTTAACTCCTCGCCTTGTCTTCTTTAGGAGATGGATATGGTTGTCCAGTAACTTACAGCTAGATGTTTTTCCTTATATCATAAATCTTTTATGTAGACACAAAACCGGAAATCAATAATTTTGTTTGAAAGAACCTGATATCCCCTTTCCAACTGAAGGCCTGGGTACAAATATGTGACTTTACAGCACAATCAAAATGATTGCGCCATCAAAATGACTCCCCCTGGCCACATGGCTCTGAATAACAGGGTTAAACCATAATTCTTCCACTTCCCCTCTGTCAAAAAGCTACACCATAAAGACTGGTCAGATCCACCCAATTCTCGGAAAAACACAGGGAGTCTCATGGAACATCCACAAATGGCTATCTCAAACTGATCTGTGCCCAACCCCTGAATATCACTGTTAGGCTTAGCACTAGCAATTCGACCCTCATTGACTAGTTTCTACTTATGTAGACATCCCTAGATCCATTGCTAGAAGGGAACGACCTTTATTAACTAAAGTGTCAGGGCCTTTTTAAGATTCCATTACCTCTACCGTCCCTGGCAGCAACCATAAAGACACAGAGACCTCTTCCCACTGACCTCTTATTCAGCCCTTGAGGTCCTAGAAAGTCCCAACTTATAACACAAGATAACACAAAACTCTTTTCAGAAATTGCAGGCCACCAAACCCCTCACCCCTATACAACTTGACAACCTAAAACCCTATGGTCGGAACTCATTACCACCTACCCCCAACCTCTCAAATAATGCCACCAAAAACCTCAAACATAGACTATTCAAGAAACACCCTAAAACACTATTTGCAGACCTTTACAACAACACATCCAAATGACTCTTTTACACCACCCACCTGGCAAAATGGAGAAAAAACACAGAAAACTTCATAGGAGTCCACCAATATCCCATTCGGTCAAAGAATGCTTATCTCCAACTTACTCATCTTCAAAGGTAACACAACCATAACTATATACAGAAACTGTAATATCATGATCCAAGCCAATAACAGTAACCTGTGCTCATTAGAATATATATTCCAGATGCTAGGCAACTCCATCTCCCAATCCTCTAACAACCCAGCCACACCCCAACCCACTGCCCAGGGGCCAACGTAGGCAATAACACACATGAGATTCATCAGAGGTTCACACTCCACCTCTACCACTAACCTACACTATGCCCTCGGGGCTCGTGCCTCTGCTTTTGCCACCCCTATTTCTCAGGACTCCACCCCAATGCCTTGCTCCCTCATAGCAGACTGCTCAGCCAGCACCAACACGTCAACTAGAGCTGCACCCAACACCAAATTCAGGCCTAGACCTCAACCCAACAACCTACTGAACAATCCTCCCCATAATCAACCCCTCTTTTACTCCTCTACCCCATCCCGCACAGCAAGAAAGATACTGACCAAAAGGTACCTGTCCCAGAACTCCCAACCTACTATTAAACCTTTACCCAAACTTTATCCAAGAAAGCACAAGGATATATTCTGAACATGTACCCTGTACCCATCCAAACCGGGAGACAAACACGTGGCAATGCAACTCCCACCTCCAATGACCTACAACACCCATGTCTCAAACAACAGATGCATGCCAACCTGCTACCTAACACCCTGCTGCTCTCTCCATCAAATCATATATCCACAATCAACTTAAATGAAGTCTAACTCACATCGACAGACAACTCAGTTCACTATCTGCATTGAAACGTATGGCCACACATGGCGTCACAGAGCGTCTAACTCACCTAGAAAGACAACTCAACTGAATAACGCAAGGCATCATCAACATCCTTATAAACCTTAATACTCATTCAGATGATGCTCAACACTTACAACTCTCCTCTTCCAACAATATCAGACAACCTCTACCACTGTCCAAAACACTATCCAACAAGTGGCACACAACCCCTCTTAACAATCAATACCACAGACCAAAAAGAAGATGCCCAGTGATGTCCCTGAATGAGACAAAGAAAATAGCAAAAACCTATGACCTTATGACAACCCCGCTCCCTCTCACCTCCAAATTTCTGGTGATCACCAGAAATGACAGAAATATCAACCCTCCTAGGGTTGCCTGGCCACCATCACAGCTCATCGCATTACCTATGGCTCCCCCATTTCAGCAGCACTCTTGTATCATCAAGAGGAACTGCATGCTCATAAACTGCAGGTCACTAAACAAGCATGAAACAGACTTAGGTGAAACCATCTTGCACCAAGACATTGCGTTCATCATGGAGATTTGGCTAGATGAATAGTCCATTCCAATCCTTGACCTTCTAGACCCTCCAAGTTTTTCCACCATTAGGAAGGACTGAGAGGACCACTATGGGGGTAGAATAGCCATCATCCACAAAAAGTGCTTCACTCTGGAAGAAGTAAATTCCCTCTCTTTCACCACATTTGAATATCTTAGCACCACCATAACATTAAAAGAAAATAACATGAGGAAATTCCACCTCCTATACCAACCCCCAGGAAATATGCTCGGTGAACACCTGTCAGCTATGATAATGGACTGCTCTAACTCTGTTGCCAACAGCATAATCTTAGGTGACTTAAACCTTCATTGGCATAATGAGAAGGATATGCTAATCCAGTCCCTAAATGAACTCACACTCAGAAAAGATCTCACCCAACACTACAAGGGGAAAACACACAACAAAATATCAACACTAGATGTCATTATAATCCAAAACAAATCAATATGCATAGACAACATTCTTTTAATCGACTGGACAGACCACTACATCATTCTGTTCCACGTCAACCACGTGAAGCACCTCCAAACCAATCTCAAACAATTCTCCAATGGGGCAGAAACCTCAATCAGATACTTTTAACTGACCTGGAAGATAACATGTTTTCTCTACTTCCCCCTCCTGCAGACTACCTCACAACTGATGAGCTTACAACTCACTGCAACTCAATGTTGAAAACTGCCCTTGAACAGATAGTCCCCCTGAAGATAAAAAGCGTCAGAGACACCCCCTCAAGATCCTGGTTAAAAAAACCTCACCCCTGAAAGAAGATAAGTTAGAGATGCAGAAGGTCTCTGGAGAGCTAAGCAATCCACAACCCACCTCGATAAGCTCAGAAGAGAATGCAGGAAATGTAAATAACACATTCTCAATGGAAAAAAAAGGCACCTTTTTCCGCAATGCACTAGAAAAAGCAAGAAACTGCCCCAAAGAGCTCATTAACATCATCAAAAAACAAACCACCAAGCCAACCAAAGATGTTTCCCTTTCTCAAAGGAACACTGCAACAACTTTGCCAGATTCTTTGATGACAAATTCATGAAGATTGAACTCTGCCTGGACCACCAAATGTGAACCCCGACTAGCAACGTTTCCCCCACAATGAAGGCTAACATAGCCTCAGCATAAGCCTTGGTCCCTAAAATGAAGACCCCCCTTCAGGGGCCACCAGACTTAGCCAGGTTCCAAGGCCTGCCACAACACCCAATAGTTGGAAGTCATTCAACCCACTCATGGAGCAGGACATATCAATGATAATTGCAAGATCCAAACAGTCTCCCTACTAGGCAGACCCACTGCCAGCCTCAACCATGCCTTAACTCTGTTATGGACCAAGATAATAATCAGCTCCCTGAGCAACAGGATAATGGCTGACTTTCTCAAACAGGGCCAAATCACCCACCCTGCTAGAAAAACTGTTGCAGACCCATAGGACTGTAGCAATTTCAGGACCATCTTCAACCTTCCATCCCTGGAAAAATATTTTTGAGAAATGTGTTCTCTCCCAACTCATCCATCATATTGGCACCAATAACCTACTGAATTCAATCCAATCTGGTTTCAGGTAGGATGCAGCACAGAAACAGCAATTCCGGATATAGCAAATGAGATACACAAATCACTGGACACAAACATTTGCTGCCTGCACATCCTTTTAGACCCCTTTTAGTGGGATTTGCCATAGTCAACCATATTCTCCTTTTGAAATCCCTGCAACATTGAATCAGAGGAGATGGCATAATTCTGAAGAAGTTTGTCTCATTTCTGTCAAACCACTATACATGGAGCCCCTTAAATCAATACTCAGACAAGCAAACATTGCCTATCGTCTTTATGTGGATGACATCCAGCTTTACCAAGAACAATCTTCTTTGAATGACATTCACCAGCTTAATGCCACACGCTTAAAAGTTCAAAACTGGCTATCACACAACCAACTCAAACTCAACTGAGAAAAGACAGAAATTCTTGTTTTGTCCAGTCACGGCCAATCACCACAGACCCAAGAATGGCTTAATATCCTGACTGCTTTAAACTGCAAGCTCACTCTGAGGAACTCTATCATTTCTCTGGGGATCACCTTTGACTCATTCCTGACCATGAGCTCACACATTAGGTCCACAAGGAAGGGCACCTTTTATAACATAGAGGTCCTCAACAAAAGTAAGCCCTTCTTACCACCCAATTACCTAAATATCACCATGCAAGCACTGGTACTATTCAGACAAGACAATGGGAATGTCACCCTCACAGGTGCACCAGAGGCAAACTGAGAGCCACTGTAAATTCAGAGGCAAGGATGGTCACCGGAGCAAACAGATACAATCACATCTCCCCGTCCCTGAAAAATCTGAAGTGGCTACTAATAGAAGCTGCAAAACTGCTTGCCTCATCAGACTACCTCACATCTAAACTCACAAAAGCAGGCCAATCGAGAAATCTAAGAAACTCAAACCCACTTCTTCTCATCCTTCCAAAAAAAACTAAACAAAAAGCCCTGTGTTGCACTTTCTCGGGCAATGCACCCAAAATATGGAACTCTCCACCAATACATATCAGAACTAACCCCTCCCTTGTGAGCTTCAAAAGACAATTAAAAGAAGTCCTCCTAAATCAGCACCTTACAGAAAACAACTCCTAACGCACAATGGAAAACAGCCATGGTATGTGCTTATCCTCCCAAGGACCTTACAGTGTTTTGACACACGTCACTACAATTGTACTGTACTGTTATTGACTGACTATGATTGGACTCTTTACACTATAATAATACTGTATTGTGAATGAATGTTAAAAACCTACAATGCTGTAAAGCACTTCCAGACCCTCAGGTCTTGCCAGCACTATATACAACTCTTAAATAAACAAATTAAATTGTTGGTACCTCTCTTCACGAGAACCCACAATCTCTTTGCTTGTTTACTTCCCCGCTTCTTGCGCTGGGTGATTCTTAGTTATTGTCAGTGCCTTCCAGATGGGGTCCTCTATTTACCGTAGCAGCAGCCCATAGCACAGGAGCTCATATGCCTACTGCTAACCAGTCAGGATGTGTGATAGATCTTCCCACCAGCCTTCCATGAACTCTAGGTAATAACAAACAAGAACAAAGTAACAAATTAATACAGATAGCTGACTACGGGTGTAACAAGTAATTTCCAACATCATCCTCTCCCATTAAAATGAACTGCTCTTCATCTTGAAAAATGTTTTCGGGAGCAGACTCAGTCTGTCATTACTTTCATCTAGAGTACTTGATTTTGCTCAATTTACTTGTCGAACATATTCTGTTTTTTTAACCATATTAATGGTTTTTGTCATAGAAGATATGTAAATGTTAGACCTGTTGTAAACTGATAACAAGAAAATGGATACTCTAAGCTAAAGAACACAGCAACCCTGCATACTCCCCTCCAACGTAATCATTTGTAGGCAAGGGTGGTGATAACAGCCTGGTTCCAAAAGCAGTGGTAAGGGGTTGTGCCAGTAGTGGACTGGTACTGGTAATAGAAGTGTTTTTAAGTGTCCTAAGCAAACATTTCTGTTCCTGGACTTTTTTTTACAACCAATTAAGCATTGGTCCTTGGGTTGATAGATGTCAATAATATGTATGACAATCCAAAGCAAACCCAATGCCAATAAAACATATGGCTAGACAGCTGCTTGCGAAACCTAACTCACCTAGCCGTCTATACAATGACATGCAGTTACAGTGACTCCCAGATAACATCTACATATGCACATTGTCAAGCTCAGTCCACCTTGTACCAGCAGAGTTTCTTCTACAAAATCAAACTTCACCTACTGCATGCCACATTCAAAGCAACATCTCAGTCCATCTCCATCCTCCATATGATTGCAGCTCTCTTTGTCGGGTCATTGTGCCTTGCAGCTAGCATCAGAATGTGTACCACACCCATCACTCCCTCTTCACAGTCACCCATGGAGACCTTTTCAGTACTCCGAAGCAGCGGCAGCTCCTCCGCTATGGTGGTGAAGCATCGCCCCCACTGCCGGCAGCCAAAAAGTGAAAAATAAAATGATAATGAACCTGTGTTTATTATTGTTTTATATTTCTCCGTAGTGTCGTCAAGGGGTGGGGCCATGGGAATGACAGGCAGAGGGGGCGTGGTTGGTGAACTGGTTGTCAGTGTGCATGGCGGTTTGGCCGGTCATCTCAGGCTGGCAAACCATCATGCATATTAAAGCTCTCTCCAACCAGTGCTACGTTGCTGGGTTGGAGAGAGCAGGCACAGGCTCCTGGTCTACCTGGGAGCGCAAATACGCAGCAATCAGGTCAGTCCTGATGCTGCCTTCATGTAGTTTCAAGATTGGTCCAGGTGATTCTGGGAGCTTCTGTCTGCAGTGTACAGTGACAGAGCAATAGAGGAGCATTGGAGTGTCAAACAGGTTAGTTCTTTTATTACTATTAATTTTTTGGATGTCCGTTCCCAGTCCCCTCTCTCCCTCCGCCCAGCAACTTTGCAGAGATACAGGCCGCTACTGCTCATGTACACAGCACTTAATGTGAAGAGCCACAGCATACATCTGCAGGATACTCAAGGACAGATTGAGCATGCTATCATGCAATGCAATGCACCAGCATACCTTTCTGTGCTGCATGAAAGGGAGAGGATAGGAATGCACCTTATTTAAAATTATACGGCACATTCCTATACTCTACTTACACTGGCATACAATTTCCAGTCTTGCGTTATTACAAGCACTCTTGTGGCATGGTTCAAAGTGACTGTGTTGTAGGCAGGAATTATACTAATGTGGGAGAATTAGGGAGATTAGGGGCACAGAACGCAGTATACAATTAGTGTGGTTGAGAGAAATCAGTGCATTGCTCTATAGAGGAGGGATGTTAATCTTGCATTCAAGAAAGTCATCCAGTAGTTGGCATGTTCTTCAAATCTTTTTTTTAAATTAAATAATGATTCTTGCGTCAGCTAACACGTGCACAAATGCGAACGTACCCATCAGGCAGGAAGATACAGAAATGCCGGTCCACACACAGGAGACAGGATGCACTCAATATTTACAGCATATAATACGCGCCATTAGGTGGGGATTAAAAAAACGTGAAGAGAGAAGTTTGCTCTTAACGGCCCTGAGGAAGTCGTAGGGTGACTTACCCACAGACGAAACACTTGTTGTCTGGCGCAAGAAGCATTATTTGAGTAAAGAAAAGATTTCAAGAGCATGGCGAGTACTGGATGACTTTCTTTTGGATTTACGATTGTGTGTGCTCCGAGCTCTGTTTCATGTGTTGTAGGCAGGATTGTTTTTCTGCAGAAAGGGGCACCTTCCTGCACAAAAACAATCTCAGAGGTATAAAGAAATTTCTCCTCACTGTGCCCCCTCTAGGATGGCATAGTTGTTTGACACGATTCCAGGTTTACCAGTCTTGGTAAATCTAGGAATGCATCAAAATCCATGCTTCGATGAGTGAGAACACTCACACTCTACCCATGGAACACCTTCCCAGCTGCGACATGCACTGCCTTGTGTTACTGTAGATTTGCCAAATCATGCAGAACCACTTAAGGTGGCCTTATTTGGCTTGGTCAATCTCATGTAAAAACATGGCTTTTCCCTAAAATCTAACTGCCCAGAATCAAATGACATCCCTTCTACTCATGATGCACAGCGTTTCAGCTATATTCACACAGCGCCAGGATGCCCGTAGGGTTGCAGAGCGCTTTATAAATACTATAAATAAATAAAATAAATACAATTTTAGGCATTGATTCAACTTGGGTCCCCTTGTGAGGCACAGGGGGATTGCAAACCCTTGTTAAATCTGGACCTCATTGTTTTAAAAGTCACAAATAACATAACCATTAGTAGCTTTGTGCATCACAATCACTATGACAACTGGCTCCTCCCCATTACTGGCAAGCACGAGACATTATTAGCACGTTATTACTCAGGGAAGAGTACAAGTTTTTGCCAGAAACACAACGATTGAACACACTTATACAACGAAACAATCTTTTCATTTCAAGTAACGGATTGTGGCTACTCACGAATATATGTGTCGTGTCTACATGCAAAAGTAATTAACCTTCAGGTAAAAACTACCTATCACACAAGTTCATAAACACTCTGACATTGACAGTGGGGTTGAGATCTTTGCTTTCCCAACAATCACACGTTGCAATCGACCGACCGCCCCAATACAAGATGTTTTATGTTGCAAGTCTAAACATTTAAACGAACCATTGTTTACCTTACCTGAGACATATTTGCAGTGCATATTTAGTATTGCAGTAAAATGCCTTAACTATAGATTTACGGATGAATCATATGTACAAACATTTCGTAAACTGTTCTTGAGATGGTCTATTTATTATTTCACTGAAAATGTATAAGTCAAGGTTACATCATCCATTACTGCAAGTAAGTATATTTAAGAATAATGTGCGCTTACAAAACGAGAACAATACATGCATAAAACATTGACACGTTCAGGGCTGTCTATTCAAACGCACTGTGCATATTACAACGATGGCTAGAAAGGAATATTGTAAATAAATGCACTTTCTCAAACAAATCATTCCTACAGGGCATGGAAATATTTACAATGTAGTATACAAACAATAACCATTGTAGAATGCCAATTCAATTTTTTTTACGTTTTCGATATGCACTTTGTTTGATGTTAAGTAAAAATCTATTAGAGTCATTAAAGTTATAAATAATTCATAATTGCATTTTAATATACACACATGCCTTTCTTTTTAATAACGCTAATTGCCTTTGCATGCAGATGGATTGGATTCTTTTGTAAATCTGCTAACCTCAGCTTTACCATCTCTGCGAAGTAATCGGAAAGGGTTTCCAAATGATGATAAAAATTCAATTAAGACACAATTAAGACACCGGAGAAGGATGAAACAAAAACGCATAAGATGAGAAAGTTGAGAATGGTCGTCAGTGCATGATTGCACGCCTGTCCTGCAATATACATTTACAGTCTACTGTTTAAACAGGGAAGCTAATTTAACAATGAAACTAAATATAATTTATTGCGTTTAGTACATTTTTAAAGCATAAAGGGCCATATTATCAAGCTAGGGCGATACATTATCGCCGCTTTTATCGGCAGGAAACTGCCGCTAAAGCGGAGATAATGAGCTTGATAATATCCCTTTGTGAATTCCCATGGAAGCCCAGGTTCTGGTGTTAACCTGGGCTTCTATGGGAATTCACAAGGGCATATTATCAAGCCCATTATCGCCGCTTTAGCGGCAGTTTCCTACCGATAAAAGCAACGATAATGTATCTCCCTTGCTTGATAATATGGCCCAATGTTATTTATGTTTGTGTCGGTTAATGCTATGTTTATTTTCAGCATTAAAAGAATAAGAGTATCTCTTGCAGGAGGTTGGCTATCGTAGTGCAGCAGGTGCAGTAGCACCAGCAACAATGGGGTGTGAAAAAGCCAATGCGATTACCTGATGTCTGGTGGCTATTCCCTAACTTGGGTAGCAGGGTCTCAGGGGCATATTATCAAGAAAGGGCATTCCATTATCGCCGCTTTTATCGCCAGGAAACTGCCGATAAAGTGGCGATAATGGGCTTGATATTATGCTCTGTGGAATTGCAATTGAAGTCCATGTTAGATGTCTTCACATCTAACATGAGCTTCGATTGGAATTCATAGAGCCAGCGACGGCTCGTGGAGGGAGTTACGGTGGGGCAGGAGGGTGGGGAGGGGGAGGGGCAGGTTGGAGGTTGCTAAAAACCGGCATATGGATAATTGCAGGTAAGTAAACAATTTAATTAATAAAACGAATTTCGTAGCTCGCACTGCATTGCATTTTGCGATGCAAGGCGCACTACGAAATTCGTTTTATTAATTAAATTGTTTACTTACCTGCAATTATCCATATGCCGGTTTTTAGCAACCTCCGCCCTGCCCCTCCCCCTCCCCACCCTCCTGCCCCACCGTAACTCCCTCCACGAGCCGTCGCTGCATAGAGCATATTATCAAGCTCATTATCGTCGCTTTATTTCCTGCCGATAAAAGTGGCGATAATGGAACACCCTTTCTTGATAATATGCTCCCAAGTTCCTCGGTTGCAGTAACACCCAGAGCACTGTTCCTATGCCACTGATGATTGCGTGTCACGAACAATCTTGTATACGTGTTTAGGCAGCATATAACATTTTAGATGAACATATTACCGTTCATAAAAAGGACATTTCTCTTTTTGAAATTAATGATTAACTGCTACATCCTTCTATAATATATTATGCACAAAGAACATATACCTTAGTGTGATCCGCAGCGACGGCTCGTGGAGGGAGTTACGGTGGGGCAGGAGGGTGGGGAGGGGGAGGGGCAGGGCGGAGGTTGCTAAAAACCGGCATATGGATAATTGCAGGTAAGTAAACAATTTAATTAATAAAACGAATTTCGTAGTGCGCCTTGCATCGCAAAATGCAATGCAGTGCGAGCTACGAAATTCGTTTTATTAATTAAATTGTTTACTTACCTGCAATTATCCATATGCCGGTTTTTAGCAACCTCCACCCTGCCCCTCCCCCTCCCCACCCTCCTGCCCCACCGTAACTCCCTCCACGAGCCGTCGCTGGTGATCCAGCGTTTTTATTTTCCCTGGTATTTCTGCAGGGATAAGTTACCTGTTTTGAAAGATAGCAGTACAGTTTGATCTTATTCAGTGTATAATTGTTTGGTGGTGGCCTTGATTTTAGGCACATCTTAAAGGCAGAAATTGCGTGATCACTAGTTTAGGTGTTATTTATCGCATTTGGAAAGAACAAACTTAAGAACAAATAAGGTAGTTGCAAACACGTAAATGGACTCCACTCAGAATTAGGAAGTGGTCCACGGTCATCAATAAATTCGATTAAGGGGTCCAGAGTCCATAGCGGAATACTATTTCCATTAGGCGCAGCACAAAGAGATAAAGAATTCTTAATTCAAAGGGTATTTTTGATTTTGCTTTCAGAAGTTTGCAAAGATCACAATTTTCACCTTTTTAATAGACTGCAAAGTTTACTAGTTTTTTATTGTGTGCCTTCTTCTACTATTCCACATAGACGGAATATACAGTCTAACCAAGCCAAGCAGAACCCAAAACGTGTCTTTCAAACTAGTTGCTCGTGCAGGACACAATTAATTTTTTCAGAAAATGATTTTTGTTTTTAAGCTCACATTTTAGAGAGATAAATGTTCTATGCGCAGTGACATTGCGAAATAAGAGAACAAATAAATAATGAATTCATTAATAGGGGATTTCTAAATACAGTTGATACCCTATCCCGGGGAACTTGGCATGGCAGGAGGAAAAGACTCAAAGGGAAGGGATTAGTAAAGTACTGAAAAGCTACGTTTGTAACCTTTTCCTCAGTAAGGAATGTTAAGTAAAGTAACTGAGATGGGTGGGGGGGAAATTCCAAAGCTTGGGGTCCGAGAAAGAAACAGAGCAACTACCAGGAATTCTGCCATAATAACAGGGTACTACTAGCAAGTTGGCAGTTGTTGCCAAAGGGTCCTTGCACAACACTAAAATTGGACCTTCTGTTTAAAGTAGACAAGGCCAGTGTTGGTGCTGGCCCGATGAACAATACATAGAGACTCTGAAGCAATGTGTTTTTATGCAATGGAAGCTAGTTGTGATCTTTAGGTTTTGGGGCTACAGATGAACGAGGTAGAAGTTTAACCCCTTCGCTGCTGGGGCTTTTCCCCTCCTGTACTAAGCTTTTTTTGGGCTTTTTGGGGTAGTGCGCGCTTAGGCCCCAGTAACTTTTTGACGACATAAGGTATCCTCGCCAATTTTGTGTCCTTTCCTTCCAACATCATGGGGATTCTATCGGTACCCAGGGTTTGTGGATTCTCTTGGAGGGGTCCCAGGAATGAGCCAAAATACAGTACCATTTTTGTTTTTTTCAGAAAAATGGGAAAACGGCTACAAATGAAAGTGTCTGGGTTTTACCCTGCAAATGTTATCAAAAAAGGGTTTGTGGGGCTGAAATCACCATTTTCCCAGCTTTCAGGGAATTACAGTCATTTGGCAGAGAACCATCATTTTTTACACAGTTTTGACATTTTTCTCCATCCAGTTAATGGTAAAAATGAGTATGAAAGCAATAATGGATCCTGGATAGCTAAACATTTTAGAAAAGTAGACAACATTCTGAATTCAGAAAGGGGTCATTTGTGTAGATACACCAAGGTTTCTTAATAGAAACTAACAGTTAAATATTGGAAAAATTGAAAATTAGGTGAGAAAAACAGCCTTTTGTGTCCACGTTTTTACCTGTAACTTCTTGTAAATATGACAGCTCTTTGACAGCAATATACCATTACATCCGCTGGACCTTCCTGGTTGTGGGGATATATAGGACTTGTAGGTTCACCAAGAACCAGACGAAGCCAGATTCAAAAACTGAGTACCAATTTGCAAAGGCTTTTTGTTATGTACAAGGTCTATAGCAATGATTCTGTGAAAATGTTTACATGGAAAAATCGGTTTAAAGACACCTATGTATTTCTGAAATGGGTACACATTATAGAGTTTAGAAAAAGTATATATTTGCACATTTTCAAAATTAGGAATACTCATACTAGCATGGGAATTATTGGTCATTTTTCAAAATGACTTCTTTTTTACACAATGTCTTTCATTTGGAAGGCCAAAATGCATGAAAATTCAATGGGTAATAACAGTTACTTTACAATATGAATTCCCCTAAGTCTCCCGATAGAAATGGTGCCTCACTTGTTTGGGTAGACGTAGTGTCCATGCTGGAAAGGGCTCAAAACCCAACGTGAACACACCGCATTTTCACAATGAAAATGTACCCTTTTTTTGCGAAGTGTGTAGCTGTTGTTTTTTAACTCTATCTCTGCCAACACCTAGGGAAACCTAGTAAACCCATACATTTTTCAAAACTAGACACCCAGGGAAATCAAGGATAGGGTGATTTCACTACCTGCCACCAGGTTCTGTTACCCAGAAACCCTTGCAAACCCCAAAAATTGTCAAAAAAGCCAAATTGTCCCCACATTTCTGTGGTGGGAAGTTTTGGACTCTGCATGGATCCACAGATTTCTACCCACCCTGCATTCCCAAAGATCTAATGAGAAAAACGGTACCTCACTTGTGTGGGTCAGCCTCGTGCCCGCAACAAGAAACGGTGCAAAACGCAACGTGGTCACACCTCAATTTCGCAGTGAAAAAATAACCTTTTTTTGGCAAAGTGCCGAGCTGTAGTTTCTGACCCCTAGCTCTACCGGCACCTAGGGAATCCTAGCAAACCTATACATTTTTAAAAACTAGACACCCCGGGGAATCCAGGATAGGGTGACTTGACTGACTCCCACCAGGTTATGAAAACCAGAAACCCTTGCAAACCTAAACAATTGTAAAAAAAAAAAAAAAATTCTCCACATTTCTGTGGTGGAAAGTTCTGGAATCTGCGTGTATCCACAAATTTCCTTCTACCCTGTGTTGCCCAAAGTCTTCTGAGAAAAACAGTACCCCACTTGTGTGGGTCGGCTTAGTACCTGCAACTGGAAACGGCGCAAAACGCAACGTGGTCACACCTCAATTTCGAACTGAAAAATGACCCTTTTTTGGAAAAAGGCCTAGCTGTAGTCTTTGAACCCTAGCTCTGCCGGAACCTAGGGAAACCTAGCAAACCTATACCTTTTTGAAAACTAGACACCCAGGGAAATCCAGGAAGTGGTGACTTGACTGCTTACCAGCAGGTTCTGTTACCTACAAACCCTTGCAAACCTAAACAATTGTAAAAAAAACACATTTTCTCCTCATTTCTGTGGTGGAAAGTTCTGGAATCTGCGTGGATCCACAATTTTCCTTCCACTCCGCATTCCCCAAAGTCTTCCAAGAAAAATGGTACCCCACTTGTGTGGGTCGGCCTAGTGCCTGCATCAGGAAACGGCGCAAAACAAAACGTGGTCACACCTCAATTTTGCAGTGAAAAGGGACCCTTTTTTGGCAAAGTGCCTACCTGTAGTTTTTTAACCCTAGCTCTGCCGGCACTTAGAGAAACCTAGCAAACCTATATATTTTTGAAAAGTAAACACCCAGAGGAATCCAGGATAGGGTGACTTGATTGCTTCCCACCAGGTTCTGTTACCCAGAATCCCTTGCAAACCTAAAAAACTGACCAAAAACACATTTTCCCCTCATTTCTGTCGTGGAAAGTTTTGGAATATGTGTGGATTCAGAAATTTCCACCCATCCTCTGAGAAAAATGGTACCTCACATGTGTGGGTCGACCTAGTGTCCGTGACTGGAAACGGAGCAAAACACAACGTGGTCATACCTCAATTTCACAGTGAAAAATTACCCTTTTCTGGCAAAGTGCCTAGCTGTAGTTTGTGAACCTAGCTTTGCCGACACCTAGGGAAACCTACCAAACCCACACATTTCTGAAAAGTAGACACCCAGGGGCTTTCAAGGAGGTATGGCTTGTGTAGATCTCCCAACGTTCCCCTACCCAGAATCCCTTGCAAACCTCAATTTTAGCTGAAAAAACAATTTTTTCACACATTTTCGTTTGGGAAAGTGTGGCATCACCGGGCCTACACAAATTTCCTACCACCCAGCAATCCCTTAGGTCTCCCGATAAAAAGGGTTCCTCACTTGTGTGGGAGGGGCAAGTACCCGCAACAGGCGAGGGCCCAAAACATAGTGAGGCGACATCAAAATTGCCTATCTCAAAACCACCTGTTTTTGCAAAGGGGGTCACCTGGGTTTTTGGCCCCGTACTTGACAGCCATCTAGGGAAACCTACCAAACCCACACATTTCTGAAAAGTAGATACCCAGGGGCTTCCAAGGAGGTATGGCCTGCATGGATCCCCCAACGTTCTCTTACCCAGAATCCCTTGTAAACCTCAATTATAGCTGAAAAAAATCAATTTTTTAACACATTTTCGTGTGGGAAAGTGTAGCATCATTGGGCTCACATAAATTTCCTACCACTCAGCAATCTTGCAGTTCTTCTGATAAAAATAGTGCCTCACTTGTGTGGGAGGCACACGTACCCGCAACAGGCAAGAGCCCCAAACGTAGTGAGGCGACATCAAAATTGCCTGTCTCAACACCACCTGCTTTTGCAAGGGGGTCACCTGGGATTTCGACCCCGTGCTCGACAGCCATCAAGGGAAACCTACCAAACCCACACATTTCTGAAAAGTAGACACCTGGGGGCTTCCAAGGAGGTATAGCTTGTGTGGATCCCCAAAGTTCCCTTACCGAAAATCCCTTGCAAACCTCAATTTTAGCTGAAAAAATACATTTGTTCACACATTTTCATGTGGGAAAGTGTGGCATCACCGTGCTCAAACACATTTCCTACCACCCAGCGATCCCACAGGTCTCGCGAAAAAAATGTTACCTCACTTGTGTGCGAGGCTCAAGTACCCGCGAAAGGCAAGGGCCCAAAACATTTTTTGATAGGCAAAGTCAATGCCGCCTCAAGTGGGACGGGTATGCTCAGACGTGAGTCCCGAGCTCTCCAGGCCACTGGAATCAAGCTATCCTCGCTGATGACGGATGATAGCGAGAAAACGGTCCTAGGATGCTTGATTCCGGGCCAGGGAAGACATGGCTTGGCAGTTCGGGCAGGACTGTTCCCATGAGGCACAGGCTCAAGACTGATTTGCATATGGCGATGTCTGAACTGGGGTGGTGGGTCGAGCAAAATAACGATGGATTAAACCCAGATCTGTGACTGGGGGTGAATGTTTTGCCATTGGGCAACATTGCGTCCATTAACTGTTTTTGCATTTGTCACCCCGAGTGGGACGGGTATGCTCAGACGTGAGTCCTGTGCTCTCCATTTCACTGGAAGCTATCCTGGCTGATGACGGCTGATAGCCAGAAACCGGTCCTAGGATGCTTGATTCCGACCCAGGGAAGACATGGTTTTGCAGTTCGGGCTGGACTGTTCCCATGAGCCACAGGGTCAAGACTGATTTGCATATGGCCATGTCTGAACTGGGGTGGTGTGGTGAGCAAAATAATGATGGATTAAACCCAGATCTGTGACTGGGGGTGAATGTTTGCCATTGTGCAACATTCCGTCCATCAATTGTGGTTTTTGCATTTGTCACTCCGAGTGGGACGGGTATGCTCAGACATGAGTCCTGTGCTCTCCATGCCACTGGAATCAAGCTATCCTGGCTGATGACGGCTGATAGCCAGAAAACGGTCCTAGGATGCTAGATTCCGGCCCAGGGAAGACATGGCTCAGCAGTTTGGGCTGGTCTGTTCCCATGAGGCACAGGGTCAAGATTGATTTGCATATGGCCATGTCTGAACTGGGGTGGTGTGGTAAGCAAAATAACAATGGATTAAACCCAGATCTGTGACTGGGGTGATGTTTTGCCATTGTGCAAGATTCCGTCTTTGCATTTGTCACCCCGAGTGGGACGGGTATGTAGGGAAATTAAACTAATTTAGAGTAAATAGTACAAAATACATTCACTTACCAAGCACATGCAACTACACAAGCTGCAAAACCAGCAGTAACAAAACCGCAACCTACAACAATCCAAACAGCAAAAGCCTTGAACTAGAATAAAATAGAGAAATACAAAAATTACTATTACATTTCACAAACAATATAACATTTAATATTATAACACACAATGTTGCTACCAAAATGGACATTCGGCCAGATGGGCCTTTAAATAGAGCTGAAACCAATGCGGATTAGATGAGGTTTTCCACCAAGACACTGGTTATATTTTTGGATCTTTTCTTCTGCCTGCCCCCCTTGGTGCCAGTCAATCTATTTTTTTTCCTTACTGTACCCCTCCCCCACCCGGGGGCAGTAAGGACAAAAAAAATACCGGCTGGCACCAAGGGGGGCGGGCAGAAAAAAACATCCAATAATATAACCACCTTTGGAAGCGAACCTTGTCAAAGGGCTCGCTCCCCCACACTACAAAATACAATCCCTAGGTCCTAGTGGGCCAGAAAGGCCTAAAAACAGTCAGATCTGGGGTACACAAGCATCAACAAGAAATGCTCCCCTTTGCAGGCGACCCTTGCCCAAGGGGTTGCTTCCATCCATATTTACATGCCCCTAAATAAGTCCCTAGTGGCCTTTTTCTGCCCCCGGGGGCAAAACGGCTGAATAAACGGGCAAATTTTCCCCCAGGGGGATAGAAAAACATTCTTAAAAAAAGTCCCCTCTAGAAAGCGACCCTTGATCAAGGGGGCGGTTTCATTACTAAGAAAATGCTCCCAAAACAATCCCTGGTGCCTAGTTGCATTTTCTGCCCCTTCTGGGGGCAAAACAGCCAAAAACTCTGTCCGATTTGCCCACGGGGGGGCAGAAAATCAAAATATATATATGGGCCCCCACCTGGAAGCGACCCCTGCCCAAGGGGTCGCTTCCATCCTAATCAAATTGACCATAAATAAATCCCTGGTGCCTAGTGGTGTTTTTTCTGCCCCCCCGCCCCCCCGGGCAAAACAGCTGAAAAAACTGGTCGATTTGCCAGGGGGGACAGAGAAACGTTCCTCAAATATACCCCCTCTAGGAAGTGACCCTTGCCCAATGGGTCGTTTTCATTACAAAAATAATGCCCCCATAACAATCCCTGGTGCCTAGTGGCATTTTCTGCCCCCCATGGGCAAAACAGCCAAAAAAAGGCCCATTTGTGAACAGGGGGGGGGGCAGAAAATCAAAATATATATATGGGCCCCCACCTGGAAGCAACCCTTGCCCAAGGGGTTGCTTCCATCCTAATGAAATTGACCATAATAAATTTCTCTTGCCTAGTGGCGGCTGAAAAAAAAGGGCAATTTGCCCTCGGGGGGGGCAGAAAAACATTCCTCAAATATGCCCCCTCTAGGAAGCGACCCTTGCCCAAGGGGTCGCTTCCATCACAAAAATAATCCCCCATAACAATCCCTGGTGTGTAGTGGCATTTTCTGCCCCCCCCCCCCTGGGGGCAAAACGGCCAATAAATGGGCCGATTTGCCCCCAGGGGGGCAGAAAATCAATAATTACATTGGCCCCCCACCCGGAAGGCGACCCTTGCTTAAGGGGTTGCTTCCAATGCTCTAAATTTAAATCCCTGGTGCTAGTGGGGGCATTTCCGCCGCACGATCGCGCACTGTGCACGATCGTGAGGCATAAATGCCCTCCAAAAAGACATCACGGGAGAGGAAAATCTATTTTCTCTCCCCTGATGCCTCAATGCATGCCCGAAACCCCCCCGGGACCAGGGAAATTCACCTGGTTCCCCCGTCGCTCAGGAAGCAAATGGCTTCCCTAGCATCTGGGACTTCCTGATGATGTCAGCGCGTGCTGTGCGCGCTGTCGTCATGGGGGGGGTTGGCAGCAGAAACTCTTCCGCTGCCATTCCCCTTTGTGGGGGTGAAATCGGACACCCGTGGGGGGAGCGCTAGCGCTTCCCCAGAGGGTGGGGCCCATGATGAGCTGGACTCATCATCAGCACACTTCCACTGTGTGCCATGACGAGTCCAGCTTTTCATCAGCAGGGAAGGGGTTAAAGATTTAGGGCCATATATATGACCCCATTTACATTGTGTGTGCACCAAACAATGTTGTACATGCTCAACGCAAGTGAAAAACAAGATTTGTGAAGCCATGTAACACCACTTTACGTGGCCCTAAGTGGCTTCCTAATTCTTAAGTTAACCACATGGCTGCTAGGCGTTTTCCCGTCCTGCGCTAAAAAATCACAATAACCATAATTCATGACGAGCTGGCCTTGTCATCCGCGCACGGCAGGTAAGCGCCATGACGAGCCCAGCTCGTCATTAGCTTCGAAGGGGTTAAGCAACAGGGGGGAAAAGTGCTGCATTGCCTTACTCTACTCTATGGAGGTGTTCCATGGGCATTTCGAGGGTGTTCCCATGCAACTAACATGGTTATTCACCCATTCCCAGATGTATCTTAACTGGTAAACCTGGGAATGCGCCAAACAGATACGCCTTTCCAGGAGAGGGGTACCAAGGAGAAATATCTTTATTTCTCTTCATTAGTTTCTCTTTCTATGCATCCTGTAGCGCACATAGAGGAATATGCCTCTCAGGATTGTTTTTTTGCAGGAACTTGCCTCTTGCAATCCGGAGTTATTGTCCTCTTGTAGGCCAATATTGTTACTATCTGCAGAATACAATATCCTCAGCTGCATTATAGCAGAGAGCATAATGCCCCTCATTCTGGATTTAATACATCTAGATCAAAACAGGTTAATTCATATTAGGGGTGTTTACTCTATACTAAACGATATTCCCAAGCCTGCAGGTCAGCATGCATTGTCCTGGATCTTGAACAGGCATTCAACACAGTTGGTTGGTAACACGTCTTGCAGCACTTTGGCTATTGACCTCAACTGATGGGAATGCTGGCTGCAGTTGATGACCAGACTGAGCCGCTGTGATTGAAAAGTGAGAATCTGAAGGACCTTGCTAGGAGGTATAACAGGCTAATCCATAATGGGAAGACACAGGCAGAGGGAGAAGATATTATGAAGTAGGTTAAAAAGCTTTTCACCCAAATACTCAACCATAAAGAAAATGGAAGAAATGCTAATAGAAAATGGTCCATTGGGTGGACCCATGCAAACGTACACATGATAACCTTTTATCACATATATTGGTGTAACAACAAAAGCAACACCTTATGTAGAAAACAAGACTCAGCAGCCCTCAGAACATTCTAGAGGATAAGTTTGTTCTCTCACAAGACACAATACAATACACCCTAGCAAAAAAAAACTGCTGCGATCAATAGTGAAAAAAAAACATGTCCTATGTGGACATTACCATGTGGAATGCAATTTCAATTTAAGGAAAGGAACGATAATATTACATCAGTAAAGGAGGAAATAATGGCACACTGAATTCAATAATTCACTAGAGCCCTCAAAGGAGGACAGAAACAAATCTAACACTTGGGTAAGTGCAGAGAAGACACAGAGGCAGCTTCCAATGAGACCAATATAGTCATCAAAGAGCCAAAGAGAATATGCATACTAGTACACCCAACATGTTGGGAGACATCTTAATACACCAATGCGTGGATCCAGGTGCAACTAGACTGATGGACAGATGTATCAAGGAGAACTATAAACAGCTTTTATTGGATAAAGGCTTAGATAAGGCAGTTGAAATGGAAAGAGGACCACAAGACACACATTTGAACTGTCCGCTCAGTGAAAAGAGATATTGTTTGGTATGTATGACACAATGTTTAGAAGTGTTCTTTATGGGAAAAAGGGGAGAACTGTAGTGAGAAATTTCAGGAAATTATTCTATGATTTGAGGGGCTAAACTCCACCCCAAAAAACTAGAGTCTATCTAGGGCTTGAGCAGAAGAAACTGGAAGTGCCATTCCTACAATAGAAGTACGTTTGAAAAGGGGTGATGTGTTGAGATTCATATCTAAACATTGATGTAACAGCTAACAACAAAGCATGGGGGTTTACAAACCGATTCATGAATTCACCCGGGATAACAATATCTGAAACCCTGACAATCACAGGCGGCACACCTTTGTGAGGGATACAGTTACGAGAGCCACACTATACATACACTGAACCAAGGATAGTACATATTCCTGGCAACAATTCTGCAAACCACTGCAATGCTTTACAGGGGGTGGAATTGCATTAGGGTCGATTTTAACAAAGGAATGGCATAGATCTCAGACTGGGTAGTGGCAGCAGGATAGCATTAGCAATGTTGTGAAAACAATTGAAAATCTAGGGACTTGAGACTGGTGGAAGCATGGAAAAGACTGAAACTAACAGCAAGATACCACATCTATTTTACAACATGGTCTTTACACTAAGTGACTGGTGTGTTCTGGTTATGGATGGAAAGATGGGAGTCTATATTGATATTTGGCCATGCACTGAACACTGTCCCTTCAGAAGGCCTAGTACAGCCCCTAAATATCCGAATTGGAGGCTTGGAATGCATCTGCTGAAGGACTTTGGTTAATTGGTCAAAATGAGCTGAAATGGTTAGGGATCATAAAACTGCAAAAAAGGTTTCACAGGTGACACAGTGGGAGATCTTAAGGCACTAAGGGGCATATTATCAAGCAGGGCGTTAAAATTATCACTGTTTTAGCAACAAAAAACTGCAGCTAAAGCAGCGATAATGGGCTTGATAATATGCCCTGGAGAATTCCCATAGAAGCCCATGTTCACACCAGAACATGTGTTTCTATTGGAATTCACAAGGCCATGTTATCAAGCCCATTATCGCCGCTTTAGCAGCAGTTTGCTGCTGCTAAAACTGCGATAATTTTTAACACCCTGCTTGATAATATGCCCCTCATATGGGGAGAGCTATTTACCCTGGTGGCTGAAGCAAAGAGAAAGAGCATACTAGTGCAGGGAGGCCCAAACTACAGGAGATACAGAGAAATCACAAGCAATCTGGGTGCAATGTAGATGTTAGAAAGGTCCTGGTCAAAATGGGACAACTATATATAATGTTTGTCAACAGGTGAGATAATCCTTACTTCACACACATCTCCTTTGGTACCTATTAATGCACAAAAAGTGAAATATAACAGAGAAAAAATACACAGCCTAAAGGCAGAAGGTAGCACACAGAGTTTTAGGGACACATAATATTCAGAACTTTTTCAAGTTTCCTAAAAATAATTGTATGCCTCAGGGAAGCAAAACCAGTTTGTAAATGGGTTGCATCTTAGACAGCTAAAGTTGTAAAGAAACAGGGAACAATATTTCAACAGAAGAGATTCACAGATCACTGGGGACTTAGGTTGATAACTATAAGAAAAAATACCCTGGTACCTAGTAACAATACTTTATATACAAGGACCAAAGGGCGAACAAAATGTATTAAACGGGGTTTATAAAGAACAATTTCAAACACATAAGAGTAGATTTTCAAACATTTTGCACTGGGTTAGCGTAACAATTTGCTTTCCAGCATAAAACTTGTTTTGTGTTGAAAAGTACCCTACAAGTAATAGAAAGCAGTGTGAAGCACTGCTTTGCATTACTTAGCGTCCAATAGGCCTTTACATGGATGGTACATGGGTGTGCCCATGCAACCAACCATACCTTTTGACGCAAATATATATCTCCACAATTGTAGACAGGGTTTATCACCAAATGTTAACGCCACCTGGAAGGAGGCATTAATAGCAGAAATGTTTACATTTCTCCTTTATTTTTCTACTTTGCATGAGTGCTGCACTGTGCAGCTCACATACACAGTGGGAAAAGACTTTGAGCTTGTCTAGGCATAGTATTTTGTAAAGGAAGGATACCCTTCTGGTACAAAATCTATGCTAGACTCATGTACGCACCTTAGCGCTATGGACCTAAGGTTTGTGCCTGGCGCACAGCAGCGGAAATCAGTACCAGCACTAGGGAAAGGGGAGGAGAGAGCCATATCTCTGTAGATATGGCAGTCTCCTGCTCCCTCCCTGTCATGCAATGCAGCACAGCCTCTTTGTAGGCTGTGCTGCGTTGCATGCCTTTTTTGGAAGCTTAGCCCATAGGGCACAGTGAATATTGGGCAAAACAAACATGCTTAGTGCTCTTTTCAGAGGTGATTTACTGAAGTCATAGAGTGTGATCAATAAGTGTATCAAGAAACACAAGAACAGTACAGCCTGCTAAGTCAAGTGCTCAACAATCATGCGTATTTGGTGGGATCACCGAAGGCTAATGATCTCTCTAAAGAAATTAATGACAAGCGTAAAAGGAATTCTGGGCTTCCCAGTGGTGGTAAATTTGTTTCTCAACTGCTGATGTGCTCTTAAAATTATGATAGCACAGTTCTGGAAACAACCAACCGTGCACATTGGTTGGCTTAAATATGAGGTACGTCGGCATTGAAACAAGTTTCAAATCACCTATGTAAAGACAGCTACAGCTTACTGGCAGCGTGGCGGCTGGTTTTGGATCGTATGGGCAAAGAATGTAGGGAGATTAATATATGCCCACACACATTGTGTGCACAAAAAACTCGACAAAGCTTTGTGTACATGGGGTCAAGGCTTTTGACACATGTTTAGATACTCAAGAGTCTAAGGGGCATATTTACAAGGATTTTACTCCGAATTATCCCCACTTTACCGCATCAAAAGTGGTGATAGAATTGACATGCGATGATTAGTACATGGGTTTTGACACCCCTTCCCTAATACTATCGCCATGTACCGCAGGCTTGAAAATAGCCCACTAACATGGCGATATTAATCAGGGTTAGTCCGTGTTAACTATTCTGCCAATAAATTACTAAGGCGATAGTTATTGCACGTTCTTGTGAATATGGCCCCAGATGTTGAATTACAGTTTGAAGTCTAATAGTTCTGGGGAGGGGTGGGGGGCAGTGATAAGGGTAACAACTTGCCTTTCTTTTTGATTAACTATCTCTTTAGACAATTTAATGTAATATTCAGATATTGTGTGGCGAAATTTGTCAGAATTTTGTAACGTGAAGGCCGTATGAAGGATCAAATGACGAATACTATTTTATAGCATTTGTAAACAAAATAACTGCGCGTCAGCTGTCCCAGTTCTTGTTGAAACTCAGCAGGGCAGCGAGTTGTCCTTCTCTGTAGCTCATCCTGAAGCATTATGGATGTACTGTAGTCAGACATCACTTGTATTTACTTTAATTACGCAAGAATCTTGGGGCATATTATCAAGGGGGTTTATCTCTGCTTTTTTGGCTTTAAAAGCCAAGAAAGCGGAGATACAATTATCTCCCTATTACCTAGCTGTCGCTAACACCAGTTAGCGACAGCTAGTCGGAGATAGCGACCATCTTGGGCCCCACTTTGCATGTCAGTGATATTTATCACTAATGATATGCAAAGTGGGTGTGCCAAGATGTTAGCGACTGAAAACAGTCGCTAACATCGCTATCTCCTATTACCAACTTTTGGAGATATTCGCGCTAAGCGCGAATATCTCCAAGAGCTAACACCTGCCCTGAGCAGTTCTTAGCCATATTATCCAATGGGAGGTGGATAACATGACTAAGAGCATTAGCTCGGTAATGCATGAATATCGCGGACTTTTCAGCGATATTCATGCATTGCGGCGATTTTTATCGCATTTGCCTTAAACCTTGGTAATACCAAGGTTTATTTGCGGTAAAAATCGTCGCAGCTCAGCAGTAAATTTTTGTGTCTAACCAAGCAATAGCGATAATTATCGCTATTGCTTGGTAATATGCCTCCTTGTTTGTGCAATAATTTTAGCCTATGGGTATCAGTCACTGTCCACATTGTATTCTCATATCTGTCTGCTCCATCCTATTTATCTGTCATTTTGCTCTCTCTGCCTGACCTCTCTCATTGCTTCCATACCCAGTGCCTCAAACCTGTCTAAGCATGCGACCTTTCTATGCTGATAGAACATGAAAACCTGCCGTGGAGAGCACCAACTACACCCTTTTGCCATCAGGGCCCCATATCTGAAGGCAGTTCCAGTATCACCTGCAACATTCATTCATGTGTTGCTAGCCCTGTTTACACGTTCAATGAGGGGTAATGGTTTGCCTGCTAGGGTCAGCGGACCACCCTGTCTGTGACTGCTTTTTGCAGGTTATGAACTCGAAATATAGGATTAGTTCATGTGAAAAGACTCTTTAGTAAATGGCCTCATTCTCCGTTTGCGACTGCTAAAACAGATCGTACTTCAGGCCCCGATACTGGTGTTTTGCATATCGTTGAAGGTAAACGAGTTACCATTTCAGCCTTGCAAATTCTCTATATTTATTAAACGGTTTCCGAAACGAAAGTCACTGTTTAGTTAAACATAAAGGGCCCGATGTAGGTAAACGGGATTTTCCGATTTCAAAATACCGAGGCGGGCCGAATCGGTATTCTGAAATCGGAAAACGAGATGTAGGAAAAAAATACCGAATGAAAACCGATTCGGTCGGCATCGGTAATGAGATTCGGTACGTTCCGATTCAGCTAGGTCCGAATCGGAAATTACCGAATCGGCCAACAACGAATCGGAATATACCGAATCGGCTACCACCGAATCGGATATTTCCGATTCGGCGAATACCGAATCGGTAAATGCCGATTCGGTAAAAACCGATTCGGCAATCATAGACCCATGGCAAAAAAGCCCATAGGAATGCATTGCATGACCCGATTCGGCTTTTACCGAATCGGATAATACCGAATCGGATTTTACCGATTCGGATTTTACCGAATCGGTAAAAGCAGACTCGGCAATAGGCGATTCAGCCAATGAGGTGGCTCCCCCTCCCCCACCCAAACAGGGAGTGGCAACCCTGGCAGGTGCAGCCAATTAAGAAGTTTCTAGAAGTATCTGGAAAGCCTGCCTGAGCCCAACACACAGTTAGCAGCAGTGGGAGAAGGAGGTTGCAGACTGAGCAGGAGCAAGAGAACATGGCAGATCAGGCAGGAAGCCAGAAGTCCTCCCAAAAGAGGAAGCCAAAATTCACCACCACAGAACTACAGGTGCTGGTTGAGGAGGTGGTGAGGGTGCACCGCCAGCTCTTTGGCAAGCTGTCCCTCAACGTGCCAGACAGCACCAAGAGGCGATTGTGGGCAGACATCGCCCAGAAGGTCAATGCTGCTGGAGTCACCCCCAGGTCCATTGAGGAACTTAAGAAAAGGTTCTATGACCTCCGCAGCCTCACCAAGAGGAAGCTGGCCGACCTCCAAAGGCAGGCAGGACACACCGGAGGAGGCAAGAACCCGGCGCCACCCCTCACCGAGCTGGAGGAAATTGTCTCCAGCACCATCGAGAGGGAGAGCATTGTAGGGATCGGGACCCTGGACAGCACTGCGATGGCCACAGCTACAGGTAAGAAGCATGCGCATCATGACACACCCTACCAGACACCTCCCCATTAGACACAATGCATAGGCAAACACCAGCACTGTACTGTCACCAACATACAAGAGACAAGCATCATGGTACATGTAGTCAGCAGAAGTTAGCCAAATATGTCAGTGCAGAATCACAAGACAGGAAACAGTGTGACACGGTGTAAGGAGATGCAAGGACATGTGGAATGCCATAATTGTACTGACTGTAATACATCGGCACTCAGTTTACAAATGCTTCTTTGTACCTAGGGGCACCATCAGGCGGCACCACTGTGGCAGCAGAGGGAGCTTCCACATCACATACTGCAGTGGCAGGGCCGAGCACCAGCCAGCCTGGCCAGGAGGAGGAGGAAGAGGATGAGGAAGGAGACACCCCAGGGCTTGGAATGGAGGGAGTCCTGGTGATTGATTTCCAGGCAGTGCACTCCCCAGTACTGCCCAGCTCACCCCCCTTGCAATTTTCACCATGCAACTCCCCACCAAGGCAGACCATTCCGCCGACAACAGCTCCTGCCACAACCGTGGCCTTGCCACCCGTCCTACCTGTCCTGGGAGCAGGGGCTCCGGGACCGGCCAGCACCACACCACCACCAGTGGCACCCCAGCCCACTCAGCAGGCCGGAGGCAGCAGTGCCAGACGCCGTGCCACCACCACCACCACCACCACCACCACTGCTGCACCAGCACGGGAGGGCAGTGTGTTCCTGGGCCTGGAGGGCCAGATGGTCAAAATCCAGCGCCAACAGGCCAGATCCACCATGGCCTGCCAACGCCAGCTCCTGCAGCACAACCTGCAGATGGGGGAGTTGGTGAAGGGGTTCCAGGCTGTTGTGGACAGCAACAAGGAGGTGGCAGCAGGGTTGGGCAGGCTGACCACTGCCATCACCCACTCCTCTGCCAGGCAGGAGGACCATGAGGTTGCGCGCAGGAGGGATGCCCGGGTGCTCAACCGGGCCATGGCCCGCCTTGCAGCGGCGACTGCACAGCTGTGCCAGCGTAGCGCAAATCAGGAGTCGGTGCAGAGTCAGCATACTGCTGAGCTGACCAGGGGGATGGCCAGGATCACCACGGCCATGGAGGCCATGTTAATATCGAACGCCGCCTCCAATCCTGCCCTGGACCTGGGTGATGCTGGTGACAGCAGCAGCCGCAGCAGCCCGGCCAGCGCTGCATCAGAGCCAAGGAGGAGCACCAGGCGCTCCGCTGATGCTGCTGGCCATTCGGAGGGGGCCGAGGGACACCCCAGTGGATCTGGAAAGCGGGCCAAAAAATAGGCTGGCAAGGGGGGATGATCATACCAGAACCCTGGACTTTATTTGTTTTGACAGACTCCATTTTTTTATGCACTTCAGTGATGTAACTGTGGTGCATCACTATTAAAAAGTTTATTTTCCAAGCAACATTTAGCTGTCTTTGCATCTGTACTCAGTCAGAAATAGTTCTCAGTGATCTCCTCACGTCTGTATCTGCCATCACATGGCGTACACACCCCAGCTGGCTGTGTCAGTGGCACAGCTTCGTCGTCGTCATAGTCCTCGTAGTCAGACAACTCCACCTCAGTGCCCTTCTTCACCGCAAGGTTGTGTAACATTGCACATACAGCTATGATCTTGCAGCAGGTGATGGGGGTATACTGCCTTGCACCTCCACTCTTGTGCAGGCATCTGAATCTACTTTTCCAGATGCCAAAGGTCCGTTCGACAACATTCCTTGTGCGTATGTGGGCCCGGTTATACCTCCTTTGGCTGGGTGTGGAGGGGTTGAGGTAGGGGGTGAGTATGAATGAGCGGAGGGCATATGCACTGTCGCCTGGAAGAGAAAGGGGTCACATTAGACACATGCATACATGTATTACACCTACCTACTATGTGTTATGGGGGTCTGATGATGTGGCTCACCTAGGAGGTATCCTTCTCCAAAATCGCCAGCCATCAGCCGTGCATATATGCCGCTCTGTTGGAATATATATGAGTCATGGGTACTCCCTGGAAATTTTGCTACCAGGTCTGTGATGGTGTACTTGGCATTGCAGATCACCTGCACGTTGATGGTGTGTGTCGATTTCCGATTGCGGTATATGTATTCGGTGTCCGCTGGTGGGCAAATCGGAATATGCGTGCCATCTATGCAACCGATGACTTGGGGAAAGTGTGCCATCTGGTAGAAGTCCGCTTTGGTTTGTAGCAGTTCTGCGTGGGTTGCAGGGAATGAGATGTATTGGTCCATCCTGTCTATCATGGCGTCAAGGAATATGTGGAAGAACCTTGACAGGCTGCTCTGGCTCACCCCTCCTGCTGCTGCTACTCCACTTTGATAGCTGCCAGACGCTACCAGGTGTAGGCTGCATAGCACCTGGACGTGGGCAGGGATGGCGTGTGCCCTTGGGGTGTGGTGGTCCAAGTATGGCTTAAGGTCCCTGATGAGCTCAAGTATGGTGTCAGAGTCCAGCCTGTATCTCTGTAGGATCTCAGCCTCAGTGAGCATGAACAGGGTTATCCTCTGTCTGTAGACCTGTTCATTTCTTAGCCATTCCCTCAGTCCTTCCTGCTGTAGCCGTAGCCGCCTCGCAATGACATAGAAAGCTGCCATCCTGCAAGTTGCAATGCATTTTGGGACTGTTTATGTGGGTTGGAGTTGGTTACCACCTGATTGCAATCCATGGTAAATACCGAGTGAATTCTACCGATTTTGAGCCGATTTCGGTGTTTCTGTGCCTCCCTACATCTCCCCAACTGTCGGAATCGGGGAATTTCCCGATCGGAGAATCATACGAATCGGCATGTTTTCCGATTCGGAGCATGTCCGAATCGGTATTTTTTCCGATTCGGTAGTGGGACCGAATCGGTGATTTTCCGAATCGGTGTCACTAACGATTCGGTAGTGGGACCGAATCGGTGATTTTCCGAATCGGTGTCACTAACGAATCGGTACATGGACCGATTCGGTGATTTTCCGAATCGGTGTCACTAACGATTCGGTAGTGGGACCGAATCGGTGATTTTCCGAATCGGTGTCACTAACGAATCGGTACATGGACCGATTCGGTCTTTGTAACCGAATCGGTGTTTTTCCGATTCGTTACATATCCGATTTTCGGTATGTACGTATCGGATTCTTTCCCATTCGGTACACATTCCGATTCGGTTTTCTATCCGATTCGTTCTGTTTTTGCTTCCCTACATCTCGATGGCTGTTTACCGATCGGTAAGGGCCAAAAATCGGTATTTTCGGCCGATACCGATCGGTAAAGCCCTACCTACATCGGGCCCTTAATAACATGATTTACTGTACAATTCAGTATCTTACTTTAAAAAAAAGCATGGCCTTCTCCTCCACAAGTAATTATTTGTAAAGGAGGTCAGACGATTAAAAATACAAAGAATGCAAAAGTAATTAGATGTCTGTTTTGCCATGTTCCTACTTTCGGCGAAAACAAATGTAATTCTCACTGATAATGTAAAGTATTCTACCCATGTAAAAACCTCACCCAGTCATCTGGCAAATCGTGTTTTAAACTGGCAGTCTTTCCACTTGATTTAAACCTGCAAATAGTTCACAGGTCAAGAAAGGACTTGTAAATTGTTGTTCACAGCAGTTCAGCCTTTGCCCCTGCTGTTCTCCAATGCTGAGTTCATTTGTTTTGCGATGTGTATTTGTCACTGGTTTTCTTCAACATGTTTTTGCGGCTTAAAATTCTTGAGGAATGGTTTAGTCTGAATATCAAATCAGGCCCTTTTTTGTGCACATTAGACTCCTTGTTAAAGGAGGTTTTGAAGTCAGCTTATATTCAGATCACAAAACAAGCAATGATTTCTAGCTGTCAGTTGTTGTTACAATGTTACACAAGAATAGGCAAGATTTCTTTCAGAGCTAAGGCAGTGAGGTAGAAGCTATCAAATTTCTCATATTATACATTGTGATCTTGACATATAGCTGAGTATTTTATTCATAAAAGGTGACCAATTCCTCAACAGTTTGCGTTTTTATGTTCTACCAGCTATTTCCCAAGGTGATTTTTAACTTGTTCTATTTCTCTTTGTTATCATATTTTTCCGTCATATTTATTATCTGCACGTAAGGTATATTTTTAAAATATTTTTTGACCAAAAGTGTTAATAAACATTTTTCATATGTCAGTAGTAGCAACCTTGTATCTTTTTGATTTAGGAATATTGTAAAGCGAGGTTAAATATAGCTGCCTCAGAGTACATTTCAATCAAAATCATTTGTGTCCAGATATCAGATACAAACTACTGCAAAGAGCATCGCATTATCAAAACCCTGACAATGCTCCTGAAGTTCGGAGGAGTCTTTACCAAAAAATGTTTGCCTCTGGTATCCATGCAACCAGAAATATCTATCTCACTACAACTCACTGACGAGAGCCATCTATTAAATATGGAGACCAATACCCACCTACTATCAAATTAAATACACAGGAAGGTCTAACTAACTTCAACAACTCTACACAACATGCAGAACATGAAGCATGTCTGTGAAATCGCTCATATTTAGTAGGTATGCATGTAATACTTTATTGATTGATTGGTCCCGCTTCGCCTGCACGCCCATCACCGCAATTTCTGTGGGGAGCCCTAAGCAGCAGGAGACCGCTGCGGGAAGAGCCGCACCTTGTTAACATCAGCTGGAGATCATTATGGGACACCAGAGGCACGCCAGCACGGGACTCCATTTCCCAGGAGTCCGTGCACCATCCACTTGTGCCTGAGTCCCGCCCACCCTCCTACCTGTCTCATTAACAGCTCGCGGAACCCGCTGGCGCGGGTCCCGCTTCACCTGCACGCCCATCACCGCGATTTCCGTGGGGAGACTTCAGCAGCAGGAGACCGCTGCTGGAAGAGCTGCACCTTGTTAACATCAGCTGGAGATCATTGTGGGACACCAGTGGCACGCCAGCACGGGACTCCATTTCTCAGGAGTCCGTGCACCATCCACCTGTGCCTGAGTCCCGCCCACCCCCCTACCTGTCTCCTTAACAGCTCGCGGAACCCGCTGGCGCGGGTCCCTCTTCGCCTGCAGGCCCATCACCGCGATTTCCGTGGGGAGCCCTCAGCAGCAGGAGACTGCTGCGGGAGGAGCCGCACCTTGTTAACATCAGCTGGAGATCGTTGTGGGACACCAGAGGCACGCCAGCACGGGACTCCATTTCCCAGGAGTCCATGCACCATCCACCTGTGCCTGAGTCCCGCCCACCCCCCAATTGACAGACTATATGACAAACGACCCGTGACCGCTATGCGGAACGCGTCCGGGAGAAGCCCGGGCAAAGGGCGAGCAGTCTGTGGCAGTCAGGGTCTGTCTAAGGCTGGGATGGGCCACCCCTCTGACATCGTTATTCGATACTCCAGACCCGGTGGACAAATTAACGCTAGTAAGGGTACCTGCTCTTTCTTAAAAGTCTGTGCCAATGTTTACCCGCTCGGGGAAGAGCTTGAGGGGAGGGGGCGTGGTGGGACCTAGTAGTGTTGTAGGTACTATGGACAAATTTATCACACGGGTTGCAGCCGTCATAGAGAAGGAGATTGTAATGACGGAGCGGCGTCTTTTGCAGGAACATCACCCATCTAAAAGATCATCCTTGGGCCCCTTAGCTCAGGCAGTGTCACCTGTATGTAACCCTGTTCCCCTTTTAGCCACACCTCATGTGTCTGATGAACCGCGGGTTGCATCTCTGAGGGCTAGTATCGATAGACTGGAGAGCCTGGCTGCATCATCCATACCTCCTTCTGAGGATGGTGGCAATCTGGCCTTGTCTCCTACTGTATCCCCTGTTTCCACAGGAGGCCCTGTCTGCCCCCCCCCCCACAGTGGAAAATCCTAAAATACTGGGCACCCCGCTGTCGGCTCCTAAGATCCCTGTAATTACTAAAAGGAAAAGGATTGCTAGCCCGCGTAAGGGAAGTTCCTTGAAACTGTTTAAGAAACCAAGGAAACAGGGAACAAAGGGCATAGGTACCAAAACGGGTGAGGGCTTGGGCACGATAAATTCCTCTTCTTCTACCAAGGGGAGTGGTCCTATCTTAGAAAAAGTAGGTGCAGCTCCCTTTCCCAGTCATCAGCCACCAGTTTTCTGTGTCCCTGTTACTATTGCACAAATCGAGGAGTAAAAGGGCTGGGTGATAGGCTAGACAGGTTTGAACAATCAACCCTAGATAGCTTTTTCTCGTTGAAAGCACTCATTAAACTGCACTCTAAGTTAAGGGAGGAGGGTCAAGGAGGGCCCACTGAAAACAGGAAAACTACGGAGCCCGAGCAGGCTTTGGTAACTCCTCAGTTGACTGACAATGTTCCCTTAGTGCCGCTTGTGGCTACTTTCGGGAGCATTGGCCAAAAAGCGCAAGTCCTTTCAAGTATCCCCAAGCCCCCCAAAGCCCCGGGTATGAAGCCGGGCCGGGTTGAGTTGCCGGGGGGGGAGTGGTCCTGCTAAACCAAAGTGAACACCAAAGGGGATGGGTAAAGGTAAAGTTACTAGTCAGGCTTGTTCAGCCAAAACCTTGAATAATAATCCTGCTCTTATCCACCCACAAACACTATTAACAAAAGCTGTCCCAAAAGTTTCATCATCCAAAGCTGCTCCATTATCCCCTCCTGTGAACTTGCCCCCAGACTGTCATCCGTATGTTGCTGTCCTTATAAATGTACCCACCCTGAAGGCTGATCAAAATGAATCCCCTCAAGCCTTAAAAAATAAAACGCTGCACTGGCTAGAGTCCAACAGACCCCTTCCTAGGGGCCTTGGTGGATTAATTATATGAGTCAGAAGGGTGGGATGGGTGTGTTATGGTCACAAGCATTTGGAAGGAGACTGCGTGGTGGTCAATTTCAGGGAATAGTAAAGTAGCGCAAACCATTTGCAATTATAAACCTAAACCCCGGGGGGCCGGGAATTGGTATAGCGGACCTAACCTTTTTTTACCCAAGATCAGTCACTACCCCGATTGGCCGAGAATTCAGTATGGTTTGGAGCAATAGCTCTGCCTATTCTGAACTTCCTGCTAATCCACAATACCACCCTCACGCAGTCTGGCCATCGCCTGGGTGGAGACCACCGGGATATTGAACGGACGGTATCGTTGGGGAGGTCCTCGGAGTCGGTAACTCAGGTGATGTCACTGAGCTGAGTGGGCTGACCATTGATTATGGCACACTCCCCCTTAGTATAGCAGTCCCCACTCCTATACAAGAGAGTAATCAGCTTTCTGGGAGGCAAGGTGGGGTTGGCAGCCTAACGACCCAGGACCTGTTGGAGGGTGGAGGAGGCCTCGACTCTGGCGGTGACCCAGCTGTGGCAGATCCAGTCCTTAGGATTTTCAGCTGGAACATCGCAGGAATCGATGGGAAGTTGGGGTTGCCTGACTGGAACGCTCTTGTTGAGGGATATTCCATCTGTATATTCCAGGAGACGTGGGGTAGGGAGCCCTGTCATAAGGTGGGATATTCATCCCACTTTTTTCCAGCTGACCCCCCTTTGTCAGGGAGGGGTCGCCCTTCGGGTGGTCTCCTCATTTGGGTTGCTGTCTCCCTAGATTGTAGGGTGGAGGAGCACCCCACAAACTCACCTGATATCCTCAACATCAGGTTAAAGGATTCTCGGGGTTGTCTGCTCCTAGACATCTTCAACATCTATGCTAGAAGCACTAGGGGAGGCGTAAATCGCCCACCATTGCTCTTTTGGAAGATCTCCTTAGGCAGCGGCCAAAAAAATCGTGCATTTTGGTGGCGGGTAATCCAAATTGTATGTTCGAGCCCCTAGGCCTTGATGACATGCTAGGCATGGAAGAGGAGGATTCGAGAAAGGGGATTCCGGCCCTGGGTCTGCCCCCCATTAAAAGGTGGTCACAAGTGGCATTGCAGATCAACGCACTCAATCTGGAATTTGATCTGAGGGCGGTCAATGGGAGGTCCAAATCCGATTTGATTGGTGCACACATTACAACAGGCCCAATCATACTTCGAGAATAGATTATACTCTTCTCGACGTATGTTTATGGAGCACCCTGAATGACATGGAGATTATTCAGACCATTGAGAGTGACCACAATCTTCTCTCTCTTGTCTTATCTCCTGAGTGGCTCAAGGGCAAGGCTGGGTTACAACCACCGTCGACATCCAACTCTCAGATGGCCAGTGTATCTAACTCTGGGAGGCGACTGAAGTGGGCCAAGCTCGTCTTATCTGTTGAGAAAGTCACAGCCATAGGGGCACTGCTGGCTGCAGCTCAGAGCAATCTAGGCTCATTGTCTCATGCGCCTGAGGAGGCCTTGCAGATTTTTTGTGACCTAACTAGGGCTCTAAGTAAGTTTTTTTTCATCTCACCTAGTAGTTCCTCTGGTGCGACTAACAGGACTAAACCCATGAATAGACAGGGATGGTTTACGACAAAATGCTCGACCATGAAAAAAGCCTTGATAGGGGCAGTCAAATCCAAGTCCCAACTAACAATTAGGACAGCAAGGAAGGATTACTCCCACACCTTAAGGGCAGTGAAAAAGGAATGGGAGGAGAAGTTTTGGGAAGACCTTTTGGTAGCAAGCAAGGGAAAGGATGCAAGGGTTTTTTGGAGTTTGGTTAGAACTAGGAATGGGCCAGACGTATCGCTGGTTACATGTAACATCCACGCCCAGATCTGGTACAACCACTTCGAGGCCCTGTATTCTTAACCTGAAGGGGACCTTAGTGAGTCTTTTTCCTTGGAGGATGATGTAATTGTTAGTAGCATTGATGGCTTTACCGCGAGGGAGGTGGAGGCCGTAATTAAGTCCCTGGTCCCATTAAAAGCAGCTGGGCCAGATGGGATACCAGGTGACTTGCTACGAGCCGACCCCAAGGAATGGGGACAACTGGTCGCTACGCTACTAAATGCAATCGTGAGGGGCGCATTAGTACCTGATTCCTAGAAGGGGGCGGAGGTTGTCCCGATATTCAAAAAGGGGTAACGGGACAACCCCGCTAATTACAGGCCCATTAGTCTCATCGACTCTTCCCAACAGGTGGCTGGGAAGGTGTTTTGGGGAGGGTCATCCAATGGGCTGATGACCACAAGATACTGTCTGACTTTCAGGCGGGATTCCGTTCAGGTACTGGGACGATCGAACTGGCCTTCAGGCTGATGCTCCTGTATTGGAAGGTGGTGGTGCTGGGCAAGGGCAGTCTTTATTTGGCCTTCATTGACCTGAAGACTGCCTTTGACCTAGTACCTAGGGAGGAGCTATGAAGGGTTCTGCAGGGGCTGGGGCTGCCCCCTACATCCTGTCGCTTTTGATTAAACTTCATACAGACAATTATGCACAGGTGCGGTGGGGCAAGAATAGGGAGAAAACCAATAGGATCCCGGTATGTAGGGGCGTCCGCCAGGGATGTGTGTTAGCTCCCACACTATTCTCACTGTATGTGACTGGTGTGGTAGAGCACCTGCTCAAAGAACCAGCAGATGCTCCGTCCCTGGCGGGCACTCGGATCCCCACCCTGCTCTTTGCCGACGATACCCTTCTCATTGCAAAGACACCCCAGGGTCTCCAAAAGCTCCTCAACCGCTTCCAGGAGTTCTGCTCTCTCAGGGGCTTGACGATCAATGTAGACAAGATCAAATTCCTGACCATGAACCCTCCTAAATAGCTAGGGCCCCCCCCGGTTCTAAATACTGTTCCCCTGGAGAGGTTCTGCAAGTTTGATTATTTGGGGATCCGCCTTAGCAATTCCATGAGCTGGACACCACACATTCAAAAGATGCTGCTCAGCCACAAAAGGGTGACTGGCGTCCTACTCAGGGAACATTGCTCATCCTCTAAACATTGCTTTTCCCCAGTTATAGACATCTACAAAGCTAGAGGGGTTACTGCCGCCCTGTATGGGGCGGAGTTGTGGGGCACTTCAAACCTTGAGGTATTAGCTAAAGCGGAAAGTAAATTCCTGAAAGAACTTATGGCTCTTCCATTGAGCACACCCACAGTCCCGGTGCTTCTCGTCTTGGGCTGCAGATCAATTGCGGACCAGGCGCGACTCCGGCCTTTGCTCTTGCGGGCTCGCTTGTGGAGGGTCCCCGAGCGAGCCTCATATGCAGCAGGCCTGTCTGAGGTGATCGCAATGGAGGGATGGCACCAAATAAAATGGTTAAGGGATGTTAAGAGTCTATTGGAGGAGCTGGGTCTGGATGACTCTTGGTCTACTTGTTCTGCTCCTCCCAAAGCCACCCTGAAGAAACTATACTGGGATTGGGTATCTTCCAAACTCATTGGCAATCCTCAACACTGCAATTCGACCGCAGCATTCCTAAGAATCAAAGATGTGGTTGCATATGAGCCTTATCTGGACCTCATCTCTATCCCACTGGACAGGGCTCTCTACTTTAAGCTCAGAGTGGGTACCTTACCTCTAGGCAACCTGGTGTCCAGGTGGAAATCATCTTCCCAGTCCTCGCCCTTCTGTGCTTTGTGTTCGACACGGGTGGAGACGGTGGCACACATTCTTTTTGAATGCCCGGACTATTGTGCTCCAAGGAGGCGCTGGCTCATACCATTGTGTAGACTTTTAGGTACACACCAGCATTTGGTGGCCCCCCTGTATCTTACTGACTGATACATCCTCCCCCATTGTCTGTGGTGTTACAAATTTTTTAAAATGGGCATGGGTGATCCGTTCAAAAAGGCTTTCCATTTCAATTTAATTCTTTTTTAACTATTTATTGTAATAGTTTCGATTGTTTAATTCTTTTTAAATTACAATGTATTTTATTCTTGGCCTTGAGAATGTATTCTTTAATGTATGTACTGCTTTTAAGATATTTATGTATCGAAATAAACCCTATATATCACTCACTCACTTATTGATTGATTAATTAAAATCCCTCATATTTAGATGATAACATTTCTCTGTAGATATGAATGTGATCAGTTATTTAAACGTCCACCTTTAAATTACTCTTATGTGTAGGTTGCCTTTGTGAAGAGCCCTAGTAATGTTTCTGTAAACATTTATGCGCTCACCTATTTATTGAACGTTGAATACCATTCAAAAGAGTCTTTAGTCGTTATTCATATTAAGGAGATGTTCTTTTGAATAACTCATTAGAAAAAGCATTTTGTAAGTCAATGGCTTTGCATCTATGCATTAACCTCCGATACGACATGCAGAACCAGGTTCTATTCACAGTCTTCCCTAGTTTCTAGAAAATACCTTACACATATTCCTGAGATGAGTAGACCAACATACTATACTGCAGCTTGAACCATATGATAAGGAGTCACCCATACATATTATATTCTTGTCGACAGCACTACATGCCAACCCTTTAACGTCAGCAGATGCTGAGAAATCCACAGGGGAATAATGTTTTGTAAGGATACGTTTTAATGTTTCTCCCATACTTGTGGCAGCAGGACTTTGATATATGCCACAACCAAATTGTAAAGTATCTCTGCAATTCACAACAGTTGCGTTCAGTCTATACAGTGTTTAAATGAAGTGTTGTTTGCATTTAAAACTTAAAGTTTACAGGTAGTTTAATAAAGTGAGTAAGTGCTAATATTATTGTATAGAACTGTTTAAAAACTATATGCTGAGACCTGGTAGTAAACAACTCTTCTGGTTGTTTCTAGTGCACCCCACACTCATTAACTCCAAAAATTCCAGGCAGCATAGATCCTTCTGTTCAGTGTCGCAAGGCTACAGAACAGACCCAGTGACACAAGTCTATAATTGTCTTGTTTTTTCCAACCCACATTCCCCCTCTGGGGCAGCTGGTGAATTAAGGTTGTAATTACTTGTTTCATTCACTGCCCCGGGGCAGGATTAGAGGTCCAGCATCATTTCTGCACTCTAAACTAGGTGAGTGCATGACAGAAGTCCAAGCCTCGGACTTTCCACCACTCAGATGATATGGTCAATCAATCACATGAAAACGAGTCCAGATACATGAATGGCAAAGTACATACAATTGCACACAACATCATCGCATGTCCGCCCCTGCGCACCTAGGCAGCTGCACCCAGCCCCTCATGCCACCCGGCAGTGCATGCCCACCCATGCGCACACAGGTAGCTGCAGGGGAACCTGCTGCCACCCCAGCAGCGCATGCCCGCCCTTGCGCACCCAGGCCGCACTCCTCACCTTCTGCCACTAGCGCGTAGTAAAGAGGGCCCACCATGGGCCGCTGCAAACAACAGGCCCGGGGCCCGCGGACATGGCATCCTCCACATCGTGCAGTCCCGTTACGCAGGACACCAGGTCTCACATTTGGTGCTGGGTCTTGATTTCACCATGGCAGAGGACATAGCAGTACACTGCATCATCACAGGCTGCACACATGCTCAGCCTTATAGGTGCCACTAACTCTGTGATCCAGGAGGGGACACCATGTGGCGGTAGGCCACGCTGCCCACTGGCTCAGGCCTACACTGCCATCCATCAGGGCACACAAAACCTGAGCCGTCCAGACCGCCAGGACAAGGCATCATCGCAGGCTGCTTTCCCGCTCAGCACTTAAGGTGCCCCTACATCAGTGCACCGAAAGACACCGTCCCATGGCGGGGTGCCTGTGCGGGCCGCAGTGTATCCTGTGCCACCAAGTCTGTGCCACTGCTAGTCATGGACCCTCTAAGGATGCCATGATATCACCTCCGGGCCTGTGGATTGTGATGTTGCAAACCCCTGGGCCCCCATGCCTACATGCACAACACACAAATACACCCCGAAAGAGGTTGGAAATGGCATTGTGCTTGTGCACCGGGACCTTTTTATTGGCAGGGTCACATGTGCTGTGATGTGTGTGCTGGATGGGTGTGGCATGGGTGTAAACCAAGCGGTACAAAAGGGGGTGGTAATGGACAGAGCATCTGAAACAATCAAACACTCACACCCAGTCAACAGATCTGGGTTTAATCCATCACCATTCTTTAGCCCTCTCTGTCACCCCAGTTCAGACATGGCCATATGCAAATCAGTCTGACCCTGTGCCTCATGGGAACAGTCCAGCCCGAACTGCCATACCATGCCTTCCCTAGACCTGATTCAAGCTTCCTAGGACCGGTTTCTGGCATTACAGCCGTCTTCAACCATGCTTGCTTGAATCCAGTGGCAAAGTGAGCAAGGGACTCACGTCTGAGCATACCCTGCCAACTTATGGTGAACAAAGCAGTACAAAAGGGGGTGGTGATGGACGGAGCATCTGAAACAATCAAACACTCACACCCAGTCAACAGATCCGGGTTTTGTCCATCACCGTTCTTTAGCCCACTCTGCCACCCCAGTTCAGACATGGCCATATGCAAATCAGTCTGACCCTGTGCCTCATGACAACAATCCAGCCCGATCTGCCAAGCCATGCCTTCCCTGGACCGGATTCAAGCTTCCTAGGACCAGTTTCTGGCATTACAGCCGTCTTTAGCCAGACTTGCTTGAATCCAGTTGCAAAGTGAGCAAGGGACTCACGTCTGAGCATACCCTGACAACTTATGGCGAACAAAGCAGTATAGAAGGGGGTGGTGATGGACGGATCATCGGAACCAATCAAACACTCACACCCAGTCAACAGATCTGGGTTTAATCCATTACCATTCTTTATCCCACTCTGCCACCCCAGTTCAGACATGGCCATATGCAAATCAGTCTGACCCTGTGCCTCATGGGAACAGTCCAGCCCGAACTGCCAAGCCATGCCTTCCCTGGACCGGATTCAAGCTTCCTAGGACCGGTTTCTGGCATTACAGCCGTCTTCAGCCAGGCTTGCTTGAATCCAGTGGCAAAGTGAGCAAGGGACTCACGTCTGAGCATACCCTGCTAACTTATGGCAAACAAAGCAGTACAAAAAGGGGTGGTGATGGACTGTTGCCATGAGGCACAGGGTCAGACTGATTTTCATATGGCCATGTCTGAGGTCAGGTCCTCCGCGGGGGCTTGTGGGGTTCTGGTTGTCCTTCGTACTTGCTCCGGCAACATCCATTGTGCTTCACTGTTGTTTAGCATTTTGTTCGTTTATTTTCTTATTTTATGGTGATTTTTCCCACCTGATGCGTGTGAATTGCAGGCCTGTAGCTGTTTTTCGCTGCTTTTAGTAAATGCGATTGGCCTCATCACAGATTTTTTTGCGTTTGTGTTTCGCATTTTTGCAGCGTGGGGTTGATTTTAACGAGGTCAGTTGACGCGTTATCTGGAGACTATTGCATGGTACCGCCATGTTGAGAATGATTGGTTAACACGGCGTAATTTTAATTGTTCCAGCTATTTACTTCAAACAGCATAATGCCACCGACTTTGAAATTGCTTAGCCAATTCATGTATTACTAGCATATGCCATTCAAAGCTCCGACAAGCTATTCCTCATCCTCACATGCCCGCATCAATTCAACGACCCCCGTCCCGATGAGGGAAGCATGATCAGTATTCTACTGTACCTTATTCTTCTGTAGGCATAGACTCCTTCCCAACTCACTCTTTCCCAACGCAAATCAGTAATGAACTCCCATACACTTGCTCCCTTTTCTACACTCAAAACAAGATGCTGCCAATTTCAATCAACCAATAGCATCAGTCGCCCTGATCCTTATGACTACAACTCCCGTAGCCCACTTCTTCAATCGCCTCAAACACTGAAACTTTCAATTTTTTCTCCTTATTAATACAGTGAACTCTCGCCCTGTTCAAGAAACCTCCCCGGGCAACTCGCTCAATTACCCTGCCAACCCTGATGTTATCTGAATCGTCAATAATAAAATGTAGCATTAGATTTTATGAAACATGAAGCTGTCATTAAATAATGCTGTTAAAGAAAAAACATATTTTCAATCTCTATCTCATATGAAAATGTGCAACTGTTAGCAATCTACATTGATACATATTCTAAACAAAACAGTCCATCATGTTGTTGTTTTTTCGGAGCAGCTCACAGGCTCCAGTTCATTAAGGTGACTTGATCCCTCATGGGACAGTGCAGTTCCCTTTTTTATCTAATCTTGTCCATTACTCCGTGGGTGCAACATGTCCAAAGGGCAGACAATTGATACATTCAAACAAAGGAAAATGCCCAAGTGCACACCTTTTTTTAAAAAATTGTTTCAATGTCGTTGTTCACAAGTTTAGTCTGTTGTGGGTGCTGCCCGGAATCGTGGTCTGCCCTACAGCCACGTCTATGAAATTTCATCAAGAACTGGAGCGAAGTCTCACACCATGCCGGACGCACAGCTTTATCCATGAAAAAGATTCACAAACGTATCCACTTTCAATGCAGTTTTATTCAATGTTATTCTAAAGTTTCATATTTAATCCTTTCTTTTACTCATGCCACAACAGAGAACCCCCGAAAAAGGGCCAAGTTAGGCCTGTAATGCATTGGGAATAGAAATAACACACACTACTAAGGATAAATAATGTATTGTTCTTGCTACAGATAAAGGCCTGGATAGGCATATCTGCTGCATTAGACGTACAAATACATTGCATCACTCTTGTGAATGCCTATAGAACATACTAAGACATAGAAACACCTGAACATGTATCCTAGACACATAAAAAGGAACCTTTCCTTTTTTATGAAAACCTAATCAATAAAAACAAATCCAAATACTGTCATATAACTTACTAAAACTAAACCATTGTCCAACTTGGGTTGATGGAATGAACTTTCAAAATAAGTCCTGAATAGGCCTGGGGGTAAATTTCGTTCAGCTCGCAGAATTTGCGTAATTTGGGTAATCTTGCATTCCGCAGAGAATGCGGAATTGCAAAAAATTCCGAGATCCATGCCTTCACAGAATTTTTTGCTTGTTCGCACTTTCAAAATGCGTGTTTGCAAGATATTTCCTCCCGAGCATGCAAACAGCGTTCGCGAACAGGAAAAAAGCATCGTAAACGGGCGGAACAAGCAACTACGCGTGTTTGCGGAACTCTGCATGTTCACAGAGATTTTTTACAGTTTTGTGGAGCTTTGCATAGCGCGACTACACAAATTCTGACCCACCCCTAGTCCTAAACTGTTCATTCAGATCTATACCATGCATGGTGAATGTCAAATATATAAATATTACTTTTCTATATTCCCTTCCACAAAATAAAACAAATACCTACTACCCACAAAAAAAGTCATAGACTTTAGGCAAGCCATGATTCAAACCATTTTAAAAGTTTACCCTAACGCAGCCATACACAGCTGTTGCTATCATTTCAATCAAAACATATGGAGATATTTCCAACAATCTGCGCTCAGGGCCTTATTACAAGTTTGGCAGTCTGACTGCCCGAACTGCATGTCCACGACCTCTACAACACCGCAGCACTGGCGATCTACCACCTGCCGTATTACGAGTTGTGCTGTCTGAAATGCTGCCCTTGGCCAAGGTGGTCTGCAATCTTGGGGCTGCATCCACTGACGCTGTCTAGTTAGCAGTCTTCATGCTGAGCATATTACACAGTCGTACTCACAGTCACGCAGTGGTGGTTAACAAATGACAGTTACCCAACTGCACTTGATTGCTGCAGTACGAGAAAAAAACACAACAGTGATCATTGGATGGATTTAAAGACTACACACATGATGTGCTTTGGAAAGTGGACACTCCTGTAAACCACACTATAAAACCAGCCCCAACCCTGTTCACCATCTTTTGTTCCACATCAGTGACACAGCAAGACAGACTGGTATTTTCTCTTCCACCCCATTTCATCTTCCCATTGACCAATCTCAACCTCCTGTAATGTTTTGTTCTGAACGTTGTTACCTCAACTACTTGTTTGTTTTTTATTCATATACTCACTGACATTTTATTTTGTTACCAAAAAGTGATCACTGAGCAAGAGTTGACAGTTATGGTGGATGAAATCATTAGAGTAGCGCTGCAATTTTTTTGATCCCTAGTCCATCATATTCCTCTCAGTGGGAAAACTGAAATTTTGGATATGATAGGTAACCGAGTAAATGCTGTCCGTACCACCATGCACACAAGTGACACTAAGAAGAGGTGAAACAAACTCAGTCTGAGGGTGCATAGCAGTTACAGCTATGACCACCTGAAGGTTCGGAGGACTGGTGGTGGCCCTCTCAGCGCACCATTAACTCTTTCCCTCCGGCCATACTGCATTCTGTGAGATTGACAGGACTAGAGGGGGTAATGGACTCTGGTTCATTATAGTTCAATAACTGCCACAATTTCACAATGTCCTGTTTGCTCTCAACTCCGCTTTTGCTATTGTGTTCTCTATCTACTTTCCTAACATGTATGCAACAATCAAGATAGCTGCAGTATTAGTTTGTCTGTGGCAATGTGTATTGCTGCATGTAACAGCACAAGTATTCAACTCCATGACATGCTACATATTGCAATGGTGCCTGTAAGTACATTAGCATCAAAATATCAATACAGAAACCATAATATGTGTTAAATCATAATGCATGTTGCCAACAGTAATGATACACTAGCCATTTGTCAAATGTTGGTAAAGTGAGATTGAAGGGACTACAACTCCCATGAGGCCTTGTGACTAGAACTCAAATTAAGATATAGGACTCCCTTTGCCCTTTCTTACTTGTCTGCCATGATACAAATGAGCTACACTTATCATACAGCTTACCATTTGTCAAGTGCTGGTAAAGTGACATTGGAGTGACTACAACTACCATGCAGCCTTGTGAATGGAACTCTAACCAAGATTGTAGATTCATTGTGTCCCTTCCATTTATCTGCCATGTTACAACTGATCGACATTCATAATGCAGGTTACAATTTCCCGAGTGTTGGCAAAGTGACAATGGTGTAGGTACAACTACAATGAGGCCCTCTCACTTCAACTCTGACCAAGACGCTAGCCTCTGTTGCCCCATCTCACTTGTCTGCCATGTTACAACTGATCTACACTAGTCATGCAGCTTACCATTTCTCAAGTGTAGGTAAAGTGACATTGAAGAGACAACAACTATGATGAGGCCTTGTGACGAGAACCCTGACCAAGATGCTATACTCATTTTTCTCCCGGTAGGAATTCCTTAAAAAAAACAATCAACATATTTTGATACTGGACTGTTGGAAGTTGGCTGTGGTATCACCACTTCTGAAAAAGGACACACTGGACCCTACCTGCTCAGCGAATTATAGACCTATCTCTCTGCTCCCTCTCCAAATGAAGATCCTGGAGAAACTGGCGACAAAACATCGGTCCAGTTTTTTGGAGACCAACATCTGCCTGGATACGGTCCAGTTTGGCTTCAGGCCAACTCATGGCACTGAGTCTGCATTACCGACTGCCTTGGATGACCTTCGTTCGCGTGCCGATCTTGGTCGAGCAGCCTTTTTAGTGCTGCTCGACATGTCGGCCGTGTTCGACACAGTCAGCCACGCCACTCTGATCAGGAGACTAGAGGAGATTGGGGTCTCTGGCCTGGCTCTTGACTGGTTGGTCTCTTACCTTGGTAATAGACACCAGGTGTTTGCCTTGCCTCCCTACCGCTCGGACATCAGGAGGGTGGGGCAGGGCGTGCCTCAAGGGTCGGCCATTAGCCCTATTCTATTCAATCTTTACCTCCGTCCCCTGATCAGCTTAATCAAGTCCTATGGCATTGCGGTCATCAACTATGTAGATGACACGCAACTTATCTTCTCATTTGAGGGTAAGGATGCTGTGTCACACGAGACCTTCCACCGCTGTATGTCAGCTACTGCAGAATGGTTGAGTCTCAACTCACTGCAATTCAACAGCTCAAAGACCGAGGTACTGCACTGCTCTTCAGATCGCGTCCCTCAGCCTTTGCCACCAGACTTTTGGCCTTCTTCTTTGCAGAGCACGGAGCAGTGGCAGTGTCCACCCGGAACCTGGGGGTGCAGTTCAAACCCAATCTACAGCTCGACGCGTTTGTCAATAAAACCGTGGCAACGTGCATGATGCTGCTTTGAACCTTGCAGAAGATCTTCTCCTTTCTCCCGGGGCATGCCCGCCCAGAGGTAGTGCGTAGTATCATCTTAAGCAGGCTCGATTACTGCAACGCACTACTTCTGGGCGCCCCAGCCACCCTAGTGGGTAAACTGCAGCGGGTGCAGAATATAGCTGCTAAGCTGGCCCTCTCCAGACGGCGTCTTGATTCATCTTCCTTGGTGCTCCTGGATCTTCACTGGCTGCCAATTGCCCGGCGTATTGATTTTAAGGCATTATGCCTTGTTTTTAGGGCTCTTCATGGCCAGGGGCCTTCTTCGCTGCAGACAATGTTTTCTTGGTACTTTCCCGCCAGATCCCTCCGCTCCTCTTCCGCCTGCTTGGTGGTTATTCCTAAAATCATGAGGAAGCGGATGGAGGGACGTTGCTTTAGGTTCACCGCAGCTAAGTTGTGGAATGCTTTACCCTTGTCTTTGAGAAGTAAGGAGGACTTTTCCTCCTTCAAAAAAGGATTAAAAACACACTTTTTTACCATGTCGCCGTAAAGTCCTAAAGTAGCACAAAAGTTGTGTATGGTTGATCAAGTCAAGCGCCAGGATACCCTTGGGATGACAGTTTAGCCCTATACAAGTATGTCATACAATACAATACAATACTGGTTCAAGGAGAGAGTCACACCCAGAGACAATTGGTCGCCCGGGCGGATGTTGTGCTTTTTATGAATTTTGGGTAGTACATAAAATAATGGTGTACGCGGATGTTTATTTTGCAAAAACTCATACTCTTTTTGTCCCAAGAAACCTTGATCAAATCCTTCTTTCAATATTTGATCTCTCTCCTTGAACCAGTATCAAAATATGTTGATTGTTTTCTTAAGGAATTCCTACCGGGAGTAAAATCTTATCTTCAAGATACTACGGATTTTATTATTAAACTAGAGGACGTCGCAATCACAAAGGATAAGGATCTATTGGTGACATTAGATGTCACCTCCTTATATACACAAATTCCCCAAGATAAAGCAGTGGCAGTGCTTGCCCACTACTTGGATGGAAGAGAAAGACCGACCAGAGTACCTACAGATTTTATCGTCAATCTTGCCTCATTTGCATTAAAAAGGAACTAGTTTTCATTTGGAAATGATTTCTTTTACCAGACAAAAGGGGTGGCGATGGGCTGCCTGTTTGTGCCGGAATTTGCTGTACTTTTTATGTCCCTGTATGAAGAGACGATCATACACAACAACAATCCATTTGGAGAGCATATAACAACATGGCTCCGATTCATCGATGACATTTTCATGGTCTGGACTGGAGGGGAAGAACAACTAGACATTTTCCACAAATGGTTAAATTCAAGGACAATGGACATCCAATTTAGCATTTCCCAGTCAGTGCATAAAATAGCATTCCTTGATGTAGAAGTCTACTCAGACACAGGAGGTCTAGCAACAAAGCTTTTTAAAAAACCAACTGACAGAAATAAAGCACTCTTGTATACAAGTAACCACCCTAGGAACTTACGTGACAATTTGCCCTACTGGCAATTTTTAAGAATTCGCCGAAACTGTTCCTATAAAGATGAATATGCCCTACATGCCAATAATTTGATGTTCAAATTGACAGACTGTGGATATCCAAAGAAACTGGTCAAATCAGCGATGAAGCGCGCGTGGTGGACTCCACGTGAGACCCTGCTGGAATGGAAAAAAAAGCCAGTGACGCAACGCCAAGTGTTACCACATTTTGCCCAGACTCTAACAGATTAAAAAGGTGATCAACCAAAATTGGCACCTCATAAAAAAATTGGATGATGAATTTTCCATTGCTCCTCTATTTGCCTTCAAAAAAGAGAACAGTATATCAAACTATATTGTTAGGGCGGCAATTAAAAAGGAACCAAAATCCACATTGAGACAACTAATGGGTTTGGAACCGGTAAAAGGGCACCACAAATGTGGCACATGTGTATGCTGTGAGTCGACAGTCGAAGGATTGTTATTTACCCACAAAGGAATACATTGGAAACATGACAGTTTTTCCATTGTAAAACAAAATATGTTGTGTATGGAGTAACATGCCCATGCGGGCTGTTATACATCGGAAAGGTAAGTCAGGAGATACGGCAGCGGATTACTCAACATAAATCTCGCATTAGAAGAAAGGTAGAAACAGCTCCCCTGGTGAATCACTGGATAAAAAAATTACATACAGAGAGAGATCTCCGTTGGGCAGTGATTTCAAATGTTGAGAACAATCCGCGAGGAGTGGACCGTGATTTAAAACTATCAAGAAGAGAAGCGTTATTGATAGTCAAATTTGATACAGCAGTGTCAGGACTAAACGAAATTTCGGAACTGTATAAGCTGTAATGTCAACACCATGCAGAAGGACCACTCAGTATTGAGAGGAGGCATCCTGAGAGGATATTAAATGGAGCTTCAGTCAAATCGCGCTCTTTATACACTCAATGATTGTAAAAATCTTTTTCATAAATATAAGCTTTTCTGATAAACATGGACAGAAGACTCTAACTCCACCTTGAAATAGAGTTATTGGAGGCCAGGGGATAGAGAGAGCATATGGAAATTCTAAGTAGCTTATTTGTTCCTTCTTTCTTTTATATATAAAAAACATCGGACTCATGCCACGAAAATTATGTAAACGCATTGTTTCATCAATCAACTCCCACTTTCTCCGGTAATCATTCCTTGAAGGGGAGGGAAACCACAACTCCCATTATGCTTAGCAATGACCGTGCTCGGAGATCTTCATAAACCAATGAAAAAGCTGATGTGCACCCTGGCTTATTCATTGGCTAACACTGCAACACCCGGAAGCAGCAGCCAGCGCGATTAAGGTGGGAGGCGTAATGGTGGCCCAGTGCGTCTGCTAGACTGATGATTGCCGGAAAGGTTCTCCTGTGGTAAATATACCGCTCTCTTCCCCTGCAGACATTGAAGGATTGGTGTGGAATTGGTCCCGACTGTGCGCACTATTCGGAGTTGATAGCGCCGTTACCAGCGGAATCGCAAAGAACAAGGTAGGAAACCCCTGCTTATAAAAAATGGTGGCAGTATAATTTCCTTTGGAATTGAAGACTATAGAGCTTCAAACGACTCCATTCTTCCCCTCCATAGGCCCACTGAAAGGCTGCTCATGAGTTCTAGGCACCTACAGGATATGATTGATCCACGTTAATCAACTGTGCCATTGCCATCACGATGTAAGTCTTCTACCACAACAGGATTTGTTAGGTTTGAATATACTTTATGAGAAGACGGGACATTGATTTTCCTTTTTCTTCTTTTTCCTTCTCTGTTTTCTCTATATGGCCCTTCAGTCACCATACCTAAGGTCTCTTTTTATTCAGAAACCGTTGACACATTAGTTAGAAGGTAAGCCAAGGCTGTTGCAACTTCTGTTTTTTAGGGGTGCTTAATGGTTAAGCAAGGTCACTTTTTGATTGGTGTCTCTGCTTGTTTTTCAGTGAATTATTGGTCCTGATGAGAACCCCTTAATCATTGGGGTTTGAAACGCATAGACCAGTGGAGTACCAAACATATTGCTTTTATGTAAATAATGTGTATATACTCATGATTTTCTCTAAAAACAATTGAGACTACTAAAAAGAAAATGTATATTAATTTCACTATTTGTAGTAGAAAAAGATTGGTTTCAGCATTATGTTTTGGTCTTTGTGTATGTGAATGTACTGTGAATATTTGGGATGAACATAGAAGGATGAAAGCTGAATGAATGAAAAGGTGAGAATGGTGTGATTGTTAGGATACATTTCTTTATTCGTTTTTCTTGAATCATTGTATGATAACTGTGAATATTTTGTATAATGTATTTTGATATACTGTTTTGAAAAAGAAAAAACTGAGAATGATGAACAATTTAAATAAAAAAGCTACAAATGAGCTTAAAGGTGCAATGATGACTGGTCCGCACATCTTTTCTTAATTTACTTGGAAAATTATTAGCAGCATTGGCATTTGTTCTTGATTGTTGATTGATAGGTTCTCAGCCTTGCTGTTTTTTGAGCCATACCACTTGTAGTTATTAGAGTACATTATGTTTGTAGCAGAGTTTTTGAGATGTCATGTCTATCCAGAAAGCCAAAATGCCACATATCAGCACATCCAATGAGCTGATGAAATATACTACATCTATTGAATATCAACAGGTCTAGTAACCAACTTTAACTCCATACAAAAAGACAACAATGCTAATCTGTATCCATTCTAGGTCCCCATTTACGCTGACCCAAACAACGTGAAAGTAAACACCTCATTTCCATCATTAACAAATTTTCTCAATTTCTTGACAGGTCGATCCACCACTACACCTGCCCAGGATGAAGCCCTCAGTGAAGATAACGCTCCTGAAGAGGTGGATATGGATGATGATCTTGACCCATTTTTCAAGTATGAGCAGATGCCAACAGTGGGGCTCACTGTGCCCACAACAATACCTCTCACTCCAGTTGCAACAGTACATCCAGCACTGTCCCCCAACCAGTGCACCTAACACAGTCATTCCCATCTTGTGCCCCCCAGTTCTGGATTCTTAGATGACTAGCACCACCCCAGTCATGGAGGAACCAGGATCTATTGGGAGGGTGCAGTGCGTGCCAAGGGCCTTGGGGGTGGCATAGTGGGAGGGTAACTGTAAGCCTGCAGAGTGAGCCCACTGAGGCTACAGGTACACAGGCTGCCACCACCCATGTCCTGGAATTCTACCAGGACTCCCAAAGTATCATGGGCTAGATGTTGACCGAAATCCTGCAAATGAAGGCGCTGCAGAGGGACACATACCAGGGGGTTGCTGCCATCCACACTGAGGTGGCTGGCATCCACATTGAGGTGGCCTCCGTGGTTAGGGTGCTGCAGGCAGTGATTTTCCACCTGCATCCACCCCTTCCTGTGGTGCAAGTACATCCAGACCATATCAACATCTACCATGGCCAAAGGAAGGGAGACCCTGTCAGAGGAGGACACGTCTGCATCCACCCCAGTCTCAACAGCTACAAATCCCCCCTCTGGCAAACCAAGGGACTGTCCACACAAAACCCCAGGTGCTCAGAATAAAAAAACATCCAGCAGCATCAGGGAGAAACCTTGCCTCTAATGTCCTCCCATGTGTGCTACACAGTCACTTTGCTGAACTATTCCTGTCCACTTTTCCACATCGGACGGGAGGAGTACGTTGGATTTTGGACTCCTGACAATTAGGCCTCTACTACACTGGTTTCATCCACCATGACTGAAGACTTTATGATTGCACTATTGAATTTAAAGTTAATTTCTTTATCTCCTGTTGTAATTCTCACATATAAAAATTTGAAAGTCCTTCAATGGGAACAGTCCTGCAATAACTACCAAACTGGGATCTCCCTGACCTAGAAACAAGCACCCTGGGACCGGTTAGGGTATCAACCCTCATCAGCTAGGCTAGCTTGAGGATCGGGTTTGGCAGTTTGGGCTGAATTGTTTCCATGTGGAGCAGGGTCGAGACTGATGTGCATATGGCTGGGTCCAAACAGGGGTGGTATAGTGAGCAAAATTTCAATGGATATAACCCAGATTTCTTGAATGGGGGTGAATGCTTGATTTATTAAGCCTTCCAACCATCATTTGATGCTGCAGCACTTTTTTACCCTAAGTGGTATGGGTATACCTAGACATGGGTCTCTTGCTTCCGTGCCACTGGATTTAAATTAGCCAGGCTGATGACGGATGATACCCCAAAATCGGCCCCAGGATCCTTGTAGCCAGGTCCAGGGAGGACCTGGCTTGGCAGTTCATGCTGGACTGTTCCCCTGAGGAGCAGGCTCAAGATTGATTTGCATAGGGCTGAATTGAAACTGGGGTGGCATAGTAAGCAAAAGAAACATGGATTTTATCCAGATATCTTGACTAAGGGTGAATGTTTGATTTATTCAGCATTCTGTCCATCATTTGTTGCCACAACACTAGCATGTGACTTGGACACATGTAACATCTTGACTCCTGATGAAGGCTTGTGCTAGATGTCAACGTAATGTGTATCAAACTGACAGTTATCCTCCAAATTCCATTTGCAAACTGTTTCTACATCTTTTGCATCCATAGAGGTCAGTGCCAATCAGAAGAAGGCCAGTTAAAGAGCCATCACCCAGAAGGTGCAAATCCTAGGGTACTTAAACCGGTTTGCACCCTCTACAGAAAGAGGTGGGAGGACCTATGGTTCTGAACCCATAAGATCGTGGAGGTTCAGCTGGGAAAGTCCTCCCAACAGGGAAGGGGCGCATGCCAGACCCTGATCCCCATGGTAGCCCACCTACTGACAGTGGCCCACCTACTGGCGGTTGCCTACCCAGATTTTAATGGGCAGTTGAGGGCCCAACAGCAGCGACGATGGGGTAGCTCCTGGCCAGAGTAATATATATGTCATATTGCCATCTTAGAGAGTTACAGACAGGCATTTCACCAACCACATTGCTGGTAGGCCATGTGATACACAGCTACATATAAGATGAGTCATTGGTGTGGTAGTAGCTGCATGCTGCTGTGCTGTGGCCTAGAACACAGCAGTGTCCTGTCCACATCCAAATTTCTCCTTTTGAGCAGACACCCGGCCGAGTGGAGTAAGTAATCATATCATGTACTCAGTTAATCTAGATGACAGCTATACCACACAGGCAACTGATCTTGCTTATGTGAGGAGTGATGTTCCTTCACTACTGTCTCTCATTTGATGGTGGCCCTATTGCATGTTACATAACTTAGAGTTCACAGTATATGCAGAGACGGTACAAAAGTCTCCATTGGTAGGTACAGGTTAAACAGTGATATAAGGGTGCTAACAACACTGGGGCCGTCAGCATTAGGGTTTACATGTTGGCCAGTGTGAATTTGCCAGTTGATGGTTTCTCTGCAACAGTATTTCAAAACACTCATTCACTCACAGTTGATATGCATGAGGGAGTGAGATATAGAACTGTGGGGACCATATGTAAATATTTACACATATCTGTACAAAGCAATCTGAGTATGCAATACCTAGGATTAGTGTGATGTGCCTGTTTATTGGGACTCTAGCGATCCCCATGCCTTAATTTCATAGATGTTCAGGGACAGTGTTCCCAGGAACATGTGTGCACGCGCGCATTCGTCTGATCCCCCGAGCACGCAGTCCTGCGTTTGAAATGCATCAAGTCCAAAAGCACAACGTGTGCTTTACACGTCGTTCTTAAGGGCTTGATGCATGTCTTCTCTTAAAGGAGCACGGCTGCGGGCTGATTGTGGGCCATTGTGAAAATAGTTATGTTAATTGCAGCGCATGACGGTGCTGCAATTAACAGGAATATTTTCACAATGGCCCTCAATCAGCTCTCAGCTGTGCTCTATTAAGAAAAGAAATGCAACCAGCACAAAAGAAAGAAGAGTAAAGCACACATGGTGCTCTTAGGCTTGCTGCACACCTTTTGTTATTGGAGCGCGGCAGATTGTGTGCCTTTTTAAAAGTTTTCCTGTTAAATGCAGCCCTGTGCTAAGTATGTCAGGCTCTGCAATTAACATGAAAACTTTCCAAAGGCACGTAATCTGCCGCCCTCTATTAACAAAAGGCATGCAGCAAGCCTTAAAACATAACGTGTGCTTTTATAATCACTAATGTATGTTAGTGGTTTTGAAAGCACACGTCCTGCTTCTAGACTTGCTGCATGCTTTTTGTTAATAGAGCATGGCTGCAGGAAGACTGTGTAATTTTTTTAAAGTATTCATGTTAATTGCTGCAATTAACATGTATGCTTTCAAAAATCCACACAATCTGCCCGCTGGCGTGCTCTATTAACAAAAAGCATGCAGCAAGCCCAGGGCTTTAATTGGGCTGGGTCCTGCTAATGCTGAGTTTTTAAGCAGATGCTGAGACAGGTCTCAATCAGGTTCTTTATTTTTGCCCTCACCCTTGGGGTAAAAAAAATTTCAACTGCTGATAGCCTTTGCTGAAACTTCAGAGGACTTGCTATAGGTTTTTCACAGTCAGATCATTTCAGAACTGAGACATTTTCAATATATTCAGCGGAGCTGTAGCTGTTGCTTATTTATCCTATGCAACTAACAATCATTGACACAGTCAATAGTACTGGGTTGTTGTAGGTATAATGTTACTTATTGTATTATATATCTGGATGCAATGACAAAGGCAGCCCAATAACGGTCGGGCGGCACACTATGCTAAGCTCAGATTATTAGTTTACGTGTTTTTACACCACGCCCTTAATTACATAAGGCACGCCACTTTGGGAGACCCCCCAGTTTTTTCATTTCACTTAAAGTCCTGAGCAAGCCTAAAGGCACCACGCGTGCTTTCAGAATCACTAACATATATTAGTGACTCTGAATGCACACATGGTGGACTTCTATGTACATTCCCCCTCCTGTTTCTCCAAGAAACCATCTTCAGAGCAGATAAGTGAACTCATGATTATCAGTTTTAAAGAGTGGAGTAACCCCCGCCTTGGTAGAGCCAGCTCTGTTCTGCAGAGCCTTGCCCTGATGACCTTGAATAATTCTTAAACAGATTTTTGCAAATAGCAATCTCCTTTCATTTATTTTTAATCTGGGTAATGTGTGAGATTGTATTATAGACATTTTCAGACAAATGTTTTTTTGTTTCATGCAACATCCAATGTTATTTTAGATCCAAACAGGGTCCCAGCTATGAGAAATGGTAGAATATACCAGTGATTATTTGCAGTAGTTTTAGTGGGTTTCTACTGTGTTACAATATTGGAAAAACGTATCACTATCCCTGAATATTAACTATAAGCACATTTGGAATTTGAACCAATGTGTCTGTGCACTATTTGTGATTTGGCCAAAAGGACACGAGAAAGCTGAAACTGGATCACTAATTCAAAGCTGATTCGCACAGAGGCGCCCAAAAGACAATTGGCCGAGGGCGCTCAAAGTCCTTAAGATGTCCCTGAGCAACCGCTGTGTAGTTAGGTAGGAAAGAAGAGGTTCACTGGGACTGTGGAATGGGGCCATTTGCCCCATTTTCCTAATATATATATTAGTGTAGCTTTGTCATGGTTGCAGATGCTCTGCACTGCACTTTCTAATTTCAAACATAACACAACCATTGTGCGCCAGTCACCAATACGAACGCCACACCCCTGGCTTAACTGGCCTTAGCAGGCATCAGGCGTTTGCCTGGAAGGCTGGGGTTCAGTTTTGGAGCATTGGGGGCCAGTTGTGTTACTGGGAGCAGTTTTGCAGCGATGCTGCATTATGGGTCCTCAGTAACAAAACCACCAGTGCTCGGGCCGGGTTCAAGCAGTAGTGCTTGACACTTGCTCCCTTCGACCCCACCTCGGGTGGGTGGAAGCCAGTGCGGCAAAATTGCCAGCGCTACTTTGGATTCCCAGTCCGGTCCTGCCTTCCCCATCAAACAGGCCTCCTCCATTCCGATACCTAGGTAATTTATCTTCACAATCAAGCAGGAACTCCATTGTCAGAACCCCTGTCGCTGCACCCACACATGAGGTTGGGTTCCTGCCGCACATTGCCCTGGCTTGTGCGCACAGAGACCTCACACTGCCCCACACCGAGGAAAAAGATTAGAGGGAACATTGTTCAGGGACACCTAAAACCTTCAAAGGTGTATATGCTTGTGGATATACAATCTATGACTGAGTCACCTGCACCAAGCAGGAGTGGAGATGTTAATATGGCTATATGGTGTCTTGTTCTGTGTGAATTTAGAGAGTCTATCTCCCAAATGTTTAGACCCCAATGTTTTCAGGAATTTTATCTGTGAAATGTGATGCATAGCTACACCAAATTAGTAAAGCTGTCATTTCACCGTTCAGGTAGTAAGCATATGATGTCATTTGGAGTGCAAAGTGTCATCAGTGTGCAATGAGCATTTGCATGTGACATTACATAAGGATGTGCTATGAGTAATAATTAGATTTTTTGGTTCTGGGTCTTGTGTGAGATGTGTGTGAATGCCACATGTGGATCCATGTTATTTGCATACATCTCTTTACAATGGTATGGAACAAGTGCTAAAGTATGCAAGGTGATCAACTATCTTAGTATAGGCATAATAATGGAGTGTAGACAATTCCATCAACGCATTTAGGCCTGTCTGGGGTTATCACATGAGTGAACCCAACTGTTTTCAGGACATGTAGCATACATGCTTGTGCTATTGCTAAAATAGAAGCCTATGGAGTGAACCATGAAGGTGGTGTGATGTGTGGACTTCTTTAATGTTGTCGGTGCATTTGTGATGCTCAGGTGTGGAAACACAGTTGCAATAAACCTATGTTACATGCCATTTCAGATACATCCATGGATCGCGGAGGAGAAGGGACCAACAACAGTGGGGTATCAGCTGCTCATAGTGGTTCCGGACGTGAGACACGATACACACCGAGGGGCCCAGTGACCAGGAGGTTGTGAGGCATACAAGGGAGGACATCAGCTCAAGCTTATAGTTATCTAAGTCATTCTCAGGTGGAAACTGCAGAGGGTTGGCAGACCGAACAGGAGTAATTCCACCTTCATCCTTGTCCACCACCCCAAGTTCCTTCACCTCCCTCCCTGTTGTCCCCCACAAGTTGACTGTTTCCTCTTGCACTCCAGGCAGGCAGCTTATCCCGTCTCACTGTGAGACCCACTGTCCTGATTTAGGAGAGTATTGACCTCCTGAGGAGCATCTCTGTGGGTCGGACTGCAGTCCTGAATGTGATCCAGGGGCAAAGCAACCAGCTGACCAAGATGGTTGACTACCTGGAAAGCATTCACATTGCCATGTCTGGCCTAGAGAGATCTTTTCAGGCTGTGGCCTCCTCCCTCACATCAGCCCTCCACGCATTCCAAAATCCCACCCACCCTTCTTGCCCCTTCCCCTTCCCCATCTACAATCCCTATTCCCTTTTGTATCCCAAGCACACTAACACCTAAACATGCACACACTTTATCAGACACAAGCACCCCACACAAATGCAAGACTTAAAAAAACTCAAACATACAGGTACACAGCAGACACTCATCTCCTTCACCAACCCACCACCCCCCAGCACCACAGCAACACATAAAGAACCATCCACAGACATACCCATACCTTCAGACACCACAGCAACACACACTGATCCCTCCACAGACACACCCATACCCACAGGCTCCATAGCAACACATATTGACTCCTCCACAGCCACACCCATTCCTGCAGACACCACAACAACATTCACAAACCCCTCCACAGACACAATGATACCCACGGACACTGCACCCACAGAGTCCTCCACAACACCCAGCATACACACAGACACCACAACTACATCCACAGACCCCTCCGCAACAACCAGCACATCCACAGCACTCCCACCCAAGAAACACAAATGGTCATAGTCACCCACACAAAAGACAACAACACAAGACACAGTGCAGACAGCAGAATCGACTCACACTTCCACTCCCTCTTCCTCCCAACCCAAATCCATCTTGAAAAACCTACCCATTTTTCCAACGAGGACGGCATGTTTGCCATTGCCCTCAGCAATCTGAAACCTGCCCCACCACAAAGTTCCAAAAACGTCTCCCAGACCCAAAGCCATTGAAATGAATGAAATGAAAAAGGATGTATAAAGCGCATGGCTGCCCGTGAGCGTCCCAGCGCTGGAGTACAGAGGACAACTAAGGATAACTGAGGGAAGTACAAGGGGCAAATTAAGAATAGCTGAGGGGAGCACAGGCTTTTATTCGTCCTGTGGGAACAGGAGTGTTTTCAAGAGCTTTCAAAATTTCAGGTAGCTTGGTTCGGTTCGAAGCCTAATCGGAAGGGAATTCCAAAGGGTCGCAGCATTAACCAAAAAACGGCGCCCACCAGTCCGGGCCTTCCTGACTCTTTGTACTGTGGCCAGATTACCATGAGCAGACCGCAGGGTCCTGGCGGCCTTGTAGGGGTGGACCATATTTCCAAGGATAGGGGGCCCCTTACCCTGAAGGGATTTATGGGCAATGCACAAGGACTTAAATTTAATCCTTTCCCGGATTGGCAGCCAGTGAAGGGTTTTAAGGGCGGGTCTGGCCAAAGATCTTCGGGAAGTACCTGTAAGCAGCCTGGCCGCCGAATTCTAGACACGCTGAAGGATGTTAATAGTTGATTCTGGGGCAGCCAAAAAGAGGGCATTGCTATAATCTAATCTGGATACGATAAGACCTTGAATAAGCAACTTCCTGGATTGTGCCGGTAATAGAGGGATGATCTTACGGGCAGAGCGGAGTAGGCCCACACAAGTGCCGGCAGTCTTTTTTGCTTGTGTCCTGAAAGAAAGATCTCGCTCAAGCCACACCCCCAAGCTTTTGAGTTTTTTCTTCAAGGGGGGGAGGTCCCCCAGGCACGAGGGCCAGATGAAATTAGGAAGAGATGCTGTTTGATGGCCCAGAAGCATAAGTTCTGTCTTAATGCCGTTCAATTTAAGTCGAGAGCGGCACATCCATGCGTGGATTTCAGAAAGGCAGCCGTGTAAGTTTCCCATACTACCCTTCTCTAGGGAAAGCGAGATGACGAGCTGAGTGTCGTCAGCGTGCGTAATACCTTTAATCCCAAAGGGAGTAACTACATCCTCCAGGGGGGCCATATAAACATTAAACAAAGTAGGGCTCAGTGATGAGCCCTGAGGAACCCCACACTGGAGGGGGATGGCTTAGAACGCGCGCTTCCATCCCAGACTTGGAAGGTTCTAATCTTCAAAAAAGATGTGAGCCATGACAGGGCTGTGCCCGTTACCCCTAAGTTAGAGAGACGATGTACTTAGATCTTATGGTCCACCGTGTCAAAGGCTGCACTTAGATCCAGGAGGATCAGCGCCACTGATCCTCCCGAATCCAAGATGCACCATGCCTCCTCGACCACCGCTATCAGCGTGATCGCAGTGCCCTGCCCTTTGCGGAAACCAGTTTGAGAGCTGCGAAGCAACCTATTGGTTTCCAAGAAAGCGGAGGGTTGCCGATTTGCAATCTTCTCCGCAATTTTGCTGAGACCTGGTAGCAGTGAAATTGGTCGGAAGTTGGCTAACTCCAGAGGATCAAGTTCGGGTTTTTTTAATAACGCCTTTACTATTGCTTGCTTCCAGCCAGGGGGGACAATCCCTTGGGCAAACGAGGCGTTAATAAGGTCTGTAGCTAAGGGAGAGATGGTAGGTCTCACATGTTGAAGAATATACATGGGTGCCGGGTCATTAGGGGATCTACTCTTCATGGATGTCAGAGCAGTTTGGAATTCTTCCCTAGATATCTGGGCAAAAGAGTCCAGGGAAGGGCCAGGGATTGAAGCAGTAGAGTCCGCAGGGGCATGTGTATGGACACTTTGTGGCAGAGATTGTAAGATATTTAATATTTTATTCTCAAAAAAAGCCGCTAATTGGTTACATCTGGAGTCCGACACATCCTGCATCATAGGGGGACTAGGAATTTTGAGGAGATCATTCACCATCTTATATGTCTCTCGAGATGAATTAAAGGATGTTCTAATTTTCTCCTCAAAAAAGGCGGCCTGGGCGGTTTTTCGAGCTGATTTTGTTAAATCCTCATGGCCGCTTTATACTTATCTTTGTTATGGGAGGCCCAGACTTTCCTCCACCTACGTTCCAAGTTTTTACAGGTTTTCTTTAGATCTCTAAGTTCTTGAGAATACCACGGTGATTTAAAGGCCCTGATCTTCTTTTCTGTTTTTTCCTAGGAGCCATGAGTCAAGGGAATTATTCAACCCTTCAGTAAAATTAATATCCGCCTTTACTGGGTCGGGATCTGAAAGGGGAGCAGTCTGCTCTAAACTACGGGTCCAGCTTTCAAAGGAGAGTTTGGACCATGATCTTTCCAGGGTGCGTGGCACCTGTGTCCTTCCACTTCCCACTCCACCCCTGAAAAACAGCTTCCCCAACCCCTGAACCCAGCCCAAAAAGAAAAAGTAAATAAAAACCTCCTAAACCTTGCCCCATTCCAAGAAGCCCTCTCCCAAGGACAATCCAATCCCTCCATACACCTCTGCCCCCCAACCCAAGTACCATCTCCAAGGTGCCTGCTATGCCCAATTGATTCCCCTTTGTGAGGAGTTTCCCTGGCAGTGTCCACAAGGGCAAGATTGGTAGCATAGTCGTGTGCTGTGCCATACAGTCCTACCATGGACTCGCCATTGGCTTTTTTTTATACACTTGTTGTGACATGCTTCAATCAAAATATTGGCCCTGCCATTACTTATATGACTATTTGATGCTCTTCTATAGTTAGTCATGTGTGACTACAGTTATGCTTGTTTAATCCCTGATTGCTGGTCCAGTTGTTGTAGTTAGTATGATGTGACCTTGGAGCCAGTGCTGGAGTAACACAGGCCAATGCCAACATTTTGGATGGATGTTTATGTGGGATGACATCCAAATGGGACAGACATTGTACTGGGTGACATGTTATATGGTAAATATTTCAGCTTGTCCTGGCCACTGTCAACGTTATTTAGCTTCCACTTCTCACTATGATGTTGGTTGGACATGTGTTAGGTGTGTTGAAGTTAGATATTTGTGTATCCACAAATGGAGGGTGTCAACTTGTCATACCTTTGTGTAGTTCTGCATGGACATGTGTCTATTTTACAGTGTGTACCTTACTGCTACTCATCTAGACGTGTGCCATATGCTGTTAGTGCTATGCTTGCTTTCATAAGTTGCACTTAACAATTGTCTACGCATGCCTGGCACTTGGTTATGCTATTAGTTGTCCCTGATAAACTTCTGTTCCCAGGTCCAGTACACATGGAGGTCATCAGGCATGTGCAAAATATACTGTGCTGCAGGGCCCAAGCCTTTCACGGTTCCCCCAATAGAGACATAGTTATCCTGCAGAGAGTGTTTCCTTTGTTCTATAAGGGAGGTTGTCAATCTGGATCTATGTAATCCCATTAACTGATATTGCCTTTTCAGGTGAGTGATGTGTGAGAGTCCAGCACAGAGTTAAAACAGAGAAGGTGAATTTCAGTTTATTGGCACATCCATACAGATATTTCTTTGACATCAAAACAGGACCTGGGATGTGTGAAATGTGAGTGTGTAACATTCACTATAGCATCCTATTTAGAGTTGGAGTGAGAGGGTCAACTTCAATCTCACTTTACCAATTCTTGGCATATGATAAGATGCATGACTTGTGTAGATCAATCGTGACATGGTGGAAAAGTGGGAATGGGCATAAGATGTCTAGCATCTTGGTTAGAGTTCCAGTCACAAGGCCTCATAGTACTTGCAGTCACTTCAATGTCACTTTACGGAAACCTGAGAGATGTCAAGCTGTGTGACTAGTGTAGATCAGTTGTAACATAGCAGACAAGTGAGAAGAGGCAATGAAATCAAGCATCTTGGTTAGAATTCTAGTCACAAGGTCTTGCAGTAGTTGTAGACTCTTCAATCTCACTTTATCAGCATTTGACATATGATAAGCTGCATGACTTGTGTAGATCAGTTGAGACATGGCTGACAAGTGAGAAAGAGCAAAAGAAGTGTGTCATAGACATTTACAGGTGAGATGTTGATGATGAGGTGCTGTTCAGGAAAACAATATCATGCACACATCACTATACCTGAATATTAGTTGCAAACACATGGCCATTTGTGTTCAGTGTGCCTGTGCAGTAGCAGTGTTTTAGCCTAAGACAAAATCCTACAGATGTATTTCTGATTATTGTTTTGAAAGAAATCCAGACGGAGTCCCTCTATACATGTAGATTATTTAGGGAGTCCAATTCCTGTGCCTTGTCCATGACAGGGCATCATTTTCCAGAGGAGTCTATGGAAACTGGAAGTCATACGACTTACTGCAGATTTCGTCCATGACCGAGTGGATTTTCTTTTGAACAAGGTGGACCAGGTAGAGCGGCGGCAGGATATGACCGATGGTCTCCATGAGGGTAGAAGACAAGGAGACATGAGGTTTGGCCCTATATCCCTTGATTTCCGCTGTTTCAGATGTTGTGGTTGGACCACCACTTTCACACCAGCTGAAAAGCAACTTATAATTGGGGAGCAGTTTCACTGGTGGTCTAAGCCTTCCACAGTTTGACTGTCACTGCGGGCCCTAAGTGTAGGCTGTTCTATAAATAGCCAATTTGCCTTTACAAAGGAAAAGGTGATAACACTGGGTTATTCCCCTGTCACAGACGTAGATAATATCTATATTTTGCTAGTTGAAAGCCTGTTAAACCAACAAATAGAAGACAAACTAAGCAGAATGCAGAATTCTGGACACACCCGCTAACCCAAATTCCAAATACCATGATGGAAATGTTACGACTGCACCTTGGCACAGGAAGCCAAAATGTACAACACACTGGAAGGATGGCACAATGCCTTCCAATTCACACTAAGCAGGACTCAACCTACACTCTATAAATTTAAAAAAACATTACAAAAAGAGCAAAGATATCAACAACTACGAATGTGACAATCTGTTAGCCAAATCGCACCTCAACTTGTCAAACAAACGAAAAGAATGTATGATATGCTAAAGTTTAAAGTCAAAATCTTCATAAACATCAAAGGTGTGGATTACATAGAAATAATAGCCAAAAGCATGTTATAGAATAAATAGTAACATATCAAAGTACCAACATCTAAACCAACATGATAACTCATTTTTTAGACAAATATTAAATATAAGATTTTATTATGTAGGTCTAAAAATTCAACACAACTCCTATGTTCATTAAAATAATATATACAAATCATTTAAGCAAATAATGTAAACCTCATCAAATAAAAAGCTTAAAGAACAATCTCAATCCATCAAATATATGCAACACATAAAACACACAATTCCAGAGAACATTCACAGAATATTTACACAAGCAATAAAATATAAATTTTCCCATGCACATCAAATAAAAAAATAATATATAATAATATCACCTAAGTCAATTCAATTCAATGAACCATTATGTGGTCAATTTTTGTCAATAAAAGTCACAAAGCAATCTAACATTAGACATCATTTATATAAAGTGCTTGGTGCCAAGCAAAATAGGTAAAATGTGTTAAAACCATAATAAAAAGCATAAAATACAGAATTTTAAAAGCGAAAAACAGATCCATTTTGTTTCATCAAGGCAGGCCTCCATGGTTTGCCTAGTTCTAACTGCAGCTTTTAGAAAAGAGCACACACCGAAGCAATTAGAAAGTGTATAAAATAACTTTAAATGAACAAAGCCTCTCTACAATTGTGATAGGCCAATGATATTAAAGGAGGCTCGAGCAGAAGTTTGTGATGGTATGTAAAAAAGTTGCAAAAATTATTGTTCAGAGACCCCATTGCAGAAACAAGTGAAGATATGTCCCCCAACATATCAGTTGGGTTACCTGTGCTCACAAGCTGCCAGACCGTACCAGCCCTAAAAAGAAAAAGGAGAGACCTCTCCAATAGAGTGAGGCAAAGTTTCAAATAAAAACCAAGTTCTGTGTCTGCGAAGTGTCACTAAAAAAACAATGTGTTTTTTGTTAACTCAGTTTACAGCTGTCTAGTTTCACAAAAATCCCAAAAGTGGCTGTTGACCAATAATTTATCATCTTTTTTAATATTCTTCAAGGGCAAAAAAAAGAAGTCAACACCAGCTCCTGAAATGTGTGCTAGATGTAATTCAAGCAGGGAATGTTGCTCTATTTTTTCAAACTGAGACAGTCCAAGTTGATGTCTCTACAGAGTTGTGTGTGTGGATCCCACAATAACATATGGACTAACTTAACCCTGTCGGCTATACATCGCTGATTAAGCTCCAGGTGCATAATCTGACAGGAGGCTGTGGTTGGCAAGTGTGAAAGCCTCTGGCAAATATGATTTTCCTCTAGCTGGAGAAGAGCACTCTTATGACGTCCCCAAACCCTCGCCCTATACGTGGCACATGGCACACTGTGTTTTATATACTTTCATCTGTGGCCAGATGGATCCCCTTCCCCTCATGCATAGCAGGTTAAAGATTGTCCCAGCTGACCTCCTCAGCTTAAAACACGAAGTGTTCAGCTGGGGCTGCCAGAACCTCGATGTATTAAAAATAACTCCAAGGTAGCTAAAGTTAGTTTCGAAGTGCAGTGACTGACCCTTAATACAACCATGTGGGTGGCAATCCCACCTGAACCACAAGCCAAGATCTGGGCCATAATTGGTAACCAAGTCAAGACTATCCATAAAATGGACAAAACCCTCCTCCAATGCTTGCATGGCGTTCAGTGTTAAGGCCAGCCGAGCAATCAAAAAGAATAATCTAGCAAAAACAGGAAAAATATTTTCCAAAAAGCCCAAAAAATGCAAAAGTAAAATGATTCCAATTGACATCCCTCAAAGCTATCCAAAGTATCTATGAACTAGAAAACAACCCTGAAATATTGTTTTAAAAAAGAAACTTTTCAGGAAGCCAGAAAAATGGAAATAAGTTTAAAAAAATGTTTTTGATAAAAACCAAAAGTGATTTATTTTAAAGAACTGAAAAAGGTAACTCTCAATGCCCCTAGGACACATCTTTAGACATAGACCTGATAGTTTCATAAGAAAACCCACAAGGAAAACACATTACATTCTCAAAAATACAGATACATCACATTTAGTCATTGAACTATAAGTAAACTAACAGAATTTACCATAAAATAGGGATATATTACTGAAACAGAGTGTGAAAACGCAAAACTAAAAACTTGTTAAAAGCACTACTATTACTAAAACTAAATCTACAGAAACCCCACAAACAACACTGTATCTAACCTCTAGACCTTCCCCTACACCTCCCTACCCTAAAAACCCATAAAAAACTTTAAAATGACTTATCTGTTCCAACAAAAAGCAGCACCTTACTGTGACCTGGATCTGGGAAACAGACTACAAATGGCATAAGTTGATTACAAAATAGAAGGTAGTGTTAAAAAAAAGACTCTAAATGAAAATAAAAAAGAGTCTATCTCCGTTTAGATATGAATGCAAACTAATTTTAAAATTTTAAATAAAAATACAAAAACGTAAACAAATTATTAAAACATGTAAAGCATGTCCCAAAAAAACTTACAAAATAAAAAATTGTAAAGTATAAATTAAATAATAATATCAACTATATTCATTTATTTAATACATACTGAAAAAACATGTTAAAATGATGTTGAAAATATGTATATAAAATTATGGAAGAAATGTTAAAAAAAAGTAAAAATTGGAAGAACTTGAAAAATTTGCAAATTTTAATATTACTGTATATAAAACTTAGTTTTAAGTTGAAATATATATTTTTAAAAATGTACAGTAAATAAACTTAAAAAACACAAATAAAATTAAAAAAATGTGTTACATCATTATTCTATTAAAACTATCTAATTGATAATATCATTTATTAAAAACATACAATTAACTATTTTGTATTATAATTCTAAACACCAGCAATAAAAATTAAATAACACAACCTATTTCTTCTACATATAAGTACAATTTAAACAAAGGATTTCAGACTAAAATGATAATATTAAATAATCACACTACATTCCTAATCAAAGATGACTTACTATTCCAACTCCAATCCAAACCATTTTGGGGAAGGTTTTAGAGACTAAAGGGGTGACATTTACTATTCCTACCCCAATCTAACCTAATTGGGGGAAGGTGTTAGACTCTAAATTGGTGACTTTTACTATTCCCACCCTAAAATAAACCAATTTGGGAAAGGTGTTTGACATTAAAATGGTGGCATTAACTAGTTCCACTCTAATACAGGGACAGGGTTAGTCCTGCTGAAAAAAGTTACCATTTAAATTTGAGCAAGCAGAGTTTGGTTTACGATGGAGGAGGCTGACAGGAGAAAGTCGTGGATTGTCGTCGCTGGAGCACAAAGAGCAGGCCAGGCATCGCATATGGTCATTGCTGGAAATTTGCATTGTTTCAATGTTGGCGTAAGCAGCAAAATCATAGCGCAAACTTACCCATTCATGATCAGGAAGGGCCTAAAACATCAGGATTTCTCCTGTTTGAGTTAGGATATTTCATTTTCCAGTCAGAGGAGTGCTCTCTTAAGCCAGGGAACAGCCCAGGACCTGGGGATGCACCTCTTGGAGATCAGGGACTGACTACGGCAGAGGCCAGCAGTTCTCAAGCAGATCCAGATCCAGTTTCAGGCAGAATGTCAGCTGAGCAGATGCAGGGAGGCCTCTGGAGCTTGGTATGTGTCTGTAACTTATAACATGAGGTCAGTCAGCTGACACTGGGGGCCATATTTATGAACTGATTTGTGTCACTCTTGCACCACGCAACTTGATGCAAGAGTGACACAAACCTTAATGCAGATTTTTGAAGCCACACATAGCCACTTTTGTGGCTTTGAGTGGCTCAAAATATCTGGACTAATGCAACACAGCCCAAATCGCTGCATTGTATTACTCTGCCCTGGGTGGGCATTCTATGGGCATTTTATGGGTGTGCCCATGCAACACCTATAGGGTTTGATGCATTCCCAGATTTACAAGCGATGCTGCCCTTTTTTACATTTTAAAGGCACATTCAATGGAACAGCCAGAAACACAGCCATGCACATTAGCCCAAAACAAACACACACTAGTCTCTTTCAACAAACAAGGTTATTCCGCCATTTACTTACTCATCAAATGATACCCACACATTTACCTCTCTCCTATATGCCCTTTTACCCTTACACTCACATACTCCTGCAGAAGCTATTCTGTACTACTACACAAGCAAATACACATTGTGGTTACATACCAATAAAAGAAAACACTCACACAGTTAATCTCACAAACTACCACCCTTTCAACACAAATATTTTCAATACCCTCTGCCTTCTCCTAGAATTCCCTTGCCATCCTTCTGAACCCATTATTCAACTATCTGCAACACCCCATTACCACACAGACATATATTTCTTCTCATCACAACAAAAGACAAAATGCTTTCAACACTCTCTGTCACCAATAAGACTCATTCATCTCCCTACCCAGCCTATAACCATCTCTCAAAAGAAATATATATTCTCAAATCTCAAAGACTGTTTCCATCCCCTTCTCCTTAAACGTATCCAGCTCACCAGGCCATCACACTCCTCAAGGTGGTACCAACTTGCCAGTTATTACTACCCCACAAAAACCACACCACACACATTTAACAAATGTAACTTAAACAAAATCTCACACATTCAATAACTCCTCACGACCCGAACATAGCTACACACATCCACTCTTCTCTGAGTACCAGGAAAAATAGTACCTTCATAAACCCATCTCTACAGTGCACTCCCCATGCAACAAATACTCCTATCACAAATACACAAACAATACTCACTCACCCATCACTCATCAACACCAAAGCCATACAACAGGACCATTATGCCCCACCAGCCTCCCTAAACCCTACTCCTTCCACCTTCAACATACGTAAAGAAAGAAAAATAACACCACTTCCCCTTCCATTATAAAACAAACCTACCTTCCACACTCACCTCAACAGTCCAACCCCCTCAATTTCAACCACACTCACCACTACCCACACAACCAGATGGAAAAAAGTCTAGGGGGTTTATTAGGAAGTGCCATGTGCCGTGCTAAGTTGTGCATTGCAATGCACAACGTGGCAGGCACAGCGCGGTGCCTGCCACCTTGTGCATGCCAATGTAGGGGGATACCTACAGGGAGTATCATAGGCACCCCCCAAGTGCAACCTCCCCACACACCCAGGGTCCCACAACGGGCCCCAAAAGCAATTCCCCGCCAGCCTGGAAAGGCCTTAAAAGCCACACATCATATTCTGGATGACGAGGCCTGCTATGCACTGCCACTATATTGTGGCCCAAGTCTACCTGGCTGGCAATCGAAATGAATGCCGACCGGCGTAAAAGCGGCAGACGCATTTTCAGTCCCCCACGTTACCCCCGCCATTATCAGGTTGCGATGGCGGGCGAATCTTCACCGCCGGGCCGGTGGTGGCGATCAGCCCGACATCCTAATCACCCCCTGAGTCTTTTGCAAGTAGATATTGAAAAAGAAAAACAACAATGTCTCTGTCCTCCAACATTTAACACCACCAACCAGAACACACCACCAACAACTTTAAAGGCCATTACTTACCCTCCTGCGGCACAAACTCACACCACCACCAACTAATAATTTTTAGATTGCCTACCGATCAATTCCCATTCTAATAAAAAAAAGTGCCACTTATTTGACCTATTGATAGACACAAAACTTGATTGACTTTTCAAATCTGAATCATAACAGGGAGAGGATATGGCACTGGTAATCCAAGGCACTAGAATATCAAATTGTAACACAAAATGATAGAGACAAAAAAGGAGGCAACTTAGCCATCATATACATAAAAACAACAAATCTCACTAGACCTGAGGATGTTTCGTCACATGGTTGTGAGACCCGGCTTGTCAGATCAAACCCTACCCCTCTATAGACCACCACCTAGCAATGCAGAATTCCCAGATACATTGCTAGACACAATATCTAATGTTTTTACAATATACTCAAACATCCGCATCCTTAGTGACCTCAATCTATTGTCTGATAAACCTAATATGCCACTCTCCAGAACATCCTCACTGGCCTGGGTACACACAACCTCCAGCACCTCGTTCCAACTCCCATACACATAGCTGGTCACATATCAACTAGCATATTCGCCAACTCAAACCTAGTCACATTCCAAACAATTACTCCAGTGACTTTGTCAGACCACTACCTTGTTGCCTTCCAACAAAAGGCTCAAAAACTCACTCCATCTAAAGACATCTTGAATTCAGCTATACATACTGACCTTGGAACAAGCTAAATTTGGAGGAACTAGAAATCCTGCTTACCTCAAACACAATTCTTGCTTAAACCAGCAAGCCTGCAGTCTGTCCTCTTACCCTTGTCCATGTCAATTTTTCAAAAACACTCTACTATCCCAGTCAGAAATCTCTTTGAGAACTCCTTAGCATCATGAGTTTTCCTGGAAGACTTAAATAAGGCATACATGTGCCATTATTAAAAGCCCAAACTTGGATAATCAACACCTCCACAACTACAGACCCATAGCAAACAGACCATTCCATGTCATAGTTCATTGGGGAGAATTCCATACTTTCTTGCTTTCAAACTGAATACCATCCAGTCGGAGGCACTAAATCAACCCTTATCTCTATGTGGGATGACCTTATAAACATGGTAGACCAGAACAGGGTTGCAGCAGTTCTTCTCTTGGACCTTTTAGCAGACTTTGACACAGTGGGTCATGACACACCATTTGAAAGACTTGAGGAAGCTAGAATGAAGGGCACAACTCTTGCTTGGTTCACATCCTACTTTCCCAATAGAACCAATATTAAATATACACACTATTCCTCCTTTTAAACCATACATCATTAAAGCAGATGTCTTTCAAGGCTCAATCATTATTAGGACTCCCAGTTTTTCGTTTTTACTGATTTGTACAGATAAATACAGACCGAAAACTGTTTATTTTCCTGTCTGTATTTATTTTTAAATACAGAAAAATACCGAAAATAGGCTTTCATCAGATTTTTTTTTCCAATTCTAATCATGGGAGCCAGGGCAGTAGGTGTACAGATTGAGAGGTAGGGAAGATAAAATAAGACAATACATTTTCCTAATTTAGCTTAATGAAGTGCAGATCTACAGTTATTTTGCCTATTCTACAATGCAAATGTGTTCAGATAACTCTATTGTTCTGTATGGCACTGAAAACCTTTTGGGCAATCAAATGTGAGTATACATTTGTCAGTCAAAATGGAAAAATACCCCTTACATCTTCATTTATACAGAAAACACAAAATAAAAATGAATACATACAGAAAAAACACTCAAAATATAAATACAGATAAATACAGACGGAAATATAAAAAAATACCATAAAACCAGGAGCACTAATCATTATACACATGCTTTTCACAATTCATATGAAATCATCACCAGATCTGATATGTGATTTTGAGTTCACCTACTGTAACTACGCAGATAATACACATGCACATCTGAAACTGGAGAACCAAAAGAACATTGGAACATCAAAAAACTTCAATTGTTTCCGGGCTTTTGAGCAGTGGAAGAAATGGAGTAATCTCAAATTAAATGCCGCCAAAACTTAAATTTTCTCCAGTGATGGCTGGAAAACATATGATCCTCTCTAAGTCTGGCATGAGGATCTAGGCCACGCCAAAAAAATCTAAGGAGTTGAGAAACCTCAGAGTTACCCTGGACACCAAGATGTCAATGAATGCACAAGCATATATGTGAACGTTCTCAAAATGAAAAGAATGTGATGCATCTTCCTTAGCTTACGAGGCATAAGCTACCATCGTGCTTGTCCTATATAAACTAGATTACACTAGTGGTCTGTATCATAGCTCACCTCTGTCAACTATGAGAACATTACAGAGAATTCAAAATGCTGCTGCTAGAGTACTCCAACATGTATAGTCACAAGCACACATCTCCCCTGCCTTGAGGGCCCTACACTGGCTCCCAGCTGCCAGAAGATCCACCTTCAAGATGATTTATATCACACAGCAATTCGTGTCAAAGGACCAGTGTTCATCAGGAATAAAATCAACAAATAAAGCCAACAAAGAAACCTGTGGTCAGGAATTTCCCCTCCTCAACATCCCTACAAACAGGATTAAAAAACATGGGTGGAACATTTTCTATGTTCCAGCAGCCAAACTATGGAATTCAATACCCACACACATAAGATCCACTGACAACCTTCTTGGTTTTGGAAGATTACTCTAGATTTAGTTCTTCCCCACATGACAACTTTAGCCACAACAAAACAGTGTATGACAACAGTATACTCAGACTTAACGAAGTATGCTTTTCACAATATAGAGATGAAGCTGCTGTTACACATGAGTCACTGTAAATTGGATGATGCTTCCAGTTAAATGCAGATACATTCATATTAGGAGAAAAATGTATATTCCAAGACAAGAGACATGTATGTATAAGAACATTTCAGGGTTGTTGCTTTTATGTTTGAATCTCCAAACATCCTTCTCAAACTTTCTGCTCCTTTTTTAGCCATGTCACTCAACTAACAAGCCTACATGGCCACTACTTACAAAACAACTTACTACTTTCCCTTACAAATGAATCCACTTTATTCTATCCCTACTCTTAACTCTACTAAACACATATAAAATGAAGAGCACAGACCTGGCCACAAATGCAGAAAGGAAAGAAATATAATAACTAATCAATAACTATTACCTTCTAATTTTGGGTCGCACAATAGCATGCTACTCAGGGGTAGTAAGCGCTATATAAATACATTTTACAATACCAATTACATTTACTTGGACAGCAAGAGATTCTATGAACCCTGACACTGGAGTCAATGGTCCTGACCTCCACATTTCCTCTGTGGACTGGTAGAGGACTTGCTAAGGACACTGACGGAGAGGTTTCCCTTGGACGTCTGTGGACTCAGTCATGCTGGAGGTACTTAGGAAGGAGTATCCCAGGCCTGTGCCGGCCACACATGTGCCCTTCATATGACCAATAGGCTGTGGGTAGTGGGCTGTAAAGGTGGGCACTGTGGTCTGACTCAAGATCCACTGAATTCTAACGGGACTATGGTTGTATGACATTACATCTGGGTGCAGCCTGGCAAGGAAGTTCCAATTGGATGAGGTCTCGATTCATTTCCATATATCCAGTTTCCATTTAGATTGGCATAGTGGGTGAAAAACTGTGGACAGGGATGTGGCTAAAAGCAATCGCCAGCGGATGAGTTTATTCCAAGCATTCTGTACTTCATCTTGGGTTTTTTTTGCAGAAATTGTCCTAAGTGGAATGGGTATGCCCATGTGTGGGTTTCATGCTCACCGTGACACAGGATTCAAGCTATACCTTATTGGTGACACCTAAATAGGCCAGCACTTACCTATGGTTACTTGTGTTCTCCTCTGGGGGGAGTCTGGCCTAGCAATTCGACCTGAACTGCTCCAATATGAGCTGGGCCAAGTCTGATTTTCATATGGCTTCTCTCTGTCTAGAGAGGCATGGTGAGCAATAAACCATGGACAGGGATGTAGCATGAGCAATTGTCAGTTGCTAATATTTATTGAAGCATTCTTACCTTCACCTTCCTGTTTGTTGACTGCTATGGGGCTTTGTGGCTCAGAGACCTTGGACCTAGGAAATTGTTACGTTTAGGAGGAAAGGTCACTAAGCTTTCCCTCATTTGAGGAAGAGAGAGGTAAAAATAACAGATCCATCAATCAAATTTAGAGGCCAGGTACTGAGACAAAATTGATAAAAAATTAACAGGCCAAGTGGCCCTAATCTACTCATGGTGGCTGGAGCATGCCCCTAAGTGTCAAACTCCTCAATCCCCATCCACATTAGCCTAAAAAGGTGGAGGAAAAGAGTAGTTGTTTGGAATACTCATGCTAGGTCTGCCTCATGGGTCATAAGGAGGCCAATCTGAGATAACATGTACTATGCTCATCCGTTTCTTGATTAGTTCTCTGGCTAGGGCCAGTGGGCTCAGCTTCAGCAAAATGCAAACACAAAGTTTGGCATCATTCTGTTCCTGCCAGACCTTTCAATACCCCCAGAGAAGGGCTAATTTCCTGGGGGTAAAGTTACTCTGAGCATCTCGAACTCTGCGTTGATGACATTGATCTCGGGCTGGGGAGATCCAGGCCTTTCTTGATTAACCTGATTAAGCTACCAGGCGCATCTGGATAAAGAGCAGCCCCAAGTGTGCTGCCACATGCTCTGCTTCCCATTCTCTGCTTTACACTCATCAATGATGGGAAATGAGCTATGGAAGGAGAAACAGGAGCCACTTCTACTTCTTGTGTCAGTAAGGAGTGGGGCTCCATTCTGACCACAAAGGACTAGGCCCTCAAATGGAGCAACAATTCTTCACAGGGGGCCCACACTTGATGCTGCTGTACCTGACTTAAAAAAAAGGAAAACATGCCAGCGGGTGCTTTGATTTACAAAAGAAAACAGTAACTGTGCTGCAGGGCATTATTATGTCACAGAAGCCATAATGGCCACCTCAAAAAAATTACATGTTTGACTGGTTGGAACCCCAAGAGGACAGGGGGCACAACAAGCACCAACATGGGAGTGATGTTTGTTTGTATTTGGAGAACTGCACTGGAACAGCAGAACTCTCATCACGAACACATGTTAATTTACTCAACTTAAGTCTCCTAAGGTTCAGACAAATTGACCCCATGAGAGTGTTCCATTGACTGTAAGCATTCTTGGAGTAGGAACTTTTACTCCTAGCTTTGGGGTGCATGAAAATATGTTTTTGGGTGCTGAGATTGCTTGGTAGCCTTGATTAAATTAGAAAAAGACCTGAAATCTTCATCGATTTCCTTATAGTTTAAATCACTACTATATATATATTTTATGTTCATGAAAGTTGATAGGCTGTGAGTGGGAGGCTCTCTCTAGGCCACGGTAATATATAAATTCTACAGGAGAAATGTCATTAAATTTGTGTATTTGACGTTACAAAAATTAAGAGATATTTTTCACCATTTCCCGTAAAAATCACCTATGGGACAACATTGTCAGCAGAAACTATCTTGTAGCAACAGTAGGCCTGGCTGGGAAATAATTGCTGTCCAAACTAGTATCTCACTACCACCTTTAGTAACTTTTACACACAAGGTATGACAGTGTATTGAAAATTCAGTGGAGCCACAGCCTATTTTGTGAAATACATCTACTTTAACATATTTGTACACGTTTTGTGCATTCTGCAAAAAAATCATGATTTTACTGAACCCCTTCTCCCTGGTATAGTTCCAAAAATATCAGACTCATCTAAAATATAGGACTTGTAATGCATTGAATGATAAAGGGCCGTTTTCACAAGAGCAGCGCCGTACTCGTGACCACCACACTACTGTTCCGTGTCACGGCAACCACTCACCTGAACTCCTGTTTCTTCCCTTGAGAGATGAAAGAACCCAATTCCGTTCAGAAACCGATCAAACAACAAGATTTAAAACTCTGCTGTTTCAAAAGGCTCCCAAAGGGAAAGGGGAATTGGGAGACAAAGAGACAAGAGAAAATCTTGCTTGGGTACCGGTGTCTGTAGGCTTATTTCTTGGCTATTCACTCGGTACCTTCTTTCTGACAGCTCACAACATTATCTAAAAAAACAATCAGAAAATAGAAATTATACTTCAACAGTTCACTTCCTTCAGAAAGACCTACATAACCTTATAAATACTCTTTCTCAATCTTTACCTAAGAGTAATTATTGCTGCACCCAAGGTAAGTATTCATAATTTGTGAAACCTCTACTACTTGGTAAGTATATATATATATGACTTGATTTGTATCTCTTGCCCTGTGAAGAAACGTTAAACAAAAAGAAAACTATTACAGGAATGCTCTCTTTACAAAGACAATATGCCCTTAGCCAATACCATGCTCTTGTTGTTACCTTTGTTTTGTGGTAATTCTTCTTACCACTGATTTTTACTCTTTATTGACCAAGTCTTTTTAGAGTTTATATGTTTCTTGTCAAAGTCTTTTAATTATAAACAATATGATATTGTCCAAGTATTTCCAATAATTCAAATGAGCCAAGAAGAGTTCTTTAAAAGATCAGGCCTTTCCATTTTTCCTAAATTTTACCCTTTGATGCATCAATGAATTAAAGAAATGCTCTTTAGTTCAGTGAGTCACTTATCTGTTTGTTTCTCCTGTTGCCTTAGTTACGCGAAGGTGGATGACTGAAGAGCGCCCCTCCAGAAGTCAAGGAGCTTTCCTCAAGTAACCAGGAGTCCAGGAAGTGACGAGGGATCAAGATCCGGAAAGCAGGAATCCAGAAAGCGGCAGGGGTGAAAGACGTGCTGCCCGATGCCGGCAGGAGCACAGGTGAGGAGTTTCTCCGACGAGACTAAGGGTCGGATTCGAAGCGCAAGCGGCTTTAAATTGAGTTTCATAACTCGCTGGAGCCGCGTGAGCAGGCGTTCAGTTTAGGCATGTGTAAACTGAAAGGTGCCGTTTTTCCTGCGTGTGCACGAGCGAACTGAGCCTTGTGAATTCTATTAACAGTTTGACAAACATATGCTATTGCCAATGTACATTTTTTAAGAACCAAAAAACACATGTGAATGTTTACACCTAAACAACAATGTCAGCATAGAAACCTTACAGAAAATCACTACTCAGTTTATAGCAAAAAGGGGCTTAATAGTATTTAGCATAATTGGAGTTGTAGGCAACCGTGACAGTTCTATCCCGCAAATGCGCCCTAAGGTTCAATGGTTTGTTGGGATTGAGGGCATAAAAAAAGTCTAATCAGTCGTGGAGCATTAACGTTAGACGCCGATTCCCTAGATCTTTCAGCCGTGTCGTAACCCTTCCAATCTATTAGGTAATACAATTTTTTGTGTATTCCTTTAGCATCTAGAATTAGTTTCACCTCATATTCAAGGTGATCATCAACAATGATTGTGGGAGGGGAGTTATCTTTTCGGGTTCCAGGTTGATGGGGCTTTAATAGTTAAACATGGAAGGCTGATGATAGTGCCACTTCAATTTATGACAGAAAAATGATTCCAGAAATTTTAAATGACTTGTGTGCCCCTATCTGAAATAATTTTACTTGGCAAACCATGTAATTTAACAATGTTCTGAATGAAAACATCACTATTATCCATTGCAGAAGGTAATTTAGATAAGGGGATAAAATGTCCCATTTTAGATAATAAATATACCACCAGAAGAATTGTTGTGAAGCCATTTGACAAGGGCATATCTGTAATAAAATCGACACTAATTGTGTGCCACGGAGCTGGTGGAATTGGTAATGGCCATAAATAACCTACTGGATCTGTGTGTTGAGATTTATTACAAGCACAAATGGGACATTTGTTGACATGATCTTGGATGTCTTTTCATAAAGCAACCCACCAAAAGGTTTGAGAACACAGTTCTACTGTCTTATGAATACCAGGGTGGCCTGTGAGATTGGAGTTATGATGCCAATAAATACGTTTCTGTCTCAATTCCCCTGTAGGAATATAGTCTTTTTCTATAAAAATATAACCCATCAGAAAATAAACAATATTTTTTAAGAAATCGTGATTCAGTATCAATCTTTTTTGATTCCTCTCTACCCTTTTGTAAGAAGGAGTCAGATTGAGTCACAGCTATAATCCTTACGACCGGAATAATATTTTGTGCACTTTTCTTTGGATCTTGTGATTTTTTCTCATGTAAGCGAGACAAGGTGTCAGACAACAATTGTTTTTGTCCTGGTCGATAAGTTATCAAAAAATCGAATTCACTAAAGAAATGTAACCACCTCATTTGTCTTGGTGTTAGTGCTTTGTTGGAGGTGAAAAACTGTAAATTCTTATGATCAGTGTAGATTGTGATTGTATGTTTAGATCCTAAAAGATGATGTCTCCATTCTGTAAAGACTTCTTTAATGGCTAATAACTCACATTCAGCTATGGTGTAATTTTGTTCTGCTGGTAGGAGTTTTTCTGAAAAGTATGCCAAGGCAAGGGTGGTATACCCTGTCCTTGGATCTTTTTGCATCAATACCCCTCCTGCTGCAGATTGAGAAGCATCTGCTTCAACTATAAAAGGTTGATCTGAATCAGGATGCCTTAAAACTGGAGCTGAAGTAAAAGCCCTTTTTAATTCTAGAAATGCTTCATTTGCTTCAGCATTCCATTGAAAAGTTTGTCCTTTTTTAAATATTTGTTGATAGGAGACACAATTCTTGAGAAATGAGCAACGAAACGTCGGTAAAGGTTAGCAAACACTAACACCTTTTGAATTTCCTTTAAAGAAGTGGGAGTTGGCCAATTAGTGATTGCCTCTACCTTTTTGAGGTCCATCTCTGTTGTAAGCAAACCTCAGCTAGGCCTACTTAGTGCAAGGGTTCCACATACTCAATTTTTTCGCATATCAAACGACCCATACTTCGGCCAACATAACTCAGGATCCTTTCGCATGTATTTCCTCCACAATGTGCTGTACATTATAGAAGAAAGACCATATTTTATATACATCTCTCTATGAGGCTTCCCCTCTGGGGGAGCTGGCTGCGATTCCTCAAGACTTAACCGGGTATTTCCACAAAAGCAGCACAACCTAGGAAGTGCGCTAAAAGCAGGCATGCCAAAAATAGTGCAAAATATGCAGTATTATAATCAAAGTAGCACTTAAAGTATCTGTACTACGTTGTGCCGTTCAAATTAAAATCGCATTGTGGAGAAAAATCTCCTCATTACCTGCCTATATATGTTGCAACACATATATTTCACATACACATACACATCATTGACTAGTCATTCCAAACCAAAATTGCCACAGCAAGCGTATCCTAAAACTGCCTTGCCACTCCCAGGCTTCCAAAACCCACAGAAAGTACCGTATAACGGATCTTACCAATCACAGGGCGTCCATGTTCCAACTGCCAAGTTCTAAATTCGACCAAACGGCCACTGCACGGCCAACCAACAGAAGAGATCTCAGTCGAGGACCGGCACCACCTGGATGGTCAGATCAGAAAGAAAGGAAAAAACGCCTTGGATGCCAAGACTCGGGTCTCCTCTGGCATGCGATCACGTTCGCAGCGAGATTCCAATCCTTCGTCACGACCACTCCTTCGGGCATCCGATTTGGCGATGAGCCCCATGTGTCAGGCAACAAAGCAAACCTCAGCTAGGCCTACTTAGTGCAAGGGTTCGCCCTTCTCTGCACCGAGTCCTCAGACCATAGGAAGAGGTTGGCAATGAAACTGGAAAATACAAAAGCAAAGTTTATTAAACCTTGAAAGGTGGTACTACAGTCCACACAACACCCTTCAGTTTTGTATCGAGTAGCACCCCGAACTAAAGCACATGGCCTCTTTTATACACAATGAGGGGGCTCAAAAGAAGGCGGTACAGAAGACAAGAGCAGTTTCATGACCATACAAGGACATATTGGAAGGCACAATCGATAGATGGGCGAAGTTAATAGTCTTCGGAAACTGGTAAACACATTCCTATCGGGAACCAATTAGTAACGGTCATTGACCCTACTGCGCATGTCTGGACATGCTGGAAGTGGGGAATACTAAAAATAGCCTGTTGCCGGGCAGACCTTAGGCGCAGTTGACAAGAAGGTAGGACAAAGCACATGACAAGCACATGGCAATGTATGGCATACATAATGGCCGTTGCAAATACAAAATGGAGTCGGCACATTTGATACGATAATGGTCAAACAAAGCATGTCTTCTGCTAATGCTTAACATAATCGCAGTTGATTTACAACATCTCCATTCCTTTGGGTGAAAGCACATAACCCAAGAAATATACTGAATGAACATGAAACACATATTTTTCTAATTTGTCGAACAAAGAGTATTCCCTTAATCGTTGCAGAACTTTCCTGACATGTACAATGTGTTCTTCTTCATTCCTTGAAAAGATCAGAATATTGTCAATATAGACAATAACAAAAATGTCCAAGAGATCATGAAATACTTCATTGATGAAATACTGGTATGCTGCTGGTGCATTACACAGCCCAACGGCATAACAGTATAATGAAATAACTCAAATTTTGTACGAAATGCGATTTTCCACTCATCACCTTCATGAATTCGTATCAGGTGATAAGCACTGCAGAGGTCAAGCTTGGTATAAATAGTCAAACCTTTTACCTGGTCCAATAAGACAGGAATCAACGGTAAGGGGAACCGATTTTTACTAGTGGCTTTGTTGACGGCGCAATAATCGCTACAAGCCCCCAAATCTCCTGACTTCTTAGCCACAAAGAAAAGAGGGGCGGAGACTGGGGAGGTTGAATGCCGAATGAAACCTTTTTTTAGTAGGTCATCTAGAAATTCTTTTAGATACTGATTTTCTGGCTCAGTAAGAGCATAGATACAACTGCAAGGTAAGGGTATTCCAGGAATCAGATCTATTCTGCAATTGTAAACCCTGTGAGAGGGAAGTTGGGTAGCTTGTACAGGATCAAAACTTCAGCAAAATCTCTGGGCCCAATTCACAGAATCATCTTAAGACTCAATCCTAAACTTACTACTATTTTGGTATTCACAGAATGCACTTACTACTTTTGGCATTCACAGAATGAACGTACTCATTTCGCTATTCACAGAAGTTAGTAGTCCTAACTTTAGGACTCCTAAACGCCTTCTGTGAATACCGAAAGTGTTAAAATTAGGATTTTTCTCAATTGAGAAGTAGTAAAGTTAGGACTCCTAACTTTAGGACTCCTAAATGCCTTCTGTGAATACCGAAAGTCTTAAAATTAGGATTTTTCTCAATTTAGTAGTAGTAAAGTTAAGACTCCTAACTTTAGGACAGAGAAAAATCCAAATTTTAAGACTTTTGGTATTCACAGAAGGCATTTAGGAGTCCTAAAGTTAGGATTACTAACTTCTGTGAATACCGAAATGAGTAAGTTCATTCTGTGAATGCCAAAAGTAGTAAGTGCATTCTGTGAATGCCAGAAGTAGTAAGTGCATTCTGTGAATACCAAAATAGTATTAAGTTTAGGACTGAGTCTTAAGTTCATTCTGTGAATCGGGCCCAGAGTATCTATCAGGTAAAGTACTTTCTGAGATGTGAGCTGAGGCACAATGTAAGGGAAATATTGGATCTTTAGCTTCCTGATAACAATGAGTTCTAAAAAACGTGGAGTTAAGACTCACCTTTCTCTGAACCCAGTCAATTTTGGGATTGTACTTTTTGAGCAAAGGAATACCTAAAATAATTCCAAAAGCCGGAGTATCAATAAAATAAAACATTAGTTGTTCAGTATGTCCATTTTCACAAACTAGAGTCAATGGTACTGTGTGTGAACGAATCAGACCTGATGATGAAGCTGAACCGCCCACAGCCCTTACTGGCTCTGGTTCTTCCTTGACAATATGAGAAATAATAAACCTTTTAGCCAACTTTAAATCCGAAAAAATTCCTGTAGCAACAGAATCTACTAGAACTGGTAAGACATGTCTTTGTTGTATGGTAACAATTATAGTCATAATAATCATCATGTGTCTAGCTAGACTAGTCTTAATATTTTGATTTTTTTTTTAGATTTCTGATTCTGCTTCCCTCAAAGAAATGACCTCTACTTTCTTTGAGAAACGTAGTTTCCCGATTAGCTTTGTTCAGCCAAAGCCACCACTTTCCTCTTTTTCAGTTTTACTGTGCATTCTCTGGCAAAATGTCCACTTTTGCCACAATATAAACATAATTTTTCTTTTCTTTGTCTTTCTTTTTCCTCTGAAGAAAATGGTCCCCTCCTCTTTGCATTGGTTCAGGGTCACTAGGCTTTTCTTCCTTGTTCTTATCCCTTTGTTCAGTTTTAAAAAGCACAGGTCTAAAGTCCGCCTTGAATCTGTTCTGGTTTTCTCTCCTTTTCTCTCAGTCAAACGGTGATCCAATTTAACCACCAAATCTACAAACGCTTCGTAATCAACAGGTAATTCCTTTTTTTTTTTTGGTCCTCATCTCACCTGTCAATCCTCTGCGGGTCATATGAAGCCGCCTTCGTGATCTGTGGCCACTACGGCTTACCACACTCGCTTGGGTCGTCCGACCGATCCCTTTTTTGTGAGGGAACCTGGTGTAATCATTAGACCAATTATATTAATCTTACATTTTTTCCCCATCTCACAAAGGGGTGCCAGATGTTTATTAGCTTATCTTCTGCACCCTCATAGTCTAGACGAGCCATGGAGAATGAGGCTTTAAGCCAGTCTTCCCTTTATGGTGGTAGGGGATCTTTCCCTTCTGGCCAAACAAAATCAAATAGATCAATAGGCCTCTGTCCTTCTGAGAGAGGGTCTGACTAAGACAACCATCATGTCCAAAAAACACTAATGACATATTAATCACTATGATGTTGTTAAAGATATCTTGAATGTTGTCACCCACCTCAGTCCAAAATCTTTCAAGTGCTGGACACTCAAAGAAGATATGTAAGTCATTAGCAAGAGGTAGTGAGCATCTAGGGCCTTTAGGAGCTGGTTCTGGGGCAAACTTGGCGATTTTCGGTGGGAGTATAATAAAGCCTGTTAATGACAAAAAAATGATCTTTTTTTAGACAAGCGGGCTTGACATATTTATACAAGATCTTTAAAGAGGGCTCATACAAGGACTCTATTGATGGCCCAAGAGGAGTTTCCATCCACACTGCAGCTAAAGGGGGTTCTCGTGATCCTCAGTTTCCAACAAGTTGTTGTACCATATAGAGATTTCCTTATTAATTGGGAGGATAGATTGCCACAACCCTTCAATCTCTCTATTCCCACTGACCTCCCCCTTTTCTGCCTCGTACCATGATACAAACTTTAAATATTTGAATCTGGAGAGCCCTGGCCCGATCTTTGCCCTCAGGTACTCCCATGGATGTATCCCCCGGAGTCTACAAGTTCGGCCCAGACGGTGATACCTGCCCTTCTTATGGGCAATGCCAAACTGTCCATTAGGCAGTCCGATGTTCCCGGTGCATCCCAAACAGGGGCACTGTCTGAATAGTATCCCATGTCCCAGCTTCATCTGAGCCTATGCCATAGCTCCAAGGCCGCCCTCAGAACCTTTAAGCGTACCAGTTAGAAGAATTTTGGTGACCCAAACTTATAAGGAAAAACCTTGCCGTCTCCTCCTCCCTCTACTCTCTGTACCTTCATTAAACTTTTTTTCGAGAATGTTAATGGTATGGAAGAAAAAAGGTAAGACAGCTTGGGGAGAATGACCATCTTTACCAAGTTGGTTTTTCCATAAATAGTTACGGGAAGGTTCCTCCATCTACTAAAGAGGCCATCAATTTCCTTTATGACCCTGTTAAGATTAAGCTCAGGTATCTTCTCCAAGTCCTTTAATATGTAGATTCCCAGATATCTCAGCTCCATACTGACTCTCCCTGACCACTCCAGATTCCAACACATCACCTCTGTCTTGGTTTTATAGACTAGATTGCCGGATAGGGACCCAAACTCGCACATAAGCTCCTCCACCCTCGGGATCGCTGCCTCTGGGTCACTTGTGTATAATATTATGTCGTCAGCGTAGAGAGCTATTTTGGAACTGTATTGTTCGGATCTAAAAGGATAAATTGAATCATCCAGTCTCAACACCTGTGCCAATGGTTCCATGTATATATTAAATAAAAGGGGCGAGATCGTACACCCCTGCCTGGTTCCTCTCTGGATGTTAAAACTCGGCGTAAGGAGCCAATTTAGCAGGATTCCGGCAGAGGCACCCTGATAGCAGTTCTGCAAGGTTCGAATGAAGATTGGGCCAAACCCCATTGCCCTCTGGACCTCCCAAAGGTACACCCAGCAGACTCTGTCAAAAGCCTTGGCCGCGTCTAAGGCGACAACGGCCAAGGGTTCTATCCTCTGAATGGCCAGATCTATATTACCAATCAAGAGCTGCGACTGTTCCTGAATGTGTCTCCCTGCAACGAACCATTTCTGATCCGGGTGTATTAGCCTTGGGATCAGTTTTGCCAGTCTCCCTGCCAAAATGCCCATAAAGATCTTATGATCAGCATTCAGCAGGGAGATTTGAGGTTAGGAGTCTGCCTTTTTCGGGTCCTTGCCGGTTTTTAAGATCAGAACTATTGTTGCCTCCTTCCAGGTCTTAGGAACCTTCCCAGTTAGACTGTAAACTGAGTTAAAGGTGACCTCCAGTGCATCTATCAACTCCTCCTTGAGGAGTTTATAGATTTCGGTTGGGAGTGAGTCCGAGCCTGCAGCTTTTTTGTTCTTTGATTTTTTAATCTGATCTGCTATCTCCTCTAACGTAAAGGGAGCCTCTAATTTGTTCTTACTTTCTTCTGAGAGCACGAGGAGATGTATGTTCCTAAGAATTGACTGGATAGAGCTCGGTAGAGGAGCCAGATCCTCTCTATACAGTTCCGAGAAAATGGAGAGGAGACAGGACTACATATCCTCGATCTTACTAGAGGTTTTCCCGCTAGCATTGATAGTAAGTTCTTTTATATCATTTCTAACGCGATCAGTTCTTGCTTTCCATGCCAGAAGGGCGCCAGCCTTCTCCCCATATTCAAAGTTCTGCATCATTCTGGAGTTCCACTGCGCCCTACACTTGGCTTCTAACTTTCCTCTATACTCTGATCTTCCCTCTTCCAGATTCTACAAGACCTGTGTGAGTCGCTTCGAATCCCTGTTGCTTAAACCATCTCTTTCTTTCTCCAGATTGCTTATCTTCCCCTCAAGCCCCTTTAATGCCTCAGCTTCGATCTTATTCTTATAGAAGATTATTCCATGGAGTTTCCCCCTTAACCAGGCCTTATATATGTCCCAAACTATGTCCGGTGTTGTGGAACCTGTGTTCAAAGAAAAAAATTTCAGAGAGGGAGCCTGTACTGCTTCAACCGCCTCAGGATCTAAAAGCTTCGCCCTATTATGGGTTCATCTCAATGGTTGCCGCTGAACCTCCTTACTCTGATATACAAATTACAGAGGTGCGTGATCAGAGAGGTGACTCGAAAGAACTGATACCTCCCCTAGGTTAGCCATTGACATTCTGTCCAAAAAAACATAATCGATCCTAGAGGAGTGGCCATGCTTCTTGCTATAAAAAGTAAAACCCTGATGATCTCCTTTTTGTGCCCTCCATAAATCGATCAGATCCATATTGTGAATCATATTAAGTAGTGCCCGACGTACCTTAACTGCCCCTTTATAATGACTCAGAATGGATCGATCTTTCAGAGGGTGGAGGTTCCAACATCAGTCCTGGTTGTAATTTATAAATATTGGTCAGTTCTAATTGTAATTTATAAATATAGGTCAGATCGTCCATATTTGGGCCGTAGAAAGAGGCACAGATCAAATCAAAATTTTCAAATGCCAATTGGACTGTCAGCCACCTACCTGAGGAGTCTGATTGTGTTTTTTTTATATTACAGGGAGTACCTTGTTTAATTAATATAGCCACCCCTCTATTTTGAGATGTCTGATGCGAAGCGCTAACGTTTTTAACCCAAGGGACCTTGGAGAAGATTAAGCTACTTTCCTCATAACTCAGATGTGTCTCTTGCAACATGCATATTTATGCAGTTGAAAGTTCTAGGTATTTAAGAATTAGCCTCTGTCTCCGGGGGCACCTTAACCCGTTAACATTCCAGGAGGTAAAGATGGTCTTTCTGTCCCTCAGGTTCATGCCGGCCATCACCCCCGTGTTCTACCTGGAGGAGTTGACACCCCTCATGACAAAAAAGACTGTACATAAGGGTTGAGATGAGGTCGAAATGTTTTTCTTTTTTTCCCACTGCTCCCCACCCACGTGCCCCCCTGCCTCCCCCATCCCACCTCCCCGTGACCCCGTGCCCCCCAGCCCTTGAGGAACCCTCCCTTCTAATAGGCAAAGGCCTATTTAGCCCTCCCCCCTATGGAGTAGCAATAACATTGCCATTTTTAGCTAAGTTCCTGCTGATTACATGTCATAAATGTAAAAAGACCCACTAAATCTGCTTCCCCTGTTGCCCCCTTGTCCTTCTCTCATCTTTGCAATAAGAGCATCAGCCTCTTCCCCAGTTTTGATTTGGTGCATGTGGTTATTCCACATCACCCTTAGCAATGCCTGGAATTTCAACTGAGCCTTGGCCCCTATACTGTTTAACTCCTCCAACCTTTCCCCCAGCTCCCACTGCCTTGTTGCAGTTATGTGCGATATATCTGATCTTATTTGGAACGTAAAAGGATTGGAGCTGTTAAAGTATATGGAGCCTTCTTTCAGAGCGGAAGACAAAATCTGCTCCTTTACGGAATATGTTAAAAAGTTCACCAGGATCTTCCTAGGTTTCTGTTTTGCGAGGTTTCTTCTGAAGGGATCGCGGTGTACCCTCTGAATATCATGCAGCAAATCTACCTCTGGTGAGTCTTTTAACACTGTTCCCTTCAATATGGATATTACAAAACCCTTAATGTCACCCCCCCTCCACGGCTTCAGGCACATTCAGGAGTCTCAAGTTGTTCCGGCGCGAGTAATTCTCCAAACGCTCAATATCCTCTTTTAATTCTCAGTTCTGACAGACAGCTTGGTGACCTCCGCTTCGGTGGTACGCATGGATTCCTTGATCTTAGGGATTTCTGACTCAATTGCCTCGGTTCTGAGGACAACCTCGTCCAGCCTCTTGGCCAACTCATCACAACATGCCTGAATTGCTGCTTGGTTAGCCTCAGAAATTAAGAATCTGTTAGTCATTTCCGTTTGATTGGTTTCCGATACCGTGAACCTGCTGGTATATCATCCTTCATAGCTAGTAATATGTCGGCCAATGTGCGTGTAGTTGCATCTGATTTATCTGTAATGATCTCTGCGCCGACACTATCAAATGAGGCCGGATGGTGTACTTGTACTAATTGCGTTGCGTTCAAAGCATCAGAGCTTTTGGTCTTTTCAGTGGGATCCATTAGGGTGTTTCCTGATCCATCCCCCCCAACGCTGAATACCTATTTGACAGGCCAGTGTCTGAATGCACTACAACCACTTGCTCTACCGGGGCTGGGAGCTAGTCTGCACTTCTTTAACAGAGCTCATGGGAGTCACTATCGGATCTCCTTGTAATAGTACCCCCATAGCATTTACTGCCACAGTAGCCGGGTAGACTGAATGGGCTGAGTGGGCTGAGTGAGCTGGGCAGGTTGAGCTGGCAAGGGAGAGCAGATGATAGCGGTGGTGGTAGTGGAGGTGGTAGACATTACCTTGTAATAAGTTTTAAGTGAAGAGGTAACTTTTATACTGGCAGCAGCTTCTTTATCGCTTTTACTTTTGCCCTTGGTTTTTATGTTTTTCACACTCAAATATTCTTCTGAGGTATTCAACTTAGCTTTACCCCTTCTTACACGTTCCCTCACTTCAGAAACTGGGGGTGAAATGCGTAGGGGATAGACGGGCTTTACCTTAGTTGAATCAAACACTGTCCTGGCTCTTAATGCGTACATATTTGTTTTAATAGGGTACAAACTCTCCTCTTTGTCACTGGAACTCCTAGGGTTGACCTCACTGCCAGCGCCCTCGCCAGATGCTCCCCCTACATCCATACAACTAGTTAGAGCACTGATTTAATTAGCCCGGCTTAAGTGTGGGGGATTTAATCCTCCAAATATATCATCGCATATGCCGTTATAGATATTATCATACCGGGTCCCTGTCGGATAGTTACCAGCGCCAACAGTATTGTTGCCCCCACAGGGCGGGGAAAAGAAACATTGACGGCCCCATACCTTAGAGTTTGCTCCGCTGCATTGCCAAGTTATATTTTACTTGTGTTTCTATGCGCCGCTCCTCTCGCCGACTCCGCTCCACAGAAATCGACACTGGCTCTGCCCCCTACGACCCGGAACGCGAGCAAGGCAAAATCGCCCCTCTTCCTTGTTCGGGCCGTCTCCTCCCAGAGCCAGCGCCAGCCTCCAGACACGTCGTCCTGCTCTCGCTCACACTCCTCGCGGTCCTCGCTCGCACTGCAACATGCTCCGGGGATCCGCGGGTTCAATCCGTTCTCTTGGGGCATACTCGGCAAAAAAAAAAAAACACAGCGGCAAGTTGAAGTCCACACCGTAGGGGGTTAGCTGATATACAAAATATCAGTAAATAATACGGGGGGTCAAAATAATATGCAAAAAAGTGCAGGAATTAGTTGCTCCTTAGGGGGAATCCGGCTGCGGCCGTTTAGCTGGTGGCTGCCATGTTCCTCCTAGGCTCCTCCCCCCATCAACAGGTAAATCTACTGTATGAGCCAGGGAATCTTTCAATACCTCCCTTACCCCACGATAAAACAAAGAGGTACGTTTTGCTTTGGGCCAATGGATTTCAGAAAGGAGTCTATTAAAGGTGGTAATGTAACTAAGTAAATGTTGTGTTCCTTGACGGAGATTAAGTAATTCATTATCGCTTGACTGAACAAAAACATGGCGAGCAAAAAGCTGTGTCATGGCATCCTTGAAGGCGTTGTAATCTTGTAAAAGAGTATAGTTTTTATCAACTAACGGAATGGCCCAATCCTGAAGCGGATGGCCAGTTGCACCTTTCGCTGTAGGGCCGCCAAAGTTGTAATATACCCATAATGTTCAGGTGTTTATTGAGGATTCCCATGGGCTCATTTACAAAAGGCCTACATTACCAGAGCATCACTTTTTTTATGTTCAGAAGGTGCAGGCCTCTTAATCATATCTGTGAGGCGAGGCAAAGCCACCCTGCGTGACTTTTCATGGCCTCATAGATATGAAGCAAGACAAGGCATCACAAAGCGCTGTGTTACCTTACTTTGTGTCAAGGAGGCATTTCATGAGCATTTCAGTGGGTTTTCCCACGCAACTCCCAGGGATTTGATGCTGCCTCAGTTTTACAAAATCATCTAAACCCGGGGCAGCGTCAAAAGCCATAATGAACCATTACTTCTACTCACTTTTTCCACTTTCTGTGGGGCACTTTTTCTTATGCTCCAGTGGACCAATGCCCTGATTCATATTTACCACGCTGTGCTAAGCCACTTTGCTTGGTTTAATGCTACCTTGTAAATATTGTACCCCTTGACGCAAGTATCTGCGTTAAAGTGGCTAGCAATAGGTGTTGCTGTGGGTGTTCCAACACTACACCTGTTGCTTATTGACACTGCCCCAGATTTACAGGGATGTGTAAATCTGAGGCAGCATCAAAAACTAGTGGCATTAAACTAATTTGTCCTCATTTTTTTCACTTTCTATGTGGTATATTTACAAAGAAATGGTGCAGCACATCGCTACAAGCAAATTAGCTGCGCCAGGCTGTCATTTAAAAAACACAGGGATGCACAGTATTTTTAAGAATATGTTGCACCCCTATGCCTTCCCATGCACCATCAATAAAAAGCTGCCTAGCACCAATGAAGATACCCTTATGCCACAGTGCAAGAGTGCTTGCTTTGGAGGTATGATTGTCTATGTGTAATAAGGAACACCATACTACAGATAAACTATCATTAATAGCAATATGCTCCTTCTCTGTGAACTGAAGAATGCAGCACACATTGAAAGATCAAAAAACTTTGAGCCCCTCTAACACCTGCTTTTCAATGGCGTTGTCTCAGATATACATTGTGAATCTAGTGCAGCATCAAAAAGCAATAGGTGTTGCATTGGAATGCCCACAGCAACACCCAATGCACGCCCTTTGACACAAATACCAGTGTGAAAGCGTACAATATTTACAAGGTGGCGATGATCGACGCAAAGTGGTTTCGCACCGCTTTGTAATTATGGAGCAGGGCATTGTGCCACTCGAGAGTCAGAAAACGTGACGCTGCGGTGGCACAATGCCCATGTAAATATGCCCCTGTGTGTGCTGCATTGTTAGGCACACATAGAAGGAGCAACTTGCCATTAATGATTGTTGATGTGAAAGAAGGTGTCCCTTCCTGCACATAAACAATGATTCCTGCAGCTCAGGTACCCATGCACCATGGCGCAAGGGTGTCTGTGTTGGCACTAGGCTGCTTTTTTTAGCACCATGCAAGCAAAAATAAAGGGTTGCAGCTTCCTGTAAAAACAGTGCATCCCTGTGTTTTTGAAATGACGCAGCATGGTGCAGGTAAATTGCTTGCAACGCTGCACTGCACCATGTCTTTGTAAATATCCCCCTATGAGTGCTGCATTCTGCTGCACACATAAAAGAAGGGAACGGCCTCCATTGATTGTTTTAGTGCAGGAAGGTGTCCCTCCCCGCACATAAGCACTAATTCCTCCAATTCAGACACCCTTGCACTATGGTACAAGGGTGCCTGAGTTGATGCAAGGCAGCCAAAACTGTGCCACAGCAGTGGTAAAGGACAGTAAAGCACCGTCCCCTAGATGCATCAACGTTGTCATTTGCGATTCCTTATTTGCGAAAAATAAGGAATCGCAAATAAGGAATCGCAAATGGCAATGCATCATTAATTTCGCTATTTTATTGAGATTCGGTAAACATCGCAATTTTTACCGGATCGCAATAAAATTGCGAGTTTCAAATTGCGAATTCGCAATTCCCATTCATTCCTATGGGCTGAAATGCCCATAGGAATGAATGGGAATTGCGAATTCGCAATTTTAAATCGGAATGCAACAAAGCCTTTCAAGGGTGGAGAGGGGGGTCCAAAGGACCCCCCCCTGCATCCATGAAATGCACTTTTACATGTAAGTTACATACACACATGTCCTAAGGACATGTGTGTCTGTAACTTAACAGTTTAAAAAATGCAGTTTTGTGCGTTTTTAAACAGTTTTTCAAATTACCACGAAGTTCAACTTCGTGGTAATTTGCATTTGCTATTTTGAGAATCGCAAATGTTTTCTGAATTATGCATTGCATTTGAGGAATCGCAAATTTGCGATTCCTTAAATGCAATCGCATTTTTGGAACTCGCAAAAAAAAGCGAATTTCCAAAAATGCTTGATGCATCCCAAAAACCATTTTAGTAAGTGCAAAAGGCCGATTTCTGCGAATCGCACCATTTGCACTTCCTAAAATGGTTGATGCATCTAGGCACATATATCATAAATACCAAGGATTGCTGTCCTGCCCTTAGTCAGAAACCTGTAAATGATGCCCCTTGTCCTTCCCAAGACAATCATAAAGCAATCACAAATCACAGAATTCTCTAATCTAATGAAATCATTGTAACTGAAAATATACTTTTTTATTTCTAATCTCTCCCTTTTAAGTCTTCTTTTCAGAGGGTAATACAATCGTTTCCTCCATATCTCCCGGATGACTCCTGCTTGCTGACGTATTCTAAATCACCCAGTGAGTTCTATTTATGCTCTAGTAGATAGAGTGGAGCTGAAATGTCTGTTTATTGCCGCATTTGCTGCTTTAAAAAGAACGTTTAGAAGAAAGCAGAAACTATCTCCTCATTAATGAAAAACGAGAGCGCCACAAACAAATCTTCCCCACGTTTTGGTGTTGCTCGTTTGCTTTATAGGCTGAAAGATGCTTTCATCATGAAGAATATGAATTACGTCCATAATAATTGTCAAGAATATTATTTGCAATGAAGCTACTTTAACGATAAAAAACCTTTGGGGGAATATTTCTTTTCCCCAATCTCATCCTAATTGGACAATTTTATGCGAGCTAATATTTGTGGTCTGATAAAGCTTTCAAGGGAGCCAATTATGTGTATTTTCTCCATCAATAGTGCAATAAAATGTTTTTTTTCTGACACCCATTGTACCTTATTTGTTGTAAATATTGAGTTAGTATTGCACTCTGGGACTTAGCTTTTATGACCCAGCCGCAGTGTTGACTGTTATTGCATGAGATACTGAGAGACGATTCACATAGAAACCTATTCTTAAACAAAGTGAAATGTCACGTCCCTGCTGCTAAAATTTTTGATTTATACCAATAAAGATTAAAGCAGTGATGCGTCTCATTAAAAGGATTTGCATAGAAACTTTCTATACAGTGAAAACGTTACTAAGTATAGCCTTGAACCCATATCTCACACAAATGTTGAAATTAAACAAGTTAACGGTGTGCTCTTTGGTGATATTATATTAATCGAATTCCTAGTCTTTATTTAACTTTTAATTCTGCATCGTATCCGATATTATATTGATTGCTTCTAATCAGTTAATATTATGGAATGTCTATGATTTTTCAATTTTTTTAATCATAAATTTTGTTTATTACCTGTGATCTTTTCGTTCTAACTTTTCTCTTACATTATGCTGAATTGGGGTTAGATGTACTAAGCATGTTTACAGTCACAAATGTTTTGATTCTGTATTTGCGACTTGTCATATCTTATTTTAGGATTCTGAAAAGTTTTTTCCAAATTCTAAAAAAGAGTTACAAATCTATTCTCATTTGATACTGTGAGAGGCATGCTGCAAACATCCATTCCAAATAACAAATCAGTATCAGATGTATAAATGTTTTGGGAAACCTTGAAATGTTACCAGCACCTCAAAGGAGGTGGTAACCTACTCTCAAAGGGTAAGGGGTCCCAAAGTATTGTAAAAATCCTTTGCTTGACAGGGGTGGTCTACTGGACCACTGCCTACTCTTAAATAAACAAAACATTTATTTGTAAGTACAGTCCTGTTTCCTTTAAATCAAACGGCTGCATTTAGGAAAGAGTAATATCACAGTGTTCTGCTGGCCCCAGTAGGCCAAAATCCCTGTGATGCCTTCTAATTATAGTGAGTCACACCTGGGACCTACCTCATTAATATGCATGAGGAAGATCTGCTTCTAAACCTCTATGACTCACTTGTTTAAGAACCAACCAAATAGTATACAGGTAGATCCTTAAAAATCTTTACTGTTCTCACAAATACTGGTTGCAATTTGAGACCAGTATTTTGTGATCAGTTTTTAGTGCACCTGACCCTAGCTTGGTTTCTTTTATTCAGCCAGTTTTGCCATATTCTGCTGATTGCAACATGATGTGTATTACTTTTAACAAAACAGGTTAGAACTTGTATGTTCAAATAATATAATACATAAAGATGCAAAGGTAAATATAACCAATTAAAAAATATTGACAAAAGTATTTTTTCCCTCTCATATCACCAAAAAGCGCCTGCAAAACAAAGAAAACCGCTTCTTGTAACTATCCGCACCACGGTCACTGAATTCGCTCAAGTCCATTCCACCTGGACCCTCACCTTTGTTAATGAGTCAGCGTAATCATGGGGATGAATAGCCAACACCGAAGGAACAAGACCAGATCAGAAAGGGAAACCATATAGATAAGTTGGGGTTCTTTGTTATTCTCTGATTGAGGCAACCGATCCTGAAAGTGGCCCTGACCCAATCTTCTTAGAGGCAAGGGATCCCTCCATTTCAAGCAGAGTTCATAAAAGAGCAACCTTCTATGTGGCCTCCTCAACAGTAAAGTTTATGCTCCATCTTCTCCCAGAGGGATTAGAGTTGAGTTTAATTTACTCTCTTCATCGGAAATTCCGTTAAGGGCTAGTCCTATAGCGTCCCAAAAGTTTTCCAGGCACGGATAATCAGCAAAGATGTGGAAATCATTGGCTCCTTTGCAACCGCACTTTACGCACACTTGGGGAGAGGTTGAGGGGCAAACTTGGATATTTTATTTGGAGTCCAATAAAGACCATTAATAGTATTAAAAAAAAGTAAATAAATGGTTCCGCTTCAAGTCAGCAGGTTTAACAGTTGCCTATAGCGTCTTAAATGAGCTATCGCAAACTGATTTGATGCCCTCCTCTGGGAGCGTTCCTCTTCATACCGCATAAGGGGGTAACATCATTCTCTTCTCCGCCACTAAGAGTCCCTCATACCACCATGCCACTTCTTTGTACATGGGCTTGATGTCTTGGAGAGACAGCTCTAATTCAGAGCCACTTGTGGGACACCCCCGCGCCGCACGGCCACCAGCTGCTGCGTGTGCCCCTTGCCTGCCCTCTGCCTCACTGCAGCCTCGTTTGTGCCTCGTTTGCCGGCTGCCGCCGCTGCGAGTGCTTTTTCCGCTTTTTTCCCTGGTTTTGTCAAGCATTTGTGCTTGTCTTGCCGATCTGTGTTTTACTCTGTTTTTGCCCGTTTTTGTCGCTAATTTTTGCCTGTTTGTATTGTAACGTGTGCGCTCTCCTTCCTTGTTGTCCGCCTACCGCGCCGCCCCCCGCCCTCCCTTCCCGCCACCGCCGCTTGTCCCCGCCCCTTTTTCTTCTGTAACCCTCCCCGCTCCCGCCTCCCAGCTGCCCCGCCCACCCGCGCACTTGGCCTTAAATGGCGACCGTGCGACGCAGGTGAGTGTGACCCACTTGTGGGACACCCCCGCGCCGCACGGCCACCAGCTGCTGCGTGTGCCCCTTGCCTGCCCTCTGCCTCACTGCAGCCTCGTTTGTGCCTCGTTTGCCGGCTGCCGCCGCTGCGAGTGCTTTTTCCGCTTTTTTCCCTGGTTTTGTCAAGCATTTGTGCTTGTCTTGCCGATCTGTGTTTTACTCTGTTTTTGCCCGTTTTTGTCGCTAATTTTTGCCTGTTTGTATTGTAACGTGTGCGCTCTCCTTCCTTGTTGTCCGCCTACCGCGCCGCCCCCCGCCCTCCCTTCCCGCCACCGCCGCTTGTCCCCGCCCCTTTTTCTTCTGTAACCCTCCCCGCTCCCGCCTCCCAGCTGCCCCGCCCACCCGCGCACTTCGCCATAAATGGCGACCGTGCGAACGCGCAGCGGTCACGCGCAGCGGTCGCGCCGATTGTGCGCCGAAGGCGCGCCAAAGGTAAGCCCGTCTGCGCCCGTCCGCGACCGGATCGCGACCAGCGCCAGGACCCCTGCACCTCGCAGATCTCGACCGACCCGCCTGATGTACTCCGCCGCCACCCTCATCACTCTCAACTCCGGCCGACTCCCTGAATGCCATCAAGCCACACCACGACACACCCACGGACCTTTCAGCTGCCACGCCTGCAAGTTCTCCTGCATCCGGACCAGCCCCGCACCAGCACCCGCCAAGTCGAACGCCAGCAGTACCCACCTCAAGTGCATCCTGCTCAACACCCGCTCCGTCCACAGACACGCCATCGAACTCTGGAACCTCCTAGACGCCACAGCCCCTGACGTTGCCTTCCTCACGGAGACCTGGATGAACGCCTCTTCAGCTCCCGACATCGCCATCGCTATCCCAGAGGGCTACAAGATCGTCCGGAGGGACCGCAACGCCAACCAGATGGGAGGAGGCATCGCCATCATCCACAGGAACACCATCCGTCTCACGACCAGCACCGACAACACCCTGACCAGCGCCGAACACCTGCATTTCCAGATCCACACCAACCCGAACACCACCCTCAGAGGCACCCTGATCTACCGACCCCCTGGACCACGCACGCAATTCAGCGAGGACATCGCCGACTTCGTCAGCCCGCATGCCCTCCCCTCCGCTGACTACATCCTCCTGGGGGACCTGAACTTCCACCTGGAGAACAACAACGACCACAACACCAGCACCCTGCTCGACAACCTCGCCAACCTGGGACTCAAGCAACTGGTGTCCACCCCCACCCACCTCGCCGGACACACACTCGACGCCGTCTTCTCATCCAGCACAGACATCAACTTCAGCCACGCCACAGAGCTTCAATGGACGGACCACAGCTGCGTCCACTTCACCTTCAAGAGAACAACGACCCACCAACACCAGCAACACACCGCCCGCAGAAGCTGGAACAAGATCACAGCAGACCAGCTCGCCACCTCCCTGAGCCAACACCCTCCTGCCAGCTCAGCGAACCCCAGCCAGGCCGCCGATAACATCACGAAGTGGATCAGCAACTGCGCAGACGAACTCGCCCCGCTGAGGACCCCGCCCAGCAGACCCGGCAGCAAGAAGGCCCCATGGTTCACCGACGAACTCAAGAGCTCCAAGAAGAACTGCCGAGCCCTCGAGAAAGTCTGGAAAAGGGACCCGACACCGGACAACAGGACCTCCTACAAACTGGCCACCCGGAAACACCACCAGCTGATCCGCGCCGCCAAGAGAACAGCATTCAAGGACCGGTTGGACAACAACGCACACAACAGCAAGGAACTCTTCAACATCGTGAAAGAGCTTTCCAACCCCAGCGCAGGAAACAATGACATCACCCCATCGCAAGACCTCTGCAACTCCCTCGCCTCATACTTCCACAACAAGATCACGGACATACACAGCAGTTTCAACAACCAACCAACGCACACCACGACCGACCTGCCACCCCCCCCCACCATCACCCTCCACGCCTGGACCCCGATCAGCACAGAAGACACCATCCGCACGATGAACTCCATCCACTCCGGATCACCAACCGACCCCTGCCCTCACCACGTCTTCAACAAGGCCGACGCTGTCATCGCACCCCACCTGCGAGACATCATCAACACATCCTTCGACACCGCCATCTTCCCCGAAAGCTGGAAACACGCCGAACTCAGCGCTCTACTCAAGAAACCAACAGCAGACCCCACCGACCTCAAGAATTACCGCCCCATCTCGCTTCTCCCGTTTCCAGCCAAAGTCATCGAGAAGACCGTCAACAAGCAGATGGCCGCCTTCCTCGAGACGAACGGATCCCTCGACCCCTCACAGTCCGGCTTCCGAGCCAAACACAGCACCGAGACCGCCCTCATCGCCGCCACCGATGACATCCGAGCCCTGATGGACAATGGAGAAACAGCGGCCCTCATCCTCCTAGACCTCTCCGCGGCATTCGACACGGTCTGCCACCGCACCCTAACACGGCGCCTCAGCAACATCGGTATCCAGGACAAGGCGCTGGAATGGATCATCTCCTTCCTCGACGGAAGAACACAGCGAGTCCGCCTACCACCGTACAAGTCAGAGGCCTCTGAAGTCATCTGCGGCGTCCCCCAAGGATCATCACTGAGCCCCACCCTCTTCAACGTCTACATGAGCCCCCTCGCGGCCATCGTACGCAAACACCACCTCAGCATCATCTCCTACGCCGACGACACCCAGCTGATCCTCTCCCTGACCAACAACCCCGCCGCCGCCAGAGCCAACCTGCATGAAGGGATGAAAGAGGTAGCCGAGTGGATGACGACCAGCCGCCTGAAACTGAACTCGGACAAGACGGAGGTCCTCATCCTGGGCTCTTCACCCTCCGCCTGGGACGACTCCTGGTGGCCTCCCGCCCTGGGCACCGCACCCAAACCGACAGACCATGCACGAAACCTGGGCTTCATCCTGGACTCCTCCCTCTCCATGACCAGGCAAGTCAACAGCGTCTCCTCGGCGTGCTTCAACATCCTACGCATGCTACGGAAGATCTTCTGGTGGATCCCCTCAGAGACCAGGAAGACCGTCACCCAGGCCCTCGTCACCAGCCGACTGGACTACGGCAACGCCCTCTACGCCGGGACCACCGCCAAGCTCCAGAAGAGACTCCAGCGGATCCAAAACGCCTCAGCCAGACTCATCCTCGACATCCCACGATCCAGCCACATCTCCGGACATCTGAGAGACCTTCACTGGCTCCCCATCAACAAGAGAATAACCTTCCGCCTCCTCACCCACGCACACAAAGCCCTACACGACCAAGGCCCGAGCTACCTCAACAGCCGAGTCAACTTCTACGCTCCCAAACGCCACCTCCGATCAGCCAACCACGCCCTCGCCGTCGTCCCCCGCATCCGAAGAGCGACTACAGGAGGAAGGTCCTTCTCCTACCTGGCCGCCAAGACCTGGAACTCCCTCCCGTCCGACCTGCGCCTGACCCAAGACCACCTCTCCTTCAGGAAGAAGCTGAAGACCTGGCTGTTCGAGCAGTAGCGGCACCCCCCCTCCCCAGCGCCTTGAGACCCTACGGGTATGTAGCGCGCTTTATAAGTGTCACTGATTGATTGATTGATTGACCCCAATCTCCTTTTTTGATGCGACAAACCAGGAGGATAATTGAATAAACTTGAAAATCTTTACTGGTTGCACAAATACTGGTTGCAGTTTGTGACCAATATTTTGTGATCAGCTTTTAGTGCATCTTTCTTTAGGTTGTTAATTTTTATTCAGCATGTTTTGCCATATTCCGCCGATTGTTACAATTGATTTTGTTGGACCTCTCATGCTATGTAAAACGAAACGGTGTTGCTTGTGTTCTTTTACGGCATTGTACTAAGTTGAATGTTTGTGTTCTTTATTTTACCTCTTCAGTCACATTATATGAATTACCTATGTTCTTTTACTCAACCTATTATTTTATATTATGTGTATTTCTCGAAAAATATAATACATAAAGATGCAAAGGTAAATATAACCAATTAAAAAATATATTTACAAAAGTAATGCTTATTACATTTTTAATGATGAACACAATTGATACATACCATTTTCTGATAGAATAAAACACAGACATAAATGTGAAATACCACAACGCAAAACAAAATATCATGTGTCAATGCATATATACTTTAAAATTAAAATAACAGGAAAATATCTACAAGTATTGAAAAACACATGAAAAATAACAACATGCTAATTTGTTTGAAATATTCACACATACTCCTATTAACATAATCCTAAAATTTTAATAAGAACATTACATCTTGGGGACAGGAAGGGAAATATTTATGATACAAATTCCAGTATAATGAAATTGAAAAAATGAAAAATCAAAGATTCAATTCTAACTTCATACCAACAAAAATTATAAAAACAAAAAACACATACAGCATTTCATATTTGCCAATCCAGTCTACACAACTTTAGGTAAATTGCAAAAATTTTGAGAGGTCAGATTTACTATCCCCACTCCAAAATTTACTAAGCTAGGAAATGGTAAGACTTCTGAAGGGCCAGGTTTAGTATTCCCACTCCAATACGAAACAAAACAGTAGGGAAATCCTTAGTGTTGGAAATCGTGCATTCTAGGGGGTGTTCCCTCGACTTTTTGTTTTTCTCCTTCCTGGTTTTCCACTGATCTAGGTGCTAGCCTTAGGACTTTGAGCTTGTTTGACACTGCCAAAGACATATACCCATGGCATGCACCTTGCATGCTCTTCCGTAGGCCTGAAGCATTGATTGTGCCATCCAAGTATGCAGATGATTGATCATTCCACAGGTTTGCCCTGGTGGGACCTGTGTGTGCAGGTTACCTTTACTCAGCTTGGCATTTAAAAAGCTATGTGCCAAGGTTTTGCATATTTCTTGCTATACCTGAGTTTGGACTAGGGACAGGCTGCAGTGTTGGGAAGAGATAGGGCATGTGAACGTTTGTGTTACATTCAAAGGTTGTGAAAAGCACCCAATGGTGTGTTTGGTACAATGAGGCCTGCTTCTGGCATTGGATTAGCATGGGGCAATGTAGAGAAATGCTATTGAGCAGAATTTTTTCTATGTGCAGAATAGTAGCAGCATAGGGTTTGATATCAATCTCCGGTAGTGCCAGTGGATCTGAAATTATGGATGTGGAAATGGCACTTCGGGAATGTCGGCACTTTGATGATTTTATAGCTCTGTGTGCCTGTCGGCCTGTCACCAATTTACATCTGGGTGCTGGGGGACAGCTATATGTGTGCATTCCTGAAAGAAGGTCATAAACTAGGGTCTTGATGGAAACTGCAGACCTCTGACTCAAAGCGGCCTTTCTGGGATAGTACCTGGGGTTGGAAGTGGGATCTGGGATCTGCATTCCAAGGGGCAGGGTCTTGGCCCCACTAAAGATAGTGATCAAACCTCCCGGGGTAGGATGGCAGATAGGACAACATTTAGAGAGGGCCTGTGCATTTTAAAGGTGGTGTTTTGAACTGATCACATCTTCATAGGCCACTGTAGGTATAATTACTGGGGTCTGGCCTCAAAAGTAGGAGACACTTTTAGAATGGGAACCATACTCTGCTGGTTCAACACCAGGACGTTGACAAGAGTAATCATAAGGTCAAGAAGGACTGCAACTGGATTATCTGCAGACATGTGGTGGTGTGGAGTTTTGTTGTGCTCCAGGAAGTGGATTATCACTAGGTGGATATTTATATCATCTGCATTTTCAAAGTTACTTCGGATGCTTTTATTTCTCACCACCCGTGAACAGCATCCACGTGACCCCTCACACCCCCTGAACACCATTGATCCCTGCCCCCTAAACCCCATCACCACACCTAAACAGCACTCATCCCTGAAGCCTAAAAGTACTTCCTACCCCAATCCACCCATTCCTGAACCCCTAAGACTCCTTTTGATGCCAAAACCCCACCCATCAAATACCCCTTAACCATTTCGCTGCTCAGCCTTCCTCCCCTGTGCTTATCCATTTTTGGGCTATTTGGGGTAGGTTGTGTTTAGGCCCCTGTAACTTTTTGTCCATATAAGGTATCAACGTCAAATTTGTGTCCTGTTCTTTTAACACCCTGACAATTCTAAAGGTAGCACGGGCTCATGGAATCCCCTGGAGAGAAACCTTAAATTAACCAAAATAAAGCATTTTTTTGAAGGGGACACAGGGCTGTAGAAGAAAGCGTCTTTTTTTGTCCCTGCAAATGGCATAAACAAGGGTTTTGGATGCTAAAGTAACCATCTTCTCAGCTTTCTTGGACAGGCAGACATTTGTAAGAAAACTAATATTTTCTACACAGTACTGGCATTTTTATTGGGACATAGCCTATTTTTGGTATTGTTTGTTCATTTCAACTTGCTTCCAGTTAGTGGTTGAAATGGGCGTTAAAGCAATAATGGATCCCAGAAAGCTATACATTTCAGACATGTAGACAGAATTCTGAATGTAGCAAGGGGTCATTTGTGTAGATTCCTCAAGGGTTTTCTATAGAAACTAACTTGAAAATAAAACAATATTGGAATTGAGTTAAAAAGAAGCCATGTGTGCTAATATTTTCACCTGTAACTTCTAAGTATGACAGTTTTTTGAAAGCAATATACCTTTACATCTGATGGATCATTCTGGTTATAGGGACATATAAGACTTGTAGGTTCACCAAGAAAACGAGGAACCCAGAGCCAGTAACTGAGCTGCATCTTGCAATGGTTTTTCATTGTCTACCGGGTAGATAGAAATCATTTGGTAAAATATAAAGAGGAATAATTAGGTACCAAGCAAACCTATACAAAATATAGAATTTAGAAGCAGTGGTTATTTGCACATCTTCAAAATTATGGATACTCAAACAAGCATGTGATTTGAAGATCATTTTTCAAAATGACTTATTTTTTTACAAACTGTCGTACATTTGGAAGGCAGAAATGAAAAGAAAGTCAATTGGTAATTACACTTGTTCTACTATTCTGTGTTACTCTGAATCGCCCTATAAAAGTGCTACCTCCCTTGTGTGGGTATGCCTAGTGCCCACGATAGGAAACATTCCAAAATGCAACATGGACACATAACATTATTCCAGTGAAAACTGACCCTTTTTTTGCAATGTGCCTAGCTGTGGATTTTAAACCCTAGCTCAGCCGGTACCTATGGAAACCTAGCAAACCTATACATTTCTGAAAACTAGACACCCAGAGAAATCTAGGATGGGTTGACTCTCACCATGTTCTGTTACCTAAAATCACTTGCAAACCTCAAACTTTGCAAATATAAAAAACATATTTTCCACACATTCACATTTCTGTGATGGAAAGTTCTGGAATCTGTGTTGGTCTACAAACTTCCACACACCACGATTTTCTGACAGTGTCCCAATAAAAATGGTACCTCACCTGTGTGGGTAGGCCTAGTGCCCGCAGCAGGAAACAGCCCAAAGTGCAACGTGGAAACATCCTCTTTTCCCACTCAAAATTTACACATTTTTTTCAATGTGCCTAGCTGTGGATGTTGAACTCTAACTCAGCTGGCAACTGCGGAAACCAGCAAACCCATAGGGCCCGATTCACAGAATGGAAAGGGAAGACCACTAGGTCCCCCGAACGTATGGATGGGTGCCCCGCTCCCCCCGGGAAACCGTTTTGGGCGGGGGGCGTGGTTCGGCTGGTATGCCCAAAGCGGCGTAGCCGGAGCCCGCCCTTCCCGCCCAGAAGGGGTTGTCCTAGACACCCGCCCGGACGCCCGGAAGACCGCGCCCAGATGGGCGTACCCGAGGAGGTCACCCGCCCTCCTGCAGACAGATAAATAGAGCTGGTATCCCAGTGCTCTGAAGGCTGCACCACTCGTTGCTCGTGAGCCCTCGACGGAACAAGCAGCAATTTTGAGAACTTGTAATCTTTGTTCTTTCTCTTTCAGTATCAGGCGTGTGTAGGATCCAGGACCTCGACGATCAAGTCGAACGGAGTGAACGAAGTCATGTCCGGCAAAAAAGCGGGAAAGAGCTCCGAGTTGGAGAAGATACTACGCACTTTGTCGAACCGAATGGCGGTCATGGACCGTAAACTGGGTAAAGTGGATACGATCGGTAGGGGCTTAGCACAGGTTAAAAAGCAGATAGCAGCCCAGAACAACCTCTCGGGGCGGCCTAAGAAGGTAATAGGACGTCCTTGCCGGGAGTCGCCCCTGAGGGTAGGGGGAAATGTAGTAAGAAGAGGGCGGGTTCGGGGGAGGGCCCGGTTCCTGAGGTACCCCCAGCAGGCCCTGTCACACCGGTGGACAGCCCGGTACCGAGTCCGGATGTGGGTTTACCAATCCCTGTTGTAATTACGCCGGTTGAGGATGATCAGATGCCCCCAGAACTGGCCCTTCAGTTAGCGGCAGTGTTACCCTGGCTTAAGAAGAAAACAGGGGGGGCAGTGGCTGCGGGGGATCCGGCTGAGGAAGCCAGATTAATAATCGAGCAGTTACGGCAGTCAAGAGAAGCCGGGACGGCGAATGTTCCTTCTATTCCCCCACAGGTGGCACCGGGAGTGACGGCGGTTGGCCGAGAAAAGACAGCAGACACGGCGGTTGAACCCGGTAAGAACCCGTTGCCAATGGTAGGGGAGAGTTCAGTGCCTTCGAGGCGCGAAAGGTTGACCCAGCACATCCCAGGGCCACGAAGGAAATGATATGGGGGGACAAATATGTTAATATGTTTTCACTGTTGACCGACCATCGTGAGATAGAGTACGCAAAGACCCAGAAAGATTTATGGCACCCCAGCGTATGGCGGGCCAAGATGGCGGAATTTAGGGTTGACGAGACCATAGCGAACTGGGTGAAGGCCTTCTCTATATTTACGGCAGTAATGAGGGAACGTAAACCTGAAGTGTTGCCCGATCTATCATGTTACCAGAACAGGATCATGGATTTTTATAACATGTACGGGGGGAATGAATGGAAAGGTTATGATGTTCACTTTCGAAAGTCTAAAGAGTTTGATGTAACTTTAATGTGGGATTGCCTCGACACGGTGTCATGGCACAAACAGCTCTTGCCTGGATTGGCGGGTACGTCCTCGCCGGGCAGGAGCGGGTCTGCGACAGTTCAACAAAGGCCGGCGCAGCCCTTTCGAGCAAGCGCCGGGGGGTATCACAGCCCAAGCCCGGCGGAAATGGGGGCAAGCGCGGGGTTTGTTGGGGTTTCAACAGAGGTAACTGTAACAGGCCCCAGGGAACATGTAGATTCCGGCATGCTTGTGCGGGCTGTGGGAACTCCTCACACACGGAAAGTAGCTGTAGGTCCAAGAGCGGTAGTTCGGGAGGAAAGGGGGGGATCCAAACAGGATTGATGTGATGCTTGGGAAGCAGGCATCTTCAACCATCGACATCATGGCTTTGACTCCCTGGCTGAACAAATACCCTGATCATGTATCCGCCTGGATTTTGAGGAATGGTTTCCTATATGGCTTCAACATCCCGGCGGGGAATTTTCAAGGGAGCCCCTTTTGTAAGAATCAGCTATCTGTTCAACACAACCCAGCAGTGGCAGCCAAGAAAATTTCCAAAGAGGTCAGCTTGGACGAGTAGCAGGACCTTTTCCATGCCCGCCAGTGGCGGATTTCGTGTGTTCACCTCTAGGAGTGGTTCCGAAGAAAGACCCAGGGGAGTATAGACTCATTCACAATCTGTCGGCCCCGAGGGGGGCCTCGGTGAATGAAGCCATTAACCCGGAAGTCTGTTCAGTTCAATACGCTTCGTTCGACGATGCCGTTGTCTTACTGAATCACCTGGGCCCCGGTGCTCTGATGGCGAAATCAGACATCGAATCAGCATTCAGATTGCTCCCGGTACACCCGTGGGACCAGCGCTTGCTAAGATTTACGCGCCAAGGGAAGTATTACATGGATAAGTGCATGCCCATGGGCTGCTCAATTTCTTGTGCTTATTTTGAGATGTTCCGCTGTTTTTTAGAATGGGCGTTCATCGAGGCCACAGGTCATAGTCAGGTGCTGCTCTATTTAGACGACTTACTGTTCTTAGGGCCGGCAGGCACTACGAAATGTGCACAGGCACTGCAGGACTTCTGCATGCTAATGCAGGAGTTTGGGGTTCCATTGGCACCAGGTAAGACAGTGGGGCCAACTACTTCACTGGAGTTTCTGGGAATTGAGTTCGATTCTGTGGAAGGATGCTTCCGTCTGCCAATGGAGAAGGTGGCCAAGTTCAGGGCTTCCTTAATACAATGCCTGGGCAAAGAAAAAGTGACCCTGCACCAGTTACAACAAACAGTGGGCCAGCTTAACTTTGCCTTGAGAGTAATACCGATGGCTCGCCCCTTCTCACGTTCCATTGCACAGGCTATGGCCGGCCTCAAGGAGGGACACCACCGCACGAGACTGTCGGCAGAGGTTCGCCAGGATATGCGCATTTGGTTGGTATTCCTGGCGGACTTCAATGGTCGAGTGGCGTGGTACAAACCCCCAGCATCGTCTGACGAACTGGGTTTGTGGACCGACTCAGCCGGGAGCGTCGGATTTGGCGCCATCTTTGGTAACCGATGGTCGGCGCAAGTATGGCCGACGTGGTGGCACTCCAGTGCCCTAACAGGTAACATTGGGTTCTTGGAGATATTTCCCATTTGGGTGGCTCTGCTGGCATGGCCAGAAGATTTTAGGGACTGCTCAGTAGTGTTTTGGTCTGACAATATGACTGTGGTCGAGTGCATTAATCAGCAGACAACACGCTGCAAGTGGATCTTGAGACTGTTGAAAGAAATTGTATTACGTTGCATGAGATTGAATGTACAGTTCAGGGCTAAACATGTGCCGGGTATACTGAATAATGCAGCTGATGCACTCTCTCGTTCACACATGCAGGCTTTCAGGGGCTATCTGCCTACAGCGGATCTAGTGGCGGCACCGTTCCCCGAAGCACTATTGCTGATCGGTGCCCCGGGTTACAGGACCTTGTGGCAGCCAGCTTAGAGCCCAGGACGAGGAAAGCCTATGAGGGAGCGCTTCGTTCTTACTGCCCCTTTTTAGGCCCGGCAGGGAGACATAGCTGGGGGCAGGAGGAATCCTTCCGGGGGTTCTTAGTGGCGCTTCATAGAGAAGGCCGATCAGCCGCAACGGCCAACAGACATAGGGCGGCCATATCATTCATGGCACAGCTCCACGTCATACGGGACCCGACGGGTTCCTTTTTAGTCAGGAAGGCGCTTCGCGATTGGCAACGCCTGGAGGGTCGCAGACAAGATACAAGGCACCCGATTGGTTTAGAGAGATTGTCTCTGCTACTAGCAAAGCTGGATGAGACATGCTCCTCCCCTCCCGAGGCAGTTCTGTTCCGAGCGGCTTTCGGCCTTGGCATTCCATGGGGCCATGCGGGTAAGCGAACTTGTGGCGAGGAACAAGAAGGATATGGAGGGAGGCCTATGCAGGGATCACGTTCAAATACAGGGTGATTCGATGCTAATCTCGGTAGCCAGGTCCAAAACAGACCAGGAAGCTATAGGGAGTAGTATTGTTGTGCAGCGCGCTCGAGGGAGCCCCAGTTGTCCGATAAGGTATTTAGAGGACTACCTGGCACAGAGGCTGGCAACATGGGGAGGGAGCCTGCTTAGACACAAGGATGGCACCCCGCTGATGATATTTCAATTTCAGAGGGTGCTGGCACTTACGATTGCTGCGGCGGGCTTGAACCCGTGCGATTTTGGGACCCACTCATTCAGAATAGGGGCCGCTACTGAGGCTACGGCTCGGGGTCTGGGTGCGGAAGAAGTGAAACAGTTAGGCCGTTGGTCCTTGAACTGTTTCAAGAGGTATGTGCGGCTGCACATGTTGTAAAAGACTGGTGAAATGCACTCACGCTTGTTGTCTTTTGTTTGAATTACAGTTTCGCAAGCCTGTGACGCGGGGCGGAATCTGGGATCAACCCATCACCAGAGGACCAGCGGTCGAGGATCACCGACTGGAGAGCAAGTGGTATGGGTTGTGGGCCACTCATACGTGAGGCGCACCGGGGAAGTATTCATGGCAGGTGACGCGACTCGCGCATCTGGGGAATACGGGTTCAGAGTAACCTTCCATGGGAAGGGAGGCCTCTGTTTTGACCAATTTCAATCTGTTGTGGAGGGTCTCTTAGGGCGGCAAAGGTCACCGCCATCTGTAATCATAGTGCACTTGGGGGGCAATGACTTGGTAAGACTGGGAAGACGAGTGTTAGTGGAACACATATTGTCGGCAGTCAGCTGGTTGGCTAGGAGGCTCCCGGGGTGCACGATTGCCTGGTCCCACATGATCCTCAGGAGAGTTTCGCGGGGGGGTTTCTCTGTGACGGCGTTGAACCACTCGGTAAAGAGGGTCAACAATAAAATTGGGAAATTGTTTCGCTCCGTGCATTTGCAAAGCATTCCCCATGGTTGTATTCGGGGTGATCACTTTTACTTGAATGATGGGGTTCACCTGTCCAGGGCGGGGAATGATTTACTCATAGGAGACTTCATAGCATGGCTAGTGGGTTTGAGGAGGCATGACCTTTAGGAGGTGTGGGGGGGCCGGATAGTCGGTCAACTATCCGGCCTGTGGCGGTAAGGTCATGATCGGTAAGCAGTAATTTCAAGGTCCCTAGGGGGGGCGCCACCCAGTATGGATGGGAGCGCCTGGGGGGAGGCGGCCATTGGCCCCTCCCACGGGGAGGCGGCACCCACGACGGATGGGTCGCCTAGGGGGAGACGACCATAGGCCCCTCCCAGGGGGAGACGGCTATATGCCCCTCCTATGAATTTCTCGGGGGCCGGATATCCGCTCCGGAAGAAGAGAGTGTGGGGAAGGGGGGGAGTCCACGCTGTCCATCTTACAGATACCTCACACGGGAACTCGGACGACCTTTAAAATGGCGTTGAGTGAAAGGGGTCCCCCACGACAAGGGAAGTTACAGTTGGCAACAAGGGTAAAGTCCTCTGCGCATGCGCCACTCACACCGTGAGGGCGGGAGTTTGGTAGTAGGGATCTGACACTGGTTAAGACCTTGCCGTTGGCCCTTAATGCTAGGATGTACAATTTTATTTTAGAATGTATGCATTTTCAGGATGCTAGACTCGGCTAGGAAACCTTTGTATTAGAGATCTGTTAAGGTCAGCCAAAGAACATGTCTTCATCAAAATGTAATGAAAGTAAAATTGTACATAATGTATGAAACGTTTTTAATTTAAAGTTTTAAATTTTGTTTCATATTTTAATAAATACGGCCGGGGGGTAACTCCCCCCCGCCTTCCAAAAGCTCAAACTTGTGTAGGTCTCCTCCCATGGGGAATTGGTGTTGGGAGGGGGTGGCGGGCATCCCGGCCATATGGAAAGGGAAGACCACTCGGTCCCCCCGAACGTATGGATGGGTGCCCCGCTCCCCCCGGGAAACCGTTTTGGGCGGGGGCGTGGTTCGGCTGGTATGCCCAAAGCGGCTTAGCCGGAGCACGCCCTTCCCGCCCAGAAGGGGTTGTCCCAGACACCCGCCCGGAAGACCGCGCCCAGATGGGCGTACCCGAGGAGGTCCCCCACCCTCCTGCAGACAGATAAATAGAGCGGGAATCCAAGGAGGCGTCCTCTTGTTCCAGGGCTCTGAAGGCAGCACCACTCGTTGCTTGTGAGCCCTCGACGGAACAAGCAGCAATTTTGACCCACCCACCAGCCCTTCTTGCAATGTTTGTTTGAATTGTTGATGATATCCGAATGTATTAAAGAGATGCAGTCACATTTCTTCAGCATCAATGTATGCCTTGGATTGAATAAATGTGTATAGGCCTTTTTCCTTTGTAGAAAAAGTAAAGGAGTGTATCACATGATAGAATTGTCTTGTGCTTTAGGACTTTTTTCCCTTTGTAGAAATGAAAAGTTGATGAATCGTCAAGCTGTTGCAGATTAGGCGTATTTTCTTTCCTTAGTAGGTAAAACAACTGTCGTATTTATTTTGGTCGGGCGGTAAGGTCATGATCGGTGAGCAGTAATTTCAAGGTCCCTAGGGGGGGCGCCACCCAGTATGGATGGGAGCGCCCGGGGGGAGGCGGCTATTGGCCCCTCCCACGGGGAGGCGGCACCCACGACGGATGGGTCGCCTTGGGGGAGACAGCCATAGGCCCCTCCCAGGGGGGAGACGGCTATATGCCCCTCCTATAAATTTCCCGGGGGCTGGATATCCGCTCCGGCAGAAGAGAGTGTGGGGAAGGGGGGGAGTCCACGCTGTCCTTATTACAGATACCTCACACGGGAACTCGGACGACCTTTAAAATGGCGTCGAGTGAAAGGGGGCCCCCACGACAAGGGAAGTTACAGTTGGCAACGAGGGTAAAGTCCTCTGCGCATGCGCCACTCTCACCGTGAGGGCGGGAGTTTGGTAGTAGGGATCTGACACCGGTTAAGACCTTGCCATTGGTCCTTAATGCTATGATGTGCAATTTTATTTTAGAATGTATGCATTTTCAGGATGCTAGACTCGGCTAGGAAACCTTTGTTTTAGATATCTGTTAAGGTTAGCCAAAGAACATGTCTTCATCAAAATGTAATGAAAGTAAAATTGTACATAATGTATGAAACGTTTTTATTTTAAAGTTTTAAATTTTGTTTCATATTTTAATAAATACGGCCGGGGGGGTAACTCCCCCCCGCCTTCCAAAAGCTCAAACTTGTGTCTGTCTTCTCCCATGGGGAATTGGTGTTGGGAGGGGGTGGCGGGCATCCCGGCCATACTAGCTTAAGACAAAATCCTAAACTTACTACCATTTTGGTATTCACAGAAGGCACCTAATCATTTCGGTATTCACAGAAGTTAGGAGTCCTAACTTTAGGACTCCTAAATGCCTTCTGTGAATCCCGAAAGTATTAAAATTACGATTTTTCGCAATTTAGTAGCAGTAACGTCAGGACTCCTAACTTTAGGACTCCTAAATGCCTTCTGTGAATACCGAAAGTCCTAAAATTAGTATTTTTCTCAGTTTAGTAGTAGTAAAGTTAGGACTCCTAACTTTAGGACTCCTAAATGCCTTCTGTGAATACCGAAAGTCTTAAAATTAGGATTTTTCGCAATTTAGTAGTAGTAACATTAAGACTCCTAACTTTAGGACTCCTTAATGCCTTCTGTGAATACCGAAGGTCTTAAAATAAGGATTTTTCTCAACTTTACTAAATTGAGAAAAATCATAATTTTAAGACTTTCGGTATTCACAGAAGGCATTTAGGAGTCCTAAAGTTAGGAGTCCTAACTTTACTACTACTAAATTGAGAAAAATCCTAATTTTAAGGCTTTTGGTATTCACAGAAGGCATTTAAGAGTCCTAAAGTTAGGACTCCTAACTTCTGTGAATACCGAAATGAATAAGTGACTTCTGTGAATACCAAAATGAGCAAGTGCCTTCTGTGAATACCAAAATGGTAGTAAGTTTAGGATTTTGTCTTAAGTTAGTTCTGTGAATTGGGCCCTTACATTTTTGAAAATTAGATACCCAGAGAAATCCAGTGACTTGTGTGGCTCTCACCAGGTTCTGTTACCCTGAAAACTTGCAAACCTCAAACTTTGTAAAAAAAATACATTTTCCTCACATTTCTGTAATGGAAAGTTCTGGAATCTGTGTGGATCTACAACCTCCCACTCATCTCGCATTTCACAAAGTCTAGCAAAGTCTAGCAATAAAAATGGTACCTCACTTGTGTGGGTAGGCCTAGTGCCCACAACAGGAAATGGCCATAAAAGCTACATGGACACATCACATTTTTCCACTGAAAACTGACACTTTTTTTGCAATGTGCCTAGCTGTGGATTATGAACCCTAGCTTGGATGGAACCTAGGAAAACCTAACAAACCTAATCATCTTTGAAAACTAGACACCAAATGGAATCCAGGATGGGGTGACTTGTGTGTCCCGCCCCAGGTTCTGTTACCCAGAATCCCTTTCAAACCTCAACCTATGTAAACAAACCACATTTTCCTCACATTTCTGTCATGGAAAGTTCTGAATCGGTGTGGATCCATACACTTCCACTCACCTCGCATTCCCAAAGGTCTCCTCATAAAAATGGTCCCTCACTTGTGTAGGTTGGTTCGGTGTCCATGACAGGAAACGGCTAAAAACGCAACATGGACACATCACATTTTTCCAGTGAAAACTGACGCTTTTTTGTAATGTGCCTAGCTGTGGATTTTGAACCCTAGCTCAGCTGGCACCTAGGGAAACCTAGCAAACTTATTAATTTCTTTAAACTAGACAACCAGTGGTAATGTTGGGGATCACTGCACAGCACACATTTCCTACCACTCAGCATTACCCTCAGTTTCCCTATAAAAATGATACCTTACTTGTGTCGATGGGCCAAGTGCCTGTAACATGGAAGAGCCAAAAACATGTGGAGATTGAGTGGGGCCCATAGCGGGTCTAAAAGGGAAGTTTGTTTATTCGTGTTTAGGCTGATGCTTCTTTGGACACCTACACAAGTGAGGTAATTGTTTTTCTTGGAAGACCAAGGAGAATGCTAGGTGGTAGGAAATGTGTGCCGGCACAGTGATCCTACAACTTACCCACACAGAAATGTGAGGAAAATGTGACTTTGTAAGTAAGTTTAAGGTTGGCAGGGGCTTCGGGGTAAGAAAATGCTGGGGGATCAATGCAAGCAACACCGCCAGCCAAGAATCAGTACATGCATACCACCATCCATGCACACTTCTAGCCAAGCACCATCCAAGCACACTGCTAGCCAAGCATCATCCACACACACCACCAGTCTAGCACCATTTATGCACACCGCCAGCAAAGCTCCATCCATGTACACCCCCAGCTAAATGCCATCTATGCACAGAGTCAACCAAACACTATCCATGCACACTACCATCCATGCAACACCTATGCACTCCACCAGCCAAGCGCAATCCGTATATTCAGCCAGCCAAGCAGGGCCAGACTGGGAACAGCAACTAGCCCTGGCAGATTGCTGCTCGACTGGCCCTGCTAGTAAAAATCACTGCTACTACTTTTGTTACCGGGGCTGATATTGCAGCACTGCTTCAAAACTGCCCCCAGTGACAAAAATCGGACTCCATTTCCAATAAACTGACCCCCACCCCTCCGGACCAGCGGGGAAATATGCAGTGCCTGCTACGCCCAGTCGCGCCCTGCAGCCAAGCACGATCCATGCATACCATGAGCCAATCACAAGTCCTTGTACTCGCTAGCCAAGTGCCACTCAACGCACACCACCTGGCATGCACCAATCTACACACAACATAATCAACCAAGAGTCCATACACATCATTAGCCAAGTACCGGTCCACACATTCTGAAATCAAAATGCCAGCCAAAGGGCAGTACATGCAGTCCATCAGCCAAGTTCCAGTTCACACAGACACAAATTCTCCCAGGTCTCTAATGGTTTTCTATCTATGCTTGGGGGCAGATGAGACTAAAAAAATATCATATCACTGAAACAGCCAAAATGTGTGCCTATGGGTCTTCTCCCTGACATGCTCATAAACATATCCCTGGTGCCTAGTGGCCTTTCTGCCTCCGCGGAGTAGATAAGGGGCTATTGCCCTGATCTGCCTTCTGCAGTAGGGACACTCTCTTCCCACTTCCCAATGGATTCTTCTTGTTAAAAGTTTAGATACACCAGACAGACTACATACAGCTTCCCCCTATGTTGCAACTGACACTACCTTTGCCTGATAGATCTTTTTTATAGTGTCAATGAGCTTCGATCCAAGTTTTTTTTTTACAAAACTAAAGAGTCATCCAATATTCTTTTCCATTTGGGACCCCCTATGAACCACCATGCTTCGCCAGTTACTCTCCCTATCAAATATGACCGCCAAATAGTTAATAGTGTGCATGACACTGAGGGGCGTTGCCAAGAAAGATCTCTTAGCTGATGCGAACCGCTTCAGCTCCTGCTTCCGAGTTTTACCCACTGACTTTCAATGTACTCACAGTGGACCCTCTGGCTTGAAAATCGCTCCAGCTGATGCCCATTGTGCCCCGCTGCACTTTTTCTGCCTCCGGTTCAGGTGCGTGCAGTGGATGGGTCCCAGCAAAGCAGCCGTCTGGAGTGCCGGGATCGCGCTTAAGATGGCACGGAGATAGACGGAGGGCGCCCTGGCATGCATGGATAGGCTGCTGGTGACCCGGTGCTTGTCCCCACTGTCCATGCTGATGTAGCCTGCTTGGATGCTCTCTCCCTGATCAGCGTTGAGCGGAGCTCACCAGGGGGCTCCCGGGCATGCTGTGATGCACTGCGGGAGCCCGGGAGGCCAGGGCCGTGATGTCGAGAGCGGCTGTGAACTCACTAGCACCACGTTGGTGGCCTAACTGCGGGTGAACAGCGGTGAGTGCCCTTGCTGCCAGGGATGCAGGGGTTACGGAAAACGTGATGCCCAGCCGGGGGAGGTGCCAGCTGCTCCTTCACTCAGTTTGTCTGCCAGCAGGAGGGAGGCCTGATGGAAAGATAGACCACGAGCCCATGCCTGCCTTACCTTGACATGGTGCCTGCCCAGTGATCGTCCCTGAGGAGAGAACCAGCAGCCCCACAGCGACGTGAGAGGGAGGTCAATGGGGAAAGACTTACCCTAAGGCCCTGGCCAGTTATTGTTGTGGAGAGAGGAGGCTAGGACCGACCGAACGTACGATGGGGGAAGCTGCAGGGCGCCAGACCAGAAGATGGCTGCCGGGGTGTGACCACAAAGCATTCCTGTCTTGACACCGAGCATTCCATACAAGGCTCCAGCTCACAGGGGTTCCTGGAGTGCCGACGACCGCTGGCTGAGGGGACCCCTGTCCCACCCTGTAGTGTCTCTTTGCCCCTATGCCACCTAAAAAGTAATTGAATAAAGTTTACTGCTATTTCACGGCTGCTGATAAAGGGCAAGCTGCTGCTGACTGCGATCAGAGCCCCTACATGGTGCTTACCAGGGAAGACCTGGTGGCCTCTCTTCAGGACTTCAAGTCCGAGCTATGCCTGGAAATAAAGTGGGACCTGCGCGCCTCTATGGACTAGCTCAAGGCTGACCTTTCAGAGAAGATGGCGGTGCTTCGTCAAGATGTAGATGCGGTGGGGTCCCGAGTGCTGAAAGTATGGGAACAGACGCAGGCCTCGGATGCCCGCTCCACTAAACTACAAGACCCACAACAAGACCTTCGGGCCCAGCTCCACCAAGCGATCTTGAAGGCCGAGGATCTGGAGAACAGGTCTTGAGGAGAGAATATACGTATTCGGGACCTGGAAGAGGGAGCAGTGGGCCCGGATCTGGAGGTGTTTGTGGTAGGCCTCTTCCCGGAAATCCTGAGTCCACAACAACTGAAGCTCAAGATTGATTGAGTTAATCATGTGGGGGCAGCGCAGAATGGAGAGCGCCGGCGCACGATGGATGTTCTGATCAAGATGCACTCCTTCTCCACCAAAGAGGCAATTCTGGGGGCGGTGAGGAAAAAGGGAGAGACCTCTTCCAGGGCTACAAATGCTCATTATTTCAGGGCTTGGCACCTTCTACATTGGCAAGCTGGCAGACGCTATGCCCAATCACCTCCAAACAAACATTGAGAGGATGGATTGCAATACCGCTGGACCTTCCCCTTTGGCCTCTCTTTTGAGCACATGTATAAATCTCACCATATCTCCGACCTGAAGGAAGGTCTGCGTATCCTGGGTCTCCCCGCTCTGGTTTACGACTCCGATCCTGGCCCTTCCAAAGACCCGTGGCCGCCCCAGAGAGAGCCCCGACCTTGGCATGCGGTCCCCACCAACAGACAATCACCCAAGTAAAGTTTGTGGATGTGCTACGCACCGACCACGGCCATCGCTATGCTGAGCTTCAGTCGCGTCATATTGCTGGGACGTTGGGCATGTCAGTGCTGGGACCAAGCGGACACCTTGAATACATATCAGAAACTGCTCGGACACTCTTGACACCCCGAGATTCTTATAGTACGCAGCTTGTCCTCTGTATACCTGATGGATTGGCAAACAGGGAGGCGAGTCTTGTCCGTTCCGCCCAGAATGCATTCATTCTTCTTTACAAAGTTCAGAGCTGGGAGCCTGTTGGCTACTTGGCTAGTAGTTCTTGGGGGGTTTTAGGTTTTTGTTTTTCCTCTCTTTGAGAGGGGGAGGAGCCTGGTGGTGGTGTAGGGGTAGACAAGGCACTTTAAGACGAGTGTGTTACGCTGTCAATAGAGTTCACCATGAGGAGGGTTCTATGAGCGGAGGGAGTTTGGTCGACCATTCTAAATGTTTTCCAGAGCATTGTGAAATGTTAAAGTCCTGAACTTCCTCCAAAGCTCCCAAAAATCTGGAAGTATCTTAACGATCGCCAGATTGAAGTGGTGGCCAAGGCTCACGCCAAAGTCAGAGACCGCCATGTCTAAGGTCAGGCCAAGGGAGTTACACACCAAGATAACCCCTGCTCACCCACTAGGTAACGTGACCCGAGCAGCAAGGCTAATCTCGGAGGCGATGTGTAAAGCGTTTGCGCGCGCACTCAGCAACAACACCAAAGGTTCACCACAAAGGAAACTCCACACAAGGTTATATAAAAAATAGCCTTTGTATTATAGTAAAAACACACTAGATAACACACACACTTTACAATGTGCCAACAGGCACGGGCAGAATTTACAAGGGATTATGTACAGGACAGCGCCACATGGACCACTGTCAGGGGTAGGCACTTGTTAGAAATAATACTTGTAGGTATAACACTTAGCACATAAACATATAATGACTGTAGCACTAAAATAGTAAATGCAGCACACAACCAGTAATTACTGGTAAAGGGTAAATACCTCCTACGAAACCCTAAACACTGTAGGAAAATCACGCAGGGAACTAGGACCTTATCATCAGGACCTATAGAAGGAAAACCATCACCTAAACAGGTCACTCTTAGCAAAGGGAAGGAAACCTAAACAATCACCTAAGCAGGTCACATTTAGCAAAGGTAATAAAACATAAACAATCCTCTAAGCAGGTCACTTTTAGCAAAGGGGATAAAACATAAAACACCTAAGCAGGTCACTTTAATCAAAGGTAATGGGACATCAACAATCCTCTAAGCAGTTTCTTTTAGCAAAGGGGATAAAACATAAAACACCTAAGCAGGTCACTTTTAGCAAAGGTAATGGGACATCAACAATCCTCTAAGCAGGTCACTTTTAGCAAAGGGCATAGAACATAAAATACCTAAGCAAGTCACTTTTAGCAAAGGTAATAAGACATCAACAATCCTCTAAGCAGGTCACTTTTAGCAAAGGGGATAAAACATAAAATAATTGCACATGAGGCATTAAAACACATTCAGAGGTGCAGGTAGAACATTTGCGCAGGAATCAAATAAGCAAGTAAACCATAAATGCGCAGGGTGCACGTAGCACAACACTAGAATTGTCCCTCAGGCCAACTGGCCTCGCAAGGGCTGAAATGCCCTGAGTCCAAATTGTCAGGGAGGCTGCGCAGGCAGCCAAGAACACAAGCCTAAACGTAGCAACTATCCACTAAGTGCTGGACAGTTGTAAATAATGCTGGGCACACGTTGGAGCCTCGCTGGGCTCTGCAAAGTAAATGGAATGGCACTAAAGAGCTTCAGCGCTCTAAAACTATGAAGGGCTTTGAGCCTCGTGGGCTCATAAACAATGGTGCCGGCACTCGAGCCTCTCAGGGCTCGCAACGCAAGGAAATGCCCCCAGAGCCTCTTTGGGCTCTAATTACAACTGCGGCCCAATAGCGTTTCAGGGCTCGCCAAACAATGGGACCGGGTCTGAACCTCGCAGGCTCGTGAATCAAACAGGCCGCCTGAGCTTCTGCAGCTCGCCAAACAAGAAATGCCTAGGGTCGTTGGAGCGGCCCGCTGTCAACCGGGGCCGCTCTAAATAACCGCAAAGGACCCTGTCCCCGCACTCACCGGGACCTCGCTGGTGCTGCAGGGGCAGGAACACCGCCGGCTCTCCTCGCGCTGCTCCTCTCCTTCGGCGGGATTCGGGGGAAACCTCCGCTCCGGGGGCAGAACAGCAGTGCGGCACCAGCGGGGCTCTCAGGCAGACCGAGGCTCTCCCTCGCTCATGGGAGCCCCGGTTAGGACGTCACTACCTTGGTCTGGGTCGCGGCTGTAATCCAATCACAGCGTGGCCCGCAGACCAATCACAGGGCGGCAATGCTTTCTCCGGGGCTGCCACTGGCAGCGCGGCTCTGGATAGGGAGGCGGGCGCAGCGCCTCTCCAGCTGTCTCCGGGCTGCGGCGGTGATCTCGGGGCAATGCCGGGTGGGCCCCGGCTCATTTAAATTGTAAAGCGAGGTGGGCACTCGTAAGTAGATAATGAGCGTGGCAGAACTCAGCAAATGCCGGGTGGGCACCGGCTGGGCAACAAAAGCACTTCCAAGAGCAATAAGTAAAATAAAGCGCTCCCCAGCGCTAACAGTGAAAGGGAAGCGCTCCCTGGCGCCACGGGCAAGGAAAAAGCGCTCCCAAGCGCTAAGGGCAAGGACAAAGCTCCAGCAAGGTCTGGGGCAGGCAGGGGGCAAGGCTGGACCCAGAGCCAGCTCACTGGGTATCCAGGCAGGGAGACACTCCAAGTGGCGTCCTCCTGGCCCCAGCAACAGCAGCAGCCCCTTCAGCTAGGATCCAAAAGCAGAACAAATTGTTAGGGGACACAGCCCCTTCTTATACTGTAAATTCCTTTGTCTGTAGGTGCAGGGTGGGGGGAAACCAGTCGCAGCTGGTTTTGAAGTACCCTTGATAGCCCAACCACCCATTTCATTCACTAGCAGGGCTAGGGTCATCAGTCGCACCACAGGGGGTGGAGCCAGGATTGTGTGGGGAAAGTCCAGCCCCATCAAGGACCAGGTGCACGCCTCCCCAGCCATCAACATGCTAATCTCACACTCACCACCGGGCAGACCCATCCAGCCTTCCTGGAGCCAGGGTCACCAGCCAGCTCCAGCCAATCAAACGCCAGGCATATTTTACATTAATATGCCAAGTCCTAGAAGTGGCATTTCTACACAAAACACACGCATGCCACATACATCATTGCGAAGCATTCATTCTCATGAGCTCACACATACCAAGTTCGAGCCTGCACTCCCCACGCATCAGGAACTACTAGGGACACAGACATTCCCCATGCATTCCTATGGGAGAGCAGGCCAGCCTAACTACATGCACGCACTTTACTCTGGGACACAGGGAAAAAGTGCGCAGAGACCAGAAAATCATTAACACAGATCACAGATTAAAAGCAAAAAGATTAGGGGTGAACCTGCCAGAAGGGCCAAGTCCAACAAAATGCATCTCAAGAAGGCCAAAGAATCACGACTGCGCCAAAAAACATACCCTATAATTTATCGGTCCTCGGCTAGCACTAAGCAAACTGGAGTGGCGCTGCTTTTTCGCACCACAGTCTAATTCCAGCCTGAGGCCATCAAGACAGATTGGGAGGGCAGAGTCTTTATAGTGCAGGGGAGACTTAGGGGCACCCTTTGTACATTCATGAAAATGAAATGAAATGAAATGAAAAATTACATTTATATAGCGCATAACCACCCGGAGGCCTCGCAGCGCTAAACGTGGGTCAGGCATTTTTTCTCTCTAACACACTGGATCTGATTAGTGGCTTTGCTGAGGAGCAGGTGATACTACTGGGGGACTTCAATCTGACGTGGCACGAATCCCTAGATAGTTCCTGCTCCCACAGGGCTTCCCCCAACAACCTTTCCAAAGGGGTTAAACAGAAATTAAACACTCTGGGCCTTTGCGATGCTTGGTGGACATTACACCCTACTAACAAGGACTTCACATATTTCTCTCATGTCCACCAGTCATACTCTAGAATAGATTATATCTTTTTTAGTCAGACTTTATTGGGCCCTTTACAGACAGCAGAGATTCTGCCCCTCTTGGTATCGGACCACAGCCTCATCTCCATAAGTCTAGCATGGGAAGAGTCTAGGCCCGGCACAGCACAATGTTACTTCCCGGTCTCGCTCACCAGAGACAAGACCCTTCGTGATGATCTGGGAGCCGCTATAACTGAGTTCTTTGCAGTCAACACGCGGCAGGAAACTACTCCACAGAATAACTGGGATGCTTTTAAAATGGTGGTTAGAGGCAAATGCATCCAGCTCAACTCGGTCCTGAATAAACAGAGAGCAAGGGAGCGCATAGCGCTTGAGGGGGAACTGGAAGTCGTAGAAAGAGACACTCCCACACGAGCAATTCAGCGAGAGTTCACCACACTCGGGGGCAAACTGCATGCCATCTACAATAGTAGAGCCGAGTTTACCTTGTTGAAATTGCGACAGTACTCATATGCTCAGAGGGACAAAGTAGGGATTCACTTAGTGTGACAGCTCTGCAAAAAGAGGGCACTCAAATGCATTGGGGGCATTCTAGATGGGGACAGCTGCCTTCCCCATTCCGATGCCATCAAAGCGAATCTTTTTGGCAAATTTTATGGGGAACTATACCCGGGCAACCCACCTGACACAGTCGTGCAGCAGCGATGCCTCGATTCGGTGGAACTCCCACATCTTTCTCCCGAAGCCACAGAGCCTCTAGAGGATCCCATTACTGCGGAGGAGGTTGGGCAAGTCATCTCTAAACCTAAATCCCACAAAGTCCCAGGCCCAGACAGTCTAACAGCGCATGTTTGTAAATGCTTTGCATCTGAATTAATTTTACATCTCACGGAACTGTTCAATGTGATTGCGTCGGACACCATGGTCTCAACATCCATGGCTGAGGCAGTGATATCTGTAATTCCCAAACCCGGAAAGAACCCCCAGAACTGCGCTGCTTATAGGGCCATAGCGCTCATTAACCTAGACGCAAAGCCTTACTCTGCGATTTTAGCTGCCAGGCTGGATGATTTGATGCCCAAACGAATCCACACTGATCAATCAGGCTTCATAAAGGGGTGGCAAACGCATCATATTATTCGGTGCACTATTCACCTCATTGAGAAAGTTTCTAAATTTCAGATACAGGCCATCTTAGTAGGTCTCAATGCCGAAAAAGCCTTCAACAGGGTAGATTGGTCATTCCTTTTTCTCACCATGTGCCAATTGGGCTTCAGGGACATATTTCTCAACATGGTCGTAGCCAATTATCATCTTCCACAATAACGAGTATTGGTCAACGGGAACACATCCCTCCCCTTCACCCTTAGCAGAGGTACACGGCAGGGCTGCCCACTCTCCCCCCTGCTATTTGCCTTTAGTATCGAACCCCTGACTGTAAAATTCCAAGCTAATGAGGAAATACGGGGTATCTGCTTTGAGAGCACAGACCACAAAGCGTCTCTCAATGCGGTTGACATTTTGCTCACACTCCGGGAACCAGCCACATCCCTCCAGCCTGTTCAGGAAGAACTGAGGCACTTCAAAATGGTGGCGGGTTTTAAAGTTAACCTCTCCAAATCCTCCATACTTAACCTCACCCTCTCTGACACCAAAGCAACGAGGCTAAAGAGCCAAAATTCCTCCAATGGGCTCCCCACTCCCTCCTCTATTTAGGGGTGGACCTCACCCCAAGAATCGGAGATGTGTATAAAGCTAATTACCCTCCACTAGTGTCACAGCTTCAGCAGGATTTTAAGAGGTGGCAACCTCTCTACATCTTCTGGCCTGGTCGAATCAACGCAGGTAAAAGGATGGTTTTGCCAAATCTTTTATATCTCTTTCAGACTCTTCCTATTGAGCTGCCTCTGGACCTGATGTCCCGCTTACGTTCTCTCATCATAAGCTTCATTTGGCAAGGTGGGAGGGCTCGCCTTCACTTTCATGTGTTGCATTGTCCTAAATAGGAGGGGGGTGGCACTACCGGATTTTGCACAATATTATCAAGTGGCTCAACTGTAGGTGGTGAAGAAATGGACGGCTAGAAAATCTGAAAAACACTGACTCCACTTGTACAGGGCGATTGTGGGTCGGTCCATCCGGTATGTCCGGTGGAAACCAAAGAAAGACAGACCAGCGAATGCATACCTAAGCCCCCCCAACAAACCACACTCATAGTCTGGGATCAGGTCATGAAGAGGGGGATTGGACCACTTTCTCCTCCTCATATAACTCAATTCACTTCAACCCGCCTTTCCCGCCGGCTTACGTGAGGAACTCTAAATGTGCCTTTGGGACCTGGTGCTGAGAAGAGACTTCACAGGGGAGGAACGGAAACATATCTGGGGATATATTTCTAGGCACAACCATTCAATAGCACTGAGGTAGGCCCACTATAAAACGCTACTAGACTGGTACCTTTACCCCACTAAACTCAAACATATTGTCCCCGGTACATCAGGTCTTTGCTGGCAGAATTGCAGTCTACATGGGGACTTTCTGCACATCCGTTCTGGGAGGAAATCCTTTCACATATTAAGGAGATGTTGGGATACCCTATGCTGACGTCTATAGAGGGGGCATTACTGGGCATCAGAGATCCGGATCTGGAATACCCCCAAAAAATGGGCAAGGCAATTATGTGGGCGTGTCTAGGGGTGGCTAATCTTATAATTGCGGCCTCATGAAAAAAGAAAGAGGCCCATTGTTATCATTGTGGCACTCCCGCCTGTGGCTTATTCTTTCTATGGAACGCCTTGCTGACATCTTCTGGGATGAATAAAAGAACTTCGAATTTAAATAGGGTACATTGGTTACTTATCTGTCCCAAGACTTGCCTTCAGCAGTGTGTCCACCCTCTCTGAAGGCACTGCATTTCTTTCAATTTTAACCTCTAACTGGAGGCTTTGCAGCAACACTTAGGCCCCACTGGAAGGCTCGGCCTCCCTTACTCGGTCCACCTTTACAGTTACACCTGCGTTACTCACTTCTTTAGCAAGAAGTAGCACCACCACCTGGACAGGGGAGGAGGGAGGGAGGTTTTTTTTTTCCATGTTTATGATTTCTTGTTCTCTACATAGAGCATTGCCTTACGACTAGTTGTTTGAAATTGAGCATCTTCTCTTCCGCATGTGGGAGGGGTGTAATGACCCTGCAAAATGTGAAACTGGACTATAACCAGCTGTTTATTGTGTCCCATGGTCATACAGCCTCCATGCTTCTATGTTGTTGTATCCGTCTATGATGCTGCCAAATAAAAAAAATATTGAAAAAAAGTGTCCATGACCTCAAACTTACACCCTTCTATATGCGTTTTAGGTATTTATTAAACTTTTTGTCTGCCACATGAAAAAAGAACTTTGAATCATTAACTTTCAGGTCCAGGTTCCCCATTAATGTTGTGTACTCCCCTATGAGTCTTTGGAGTGCATTGCCGGTACGTGCCAGCAGCACTGCATTGTCTGCACAGAGCAGGAAGGGAATAATAGTTGAATTAACAGAGGGAATGTCCTTAGTAGATCCCTCCAAGGCCAGCTCTATAGCGTTAGTGTATAAAGCAAATAGGAAAGGGGTTAGGATGCATCCCTGTCTCACTTCACGTGTGACGTTAAAATGTCTCGTAGGCTCACCCTCTCTGCCATACCTGATGCAGGCTGTAGCATTGGCTTACATCCCATGGATAAAATTAATCATCGTGAAGTTGACTCTCTTTTTCTGCAAAATTCTCCACAGAATAGAATGGATTACACAGTCGAATTTGGCAGACAGGTCCATAAAGGCCATGTTCAAGTGGCCGACCTTAGCCATCGTGTATTTAGCAATAATCAAATGTAGATGTAAACACTGATCTATTGTCCCCTCTTCTTTTCTGAAAACATAGTGTGAGGGGTTTATAATATTCATTTCAGTGGCCCATTCCTCCAGTCTATTTAAAAGTAATTGGCCATTAACTTGGCTGTGCTATCCAATAAAGAAATTGGTCTGTAGTTTTTTGGGTCGGCCTTATCCCCTTTTTTACAAATTGGTGTTATGATTGTCTTTTTCCAAGAGGGTAAATACACCCATCAGTGCTATTACATTAAATCGTTAGTAAGGAGTGTGACCCAAAGTTCCTGATTATCTAAGAAAAAATCTATTGGGGCACCATCTGGTACTGGTGCATTTATTCTACTGCACTGTTTCAGGGCATGTTACATTTCTTCCAGTATAAATGGTGAGAGGCCTCATAAGGGAGACACCTGTGAATCTGTGGGTGGTGTAGGTGCCTCTCCAGATTTCCCAAATACTACTTCGAAATGGCCACCCAGGCATTAACCGAAATATGCATATCTAAATTGATATCTGTGTCTTCTTTTAGAAGGGGAGCATTAACTGTGGTCAAAAAGCCTTTCCTATCACACAGTACTACTGTATTTTGTAATTTATCCCATACCCCCTTTTTCAGTATCCTCAATCTTGCCAGTCTCACAGATGTATATGTTTGGCAGAGAGACCTCACAACTTGGTATCTCGTGGGATTGATCGTAAAGCCGTGTGGAGTGATCTTAGGGCATTGGAACAAGCATCATCAAACTACCATACCTCCCTTTGCTTGCTATGCATTTTTGGACAAAGTAGGATCTCTTTAATTTCTACTAAAATACAATTAAAAGTGAATTATCTTGTTATATCAGTTAGATTTAAGCCTAAACACTTACTGATTTCCTGTCTCATTTTGAGCAGGAAACCCCAATGAATTTTTGTGTGTTAATTTTTCTCATTTTAAAGTGACACCATTTTGTTTCCAGTGAAAGGCCTAAGAAAGGTTTCTGAGTGGGTTTCAGTCTATGGCCGCACTGCATATAGCAGGTGATTTAGGTGCGGTCACTAAAGGCGTTGCAAGTTGTTTTTATGTGGGAAAAGTACACTCTAGTCGATTCAGAGAACAGCATATAATAGAGCACTGAGAAGTAAGACACAGAAGAAAATGTAGGATCTAACTGGCCCAAACTATTGTTACAGGGGTTGATTATTTCAAGGCTAAAGGTTATTAGCCGTCTATTCTGACTATTTCCATAGTCATTATGCTGAAACTGACGGGGACACTCCCCATTATTATCAATCATATCACAGACAGAGGTAGCCATCCGCTATTATGAGAATTAAAATCACCAATTCAGACTATATCGAGATTTGTTTATGAGAATTTATCAGCAGATTAATATCCCTTTTCAGGGGATCTACTACTGTCACCATGTTAATAGCAAAATTATTATTATAAAAATCAATAATTATCCTGTCTCGCCCTGAATGCTCTTTATAAGCCTCACATAATAAATAATACAAGGCAATGAGGTGAGGTAGCTACAAACTTTTTTATCTTAAGCCCCACTACATTAGACACTAAAGGTATTAATCCCCCGCTATGTCGACCAGCAGCAGAGGTCACCGCGTTTATCTGGGAGGAAGAGTACCCATCTATATGGATGTCCTTGATTTGCCATGTTTCTTGGAAACATAGAATATCATTCTGTATCACCAGTGCTAACAATTTAGGATTCGGTCTTGTCTGGCTATTGCCCGCTATGTTCCAAGACATAATTTTTAGGGAATCTGGGTCATCTTCTACATTTGCCTAAATGATGGGGTTCTCTACATCAAGCAGACTTTTTGGGTTATTGTTGAGTCAATCACAGGCTTCCAGGTCTCGCAATGATGCAAATCTATTACTGAGTGGTAGCGCAGGGTTCATTTGAGCAAAAGAGTGTTTTGGGAAGGCACTGATGTTGCACGCAGGACAAGTGGGATTAAAAGGGAGATTAAGAGAGATCACTTTAGGGTATGCAGGTGGAATAATGTTACGAGGTTTATAGAATAAGCCTTATGGATGCAAAGAGCCTGGTGTCAAATGATGGAATGTTGGGCAGTATCCGCAATAATTCACCCACCAAATACTTGTTGCTGAAGTTTATAACGATACAGTCATCTCCTATAGTTTTCTGTGAGGGGCCAACCTACTTTACCCTTCTTGCCATAATTAGATGTTGGTACATATTAATCCCACCAGTATAGAATCTAGAGACCCAATGTAGGATCTTATGCATCCATTGCTCTGTTGTCTCTGGTTGGTTAGGTTTTAAAGTCCTAATACTTGCTAGGATGACTACAAAGGGAAATGCAGACAGGGGAGGTCCAACATTTCTCCATATTTGGGCGTGGGGTATTCGGTGAAGGTTTGTATGTACATTTTTAGGGGATATTCAACAATAGCATATTGTTGGATTTATTAATACCACTCTAGGAAGTCCTTGAATGCTATATTTTATGATTCTCCTGACAAATTAAATAGTTGCCATGTTAACCTATGTGGCAGCGGATTTTCAATGGGTTAAATTACTTCTGCAATTTTCCAACACCAGGGCTTATTAAAATACCTTTTATAAGAACCCTGCTTATATCTACAGGACCTCCCACCCCTGGAACACCTAAGGGAGACTTAAGGGCTTCTGAAAATGTAAAAAATGGGTGCTCCCACCACTGTGCTCCTAGCACAAAAGTCGATTTTGTGAAGCACTTTATCACAGTGAGGGGAGTGAAATGTGCAATTTCACTTCACCCAAGGCATATCAAACACATTTTATAGGTGTCCTCCTTGAAAATACCTGACCCCCACTCCTTGGATACCTAGGGGAACTTGGAGGTACCATTATGCGCAAACATTGTAGCTCCTCTATTTGTAAGTGCCCCAAACACCAAAGTTGTGTTTGGGCACAATTTGCATGTTTAAAAGCAGTCCCGCAAAACATGGCTGTTTTTCAACTCACCTAAGGCTTCAGCAGTGCACACAAGTGCAGAAAGGGCTGCTGGCCTCTAACTGCCATGCCCTATTATATGCTAGGGACTTAAAGGTAGTTTCAATCCCTCTGCCCTATTATTTACTAGGGCCTTATATGGGACGTCATGCCAATCGCAGGGGTACCCTAATCCATAGTGTAGTCTAGTGTATGTAGGTGTTTTCACTGTATTCTAAGTGTCTCTTTCAGGGCAGAGGATAACTTTGCCACATGGAGATTCATTAAGTGCCTGATGACATGCAGAAGGTAGCATAATGCTGACATGTTGGGGTCATATGTGAATGTTTACACTCAGTAATATATTAGTATATGTGTTTGCTAGACAATTAGAGGAGCTGTGCTATCTCTTCCCTTACAATGTGCAAGAGAGTTGTTCCATGGGCAATGTTTTGGGTGTTCCCATGCAGATCCAATGGTTATTGAAGCATTCCCTAATTTACAAGGACTTGTAAACCTGGGTGTGCAAAAAAGAGATACTCCTCCCCAAGAGAGGCATAATGAGGGGAAATCTCTTTATTTCTTCTTGTTTTTCCTGTTTTTATGTGTGCTGAGAGTAAAAAGCCTCTTAGGATTACATTTCTGCCGGAAAGCGAGCCTTCCTGCATGAATACAATCCTGCCTACAACACAGTCACCCTTACACCGTGGTACAATGGTGCCTGCATTGCCGCTAGGCTGCCAAAACACCATCAGAACAGCAGGAAAAGGCAGGATTGTGTTGTATTGGATAAATATGGCACATTCCTGTCATTTCCCAAGTCCTTTGTCTTTTCCAAGGTGACTTACTACACTGCCCGATGCCACACATTTAATAAATATGGCCTTAAGTTATCAATCTGGGCAGGGTCCACAAAACAGTGACGTTTTCCTGGGTAGGTACTTGGGCTTGCCTTTCCGTCAGAATCTCTGCCACCAGAGTCGTGGTATTGTGGGGTAGTGGACAGAGGAGACTTGCTTTTATCATCTTGTGATCTTATGGGCAAGTCATACTTTTTATGTACCTCTGCCCATGACTGGACAACTGGGCTTATTTACAAGCCTCTTGCTCCACAGATACATCACTAGTTCCCACATTAAGAGTGGTGCACCAGTGGCACACAGGGCTTTTAAAAAATCCCCCATGTGCCTCCCCGGAAGAAATAACAGCCAGCAGGTTTTCACTCACTCATTCAGGATTTTGTTACTGCAGGTCTCCACGTTTGTGGTGCAAGGCTGTGCATGATTTGTTCACTGGCACAATGAATGACAACTCTTCAGCAAAAGAAGGTAGCACCTCAAATGCACTATTTGAGGTCTGGGACACAGGGGGAAACAAAGACCAAGATATTGAGAGTATTCTGATATACACAGTGTAAGAGAGGAGTTCAAAAGTTTGTCTTCCACACTGATTTTGCATTCCCTTTAGAAACCCGTGATAGCATGACACAGGGCTCTTTGGACTTTTTACACAAGCAGACTCAAGTCATCCTCACAGGAGAAATATAACACTCTGGATAAAACGTATTTGATATATGAAAAACAAGAAATATTTAACAGCAAATTATGTCTTATTTGTGTGTTTATGCTAAGGCAATGAAGGGACATATGGTGTCACACCCTTCTCCTCTCCTTACTTTGTGGTTTCAGGATTAACATCAACAGTTTTTGTGCATTTGATTTTACATTTATAGTTTTTGGAACAGGAAAAGGGAAATAAATTGCTTATGGCCTTGTTCCTTCCCCAGCCCTTAGGAAGAGTCCTATGTTCTTAGTAGGAAAGTCCAAAACCGAAAAGGTGATGTTTAGTCACACACCCTCTTAAATAGGTTTGTCTGGCACAACTTCACCCCCTTTTACACATGAAAGATAAGAGTCATCTGGGAGGAATGTACCATGTTACAACGCATACCGTTACAACTACCTACTATTACAACGCGACCATTACAACGCATACCATTACAACGCATAGCGCTTTGGGGTGCTGGATAGTGGTAAGTTTAATTTACTATTCTAACTCCAGTCCCCGTGGACCCTAGGGAATTGGATAGTAAATTATACTTATTCCCTATCCTATAGCGCCCCCCAGCGCAATGCGTTGTAATGGTATGCGTTGTAAAAGTCGCGTTGTAATGGTAGTGCGGAGTAACGAATGCGTTGTAACAGGTGCATACCTCTGGGACTTTACTTTACAAGCACAGAGTTAGCATGCTCACGGGGCAAGAATGTTTATACATTTTAAGAACCTACTTTTAATGTGCAATAAAGTCTAACTTTAATCAATTCTTTAGAGGACAGTGTTGGGATTCTCTCATCTATTGGTGAAGGCGGTTTCCTGTGTAGGAAAAGCAATGGAGTATTTTGTTAGAATTAAATTGTTTTTAGATGCTAGCCTTGGGTGTTTTTTATGTTTCACAGTGATCCCCTTTTTTGATCCACCAGCTCTGAGTTGGTATCTCAGGTGGTCCTGAAGAAGGTGGCTATTTAATATATGTTCCACCAAATCGTGTGTAGACTGGATTGTACAGGATCCCAAACTACAACACAACAACAACGAGAAAAAATAATCATTTTCCCATTATCCGTGGATAGTGATTATAAGTAGTGTTTGGATGTGTATGAATGCAAAAAGTGAGTGAATGAATGTGTATGTGTGCAAGTAGAGAGTGGTGTCGAATACATGGAGATATGAAATTTGTATGAGGTATCTTTTTTTGAATTGTTGTCGTTCTATAGAGATTTGTTTTCTTCTGTTATTTAGTCTGAGGGATCTTGTAATTACTTTTAACATGAAATTTAAAGAATAGATCAAAGAACCAGCACCATATACTAAATAAAATTGTACAGTGCTGTATATATTGTATGTATTCACATCATGTCTTATATGTAAATTAAGTGAGATATGTAAAATGCATAAAGAAGCAAAAAGTTAAGAAATGAGAATTATAATAAAGAAATGAGTTTGATACAAGGACTGAATGGTTTAATTCAATAGCATTTTACAAATGGCCTGCTTTGTGAGCAACTTGTAGCCCCTTACGAAGCAACACAGGTCTATTGGGGCTTTGTATTATAGTTTATTGCAGGGAATGACAACACCATCGGTCAAATTTTAGTAGATATGACTTTGCTAATATGACTTTACCCTGTCTTAGCCTTTGCATAACTTAGCGCAGCTGATTTGAATGCTGCACTGTGGCAAGCAAGTTCATTGTAATTTAATACTTTTCATAATATGTACATTTAGCAATCGATTCATATTTTACACATTGCATAAAAAGGACTGAATATACAATAATCGAATTGCAACGTTCCAAGGCCTGTCCCATCCCTATGCTCACAAGCTGTCTGGTGGGACTTTTAAGAATTTCAACGAATAGATACACAAGGTGCACTGATAAAAGCATTTTATTGAGAAATGCAACCATGAAATGTGAAACCGTTTCTCACCTGAAAATGTGAGCAGATAGAGGATGTGACACTTGTATATTTGTCGCAGTTGAGGCATATACAATAATTAGAGTAAGACATTCGTTGCACTTTAAAACGCAACAGACTTTAGGCTGGTTTTTTTTACATATATATTAGTGCTTTGATCAAACCCGCGCTGAAGTTTTATTAAAAAAAATACACTTTTCAGTAAAACAGATTGCTAGTTTTTGCCTGAGTTTGTTTATGTTACAAGATACATTTGTTTCAGAATAAAGCATACAGTTGCACAGAAAAAACAGAACATTCTAAAAAGAGATGGATGAATATAATAAGGCTTGAGTTGGAGGGATTTATGATGTATGTTTAGCATCTTAGACAACATAGTATATCACTGCCAGAGACATTGTGAAAGATACATTAGTGCCATTTGTTTTTCACCAGCCAATCTCAATCCTTTAAAAAAAAAAAGTACTGGAGAATTATTCATCACTCCCCTTTCATACACGATTATAGCACTTCTGAAGCTCGGAAAATGACATTGGTGAGGCATCTCACAGGAAGAACGAAAGCGCAGACAAATGACGTGTGGGCTCATCTCTTAATTAGCAAGGCCAAGAGGGAAAGACGACTTCACGCTTTTAGGAGGAACTGAAAGTCATGCTAGAGGGCTCGTAGGAAGGGTCAAATTGAGGTTATGGGGAAGTGAAGGAGGTCAACGCGATACAGCTGCTGGACGACTATCTATTGCCATTAACAGTTGCATTCATGGGCGAAACGCAGGCCACAGCAGCCTTTGTGGATCGAGGGCCCTCAGATATATGTGATACTCTGGGACCTACATGGGTCTCATCATGTTGCGTTACACCCAACACTGGTACAATTTACACTCACAGGGCCCGATTCACAAAGGTAAACAGAGACGGAAGTCTAACTTTACGACTTTAGGTATTCACAAAGTGCATTTATGAGTAGTAAGTGCACTTCGTGAATACCGAAATTCGTAAGGTTAGACTTTCGTCTTATTTTACCTTTGTGAATCGGGCCCCTTTGGTGTGACTAGGTTCAACCAATATTATTCAAGTTATCTTTATTGTAAACTGGTTCAGTACATCGTTTCAGAGTTCTGCACTGAAATAGGGTAGTAAACAAACTTCTTTAAAGGTAGGTCAATCAAGAGCCAACTCTACAGATGAAATATATGAGAGCCAGTAGTATGGAGTGTCATCATAATACCATGGCTGAACTTATCAAAATTCCTGCCTCTAGGAAGTTGCCCATCGTGATCTAGCCAAAGTTCCACAACCGGCATATCATGGCACCCGTAGTGAGATGGTGCAGTCTAGAAGAATATGAAATTGAGGTAGAGTTGATCAGTGACAGAAACGCTTCAATATGAGGAGATAAAGATATAAGGGCATATTCTCAAGGAGTTATCGTCAAGTTATTGGCACTTTAGCGCAGCAAAAGTGCCAATAACTTTGTGCTGTGGTCAGCAGACGCAACCATGTCACCTCAGGCAGTGCGTAAGAGCTTGGACATACAGCTAAGTCATCCCCCCAGTAAGAGACAATGTTGCAATGTGGCATGCACCCGTAGGGCAGGCTCGCATGAACAGAGTAATGAAGGAGCGCAAGACCGCTCGGGATCCAGGATCATACATGCCAAATGTTGTGTGTATCTGTATTGCCACAGCATGATCCAAATGCTTAGCCACATTAGCAGCGCCAGTTCAGCCAGACATGTACTTTACAACTGTGTCCGCCCTATCCTTACCATAGGCCTACATTCACGTGGCCCACCACCTTCAACGGCCAACATCACAGTGTTGTTGTCAGGCTTATGGACATGCGCAGACAGGCATGACAATGGTGTGTCTTAGGAGTGCAAGTGATGCAACTGCGCATCGCACACAAGTAAATAGTAGGCCTGGGTGGTAAATTCTGTTCCGCTCGCGGAATTTGCAGATTTTGGGAAATTTCGAGTTCTGCGGAGAATGCGCAATTGCCAAAATTTCGGGAATTTTTTGCTTGTTCGTGCTTTCAAAATGCGGGTTCACAATATATTTCTCCCGAGCGTGCAAACAGCGTTCGTGAACAGGAAAAAAGCATAGAGAATAGGCAGAACAAGCAATTCCGCGTGTTCACTGAACTTTAGCGTGCTCGTGGAGATGTTTTACCATTTTGTGGAGCTTTGCGTAGCGCGACTACACAAATTCCGCCCACCCCTAGTAAATAGGCTCAGGGGAGTGAGTAGCAGCAGTGAGGCAGCGTAACACACAGTGATGCGGCTCATATGCCACATGCAAGACATCTCAAAAATGAACCCCAAAGTCGCACTCATTCCACCCCACCCCCAACAAGCCACTTCACATTTCATGAATGCAAGCAGATTACAAACTTACACTAGGGATGAAAGCTCCTTAGTTTGACCTATCAGGCGGAAGTACATCTGTACCTCCGACTTTAGAATTGCATGTGCCCGGCAACCCCTGACAGATACTATAGCAGCTGATGCAGACTCCCACACTACGCACAGCCCAATGAGAGACCAACGTATACAAACCCCACACACAGGAGTCCTTGCTTGAAGTTATCTTGCACGGAATGGCCTTTACACTTACTCCCACAACATCCCAGGCGTACAACTGGTGCACACTAAAACAACTCCTTGATCCGAGATGTGGCATTTCGTCCGCAGAACTGGGCAAGGTCAGAATAGTGCCGCCTCAACAAGAGCCACTAATGCAATGGCTGTACATCCCGGACACATGCACAACCCCTGTCACGTGGAACTGTAACATGCACGACTGCTGCATTTACTGGGGGCATCGCCATTGGCATTGCTGGGGATCAGTTACCGGCTAAGGTTCCGCCTTGCCAATACCACCTGTGTTCAGCCCGTGCTGCATTGTTGATTGTGCATATTCGAGTGGTCCATGGATATATGCCTATCCCACAAGATGGTAGCTGAACTGAATTTTGATATGTATGTGCACCCCTTGTTGGCCCAGGAACAGGAGTGTCACTGTGAAACCGGTTTATGGGATGCCTTGATACTTGGCATACATGCTGGCAACTGGACCTTGAAGATTGCCCAAATCCTTGTGTGCAGTGACCACATTGAACTGCTTCCATATTGGGCTGTAGTGCTAATTGGTGTTAGTGGTGGGCGCAGCACATCTGTCCAGACCTGCTAATGGATCACCTTACCATCCTGTTTGATGAAGTCAACAACTACCTCATTTAGGAAATGTTAGCCTACGAAGCTACAATGACTTTCATGGATGAGTAACTACGTACCAGCAGCCACAACACATTGGAACACATTGCACATTTCCCAACACCTTGTTGCCTCTTGGAGATCTGGTCACATATCCCACGACAACAGTGGACATGGCTACATTCGCCTGGACTCCAAACATATGAGCGGACAACAATGGGGCTTAACACACATGTGAAAGGTGAGGAACACTCCCAGAGTGGTCAGCGGCGCTTGGCAATGTTCCTCATTCTGACATACTTCAGCATTGGTCTGCATGTTGTGGGACTGATCTTGCCCGTACTGACATGCCTATGCTTATAAAGTCTACGCACCTTCACTTGTATTCAACTGTGATGAGTGCTGATTTGAATGACAATTGGGTCTCAATCACTATCCGGGTCACGGCCATACATGCACATTGATAGCATTACCCAGGGAGTACAGTTTTGTGGAATCACTGTCCCTATATTCATACACACTTTCATTCTTGATTGATCATGGCTATGACACATCTGTGTTAATTTGAATGTTTTATTCGCATTCAGGGGAGTGTTGAAGCTGGACCAGTACAGGGCCATGCAAACCCCACTTTACATTGTTGGCCTGTGAAGGGACAGCCAGAGTTCTTTTGGGATTGACAAGTTCATAGGGAGTGGAAGACTACAGTCCGCAGTGTGATTGCTGTGTCATTGGTAACCAAACCAAATATGGCAGTCCATGTTGAGGTCCAAGGTGAGTGTCGCTCAGTGTATAGGGGGACAGTGGGAGGTGTTATTCCAGGGCATGATGCAGAGGAGAGAACCAGGCTAAACCTGGCCATATAGTGGAAATGAATGCTACCCCTTCATTCTAGCCACAAAGCCAGATTCATCATCATCTTCGTCCTCTGATGTGTCAGGTGCTTCAAATGCGGGTGGTGGCATTTTGTCGCCATCACTGTGTGACAGTGACACATCAGGGGACGGAGGGGGAAAACCCGCCTCACTGTGTGGCACTGACACTTCAGGGGGAAGAGATGTGGATGTAGTAGTAGCACCAGCATCCACCTGCGCCAGGCCTTGTGGTGGCAATGCCATGATGAGGATCTGCAGTGTATGGAAGATCACAGCTACATCTTGCTGGTGTGCAGCCGTGGAAATCATTCTTTCTGCCTGCATCCGCTCCAAACTCTCCACCATTCTCCTTATGTGTCCCAACTCATGGGTGACATCACTGGAGCCACTATGAATGGACAGTGGTTCTTGGCTCAGAGTCATGACTCCAGCGATGACAGCCATTGGCTTCTTGTAGAGCAAGGAGCGGACAGTGGGTGTCCGTTAGGGACTATGAGTGGTCCCTGATGGGACTTAGACACCCACGTTGAGGAAATTGACCACATTAAAACATGTTAAGCCAATGTTGTAAAGTTATCCTGTGCCCTGGGCACCCCCAACTTTTTTGCTGACTAGTACTCATTGTAACTGACTCTGACTGACCCAGGGCTCTGCCTAACCAGGCCCCCGGGCAGTGCAATTCTGAAGGCACACTTAGAATACAGTGAAAACACCTACATACACTAGGGTACACAATGGGCTAGGGTACCCCTATGATTGGCATGACCTCACCTATAAGGCCCTAATAGGGCAGTAGGAATGACTCCACTGTTAAGCTGCTAGTATATAATATGGCATGGCAGTTGGAAACCAGTGACCCTTTCTGCACTTGCATGTGTGAACTGCTGAAGTCTGAGATCAGTTTAAAATCAGCCCTGATTGCAAGACTGCTTTTAAAAGGCAAGTTGCCCAAAACTCGACTTTCATGGTAGTGGCACTTGAGACATTAATAAACTACAATGTTTGGGCACATTAGGTACCCCAAGGATCACCCCTAGATATCCAAGGGGTGGGGGTGTCAGGCAGTTATAAGGAGGACCCTTAAATAATGAGTTTTAGATGCCTTGTGGTTCGTGAAATTGCACTTTTACCTTACCCCCATGTAATAAAGTGCTTCACAAAATCGACTTTTGTTCCAGGAGCACTGTGGAGTGAGGATCTCCAATAATTTTACATATATTGTGAACTCCTAAAGTCTCCCCTAGGTAATTCCAGGGGTGTAGGGTCCGATAGCTATAGTCAGGGTCCCTATAACATTTTTTCCTATTGCAAATCCCCCGAACATAGGTTAACAGGGCAAGAAGTTATTAACTAATAATTCCTAGTAGGAGAACCATAAAATGTCATTCAAGGACTTTCTAGACTGATATCGATAAATACAACAATATGATATTGTTGAATTTCTCCTAAATTGTACAGACAAATAATTATAAAATGTTCAAGTCTGTAAGCCAAAGTTCAGGCTTCCAATGGTCTGTCATGATTGGTCAGAGATACGTAGATTATACAGGTTCCTTTGATGAGGTGATAAATAATAATAATGAGGATAGCCTGCTCTTCTGGGAGGGCAGCGTTCTGCCACATAGGAATGCCAGAGTAGGGCGAGGGATCATAACAATATTCTTCAATGGAGGGAGAAGACAGGCAGACAAAACCAGTTTCATTTACACCTCTACTCTTTGAACACAGCAAGGTGGTAGGATGAAGGAAGGAATGAGCAGATGCAAGGGGGAGAGACTATGGATATTAGCCATCCCTGGATGTTGTATTTAGCCATCTCTTCCTCCCTGCTGGAAAACCAGCCATGATGACTTTTGAAGAAATGATGCTCTCTTGGAAAAAATAGTGCACACTTTGGAGGAAGCTGACATGCCCTTAGGTGTTGCCAGCACCTCTCTGGACTGGAGTGTCCTCTTGCTGGTCCCAGAGAACTTGGAATACGTATCTGAAAGAGGTCTCTCAGATTTGCTGCTTGACACTTATGAGAGAAGTAGGGTCCTTTCTGAGAAGTCTGACTTGCACCTTGCCGGCCCTGCACTCTGCAGACTGCGCCTGCTGCACAACCCGGAACTGCAGCCCTGTGGACTACCTTGCTTCAAAAGGACTAAAGAGTGGAATCCCTGCAATCTACAGGTTACAGAGCTCACTTGGAACATTACCACCAAGAATCCTCAGCCTGGAGTACTATCAGGGGATTAGTAAGTGTTCTGTCCAAGTGGATTGTGGGAACTGAAGTCCCACACTTTCAAGAACCATCTTAGAGCTTCCAGATCCTTGTAGTATTTTGTGTACACATTTGGACCATTTGTGGAACTTGCCAGAAGTTTGTAGAAGTTTGAAGCAACTTTTAAAAAAAAGCTCCATAAACAGACCAACGTGACCTGGCCAGCCATGCCGGCGACCCTCACCCGGGAGCCAGCTTGCTGTCCACGTGCACCCCACTGAAAAGCTCTGTAGTTCCAACTTCCAGAAAACTGGGATTAGGCTGAAACCCAAGCCTCTGAACCCTCACTGAATCCAGCCTGGTGAAGAGCACCAAGGGACCAGCAAGAAAAGCTCTGTAAAGGTTCCTAAGTCCGAACATAGAAAAGGTGACCGGGACCACCCGCAAAAGCCAAGGTGCCCACCTTCAGCAGCAAACCATCATGGATCCTTTGTTTGTCCCGCTGGAAAGCTCCGGAGGTCAGACTTCCACAAGTTTGACTCATGAGGTAAGCCGGCCAACTCTCACCAACTCCAGACTGGTTGAGAGCTTGGAGGGACCACAGGCAGAAAAGCTCCCAAAAGGTTTCCAAGTCAGGAGGTAAGAACTATGACCAAGACCTAGAGCGACGGGTAGCTGGACAGGGCAACTAGTTACGCGACCCACAGCAAGAAATCCTTGCGGCTGAAACATGTAGACCTGCAATTTGATCGCCTTTAAACTGTCAGTGCACGTTTTTAGATTTTGACACCAGGATAGTGTCTATTAAAATTTCTGTGGTATCCTAGCAGTCAGTTTTAAGATTTGTATTATTTCTTTTTCACTTTATTGCACTGCAAACCTTCAGCACCACTGATCAAAACTGGATAGTTACTGTACCAATCACTGGGGTACGAAGAAAGCATAGTTTTTGTATCAACTCATGCTGGCTGCACAAGTCGTGCAACCAACCACAAATCCCAGATGATAACTGATGTGGGCTGATGGGATTCTTTTTCACTTAGTGAATATGTTTTCATTTTGAACTGAACATTCTAGTTTCTCTGTTAGTCTGTGTCTCACTGATTCCAGACCGGTACGTTTTTTGTGTATTTTCAATTGTAGAATGGGGATAAAACACTGCCTGGTCTTTAAAAATTAATAATCCCTAGGACCTTCTGTAGAAAGTATTTGTGTAGGTGTAGCTGGACAGGGCTCCATCAAAGTCGGCCTGAAACTTTGAATTTGTCCCAGTCTAGCGTAACAAGATGTCCAATCCAATCCAATCCAAAAATTCTTTATTTCGGCCATTTGAGACCATAAAAGATTCATTAAAACATTTAAAACACATCAAACACACAATAAAAACAAGGCAGGGTACATTACACAACTAGTTCAATTCCCTGTATCTGGGCTTGAGGAGGCAATTAACTCAATTTCATTACAGTTTGTAACACTTTTTACAGGAGATCAATCTTTTAGTATTTCTCCCCTTATCTGCCACATGGCCATTAAAAACTTGGCAACTGCAAAGACTATATGGTGCAGGGTACTTGTCTTCAGAATTCTGTATGAGTGTAAATAGTTTCTAATGTCCAAATTCCTACACAATGGCACTAGCCAATATTTCCTCGGTCTAGTGTAGGCAGGGCAAAAAAACAGCACGTGTGTTTCGTCCTCCTCATTCTTACTGCACCCAGGGCACATTTTATCGTCCCGCGCTGTCCATTTGCAAGTGAAACTTTTGAGGGGCAGGGTGCCTAGCCTCCATTGAATGAACAGTTTCCTTGCCAGAATAGGAAATATAATGTCCATAAAACCTTCAAGTAGAAAGAATTTTTGGTGTCCAGAAATTGTTCAGTTAGGGTGCCGACTTTGGATGCACACATAAGGGAGACTAAACTTTTCTCCTTGAATATTTCAGCGAGCCTTTTGCGTGGCACCTTTTGACAACCTCTTTCAGGAACCTCCCACAACTCAGGAAGTCCCAAGCGATAGAATTCTCTTTTGATATAGGCCAACCACGGGATTCTGTCACTATGGTTAAGGTTCATAACATGCTTAAGGTCTTCCCTATAGTGGGCAAGTTCACCAGTGGAGCAGAGCCTGTGCCAAAACCTCAGAGGTTTTAGTGCCAATTCATCCCCTATTGATGGGAGCCCTAGATCTAGTCTCAGAGGTAGCAAGGGTCTACCTTGCGGGAGAACCAAAAGGCGTCTGAGGAAGTTATTTTCTACCCTGACAAGTTCTGTCCTGGCTTTATCACCCCACAACTCACCACCATAGGATGCAGCTGCTTTGGCTTGGGTTTTGTACATCTCCAAGGCTGGGCTATGGGTTTAAAGGTTGATGTATTCACGACCTTCAGAATTTCCCCTGACATTTGGGCCAAGTTCAAACGGGATCTAGCTATCTGAGGACCCCATGATAAGTTCTCGTGCAAAGTTACCCCCAAATACTGGAACGTTCTGACCCTTTCCAGCCTTGCAGAACCCAGTGTTAGATTGGGCCTAGTTGTAAAGGAGGGGTTGAATATCATGAATTTGTTTTTCTCTGTATTAATCTCCAGGCCATGCGTCCTACAGAAATCCCCAAACCCATCTGGTATCCGTTGAATCCCGATCGGGGATTTGGAAAGCAGGAGGGTGTCATCGGCAAACATAATAGCCGGAACCCTCCTGCCTGCCAACAAGGGAGCGTCGTTGTCCCTGACATTGTCAAGGTGGAGTATGACACTGTTAACAAAGAGGCAAAACAGGGTCGGCGCAAGAACGCAATGCTGTCTTACCCCTCTGAGAACTGAAAACCTAGAGGGCAACGCTCCATCCCTCCCACACCCAACCTGGGCAAAATTGCCTTTGTGAAGCCTAATTATAACCTGTAGCAGTTGTGGAGGAACGCCCAACTCCTTAAGAACCTCCCATAATTTTATGCGGGAAACCAAGTCAAATGCGGACCTCAGGTCCACGAACACCATATACAGACTCCCCCCCTCAATCCTCACTGTTTTCAAGTAGAGAAGGATGAGGCGGAGAATCTGGTCCATGGTGGGCATGTTTTTCCTGAAGCCCGCCTGGAGGAGACTAAGAATCGCATTGTCCTCCATCCAGTCAAGGAGGTGGTCCAGGAGAAGGCGGGAAAAAGTTTTTGGGGTACATCTATAAGGCTGATCGGCCTGTAGTTGGCTGGGAGCAGAGGAGAACCCTTTTTAAATATTGGTACTATCTCTTCCCCCAGCCAAGTACAGGGATCTCCATCCCTCCCAAGATAGAATTGAAAAGGATTAGAAAGTACGGGCCCCAGATCTCTGGATGGTATCTAAACAAATCTCCGGGGAGTCTGTCAAGTCCTGGGGCGTTCCCCAACGCCAGTCTCTCTATGGCGTTTACTAACTCACCCAATGTAAATTCTAGTTTATCTGCGGAATCAGATGTAAAATCAAGGGCCACCTCATTAGCAAATTCAGGAGTGTCTTGGTACAATTTCTAAAGTGGGATTCCCAAACGGAGGCAGCAATGTTTGGCTCCACTGCTGATTTTAGTTCGCCTGTACCAGTGTTGACCAGAGACCAGAATTTTCTAGAATCCCTGGTTTCCAATTCCAGAGATAGGTCCTGCCATCTATTCCAATCCGATTCTGACTTTGCCTGGGCCATAGCTTCCCTATATTTATGTCTGAGCTCAACTACTTTGTCCTTATTGGTGCCGGACTTCATCATAGAAATCAGCTCGGTTTTGATCTTTTTGCAAGTAGAATTATACCAAGCTGAGGTTCGAGTCCTCTTCTTCCTGGTCACCACCACAGTGTAAAAAACCTCTCCTAAAATTCCCACTAAATCTGTGTGGATTTGGGCTAATTTATCATTAAAATCAATGGCTCTAGGTTTGTTAATTAATCTGTCTATTTCATCTAACTTTGGGAGTGCCAATTCGTAAATTTTTATTATGCACTCTTTTGAACTTACTCATTTCCCCATCTTATCCTACGTCTATTGTTACATAAGACCAAATTCCCTATGTCTTCACTGGGCTCAGTAAGTGACGACTGTGCTTCGGGAGCAGGGTGAGCCATATCTAAACAAAGGGCATTATGGTCGCTATATGGTCTGTCTATTACCCTAAAATCCTGAACCTTGGACCACAAGCCTGTATCTACAAAAATGTAGTCCAAGCGCGATTCGTGGTCCTTCCTATTGAAGGTACACGCTGAAGGGGTATCAGATGGAGTACGTCCATTACAGGCCCTTAGGGCGAAGTTCAAAGTAAAGGACATAATCTGCACCGCTAGAGGGGACCATGATTTTGGATGAGGGGATTGGCATGGAGGGATCCCCCAATAATCGTCTTCAGCAGTTAGGGCACCCTCCTTCAAACCTTCCAGGGGTTCGAAGTGGCAGTTGAAGTCTCCGCCCATCAATATCTTGCAATCAGCGGGTAGATGCCCCAAAAATGAAGATACATCATCCAAAGTGGGTGATTCCATGGACGCACTGACTGGGCACGAGTACACATTGACAATCGACAGATTAAAGGCGTTAGGCCATTTAAGAAGAACACATTGTATGTCCTCCGAGAGAGTTGGTATTCTCTCTTCACTACAACCAATATGACTGGCCACCCAGACAGCGAGTCCATCGGAGGGCCTCCCTTTACCATTCCACTTGGCATTGATGTAAAAGGTAGCGTAACCTGCCCTGAGAAAGGGTTCCCTAGCCCAAGTCTCCCGAAAGAGACAGATATCATTGCTGCCTACTAGGGAAACCCAATCATTTGAATCTAATTTGTTGGCGATGCCTGCCACATTCCAGGAGAGGACCTTCATGGGTCCTACGGGAGTCTTAAGTGCCATCCCCCTAGTCCTCTCGGCAGCGTTACCTATAGATGGTAATGCAGACATGTCCGGTAGTACTCTCAAATCAGTTGGAGCTTCAGATGTTAAATTACAACGGGATGGTCACGGGGATACATTAGCGGGATAGCCCCGGGAACTGGTGGTAGTTGTACTAGCCAAGGGAGGTGCGACAGGGTCTCGGTTGATATTAACAATTACATCTGTCCCTGTTCCCAGCCAAGCAGTTTTGGAAACTACCCCTTCGGTATCCCCATCAGAAGCGCCCATCGGGAGTCAGTCAACCTGGTCGAGGCAACTGTATCTATTGGGATGAACATAATTGCTATAGACAAAGGCATCATAGCGAGGGGGCCTATACCTTGACCCATCAACAGCAGAGCCCACCCTGGTCCAGCCGTCGTCCTTCCCCATGGTGGAATCTCCAACATTAGGATAAAAAAACGACAGGGGGACCAGTTCTATGGCTGTGTTCCCTGAACTCCAAAACCAATTGCAGATGTGGGGCACGACCTGAGAATTTCTAAAGCTTACAAGTATGCAATCTCCCCCTTTTTTCTTAACAGTGTACCCAACCCATGGGACCCTCCTAACCATCAATACTTCTCCTCTCAGATTAGGTGGTAGGGGCCTGTGGAGATTTAACCAGCTGATAACTTTGTTACGTAGGGAGTCAAAAGACTCCACCACATTACTAGAGAGCTCAGGTACCCCCATCAAGATTACAGTGTATGTCGCCGCCTCTGGAGGCAAGTTAACTGCTTTTCGCCGATTAAGACTATTACTAATCCGGTTGGGGCAGTCAGCCATTACGTTAGGCGGTCTCTCCTGCCTCGTTGTGGTAGCCAAAGTAGGTAACCTCGACTTCCTAACAGGCGGGACCGGAGGGAGTTGCCTAGGGAGAGGTACTGGGACAGGTTGGGGTGGGGTGATTATGGGGACATTCTCTGTGGAAAGGGTAGTGGGCAGAGTTGGATCCACAGCAGTAGAAGCACTACGCGGGAGAGAAATCCCATTATTAGTCCCATTTGCTCCAATAGTACTTGATCGCAACCCTTGCTGGTCCGCCCTACCCCCACTTAATTTTTCTATTGCTAAAAGTCTAGCCTCAATGCAGTCGAGTTTGATCGACAGGGGATCCAAGAGATTTTTAATAATATCAGTGGTGGAGCAAATAATGTGTTCCGTGGTGGTTGAGAGTCCCCCTCCAAAAATGAACGTGCCAGTATGTGGAGGTGTGTGGTTGGGGGCAGGATGTAGAGGGCTCGCCGTTTCGGTGACGCTCACGGCGGAAGATGTTCCTGGGGCATCCGTGCTGTCATCAACGGTGTCTGGAATAGAATCTACTTTAGCCCTTTTAGCACCTTTAGACTTCTTGGATCTCTTCCTTTTCGGGACAGCACCCTCTCTAAGACCCATGTGATCTGTTGCAGTGAGGTTCTGTGACAATTATAGTGGTGTTTTCGACTCGTTCGAATATGGACGAGTTTGGTATCTATGAACCGCAAATGACGAGTTTAGTGGGTGTGCGCGTTTTCGCAATGCTGACCTGAACCGTTCGTCTTATTCGTGGGTTTCTTCATCTGAACCCACGGGTTCCATTTTAGATACGGCATCCATTTTGTCTCTTGCCCTCAAGTAGCCAGCGAACGGACACTGTCCGCTTCGTGACCCTGGGATTCCCAAACTCTTGCGGAAGACACGTGTTCCTTTGAGGGTGTCTTTATGATGAGGGGGATGATACTGCAAAGGCAGATGGCCCGCTCGAGGCTCATCTTGCCGTGCCGGTCTATTGTTTCAGCCGTGCATTCATTAGGCACGACTCCTTTGATCCTGCAATCGTGTTTCCGATATCGCCCCCTACACTCTTTTCAATCTGTTGTCTATCTTTGTCTTCCCTTGCACCTGTTTCTGACTCTTTCCTTAAACTCGTTTACAGCCGGAATGGAATGTACTTAATGGTGGGATAACGTACTTTTACAGTTGGGAACCGGCGATGCTACTGTAATTATGTTCCGGGATCCTGAATACATGAAAGCAGCCCTTTTGAAGTTTACTGTGGGAACTGAGTTGTAACCTTTTGTTCGCCATGTTGTGCTATGACGGAAATATGTATAAAAGGAGCTATCCACTGTTGCAATTTGAAGCAGTCTCCTAGAACCTACACACGTTGTACTTCTTGTGACTTCTGTGTTCCCTGCAGTAAATAAATCTCGATCTTTGACGCCGAAGGAAGTGTCCCGTGTCTCTGTCATTTGTACGCCGGAACAGGTAACCCACGAAGGTTTCAGGTGTTGTCCCCTGGCACCGCTGGGCCTTAAGAATAGCCCAGTCCTTCAGTTGGCGCCCCAGGTGGGGCGACATCAGCGGTACCGGTCCAAAGCCCGACGATCGTGAGGAACTTCGTGTGAAATCTCCGAGGGAAGGTGCACCCCGCTTCATCGATCCTGTTGTCGAAATAAGTGGACCGAAGACTTTTCCCGCGAAGATCCCCGCCTCCTGACGGCTGCGACGGACTTATGCCCTGACTGTCGACCTGTTTTGGCGCCTGGCGTAGTCCTTTGTACAGCGAGACGATAGACGGGCCTTCCTGGTGACGCCATTGCTCTTTCAGTTAAGTATTGTGGGTCGCTCCCAGAGTCCTTGGTTGTTGTTGGTGCTTGGTTGTTTGCATGGTTCCATTGCATTTGTGGTTCTTAGTTGTTGGTTCTTAGTTGTTGGGTTTTATTTGACGATTGCAATTGCCAAAAACCGAGGGTTTTGCATTTTTGCGAGGACATCGTAATCCGATAACCCTTGAAGTTTGTAAACTCGGTTAGTGTGCACGATGCCTGGCCGTAGTACTTTGTTTAGTTGCTTTAAAAATTGTGGTGCGGATTCCCGATTGGAGGACTCATGTCCGATACCTCCAGTTGGAACTCCGATCTATGAGCTCTATAGCCGCCATGGAGTGGGTCCTATCGTGTATAATGATTATTGGATCCGCTACACTAAAGATGATGGTGTCCTTAGTTGGCCGTAATCACAAGAGAGTATCAGAGGGTCAAAAGTGAGACAGGCTAATTGTCAAGGACAGAACAGGTGTAGCGTCACATCACTAGACAGGTTATAAATTCACCCTGTCTTGGCTATTTTTTAATATTAGTGCTAGGAGTTATACCTCATTAAATTAGTTTTTGCTCCTTAAAACCAATTTTATTCACCCTCTTATATATTTTTTCTGGTTTTTTCTTGCACTGCACACTACACCTTTTCCAACCCTGTCAGTTACTTTACCAACACATATGGTCTCAACCATAACACCAACACTTACTGACTAACAGGAAGATCTACCCCTTTCTGCTTAAACACCAAGATCTGGTACAGTGTTGGTCCTCGGAGCCCCAAATGATGAAGGGCGGTTCCGAGTGGTGACTGATGGGAGCCAGAGACCAGATACTGATCTTGATCTGGCATATTTTATAGCCCTTGCCCCTTAGTCATATGGCCAGTGGGAGCGCTACACCTGTTCTGTCCTTGACAATTAGCCTGTCTCACTTTTGACCCTCTGATACTCTCTTGTGATTACTGTTAGGTGGGCATGTTTTCAGAGCTGGTCATTAAACTGCCCATGGGTCCCCTTTACTGTATGTGTTTTGGAGGTCCTTAGTTGGCCACCTCATGGTAGTTTCGAAACAGCAATTTTGGATAATCTCGAAGCAAAATTTTTCAAAAAGAAGTCTAGGCCGGCCATGTTTGATTCCTTTCGGTTATGGCGTAAGGAGACCAAGCAGAAAGAAATCAAACAGCTTAAGAAAAATAAGAGGGAAGGTATCGTTACGGTGATGTGAAATGCAGAGCAATTCCAGCGAGACAAAGAAGAGAAGGAAAAGGAAGTTTTTGCTAGACTGCAACATATGGCGGTGGATAAGTGTTATCCTGTTTTACCGTCGAGTTCCGATAAGAAGGGAGAGGAAGTGGTAGAGGACCCTTTGTTGTCCTATCTACTGAAATCACCACCTCCATACGCACAGGATACTACAGCTCCTGTGGTTCCTCCTGTTCCTCAACCTGTCGTTCCGGCAGCTGCTGGTCAGCCTGTCGCTGGTCCTGTTCTTCTGAATCCTCTTGTTCCCCATGTCGTCCCTATTCCCTTACCTGCTCCTCTTCCCACTGCTCCACTGCCTATACCTTCTCAGTCTACTGTTCCCGCTACTTCTGCTCTCTTGGCTACTCCTACTGCTCCTACTGTTCCTGTGTTTAGTCCCCATGTTGTTGCTCCTGTGCTTCTCTCCTCTTTTCAGTCTGTTCGTAGTCGCATACCTAATGCTGTTGCTAATCTTTACTCTCCATTTGGACCTATCCTTGGGTCCGATGTTTCCGATGTCCCTCAACGTCGAAGTCAAATCCCTGGTGGTAGGGAGAGTGATACGTTAATAAAAATGGTGCGTAATTGGATTAGGTATCCCGTTAAAAACACCCCGCGCATAATTTTTGAGACCTTCTCTCAATTTAATGAGCCCACACAGAGATTTGTGTTTGAGGAAATGTGTAAATGTTTACGAGAAGTGATGGATAATGATGAGGTAGATAATGTGCCACCCGAAGTGACTGAACTTCAGCATCAGTTTTCGAGTGGTATGAATGTGGCTAGTAATGTTCGACGTGCTGTAGAACATCTTCTATCTTTTCGGCCTACTGTACTACCTCGAGCACTGTTTAAGGACGAAACTGAGGAGTGGATGGCAACACCTGGGCAGTATCCCATGCGAGAAGTCCCCCCAGTGTGGATGCCTGGTAATCCTGCTGCTAACCCTGCGATTTTGCCACACTTCCAGAGAGTTTGGATACACCTCCCATGGAAGCGATCGGAAGTTTTGCAGGTGAAACAAACTCTACCTGACCCCCGCAAAAATACGGCTGGTTATTATAAGGAGTTATCCCAATTAGTGGATGCTACTATTATGAACCTCGCCGATATCGACATGTTGTTCGGTAACGTAGTACCTCAACCAATTTGGGCAAAAATCCATCAAGAGAATCACGTAGCCGAGTTGGGCGGTGATTGGGCTGCTCTTGCGGCGGCCGACGGGCGACAAGTTGGTGGGGCTAAGCCTGAACAGCTTATTGAGAATTTGCCCCAGAGGATTATTACACTTATGAAGACACTTATGCCAGCAATGAGAGTTAACTGGGATAAACTGTCTGCGTGCAAGCAAAAGAAGGACGAGAGTGTCTCCGATTTCTTTACGAGATTTGAGGAGGCATTCATCGATCATAGTGGTCAGGATATGAGTACTGAGGGAGGTCAGCGATTGTTCGTCGATAAATTTGTATCGAATTTGCTGCCTGACCTTAGCAACAAATTGAAAAATTCCGAAAGTTCGTGGGCTGTTTCTACTTCTGCTCAGATGTTAGCCACGGCTCAATATTACGAAAATAGGGAAAAGGAGGAAAATGATCGTGCGGATAAGAAAACAAAGGATCTCAAAACGAAAGTTTTATTACAGCAAGCGTATCCTCCGCGCTCGAATATGAATTACTCTCAACAGCAAAATAGATCGCAATCACAGTCTTCTAGGTCGCAGTCGTATAATGACTCTTCCACGTCGAGATCTATGCTCGGATATAATCAATGTGCATACTGTAGAGGTGAGGGCCATTTGAAGTGTGATTGTCCGGTTTTGCGCGACCAAAATAATGGTGGCTCGGCTCGAGGAGGTCGTAGTGGCCCTCAACAGGCTTCACGTGGTAGAGGTCGTGGTGTTACTCAAAATCAGAATGAGCGTTCTAATACTTCATCAGATTCAAACAATTGTTTTGATCAGCGTGGTTCCTCGTCAGGTAGATCTGCACAGTATCATGTGGATGACTGTTACGTCGAGCATGATATTGATGACAGTAACTACTAGGACAGCCACAGACAAAGAGAGGGAGTAGCATCAGTTCCGGTTGATCAGAGAGGGCCTTACGTCGCAGTTGCCACATCGGGCATAGTTGAGCCTTTTCTGTTGGACACTGGTGCAGCGAAAAGTTCCATCATGCATTCGAAACTCCCTGGCGCACCTTTGTCTGGCTTAACAAATGTTTCTGTTGGATTCTCTGGCGCCCCCGTTAGCAATCCGGTTTCTTGCCCTTTGCCCCTCACAATTGGGCCTCGTGAGCTATAAGCTCCTTTGATTTTGACTACTGGTTGTGGTGAGAATCTTTTGGGCCTGGATTTGCTGAAACAGTTATATGCGACCATGTACTGTTCTCCTGCGGGAGTGGAGCTTACTTTGGGTCAGAGAGTGATCTCTCCTATGTATTTGTCAACTGATAAGCTCCCACCGGAATTGAGTTCTCTTCCTAAGTCTTTGTGGGCTACAGGTCCCAATGATGTGGGCCTGCTGGACATATCACCTTATGTTGTCCAATTGAAATCGAATGTACGATTGCCACGTATTCCCCAGTATCGTATCTCTCTCGATGGTGAACGAGCGTTGTTAGCGATCATCTATGACTTGATCAAGAAAGATGTTATCGAGGAAACTCGGGGAAATGTGTGTAATAGTCCTGTGTTACCTATTTTGAAACTAACTAATCGATCTAAGCCTCCTGTGTATCGTTTTGTCATTGATTTACGGGAGGTGAACAAAATTGTGATTCCACAATTTCCTGTGGTGCCTGACATTACGGCTTTACTGACTCTGATTCCAGCCTCTGCTTCTTGGTTCTCAGTGATCGATCTGAAGAATGCTTTCTTTAGCATTCCGATTGCTGAGGAAAGCAGAGATCTATTCGGCTTCTCATTAGGAGGTCGCAGCTTCAGGTTTAAACGCGCTCCTCAGGGCTATTGTGAGAGTCCATCGATATACAGCCAAGCCCTGAAGAGTCAACTTGATGCGTTTGTGTTACCGGCTGGTGCGGCTTTGATCCAGTATGTTGATGACCTGTTAGTGGCTGCTGACACCAAAGAGATTTGCAAAACTGCTACAGTATCGCTGTTACAGCATCTCTGTGACTTACATCATAAGGTGTCACCTTCTAAACTGCAATATTGTTGTCAAGAAGTAACCTATCTAGGTCACTTATTGTCAAAGGAGGGAAGAAGGTTGACCCTAGAGAGAATTGCAGCGATCGCTCGAATGACTGTGCCAACAACTCAAAGAGATGTGCGTGCCTTTCTAGGTATCACGTCATACTGCAGGCAATGGATTCCAAATTTTTCATTGCTAGCGAAGCCATTGGTAGCCCTCACGTGCAAGGATGTTCCAACTCCTTTGCCATGGACTGAAGAGTGTCAGAAAAGTTTTTCTGAATTGCGTGATGCGTTGTGTTCGGCTCCTGTGTTAGGTACTCCTGACTACAGCAAGCCGTTTACATTATACGTTCACGAGAGAGAGGGTTGTGCGTTGAGTGTCTTGACGCAGCAATTTGGTGGTAAGCAGCGTCCATGTGCATATTTTTCCTCGACCTTGGACCCAGTAGCTAGAGCGTTGCCGAGTTGTCTAAGAGCGACAGCGGCGGCTGCAGTGTCCATCCGACAATCTGCAGGATTGGTCATGGATAATATGCTTACGGTGATGGTTATGCATGCAGTTGACACTCTCTTAAATCGTACAAAAACCCAACACTTGACGAGCGCAAGGTTGTCCGGTTATGAGTTGACGCTTTTATACAAATAAAGCGCTGCAATATACTAAACCCGGCGACGTTGTTGCCAACTCATATGGAATCAGATGATGTACCATCACATGATTGTTATTTGCGAACTGAGGAAGAAATGAAGGGTCGTGTTGACCTAAAAAACACTCCATTGGCAGATCCCGATGGTACTTTGTATGTTGATGGTTCGTGTTTTAAGTTGCCGAATGGTGATGTGACGACTGCGTATGCTGTGGTGACGCTGAGTACGGTTGTGGAAACTGCGAGATTGAGTCAGAATTCCGCGCAGGCGGCAGAGTTGATTGCATTGACGAGAGCGTGTGTTTTGTCAAAGGGAAAGCGAGTGAATGTGTTTACTGATAGTCAATATGCATTTGGCGTTGCACATAGCTTTGGTCGATTGTGGAGAGAAAGAGGATTTATGACATCGCATGGCACGAAGATCCAACACGGACAGCTCGTGAACGATCTTTTGGACGCACTTATATTGCCTAAGCAGGTGGCGATTATTAAATGCAGCGCGCACCGAAAGTTGACGGATGATGTTGGTCGTGGTAACGCGTTTGCGGATGAGATTGCTAAAGAGACAGCTAAGAACCTTGCAACCCGAATGTACGTTACGAGTTCAGTAAGGTGGCCGGCAGAGACTGGTATGTATGAGGACACTGTTGAGAGCGTGAAGCGATTCAGAATGAGGCCACCGAAACTGAAAAGACTAAGTGGAAAGAAAGCACGGGAAAGTTAGATGCGCACGGATGTTGGATTGATTTGTCGAAAAGTCAGAGATGGATGTTGCCGGATGCATATGTGCTAGCCGTTGTGACTATGGCTCATGGCTTGTCACATATTAGCGCGAAAGGTATCTGCAAATTGCTGTCCTCTGTATGGAAGAATGATGTTATCGCTAAGTGTGCTGAGAGAGTGGTTAAGAATTGTATGGTATGCCTGATGTACAATCCTGGCAAGGGCACTCCCACTCCACCTTGCCATTATGCTCCTCCTACATGTCCCTTTGAGGTTATACAACTGGATTTTATCCATATGGAGAGATGTAATAATCTGAAGTACGTTTTAGTTGTGGTTTGCGCATTCTCCAGATGGATCTCAGGCTTATCCTCTTAAAGATAATACTGCCTTGTCCACAGCGAAGGTCCTACTGAAGGAATACTTTCCTCGGTATGGAATGCCACGGATTGTATGGTCAGATAACGGAAGTGAGTTTGTGGGGAGTGTAATGCAGAGTGTGTGTAAGGGCCTTGGAATTCAACAAAAATTCCATAGCGCCAATCATCCCCAATCAGCAGGTTTAGTTGAAGGGTACAATGGTACTCTTAAACTGAAACTCGCTAAGATCCAAGCTACGACTGGTTTGTCATGGCCTGATGCCTTGCCTCTGGCTCTCTTGTCGACCAGGGCGACTGTGCACTCTCGAGTAGGGCTTAGCCCATATGAGATTGTGTTCGGCCGTCCTGCGAACATTTGGGGGGTCCTGAGGCCCAGGGCCTTTGATAGTCTTGAGTACCCAATGTTAATTGATTATCTTCATGATCTGACTGCTAAACTGAGGTTAATTCATCAACAGGTCTTTGAAGCTCTACCGGCACAGACTGAGGGTCCTGGACATCGGCTCCAACCGGGTGACTGGGTGGTCACCCGCAACTTCGGCAGAAAGCGCAATCTGGAGCCGAGATTCGTGGGTCCGTTCCAAGTCCTCTTAGCCACAAGGACTGCAGTTCGTCTGGAAGGCCGGAAGAACTGGGTGCATGCCGCCCACACCAAAAAAGTGCCTATTCCTGTACCAGCAGATTCTTGGGTGAGGACCGGAATTGCAGCAACTGAAACAGAGACCCCAACAAAATTTGTGCCGTTCAGTGATGCTCAACCTGTAGGAGACACTTCATTGCAGTAAGATACATTTGTTGAACCTTTGCCATTGGAGAACTCGAGACTTGAACTATCATCTGATCGACAGGACTCTGTTCCGCAACCTGAACAATTATTTGAAGAGCAGACTCGTCCTGGAAGAAGCAGATATTTTCTTCGTTCTCACAACAAAGACTAATAAAACGCTTTTTGTTTTTTCCCCTTTTTTGAATCCATATTACCCCCCCCTTACTGTCATTTTGAACTTTATGAACAATTGCATCTTCCATTAATTATTGAGTTCTTTTCCACGTATGTTTTTTTCCACAGCTAGGAGATTCGCATTAAAATTGAATGTTTGATTAAAAGAAAACCTTACATCCGGGTTGACCGTAGGGCCGTGCGGGTACTTCCTTCTGTTTAGCAGGTTCCTGACACTAGGTCGGTACTTTTGTCGATTCCTGGGAACTCCTGGGAATTGATAATCGCTACTCAGAACGAAGTGCGTCAAGAACGTTGCGGACGGTTTTTAGAGGATGGAATTCTCAAAGTTGTCGGAAGTGGAGAAGATGCTAGCTCAAAGATCGACATTACATAGGGTTGTACGAACAAAATTCTTTCTGTTTCAGGTGTTCCTGCTGTTCTTAACTGTTTCCATGCTACTGGTGGGTGGAGTGTATTTTGGACTACAGTCGTTGTTGCCTTCTGCTTTACCTACTTCTTCTTCTGAACCGAAATCTATTCCCACTGTTTCTCCACATTCCTTTCATCCTCTACCCCAACACGAACAGATTAGACGTGCGGAATTCATGAATAACTCCTTTGTCCAGCTTCTTCATCAACATCAGTTGGTGATGAACACTACTAACTGTTGGGTGTGTGGTTTAAAGCCACATACCATGGATAGGGGAATTCCGTATTTGGTTCTTCCTTATAGTTCCCAGGGGTCAGCTCGAGCATTCCAAACTATGTTTCGTAGCGCATTAGATTCCTACCCCCATCGAGAGCCACGCACTGCAGATCATGGTCCTGGCCCGTACCACAAGCCTTTGGCAAGAGCGATTGCTGACTTAGATTGAGATATTTTTGATGCATCGCTTATCCCAGAGGAAGAGGTGCGAGCATACAGGGATCTGAGTGAGGCTGAGTATAGCATGTCAGTGGGTGATAGACAGCTTAAAAGCTCGTCTCCAATCTGTATCGTACCCCATCTCGGTAATTTCTGCTTGAAAGGTCTTGGCCGAAGCCCGCGAGCTCAGCTTGGGAGTAGTGCTTGCACTGAAACGTATGTTTTCCCAACGCTCTCTTCCCCTGTTCTTCTGACTGCCAAGGGTACATACTTTGTATGTTACGACCGCGCATATACATGGTTGCCTCGTGACTTCTCGGGCACCTGTTATATTGCGAATCTGTTGCCACCGACCTTCACAGTTGGGTTGGACTATCACAAGACTAGAGTTGTGAGAGGCGTTATTAGCGAAGAAGACACTGCCGGTCAAGAAGCAGGAGACTTCTTTAAGGGTTTCCTGCCGTTTTGGGACCTATGATCAATAGTAGGAACCTGAGACAGTTGACTCGTGTGGTGGAATCGACTGCTAATATAACTGCAAGTGCTCTTGGTAATCTGACAGCAGAGCTTCAGGCGGATAGGCTTATGACTTTACAAAACCTTATGGTTTTAGACGTTGTTCTTGCAGATAGAGGTGGTGTATGTAAGGTGATCCATTCGAGTTGCTGCATTTTCATCCCTGATAACGCTCCAACTGTCTATCAAGCCATCTCGAAGTTGCACAAGATCTCCGAGTCCATACACGTGGACGTAGGTGATTGGACACTACTAGGATGGTTTAGGGGCCTGATGTCGACGTGGGGTTGAAAGATTCTGATGATCATTGGGGTTGTTGTAGCATTTCTGTTCACGTGTTGTCTTTGTGTACAGTGTGGTCCTGCCTTATGTGGCCTCTGTGCTACGACGTGTATAAGATGGCCATCTGTTACCAAGGAAGCATTGATGGATAGAATGATGTTGCAGCAACATCTGAATGATCTGATGAATATCGAGATCGATTCTGATATCGACTAGTGCTTGCCTACATGAGGGCAAAAGGAGCGTCTGAGGTTCTGTGACAATTATAGTGGTGTTTTCGACTCGTTCGAATATGGACGAGTTTGGTATCTATGAACCGCAAATGACGAGTTTAGTGGGTGTACGCGTTTTCGCTATGCTGACCTGAACCGTTCGTCTTATTCGTGGGTTTCTTCATCTGAACCCCCGGGTTCCATTTTAGATACGGCATCCATTTTGTCTCTTGCCCTCAAGTAGCCTCGAACGGACACTGTCTGCTTCGTGACCCTGGGATTCCCAAACTCTTGCGGAAGACATGTGTTCCTTTGAGGGTGTCTTTATGACGAGGGGGATAATACTGCAAAGGCAGATGGCCCGCTCGAGGCTCATCTTGCCGTGCCGGTCTATTGTTTCAGCCGTGCATTCATTAGGCACGACTCCTTTGATCCTGCAATCGTGTTTCCGATATCGCCCCTACACTCTTTTCAATCTGTTGTCTATCTTTGTCTTCCCTTGCACTTGTTTCTGACTCTTTCCTTAAACTCGTTTACAGCCGGAATGGAATGTACTTAATGGTGGGATAACGTACTTTTACAGTTGGGAACCGGCGATGCTACTGTAATTATGATCCGGGATCCTGAATACATGAAAGCAGCCCTTTTGAAGTTTACTGTGGGAACTGAGTTGTAACCTTTTGTTCGCCATGTTGTGCTATGACGGAAATATGTATAAAAGGAGCGATCCACTTTTGCAATTTGAAGCAGTCTCCTAGAACCTACACACGTTGTACTTCTTGTGACTTCTGTGTTCCCTGCAGTAAATAAATCTCGATCTTTGACGCCGAAGGAAGTGTCCCGTGTCTCTGTCATTTGTACGCCAGAACAGGTAACCCACGAAGGTTTCAGGTGTTGTCCCCAGGCACCCTGGGCCTTAAGAATAGCCCAGTCCTTCAGCAGTAGAGACATCCCCCACATCCCTGGTTGGAACTATCTGAGGAATCGGGGGAGACGTCGACTCATGGATGGTATGAACTGAGTCTCGTCCCTGTGTGAGTTAGATGGTGTCCTCAACTGCTGCAGAACTGACTCTATAGTTTGATCGATGCTATCCATAAGTGATAAGTGGGTAGCATCCAGCAATTGTGACAATCTAACATTCGTAGATGACCCTGGGGAAACTAGGTGCAAACTTTCCATCCCTTCTGCTAATTGTTTTTCTAGAGCTGTAAGACCCTTGTTTACCACATTATTAGCCTTAGCAAGAAAACTGTCCAGAGTACCTGTTACCAGGGTGGCCGCCTTGCTTCTTGTTTCCCTAGTTGTCATATTGAGCATGCCGTACTTCACGGGAACCAGGCAAATTGTAGAATTAAGGTATTCTGCTGAGCAGACACTTAGGGGGGTGGCCCGGTCCGGTCTCTCCCGTCCTCTAATGGCCTCAAACGGCCCACCCTTTGCCTGGGCTTAACCTGGCGCTGTCCAGCGCGCGTACCACGATGCGCGTCCAGGGTCGTGATCTTGTATGCGGTAGTCCCGGGGGTGTGGTCAATTGGGAAGAGTCACCAGGTGCACCTGGTCAGCACGCCGCTTAGATTCCTGGGACTCGCAGTCCCGCTGCAACGGCAATTCTACTTCCGCCCAATCCACTGATGCCTGGGACACAGGTCAGGTAAAGAACTCCTCTCGCCACTCCACACAACTGTGAGCGGCACCCGCGAAGCGGAAGCCGGTAGTCGTGGTTTTGGACACCCAGGGGGGGTGCGGTCAATCGGGAAGAGTCACCAGGTGCGGCTGGTCAGCACGCCGCTTAGATTCCTGGGACTCGCAGTCCCGCTGCAACGCCGATTCTCCTTCCGCCCAATCCACTGATGCCTGGGACACAGGTCAGGTACAGAACTCCTCTCGCCACTCCACACAACTGCGAGCGGCACCCGTAACAAGATGTCCCAATAGGCGCTATAGGTTTCTAAGGTGTATATAGAGCTAAATCTTTGAAAAATTCATATATCCAGTTCCCTACATTGGATTCTTTTTTGTTTTGGTGTCATTTTAAAGATAAAAATGTTTCCTAATCCTAGAAATTAGTGTTGGATTTTTATTGTGTATTGTGTCTTAATTATTTACTGAATTGGTGTTTTTAAATGCTTTTCACACCAGTCTTTGAAATTAAGCCTGCCTGCTCACAGCCAAGCTACCAAGGATTGAACATGGGAATATTTTTCTAAAACCTGAACTGAGCCCTATATTGTGTTAGTGGTCTTATTGCTGGTGGCAGATATACATTTTGGAATACTAATAACCCACTTTCCATGAGCCAAAAGCTCATGTTGCCAAAATACCACAATGTTAGATGCCACATGTATTCAGTCGGAGCACACAACACACACCACACGTAGTGATCATGCGTTCCAGTGCTGGACATCTGGACGCATACACACTGGCCCACATCTGCTCTTCCCGAGATCGAGAGTAAGCATTGGTGGAAAATCCGTTCCGCTCGCGGATTTCGCGGATTTTCGGTAAATTCGCAATCCGCGAGATTCGCAAATTTCCCGCAAAATCCGCGAACGTAAATCCGCGAACGGACGGATTGGGTCAAAAGTTCAAGCTGACTTTTGTAACTCTTTTAGAATGGCGCCAGCAAGCTGCCAGAGCCATTCTAAAATAGTTACAAAAGTTAGCTTCAACAGGAATCTCTAATAGATAAAGTAAAGCAGGTGCTGCTCAAATTCAGTTACACAATCATTAATCACCCAAAACTTGGGGTGATTAATGATTGTGTAACTTAATTTGACCTTCAACTGGAGCACCTGCTTTACTTTATCTATTAGTGCTTGCTGTTGAAGCTATTTCTATCTATTTTAGCGCCATTCTAAGTGGAGCTGAGGGCAGAAGGGGACAAAAAATGAGTGGGGCAGAGGGCAGAAGGGCACAGAAACAAGTGGTACAGAGGGCAGATGGGCATAAAAAACAAGAGGGTGGCAGTGATTAAGCAGGCAAAAAAAAGGAATCCTGCAAAATTGCAAAGCGCCTCGCGAACATGCAAGCGCCTCGTGAACACCTGCGAACACGCAAACATAAAAAAATCCGCAAATTCGCGAATTTTGCGGTTTGCCAATTCGCAAATCCGCAAATTCGCGAATTGCCAATTCGCAAAATTTGCCCATGCTTAATCTAGTGAAATGTGGGTCCCCTTTATCAGATGATTGCACTTCTAATTTATGACTAGGCCTGGATACACATGCTCTTTAAAAATATGAAATCGGTTTATTGCACCTCACGAACTGTATATATGATTTGCCAAAACTTCTATACATTGAGACTGTCTACAGATGCTACTTTGTTGATGCTGTCCTGGATGCTGCATTTAATTAAAGCAAATTGTTCCTATTTTGCCAAACGCCTCTTGTCGTTTCATTTCTTCAAGGTAAATTCAAATGCGAGCAACATTTAAAGCCACAAATATCGGGCTTTCAATTACTGAAACCCTCGAAGCCACAAAAAAACACTTAAGGCTGACTTCATCACAATAATGTTCAAACTAGCTGACAAACATAAGCAATAAATGTTACTTGCTTAGCTGACATTTGAAAGCTTTTACCACTATGACACCATAAACCACCATCTGGCAAGTTCATAGCTCTGCCCCCCCTCCACCCCCCTATAAGGATCAGTTTAACCAATAATCGCGTTCAGTGGCCAGCATAGGGCAAACTCAAAGGATATGCAGAAGTTCTTTTATTTGCCAGCTACTTTGCCATGAGCCCCTCAATTTATCAGAGAAGCAGCTTCATGAATTTCTGTACTCATGCAACGTAATATGTAAAAACCTAACTCTTTAAAAAAAGAATTTTATGATTATACGGAGACAGCTGTTGTTTGTCATCTTTGTCACTAATATTTACATTGCCATACGTTCCTGTTTTCAACCTATTAGTGATCAGTATTATGTGAAATCATCTGAGATAAAATGTACCTGGAGCCTTAAAAAAGACTGGCTCTGATGGGCTGTCCCGATCATGTGTTGAGTTTAAGGTCAAACAAAGATGTCTAAAAAGTAAAGGACAATTATTATTTTTTTTAACAAATCTACCGAATGCAGTAATTACTCACCCTGGGCCTCATTTATGAGAAATGACGCATCGCTGCGTGAAAGCAGCGATGCGTCACTTCTCAGTGCGCACTCCTTGCGACATTCCTGATGCGTCATATTGAATGTATGACGCATCATGTCGCAAGGAGTTACAGATACGTCAGTATTTCTGACGTATCTGTAAGCGTAAAAGTGACGCATTGCTGGAGTGTGTCACAAAAGTGACGCAACTCCAGCAATGCGTCCTTTCACATGGGGGCAAGCCCCATGTGAAAGGACCTGCGTCAGTCTTACGCCTGCTGGGAGGCAGGCGCAAGATTTTGACGCAACGGTGCCCTAAAAGTGACGCAGTGAAATCTCATAGATTTCACTGCGTCACTTTTACGACCCTTCCTTACGTCAATACGCCCCCCTTGCATACATTATACCTGGCGCAGGTATAATGTGGCGCAGGGGTTTACAAAGTGACACATCTACCTAGATGCGTCACTTTGTAAATATGGCGCAACAAGGCGCATTTTTTTACTCCATTGGTGCGTCACAAAAAGTGACGCACAAGCGGCGTAAAAGTGACGCATAGCCTCATAAATGAGGCCCCATGAAAGGGTTTTCTTTGTTTCAATACTGGAGCAATGTCCCCACCGTAATATTTTACAAACTAAGATTCTGCTGCAAATGCGTGATTTGTACAGCTAAACCACAGCTTATTCTGTGGAAGTGTATGAAGAAAACATCTACATTAACATTTTACATGGCTCAAGAGTGTGCTTTTTCTTGGCAATACTTTTTGACTGTATGGTAATGAGGGGATGAATGTTGTGTTTAATAATGGATACTGTTGGATTAGCAGAACTGTGTGTATGCTTGGAATACATTATATTTAACTCTGCAATATGTCAGGCAGATTTTATTTCAAATTAGATAATATCTGCCACCCTTCTCAAAGCACGGCCCAAGGTAACTGTAAGACTGAGAATGCTCTACCAGCTTTTCCCCCAAGAGCCAGTCCCTCATCTTTACTTACCTATGGCCTAATTCAGTATACTTTGTTTACTAAAATTAATTCACAATTTATTATCAGTATTAAACCGAACAGAAACATACAAGGATGTAGGAAGACCTAAGGACATGTAGTTGAATTTTGCGATTTTATTGTCATAACAAAAAAACTGCCCTTCTAAAATTAGGGGGAAAGAAATGGCTCTAAATTAGCTAATAAAACAGACACCTCTTTCAGCCCTCAACTACTATATAACTTATTTGAAACAGCTGCACTATTTATACCTACTTCCAAAAATTGCCATTTACACCTCATAATCTATATTCTCGGCACATTAAAACTAAATTCATTCACCCACTTTCATGCCATGTCTGTTTCAAGTCCCACACCCCACTCTTCACCATTCCACTCCAATCCAAATGCTGGAAATTGGGTTTTTGGTTGGCAGAGGAGTGCACCCTGTCCAAGCCTGAACCACAATCCTGGTCAGGGTAAGTCACAAACACATCCTAAATCAACCTTAGCTCACCCCCCCAGTAGCTGGGCACAGAGCAATTAGGCTTAACTCATGAGGCAATGTGTAAAATATGTGTGCAGCACTTCAAACAGTGAAACAGTGAAAACACCACACACAAAGATACCACACCTGTTTAAAAAAATAGAGCTTAATTTAATGAACAAAGCAAGAACAAAACACCAACTCCAATAAGTATAACCACAGTTAACAACTTTCAAAGACTAAACTGAAATGTAGTGCGTAAAGTGCCAACTAGTGCTATCTGGTAGTGCTACACCGGGTGAAATCTAAAAGTTAAGGCTGACCACGATGGAATAAAGGGCGGGTACAGGGACGAGCCGTGGACGGCTGCAAAGTACCTTGTTTTTGTCAAGGATTAGTTGCGAGGAACAGAGGAGGGAAATCATCGTCGATGATCCTAAGAATGAACGCGATGTGTCTGTTCTGAGCAGCGCAAAATCAGAGATGTGTCAGAACTTTGGTTGATGTGCTGCTCAGTTGGTGATTCATTGCAGTGGGACTTCGCAGTGGTGGCACTGCGTCATGGACGTTCCTTGAAGCAGCAGCGATTCGTCTTCATCATTGAAGATGCACTGGTTCTAAACCACATACTGGTGTTGACGCATGGATTTGAGCTGAAGCAGCACTTTATACCCACTTCTAAGGGCCCAACACTGGATTGGCACCACTTGGCAGGACAAGACTCACAGATGGCAGAGTCCAGGCACTCTAGCAGGTGAGTTGGAAGTCTGTTATATCCCTGAGACTTCACACGGGAAGTTAGTCCTTGGAGTCACTTTGGTTCTTGGCTGGAGAGATGTAGGTCCAGTCCGTCTCACTCCCAGGCAAAAGGGCTGCAGGTCAGTACAGCAAAGCAGAAGTCCAGCAGAGTAGCAGTCTAGCAGGGTGTCAGTCCTTGTAGCAGCACAGCTGTCCCTCTTCCAAGCAGAGTATCCACTGGTCCATACGTGTACTGAGTTGGTGGTGTCAGAGGTCCAATTCCTATAGCCAGTTGTGCCTTTAAAGTGGGTTATAATTCAAATAGATGCATTTGAAGGGCACAGGGTCCCTGCCTTTCATGCCATGACTTGAGTCTCACTATAAGGGGGTAAGCATCCCATTCTATGGGAAAAGTATACAGCCTATTCAGGTGTAAGTTTCAGCTCCTCCTTCCCATCCTGCCCAGGTTTGCCAATCAGGATGTGACTGGTCATCCGTCATACCTAATTTCCCTTTGTGTGTGGCTGTCTAGAGGGAATGCACAAAGCCCAGATGTCCCCCAACCCACTTGTTTATTAAGAGCCAGGTAGAAGTTACCAAATTGCAAAATTAATAAAATGGCAACTGTCTAAAAGTGGTATTTTCAGACTTACAATTCAAAATCCGATTTCACCATAAGTTGAGCTTTTAAATTCTTATTCCAGAGACACCAAACATGGGTATCCAATCTCTTCCCAAATGGAAATTACACTTATGAAATGTAAAAAGGTAATCCCAATGCTACCCTATGGGTATGATAGACCTTGCATTAGTGAACAACAAATGTAAGAGTTTTTCACTAACAGGTGTTGTAAAACTTAAAGGTACATACCCTACATTTACGTATACTGCACCCTGTCCTGCCTGTGGGCTGCCCAGGGCCTACCTTAGGGTGACATATGTATTAAAAGGAAGAATTAGACCTGGGCACACGTAGGGCGCTTTAGTAGGGATTTATAAGTAAAGTAAATTCTGGATAAGCCAATGTTATCATGTTTTAAGCAGAGAACACATGCACTTTAGCACTAGGACTAACGTCTCCAAAAATGAAGTCAGCAAAAACAGGAGATATGAAGGCAAAAAATCTGCAAAACCCCATCAAGGAGGCCAGGTCTAACACCCTTGCACAATATGCAACTCTACTCTACGCTATTACACTCTACACCTCTCCACTCTATGTCACTACACTATATGCCACTGCACTCTACGCCAATCCACTATGTGCCATTCCACTCAATGCTGGTCCACTGTATGCCACTCCACTCTCTACTCTATGGCACTACTCTCTAAACCACTCCACTGCTGGGGTTATCTCACAGGGGAATACCAGGACGGGTTCCCAAGGCAAGCGCCTTGATGCCTTCGGGTGATACGAGCGCTATATAAATCGCAATACATTTACATTTATTACAGTCTATGCCACTCTATTCCATGCCATTGCAGTGTATGCCATTACACTGTATGCTAATTCCATCAACAAGAGAGTAAGGGTTATAAGAAAAACACTCTCATGCCCCTTATGAATCCATAACTCAAACAACAGTAGAGTGTTAGTATACACAACAGACAAAATAAGCTGGCCAAAATTTGTTCAAAACACCAATAAGCTATTAGACATGGCTGTTATTGTCAGTTGGAAAGATAGAGTGCACGTGTTCAAAGAACTAGCTAAAAGGACCCTCAGGCCCCAGTGAAACACTGGTAGCCAGTTGTCTTCATTGGGTCCCTCTTATTGCTAGGAAAGTGAAGGTGAGTCTAAAAAGAGTATGCACTACTCCTCGAAGTTATTTAATAATAGGGTAGCTCTAACTCTGTTAAAAACAGTGGTTGAAAAATTTTGGCCAGCTTATTTTGTCTGTTGTGTATACTAACACTCTCCTGTTGTTTGAGTTATGGATTCATAAGGGGCATGAGAGTGTTTTTCTTATAGCCCTTACTCTCTTGTTGATGGAATTATTCTAGCAGCGTGCAGCTGCGAGAGTTCATTTTAAATTATTAGTATACCCTGAGAGAGTTTTTTTGCACCTAGACAGTGCATCACAGCACACCTTTGCAATGGAGGCATCGGGCCTTTCTTACTCCAGAGAGGAAGCTGATGCCATCTTAAATGACACTTCCCTTTTTGCTGACCCCTTAGTCGCTCAAGCAATATCCCAGACTACAGATTGGGATAAGCTTGGAGAACAAAAGAAAAACAGAATAAGAGCGATTTTGCATGGAACTATGATGAAGGAATACCTCAACAATAAAATGGCCCCGAAGGGACTTTTGGTTACTAATGCACCCCGAATATTTCTAGAGGACAGTGTATTTAGAAAGGAATGGGCACAAATAGCCTGGCACTGCACTCATGATTGGGCTATCCTTATCATCAAGACGGCGATGCGCCTTTCTGAGGCCTTATTAATTGAGATCCAGGCCACAGAAGCTCACATCAAGGCGACCGTCACAGGTTATAAAAAGAAGCTCGATGAGTTTAATAAAGAGCTCAATGAATATAAGGAAAATATTGCGCAGTCCAAAGTAGCCAAATTCCAGAAAGATTTGAAGAGATGGTCCTATGATAAAACCTATCCCTACGCCAGCCAAGACTATGCCCCACCAACCCGTACTAGTGATGACCCCGACACCTCAGTAGACTCAGATTCCAGTAATTCGAGCAATGAGAGTAAAGGGAATAAACAACGAGGCAGAGGTCGAGGGAAACAAAATTACAACCAATATAATCATCAATGGTTCCCTTACCCACACCAAGGACCTGGAGGTTTCCACCAGAACCCCTTCAACCAACCACCGTTTCCACCGCAATTTGGTTGGAACCCACACTTTGCCCCCCCGCCACAACAATTCCAACAAAATATGTATCCGCAGCCTTTTTTAGGTTTTGGCCGGAGAGGCAGGGGGAAGAGAAGAACAGGCAATCAGGTACACTGGGGCCCTACAGAAACCGTGGGGGACAACACACGGAGCAAGGCGCAGGAACAGAGAGCAGGACCGAGCAACCAACAAGTTTGATAACAAACCTATCGAAAATCACCTTATCTGCAGATGAAATCGCAGTGTTAGAAAAGGGCCTTGGGTTTATACCCAGCCCCCGCTTGGATCGTTTCAAACTGAAATGCGAACTGGGTGAGTTTTTTAGGAAACTCAGACTAAAATCTTTTTTTGAACAACAAAATACACTTGTCCATGCCACCTTGAGTGACACCAATTTCAAAAGGAAATCTAATTTCAATCCACCAACCCACTTAGTGCCGGCTGACATCATAACTTTTGAACAAGCGGTATCTCGGGAGGTGGAGAGTCTGACCGAGCCAACCACCTTTAAAAACTTGACAGCAGGCGAATACAAGGCAATCAAATCCTTACAAGAGAACCAAGAAATTGTAATCAAAAGTGCCGACAAGGGGGGAGGCATAGTAATCCAGGATGCCACGGCCTATGACGCTGAATGTAAACGGCTTCTAGGGGATTCCAACAGTTACACCGTGCTCCATCAAGATCCTTCTCCTTTCTTGAAAGACGAAATTCTTGAGCTGGTCTCTACTGCGGAAAGAGATGGTTACATCACTAAACATGAGGCTGATTTTCTTACTACCTCAGAAGAAAAAATCCCTTACTTTTATACCCTCCCCAAAACCCACAAAAACCGCACACCACCGCCGGGAAGACCAATTGTGTCTGGGATTGGGTCCCAGTTGGAACCCCTCTCTAAGTATTGTGATTTTTTCTTCAAACCCTTGATCCAATCCACAAGTACCTACATCAAGGACACGAAAAGCCTCCTTTCAATGTTACTAAATGTAGAACTTCCAGAGGAACCTTGTTATCTAGTGTCCTTAGACATTGAAAGTTTGTATACTTGTATCCCGCAGGACGCAACTCTCATAGTTTTGGCAGACATCCTAGACCAGACCACATGGTCTTATAACACCTCCAAGACTTTTGTGATTGACTGTGCTACTTTGGCACTAAAACTGAATTTTTTCCAATACCGAGACACCCTCTATCTACAGAAGACTGGCACCTCGATGGGCAGTACTTTTGCCCCCAGTATAGCGGGGTTGTACGTTTACAACTTCGAAAAAACGCACATCCTGACAAATACCAATCCTTACGCTCTCAATGTTATCCTGTGGCAGAGGTACATTGACGATGTGCTTTTAATCTGGAAAGGGACAGAGGAAAGTCTACTATCTTTTTTTGACTGGGTCAATACTTGTGACCCCCACTTAAGATTTACATACCAGTATGATTCAAGATCCATTGTCTTTCTAGACGTCATACTTACAAAAACTGGAAATCGAATAACGAGTAAGACTTACTATAAACCAAAAAAGTAAGAATAATCTGCTCCACTTCTCCAGTTTTCACTCGCGATCCCTACGCGAGAACCTCCCCTTCGGCCAATATCTACGTTTACGTAGAAATTGTAGCAATCTTGCGGACTTTAACAAACAAGCGGATGACCTTACACTAAAATTAGAACAGAGAGGTTACCCTAGAAAAATTCTACAAAAGAGTAGAAAAAGAGCAAGAAATAACAACAGGGAAGCGCTTCTGGAGGACAATACAAAGGAAAGTGAATCTGAGGTCCCTCTGACCTGCGTAACTACTTACAGTAACATTTCCAACTCTGTAAGCCGTTGCATTGGCAAGCACTGGCAAATCCTTACGAGTAATGGTAGAAATTGGCAGAAACCATTATTTTCCTACAAAAAAGAAAGGAGTTTGCAAGATGCCTTGGTACATACTCGCCCAAGAACTAATCAACCTAAACAGGGTGCCACTGTTCTAAATGCCTGGGGCCTGCCTTCGGTAACTGGCCATTTCCCCTGCGGGGGATGTAGTGTCTGCCACCTAACATCATCTACAAAAACAATACAACTAGAGGAGGGCAAAATCTGGCACTTAAGAAATCACACAAACTGTAATTCATGTAACGTTATATACTTGATTACATGTCCCTGTGGTCTTAGATATATAGGGATGACCACAAGAAAAATTAAAACAAGAATAGGAGAGCATCGAAGTAACATCCGATGTGGCAGAGCCACCACAAAAATGACTACTCATTTTTTGGAGCAAGGCCACTGTGCTAATGATGTCAAATGGGTGATAATTGAACAGCTGAACTTCACTGATGAAAATACACTGTTCGAAAAGGAGCAGCGATGGATATATCGTCTATCTACTCATAAACAGGGTCTTAATGACGATATCCCTTGGGGATCGGTTATGCGTCGATAGACGGACCATCCACTAAAACCATCAGTTTACCTTCTTCTATACTGCTCGGTGTCTTTCTAGCTGTGTACCAAAGAAATAATACACCGTAGTATCTCCCCACGTGACATATGCAGTAGGCTGTTTGAATTTTGTTTTATTTATAATACAACAAACACATGAGACATTTTTCCCTCCCAGCTTGAATATACAATGTAACATTATTAATTGGCTATACAACGTAATTACGCTGTTCCCCTGTTCTTTTGAGGCTTCGTTCTCATGGTTCCTCCGTTGTGCAAAGATCGCTCTATACTGTGCCCATAAACAAACCGACCCCTTTAAAATTATGACGCGATCGTAAGGTCACGTGATCGGCGTCACCGTCAGAGACGCATTGCGCGTTTCTAGTGTATATTTTCTACACGGCTTCACTACCGCGTTGGATGATACGGGCGGCGGATGTGGCCGCGTGTAGGTGATCCAGCAGGGAGCCGTTTGGTAATAAGTAAGTCTCTCGCCAGCCCACACGGGACACAAGACTTATTACTCTACTACTAGCGGATTTGAAAACACGCAATAACGCGTTTTTGTAAAAAAAAAATTTATTAGCGCCCAAACGTGAAGATTCCTCCTGCCGCAATGCCCATGGGGCGCATTTTCAACAAATGATATGTAAGTGCACAACTTAGCTGGCCTCTTGTTGGGGTACTTTGTGCTCTGTATGCCACTTGCAAAGGTGTGTGTGTGTTTTCAGATGTAATCATTTCGAGTTTTCAAACCTACTCGGTTTATATTAGCACTGTTTTTAAGGCAATCACATTCCCTCCTCATTTTGGTATCTAATACCTGATAAGATAAAGAAAAGCCTTTGTCTGCAATGTTAATTGAATATTGGACATACCTATAACATGGTTCCTCCTTTGTGTTCTGAAGGGATAATTTTCTTCCTTTTCTCTGAGTGTGGACACAATTTGGTACTAATAATTAAGTGCACATGATTGGAGCTCTAATAGGGTAGAAGCATATAATTATGGTTCCTAAGTTTGACATTCCTTTTTTTTTGTTTTCTTTCGTTTTTCTATCTACCCTTACAGATCCTATGGTGTCTCCTATAAGAAGGAGCTTTTAGCAACTTGGGGAAGACTTTTCTACTAAGTGCCTCGACAAATTACAGGTCGTATCATTAAGTGTCACTACTCCCTGTTTCTGTGCACTTTAGCGTGCCCTGAACAGCGAGTTTATTTTTCTTCCTGGTCCTGACGAATGCCGAGCGAATTTAGCTCAATTGGCAGAAACATGTTGACCGTGTTTTAAATATTCTCTTTTCACTTCACTAATGGGACTAGTTGGTTCAAACTTGCACAACCCATAGTAGTCCAGAAAAATAACTATGTTTTTCAACCACTGTTTTTAACAGAGTTAGAGCTACCCTCTTATTAAATAACTTCGAGGAGTAGTGCATACTCTTTTTAGACTCACCTTCACTTTCCTAGCAATAAGAGGGACCCAATGAAGACAACTGGCTACCAGTGTTTCACTGGGGCCTGAGGGTCCTTTTAGCTAGTTCTTTGAACACGTGCACTCTATCTTTCCAACTGACAATAACAGCCATGTCTAATAGCTTATTGGTGTTTTGAACAAATTTTGGCCAGCTTATTTTGTCTGTTGTGTATACTAACACTCTCCTGTTGTTTGAGTTATTACACTGTATGCCCCTTAACTATACTCCACGCTATGCTTTTCAACTGTGTGCAACTCCACTATACGACACTATATGCAATTACACTACACTGTATGCTATTTCAGTGTAGGCCACTTTACTCAATACCGCTCCACTTTATGCCACTTCAGTATATGTCACTTCACTTTACAACACTTTACTGTATCGTATTACACTGTAAACACCTCTACTCTATGCCACTCCTATGTACAACACTATATTTTATGCTACTGCAGTCCATGCTATCACACTGAACTCCATTACACTCTACCCCCCTGCAGTGTACCCCACTCCACTCAAACCTATTCCACTCCGTGCTACTGCACTTTAGACCATTCTACTGTTTGACACTCCAGTCTACACCACTCCACTGTGTGGCACTTCACTCTATGCTACTCCAGTATATGGTACTCCACTCTACATCACTCCACAACACTCAATGTTACTCTATAACACTGTACTGTACTCTACTCAACTGCATGCCACTCCATTCTAGGGCACTCCACTGTACACTAATATAGTCCATGTTATTCCATTCTATGACAATTGCGACTATGTGCCGCTCCAGTGTTCGGCCAACCACTGAACTCTACGCTACTGCACACTATGCAACTCCACTCTACAACACTATATTCTACGCTATTCCATTCTATGACACTCCATTCTATGAAATTCCACTCTATGCACTCCAGTACATGCCATTCACTGTACGCCACTGCACTCCACTCTATTACACTCTATTCTATGCCATTCCAATGTACGCCACTCAATTGTACCCCACTCCACTACACTCCAAGCCACTCTACTAACTGCTTTTCCACTGTACGTAACTACACTTTACTCCATTCCACTGTACCATACTCCACTCTATACACATCGACTATACTCACTTCCACTGTATGCACCTTCACTCCATGCCACTACACTTTATGTTATACCACTGTACGCCACTCCACTCAACAAAACTCCACTTTACACTACTCCACTGTATGGTATTCCACTGTTTGCTACTGCACAGCACACCAGTCCATTATACACTACTCCAATCTACACTATTCCACTCTACTACACTTCACTCTACACCACTCTACTCTATGCTATTCCACTCTATGTCATTCTACTTTAAACAACTACACTGTACACCACTCCACTGTACACTTCGCCACTGTATGCCACTCTACTCTACACCAATTCACTCTACACTATTTAATTGTAATGCACTCCACTGTACACTATTACAAAGATCTTCTGCTAATCACCTGGCATGGGATCCAGGTGCTTGCAGGTCTCGAAGGCTCATTTGAACAGCCACAACTTGAGTGTCCTTCAAATTGTGGAAGTGATGTGATGGTCCGGAGCTGCATGGGGAGGCCTTTACAGTTCTTTGATATAAGGTAGGAGAAGGTGTGTCCTCCACTTCTGCTTCAGTAAATGCAGGCATGTTAGCAAGAGATTGGGTGGTGGAGCACAATATTCTCAATGGTTGGTGGAAGTTCAGACGGTGGTGAATGTAGGCTGGTCCTTGTTTGTTTAGAGCCTTGTGTCTGTGGGTCAGCAGCTTGAATTGGTATCTCTTTTATGCAGGAAGTCAGTTAAGTTGCATGAGGTTGGGTAGGATGTGGGGTCATTGGGGAAAGTGGAGGGAATCTGGCTGGGGTGTTCTGTATGGTTTGAAGTCTCTGTTGGAGATGTGTGGCAATTCATACATGGAGAGTGTTGCCATAGTCCAGTCAGTTAGTGATGAGGGCATTTGTCATGTTTCATCTCGTGTGCAGGGGTAGGCTTTTGAAGATCTTCTGAAACAAGAGTATGGAGGCAGGTGGAGGAGAAGGTGTTGATCTGTGATCTCATGGTGAGTTCATTATCAATTATGATTCTGAGGATTCTGACGTGGTCAGGGGGTATGGGTGTGGGTCTCAGATCTGGAGGCCACCAGGAGTCATTCCATTGGTTGCCCTTGTTGCCAACGATACGTCTGTGTTGTCCGGGCTCAGCTGCATGCAATTATTCTTCATCCAGTAGGTGATGCTTGCCCTTCATCTGTGGATGTTGGTCCATGTAGTGGTAGGGTCATCAGTGAGTGAGAGGATGAGTTGGGTGTCATCTAAGTAGCTTATTAAGTTGAGGCTGTGTGCTCTGACAATACTGACTAGTGGAAACGTATATGCGTTTAAGAGAGTAGGGCTGAAGAAAGAGATCTGGGGGACTCCCCAGACTATATCCTTGGGTTCAGAGGTGAATGGCAGTAGGCAGCCCGATCAGTGTCATTACAGTGAGTAAGGAGGTGATCCAACTGAGCATGCCGCCTGGGATGCCAATGTACTGAAGTCGATCAGCGTGTTGTGGGATACTGTGTTGAAGGCTGATGGGAAGTAGAGGAGGATCAAATCCGCTGTTTCTCCTTGATTGAGGAGGGTACGGATGTTGTTGGTAGCTGTAATCAGGGCAGACTTTGTGCTTTGGTTGCTTCAGAACTCACATTGAGATGATTCTGCTCCAGGTGTGCTGTGAGTTGTATGTTGATAGACCTTTCCACTACAACATGTTTCCAGGCATAAGGAAATGTTGCAACGGTGGGGTCACATGTATGGATTACTCATAAAGGAGTCAAAACTCCTTTATGAGTAATCCATACATGTGACCCCACTGTATTATTGTATGTATGGTTAACTCCGGGGTACACTGTTAATTTAAATTTGCATCAGTGACCTGTAAGCTCACCCTGTTTGCCTGATATTTCTTTCACTTACTGTCCTTTTTACTTCTTTCCTACATACGGCACAGGACTGTGCCCTACTGTAACCCTAATGTTTTGGTTATGTGTTGTATCCTCACATTAAACGACTTACCAGATCAATAAAAATTCCCTGTCCGGCTGGACAAGGGACTGTGAACTATATAGCAGCCCATTGTGGTCTATATATTATTTTTGTTTACTCCTATTCTCATATGCTAAGGACCACTTGTTTCCTTTATAAATACTATTACACTGTACACCACTTTACATTACCACAATCCACTCTTCTCCACGCTACATCACTGCACTCTACGCCACTACAGTGTACAACACTGTCCTCCACTCTACTGTTCAACTCTCCACTTAACAACACTCCACTTGATTACACAAAAATATACACTTTAGAATTCATTGTTATGAAAATAAATGGAAAATACACAAATATTAAAAATTCTAAAGTTATATTAAACTTTTTAAAGTTTTAGTTGAACTTGGTAGCCACACTACATAAACTATAACTTGCACCTTTACAAATCGTTGCTTATGCCCTTTGATATTATGTCACTTGTACCATCTAAAATTATAGCATTTACAACACTTATGACATCACATATCACAATATTTGTGAGAGCAGAGGGCCATTTTTATGGCAAAGTGGCGCAGTTCAGCGCAACAAGTCCCCTTGCTACGCTTCACTGTGTCACTGTTAAAGGATAGGAATGTGCCATATTTTCGGCATTATGTGCATTCCTGCCCTTCCCCCTGCAATAGTTCACTAGTGGCTGCCTAGCGTCAACGCAGACAACCAGGCACAATGGTGCAAGAGTGCCTGCATTGCGTGCAGGATTGTTTTTGTGCAGGTAGGAAACCTTCCTGCGTAAACACAATCCTTAGAGGCATATTCCTCTATGTGAGTGTGCTGCAGAATGCAGCATACATAGAATGAGAAAGTAACAAGGAGAAATAAAGATATTTCTCCCCGTTACACCTCTCCTGGGAGGTGTATCATTTTGGTGCATTCACAGGTTTACCAGGTTTGGCAAACCTGGAAATGCATCAAAAACCATGGGAGTTGCATGGGAACACCCAAGCAGCGTCCATGGAAAACCTCCCTTGCAGCAATTGGCATTGCACTGCATTGCTCCAAAGTTTTTAAAGCCATTCTAAGCCATGTAAAGTGGCTTTGCATGGCATAAAAAAATCTGACTTTAAGCCTGATTACGATCTTGGCGACAGGGTTCCTCCATCACAAACTTGACAAATATCCCATCTGCCAAATTATAGTTCCATGATATGTTATAAAAAATTGAAATATGGAGGACGGGATATCTGTCACATTTGTGATGGAGTATCCCATCAGCCCGATCATAATCAGGCCCATAAAGTTTGTATCACTTTTGCACCACAGTGTGTGCTGCAAGAGCGATACAAACCGGGTCATAAATATGGCCCAGAGTGTAGGTCAGAGAGTTCAATGGACTTCGTATGTAGGTATGCAAGTTAAAATAACTTGAAGGTGTCATGTAAATGTTAAATTATAGGTATGAGTATAATTTTTGAATGTATCCATTTTTGTGTAGTTTGGTTTGTGTCAAAAAATAAATAAAGTTACTGTAATTTAAAGGTGTTGCATGAATTATACATATATGGTATAACTACAACTTTATGTTTGTAATCTTTGTGATGTTTACTTTTCTTTGTATAGAAAGAATAAATACAGTTTTCCTTTTATGAAAAAGATTTACCTTTGTTTTCTAATTGAATTTTAATGATTGTAATATTTTAATAACAATCGTTTTTAAAGTGTATAGGATTGTGTCATTGAGCAGTCCTGGAGTTGCAGATGGTTATAGCTGTAGCGAGAAGAGCCTGCCTGGTATCAGAGAAGCTCAATGCTTGAGCTTTGCATTGGTGATGACCACGGCTGTAATTACTGTAACTCAAAGTGTAGTTCTTGTATTATCAGTTGTTGTTGGCCCTATCGTTACAAAGAGCAGGTCTCACCGGAGCTTTGTGTTGTTGGTGATAGTGAGGTTAAGTACAGCCCATCCTGTAATGATTACCCATTTGTCCTCAGCTCAGCCCCCCTTTGTGTCATGGTCTGGAAGCAAGATACAAACAGCTGCAGCACAGCCATTTACAATCATGTGGCCAGACACTAGCAGAAAGCACAAATCGTTGAAAAAAGATAATAACTTTCTCAACGTAACTTTTTGAGAATAGTGACTTAAAATCTGACTTTTCACTAGTGAAGATTATATTACAATGTATTTGAGTCTAGACAGCATATCTATACTTGCCACCAATCCAAAGTTAGCACTTATTAAATGTAACAAGGAACCCTGAGTTAGTCAAAATGAGAACTAAGCCATACAACAGAGAACAATGACTTTAGAGGTTTTTCACTGCCAGAGCATGAAGACTCAAACCTACATGTCCTACTTTTTAAATACAATGCACCCTACCACATGAGCCTTTAGGGCAGGGGTCTTCAAACCGGTCCTTGAGGGCCGGATCCATGCCAGATTTTTAAAATACCTACATGTATCTCAATGGGGATATCCCAAAAATCTGGCATGGATCCGGCCCTCCAGGACCGGTTTGAAGACCCCTGCTTTAGGGCCTAGCTTTGGTTAAGTATTGAAAAAGAAGGCTTGGGTCTGGCAATGGTTTTACTTAGCAAACATAAGGAAATAATGAACAGAACGCTGAAACTTTTCAGACACCCACCCCAGTCACAGATATGAGTTGAATCCATCATCGTTTTTTAGCTCACTTCACCACCCCAGTTTAGACTCAACCATATGCAAATCAGTCTTAACTCTGTTCCTTATGGGAACAGTCCAGCCTGAACTCCGAAGGAAGGTCTTCCCTGCACCAAAACAAGCATCCTAGGACCGCTTTCACTGTAAAATCCCTCATCAGCCAGCCTAGCTTGAATCCAATGGCAAAGTGAGTAAGGGACCCGCGTCTGGCCATAACCTGCCAAATTAGGGCGAACAAAGCAAACACAAGAAGAGGATGAGCGGAGTGCTTAAATGTTTTAGACTCTCACCCCAGTCACAGATCTAAATGGAATCCATCATTGTTCTTTAGCTCACTTCCCCACCCCAGTTCAGACATAGCCATATGCAAATCAGCCTTGACCCTGTTCCTTATGGGAACAGTCCAGCCTGAACTGCCATTATATATATCAAACATTTATAATTTACAATTATAAAAAGCCAAAGTAAAAGAATAAACAACTGTAACAAATAAAATCAGACAACCAATTAAATCAACAATATAAAAGGCACACTAATTTAAACAACTAAATACTTCAGAAACTACAAACGATGCAAGCCAAGGAAACTCTGCTGCATTCCCTCAACAAACAATCAAATAAAAAATACTGGGCATTTGGTTTGACGAGGACTTAAGATTTAAACATCACATTAAAAAACTTACTGGCACCTGTTTTGCGACTCTAAAAATGCTTCGCAAATTCTTTCCCTTGCTTCCTAGAGAAGCAAAGGAGTCTGTTGCGCGAGCGCTTATACTGTCCAGGCTGGACTATGCTAATGCATTGTTCAGTGGAATTCCTTCTTACCTGGTCAAACGCCTGCAAATTATCCAGAACGCGACAGTCCGTCTTTTATTTAACATTCCTAGATGGAAGAGCGTTCGTGCGGAGATGCGCACACTTCATTGGCTCCCGGTTGCACAGCGCATCCGGTTTAAGTCACTGGTTCTGGCGTTTCGTGCTATCCATGATCAAGGCCCCCAGTACCTGAGAAAAAGATTCATCAGTTACGTTCCCGCACGGACTCTGAGATCCTCCACTATGTTTCAACTATCCCTCCCCCGTTTCAAGCGTGCCAGACTTGGTGGTCAGTCGATTGCGGTGGTTGTGGCTCGCGCCTGGAATGCTCTTCCTCTTCACTTGCGCTCCACACCCACTGTAGCCGCATTTAAAAAACATCTGAAAACATATTTGTTTAACAATGCTATTTAAGAGTTCTTTACTTCTGTGAGGGTCTGCTTTCTGCCTCTTTTATTCCCCCGCGCCAGGATACTCCCCAGTAGCAGAGCGCGCTATAAAATGGTTTATAATAATAATAATAATAATAATAATAATAATAATAATAATAATAATGTTTCAAGAGCTATCTAGCAAAGTAACTAAAACTTAAATTTAACCTAAAATATTTTTGCACGCAATCTTAAAAGTTCAAAAAAACAATTAAATATTACAAGCCTCTCAAACTTCTATCTCCTAACATAGACTAACATAGACTTCCTACAGGAGAAAATTATGACTAGAAAAATTGATAAACTGCAAGAAAAAAACAAACCAATAAAATGACAAAATATGGGAAGTATACATAAATTATTGCTAAATAGAAATTAAAACTCAGCCTAATGACCTCAACATCTTCAAACTACCACCAAATAACCATTAAAAATGAAACATACAGGTTTTTTTTCCAGCAGAAAAGAAAACACCTGCTCCACATTAGAACATGCCCAATGGAAAAGCTGCCCAACTGTGTGAAACATATTACCAGACCATACATGTAAGGATGAAAAATAGAACTGATTGCATAATTTTACATGTATGTAACAAATGTACAAACTTTGGGCCTTATTTGGGCGGCCCTTACACTGCTGTTGCAACACTTTTTGTGATGCTGCAGTGTAAAAAATGTGCCACACTGCGCCATATTTACAAAGAGATGCATCAAGACAGATGCGTCACTTTGTAAACCCCTGCGCTACATTATACCTTCAACAACCAAAATCCTTAAAGATATACTGCCTAAAGTCCCTGAACACATCACAGGCCAACTACCATCTATTGCCAAATTAAAACGTTTATTTGCACAACCTAAAAAGGCCACCAGCGATACTTCTCCTGCCCCCAGAAGATATCAAGACATAGAAATACCTGAACATTTAACAGTGCCACATAATGAAGAACCCTTCCTTTTACATGACAGTCTAAATAATAAAAAATTAATCCTAATATTTTTCAGAGAAAAAAACTTGGGACCCGAATTCGGAGATTGGTGGTCCGACCACCGTACCACCGTTCTGGCAGTTGCGAGAATGCTGCAAAGCCGGCGGCATCCTATCTGCTGCATTACAATCTCACTGGCAGGCAGGTGGTGTTGTGGCAGTGGCACTACGGCAGCATGCTTCAGCTCATTGAAAGGGCCTGAATCACATGCGATCACAGTGCAGCTCAACTTGCGCATCAGGTGCACTGTGTACTATGCACTATGTTGTGCATGGCATACAGTGCACCCATGATAGTGTAGACAGAGGGGGGCACAACATATGCCCTCATGCTTAGTCCCCAATGAGAAGAATCACCCCGTGGCCCTATTTTGGGCCCCCTCCCTGTCTTTCTGCTGAACTTTTCATGGCAGGGTCCCTGCTATGAAAAGGTCGACAGAAAGGCAGGTCGTGATCAGCACGGTGCAGCCGGCATCGACAGCGCCACCATATAGGGCCACTTTCCCCATTGCCACAGGAAGCAAGATCCTGGTGGTTGCAGCGGTCTTGTGGCACTCCAACTGCCCTCATTGTAATCAGGCAATCGGACTACGAGGATGCGCTGGTCAGACTGCCACCAACTGTAAGGCAGTCTCAAGACCGCCATGCTTATAATAAGCCCCTTAGTGCCAAACATAGAGGATGGATGGGACTATTGAAATTAATCCCAAAACATTCACTCAAATTTACACCACAGATAGTGAATATCGAAATACAAATATACCTTGCATATATGCCCTCTTACTAAAAAAAATAAAGCAGCACTTACTACGACCTCTTAAACTACAGTAAACAAAAAACAAATTGCTAAAGCCCCCAAAAAATAATTAAAGATTTTGAACAAGCCATGATTCAAGCCTCTTAAAAAATGTACTATGTTTCTATCATTTCAATCAATGCCTATGGATACACCTCCAAAAATCGGCATTAGGTATAGGATATTGTACAAACAGCCAAATGCATTAGAAATAAACCTAATTATTGCACTTGCCTATGTCCCCGTGACCGTGGTAGCCAACCACTATCATTTAATAATAGAAAGCCCTTACTGCAAACAAAATGAAGACAATCTAAGCCCCCTAATGGATTATTTCAAAGCCACTTGGGTTGGCAGACTGCATCACTCCAAACAATGATGCCAACCCAAATTCTAAATACCATGGTGGAATACCTTTGACAACACCTTTGTACAGGAAGCCAAAACATAACATAACGTGTATCTGTAAAGCACACGTTCACCCCAGGGTATCTTGGCACTGAATAACAGATGCTTATTGTTAGCGAACTCAATGGTACTCAATTTATCAAACTCAGAAGGATGAAACGCTGAGTGGTCCCATCTGCATTTGAAACTGTGACCACAAGGTCGAATACAGGCCCCCCTTCAGTGTATGCATTAGTCCACTAATCCACCAGACACAAAACAAACAGCTCAGTGGTGAGATGACACAATGTCTTCCAATACACAGTAGGCAGAGCCCAACCTACCCTCATAGGTCATAAGCATTACGAAAAGAGCAAAGCAACCAACAACTATGAATGTAGCACTCTGTTAGCCAAATTGCCCTTAAACTTAGCAAACAAACCAAAAGAATGTGCGATATGCTGCAATGTACAGTCACACCTTTCCTAAATACCAAAGGTGATAGCACTTTACAAGTAATAGTCAAAAGCCCGTTGAGGTGAAAAAAGTTATTGTATAATTAATTACAATTTCAGCATAAAATGGACCAAATATGACAATGTACTTATTTACACTTTCAAATTGCGCTTACTTGATATCGCATGAGGAACTTTTTCCTTCTTAGTGGTTTTCCACACCATTGCAAAGTTTAAAATGACAGAGAGTGTTGCCCGGGCCGATACTAAAATATTGTCAGTCAAAAATCTCAAATAAGGCATTATACATGTTACGTCTAAAGCAACGAAGTGTGGTCTGTGTGCAAACAAATCCGGAATCACCACTATTGTCAGTGTTAGGTGAATATGTACGTACACTGTTCCATTTGTAGCTGCATAAAGACAAGAGTTTGATGTGCAAAATTGCAAATTCATTTGACATTCTTAAAATAGAACATTAAACATGTTACTTCTAAAAACCAAGACAATGCCTCTGTCTCTGTTTAATGTGGATCTGCCACCAAGCTAGTGTTTGATAATGATAATTTAATTTGCAAGCACAAATCTTAAGATAAGGCATTATACATCAAAAATCAGTGGGAAAAAACTATGTACAACAGCATACCAAGTTTCCACTGTCCTCCAATCCACTTATTTGTGAACCTGCGCTGTACAATTTATGGCTGCCGCAAGATTGAAATTCATATAAGAGAGTGCAAATTCATGTAATGATTTTAAGATTAGGAGTGGAGCCTTTTTTACATCTAAACAATAGAGTTGGATCTGTGTACAACATATGCTAGATGTCTTCTGTCCTCTTTTTCAATGATTATGGTTTGCACTTTTCAGTGTAAGGCAGCTGCAAGACTAAGGCTATAGTCAGCAAAGTGGGTTTGATGTTGTTTGTAACAGTTTGCTGACTTGTTGCAAAAACGTAGTTGTACTGCATGAACTCTGTAGTGACTGGCTATTTAGTAATACTATTATGGCATGTCGACATGATCATATCCGAAGAGAAAGAAGGGCTGGAAATAGATAATGATGTCTCCATATACTGATGGCTGAGCAAATGCACAAGAAATATAAAAGTGACTTTTCCGCATGTTCGCAGTCGGCACAGACTAGTCGGCCATGTTTGTTTCCATGTTGGGACTTGATCCTTTGAGCAAAAGGCTCCCAATCAAATCAAGAGGAGCAGTAAGTGTTGTGTTTTTGGAGATATGTGATGTGCAAGAAACGACTGCAGCAACCGAACCCCATACGAGGATAAAACCATCCATCCGTGTTTCTTCTTTGCAAATGCTTTTTTATCCAGTAGCCAGGCTTTGTGTTTAGCAGCATTATTTCCTATGTTTTTGAATAAGGGAAAGCTGTTGTTTGCATCACATACTTCTTGCATATTGAGGGTGGATAATGCTTGCTCAAGTGCGGTAGGCCAGTTTTTTTTACTTTTTGGCTGGTTCTTTAATTCCGCCCAGCAGAGACCTAACAAGGATTCTTCTTGGGCTGCTCTCATGTTTCAGCACAGTTTGAGTATTGCTGCTGTTCTTACTGGGTGTTGGTGAAGTAACTCAAATTCCAAGCTAACCTGAGCCTGGGTAGTAAATTGCAGAATCTGAAAAATGTGTTTAAAAAGACAAGATTGTTGTAAATTCCAAAAATGTGCGTCTTTGCCTTTAAATAGTTTGGATCCGTAGGTAAGCGTTGGAAGAAACTTAGCAGCAATTACTTGCAAAAGATGGGAATTAGATGGTCATATTAATTACAATCTTAGTATGTTTAGTGCAAAACGCAGTTTGTTCGCCTGGCTCATCTTTTGGTTAAATGGTCTTTGAGTGTGAATTTGGAGTCTACCACCACTCCTAGATATTTGTATGAGCCAATCTGCTCTATGCTGTTCTCTTCCCTGAGCCATATATATATATTTATTGTGGGTGCTAGTATTTGCAGAGAAACAGATGACCTTTGTATTGTTGTACTTAGTGATAATCCAAGCGCCTCTGTGTATTCCAACAGTTTCATAATCAAACGCTGTAGGCCGGTAGGGATCTGGCTGCATAGAACAATATCGTCAGCGTATTGCAGACTTTTAACTTGGTGATTGGCTAGCTTTGAGGGGCACTTTGGAGTTCTATCAGCCTGGTGTCTAAATCTGCTGTAAAGATGTTAAATAAACTGGGAGGTAAAATACACCCTTGTTTTAAGCCTCTATGCGTTGGTATCTTCGCTGTGGTTCTCTCTCCATTTCCTAGCTTTACCTGTACCCTAGTGGCTGAGTGCAAGTTTATAATGGCTCTTAGTAAATTTGGAAGTATGCCCCATTTGTCCATCTTTTGCCATAGGAGCTCTCTAGGTACCATGTCGAATGCCGCTTTCAAGTCCACAAAACAAGTAAACAATTTGGTAGACTTTCGTTGCGCTTTTTCAGCAAGGAGATTCAAGGTCAGGACTTCTCAACATGGTTTGTTTGAATCCAATTTCCTTCAGACAGATTTTCTAAAGGCTAACTTTACTGATGATTCAGAGCCAGAAGACGTTCGTCCACTGTTGCATATTTGTCAGTCTTGGTCAGGTGTGCTATCCAATCGAGCTTAGGAATGTTTGCGTTGTGGTGTCGAAAAGAGCTGTTTGCTACTTTGTTTATTTCTGTCCAGAACTTCTTGTTGTTGTTAAGCGGTTGATTTGAAGATTCACGTTTTTGCCCTTTGTTAATGCGTTTCACCCAAGTCTCACTTCTTAGCTCCTGTGAAGCATCCTTTCTTCCATGTTAATGAGTTAACGAGCTCAGGTATTTCTGTTTTTGTATTTCATATTATGTGAAGAGAATTTGAGATGAGAGTCTTTGTCATGTTTTCCCAAATTTGCCATGATACCTGCTGTTTTAAGTCTGGCCTGGTTGCCATCAACTTTTGTATACAATTCATCAATTCAGGAGGTTACCCATTGTGCTTGTGCCTGGTCTAAAGCCTGTTTGGAAGACTGGGAGGATCTTGAAGGAAGTGACCGAATCATCGAGATCTATGAGAAGATTTGAGGCATACACTTTGGCTTCTACATCAATGAGCGCGATTAATCTGTAGTTTGCCAGGTCTGATCTGCTGCCAGCTTTGAATATCGGTGTAGTATACTACCTCTCCATGATGATGGTATACTATTTGATTGAAACGCTTGGTTAAACTGAGGAGTGAAGAGATTGGCACAGAAAAGTTGGTCAGATTTAAGTAGTGCATTTGGCAAGCCATTTGGGCCTGGGGCTCCACTAGACCTGAGTTTATTCAGGACTTTCTCAACATGGTTTGTTTGAATCCAATTTCCTTCAGACAGATTTTCTAAAGGCTAACTTTACGGATGATTCAGAGTTCGAAGATGTTCATCCACTGTTGCATATTTGTCAGTCTTGGTCAGGTGTGCTATCCAATCGAGGTCAGGAATGTTTGCATTGTGGTGTCGAAAAGAGCCGTTTGCTACTTTGTTTATTTCTGTCCAGAACTTGTTGTTGTTGTTCTTAACCGGTTGATTTGAAGATTCACGTTTTTGCCCTTTGTTAATGCGTTTCACCTGAGTCCCACTTCTTAGCTCCTGTGAAGCATCATGTTTTCCATGTTAATGAGCTCAGGTATTTCTTTACTGGTTCTGTTTTTGTATTTTATATTGTGTGAAGAGAATTTGGAGATGAGAGTCTTTGTCATGTTTTCCCAAATTTGCCATGATACCTGCTGGTTTGAGACTGGCCTGGTTGCCATCAACTTTTGTATAAAATTCATCAATTCAGGTGTGTTTTTGCCTTTCCAAGCTAGCCTTGTTAAGTTGTAGGGGCTTGGGGCTTTCTGCAAATCCTTACTTGCAGCAGCTCTTTGGAGATACACGAGAAGGTCAATAAGCTGGGGATTGTATTCACTCTCTAATCGAGAGGTGATTTGATAACTGGTAGTAAATTGTAATAGCTCTGTATCAACTATTGTATAATCTAAAACGGAGTTAGCATGCTTTGATATTCTGGTCGGTGCTGCTGGTTTATCGTGTGGTTAACAGCCGCTTAGGGTAAACATCCTATGTTGAGTAATGATGAGGCACAAGATTTACCATGATGATAAATTCTGCGATGATTAGTAATTGCTGAGGGAATGTTTATCCCATTAGATCTGAGATGTTGTTTTCCTTGAAATATGCCAGATTGTAGTAAGAACATATTGAAACCACCTGCCAGCAAAATGCTAACTTGCGGGTAAGTGAATTGCAACAATTTTAATCAGGCTATTAGGGACTCGATTTTCTCTGGTTTTTCCACTGATGCCAGTTGGACGTACAAGTTACAAATTACTAATGAGTCTTTCCGGAATTCTCTATTAGGATCTTGCTGTGAGGAAATTTTAATTCATTGGATCCAGGTTTGACCTAGGTCAATCGATTCAGATTTCCTTCGTAATTCGTTGGCAAAGTAAGTTGATAGAGTACCAGACGTTCTGACGGATTTTTTTCCCTTGGTTGGTTTTTGGTGATACTCTTGTCCGTGATCATTGTTGGTGTAATAGCCCAGATTTCCTGGAATACCAAGATTTGCAAATTCTTGGAGGGAGGTTGTTAGGTCGACCTCCTCCATCTTGCTGCTGAAGTCATTGATATTCCAAGAGCAGAATGTTAGAGAGCTTTTTTCCTGGGGCACGGGATCGCTTTTTCATGCCTCACTCTTTGAGATGGCAGCACCCCAAGCTGTCAAGATTGAAACTTGTCTTTTTAGACTGGCTGCTCCAGATGCGGCATAATGGGTGATGCGTACGTTGGACAGGCTCTCCAGGGTGCTGTAAGCAGACCCTGTGGCCCCCGGAGTAACCGGCTGTCAGTTGTCATTTTGACTTTTTCTGTTGGACATAAGGGACCTGGTACTGTTCTGTTTCAAAAATGTATGTTTCAATTCCCCATTTTAAGAAGAGATCCCTGTGGCGATAGACTTCCATTGTGATTTTTGGGTTGCTCTAGGTTACCACAGTAATTTCTTTTCCTTTTGCTGCTGTGTCTGGGTTGAATTGTACGCTTTCAATATGATTTGAAGTAAGAAACTTTAATCTTTCGATAGAGCTAGCAAGTTTTAATATTGCACCACAGTTGAGTATTTCATGGAGACCTCTTGAGTTATAATGGGGAATCAATTCAAATATTGATGGCCCTTCTGGTGATGTATGTACTTCATTGCTTGATTGTGTATCTGTGCCGTGAGTGTATGGGGTAGCAGAGTTTCCATTAAATTTGTTTTCTTCTATGGAAGGTTTTTTTTCAAATGAGATTTTGGTCAAAATAGTTACTGGCCACCCTCCTATTGTTGCCTAGCTTTTGACTTGCTCACTAGATGTTGTGCTCAGAGCTGTTTGAGTTGACAGATTGTGAAACATTTTAACTTGTGGCCGCACATCATCCATACCTTTTCTGTTGTGTAGGTTTAGTTGTTTTGAGAAATATTGAAATATAGTTGGCTGTTCTAAACGGGGATTGTTCAATGGATTTCCATAATCTGTTTGACCTGATTCCTTGGGATGTACAGTAGGAATTAATGGGCGGTGGGCGGGTTGCTATGGAGCCGCTGGCCTAGGAAGTTATTGAAGCTGAAGGGACTGAGGGCCAGATTTACAAGTCCCTTGAGCCACTTTTGGGCCACTTTAAACATGGGAAAAGTGACCCAAAAGTGGCACAAGGGACTTGTAAATCTGCCCCTGAGTACTTTCTATAGTGTTTTGTTTGTGATTTAAGTTTGAATATGTTTTTTGGGGTGTTCATGTTGATTTTGTTCCCAGGTGTCATCTGGTATGGAGAGTTTTATAGGTGACTTGTTTGGTGGCATGTGCGGTCCGCATGAATCAGTGTGCGCTCGTGGTGTCTCTTGTACCTGATTTGGTGGGTTTCGATGCAACTGGATTATTTCTTGCTGCTTAATCAGTTTCTTATTCCTTGATTTCCTCAAACGCTTATGTTCCCTTTTCGTTAATGGGATGCTGTATTTCTGCTTCTGCAAATTTGTGTCTCTTATGTGAAACGACTGGTTGCCACATTGTTGGTTTGTTTGAGTGAGTGCGATGTTCATGTTGTCTTTTGATGATTGGGTTTTGACTGCACTTCTCGTGTTGCATCACTTTCATTCTCAGTTTCCAATTTACCTGTAGAAATGAAGGAGTCAATCAATCAATCAATCAGTGACACTTATAAAGCGCGCTACATACCCGTAGGGTCTCAAGGCGCTGGGGGGGGGGGGGGGGGTGCCGCTACTGCTCGAACAGCCAGGTCTTCAGCTTCTTCCTGAAGGAGAGGTGGTCTTGGGTCAGGCGCAGGTCGGGAGGGAGGGAGTTCCAGGTCTTGGCGGCCAGGTAGGAGAAGGACCTTCCTCCTGTAGTCGCTCTTTGGATGCGGGGGACGGCGGCGAGGGCGTGGTTGGCTGATCGGAGGTGGCGTTTGGGAGCGTAGAAGTTGACTCGGCTGTTGAGGTAGCTCGGGCCTTGGTCGTGTAGGGCTTTGTGTGCGTGGGTGAGGAGGCGGAAGGTGATTCTTTTGTTGACGGGGAGCCAGTGAAGGTCTCTCAGATGTCCGGAGATGTGGCTGGTTCGTGGGATGTCGAGGATGAGTCTGGCTGAGGCGTTCTGGATCCGCTGGAGTCTCTTCTGGAGCTTGGCGGTGGTACCGGCGTAGAGGGCGTTGCCGTAGTCCAGTCGGCTGGTGACGAGGGCCTGGGTGACGGTCTTCCTGGTCTCGGTGGGGATCCACCAGAAGATCTTCCGTAGCATGCGTAGGATGTTGAAGCACGCCGAGGAGACGTTGTTGACTTGCCTGGTCATGGAGAGGGAGGAGTCCAGGATGAAGCCCAGGTTGCGTGCATGGTCTGTCGGTTTGGGTGCGGTGCCCAGGGCGGGAGGCCACCAGGAGTCGTCCCAGGCGGAGGGTGAGGAGCCCAGGATGAGGACCTCCGTCTTGTCCGAGTTCAGTTTCAGGCGGCTGGTCGTCATCCACTCGGCTACCTCTTTCATCCCTTCGTGCAGGTTGGCTCTGGCGGCGGCGGGGTCGTTGGTCAGGGAGAGGATCAGCTGGGTGTCGTCGGCGTAGGAGATTATGCTGAGGTTGTGTTTGCGTACGATGGCCGCGAGGGGGCTCATGTAGACGTTGAAGAGGGTGGGGCTCAGAGATGATCCTTGGGGGACGCTGCAGATGACTACGGAGGCCTCTGACTTGTACGGTGGTAGGCGGACTCTCTGTGTTCTTCCGTCGAGGAAGGAGATGATCCATTCCAGCGCCTTGTCCTGGATTCCGATGTTGCTGAGGCGCCGTCCAGTTTACTCTGACTTGAATTTTTCGGGGCGCTGGATGGTGAGTTGATATTCCATGGTTTTACTTCTGCAGGATGTCTGTCAAAATAGAAAAAAAGGATTTTAGCTGGTTCATGGTTCTGGTGCACTGACAATTATGATAATATTTGGGGATCTTTTTGCCCCCACTCAATTAGGGAATTTAGGTCTTGAATTTTTTTCTCAATGCCAGAAACATGAGATGCTAGGACTTGCAGCGGGTCTACTTGCAGCTCTAGTTTTTTTAATTCTGAGAAAGTGCAGTTGAGATGGAATCCATTGTGATGATAAAAGGATGCCTTAACAGGGCTGCAAGAGGTGAAAAATGTTCTGTGTGCTGTGCATCAATACATTGCTTTGGTTGGATGCAGTCACTTGGTTTACTCATGTTATTCTCCATAACATTCCGAACCGGACGGCTGCTCGATTGGATAATGTTGCCATGCCCCAGCTATTGCTTTATTGGAGAGAGGAGGGTATTATACTCATGGGAGGGTCCAGAGTTTATTTTGACTTTGAGTGACAAACTTGATTTCTTGTGTGGTTCCTGTGATAGCTCAAATGAACTGAGTGCAAATTCCTGCATTTCCAATATATCCTTTGGCAGGTTTCCCATTGCGTCATCTTCTTCAATGACATATATGTCCTGACTATCCATGGTTAGGATAAGTGACCGACTTTGGCCTGCTGAGGCCCCAGGATAAACGGAGACGGTGACGTTTGACTCCCAATTTGCTGTTGTTTTTGTGCTCCTTTGCATTTATTTCTGCTTTCACAATTACTTGGTTACTGGTCATTTTCCGAATAGTGGAGATGCGGAGGCTGTCCTCTAGGAAATAGTTGGTCTACACGAGCTGCATGTTAGATGAAGGACTTGCAGTGAAATCCGGTCGGTGTAAGGTGACATGGGGAGGTTAGAAAGTCAGTTATTTTTCTCTTCCTAACTGGTAGCTTTTTAATTGGTGCTGGAGACAATACAGTGAATGATTTGGAGTTTGATACCAATTATGTTTATTCTGTGGTAGGGACTATTGCTCTCTTGTTGTTCTTCCACAGGCTTGAGCAGGTTTTTTTTTCCTGGCTTGATTTCCTATCTTGCCCTACCGGATCTCATAATGGCCGTTGTTTCCTTTGTTGCAGTATCAACTTTATTTGTTTGGTCTGTTTGACTATTCAGCTCAATTGCAACTCCGACACCAGCTGTGTTGTAATTGCTCTTGGACCTTCTTGCTCCTGTCAGTGACTCCTACCACCAAGCAGCCCTGCTTATATGGCTATAGGGCTATAAGGCTTATAGGGCTGTTGACCGCTACCACTCCCAGGTCCAGCAACGGGTTGAGACTAAAACGGATATAGTTTGCTTGGAGTCTTGGAACTGCTCCGTGTGGTCGGCTTAGAGTCAGCTCCTACACCATCCACCAGCACTTCTGGAAGCACCAGAGCCCGTGGCAGGCTCTAGTCATATTTGGGAGCTTGAAAAGCCATGGATTTCTCTCCTCCCCATGAATTTTCCTGTGGATTTCCCTCCTACAAGTGGGTCGCAATATGCTGTCTGCACCACTTTAAAAGTAATAGTCAAAAACATATCATAAAACCACCCAAAGGCCTAAAAAAATATGACAAAATGTAAACCAATGTAACAAATCATGTTTTTTTATAAATAATAAATACAATACTCTATAACATTAGTCTAAAGATTTGACATAATTTCAAAATTAAAGACTGAAATGATAAAATATATATGTTATTATTAAAGAATATGAACATCACCAACCAAGAAAGTAAAAGCAAACTCAATCCATCACATAAATTAACTGCAACACATAAAACACACATTTCCAAATACCAATTACATAATATGTATACAAACAATATATTAGCACATTTCCCAATCAAAAATAAATTAAATGAGTAACACTTGCCATTCTGTAGCTGCAGATTTTCCTCTTTAGCCACTTGGTAAAAAACAGTAATCCACAACAAATTAAAAAAGTAGTATCCCCAAAACAATTCTAAAATAAAGCAAATTCCATACAAATCCCTTGAAGCAATCTAAAGTATTTTGGAACCAGAAAAAACCTGAGGTTTTTTTACATTTACTTTAGCTAAAGTTAAACTTCCACATGTAGCTTTTTGATGTTTCCAGTTTTTGATAGTCCAGTACTGTTTGCATATTTTCACAGTCTCAGATTGCATTTTAGAAAGTAGTTTATACCAACAAATGATTGTTGCATTTCAAAGATGTCATGTAATTAAACACGAACATCATATTCATGGCAAATTGCGATTCTCCTATTAACATGACCAGAGAATCTGGATTTCATTAAAGACACGGAAGCTAACATTATGCATTAATCCTTTAATGCAGCTCACAAACAGCCGCTTACATCACAAAGACTAAGAACAAGTATAAAGTGACATCATGGTAACAATATAAGGCATGTGCCAGAGAAGATCTGCCTCTTTAAAATGCATTCAAACATCAGATCAAGCTGCGAACGAAGAATTAATCTGTAATCTGGAACGAGAGATTAGTGAACGTTGAATACAAGGAGGCAAAATCCATGGAGATTCATCAATTCGAATTGTCTGAAAACAAAATAGAGATAATCAAGAAAGGAACACAATATCCATTTAAAAAAAGGTAGAACAACAAGAGATGGATAACATGAGATAAAAAAAGGCATAAAACATTGTAAACCAAATCAATCCTAGAAATAAAGCTTACATTTTTTTTCTCCAGGGTGGGACGGGAGGGATAATGTTAGCCTCCGTGTCTTTAATGAAATCCAGATTCTCTGGTCATGTTAGTAGGAGAATCGCAATTTCATTACAAGACAGGAGGCTACATTATGCATGTTGGTAGCCTTGAATAACAACGCCAGAAACATGTTCAATTGGTTTACAATAATGATGGGCAAAGGTAGAGGCATGTGTCCAATCAGCAGCCTTAAGGATAACATCCAACTTACCACCAGACCAGTAAGACTTGCTGGCCATTGTGCATCTCAGAGAATAAGCTTGAAATTTAGACAGGTCAATACCAGCAAAGTTCATAGCCAATTTAACCCACCTTGCGATAGAGCAGGATGAAATGGGTTTAAAGGGTTTGACATAGGAAACAAGAAGTTGATTGGCATCAGGAGGACAAAGATTTGACATCCTTGAATCGTATTCTTTCATGCAATCAACCACACAGAGTTTATTGCAGAAATCAAAACGTGGATAAAAGATAGAGTCGGACATGGTTTTAGTTCTCCTAAAGATTTCAAATTTTACACCGAACATGTCATAACATCTATTAGAGATGTCCAGAGCTTTGACATCCGAAACTCTACGACAAGAAACTAGGCACAAGAGAGAGGCAAGCTTAATAGAAAGACATTTCCTGTTGAGGAGAGAATTGTCAGGCCATGAACAAAAAAGGTCAAGCAAAGTTTAACATCCCAAACAGATTGGTATTTAGGGTGAGGAGGCCTTTTGAGCCTAATACTTTTAAGAACTCTACAAATTATAACATTCTTACCTACCGTCTTACCATTGACGAGAGAATGTCTTGCTGAAATTGCTGATCTAAAGCAATTAATTGATCTATAGTAGAGACCGCTGTATTTACTATATTAACAATAGAAATCTCCATAGGATCCAGGTTCCTCTCCAAGCACCAACGGTACCATTTTTCCAGATGTTATTATATCTGTAGTGGGTTCCTGGTGCCCACGATTCTCCGAGGAGAGTGAGGGCAGATGACGAAAGTCCATGCAATTGGTTAGATTGCCTGACACTTTCCAGGCAAGAAGGTTCAAACTCCCTGAAAGAACCAGGTGGTGATCCTCTCCATTTGCGTTTATAAGGAGGGCTTGATTTGTGGGAATCAGGAAGGGAACGTCGCAAGAAAGTTCCAGAGCTGTGGGGAACCATGCTTGAGACGGCCAGAAAGGAGTTATCAGGATTAGAAAGCACTGTTCCTGCCTCACTTTCTGCAGAATCCGCTGGATCATTGCGAACGGCAGAAAGGCATAAGGGCGGTGAGCAGCCCAAGACTGGAGAAAAGCGTTCACAGCCAGAGCGCCCGGGTCTGGCATCCAACTGAAATACTGAGGAAGTTGGAAGGTCAGCCAGCTGGTGAAAAGGTCCATGTCAAAAGGTCCCCAGAAATGAGCCAGGGAATTGAAAACGGTCACATCGAGTTTCCAATTGCTGAAATCTTGAAGGAATCTCAAGTTCCAATCTGCTAGGAGATTGGATTACCCTGGAAGATATTCTAGCCTCAAAGAAATCTTGTGTTCCAAACAGAACATCCAGAGTTTCTTTGCCAGATCTGATAAGTCAGCAGATCTCGTACCACCAAGTCGGTTGATATAAGAGACTGCGGATACGTTCTCCATTTTCAGAAGAACAGATCTGCCCTGAAGAGAGTGTCTGAAACTCATTAAGGCATAGAGACTGCCGTAATTTCTAAGAAGTTTATATGGTGGAAAGACTCTGAATGGGTCCATACTCCGCCAGTGTCTTGGTCGAGGAGACGTGCTCCCCAACCGTGAAGGCTGGCTCTGACTCTAAAACAAAGTCCAGAGTCGAGCCGAAGATAGCCCTTCCATTCCAGGCGTCCAAATTGTCCAGCCACCAATTGAGTTCCAGTCTTGCTTGTTGATCTAATGAAACATGGTCCCCATACCAAAGACCGGACCTGAGTGCATTGGCTTTCACTCTCTGAAGAGCACAGGAGTTCAGAGGGCCTGGGAAGATAGCTTGGATCGAAGAAGAAAGTAGACCTAGGAATCTGGCCAATTCTCACAGAGAGAGGGAATGCCGTCTCAGAGCAAACCTGATCTCTTTCTGAATGTTTGCAATTTTCTTTTTGGGGAGTAAGAGGAGACAACTGGAGGCGTCCACAGTGAAACCTAGGAACTCTAGAGATTTGGAGGGGGAAAGAATGGATTTTTCCCTGTTTATAATGAAGCTGATGTCCTCTATCAGGTTCATGGAGATTTTGAGATCCTCCAATATTTGGGAATGAGTTTGAGACATGATGAGGATGTCGTCTAAGTATATAATGAGACAAATACCTCTAGCTCACAGGATGGACACGATCGTTCGCATGACCTTGGTGAAACACCAAGGGGCGGATGAGAGACCGAAGGGGAGTGCCTGGAATTGAAAGAGGTGTCCGTCCCAAATAAATTGTAGAAAGGGTTGATGTTCTTTGGCCATAGGGATGGTAAAATAGGCGTCTTTTAAGTCCAATTTGACCAGTCAATCTCCTTGAAGGAGAAGGTCCCTGAGAAGATGGATACCTTCCATTTTGAAGTGACAATAAACGAGGTATTTGTTTACCTCCCGAAGGTTTATCACTGGTCTCCAACCTTTGTCCTTCTTCTCGACTAAGAAGAGGGTACTTACCATTTTTTTTGGCGACCAAGGTAATTCGATAATGGCACCTTTCTTGAGCATAGAGGTAACTTCCTCTTTGACAATTGCTAGATATTCTAATGGAAGATCCAGAGGTCTGGGTGTAAAGGTCTGGGAAGGAATGTCTACAAAGTCTATTCCAAAGCCCCGGACCGTCTCTAGAACCCACGGGTCCTGTGTAAATCTTTTCCAGACGTGAAAAAAGAGTTTGAGTCTCTCCCCGACCTCGGGAGGGGAAAGAAAATTAAAGGCACTTACTTTGAGTGTTGTTGTTTGATGCTCCACGGGAGGAGAAGCCTCTGCCACGTGAACTTCGTCCTCTCTGAGGGTAAAATTATCTGTTGGAGGGGTAGAAGCCTCTACCAGTGGTACCTCTTCCTCTACCAGATGAGAAGGGCCGCAAGTTTCCACGGCCGGAATAGCGGCCCCTTCTTCCGGCCTGTCCAAAAAGGTTTGTAGGGAAGACTCTTCTCATGTTGTTCTGGGCCTTGTCCAGAGCGGTGAAGGTGGCAACATATTTTCCGATCGTCTCGATCATGTCCTCTCCGAAGAGTAGGCCTTTGGGTTTATTTGGTGGGTTCTTTCTCTGCCAGGTCACCAAGTTTTGGGTTAATCCTGTTAAGGATAGTCTTTCTTCTCTCTATATTAAGCCCCGAATTTGTGTTGCCTAGGAGAACAATCTCCCTCTGGCTCCAGCCTCTAATTAGATTAACATCGAGGGGAGTATTTGAAATATGTGATTCTTCCGCTAGGTCGAGGATTCTGGTAAGGGGGCCGAGGATATCCAGAAGGTAATCCTGACACGCCTTAAGTGCCCTTTCAAGTCCTTTCCTGGGATCCTTTCCCAATTTAAATACAAATTTAATCAGGTCCGGATTGAGATTAGGGGTCTGGCAGACCTTATCATCGATACACAGCCTAGGGCATTCAGACCGCATGGTATTGCGTGTATCTCTCCCTCTCTCTCTCTCTCTCTCTCTCTCTCTCTCTCTCTCTCTCTTTCTCTTTCTCTCTCTCTCTCTCTCTCTCTCTCTCTCTCTCTCTAGAGAGAGAGAGAGAGAGAGAGAGAGAGAGAGAGAGAGAGAGAGAGAGAGAGAGTTTCTTAGCCATTTGGTAACGAACTTAGCAACATGCTCGTGAGTGAACCATCTCGAGCTGTTAGGAAGGAAAATGTTGTTAGGGGAGAACATCTTACCGTCCAGGGGATCAAGAATTGCTTCTTTTGAGGAAGGGGAGGAGTCAGCCTCAGAGAGGGCATTTAGATCCATGTCGTCTAAGTCGTTGTGATTAAGGTCAAGTACGAACTCGTCGTAAGGCTCATCATAGACTTCATCAGAGCAAGAGTCTGAGTCAACAACACGTGCGCTATAACCAATTGTGCTGCTGTGGGCACCTGCCAAAACTGTGCCGCTAGGGACACCCATCCTGTTTGTGCCACGAGGGGCACCAATATCTCTTGAGGCGCTATGCCCTCCCAAACTGCGCGAGGTGCTAGGACCTTCCAAGTCAAGTGGGTTAACACCCCCAGTAGTGCCTTTATTGTGTTTGACATTCTTAGGAGCTTTTGAGTATGAAGGTTCATGCTCACGAGGAGTGTCACCATCCTTATTCAGTGCTCTTTTGTGGGACATCACCTCCTTAAGTGTATCTAGCATGCATGACCTCATTTCTTTTTTCAGAATTTTTTAAAAAGAATCGCTAGTGTGGCTAGGGGAGCTAGCGACTGCGTCGTCGGACTCCATATCAGACATAGTGTCGATATATGTCTGTTTAGATAGAGGAAATGAATTAATAATTCTTTCTTGTAAATTCTTAAAAAGGGAAGTAAGACTGTTGATTCCCCGTCTTATAGTGTCCAGAATTCAATTAATTAATATATTCAAATGATCAATTATCAATTATTTATGTGAAATATCAATTTTAAAATTAACTCCCTTTTTAAATTTTTTTTAAATATTTTTTGATGAAGGTGACAAGCTAAAAGATTAAAAAATGAAGTACGCTAGATGTGCTTACAATTCTGTCCCAGAAGTATTGTTTTGGTGATAAAAACGATACTCAAACGAAGAAAACAACTGATCGTCACGTCCGAAATGCCCAACAGACGTGCTCAAGCAACAATCTTGAAAGGATAGAGGGATGACCCTTAGAGGGCACGGCGCGTTGCGCCACCGTTGTCGAGGGTCATTCCTCTAATGAGGGACGATAAGAGTACAAACGAGGCGCTCGCGGTCGGAAAGGGAGCGCGTCTAAGATAAATGTTTAGGTGACGCACTCGCAGATGTAGAGCGAGCGCGTCAAGGTAAACCAAAAGGGGAAGCTTGAAGGCTTTAGGTGCCCCAGCGCTTGGATCCCCAAGCGAGTCTGAAGATCCGAATCGAAATGTCAAAATGACGGGAAACAGAGGTGTTCCAAAATTGGACATACATTGGGTGAGGAGAAAGGGGGGGGTGCGAAGATGGGTGAAGACTACCGTAAATTGGAAGTCTTGAGGGAGGGGTTACGATAAGGGTAACCTGAAAGAAACCATTCAGAGCAAGTGGCTTGAGGTACAGACAGAAAAGGGTTGTCACCATAGAAACAGTTGAGGTAACAATCACTTCAACAACTATATTCTAAGTTATCAAGTAGAAACAAGATAAACAGTACCAATAAAATCAGTATCAATGAGAGCATCAGAGATAGCAAGGAAGACAACTTATCTGTTTGAGAGCCGCATTTTAAAGAGGCAGATCTTCTCTGGCACAAGCCTTATATTGTTACCATGATGTCACTTTATTCTTGTTCTTAGTCTTTGTGATGTAAGCGGCTGTTTATGAGCTGCATTAAAGGATTAATGCATAATGTAACCTTCTGTCTTGTAATGAAATCTATAAAAACCTCCAGCTAGTGTGTTTTTGTGCACAATGGGATCTTTGTTTGTTACAAGGCCAAATGCTCCTAAACATGATGGCTGATAATTTATTGTAGCAATTAGATCATACCTGCATGTCCTATTACCTAAACTAATGTCCACCTCACAGTGTGCTGTAAATAGAATTATTGAAATAAAAAATGTACTGCCTTAGCTCTGTTTTAAAAAAAAATAATAATTTGAGCTTTTCACAGGAGCAAAGGACATGTAAACAGTGTGCACTCTGCATGTAAAACATTGTTCAGTGTGCTTCTGGCTTTTCTGTTAGCTGCCCTTTGCTTATCAAAGTGCAATCTATAATTGCGATCTCAAATCAAGAGCCTTCTTTTGTATTAAAACATTAATCTGGGAATAAACAAGTAAATATTGTACACTTGCTTATTTCAGAAGAATTAATAGCATTTTGTTCCGAAAGAGGTGAGTGGTTTCACATTGTGAGACTGGCATGCTGCCAAGAAAGCACTCAATGGTGTACACTGTTCTGTTCATTAACAGCATAATTTAATATCAAAGAGTTTACTAGGCACTGAGAACCAAATCATTACCTACAAAAATTAAATCTGATATAAAACCCCATTCTAGTCTGATTTCATGATAATGCAATCAATAAATAGTGGAATATTCCATTACATTACCCTTCTTTGCTACCTCGACTTAGAACGTTGATGGCAATTGTCCTATTGAAATGTACTTATATTTTCCTTAGATTGCCACCATACATGGTATTAAAGAATACAATTTCCCATTTCAGACTTACTTAGTTAAAAAAATATATACCCAGAGGAAGAGAAGTGGAATGTACATTTGTTTTTGAAGAGAAACTGCTTAAATAAGCTTACCGCTTATAAAAAAAAGTAGCTCAAGTGATTTAACTATTGACACATGCAAGCAAAATCGACCTTATATGGAGCAAAATCTGTAGAATCATCCTGTGTGGGTATTCAGCTATAAGGAAGATAACAGCACAGAGTAAGCTATTAATGGTGTATCTTGTGTTTGGGACTAGATAGAAGTTACATCAGCTTCACTTTTTAACCCCTTCACTGTGGCGGCTATTCCGCCGCAGTGCTAGAGGGCGGGGCGGAAGAGCGGCGGGCGTATGCTGGTGACGGAACCGCTCCGTCAGCAGCGTCGGTTGTGCTGTGCTTATTATTAAAAGGCTCTTCTATAGCGCATGGCTACTCGGGAGCATCCCAGCGCTTAAGACTGACCAGACAGAGATGGATTAAAAATGGAGATCTGTATTATCTAGTTTTTTGGAAACAGAAGAGTTTTTAACTTTTTCCGGAAGACAAGGAGGTTAGGCTCTTGGCGAAGAGGTGGAGGAAGAGCATTCCGGCGCATGAGCCGCGGGCGGGCCATGACGGAACCGCTCCTTCATCAGCACAGCGCAAACCGACGCTGCTGACGGAGCGGTTCCGTCACCAGCATACGCCCGCCGCTCTTCCGCCAGCATGCGTGTCTGAACTGGGGTGGCAGAGTGGGCTAAAGAACGGTGATGGATTAAACCCAGATCTTTTGACTGGGTGTGATTGTTTGATTGATTCAGATGCTCCGTCCATCACCACCCCCTTTTGTACCGCTTTTGGCCGCCATAAGTGTGGCAGGGTATGCACAAGCGTGAGTCCCTTGCTCACTTTGCCACTGGATTCAAGCAAGCCGGGCTGAAGACGGCTGGAATGCCAGAAACCGGTCCTCTGAAGCTTGTTTCCGGTCCAGGGAAGACATGGCTTGGCAGTTCGGGCTGGACTGTTCCCATGAGGCACAGGGTCAGACTGATTTGCATATAGCCATGTCTGAACTGGGGTGGCAGAGTGGGCTAAAGAACGGTGATGGATTAAACGCAGATCTTTTGACTGGGTGTGAGTGTTTGATTGATTCAGATTCTCTGTCCATCACCACCCCCTTTTGTACCGCTTTTGGCCTCCATAAGTGTGGCAGGGTATGCTCAGATGTGAGTCCCTTGCTCACTTTGCCACTGGATTCAAGCAAGCCAAGCTGAAGACGGCTGGAATGCCAGAAAACGGTCCTCGGAAGCTTCTTTCTGGTCCAGGGAAGACATGGCTTGACAGTTCAGGCTGGACTGTTCCCATGAGGCACAGGGTCAGACTGATTTGCATATAGCCATGTCTGAACTGGGGTGGCAGAGTGGGCTAAAGAACGGTGATGGATTAAACCCAGATCTTTTGACTGGGTGTGAGTGTTTGATTGATTCAGATGCTCCGTCCATCACCACCCCCTTTTGTACCACATCATCAGCACAGCGCCACCGCAGCTAATGACGGAGCGGTTCCGTCATCAGCGCTCAAGGGGTTAATATATTTCTCTTTTAACATTCATACTGTTGGTGAGGAGTCAACTGAACATTTCTATTTATAATTTAACTTTTCTTGATGATGCATTTTGTAAAACATTGTATCACATTTTGTAGTAAAATGTGTATTCTATAATGTTCTGAAGTTAAGAAAAGTTCTTTTGACCCACCTTCAAAAGCAATTCCCGATTGGGATGTTACAGTGTGAATATGATATGAAAAAATAAAAATAAAATGCAGAACACCCTTTTTATACTGTCATGCATTAAATGTAGTGACCTTCAGCCAGAAGATGCTGCTCTGCTGCTGCTCTGTTACTTGTATGTTAGCAGCCAATAAATGTCATATAAACATTAATCTGTTAGGTTCTCCTAAATTGCCTAAAGAGTTCTGAGTAAATGTCTCTCAGTTCGCAGGGATTCCTATACATGTTTCCAGATGGTTAATTTCCTTGAAATATTATTAAGTCCAATGCCTTGACGTTAAATACTCTGAGATGCACCCAAACGTTCCTTTAAAATATCCAAAAAGAGTTAAAGAATGTTCTTTAATGTTAAATAAGCTTACCAGTGTCCTTTTAGATAGCATTCTGATTTAAATGGATTTACAAATCGTTCTAAAACGGTGCGCTTTCTCTTTCCTCAGCAGGTTTCGAGGAAAGCCATCGGGAGGGGCGACGAACCAGGAAGTCGTCGATAAAACATCCCGGAGTGAAAGGGGAGCCGAGGTTGCAGCCGGTGAGCAGGAGAAATCAGGAGCAATTCCGAAGGCAGCGTCTCTCCTCAGGTAAACCGGTTTGGGAGTTCTTATGGGGCGGCGTTTCTAAGCAGGTCCGGGAGTTCTTGTGGTGCACGCGAAGAAGCGAAGCACCGTTCAGCAGCGGGGTAGGGTTTTTATAGGTACGCGTAGGACCGTCACGCAGATGGAACTATTGCTGTACTCTTGTTAGTTATTTTCAGTTGAATCATTGAAGCTCGTGTGAGCGCAATGGGCAAATAACCAGCAAAATAAGCATTGCTACCAATAACCAGCACAATAAGCATTGCTACCTACAATGCTTTAAAAATAGATTAGCATCACAAATAGGTTCTCTAGAAATCCTTAAGGGGAAAGAATCGTAGCAAGGAAATAACTAACAAGGAATACTTTAAGATGTCAACGAACATTCAGGCACACCCAATGGCCGTACAGCAACTCAACGAATCATCTGAGCCGCAACAAACCCTGCGACACGCTTCTCCGGTGATGCGATGGCGTCTGCTGCGATGGCGACACTCTTCTCTGGTGATGTGAGGCACTTTTGCGATGCGATGCGACAGCAGCGACACCCTTCTTCAGTTATGTGACAACAGCGGCTGCGGCAGCGACACGCTTCTCCAGTGTGTGGTAAATAAAAAACTAGTTATTTACGCCGGTCGGAATTTCTATAATTACCCAAGAGAATGGTAATGCATAAAATGAGGAGCAGAGTCCGTGGTCTTCGAGTTGAAAGGGTTTTATTCCAGAACTCGAGTTAAGGGAGAGCTCCTTCACCAAGCGGGTTCAGGAGTAGTCTACTTTGCTTGAAACATATCAGCAGTTTTATACAATACCAGTACAATCAGAAAGAAGGAGTTTCCCTTAGACTTGATTCAATCATTTCATGATGTAGTCATACAGAAGACATAGCATACTTGTTCTTGTTTAAAGAATAACCTGAATAGCATTTACACATGGACAAACATATTGCATCGAGGTGATTGAGGTAACAAGTTACAGAGTTGCTAGTATCTGAGGACAGAGAATCAAGGCATTGTCACAGGGTCATTTCTGTCAGAAAGGTAAAGAGGACGAGGCATTGTGCGTTCTTTACTTCGTACACAAGGGCGGTGATGTCTCACAATGGTATGTGTGTGCAGCGGGGAAAAGGAAGAATGGGCTGTAGTAAACTATTCTTCTTCGTGGCTGTCTCGGGTGCTTGATTAGGTTTTCCCTGGGTTGTTAACCCAACCCGTGGCTGTCCTCGCAAACTAGGAAATCATTGATGAGCGAGAGCTGCTCGTTCGGTGACAGAGTTAGGGAGGGGGGTTTTCCGAGTCAACCATCCGACTGACTCCGTTCTTGTCTAAGGGAAAATATCGAACGGGACGGAAACCCGTAGGATACATGGTAGCTGGTCATTATTCTTTGCATGTGTCAGTTTTATGAGAAAGAGAGCAGGCAAGAGGGGGTACAACGGGATTTGTGCTTGAAGTAGGAGAATCGGCTTGCCTGGTCGATGTCAGGGTGGATAGGGTGCATGATGGGACACCAGGGGAAAAAGGGAGCTTATTAGTCAAATTCCACATTCCCTCCTTGTCCCATAGAAACCCTATTACAGAAATTCTTAATCAATTTCTATATTCATCAGGTCGTATACTTGCTCCTGTAACATAGTTATTTCATTTTTCTTTCCTCTGTTTCGTGGACGAGGAGTACAGGAAGTGGCACACAGTCCACAAAGGGCGGGGCCACACTGGACACAGAGGCAACAGGTGAAGATAGTGGCGAAAACGAGTCCCAGGACTGTTAGTGCCTTCCACCCCCAGGTGGACAGGAGATCCCATAACCAGCCGGTTAGGGACCATGTGCCGGTGTCCATATCCAATTTGTCGGATAGAACATGAAGGCGGGAGATAGCAGAATAAACTGATGGGGCGTTGTCTGGAATAAATACACAACAACTGGACCCTATTACCTTACACACACCACCACGGTCGGCTAACAGGACATCTAAAACTATACGGTGCTGCAGTGTCATGAGCCTGTCTGCAGCTACCTCAGCTGTAATGTTATTTAAGGTGCCAGTTGTTTCATCTATGGCGGCTTGAACTACCCGGGTTAGTTGCTGGATGTGGCGACTATTTGCCATAGGTCCCCAGAAAGGGAGAAAACCTTTAAAGCAGTCTCCTACTTCTTGTCCTGCAGTATCTTCTGCATCTATGACCCCCCTTCGTTGTCTTCTAACTTGGGTCAGAGGGTCAACCAGGTGGTAATTGGCGGGGGCTGTGTAAGTCGATGGTAATAGGAATGCGATGTAGCACTTTCCAGACCAGCCTTGGGGCAACCAGGTGCGTGCATGGGGTCCACAAATGAAATAGGTGTTTGGGGCATTTACTATGGTTGGAAAATCGGGATTGGGCAGTGTGTATGTCCTGTCACACTCGCTGTTCCCCATTACTTCTCCTTTTCCCTTCCCCCTTATGCAAAACCAGCCGTTTTGCGGTACTACCCAACCCCCTTGATCTGTCCGTCTTTGATCGATGGAAAACATTTCCCTGAAGGAAGCAATGACATGGAACTGAGAGTAACTGATATTTTCGTGATCTTCGGCCCTCCCCCAGGTAACAGTGAGATCCACCATTTTAGAAACAGCCTTTACTATTTTGGTCTTTACCTCGTTCCAATTACTCTTGTTTTTCAATTTGGTCGGGGGAATGTTTCTGACTGAGGCAGAGAATATCATGGCTAAGGCATAGGCGGATCCTGAATAACCAAACAGGAGGGAGAAAAAGGGCATTCCCTTATGCACGGAATGTGGCATCAAGCCGCAAACCCAACAGTTTGTCTTGCTGACTATGAGCTGGTGTTTATGGAGGGTGGAAATGAATGTATTATTTATAAATTCCTTTCTTCTGTCCTCGAGGTGTGGGGGAAGATCAACATAGGAATGCATAGTGGTATTCTTTACAAACGTGGAAGAATGTGGAGGGAAAACTGTACATAAGATCCATCCCAGGCAGGCTGCTACACAGCAAACAAGTAACATTGTAAACAGAAAGATCAAGAACCTGCTATGCAGTAATTTTACATAATTAGTCTTTTTCCGTTGACGCACCGCGTCATTTCTCCTCATAATGTCTATGGATTTAATATCAAGATGTCTCTGGACACGAGATCAAAACGTCTCCCAGCAGCCGCTTCACCAAGAGCTTGTTCCTGGGCTTAATTAGCCACCGGTGTGTTATGATCAGGTACAATGTCTTTAGTCTGTGTTTGGTGAGATCGCAGCCGCGATCGGTATTCCTGTTGAGGAGTGAGTTCTGGAATTGGTGAAATTATATCCGGGGCGTTTGTAGCTGTTGAACAAGGCACAGTGTCTGTGGGTGTAGGTCCAAAAAATTTCCGACAGTGGCTAGCGTGGAGCCATCCTTTGCGTCCTTCTACTTTGACGGCTGTCCTCGTGGTCAGGAGGACCAGCTTAGCAGCTGTCCATCTCTTCTCCAGGGGGCTGGTACGATCGAAATTCCGCACCAAAATCCAGTCGCCGGGCCTGATGGTGTGTTCTTCAGGCGTGGTGTGGTCTGGAAATGCTGCTGTAACCTGTGAACGACAAGATTGGAGTGCAGACATCAAGGAAGCCAGGTAATCTGTCAACATATTAGAATCAATGTCAGTCAGTTTTCTAGGAGAAGGGACACCCCAGATGTTAGGAGGTCTCCCGAATGTTATTTCGAAAGGGGACAGTCCCGTCCGGGAATGTGCCACCATTCGCATATAAAAGAGAACGACCGGGAGGGCAGTGACCCAGTCTATCCCTTTTTCTGCACATACTTTGGCTAGTTTTGTTTTCAAGGTCTGGTTGTGCCTTTCTACCAAGCCAGCTGCTTGAGGGTGTCGGACACAATGGAATCTCCAGGAATATCCCAATAAAAGAGAAACAGCCTCCAATAATTTGGAGGAGAAAGGCTGTCCATTGTCTGAATAAATGACCCTTGGTATTCTATTCTATTCTATTCTGGATTTGGTAAAGCGCAACAGCTACCCCGGCAAAGGGGTGTCCCGGCGCTAAGAACAGACAAACTAATCTGAGGTGGGGGGGAGGGGGAAACTAGGCGGCGGGGAAGAGGTGAGTCTTGATTGCTTTACGGAAAGCAGGGAGGGAGTCGATAGTGCGAATGCTGAGGGGGAGATCGTTCCACAGTTTGGGGCCAAGGACCCCAAAGGAGCGGCCTCCAGTTCGGCAGAGTCGAAACCTAGGGATTGACAGGAGGAGTTGGTTGGCAGAGCGAAGAGCACGACCAGGAACGTAAGGTTGGACAAGGCTTCGAAGCAGAGGGGGGCTTCCCAGTTTCACGATCTTAAAGATCATGACTAAGGCCTTGAATTGGATTCTGTGGTCCACGGGTAGCCAGTGGAGCTTGCGGATGGTGGCTCTGGCTGAGCACCTCCGTGGGAGGCCAACCAGCGTTCTGGCTGCCGCATTTTGAATGCGTTGGAATCTGGCTGTTTCCGCTTTATTAGCTCCCAACAGGAGAACATTAGCGTAGTCCAGGCGTGATAGAATGGTGTCCTGGATAATGAGCTGGCGAGCCTTGGCATCGAAGAGCCCAAGTATGGGCCTGAGGTTCCTTAAAAGGCCTATGCAGGTGGCTGCCACCTTTTTTGTGTGGGACTGGAAACTAAGGTTGGCATCAACCCAGACTCCCAGATTTTTCACACAGTTTTTGGGGAGTGGGGTGTCGCCTAAGGATGACGGCCACCAGTGCTCGTTCCAAAGGCTGGTGTTGCGGCCCAGGAGGAGCACCTCGGTTTTTCCGGCGTTGAGTTGGAGGTAGTTGTCCGTCATCCAGCGGGCCACAGCAGACATACCCCCTTTGAAGTTGGATGCCACGAGGGACGGGCTTTCCGAGAGGGTGACAACCAGCTGGGTGTCATCCGCGTATGATACAAGCGTGAGCCCCCATTCTCTAGCCACGTCCGTGAGTGGCTGGACGTATAGGTTAAAGAGGGAGGGGCTCAGCGCTGAACCCTGGGGGACCCCCTGAGCGATGGGGTGAGGTTTAGAGAGGTAAGGAGGGGCTGACACCTTGAATGATCTATCCTTGAGAAAGGATCGGAACCATGCAAGTGCGGGGCCAGTCACACCGGTCGTCTCCAGACGTTTCAACAGGATGTCATGGGATACCGTGTCAAAGGCTGCGCTGAGATCGAGGAGGATCAGCGCAGCACTATGACCGGCATCTAAAATCATCCGGAGATGCTCCGTGGTGGCTAGTAGGGCAGACTCCGTACTATGGCCTGCACGGAAGCCATTTTGGGAAGGGTCCAGGATTCCGTGATTGTCCAGGTGTTTCGAAAGAGACTCGTTTACATGGGTTTCGGCAATTTTGGACATCAATGGGAGAAGGGATATAGGCCGAAAGTTTTCTGGCTTGGTGGGGTCAAGGGTGGGTTTTTTAATTATCGGTGATACCCATGCTTGTTTCCAAGCGATGGGTACGAGTCCTGTGGAGAAGGAGAGGTTGAGGATGTTCAGCATGGGGGATGAAAAGAAGTCCATCGAAGACATGAAATGAGAAGGGCTCATGGGATCAGCTGGAGAGCCAGACTTCACTTTCTTGCCTAGTTTGGTCAGGTCTGCAGCGGTGATGGCAGGGATTTGGGACAAAGGTAGGATGTTAGGGGTCGTGGTCAGGGGTACTTCCTTGAGAGGAACAGTCTGTGGAAAGGTTGCATAAATTTTCTGAACTTTTTCGATGAAATAGGTTGCAAGCTGTTCACATTGCTCGTGGGAGGAAATTTTTGGGGGGGGCGTCCTAGGGCTTTGGAGCTCTTTCACTAGTTTAAAAATGATTTTGGATGGGTTCGCATTGGAGTTAATTTTGTTGGAATAAAAAGAAGCACGGGAAGATCTAATAGCTTTATGATAGGTCTTGAGCTTGGATAGATACACCGCCTTGTCCTGGTTATCATATTGCTTCCTCCAAATGCGCTCAGCCTTTTTACACTCCTTGCGCATAGTCCTAAGGGTGTCGTCGAACCATGGGTTGGAGGGTGTATTGCGTCCTTTCGACGGCCTGGCCGGGATGAGAGTGTCGAGGCCGTTGCTGATCCAGTTGGTGAACGAAGAATAGATCGCGTCTATATCCTGGTTAGCTTCGTGTTGGAATTCACCAAGGGTTTCATGTAAGTCAGGTGGGGAAAGTTTGTGCCAAGGTCTTTTTAGACTCTGAAAGGATTCGGTTTTGCGTTGACGTTGGGGTGCCGGGACACTCATTTTAACTAGGTGGTGGTCCGTCCATCCCAGAGGGATGGGGGTTTCTGCTGCTGCCTCTTGTATGTTAGAAAAGATCGGATCTAGGGTGTGTCCAGCTATATGGGTAGAGGTGTGGACAAGGGAATTAAGTTGCAGAGCCGAGAGGTCGGCAAGAAGATTAATGATGGTATTGTCACCAGTCGCATCAAAGTGTAAGTTCAGGTCACCTAGGATGGTGAAGTTGGCGAACTTAGTGGTGAGCGTTGTCGCCGTTTCGAGAAGGGCGTTAATGAATTTTGTGGCCTGGCCTGGAGGGCGATAGATGTATAGGCCAGATAGCATAAATTGGGGGGTGACACTAATTTTAAATTGGGCGCATTCACAATCTTGAAGAGGTTCCTTAACAAAGGAACAGGTCAGTTGTTTTTTATAGATAATGGCAATGCCGCCACCGCGTGAATCACGATTGATGGTGACCAGATTAAACTCCTCTGGGAGTGATAGATTGGGGATGGTGGTCAAGCTATCTTGGAGCCACGTTTCGCATAGAAATAGTACGTCGGGGTTTTCTTCCTGAAGAAGCGTGTTCACCTCCGGGTGGTGTTTAACGAGGGATCTGCAGTTGAGTTGGAATATCCTTAGTGGCGATATTGTAGTATTAGGGAGGTCACACCGTACCCTGGTGGGTGCGTTGGTGGAGAAGTGGCAGTGGGTGCATTGTAAATGCGTAAGACCTAGGATGCCAGTGGTGTTAGGGCATTTTTGGTAGGGGTTCAGAAGTAGGAGTTCCTTACCGTCATAGCGTATGCGATGACAAGGTCTGGGCGAGCCAGGGGGGGTGGCGAGAGGCGATGGTCTGGCGATGACGGGCGAAGACGGGCTTGCCTTAGGCGCGCCTTCGGCGCGCAAACGGCGCGCCCGCTGCGCCCGTCCGCTGCGCGTCCGATGAATGCACATCCTTAAGGGAGGTAGAGGGGGAGGATGGGCGTGGCCTGCAAGTGGGCGTGGCCTCTGTTCCTCGCCGGTAATGGCGGCAGAATTGACTTTTCTGGCGGCCTCGTTGCAGCGAAAGGTTCGCTGTTTCAGCGTACTTCTAACCCAGGAGGAGATGCCTGAAGGGTGAGTGCGCAGGTTTAAAATACAGTTTTTTATCATACAGTGACACAAGAAATAAGTTTTAAAAAGGTGCGTTTGTTGTCTCCCGGCTTCCGCCTCAGGAGTAGCTTTGTTCTAACTGGGTCGCGCTGTCGGCAGCGTTTATATACTAGGGCGGGTGGGCGTGGCCTGCAAGTGGGCGTGGCCTCTGTTCCTCGCCGGTAATGGCGGCAGAATTGACTTTTCTGGCGGCCTCGTTGCAGCGAAAGGTTCGCTGTTTCAGCGTACTTCTAACCCAGGAGGAGATGCCTGAAGGGTGAGTGCGCAGGTTTAAAATACAGTTTTTTATCATACAGTGACACAAGAAATAAGTTTTAAAAAGGTGCGTTTGTAACCCATATCTGGGGAAGAATTCTCTCACTAATTGCTTAGCGGTTGTCTGGGCACCATAGTCTGGGACGGGGTATGCTTCAGTCCATCGTGTCAGTGTACACACTACCACTAGCACATATTTGTACCCTCTCCATCTGTCCATCTGGATATAATCCATTTGGAGGACTTCGAAAGGATGATCAGGAGGCTGGAATCCACCTTGTTCTACTGGTACACCTTTACCAGGATTAAATTGGCAACATATCATGCAAGTTTTTACTTTTTGTTTGGCTGCAGCTCTCAGATGTTTGTTAAACCAGATATTAAGTAAACTATCCAGCATACCTTTCTCGCCTAGGTGGGCGGGGCTATGGGCCGTGTCAATTATGACTTGTACCATGGAATCAGGGAGAAACCACACTGTTCGGTCTTTGGTCATCCAACCCTGATCAGTCTGGACCCCTCCTTGTTCAGTCCATTTCTTTATTTCATCTGTGGTGGCATGTGTCTGTATGTCTAGCACATCTTTCAAGGGGTCTCTCACTATCATAGTGACAGTCTGTGTTAGTACCTGAGAGTCTGATGTGTTCGCTGGACTCTGGGCTGTCTGTTTAGCAGTCCGGTCCGCTAAGTCATTTCCTTTGGATATGGTGTCTGTGGCTTTGGTATGTGCTTTGCATTTCAGAATAGCTATGGATGTAGGTAGGTGTATGGCATCTAGTAGGGCTTGAATCAGGGGACCATGTTGTATCTTGGCCCCATGTGAGGTAAGGAAACCTCTTTCCTGCCACAACACTCCAAAATTATGAACTACACCGAATGCGTATTGGGAATCGGTATAGATGTTCACTTTCAATTGGTTTGCCCATATGCAGGCCTGTGTCAGAGCGCTGAGCTCTGCTGCTTGGGCTGACAGAATGTCAATTCTTTGGGTCTCTATAACTTTACAGTCCGTTGTTACTGCATAGGCTGCCACTAACTCTCCAGCACTTGTCCTCATGCACGACCCATCCACATAGAGTGTTACATCAGGATCTGGGAGTGCAACATCTGTTAGGTCTTGTCTTGATTTTGTCACTACGTCGATCATTTCCACACAGTCATGTTGTGTCGTGTCATCTGAGCTTGAGGGCAAAAGGGTAGCAGGATTCAATACGTTGCATCGTCTGATCTCTATGTGTGGCTGAAAGAGCGTTAGTTCGTATCCTGTCAGTCTTGCTACAGTCAGGTGTTGGGTCTGTGTTCTGTTCAGAAGGACTTCCACAGCATGTGGTACTTGTACTATCAGAGGATGTCCTAACACTATTGAATCACTTTGTCTTATGGCCAGGGCTGTAGCCGCAACGGATTTCAGACATGCAGGCAAAGCTTGTGCTACTGGATCCAATGAGCTAGAAAAATAAGCACAGGGTCTTTTTCTTCCTGATTGGTCTTGTGTGAGGACGGATAGTGCTGTTCCATCATGTTCTGTCACAAACAGGGTAAAAGGCTTGCTATAGTTCGGGGTGGCCAGAACTGGTGCTTGACACAGAGCTAGTTTCAGAGCTTCAAATGCTTGGGAGTGTTCCGATGTCCAAGGGAGAGTTGTATGAGTGGCTGCTTTCACTGTGGTTAACTGTATGAGTGGCTTGACTATGTGGGCATACTGAGGGATCCATTGTCTGCAATATGAAGTGAGACCAATGAATGCGCGAACTTCTTTCTGTGACGTTGGCTGTGAAATTGTCGAAATCAGTTGGATTCGTTCTTGTGTTAGTTGCCTACCCTCTTTCGACAGCAAATGTCCTAAGTAAGCTACTTGCTGTGCGCAGAACTGTCATTTTGAGGGAGATACCTTGTGACCTTTGTCTGTCAGGAAATGTAGGACTGTGAGAGATGCTTTTTCACATTCTGGTTCTGTCCTTGCTGTGATGAGGATGTCATCTACATACTGTATCAACGCTGTGTTGGCAGGCATATTGATACTGGCAAGTTGTCTTTTTAGTGCTTGGCTGTAGATGCTTGGACTTTCTGTATAGCCTTGGGGAGCTCTAGTGAACCTGAAGCTTCGTCCTGTTAAACTGAATCCGAAAAGATATTGACTGTCGGGATGTATAGGAATGCTGAAAAACGCATTCTTCAAGTCGATGACTGTGAAAAATGCAGCTTCGGGATCTATCGCAGTCAATAGTGAAGAAATATCTGGGACCACCGGATATTGTGGGATCACACATTTGTTCAGTTCTCGGAGATCAACCACCAGTCGGTAGACCGGGGGTGCCTGAGGGTCAGTCCATTTGAGGACTGGAAGAACTGGAGAATTGCAAACATTTGAATCAGTCTCGATCACCACACCATGCTCTATGAGTTCTTGGATTATTTTTAGTAAGGCTTGTTCAGTCTCGGGTGGAATCTTATATTGTTGTATACGGGGTAGGACTACACCCTCCTTGAGTGTGACTTGATGTGGGGTGATGTCCATGTAACCGACATCAGTCGAGCTTTTTGCCCACAAATGTTGTGGGATGTCTTTTAGTCTGGGGTCGAATTCTTTGACTGTGAAATGTCCTTTGAAATCTCGTAGGAACAATTTTACTCCTTCCGGTGAACAGCATATCACTGCTGCTAGTTCTTTGAGTGTCTTGATTCCTAGTAAATTCTCTGGGCACGTTTCTGTAAGGACCAGGTCAGTAGTACGTGTCAGAGGACCCACTCCTAAAGAGACTTGTTCGGATACTTTGTTTATGATCGGTTTTCCTGAAAAGCCCAGAGATATATTATGTGAGCCAGAGAGAGGAACCTCTGGGACTTCCTTAGGACTTATGGTAGTCCTACTTGCCCCCGTGTCGATGAGGAATTTTCTGTCTTGTCCCAGTAAGTGAGCTTGTACATATGGACCTTTCTGATCTACTGGAACTGGGATAAGGGGCAAGTCACTTTCTCTCTCAAGGCTGTCTCATAAATATGGCTCAAAATCGGGGTAATCTGACTGTACACTCTGGTACATCTGCGTGGCAGCAGCAGGCGTCTGAACCTGTGGTGGCGCAATGGTTTGGGGCTGCTGAGTGTTACCTGTTCTAGGGGTGTGTGGGCGTTCTTTCGTCTTTCCTGTCGCTATGTTATGTTTCAGAACTGGACATTCCCTCATAAAATGGCCCTGCTGCTTGCAGTAGTTGCAAGTACCTTTATTGGTCCCCACATTACCTTTGGGGCCCGTATTTACTGGTGCCGTCTGTGCAACCAGTACTTTCATTTTTGTGTCTTTTCTTTTCCTGTTCCTGTTCCTCCCTTATTCTGTTGTGGTGGTACTGTAACATCTGTAACATTTGTGAAGGACTATTTGCTTGCCAGGTACTCTCAATTTTCAACACTCTATTTCTGATGGGGGTAAGGCGTTGTCCACCAATTTGGACACAAAAAGATGAGGATATGCCTCGCTGCTATGTGCGAGTCCCCTATTTATAGAGAAACATTTCTCCAATCTGGTGTAGTAATCACCCGTATCCTCGTCTGGCTTTTGTCTACAGGCAGAAATGGCATCCCAATCTTCCTTTGTCGTTGTCAATAACTGAGGCAGGACCTGTATGAGGAGACTGGGCAGTTCTCTTACGCACTCACCTAGACCTTCACCTGGTTTTCTGTCTGCCGTTTCCTTTTCTAGGGCAGTCCACGTGATCTTTTTACCACCCACCTCCCAATCCTTTTCTTTAAATTTGTCAAATATGCTTGTAGGTAGAATTACTTTAAGGAGTATTATTATATCTGGATATGTAAAACTACCCATTTGGAGGATATCTTTCAACTCTCTATGGAATCCTCCGGGATCTTTTTCGTGGGAGGGCACCATCTTTTTCATTTCCAATATCTCTAATTTGGTGAGGGAAATATATACATGTATTCGTTGCAGTGTACCATCTGGCTGGGGTATGGGGTGGACTTCTCGTAAGGGATATTGGCCTATACTGTAAGGTTCATGATCTGATGAAGCTAAGGTAAGTTGTAGGAAACGGAGGCGCAGGTCCAGAATGGTGTTGATCAATTCCGGTCCCCGAGACCTCCATCTATCTGTCACTACTTCCTGTAACAATTTGTATAGCTTGTCTGGTCGGTGGGAGTTATTCTCGTATAAGGTAGCCAGGTGTTGGACCATATAAATACTTGCTAGTCGTTGTTCTGCTCGGGGAAGAGCCAAAAACATTTGCGCTACTATATCTGGGCCATATACCCGGTGCTGTGATATCCAATGGGTGGCAGACCGGGCCAATTCTTTTTCTTGTTGGGTAAGGGGAGGCTCATTGTCCATCCATTCATCTAGGGCTCTTTCCGTGGACTGAAAAAGATCTTCCAAAGAAGGATCTAACCTTTTAATTTTCTGGGACACTCGCGGGGTTCGCCACTTGGGGCTAGGACAATGTCGCGCTACACCCAGGAAGTTCATTCTATCTAGTGTCGGACCCTCATCTTCCTCTGAGTCGTCCTCCTGTGTGACTTTCTCAGAGTGAATAGTGACAATTTTCTTAACCAGTCTTCTAGTTATTTTGTCGATCTGATGTCCGAGATCATGTGTTCCTCTGTGTATCTGATCACTAAGGTCTATTAACTCAGAGTCTACGCTTCCATTACCCGGGTCTAGTTCCCGGATCAGATAATTTATGATGAACCGCAGGAGCAGTCCTCTGATGGGAACTTTTCTGTTTTTCATGACCTGGACCAGAGTATCCGGACCTTCACCTGTCCGTATGAATTTGTAAACTCTATCCAAATGCTTCGTTATATCAGGGACCTTCTGGAGTTGACCCACGGCTAGTCTTAATCTCTCTGATATCGTGGTCATTGGGCCACCACTGGGTTCGGGGTCGTTAGCACACTCAAGAGGCGGGACATCGTCTTTATCCTCAGCCCCGTTCCCGGACACTCCTAAATCAAAGGTAGAACCACCGGCTACTAGTTCAGGAGCACGTGTAGACGGGCATGTTCTAGGCATGTTTACATAAGCGGGGGGTGGTTCGGCAGATAGGCAGGGAGGAAATTTTCGGGAGCAGTGGGAATTACTTTCACTGGGGACTTGGGGTGTTTTTCTACAATTTCTTCAGACAAAACGGGATAAATACCGGAAACAAGAGCGTTTCTCTCTCTCTCTACCTGTTCAGCTAAGACTTTCTCACCTTCTTCCTGTAATTGCTTTTCTTTACCTGTTCCGACATTCTCTTACTTTTCTCGACTTTCCCTAGTTCTTTCTGGGTCCTCCTATGAGCTTCCTTACGCCATAACTCAATAGCTTCTGTCTGTTAGGGCCTCGCCTTTCTTTTCCATAACTCTTCCTCCACTCTCATAATGCATTCTATATCCCATGTACCCGTGGCAGGCCACCTATACGCCATCTCTAATTTCTCGGTATAGTCTACCCAAAGGTCTAAAAATAATACGGCACTCAATCCATGTTTTTTTGTACATGAAATATCCAGGAGTATCTCTAGGCGGAACTTTAACTAGTTTTTCTAACAGATTCTTTTTGGTGCCTATAGTACGTAATTTGGAAAACAGAGGCATTCTTAAACTCAACAAATTACGATTTAAAAGACTTGGAATATACAAAAACAAAACAAACACTTTATACACTAGAATATAGTGCAACCGTACCGGTCTCACAAATGAAACACATCTTTACCGTTTTCCAAAAATGGAACCCGTCTTTATACTATCTCAGTGGTACTCACCAAGAAGCAAAACTCGAGGACCTGGTCATCGGACTCTTGACGCTTGTGCAGGAATTCGGGACTCCAAAGACCTCGGACTCGGCACTCTCACTGGTCAGGTTCTGGGTTGGGACGCTCCGCTATCTTCTTCACCGCCTCGTGTGTATGATCAGTCGCAGTCTGCCTCCTCCTCGTCTCGAGGGAGTTAGCGGGAACACCCCGCTGTTGTGCACTTGAAGTCCGTCAAAAGTATGGAAGGGACAAGGACCCAACTTACATCGCCGGCGCGTAGGGAAGAGGAAGCGTCCCTGTTCAGGCGCCAATTAATGTGGTAAATAAAAAACTAGTTATTTACGCCGGTCGGAATTTCTATAATTACCCAAGAGAATGGTAATGCATAAAATGAGGAGCAGAGTCCGTGGTCTTCGAGTTGAAAGGGTTTTATTCCAGAACTCGAGTTAAGGGAGAGCTCCTTCACCAAGCGGGTTCAGGAGTAGTCTACTTTGCTTGAAACATATCAGCACTTTTATACAATACGAGTACAATCAGAAAGAATGAGTTTCCCTTAGACTTGATTCAATCATTTCATGATGTAGTCATACAGAAGACATAGCATACTTGTTCTTGTTTAAAGAATAACCTGAATAGCATTTACACATGGACAAACATATTGCATCGAGGTGATTGAGGTAACAAGTTACAGAGTTGCTAGTATCGGAGGACAGAGAATCGAGGCATTGTCACAGGGTCATTTCTGTCAGAAAGGTAAAGAGGACGAGGCATTGTGCGTTCTTTACTTCGTACACAAGGGCGGTGATGTCTCACAATGGTGTGTGTGTGCAGCGTGGAAAAGGAAGAATGGGCTGTAGTAAACTATTCTTCTTCGTGGCTGTCTCGGGTGCTTGATTAGGTTTTCCCTGGGTTGTTAACCCAACCCGTGGCTGTCCTCGCAAACTAGGAAATCATTGATTAGCGAGAGCTGCTCGTTCGGTGACAGAGTTAGGGAGGGGGGGGGTTTCCGAGTCAACCATCCGACTGACTCCGTTCTTGTCTAAGGGAAAATATCGAACGGGACGGAAACCCGTAGGATACATGGTAGCTGGTCATTATTCTTTGCATGTGTCAGTTTTATGAGAAAGAGAGCAGGCACGAGGGGGTACAACGGGATTTGTACTTGAAGTAGGAGAATCGGCTTGCCTGGTCGATGTCAGGGTGGATAGGGTGCATGATGGGACACCAGGGGAAAAAGGGAGCTTTTTAGTCAAATTCCACAAGTGAAGCAACAGTGTCTGCTGTGATGGCGATGCTCTTCTCTGATGTGAGGCACTTAGGCGATGCGACAGTGGCATTAGTGACACCCTTTTTCAGTGTTGTGACAGCAGCGGCTGCAATGGCGTCACAATTCTTCTCTGTTGGCCGCACTTCCAGCTCCCTGCGACACGCATTCTTTCAGAAGGCCCAGCATAACAGTAGGCATTTCAAATTCCCAGCAGGGAATTCAGGGGAGCTGGTTGGTGAAGTCTGTTATCCCTGAATCTTCAGCAGGAGGCAAGCTCACTTTCCAAGCCCTTGGAGATCCTTTACAAGTTGATGAAAGTAGCACAAAGTGTATTTCTCCTTTCTTTGGCAGTCAGGCAACCACTGCAGGCCAATCCCTGAAACAGCACTCATCTTAGGGATAGTCTCCTCCAGTTTCTCTCTGGTTCCACTCCTCAGCAAAGGTTCTTCTTGTTTCCCAAAACTAATCTAAAGTTCTGGGGTCTGGGCCCCCATATTTATACTAGTAAATCCTTTTTCCTCTGAAGGCAAAGGGTCCTGTACCTAGTCCAAACCAGTTATGTGCAGTCCTGGAACACTTTGTTGACAGTACTGCTTCTTTCCTTTGACAGTGTGGGCCTGAAACATCAGACGCACCACAGGAGGAGGAGCCAGAATTGTGGAAGCCAGGCACAGCCCTATTCAGGTCCCAGGTGCAACCTCTCCCACCCAACCACATGAAGATAGCTTTAATCAGCCCTGTGCTGACTCACCCTGTCTCCTGGAATCCCCTAGCCCCTGTCACTCAAACTCCAGACAGGGAATACACAACCTAGCAGAGACAGGCTTGGACAGTTAGGCAAGAAAATACCTACTTTCTAAAAGTGGTATTATCAAACCCAGAATGTTAAAACCAACTTCATTAAAATATGTATTTTATCATTCAGAGTGCAGGCATAGTAAACTCAAATTTCTACCTAGTTCCCTGAGTCAATTAGGATTATAAGATGTTATAATCAAACTGCCCATTCTGGCTTATGGGGAACAGATAGCCTTGCAATAGTGAAAAACGGAAATGCATGTAATTCACTATCAGCAAATGCCACACACGCCAGGGCTTGTCCTACCTTTTACCTACAATGCACCCTGCCCTTGGGCTTACTATAGGGGTGACTAATATGCAGAAAAGGGATGGTTTAGGGACTGGCAAATGGGTGCACTTGCCCAGTCAACACAGCAATACCAGACTGCACATAGGATCTGCAATGGCAGGCCTGAGACACACTTTATAGGCTGCTTCTGTGGGTGGCACAACCAGTGTTGCAAGCCCACCAGCAGCATTTTATTTACAAGCTCTGGGCACACTCAGTGCACTGTACTAGGGTTTGACAAGTAAACCAAGTCAGCCAATCATGGAGTCACTAATCCATACATCAATTTAACATAGTGAGCATATGCACGTTAGCACTGATCAGCAGTGGTAAAGTGCCCAGAGTCATAAAACAGCCAATAACAGGTTATACAAAATACAGGAGGATAGGAAAAAGTTCAGGGAGGACCCTGCAAAAAGGGCCAAGTTCAACACTAGTGTTTTTTTTTTTAAACACACTTTATTATCGACTGCAGAAATTATAATGATAGCGGCACAGACATAATAACCATACAGCCTTTTCCGATTTTACCCCTCCCTTGTATATAAAACGAATAGTAGACATAATCACATTCACAACATAATCATAAGGCAGTATATTGTGTCTGAGGGTACCCCAAACATTGCAGTCAAGACCCAACATATCATTTGTAAAGTATGTGCAGTATGGTTACAATGTCAATACAATGACTTGTCGTTTTATAGGTAAACATGAACGTTATAAAAACTTTCTATCTAAACCAAACCCCACCCACTCGTGGTCTAGTTGCTCCAGGTAGTACCACCACCCTCGAGGGACTTCCTTTATGTCTCAAACAGTAGGGTATGGGGAAGAAGTATAGTCACCAGTGTTCGTTGGAGGGCCTATATCACAGGAAATGTCTGGGAAGGTAGGCGTCTTATTGCGATCCTACTGCTTGTGATGGGGTTAAATCAAGTGCTTCCCATCCGATCAGTATGGTTTCCCATTCCAGAGATATAGGGTGCTTTCTTATCCCTTTCTCTTCCTCCTTCCTTAGAGCAGCTCCTTACGCGCGACCCCATTGTACTAAGTCTGTCTGCCATACAGTAACCACAGGGGATCTGGGTGACTTCCACCACATAGTTATGGCCCTCCTAGCCAAAATAAGTGCAAGGTCTAGGAGTTTCAGCCTAGCTCTTTGCGCCTTTGGACGTCTACGTAGACCCGCAAGACATGGTAAGGCCTTATCTGGGACCGATAATTGGGTCACTGTGGTAAGGGTCTGGCAAATCGTCGTCCAATAACTTCGCAATGAGGACAAGACCACATCATATGGATGAAGTCCGCTTCGTAACCTCCACAACGAGGGCAACCATGAGGGGAGGTCGGAAACATACACTGTATTATCTTGGGGTTCAGGTAGGATCAATGGAGCACCATTGTTTGGATAAATTTAAGTCTGGCATTGCGTGATACTCTTTTGGGATGTTCCAAGATGATTTGCTATGCCTGATCCGTAATTTACCCACCAGAGTCCTCTGCCCAGCGAAGGGCCAGGAGTGAAATTGTTGCGTGTGCCCTAATCCCAGTATAGAGCCAGCGTTCTAGATGGCCTCCCGGTCCCATGTAATATAGGAGATGTACTAGGTTCATGCTGCGTGGTTATGGTTCATCGCAGTGCCCATATGGTTCTAATGTAGTGTGAGACCTTGGCATGTAGCAGATATAGGCGCTGTGGAGCCCCAGTAATTCGCACAAAGGTCTTGTGGTCTAACAGAGTGTCATCTCCGAAAAAGGAACCCACCTCCTCAACTCCACTAGTCGTCCATCCCCATAGCCTGGTGCGTGTAATTCTACCTTGTGGTGTGGGTATGCCCAATAAAGGAATATTCGCCCCATAAGGTGGCACCACTGACGTGTAGGCAAGAGCTTTCCTCCAACAATGTAATGCTGTTTTGAGCAAGGGGGGACATGTTGGGAGAATCTGGGCTCTGGGCAACAACAAAGAATTAAGCTCTCCGCATTCCAACCTCTCCGGCATGAAGCCGATTTCATGCAGGTTTCTACCAGCTGTCCAATAGGAGAGCCACTGTAGCTGGCTAGCATAATAGTATCCCCGAAAATCCGGGGCTCCCATGCCGTCTGCTGTCATCCCCAGCTGGAGTTTCCGCAGGCTAAGGCGTCTACGGCCCTTACCCCAGATCAAAGTGACCAGAATAGTATGCAGCCTATTGAAAATAGACTGGGGATGGAGTACCGGTATATTAGCAAAATAATACAGAAGGCGGGGAAGCATGACCATTTTTGAAATGGCAATTCTGCTCATCACCGAGAGGGGCACAGAAGTCCAGAATCCCACACTACTTTGGAGCCTTGTTATTGCACTCAGAATATTACCCTCTATCTGATCCTTGGGTGTCCTATACACTTGTATACCCAGGTTTTTGAAAGTGGTGGGGGAGACAGGGATTGAGTAAGTGCCAAATCGTATGTGAGGTAGTTGTGGTGTTTCTCGGAAGAAAAAGCAGGTCGATTTCATGGGGTTTATCACCAGTCCTGACAGTTTCTCGAATTTGTCAAATATATCAGACAGTGGGGTGTTATCGGCTGTCAAGTTGTGGAGGTATAATAGGATGTCATCCGCATACATATATATAATGTTCTGAGTCCCATCGATGGGGATGCTCAGACGGTCCGCAGTACTCCGAAGGGCTAGAGCTAGTGGTTCAAGGGCAATCACAAACAACAGAGGGGACATGGGGCAGCCCTGCCTCATACCTCTGTGCACCTCGTAGCATTCCAAAATGTATCTGCCAGTAGGTGCCCTGGCCATAGGTGACGTATACAATAAGCGGACCCATTTCAAAAAGTGGTCCGGAAAATCAAATTGATTCAGAGACTCAAACATGAATTCCGAGGAAAGGGAATCAAATGCTTGTTTCAGGTCAAGCGCTATACATCCTGCTCGAGGGAGACCATGCAAACTAGCCGCCATTACAGAATGCAGTCTCCAGGTGTTCAGGGAAGTACTGCAATTTGGAAGGAATCCGCATTGATCCCGGTGAATGAGTGTGGGGAGGTGCGATTGTGAGTGGTCTTATTTAAAATCTTATACTCTGTGGAAAGCAAGGATAAGGGTCAGTAATTACTCATGTCTAGTGTGTCTCGTCCTGGACACGACCAGCGCCTGCACAGTGGAGTCAGGCAGGTGACCGGTCCAACACTAGTGTTAATCATTTTTTAGAATTATGCAATGCCTAGAGACATTATAGATACCGTGCAGAAATTGAATGATGAGCTGGAGCACTTTACTCTAGATATTAGAATATATACAATAATCCTATGGGGGGTGACTTTAATTTGCGACAATTCAGAACTCATTTGGATAAAATATGTGGTATGGTAAATACAGAGGATGGAGATCAGCCCCACTTCTTCAACCATAGTATCTATTGTGATAAGATCAATGAACTAATATTTAAATTTGATCTGACATTTGCAAATGAAATCTCTTCCCCTTACGCAAGACATTTAATGGAAGAAACAGTCATTGCATTATCAACCACGTTTTATTGTCAAAAAGGTTTGCTGGCTTTGTTTTTAACTTTTCTACACATTTGATTTCAATAAGTGACCACTTCCCTTTGAGTATGCAATTAAATACAGTGCTTCTTTTTAAACAGGGACATGGTAAAACCATTCTACAAGGGACAGATATTGAATTAACACAGCGAAACGGCTACTGTTTGAGCTAGACACAGATCACCCCAAAGGTTTTTTTTCCAAAATGTAGCAAGAAAGAAGCATTTGAGTGGTTTCTAGGTGATACCACCCCAAATAATGAAACCATCACAGCCTTTCTGTCAATTACACAGGGCGTAAATGAGGGTCTTTTTTCACTAGAGGGAAGGCAAAAAAGAAGGAGAAGGGGTGTTTTGATACATTATGTCCTAAAGCCCATAAAAGAATAATGGAGGCATTAAGTAAATCACCTAGGAACACCTCAGAAGTACGTCACTGCAGAGTATTATCAGGCTGTGAAGTTGAGAAAAGTACATTTAAGAGAGAGGGCATGGGAGCACTTACCGGAAGCTAGCTCCAGCAATGATAATAGAGCATTCTGGCGGGCAATTAACTCTACACCTCTGAGAACAGACGAGGCTCCAAAGGTGGAACTTGCAATACTGGATATAGAATGAACAAGGCATTTTGCTAATCTCTACTCCTAGCCTAATACAACACTAGCATCTGAGTGCAAATATAGTGGTAATGACAGCACGCTTTCTTCTCAAACCTTCTCCATCACTCCTTTTATACTGGAGGAACTCAATATTGTAATGCAGGAAAGCAAAAGCACCAAATCGCCAGGACCAGATTCAATACCAATAGATTTACATAAAGATAACACTGCCCTTTGGGTGCCGTGCTAACATTAGTCTTGAGGGCATGCTGTACAGTGGGCTTTTTGCCAACATGGTGAGAGTCTATTATTGTACATATTTATAAAAAAGGAGACTGACATAATCCAGTCTGTTACAGACCCATTTCCTTGCTTGACTCACTAGTTAAGATAGCAGGCAGTATAATTCTAAAAAGATTTTAGCATCGGGCGGATTCGTGAGATTTTATGTCAGATTTACAATATGGCTTCTGCCCGGGGATTGGAGGATAGAGCAGAGCCTCAACTTAATAGGTTGGTTGAAAAATATGTTAATATTAAAAATGTAAATTTATATTTAGCATTTGTCGATATGTCATAGGCCTTTGACTGTGTTATACAGGCTAATTTGTGGCAAACAATCAAAGACATGGGGTTGAGGCACCCATTATCAGTCTATTGAGGGACTTATACTTGGGATGCAAAGCCAGGGGCACAGAGCAGTCAGGCTTATCTACAGAGGCAATGTGTAAAGTATTTGTGCAACATACTCAGACAGTACCACAAAAAAATACACAACAAAAATACTCCACACAGATTTAGAAAAGGAAATTATATTCTGGACAAAACAAGACCAAAATAGGTAACGCCCAATGTATAGAAGTTTGGATATTCAATTTTAAAAGAATAAATATAGTAAAGTGTTTAAGAGCAGGTAGCGCTAAAAAGGTTATTTTAGGTCATGCCGGACCGTAGCATAGAGAAAGTTTGAGCTGACTTCAATGGAGCACTGATCAGCTACACGACTCATCCGTAAACGCCACCTCCGTTCTGCCAGCCACGCCCTCGCCGCCGTCCCACGCATCCGTAGAGCCACTACAGGAGGAAGGTCCTTCTCCTACCTGGCCGCCAAGACCTGGAACTCCCTCCCGGCCGACCTGCGCCTGACCCAAGACCACCTCTCCTTCAGGAAGAAGCTCAAGACCTGGCTGTTCGAGCAGTAGCGGCACCCCCCCCCCCCCCCAAGCGCCTTGAGACCCTACGGGTAGGTAGTGCGCTCTATAAATGTCTTGATTGATTGATTGATGTGGGCTTTGATCGAAAAAGTACCTTTTCTGGTCGTAAACTGTGAAAGGTGTCAATGTTGAGGCCTGCAGGATGCATATATCTTCTCCATGCAATGAAGTTGAGGCATCAGTTCAGAAGATGGGAGCCAGAGTTGAGAGGTGCCGAGCTTTGCACTAGAATCTGCCATGCTGTCAAGGGTAGGCGTCCATTTCTGGAGGCAAAGCACTAGTTCTGAGGTGCTGCACCAATTTTACTCCCACAACTGTGTATATGTGCCACATGCAGACAGGAGATGCATGGAAGTCAATGCTGCAAGTATTTAGGCCACTTCCAGTGAGCCAGGTATAGAAGCAATGGTAAAGGCATTATTATCCCTGAGTCTCAAGCAACAGGAGGCAAACCAACAAGCCCTTGGAGATCACTTAACGGCCAGCTCAGAGTCCTAAGGCCAAAAAGAAGAATCAGCAAAACAGGTGGTAAAAGCTTATAAATCTGGGGAAAGACCAGCCTAAGAATGACAGGTCTAACAATCTGTTTGGAGAAGAGCTGTGAGTCTGTTTTTGCTTTCACATGCTCTTCCTGTCTTGGGTCGCCTCATCTCCTGTTCTTTGACCATTTGTCTATGGAGTTCTGCAAGGAATGACAAAGGCATGTATCAGAATACTGAAACCTATCAGGCTGTTTAATTTTATCATAGTTACATAGATTATAATACTTTTCTGAAGTCTCCAATTGCGTAGCTCAAGTCTGTGTTTTAGTTTTAATTTTGTCTTTATTTTTAGCCAAGCACTTTTCAGAAGACACAGGTGTATGCTTTGCAGTATCCGTATCAAATTTGCCTTTAACCCCTTGTGCGCGGCCATGATTCTGCGCCTGTGCGGCACATTCCGATTGCGGGTGCGGTCATGACTGCCGGGAGCCGTCATCAGCACATGAGCACTATGTGCCATGAAGGCTCCTGGCCGTCATCAGCATGGAAGGGGTTAAGTTGTGGTTCCCAAACTATGATGACCTCTATAAGTGTATGTCTCAGAAAATGTTGTAGGTAGATCGCGTTCCTGATCTACAGAGGGAACTAAAGTAAGACATTGGCGTATCACCAAAAAAGCTTCTTCCCCTTTGATATTACTTAAAATAATTGAGGATACAATGACAAAGTTGTCATTGAGTTTCATCCCGGAATCCAGGGCAGGGGCCGGTCCATGTTTAGCCTGAATCTGTTTAACGACTTTAGGTGAAACTGCAATTAAGGGAGTACTTTTATGAATTCGGTAAAGAGAAGCAAATACAGTACCCAATGTATGGCAGTCCTCAACAGGGCAAATCATACCAAGCGGAAGACACATAATGAGAATTCTAAATGTATCCTGGGGTCCCAAATGGGGAAACATCACTTCAAGCTGATGTGTTTTTTGTGAACTCCAAAATGCAATTTCATCACATTTGGTAGGGAAATTTACCCATAATGACATTAATGGAAACTGGACTAATTGCAGGCACAGCTAACTGCACCTGTCCAGTTTGAAGATCCCTTGCTGGGTCAGTAGTTAATGTTTGCATAATATACTGAATCAGTCTACAATACAGACTAACCAAATGGATCGAAAGAGAAAGAGTTCCATGCTGGTGTAAAGCATTTATATGCGGATAAGGCATATAGTAGCTAAAACTGGCAGAAACAAATAAAATGATAACAACAACGAGTTATTATCGTTTTATTTTTCATTTATTTCCACAGCTAAAAGCAGTGGGGCGACACTCCTCTGCCTTAAAGGAGGAGCCATCATTACCTTCATTCTAGTCGTGATTTCTTAGTTTGGTCAAAATTGTATGTTCCCTCTGAAATGTCCGTGCTCTTCGGTTGTATGACAATCCGTCGAAGTAAAAGTCCTCGCGGCATTTCACATCGCGGGCTTTACATCGCATCGGCCGTCTCAGCGGGCATTATGGCATCGCAAGTAGTTGCGCCGCAAATGCGGCAATGTCATTGGAGCGCGTGTCACATCCCCGATTTAACATCGCGCGACGTGACAACGCGACGTTTCAGGCCACACTGTAAAAAATTGCGCCCAATGGGTTTGTGGGGGGTGGGGGTATATATTGTATTTCCCACCGCGTCTGCAGCCATTTTGGCTGTGTCGTAACCCGTGGACAGACTTTGGAATAAGTAAGTGTGTGTATTTTGCCCTCTGTTACCCTTGTGTTTTGGTCCTTCTGCACTCTGTCTGGCTCGTGTTTTGTGCCCTCCTGCCCTCATTTTCAATTGTTTCCCCCTCGTTTTTGTGGCCTTCTGCCCTCTGCCTGCCCTGAGTTTGAATTGTTTCCCCCTCGTTTTCGTGGGGGAAACGCCCTCTGTGTGCCTCGTGTATTGTGCCCTCCTGCCCTCATTTTCAATTGTTTCCCCCTAGTTTTTGTGGCCTTCTGCCCTCTGCCTGCCCTGAGTTTTAATCATTTCCCCCTCGTTTTCGTGGCCTTCTGCCCTCTGTGTGCCTCGTGTTTTGTGCCCTCCTGCCCTCATTTTCAATTGTTTCCCCCTCGTTTTTGTGGCCTTCTGCCCTCTGCCTGCCCTGAGTTTTAATCATTTCCCCCTCGTTTTCGTGGCCTTCTGCCCTCTGTGTGCCTCGTGTTTTGTGCCCTCCTTCCCTCATTTTCAATTGTTTCCCCCTCGTTTTTGTGGCCTTCTGCCCTCTGCCTGCCCTGAGTTTTAATCGTTTCCCCCTAGTTTTCGTGGCCTTCTGCCCTCTGTGTGCCTCGTGTTTTGTGCCGTCCTGCCCTCATTTTCAATTGTTTCCCCCTCGTTTTTGTGGCCTTCTGCCCTCTACCTGCCCTGAGTTTTAATCGTTTCCCCCTCATTTTCGTGGCCTTCTGCCCACATTTTCAATTGTTTCCCCCTCGTTTTTGTGGCCTTCTGCCCTCTGCCTGCCCTGAGGTTTAATCGTTTCCCCCTCGTTTTCGTGGCCTTCTGCCCTCTGTGTGCCTCGTGTTTTGTGCCCTCCTGCCCTCATTTTCAATCGTTTCCCCCTCGTTTTTGTGGCTTTCTGCCCTCTGCCTGCCCTGAGTTTTAATTGTTTCCCCCTCGTTTTCGTGGCCTTCTGCCCTCTGTCTGCCTCGTGTTTTGTGCCCTCCTGCCCTCAGTTTGAATTGTTTCCCCCTCGTTTTCGTGGCCTTCTGCCCTCTGTCTGCCTCGTGTCAACTCCCGCTTTGACCTCATTCCTCTAAAAAAATGCCTATATTTGTTTTATTATATGCTATTTTACTCCATTAGTGCATTACTGCCTCTTTTTCATCGAACACCATGGGTTGGGGTCTCGGTTTCAGCCACAGTTTGAGTCATGGATCCACTGATGAAGTTGCTCCGTTGGCGCAATGCCATGCACAATTGCCAACCTTCAGAGGTACCTGCAGTGGCACAGCCACACATGCGGCCTTATCAGAGTGTGCAGGCGTGGGTGCACTGTTCAGTCTCTCGTATCGTAGGTGCTCTCCTGCCTAAGGACCACCACTTGGTGGTTGTAGTGCCAGGGTTAAGCGGTTCCTGGGTCACCATGGTGGTGGGGGTGGCTCAGGTCATCGCACAGCAGCAAGCATGAATCATAAAATCCCCAAGCAGATTGGATAAAGGCTGCTAGAACTCTAAAGTGCAGGTCACGCCCACCTGTAGTGAAGGAATACCTCAGTAGTAGTCTCACTTGGTTATGCCCGCGGTGATAAGACTGGTGGCAAGAACACTTGAAATTAACTTAAGAGGCAGGCCGAAACACTCAATTCCTGTGTAGAGCTGCACTACGTGATAGTACCTATATGCTTGCATTTCTGCTAAGATCTTAGTGTTTAATTGCCAAACTTTCCTTGTGAGGACAAATGATTCTATGCTTTACATGGGACAAGGGTTTGAGGTGGCCTTTGAAAGTAAAGTTGAATAAAGATGTACTGATCAAAGACCCTATTTTAATAAAAGGACAAACTATATTTTCGTGTTTTATTGTGAATAATGCATATTGAGTACTATGATCTGAATTCTAAAAAAAATACACAGATAGTTATGATGGACTGTAAAACACTGACTTTATCTCCTTTTGGGTCTCGCTTGACATCACAGCCATCTGCAAGAACGCTTGTTTCCAACATTCAAAGAGCGAACTTTGGGTCAGTCCTCCAGCCTTGAATGTTTTTGTGTGATTCCCACCAGCAGTTATTGAGACACTGTCAATCTTGTATCAGCCTTGAGTATTCTCTCGCACTATCATGCTGCTTGTCTTTAGGAGTATTCTGCCTCCTAGACAGTAGCTCCATTGCATTACATGAAGACCTAATGTTCATTTGTAAAGGACACTCAATCATCACACATTCGCATACATGCATTGAACACAGACAGCAATTCATTTTTATAAATTTTTTATTACAGTGTAGTAGGTTTTTGCTATAGCTTTTATCACGTTTCCAGTGCAAGCCTATCACCGCCATTTGTCTTTCACACCCTCTACTAATATAACTGCCTAATTGTTTTTATGTATTTACTCATCTGAAGGGTCTGATCTCAAATGGGCTATCCAGATGTTGTGGGAAGCCCGGTCTCCTTGTAATTGTGTCTCATGCAAGTTCCAGCTACTGCTCTTCCAGTCCATAGTATATTTGTCTTCTACTCTGCTGTGCCCAGCAGTGTCATGCTTCCTTGGCTACTGATGTTTTTCCCTGCCGGGCGTCTGGAAGCCCTCTGGTGCACATACCCAGCTGCACATTTGCTGTACAGGACGTTAGGCAGCCAGCCTGCGTAGGAGTCTTTTCAAAATGTCATTCAGTAATATTGTTTAACCTTTTTTAGTTCCAGACAGTGTCTTACTACTATCATCACCATCACTGCTATTGCCACTATCATTACGATGACGACCATTACCATTGCCACCATTTTCACCACCACGACTACAAACATCACCAATACCACCCCCAGTACTACAATCATTGCTGTCATTCCTGCCATCTCCACCGTTACCATCATCAAAACTGCCCTTAACATCGCCATTGCCACCAGCATTACCACCACCACCTGCAACACCACACTATCAAACATTCCAGCACCACATATTACATCTTCGCTGCAATCACCACCACTAACTCTAACATCATACCTAACACTACCATAACATTCTTATGTGTTTGCATGTGTAAGATAACTGTGTGTTTGATAGTGTAGTTTGTGAAAAGGAAAGGCTGTTGTGGACATGTGTGCGAGGGGAAACCGTGTGCGAGAGATTCGGAGTGTACTATTGGTCATTAAAAAAATCATTGTCAAACCTAATTGGTCTAGCTTCAATGAGGTAATCTCGTGTAAACAGCAGTAACACATGCCCGTGTTTTTTGTGTGGCAATATAAAAGGCTCACGTATTGACTTTGCCAGTGCTTATTTAAACTTGGGTTTACTATTTTCTGGTCCATAACTAAAATAAGAAAAGACCTATATAAATCTTAAGAAAAACATACAAATATCTCTATTGTCAAACAGCACCCACTCCCACTCAAGTGAAATCAACTAGATCTGTTTAACACTGAATCAAGACAAATGCATAATGTTCGGTAATACACGTCGGTAATAGCGAAAAATACCGATTCGCTATTAAGGACATGCAAACCGCGATGCATCAAACAAATCGGTAAAAATTACCGAATCGGTAAAAATCGCTATTAAATAGCGAAAGTACACCCGCACGAGTAGCAAATACTGAGTTAGCTAATACCGAATCGGTATTAGTGAATCCGGTATTAGCGATTTCGGTAATAGCAAAAACGGGCAAATTATGCGACGCTTCGGATGCGGGCCGATGACATCACAACCAGGAAGTAGGACAGCCACGCTGCATTCTGTGTTCGGAGTTGCACTGAGGAGGAGGCAGAGCACAGGAGCTGAGGACCAAGACTGAACCTGTAGCAAGCAGGACAAGGCAAGCAGGAGAAGATGGAGAAGGAGGCCCCCCAGCAGGGAAAGGACACACACCGAAAGCACAAAAGGAAGTTTTCTGATAAGGAGCTGGAAATCCTTATCGTGTGTGTGACCAGCAATAATGACAGACTGTTTGGCAAATTGTCCCTGAAGGTGCCAGAGGCAGATAAACGCAAGATGTGGCTGCGCATCAAGGACAAGGTAAATGCCTGCGGAGTCACCCACCGCAGCATCGACGACCGAAAAAAACGGTGGTATGACCTAAGGAAGAGGGCCAAGGAGAAGATTGCGCAGAGGGTCAAGGATGCTGATGGCACAGGAGGGGGCACAGCCAACGTGACGCCAAACACTGTCCTGGAGGATCTAGTGGAGTCCACCATAGAACGGGAAGCTGTTGTGGGGGTCACACATCTGGACACCTCTGGTGCTGCGGAAGGAGGACAAGGTAAGAAGCATGGCAGCGTAACAATGCAGCGTGTACTAAGTCCCTGCCCAATCCCCCATGCCAGACCCAGTGCTCATGTAGTGTTGCCCTAAACACATACCCTCACCAATCTGTTGCACCATGGGAGTTGTAGTCCATACATGAATGGGTGCATGCCAGAGCCCAGAGATGAATACAGCAGCTAAGGGCCAATTGTCAGACTGAAAATGTTATTTATTGTGAGATGCCACTGCTATTTCCACATACTATACCACGATTATAACTATGCACTGTTTCACACACAGATGCATCCCCCTACGATTCAGACGACAGTGCCCGCCTCGTCATCTCTGAGACGCCAGTGTTGTCAGAAGCCGAGTGCTCACATGGAGCTGAAGCCATGTCCTCCCCTTCACCACCACGGCGGTCGACACCTCCACCATCCCTGCAGTCCAAGGCACAACCACCACCACCAGCACCAACCTCGCGGTCCAAAACACCACCAGCACCAACCTCGCGGTCCAAGACACCACCATCACCACCAGTGCGGGCCACTCCGCAGAGCCGCAGAGCTGATGTTCCCTCCCTGCCCCTGATGGAATCTGATCACAGTTCAGCACCCCAAATGTTCCACGCCAGGCTGTCGTCACTCCAACCAGCCAAACATCATCACGACAGCGCATCAGGCAGAGGGCTGTGACCCCGGCTCGTGGTGCTGCAAGACCAGTCGATCTGTCCGGAGGGTACGGAGTTGTGGAGACCCAGATGCTGCGTGTCCAGCGCCTGCAGGGGAGACACATGGGTGCCATGAAACTCTCCATGACCAAGCTATGCAACAAACTTAGCAACATGACAGACGCTATGCGTGAACACACCACTGCCGTAGCTGCCGGCAACAATGACATTAAGCTGTGCCTGCAAGAACTCACATATGCCGTAGTGGCAGGCCAACAGAGTGAGCGGCGGCGTCACAGGCAGATCATGCTGGCAGTGACTTCAACCAACAAGGCCATCAATAAGCTCTGCAACAGCACAGCTGTGCTGTCCCGCAGGTCCGTGTCCCTGCAAGTGGACCTAGTGTGGAAAAATAATGAAATTGATGTACATAAGCAGCGTTCATTTGCCCTTTCCCATTCCCTTCCCTGTACGTTAGCCACACCACTCCGCCAGTAAAAGCCCGTACCCACATGTACCTGATAGCCATTTTAGACACCATGGCCTTCTGCCCACTCATCAGAATCCCCGGCTTCCCTCCTGCGCGTGTTTGAACCCCCCCCCTCACATCCATAGACCATGCAACCCTCTCCCTCTGCGCGACCCTGCAATGAAAAGCAATCCTCTTGCTTGACCCACGCAAAGTCCCCCATTTCCTCTTGAAAAAGCATCCCTCGCCTCAGCTGACATAACCCCCCAGCTGTATCTGACTGCCCCCGTTCTCTCATGTACAGGTCACAAGACCTCTCTCTCTCTCTGTGCGACTCTGTCCCTGTGCGCACCCTGGCTCTCCCCTCCTCCCTCACATGGGCAAGTCATAAACCTCCTTCTTCTGCAAGACCCCGTCCTTGGGAGTCACAGCCGCACCTGACCAGCACCTCCTTTCCTTTCATGAATAACCCCTCTGTTAGTAAACCCTCCCTCCGCGATGGACTGTCTACATGTCCGAGGCCATCGCCTAAGCCGGATGATACTGTTTATTGCCCCTTATTGTATGGAGTCACTCCTCTTCAAAGAACCCACTATTGATCCTGGCTTCCCCACCCCTTGGGATACGATCAGGCGCACATATCCTAATAATCAGCGGAACACTCAGCTGCGTCATTGCCCCTTCTCTTATCGACAGTTCAAGGGTCTCTATTGTAAACATATGTGGGGTAGGATTGACACGAGGATTATGGGAATGTCTTTTCTTTGTTTCACAATGTCATGATTGTAATGCCAAGTGTTTTGTAAGGTATAAAAGACGATGTCTCAGCTCACTTGTTAGAGCACCTCCCGACAGACACTGTGTTTCGTGTCCGAAATGACAGGCTCTCCTCATGAGTAATAAATCCTGTTCTTGTGATTCCTGCTTCCAGCGCCCGTCTCTTTATTTGGTAACTATTCAGAATGGGAACTAAGAGGCGACTTGCGCCAGCAGCCCGGGCATCGATAGTAATATGGGCTCACTTTCAACAATTGGCGCCCAATGTGGGGCCCATCAGTGACATAAGGTCCGGTAAGAGAGATCCAGACGAAGAGGTGAACATCTAAAAAATCGGAGTATACCTGCCTTGAGAGGGCCCTCGTCCGGCTGCCGATCGAATGAACTTCACCGATTCTGAACGGACCTCTCTCGAGTGACCTATTGTCCTGACTGGGATCCCACAGGAATGCTGCATGGAGTAAGAGAATGATCGGGCGCTGGAGGAGGAAGACGAAGAACTGTTCGTATGGTCCGGTCCGGGTAAGATTAAGTAGGGCGTTTTACGCCTGATTGGTAGGATGGTTTTATCCATCTGATTGTTTGATTGATTGTATTGGAATCGGTATTTAAATACGGATATTGTTTGGTTATTGGTTCATTTAGCTTTGGATGCTACTTGAAATATTGGTTCTCTTCTTGAGAACGAGACATTCTCTGTTTGCAAACAGCGGCGAATAGGAACGTTCGTCCCTTTTTGCAGATAGAGAAGGGTAGGTAATGCAGACTTTTGTCCCCGTTGTAATCCATCATGCCTACCTTTCTCCCCACTGATTGTTTGAAATCGATTAAATAATCGATTGTTGCTCTTTGAGATCTTCCCTGTCCACAAACAGAGACGAATAGAAATATTCTGTCTCCCTTTGCAGATAGCGAAGGGCAGGTAATGCAGACGTTTGTCCCCGTTGTAATCCGTCATGCCTGTTTTTCTCCCCACTGATTGATTGATTGACTGGACATTGTTGTCCAAGGAATTGTTCGTTTGAGGTATTTTCTGTTTGCAAACAACGTGGAATAGAAATATTCTGACTAGTCTTTGCAAGCAGTAAAGGGTAGGTTATGCCCCTTTATGATTCGTCAGTCCTACCCACTCCCCACTGATTGACTATTATTTGGGGGGTAGCTCACCTGGTCCGTCCAGGAGGCTACCCTAATGGAGGACACATGCCCCCACCCGTTGGCCATTTATTAGAAGTAACCCATCTGGTCCGTTCAGGAGGCTACCCTAGTAAGTGGAGGTACATCATTTGGTCCGTCCAGGATGATGCCCTAACAAAGGGATATGTGTTCCCCTCTGGTTGATAATCTAGTTCCAACCCGGACCATTTATTGGAGGTAACTCACCTGGTCCGTCCAGGAGTACCCCTAGTGAAAGGACATATAAAAATGAAGTGATCACCGTACCCTACTAACAGAAAACTTTAGCTCGAAACACGCTAAGTAAAGGAAGGAAAAATAAAAGAAATCGGGCTAAGTCAGTAACCCCCTGATGAGCTTTCGACTTCACTAAAAATAAGAAACATTAGAAACAGTTCGTAATGAGAAATATAAAATGGCGAAAAGTTTGACAGCAAAAATAGCCACGAGGTAGCTAGGCTCCGCTGCCTATTCCTGCTCCCAACATGTCTGCCTCATTGTCTGCCACACCCAAAATAACGGTAACATGAAATAGATACAAATCAATAAGACACCTACCCCCATTCCGGAAAACTCCCGAAGTGCAACGGATCCGCGGTTACGCCCATCCGGAAGGCGAGGCCTCAGCGTGTGCAGAGCAGGGCCTGGCTGGCCGCCATCGGAGGGGGAGGCTGTAGGTCGGACGGCCCGAGGAATCATGGAGGTCTCCCCTTTTCCCCTCTTCTGCTGCCCTGCAGGCCACGGGGGGGGAGCTGTCTTGCCTCAGCCACCGACCACCCCCCCCCCCCTCTCTTGCCTGATCTGGCCATCGTCGAGGACCGGAGCCAAGGCGAGGTCGGACAACCCTGAAAGTTGCAGGTAGTCCCGCCACATGGCCACGCCTGAGAGTTTCAGGTAGTTCCGCCACATGTCAAAAAGGGGGGATGTCTTGCCTCAGCCACCGACCCCCCCCCCATCTTCATCAGCCGGCACGGCCAATACCGAAGTGCTGGAGCCGAGGAACGGCGCAGGGTCGCTGGAAGGGGGAGGCGGCGCGAACGAGCCTCCCCCACCTCCCTCCAGGTGGAGGCTTCCAGCGACACCCCAACGCTCCTGCTTAAAGAGGGTCCACATCGAAAAGCGGGTTTTTGCCCGGGACGGGCGCACGCCCCGTGCCTTCTCTCCTCAACTTTGAAGATTCTATGAGACCCGGGGGGCCCCCCCGACCCCTCAGCATGGGCGCCCCGTCCCCCTCACTGGGAACAGCAGCATCGGCGCACTCCTGCTGGCACCAGCCTCAGTTTGGAAATTGCTACAATACAGCAAAGGTACAGACTTGTTCAGTTCCGGTAGAACACCAGAATGACCCGGTAGGGAAATTGTTACCGCCCTCCCCACTCTTTGACTGATGGTCCATATTGCTAAACTGTTAACCCATTGCGAAAAACTTTTGAAACCACCAACGGAAGGTTCTGGTCCTACTACGAGTCAGTGGAGGCAATCTGACTATACTGGGACTTGCCTGACCTCGCCCAAAATGGCGCCGACACCAAATGAAACTTGAAAGTAGATAAGAAGGATATTGAGTATGTGCTTGGAACAGAAAGCGATATAAGATGGATATTGATTATGTGCTGGGACGATGAACTGATTTAGAGTGGGTACTAATTATGTGTTGGAAGAAATGAACTTGTATGAAATAGGCACTGATTGGGTATTTGAACAATGAATTGATATCCGTTAGGTATTGAGTAAATAGTAGGATAATGAGATGATATTATTAAACGCTTGACACGCATTATACTTGCCGCTTAAGAAAGTTTGATATGATTTTCATTGCACTGCTGCACTTTTTGAAATAAATGGCCACCGACTTCGCTCCTCATGCCCAGTTCCAGTCTGCTCCGTAGCCGGCCCACTGGGTTGTAGGCCCGTATTTGTGCGCCAACCTTTTCATTAAAGTTTTTTGAACACGCAAATATTATCGTAGCGTTTGTATTTATGAATGTTATTGAAATGTATGGCTACTGTCACCAACATAAAATACGTGCAGTATGGCTAAGGTTGAAGGTTAAAGGGGCCCGGTGCTTAGCAACTACATTCTGTGTCATAAACAGCCGGAAAAGTGTTTCAGACGCCCTTAAAAAACGATACCGAAGAAATGCCCCCTGACCACCACCCTTGCACATGACCTAAAAAGCCATGATCAGGTGATTCATGTAGATACGCAGACCATCAACAATTATCTATCTAACACTGCTGGTCCCTCCGGGCTTAAACGCCAAGATGGTAGAGAATGCACCCTGTGGAGATAGGTCGAGTATGTGGTAGGTAAAAATATTCTCGGATTTATGCAAGTTGATGTATTTTGGATGTTGCCCCCACCCCCTTCCTTCTCCTCCCTTCTGCAGGTCGCGTTGGAACGTCGGCTGAAGTATGGAAGAGCGATGATCGAACGACCGATGATACGGGAAGGAGGAGATTTGAGCATAGTACTTATGCTAGACTTAGATATGACTGTTCCTCCTTAGAACATAGCGACTGGGAGGATGGACTGACATAGAATCTCGACGGGTACTGTATGACGGAAATTGACTCGAAATTAGCACGTTAGAACGACTGGGAGGATGGACTGACATAGAAACTTGACGGGTACTGTATGACGAAAATTGACTCGAAATTAGCACGTTAGATAATGCAACCATGACGTTTAACTAGATAGGGGAAGGACAAGGAAAAGTCCTGAGGTAAGGGTTACCCAGGCACCACCCGTCTGGGAAGTTAGGAACGTTGTTGATGTTCGAAATGTACCACCTCCTTCTCACCCTCTTATAGATATAACGAAGCTGCCTGACTGTTCTCCTGATCAATACCCTCTGTCGCCTCAGCCTGGAGAACCTCCAACCAAAGGAAGAAATTCAAAAGTGGTTTAAGATCCACCTATGGGCAATAGCCCGACCAGGTTAATTTCTGACCGGCTGAACGAGGTGTAAGTATTGGCAATTGGGAGCACTCGCAAAAATAGCAAACGAGAAGAAAAGGAGGAAAGGTAAAAAGAGCTCAGCCCACGGATAAATAGGATATTAAAAATGCGCAGCATGCGCAAGGAGATTTTTGTCTGGCCAACAACTGTTCTATGTTTTGTCGTGAATCTTTCTTTTTGTGTAAAACACGTACTGTTCTCCTCCCAACCCTTGTTTGAGTCTGTGTATGTGTAGTGTAGGGATTTATGTCTTCCCTCTGTTTTGTGTTTTCGTGTTACCTGACCTTGCTGTTCTGTGTTGAGAGCGCACTAAATGACCTATTTTCGTACACGTATCTCTCTCTCTCTCTCTCTCTCTCTCTCTCTCTCTGCATGACATACGTGTACTGAATGGCTCATTTAGGTTGCGGACGACTCTCACTCTCTACGAGAGTCCCCCTGTTCCATCTTCCTTTTTGTATATATAAAATTGTGCCCCGCTGGCACCAGTCTGATTGGATACTTATCGAACACGAAGGTGTTCAGCGAAATTGACAGAAAATAAAATGATTGTAATTTGCCATATTACTACCTCTCCTTTCTGCAAAATGAATGAACTCGAATTGGCTAAGAAAGAAAGGACAGGTGAGAAGACTAAGGCCCCCCCTGATCTGGCCCTCTTAAAAGGGGAACTATATGTCAATGGCACCCTATTTTTGTTGTTGTTAGAGACAAGCGTCAATGTCCAGATTGGCCCCCAATGCCCAGATTGCCCCACCCCTTTGCACCCAAGCGCGAATGCCCGAAGCGTCCCCGCCCCACTTGATTGACCCCAGCTGCTGTCCCCGATATATACATAGTGACCATGAGTAACTGTCGTCCCTCAGGAAAACGTTGTTTTTACCCTGACCTCCGACGATAGCGCCCCCACCCCAGTTTTGAAAGGGATAGCCAGCTTTGGAAGGAAATGTTAGACTGTTAAGGCCCGGGTTTGAAAGACAAATCTCCGCTGGAGGTTCCGGAAGGATGAATGTAACGAAATGCACAGTTGATAGGAGTCTAATTTCTATCTATTTTTATGTCATGAATAGACGATGAATAAGCTTGGCATGAGCTCAGTAGGAATGCCGACATATGCACTGCTTGATAGTGAATGCTTCTGACTATGACCAATGAGCATGACCCCCAGGTGCTAGGATTGCGAGTGGAATTCAAATGTTAAAAATCTCTTCTCCTGCCAGTTCTCTAAAAACTTGTTTTTACCCATTCCAAGATATACGATCATCGGAGGAGAAGGGTCGGACGTGGCGCACAGCCTGGCTGGAGATCATGAGACACATGCGACCTCGACCAAAGGTGGAGCCACAGCACAACAGGAATACGGGACGAGACGGCACTCTCCAATGTGGTAAACGAAAGGATGAAAGGCTGTCCTGAAGCCCTTTGTCCACCTACCCACGCGTGCCTGAAGCCTCCGTTCCCCTTTTCAAGCCCGATTAATGGGCCTGCTTGCTTGTTACCCTTTGCTCCCTTGGTCCCTTTGGTGTGTCCCAGGAAAATCTGCCCCCACTCCGCCCTCTCACTCCCATCGACTATCGGAACCACACACCCTCTTTTCCACGTGACTTTTTGTCGAAAGGAAGAACAGCATCCAGGTGGAAATGGGGTACGCCGCAGGAATATGGGTGCCGAGCATAAGGCGCCACTGAAAGGATTGGTTAGGGAACAGGACTGTGGTCTAACAGCAGAGGACTGACCGCACCCTGCAACGCGTAAGGATGGATCCGAGCTGGACCTATAGCTCCTCCGCCGGTGCTCAACAGCGCCAACAAAAAGGACACGGACTAGAGCCTACCAGTGATGGCTCATTGCTAAAAAGACACTGTGACGAAGAGATCTTATTTGGACTGAATTCCTCCCTCAATTGCTTGGTCAAAATGTTCATTGGTCACCTTTTTGAGAAAGTCGGAAGCATTTATGCTATGAAGTTCGTTTGCAGATGCAATTTCCTATGTGCTGCATTCTGCCAATCACACCAACTGTTCATGATTATATGCAATGTGTTAGTATTGATAAATGCCGTTTCGTCAACCACACATGTTTATATGTACACCCATTTACTAGGAAGAATAGGGAAAATGAACTTTGTTATGTAAAAAGCGGCGACTGTGGAAAAATAATGAAATTGATGTACATAAGCAGCGTTCATTTGCCCTTTCCCATTCCCTTCCCTGTACGTTAGCCACACCACTCCGCCAGTAAAAGCCTGTACCCACATGTACCTGATAGCCATTTTAGACACCATGGCCTTTTGCCCACTCATCAGAATCCCCGGCTTCCCTCCTGCGCGTGTTTGAACCCCCCCCCCTCACATCCATAGACCATGCAACCCTCTCCCTCTGCGCGACCCTGCAATGAAAAGCAATCCTCTTGCTTGACCCACGCAAAGTCCCCCATTTCCCCTTGAAAAAGCATCCCTCGCCTCAGCTGACATAACCCCCCAGCTGTATCTGACTGCCCCCGTTCTCTCATGTACAGGTCACAAGACCTCTCTCTCTCTCTGTGCGACTCTGTCCCTGTGCGCACCCTGGCTCTCCCCTCCTCCCTCACATGGGCAAGTCATAAACCTCCTTCTTCTGCAAGACCCCGTCCTTGGGAGTCACAGCCGCACCTGACCAGCACCTCCTTTCCTTTCATGAATAACCCCTCTGTTAGTAAACCCTCCCTCCGCGATGGACTGTCTACATGTCCGAGGCCATTGCCTAAGCCGGAAGATACTGTTTATTGCCCCTTATTGTATGGAGTCACTCCTCTTCAAAGAACCCACTATTGATCCTGGCTTCCCCACCCCTTGGGATACGATCAGGCGCACATATCCTAATAATCAGCGGAACACTCAGCTGCGTCATTGCCCCTTCTCTTATCGACAGTTCAAGGGTCTCTATTGTAAACATATGTGGGGTAGGATTGACACGAGGATTATGGGAATGTCTTTTCTTTGTTTCACAATGTCATGATTGTAATGCCAAGTGTTTTGTAAGGTATAAAAGACGATGTCTCAGCTCACTTGTTAGAGCACCTCCCGACAGACACTGTGTTTCGTGTCCGAAATGACAGGCTCTCCTCATGAGTAATAAATCCTGTTCTTGTGATTCCTGCTTCCAGCGCCCGTCTCTTTATTTGGTAACTATTCAGAATGGGAACTAAGAGGCGACTTGCGCCAGCAGCCCGGGCATCGATAGTAATATGGGCTCACTTTCAACACTAGGTCATTACTGTCGGGATGTGGCAAAGGCCCTTGAGAGGGTGACCACCGCAGTGGAGCAACTGCAGCCTGGGTCAACCAGTGTCAGCATACTGGGGGCGGAAGAGGGGAGATAGGCAGCCTCCAGTGTCAGCAGCGTCTCCCTATCGGACACCAGCGGGAGGAGGCGCAGTGGCCGCAATGCAAGTGCCACAGACTCCCATCGAGTAGAAGCCGAGGAGTCACAGGACAAGAGACTGGGGGTACGCGGCAAACGCAAGTGAACATGTGACAAAGTTACACTGTCCTTGGTGACGTAACCATGGCCAGACTTAAGTGCCGCACGCATCACCCGTTCTGAGGATGGACAATTACAGTTTGACTTTAACTGCAGCAGCAGCATGTTTTTGTTTTGTTTCTCTGCACCACTCAGGTGTCCATGCCCATTAAACCCTTGCAAATCGAGACCTGTTGTCAAGTCTCTCTCTTACCTGTCTCAGAAATGATTCCGTGTGAGGTATCTCCGCCTCCGTTGCCCTTCAGCTGTGTTGGGCACATGCGCCTGTCGGTGTTGGGGGGGTGGTTGCTGTGCACGTAGTTCATCCTCTCCGTCCACCTCTATGGGTATCCCCCTGCGTGTGGCGATGTTGTGCAGGATGGCACACACAGCAATGATCTGGCAGCAGGTCACTGGGTCGTACTGCAAGGCACCTCCAGTCTTGTGCAGTATACGGAAGCGGCTCTTGAGGATGCCAAAGGTACGCTCAACCACATTCCTTGTGCTGATGTGTGCTCTGTTGTAGCGCTGCTCTTGTGGTGTCGCAGGGTTCAGGTTCAGTGAGTAGATATTCACGCAATGCGTATGCGCTGTCACCTGCAGGATGGGAAGAGAATGGCCATCAGCATGAATGAAAATATACATGTGGGGATGGAGTGGGTGGAGAGTACGATGATGCATCAATATGTACCTAGTAGGTGTCCCTCTCCAAATTCACGGTTGATCAGGCGCCTGTGGAGGCCACAGTGACGGAATATGTAAGCGTCGTGTGTGCTCCCGGGGAATTGGGCTACAAGGTCCGTAATGATGTACTTGGCATTGCACACCGCCTGCACATTTATAGAGTGATATGACTTCCGGTTGCGGAAAATGTATTCAGTGGCTGATGGAGGACAGATGGGGACATGCGTGCAGTCAACACACCCTATGACATGGGGGAATTGTGCCACCTGGTAGGATTCCCGTTTGGTGCGGGTCAGCTGCTGGGGGGTTGTGGGGAAGGTGATGTGGCGATTAATTAATGTTAGCATGGCCTCTAGGAACCGGTGGAAGAAGCGTGATAAAGCGCTTTGCGACACGCCTCCAGTCTCTGCTATTACCCCCTGGAAGCTTCCAGACGCAAGCAGGTGCAGGCAGCATAGGACCTGCACAAGGGCTGGTATGGCGTTGGTCCTATGGGTCTCGTGCTGCAGTAATGGTTCCAGGTCTGCTATTAGGCGCATTATCATGGCACGGTTCAGTCTATACTTGTCGTAGACCTATTCCTCGGTCTGCCCCAGCAAAGTGATGCGCACCCTGAAGATCCTGTCCTGGATCATCCTCCTGCGCTGGGCCTGGGCGTTGATCCTCCTCCTCCTAGCAAGCACGTACAGGGCAGCCATTTTGGAAGACATGTGGGGTTTCCCAGGGCTTTTTTGAAGGGTTACAGATTGTGTGCACCTGCAGTTGGGGGTTGTAATTTTTTTTTCTGTCCTTCCGTTTACTTTACCTCCTGATTGTGATTCCCCTTAATTTGCACATGCTAAATAGCGATTTTTGGGTTTTTCGGTATTAGCGACTTTTCATGCATACCATTGCGATTCTTTATTACCGATTCGGTATTACCGAGGGCCTCTTTGGGGGTCGGTAATTCCGATTGTCTGTTTTGCGATTCGGAATTTTACCGCGGGGGTTATTTGCGATTCTTTATTTTATAGCGATTAATTGTTTCATGCATAGCATTTTCTGGTTTTGCGTTCGGTATCGGGCTGTTTTACCGATTCGCAGTTTTACCGGGAGGTATTTCCGTTGATGCATCTGCCAGCAAATCTCTTTTGTATCATCTCTAAAAGGCATGTCTTTCTTACCATTTGTACAATGTCTTTCTTATCATTTTGTTAATGTTTTTTTCTTATTTTTCTACAGCAAATGTCTGATCCAAAGATGGCGAAATATATCACCTCAAGCAGAGGAAACCGTCTACTCAAACACAGCGGTTGTATATACTGTATGGAGAGAAATTCTGAGCCAGGGGGTCATTGGAAGTGTGTCAAATATTATTCAAGCGATTGCAGAGGACGAGCGGTTACTCTGTGTGAGTCTGTTTTTAAGAAGCACAGAGCATAACCACTCAGCCTCTGCACCTGCTATTGAAGTACGAGAAGCAATAAATGAAATAAAAGTGATTGCAGGAAACTCCAATGACCCTTGTGGTGCCATTTTAAGGGAGGTATCCCAAAACATTACTGAACATGTGGCTAGTAGTATGCCTGCCATCTCCAACTTACGTAGAATGATCCAACGTCAGAAACACGCAAAGGACCCAAAACGTGTGGCACCACAACGTTTTGGGGATATTAAAATTCCTGTAAAACTCAGTGTTACTGTTTCCAATGAACCGTTTCTTATGTATGACAATGAAAATTGTCAAAAGCACATTATAATATTTAGCACCCCCCGCAATCTCAACCGCTTAGAGAACAGTGATGTGTGGATGGTGGATGGGACCTTTAAAAGCACGCCCACCCCTTTCACCCAAATCTACACCATTCACGGGTACGTTAACAACATTGTAGTCCCTTTAGTCTACAGTTTACTACCAGACAAACAATCTTCAACGTATACTGAGTTTTTGTCAGTCTTAAAAGCCAAAATCCCAAACAAAAGTCCGAGAAAAGTAATCATGGACTTTGAATTACCCATGATAAATTCTATAAAGAAATTGTACATCGATACCCAAATACGAAGATGTTTTTTCCACTTTTCTCAGGCTATTTGGCATAAATATCAAAAAACATCCCTTATTGAGGATTATGTGACTGATAGTAAACTCCAGTTTAAGCTTAAAAAACTTTCTGAACTTTGCTTTGTTCCTCCTAATAGTGTAGACGAATACTACACATCGATTACACAGTCTGAACATTTTTTGGTAAACGAAGAAAAATTGGCACCAATATTACATTATTTTGAAGACACATGGATTGGGCATTTAAGCAGGTTGGGTTGCCGGAGGAAACCACGTTTTCTTGTGGACTGGTGGAACTGCTACTCGACCTGCTTAGAGGGAGGAACAAAAACAAACAGTGCCATAGAGGGTTGGCACAACTCTTTAAACAAAAGTATTGGAAAACCGCACCCTAACTTCTACTGTTTTCTTGAGATTTTGCAAAAGGAGCAAAGTTACCAGTAAATGCGCATCTCACAGTGTTTAGTCGGTAATCTACATCCTCGTTTTACTCAGCGTTCAAAGGAAATGTCTGCCCGAATTATGGAAGTATTAAAACTTTTCCCCTTGTCTGTGCCGTGTGACTACATATCTTCCATCGCACACGTACTTACTTCCTTTGGGTAAAACAATTCTCCCTTGCTGTTGTGTACCATAATCTGATCTGTACATTGAACACCCTATCTTCTTTACATTTTTTGTGGGATATGCACCACTCTTAATTTGTCAATGGGTTGTGTTCTTGTTTGTGTGTGTTAATTCTATATGCTAGTAAATACCTAGTAACCTGTTAAGCATTTTGTATTAATGCAATGCTAAGCAAATAATAAGTGTTTGTTTTCAATGCAATGTAGAGAAAATAAAAAACTCCAGACTTGTTTGAGTATTTGGTATTAATGTGTCTTCATTTCCGCATGGGTCAAGGATAATTTCACAATGCATGTTATATGTCCATGCACGCTCACTCCCACCCCATATTCCTGCTCCCCTCCCCGTCCCCATTTGCGAGCCTGAGCATCCATCCACCCATGCATACACCCGTGCATCCATCTATCCGCCATGCATGCATCCATCCATCCACCCATCCATGCATCCAACCTTACATGCATCAAGTAAAGCAGTAATAAATATGTAATTTAGCGCTGGCAATTTAATGTCGCAGAGCATCCAGTAATCCAGTAATAAAAATGTAATTTAGCGCTGGCAATTTCATTTTGCCCAGTTGATAAGAGGCTCGATCCATCTACCCATCCATCCATCCACCCATCCATCCACCCATCCATCCATCCATCCACCAATCCATCCATCCACCCATCCATGCATCCATCCATCCACCCATCATGCATCCATCCATCCATGCATCCATCCATGCATCCATCCATGCATCCATCCACCCATCCACCCATCTACCCATCCATCCACCCATCCATCCACCCATCCATCCATCCATCCATCCATCCATCCATCCATCCATCCATCCATCCATCCATCCATCCATCCATCCATCCACCCATCCATCCACCCATCCATCCATCCACCCACCCATCCTTGCATCCATCCATCCATCCATCCATCCATCCATCCATCTATCCATCCACCCATCCACCCACCCATCCACCCATCCATCCGTCCATCCATCCATCCATCCATCCATCCATCCATCCATCCATCCATCCATCCATCCATCCATCCATCCATCCATCCATCCATCCATCCATCCACCCATCCATCCATCCATCCATCCATCCATGTATCCATCCATGTATCCATCCATGTATCCATCCATGCATCCATCCACCCATCCAACCATCCATCCACCCATCCATGCATCCATCCATCCACCCATCCATGCATCCATCCACCCACCCATGCATCCATCCACCCATCCACCCATCCATCCATCCATCCACCCATCCACCCATCCATGCATCCATCATCCATCCATCCATGCATCAATCCTTGCATCCATCCACCCATCCAACCCTCCATCCATCCATCCATCCATCCATCCATCCATTCCATCCATCCATCCACCCATCCATGCATCCATCCATCTATGCATCCATCCATGCATCCTTCCTCCCATCCATCCACTCATCCATCCACCCATCCATGCATCCATCCATCCACCCACCCATGCATCCACCCACCCATGCATCCACCCACCCATGCATCCATCCACCCATCCATCCACCCATCCATCCATCCATCCATCCATCCACCCACCCATCCATGCATCCATGCATCCATCCATGCATCCATCCATGCATCCATCCACCCACCCACCCACCCATCCATCCATCCATCCATCCACCCATCCATGCATCCATCCATCCACCCACCCATGCATACACCTGTGCATCCATCTATCCGCCATGCATGCATCCATCCATCCACCCATGCATGCATCCATCCTTACAGGCATCCATGCATGCATCAAGTAAAGCAGTAATAAATATGTAATTTAGCGCTGGCAATTTAATTTCGCCAAGCATCCAGTAATCCAGTAATAAAAATGTAATTCAGTGCTGGCAATTTCATTTTGCCCAGTTGATAGGAGGCTCCAACCCTTGTTGACCACACCTAAGTCGGCACACCTACCCGCTAGGCCACATCCTCTAATTGCCGAAGCGATCATTGAAAGGTATATTTGTCTGTCCTATTTCGCTAAAGAATGTATTCCGCATAATTATAATTTTTTTGCTAATTTTACATAACGTTTCGTTTCCGTAAACATTGTACATGATAAACAAACTCCTCTTTCATTTCCCATTTTACTTGTTGTATCCATTTATTTACGGCATTCATATCGTTAAACAAACTTCTCTTTCATTTCCCATTTTACTTGTTGTATCCATTTATTTACGGCGTTCATATCGTTTCCGTTTATTTACATTTTCAAGCTTCATTTTACTTGCCTTACATTACAACGTTCCGAATGATGCAGAGTAATGGCATTTTTACTAACTCTGGGCGAAGCACTACGCTACGCTCACGGAGTTTGCGCAACTTCGCACTACGCGAGCTGAACGTAGTGTTAAAATCAGGTTTGCAGTGTCAACATTATCGGCGCCATCTTGTCCCCCTTTTGAGTCCATTCGTGCGCGTAAGCGGCAGCCATTTGAAATACCATGGCCTCTCTGTCCATCGCCAACAGCCAGCGCGTCTCTCTCTCTCTCTCCTGACCTCGCAGGCATCCCCCGCGCGCTGACAACCCCCGCTCCCACATGCTTGGGCCATAAACCCCTCTTCAGCGCAACCCTGCCTCGGAACCCCATCCTGTTCCCAGCTCAACACCTCCCTCCATTCCTGTCATGATCCCGGGTCCTTTGATAAAACCCCCTTTCCTCTGTGCCCGATTGTCTTACTCGTTCCCAGGCCGCCACCTGGCCCTGCGGATGCTGTTTATTGCCCCCCCCATACAGTAGGAAGCTTCTCCCATCAAAGGATCCACGAGTTGATCAAAGAGATCCGATCGACCACATACATTCCGTGAATCGGCGGAATGTCCAGCTGCGCAACAATCATCACCTGTTGTGACCGGGGTGGGGACTTCAACTGTAAATGTGTGTGGGAACGGGCCTGAAGCGGGGATTCTGAGGATGTCCTTCCATACTTCAAAGCATTTGCAAGAATGTGCCACATGCAATAAACTGTAATAAAGATCATAAACCTGTGTATAAGAGGCCAGGCCTCAGAGATGCAGTTAGAGCACCTCGAGAAGATACCCTGTTGTCTGATTTGATGTGTTCTGCTCCGTCGGAATAAAACTTCTGTTTCCTGCCTTCCAGTCTCCAGTCTCCAGCGCCTGCCTCTTTGTTTGGTAACTTGAGTGGTATAGAGGCGGTTAGCGCCGGGCAACTTTGAAAAAGGTCATCGGCCCGTACCTTTTTCCACAATTGGCGTCCCAAACGTGGGGCCCATCAGCGACTCGTGGGTCCAGTGGGAGAGGTCCTGACGACAGAGTGAACGACTGCAACGATCGGGAGAGCTCATGTCCGATAGACCCTCGTCTGACAGCCGATCATCCGAACTTCACTGGTTCCGAACAGACCTCTCTTGAGTGATCTACGGTCCTGACTGGGAACCATCAGGAGTGCCGCGACGATCACGAAGAATAGAGGACGATCGGGCGCTGGATTCGGAAGATAAGAAACTGTCCATGCGGTCCGCGTAAGGTCGTGTATCACGACAAATTGAGAAATGATTCTTTGATTTGGATAATACTAGTATTACTCTTTGAATTGTTGGTTCTTTCTGGAGATTCTCTGTCTGCAAACAGGGAAGAACAGGTTCTCTCTTTGCAGGTAGTGAAAGGGTAGGTAACGCAGACTTTTGTCCCTGTTGTAACCCGTCGTGCCTACTTATTCTCCCCATTGATTGTTGGATTGACCGAACATTGACTGTTCGATATTGGTTCTTTTGAGGTATTCACTGCCTGCAAATAACGAAGAACAGAAATATTCTGTCTAGTCTTTGCACGCAGTGATAAGATAGGTAGTGCAGACTTTTGTCCCCGTTGTAATCCGTCATGCCTATCTTCTCCCCACTGATTGGTAGCCTGTTTAGCCCGGACCGCTTATTAGAGATGAACCATCCAGCTCCACTGGAAGGCACCCCTAATAAGGACATGTTCATGAAGCATGGATTGATCGCTATAGCCTATAGCAAGCTGTGGCATAAATATACAAAGAAGGATCTGAAAAGTCAGTGGCCACTGATAGGATCCTTCGATGAGGATAAAATAAGCGCGCTAGAAACAGCCCTTGGGAAACACAAGACAAAGCCCACTATGCTTGATAGTCTCGGCATGTGTCGCAAATAAACCGAACAGCGTAAAAAGAGAAATGAAAGTAGGTTGGGAAAAGAGCTGCGAAAGGCAGCCCACCTAGCTGCTTAGAAATTAGAAGAAGAGATAAAGGAGAGCGAAGAAGCCAAACAGAAACTAGAGGTAGAGACATCAAGCCAGTGTCCGGTTAGAACGCCCTCTACGCTCTACCCTGAATTGCCCTCGAAACAGCGAGCCAACGATGATCTTTTGTTAGGTCCTCCGATCATCTACATGCCCCCTTCATATGCCCCTTCCCAACCCTTAGCACAGCACTCGCCACCTCCAAGCACAAACGAGAGTAGTACCAGAGCTTCGGTCCCCATGGCCTCCGCGCCGGCCGAACCCCTTGTACTAGATACAGCACAAGCGACAGTGTTAGATGACCCAGAGGCCCGAAAGACAGATTCCACAAGAACGAACAGATTAAGCAAGGATGAGCGAGCAGGGATTGACAAAATAGTGAGGACACTGATAGAAGGAAAAGAGAGTGAGGAGCACATCACGGATATGTTCAACTCATATGCAGGGAGCCACAGACGGCATTTTGCCGTACGACTGTGTTATCATGCCCTGAATGCGTATGAGGACCGATCGAGACAAAGGTCCCGAGAGCCTAACGACTCTGTATAGAAAGGTCGATATCGGGGATGAGGGCGAGTGTGACGTGACGGACCTCCTTATGCGTACGCTTGAGTTTTTCCGCCACCTCACTGAACAAGAATCGGAAGCTAAACCGACAACACCCATAGCGACCGAATCCCGAACTGAGCGAGCTAGCACCATGATGCCAATAAGAGAGGCTGCCCCCTACTGGGTTCCCCCACGAGGTCTAGGAACGCACGATGACGTCAACCACCAAGATGCAAGAGGGAGGGTAGTGTACAACTGGGTCTACCAGCCATGGGATCGGCAAGATATTCTGACGTTCCGGAAATCTCTGCCCGATTTACGTAAAAACCCCACTGCCTTCTACACTGAATTAGGTACAGCCCTAGGTTCAACGATTATGACCCTGGCTGACATTGACTTGTTTTTCGGGTTATGTCTGCCAGCTGATGTGTGGAAGCAAATCCGGAAAGTCGACCACCTTGAGCTGTTCGGAGATACCTGGTCACAACTCAATGGCATAGATAGGCAATGAGAACCTGGACAGAAGCCTTTGAAATCCATTTTAGATCTCCCAGACAAAATTGTACAGAAATTGAAAACCCTGATCCCAGAAAAGAAAGTGGACTGGTCGATAGTAACGGCTTGTCGTCAGAAACCCCAGGAAGACGTATCGGAATACTTCTCCCGGTTTGCAACAGTATTCTCCGATTACAGCGGCCAGGACATGACCACTGCAAGCGGACACCATCTGTTTGTCCAAAATTACGTAAAGGGTTTGTCGCAGGAGGTTTCTCAGAAACTACAGGCCAGCGAGAGTAGTTGGGCAGCTTCCAAACCCGCGGCTATCCTCCAGATGGCCCAATATTACGAGCACCAGAAAAATGAAAACGATAGAGCGACAGAGAAAAAGAAGAAAGACTTAAAAGATAGGGTGATGATTGCACAGTTGCAAGGGGTGACTATAGGACGAGAGCAATACAAAGGGAACTACCAGACAAATGTCCCTAGGAACGCACCCCCTAAAGACAATACCCCAACACCCCATGTTGGACGTAGAGACATTAGCGAGGACCAGTGTGCATTCTCCAATGGATTCGGCCATTGGAAATCCCAGTGTCCGGTTCTGATGGAGATGAACAGAAATAGGGACCCCAAGGACGTAGCGGGTGGACCGAGAAATAGAGGGCAGCAACGGGGGTCCACGAATGACACAAATAACGATTGATCAAACAGACCGAACACATTTGACCGTCCCCAACAGAACCAGTACCAGCAGTCTGACTGCGACGATGCCCGCGACTTCGCATAGGACTGCCTAGGGCAAGGGAGGGATCCAGTCGAGCTCTATGTTGACCAGCAAGGTCCTTATGTCACCGCTAAGGGCCTGGGTACAAAGTCTCCATTTCTGGTAGACACTGGCGCGACACGTAGTGCGTTATCTAAACGACTGATTCCAAGGGCACCCTTGTCTGGCTCGCTTGTAACATCGATAGGTTTCGATGGAACGCCCTCCACTAACCCTTTGTCCACACCGATCTCCTTCGACTTAGAGAACAACACAACTGACACAACGTTTTTGCTTTCCGCCAATACTCCTGACGCCATTATGGGACTTGATTTGCTGAAACATTTCCTAGCTACTATTAGATGTTCGCAAGACGGAGTTCGTGTTTTCCTGTACGACAACCCAATTCTGCTCAGACATTGCCCTTCCCAACGCATGTTTTCTATCACTGACACTGACACTGACTCGTCCCTACTTGACACCCTGCCTCCGTATCTGTGGGCCAAGACAGATTCGGACGTAGGACGCATGATGATTGACCCAGTGCACATCACTGTTCGACCGGATGCAATACTCCCGAAACTCCCACAATATCAGATATCGCCCGAGGGCGAGAAGGCATTGGTAAAGATTATTCAGTCACTGATAGACGCAGGAGTGGTAGAGGAAGTAGTTAGCAATGTTTGCAACAGCCCTATCTTACCCATCATAAAGAAGCAGGGAGAGGGAGATGAAAAAGCGTACCGCTTCATCATCGACCTTCGAGAGATCAACAAAGTAGTTGTACCCCAGTACCCCGTGGTTTCTGACATCACCACTATCTTGACTTTGGTTCCTTCTACTGCCACCACCTTCACTGTCATTGACCTTAAAAATGCTTTCTTCTCTATCCCCATTCACCCAGACAGCCGATACCTCTTCGGCTTCACCCTAAAAGCCCGCTCATATAGATTCTGTCGAGCACCCCAAGGCTACACCGAAAGCCCCAGCATCTACAGTCAGGCCCTCAAGAGACAACTGGACGAAGTCCAGTTACCCGATGGAGTGGTGTTGATACAGTACGTTGATGATATCCTCTTGGCGGCCGACACCACTCCACTTGCAGTCACAGCCACCATCCAACTCCTGCACTTCCTTGCGGAAAATGGCCACAAGGTCTCCAAAAAGAAGCTGCAATTCTGCCAACCTCAGGTCACTTACCTAGGCCACCTTCTGTCCAAAGACGGAAGGAAACTTACTCCTGACCGAACCCAAACCATTCTAGAGACCCCTGTTCCCAAGACCCAGAAACAAGTCTGCTCCCTACTAGGCCTCACCTCCTTCTGTCGGCAGTGGTTGCCAAACTTCAGCCTCATTGTGAAACCACTGCTTTCTCTACTAGCTATAGATGTTTCCTTTCCACTCCCTTGCACCCCTGAATGCCAATCCTCCTTCGTAGAACTACGAGACGCCCTTTGTTCGGCCCCTGTCCTATGAACCCCCGACTACACGAAGCCCTTCTCCCTCTACACTCACGAAAGGGAGGGGTGTGCTTTATCTGTCTTGACCCAGTCCATTGGCCCAAAGCAACGACCATGCGCTTACTTCTCAGCCACTCTTGACCCCATAGCCAGAGCCTTGCCTGCCTGCCTTCGAGCTGTAGCTGCCGCTGCTATCTTTATCCGACAGAGTAAGGGGATCGTGCTCTCGAATTCCCTCACAGTATTAGTACCCTATGCAGTTGACACCCTCCTGAACCAAACTAAGACGCAACACCTGATGAGTGCACGACTGACTGGATACGAACTAACTCTGCTTGCACCCCATATCACTCTGAAAAGATGCACCACACTGAACCCGGCAACTTTGTTGCCCCTTCCGGAGAACGATCCCAATGTGTCCCCTGTACATGACTGTGTGACCCTCACAGACGAACAGACTAGAAGTAGGGTTGACCTAAGAGACACAGCTTTTCCTGACCCTGATGGAGAGCTATGGGTGGACGGCTCTTGCATCAAACTCCCTGATGGCACTACCTCGGCTGCTTATGCGGTCACCACAGCCCGGACTATAGTAGAGACAGCCCGCATCACACAACGATCTGCACAGGCTGCAGAACTGATTGCCCTGACACGAGCATGCATCCTAGCAGCAGGAACCACAGCAAACATTTACACCGACAGCCAGTATGCCTTAGGGGTGGTTCACCACTTTGGACTCCTTTGGAAGGAGAGGGGATTCTTGACCTTGCCCTGATCGAAGCCGTCCTCCTCCCCAAACGACTTGCAGTCATCAAATGCCAGGCACACAAGAAGGTGACAGACATCATTGGACAGGGAAATGCACTAGCTGACATGACTGCCCGGACCACAGCCGAGAATAGGACGATGACACGCATGTACGTGACCAGGTCTCAAGCAGAGAAATGGACTGACGCTAGGGACACAATTAGGGACATTGAAATGGCCAGCTCACAACACGAATTGACTGAATGGGCACGGGTGGGACTGAAAGACGATGAAGGCTGCTGGCGAACAAAGGACACAAACAAATGGTTGCTACCTGACTCCTACCTGATTCCCATATTGACTATGGCACACTCCCCTGCACACATAGGATCAGCCCCCATGATCGAACTTGTCTCCAGAGTTTGGCACAACGACAAAATCACAGACTGCGCCAAACGTCTGGTCCAACAATGCTTGATATGCTTGCAGCATAACCCCGGGAAAGGAACTGTGGTACCCCGGGGAGGGTTTAGGGTTCCCAATCACCCGTTTGAAGTCCTGCAGATGGACTACATCCAGCTAGACAGATGCCAAGGCCTGAAATACGTACTTGTTGTGGTGTGTGCATTCAGCAAATGGGTGGAAGCCTATCCAACCCGCGACAACACTGCTATGGCCACTGCAAAAGTATTATTGAAGGAATTTTTCCCTCGCTACGGCCTTTGCCGAATTTTATGGAGCGACAATGGCCCCCACTTCGTAGCCGAAGTTATCCAGCTCATCTTGAAGGGGCTGGGTGTAAAACAGAAGTTCCACGCAGTCTTCCACCCCCAGTCTGCTGGACTTGTTGAGCGACACAATGCCACACTAAAACTAAAACTAGCTAAGATAGTGGCTACCACAGGACTGAAATGGCCAGACGCTCTCCCACTGGCATTGCTATCGATGCGTTCCACCCCCACCAAACACCACTTGACACCTTACGAGGTCGTTTTCGGCCGACCCATGAGCGTCTGGTCTGCACCAAAACCGACTTCCATTCATGACGTCCTGGACGTCCTAATGTCTGATTACTTGTATAAATTGACTGAAACTCTGTCTGTCATTCACCAACAGGTGCTGCATGCCATCCCTGATGCTTCCAGGGGTCCCGGACACAACCTGCAACCCGGGGACTACGTGTTAATAAGAAATTTCCAGCGTGCCAAGAGTCTGGAACCCCGGTGGACGGGCCCCTGGCAAGTCCTCCTCACCACCGAACATCTCTTCGAGTGGAAGGAAAACGGACCTGGGTACATGCGCACCACTGCAAACGGATCCCCCCGACTCTGACGACGACCGAAGACGTGACCATCCAGGAAGAGCTCCTGAACAAAGACCGACCATCACTGAACTGCTATCCTGACACAGAGACACTCGAACTAGCAAAGATTCCTGACCCCACCGTGCCATCCAAAGAAGGGTATAACCTGCGACGAAAGGAGGGAGTTTCGGCTAAGCAGACCAGTGACTAAGTCATAATTCTCAGATCGGTGGCCTAACACTACAAAGGCCATCAGGAGAGAAAGCCAGACGAGGTTTTTGTTCTGCCCGCTACCGAGCTCCCTTGAAGATGATGGAAGCGCCCGATAAGAAGATGATGGAAGTGCCCGATAAGAAGGTGATGGAAGCGCCCGATAAGAAGATGATGGAAGCAACCGGACATCCGAAAATCCGCTACAGAAACCCAAAGACTGACAAAATCCACAGTTCAAAGACAATTGCACTTTTTATCACGATCCTCTTCTGCCTCCTCCTCATGACCACACTCTGGATTGTGGAAGAAAACGCACCCGCTCATGAGACATTCCTGACCACTGCACAGCCTACCACCATGAAGGAACATTATCTGATTTCTCTCTCACCCCAACTCAGAGAAAGGCGAAAGGAGTTTTGGAACAACTCCTTTGTGCAGCTGCTGCACCAGCACAATCTTGCCACCAATGCCACCAACTGCTGGATCTGTGGGTTGCTACCCGCCACTGGACATTCGATACCCTTCATCCCTTCACCCTTCTCAATTCACGGCTCCTGCCTTGCTTGGCTGATCCTCTTGCAAGAGAGCTATAGGGATAATGCCACCTCCAGCAAAACTATGACGCATTTCTTTCATGAGGTCTGGCGAAACAAAACAAAGACACATTTCTGCCACTGACCTCCAACGACTCTATCCACATGGACATCCCTGCCAAAGAACGAATTGAAATGCAGGTGTTTAACAATCCAACCAGACCCACCTTCTCCTACCTTCGGAAGCGAACAGCTGCCACCCTGACTGTGGCCCTATCCGTCATCAACATCACAGGCCTTATGTGCTTAGAAGGGCTTTGGACACAGCTGGTGGGCCGCAGTGCCTGCCGCATCACCAGAACTTTGGACTCCACCGATCCACCTTCCTTTGTATCCTCTCCAAACATGTACTTTGTTTGCGGCACAAAAGCCTACACCTGTGTCCCCAAAGGCTGGGGGGGCACCTGTTTTATCTCCTTCATCCTTCCTCCGACCTATGTGGCTCCGGCGAATCACCATAGACAAAAACGAGCCAAGGACATTGAACAAGCCGACTCTACAGGAGCACAGTTCCTCGATGCAATGAAGGGACTTGTTCCACTCTGGGGCCCGATGGCAAACAGCCGTGCCATCCGGCATTTGACTCAGGCAGTCGAGACAACAATGCACATCACAGCTGGCATCCTTGCAAACAATACAGCCGAGCTTCAAGCGGTCCGCCTGGTGGCTCTCCAGAACCGCCTTGTTCTAGATGTGGTTCTAGCGGATCGTGGTGGGGCATGCCGCATTATTGGGTCCAGCTGCTGTACATATATACCGGACAATTCACCCTCAGTATACAAAGCCATCGAACATCTCCACAGACTCTCCTCAGAATTTCACCAGGAGCAAGAAGAATGGTCGCTTGGTGGATGGTTTTGGAGTACTGTTAAGAACTGGGGCTGGAGACTGTTTACTATTATCCTGATTCCTGTGGTTGTAATATGTGGGTTCTGCTTAGGAATTCAATGCCTGCCGTCTCTGTGTTCATTATGTGCAAATTGTATCTGCCCTAAGACTGTGGACTTTGGAAAGGAACGCATGAGAGCACTGTATGATGTCGAGGTTGGGAATCTAATGCAGATAGACATTGATTAGACAAGCTGGCTAGATATGTTGAAAAGGGAGGACTGTTAAAATCAGGTTTGCAGTGTCAACATTATCTGCGCCACCTTGTCCCCCTTTTGAGTCCATTTGTGCGCGTAAGCGGCAGCCATTTTAAATACCATGGCCTCTCTGTCCATCGCCAACAGCCAGAGCGTCTCTCTCTCTCTCTCTCTCCTGACCTCGCAGGCATCCCCCCGCGCGCTGACAACCCCCGCTCCCACATGCTTGGGCCATAAACCCCTCTTCAGCGCAACCCTGCCTCGGAACCCCATCCTGTTCCTAGCTCAACACCTCCCTCCATTCCTTTCATGATCCCGGGTCCTTTGATAAAACCCCCTTTCCTCTGTGCCCGATTGTCTTACTCGTTCCCAGGCCGCCACCTGGCCCTGCGGATGCTGTTTATTGCCCCCCCATACAGTAGGAAGCTTCTCCCATCAAAGGATCCACGAGTTGATCAAAGCCCCCACCCCATGAGATCCGATCGACCACATACATTCCGTGAATCGGCGGAATGTCCAGCTGCGCAACAATCGTCACCTGTTGTGACCGGGGTGGGGACTTCAACTGTAAATGTGTGTGGGAACGGGCCTGAAGCGGGGATTCCGAGGATGTCCTTCCATACTTCAAAGCATTTGCAAGAATGTGCCACATGCAATAAACTGTAATAAAGATCATAAACCTGTGTATAAGAGGCCAGGCCTCAGAGATGCGGTTAGAGCACCTCGAGAAGATACCCTGTTGTCTGATTTGATGTGTTCTGCTCCGTCGGAATAAAACTTCTGTTTCCTGCCTTCCAGTCTCCAGCGCCTGCCTCTTTGTTTGGTAACTTGAGTGGTATAGAGGCGGTTAGCGCCGGGCAACTTTGAAAAAGGTCATCGGCCCGTACCTTTTTCCACAGTAGCACAGTGCGAACACGCGTAGTGCAGTGTAGCATAGTGCAGCGCTCATTTTTTGCTTGTTCGCGGTCCTGAACGTCATGTTTGCGACCGCGAGCAAGCAAAATGACATCCCGGCGAGATTCTCAATGCGGGGAGGTAAGGTTTCTCATTGTGAGTGGTTGCGCATGCTCGCGAGCGCTCTCAATGAGAAACTACCAGTTCGCCTTGAGAAAGCTGCAGCTCGAGTAATAATCTACTCGAGCAGCAGAAAACTACAGCTCGCACTGTGCAAGATGCAGTTTTCAATGATTGCACAGTGCCGGATGCTTGTCCGCACTGTGCAATCATTGAAAACACATCTTGCACAGTGCGAACATGCTACTACGCAGCTCGCGTAGTGCTACGCGAAGTTCGCGTAGTGCGAAGTGCACTTTGCGTAGCTTCGCGTAGCGCTACTTCGCGAACCACGTCCACCCTTAATTTTTACATTGCATGCGTTGTAATTGCATGCGATGTGAATACCATCGTTCCGTTGTAGCCATCGCAGCAAAATGCTGCGATGGCAATGACAATGCGATGTAAACGTCGCGGTGCAATAGCACCGAGATGTATTTCCCTCGATGTCATTGGGGTTTCCCGTGCTCTTCTCGCCTGCATGCAAATGCGACTGTTTGGAAACAGGCTCATAATTATTACAATTCCGTCCAGCTTATAAGCTAGTGCAGGTATGTTAATTTCGTACCATTGGCTCATTTTTGTTGACTTCACTGCAAATAAATATTCTCACAACACCTTCAATTACTACATTTTAGCAAACTACTAAATATTACATTATGGCATGGGGCAATTCTCATCAAGTCTGTGCAGCTTAATGATCAAGTGATATCAAACGAAAATGTATATCACTACTTTTTGCATTATAGATATACTTGCTTGTTCCTTACGTAAGACATTGTGCAAAACAATTTTTGTTTACCAGAACAAAATATCTCATTTTGTATCATCACAAACCCTTAAGATATTTCAAAATGTGTGCTGAAATATTGTATCCTTTAGTTTTATTGTTATCGTATGTTGCCATCATAGAGGGATGAATGGACAAACTTTCCCGACTAAAGTTTTATTCTTCTTTTTAATAAAAACGCAATTCCCAGGATAAGGCTGGTAAAGAATTATGAGTTTTCGAACAAAATTTTCTTTCTTCATGCTGTGTACCAAACCTTCTGCTGTTCTTAAACCTAGTTATCACACAGAGGTTTGCCTAAGTTGACAAAAGTTGTTTTGCATACAATAAAAACAATCCTCCTGATATGCCTTTTAGCATTCCCGGCTTTAACGATGCCTGGCACAGCAGCGTAATTAACAATGCCAGTGATATATCACAATTCTGTGTTTTCCATTGCTGTAAACAGAAGGCTAATGCCAGATTGCTTGTTAAAGGTACACACAGCTTCAAAGTACACCAGACGAGGCAATCCCCCAGTAACAAAGTAATGAGGTAAAGACATCTGCACGGTCATTTTAGAACTTTGAATGTAGAGATTTAAAGTCTCGGGTGATGTCGCAGATGGGAATGTTGTCATTTCTACACAAATTATAACTAGGAAAGGCGCATCTTTCTCGTCGTTCTAGACTCCTAACACCGAGCGTAAAACTATATTTTTATTTTCAGTATGTAGGCCAAAGCGTATAAACCCAAGGTTACTTTAAGCGTAACGCAGCCTGATGTATGTACGCATGAACAAAGTGTCAGAAAACAATTAGAACAGCGCATTACCTTGCACCCTCCGCATTGTGATTACTAACAGGGCGGATTTAATTACATACCGCTGCCTGAAGTCGCAAGCTCTTCCCCAAGATAATCACCCACAGATGCTGTGAGGAATCTCAGACTGGGGTGCTGACTGCATCTAACAGAGCTTAGGACAATTACTGGGGAAGCAGGTTAGTTTTAATGAAACACGTTTTATTACGACCTGGAGTCTTTTTCAATCCTCTGTTCCATTAACATTATTTTTTCCAGACAGTGTGTCTTCTCCATACCGATGTTGTTTGCCCTGTAAACTCACAGCAACACGATAGTAAGAGATAATAGCTCGCTCCGAGCCCCATCCGATCACCTCTTGTTTGCACAGCTGTTTGGCCAATTCGCTTTAGTTCAAATAAATAATGATCGTTTGACAGGTCTGTAAATCGTGCCACCACTCAGTAATTCGAAAGTATTGTCCTTCTTTATTACACGGGTCTTTCCTTGTTCTCTATATTTAATGTGCAGAACTAAGGTTAGCACGGACATATCTTCCCCTTGGTACTACTACTACTACTATTAAGCATATTAATAATGATAACGATAATAATAAAAACAATAAAAAGACTATTATATTTAGCACTGCAGCGCTGCATACTGCAGTTTTGTAATTTCAAAGCTCTAATAGCTAATACTATACACTATTACAGTAAACAACATCCGGGTTTCTCTTTTTGACAACTGGTACGTTTACTGTGTTTTTGTCAAAAGCATTTGCTGCAAGTGAAATGTCATAGGATGCATGAGATACAGACCAGACTTATCAAAAGTTGTGAAATCAGCAGCATATTGTTACTGTCTGATTGGTTTTAGAGAACTAACGAGTAAAATATCAGGACGAAACAAATTGGAGAAACTTTCAGTTTGAATACGTTAGTACAAACATTGCTGCAGATAAAAAATTGAATGTAGAATGTCTGTTTGGAGCTAATTATATATATTTCACACAGCGAGCAGAAATGCGATGGGTTGCTGCAGACATGCGGCTGCCGGTTATATTTCCCTGCTCTGAGAGTATCAGCAGCACGGGGAGCTATAAGGCTGGTGCATCAACAGACTGCGTGCACGTGGCAGGGGTGCATGCCAGTCCAAAGAAACAGACACACGCGCGGCCACATCCTTTTTTGGCTCATTTTCCAACTTTTTTGAAGAAGGAGAGAGACAATCAAGGCGACTGGACATGACAAAGTGATCATTGACAACTGCAGACAGCACCACATTGTAGGGGTGAACATTTCAATCCCCCTTAAAGTAACCCGGAGGTGTCTTGAAAATTACAATGCCAAGAGGGGCTTTGGAAGGGACAAATAAAGGAAATATATCATTACCCGTTCCAGTATAAGGGTAGAAAACAAGCCTTTGCAATGCAATCGGTCTCACCTTTGGGACCTTATATGTGTATACCCATGCAGAACTTTAGCCTTGGTGCTAAAACATCTACTGTTCTTTAACATGGAGGGAAAGTTAGCACCAAATTGTGTGACACGCCAGGTATGGAAACACATGGAGAGAAATATTGCATTTCAGCTGGAAATGGTATAGTCAAGAGCTCTGTTTTAATATAAAATCAGGGCCTTCGTTGGTCATATAACTTAAAATACAAGATTTAAAAAAAATAATATTGTCTATGGGTGCTTGTGGAAGACAATTTCTATGAACTGGAATCTAGAGAATGGTAAAGTGATTCTGGTATACTATTTTACTGACCTCTGCTGGTCGTTTTCTATCAAGAAAGTTAAATAGAAGCAGTTGGCAAAAAAAGAAAAAAAGAAAGTCTGTCAGCAAAAAGCAATTCTGGTGTTTTAACTGACCTCTGCCGGTCGTTTTCTATCAAGACAGTTAAGTAGAGGCAGTTAAACAGAAAAAAAAGTCCCTATGCTGGAGGCAGACAAGTCCTAGGGCTGATCTCCAGAGCCCACAAAGTACATACACATATAAGTATATAATAAGTATATACTAAAGTATAGACAAGTGGTCTCGAATGCTCGACCTAAAAACACTTGGGGGATACGTACAATGAAGTGGTGGAATGAGGCGTTAGCCGCCATGGCTTAACGCCTCTTTCCGCCACTTCTGAAACACAAGGCTGCACCATATTTACAAGAATGTGGTGCAGCCTTGTGTTTCCCCCTGCAATGGTGCTAAGTTTAGCAACTTAGTGCCAACGCTGGCTCTCTTGCACTATTCAAGGGTGTCTGCGTGCAGGGGAGGATTGTTTATGTGTAGGAAGGTGTCACTTCCTGCAAATAAACTATCCTACAATGCCATTCTGTCGCTTTCATGTGTGGTGCTTCATGCAGAACATATGAAAGTCAGTCAATCAGTCAAAAACTTTATTTCGATTTTGAGAAAAATCATAAAAGTTATAAAAAATACTGAACAGTAAAAAACGAAAGAAATCCACATGCCGGTTTTCTAAAATACCGACCATCGCCCTGGAACTTCATGATATAATAATAAATATTTAAAAGTTCAAAAACACCATTTTCACAGAACATTTCAAAATTTCATGTCCACAATTACTATTTATACAGTAAAGTGCAAGTGCAAAGTGCTAGATAAAAACTACAACACTTAAACAAATAGTTGTCAACCAGTCATTTTGTTTTTCCAGCATATCACCCATACCCATCCCAAAAACTTTGCAACGGCGATGACAATGGGATCCTCCAGTGATGATTTCCGGATCCTAAAAGCATCGGTACTAGACCTAGTGCCTAAGGATAGGGCGATGGGTTTCAACCATGTAGACCTTGGTTTATAATTCAAAGGACACACGAAAAAGATATGTAGCTCTGATTCCTTTATATCCTCACAAAAGCTGCGATTAGTAGTCCACCATTTGTTCATGAAAACATTTTATGGTAGCGATCCCACCCTGAACTGATGGTACAGTTTCCTATCCCTTGTGGAAGTAATTAGATCCCAATAGGCCAAAAGGCCCATAGGAATGAATGGGGAGTATTCCTTATTTGCGATTAGCAATTTGCTAATCGCAAATAAGATAGCGATTTGAAGGGTGCCAGGGGTGTCCAAAGGACACCCTGTAGCACCCCTCAAATGAAATTTTACACAGGTGTTGCACACACACACAGCTGTTGCATGCGTGTAGCATGCAACTCAGAAAAATGCATTTAAATGCATTTTTCTGAGTTTTCGCAATTTACCACGAGGTCTGACCTCGTGGTAAATTGCGGCCAGAAATTGCGAATTCACAAAAAAAAATTGGATGATGAATTGCATTTAAGGAATCTCAAATAGAGATTCCTTAAATGTAATACCTCGCTAAATTGCGAGATCGCAATTAGCGATTTTTGCATTTGGGATGCTGAATCCCAAATGCAAAAATCGCACTCGCAAAGGGCCAGATTCTCAGAACCTGGCCCTTTGTGAGCGCAATTTTGTTTGATGAATCGGGCGGTTATTTGTCTAAAATTCTCAAGTTGGGATTGGTCGCCCTTTTTATAAATGGGTAGGATAATTGCACCTGCCCAAGTATCCGGTATAGGTCCTCCATCCGCAATGGCATTCGCTAATAGTTGGGTAAAAGACACCCACGATCTATATCATGGAAAAACAAGTCGGCAGGGATACAGTCGAGCCCCGGCGCCCTTCCTCTTGGCACTAACAGTAAAGCATCTTCCACTTCTTTCTTACTGAAGTGGAGGGAGTTGAGGGGAAGAGGGCATTCAAACTGAACATTTGTTTCTCCAGCACTTGCAAACTGTGCTTTAAAATATGAAACCCACTTATCCGGCTCCACATGATTCACAGGCACCTTCCTAGATGACCCACTACCCCACTTTACCAGGTACCAAAAAGTCGTCATATTTCTTTCTGAGCAAGCACTGAGCAATTCTTCCCAGTGGAGTTCATTCCAGGCCTTTTAGAGAAATATTGAATAGCCTTGTATTTTGCCCTGGCTATCCTTTAACCTGACTGCCACAGCTAGTTCCCTATAACCAATACGGCAAACGGAGTTGTGCCATAGGACAACTTTAAAGCTAGAATTTGTCGTGGGTTTCTTGTTATTAGCAGTAAAATAAGCTTTAAGGTCCTTCACCATGGAAGATTTAGACTCTTCCTGAATTAAGCAGCTCTCTAACGTACCCAAGGCTATATCAACCAAATTACTTATTTGTTCCATGTGGTCTGTCTTAACCATGACATTTATCCATTTTACCCGCCTACAATCATTGGACAATTCCACCTCAACAGAATCGGAGGGGGGAACACACTTTGCCCCAAGCGGCGAGAACACTGTGCAAATAGTCAACAAAAGTGGGTTATGATCGCTTTCTGGACGCTCACAGACCACTATATCAATTATATTAAAGCAGAACTCCAAGGTGATTAAAAAAAAGTAAATTCTACTAACACGCTGCCCGGAGTTAAAGGTAGGCATGCCTTGTATGTCAGAGGCGGTTCTCCCATTGACTGCCCTAACTCTATGTTCCAGGCAGAAAACTTTCCTCTGGAGAGCTGCTCTCGTCGATCTTTTTATTACAGGAAGGTCTAATGGTGGAATCGACCACTGAACATCCTCTTTCTCATTAAAATTATTATTATGAGGATAAAGGGGTTCGAAAGTGCAATAAAAATCTCTGGGTATTATTACATGCTTGTCACCTCCATACTGTGTTAAAAAAGAATCTAATAGAGCCACAGTAGGGGAAGCATTACCTCCTTGCATACCCCTAGAGTAAACATTGATTAACAGAAGGTCTGTAGTATGAACCCTCTGTAACCTAATTATAAGGATGTCCTCTGAATTAATTGGAATTTCTTCCAGCGTAAACATTTCACATTGCCTTATCCATGTTGTCAAGCCGTCTTTCGGCCTACCGTGCTGCCCATGTTTCGCTAATTTACAGAAATGTAGGTAGCCTGGGCGAAAAATTCGGTCCACTGCCCACGTCTCTTGGAAGAACAATATATCTTGTTCCTCAACAAGCTTAGAACATTCTATAGAGGCTATTTTCTGGGGGTAGCCCTGCAATATTCCATGACAGTAATTTTGTTGCTTTAATATCACCTCCATATGAAAGTAACAAAGTGGCATTTTTTCTTTTAGATTGTTTATGTACAGGAAGGAGGACCTTCCTGTAAATAACCAATTCATGACATTCTTAATGCCTTTTTACATGAGCATATCCGTGGTTTTGATGTTAAATAATAACTGTCCTTTGAAAAGTGGCACAGAATTTTCATGTTTCCAGTAAGGCTTCTGTGCTTAGGGTTCTAAATGAATACATTTTGAAGGCAAGAAGGAATAAAGCTTGCTTTTCATATGTGCAACCATCAACACATTTGTTGTTATTGAATTTCTTTTTTTTTAACCACTTCTTTGCTGATGACGAGCCCAGGCTCGTCATGCAGCACGGTGCTCGTGTGCTGGTGACGAGCCTGGGCTCGTCATGAGCCGTGGAACGCTCACACGCGGGGATAATTCCCCCGCTGTGCTGAGCGTTCCATTGCGCGGGCGGGCTCATGACAAGCCCAGGCTCGTCACCAGCACACGAGCACCGTGTTGCATGACGAGCCTGGGATCATCATCAGCACCGCGGTGCCGTGCGCGGCCCCCCTCCCCCCACGCCGCGGGGGAATTAGCCCCGCGGCAAAGAGGTTAAAAGGGAACTTTGATTATATGAAAATAAAAATGTTCATTAAAAATAACTGCACTAAAACTTTTTTAAATCTCTATACTGTCTAATAATCATACTGTGAACTCCTAGCATCAAAGTTGAATTTAAGCAGCATTTTACCGCAATGGGGGAAACTAAAATGGAAAATGTCACTTCACCCGGGCGTACAAAACTCATTTTTATAAGGGTGTACCTTATATATTTCTGATCCCCCATCTCTGAGATATGTAGAGGACATTCTTCTGGGGATGACTAACATGCCAATACATTGTAGGTTATTCATTTTTAACACCAAAGTCGAAATTGGGCAAAATTCACTGTTTAAAAGCAGTTCTGCCACTCAGAGCAGTTTTCAAGCAGATCTCAGGCTTCAGTAAATGCACACATGTAAGTATAGAAGTAACAGCTGACCTCTATACTGCTAGGAAAGCACACCGCGCACTGCACACAAATGAAACTAAATGTAAAAAGCCAGCAGAAGTTATTAAACGTTCCTCTAAATTACTGGAAACAGGAATGGAACAGGACTGCTTTTCAGCTTTAAGTCTCCATAAGTTGCTTTGAATTGGAAAGCAGCATGGAAAACCTTGCACACAAGTAGGACAGTTGGTAAGAGTTAAAAGGTTGAGTACTGCATTTAGTAGACTAGCAGGGCTCAGAGCAAGGTTTGCCTTGACACTTTGACCTCTGAAAACTTTTTGAAAGACGAGATGGCAGCGCAGGGAGAGAAAGAGAAGTTTTGCTTACTATTTTTGCAAAAAGCAAGTTTTTCTGTACTTATATGAACAGAAGAAAATATAATGGTATATGTGAGCTGTGATTAAGAGATTAGCTCTGCCATGTATAAAGCACCCTCATGTTACAACTAGTTTACTTGCTAAAGGAATTGGTGGTTGGGTATTAATGTTTTCTAGCTAGCTACTATTTACCTCCTACAAGTGTATTTGTGTCCACCTGCCACAAATAGAAGTAGATGGTGTCAACAGAAGTGAAACCTGTTTCAGGTTTTCCTACTGTTGAAATGGGGGCAGGAGGCTAGCTCCTCTATAAATTAAGGGTAGGCAAATTTATGTTTTCTCTCTTTTTCTCAATCTATTTTGAGCCTGTCCAAGCTGTCTTTGAAACAGCCATGAGACATTTATTGGCAATTCAATAGTACTGTTTTAAACACTGTTAGCATTAATATAATGAAGCAATATATATATGCTATGTTACTGCCCATCTTGTCTTATGGAATTATGAAAGGATGAGTAGTCTAGATTGCTATTCCCTTATTTGACCTTTAGTGGGAACTAGATGTGGGTAGTTTTTGTTCTAAAATTCTCAGGTGATAACACCAATATTGTTAGCTAGTCCATGTAAATAAGGTGGCAGTCCTTATTAGAGCTGATGTTGCTTAGTTTGGATCATGAAAAGTAGAATGCAGGAATGACGCCCATGTGATCCTTAGCAAACATTTTTGAAGATATTATTGTTCTATAGGAGTGTTGTTTGTTGCAACATGTTCTTCTGGAAAAATGTATGTACGCACTATGTTCAAGTTTTTTTTTTAGTTCTTTATGTAATAAGAAGCTGGGATGCCCTAGGGTAGCTATGCGCTCTACAAATCCCAAATCAAATCAATCAAATCATCAATAAATCCCTGTTAAATTAGCAGTTTTAGATTTTCCTGCTGAGAGCATGGTCCTAAGGGAACAATGTGGGTGCTTTTACTCAGAGAAGTCATTTTAGAAGGGTCTGCAGTCCTGTACAAGTAATGCAAAGTCTATTACTAAAAGTATAGAACATTTCCTTTTTCCCTGAGGGTCTTCAAAAGAATAATATAGGAATACTCACATGTAAGGATTTAGAGACTGTCTGTATTGTTTTTGTCTTCTACTCCGAATTTAGTAAATGAACACAGACTTCCTTAGCTGCTTCAAATAGAGTAATAGGTCCAGGGTTTTTACTCTCAGATAGATGAAGTGGTTCTTGGATGCCTTGCTAATATATGGGGCCTCCCAAGACTAAGAAGTATCCTGAGACTATCCTCTCTGTTGATAGATTATTTCTGTGCCTTGTCTAAAGACCTTTTGTTCTGTCCACCAATAGATATCTGCTGCCTTACAACCATTGCCAGTGGGGCCCTGACATCAGATCCAGCATGGAGAGTCATCAACAGTCCAGCTTGAAGCCAAGGTGAAGGTAACCAGCACAGGCATTGCTGGTCCCAAAGTGAATGCAAGTTTCCACCTTTGTTTGTTGATCAAGAGTGCCTGGGCATAATGGATCATTTGTGGCCCCAACAAAAGAGCAGTGCGCCAATAGAGCAATATAGGAGTTAGGGAAGGGCTTGAGTTTGGGGTACAGGTGCTGTGCCCTTGGTACCTGTTAAATTGAAGTGAAGAAAACTACTGCACTGCCTGAGACACTGGGCAGGATCGTTAAAAGACTTTTCTTCTCAAACTGGGCCGTGCTTCCTGATTTGCGAGTTGTGCAGCTACACTGTGGGAACAACATGAGCCTGCCTGTGAGGCTCAAACGGACACAGGGAGAAGACTCCCCTCTGGCTGGATATACCGCAGCTTCAATTTCCCAAGGACTTCTTTTTTGTTAATAATGTAGCCCTTTGGACATCCGATTTTTGAGGAGGAGCAGCCCTTTGCGGCTTCTAGTCCTAATTCTTATGGCCCTGTGTGGTCCTCATGGTCCCTTGGAGCCAGGATTATTTTTGTAATAATATGTTTAACTGCTTTTTTATTTGTATTAGGTATAATGTTTTTTTGCGAGAGAAACATTTTTCTGAACAGTTAACAAATGTTACTTTGCCCTCCTCCTAAAAGTTTATTAATTTATACTCTAGCCCTCATAAAAGAAGCACTGTAAAAGTCTATTGAAAAGGTTTTTATTATATATGTACTGTTGGCTATTCTGAAATTGAAATGGATGGTCACTGAAATGCATAGGAGCCCTGAAAATGTTTTTTTACATAGAATTGGACTACATGGTTTTAGGATTTGCTTTTTGCTTAGGGCTGGGAAAATTGCTAATTAAGTTTGTGTTAATAGTCATTACTCTCTCCTGCTATCTGCATGTTAGTTATGACCCAATGCTCTGTTCCCTTTGTACTCCTGCTTATACCTTATATATGCCCACTTAATGAAATGTTTAGAATGAAAAATGCCTACTTAGGAATGAATGAGGATATTGATAAATTTATGAGAATAAATATGCAAAATATTTTCTATGTCCCTTCTAGATCATGGGAATGTCTTGAGCTCCTGCTAAAAGGACCATCTGTTAAAGAGTACAGGAATCAGTTAGCATGAGCTGAAAGACATTTTGTACATGGCAGCCCTCTTAGTTAACTCATTATTAATGGAGAGTTGCACAGCTATGGTTTAATTTGAAAGGTCGATATGTTCGAATTGGATTTTCAACAGTTTGTGTGGTTTGCTGCCCAGGAGAAGGCTCTTGTCAAGGACTTCCAGTAAAACATCAAAAAGTGCTTCCAATAGATATTGGAAGCATCCCTTGGCGCTCCACTCTTAGAGATTTTTAAGTGATTCAGAAAGAAAGTTTGTGCAAATTATTTGGATGCAAACTTATTTAATTTTCATAAGTTCAAGTTCTGAAATAGTATCCGTTCAATCATGAAAGTTCATTGATATTCAAAATTCACTACAACACATTTGTTGGTCCAATGCATTTCGGGCTGAACGCTCTTCATCTGGGACAACGGCTGAAAGCAAGACAAAGAATGCTATTCAAATCACTGTATATTAACAGTTTGTTCTAACAGAAACATTTCATGATATGTTCACTAAACATGTCATTCCGCAACCAGTAAAAGTTGTGCTCTCCCCTAAATGTGCAAACATGCAAACCTTATACGATATATCATAAAACTCATGCGTTGTAGGTCTCTGTTAGGCTCGCTCAAACTTAAGGCTAAAAGATAAACATGAAGGTATTTCAGTATGCGAGTAATGTGATACCAGAAATATATGATATCTGGATGAAATGGAATATACACTTACTTATAGTGCACGCGGCGTCTTCATGCTAGTTCTCGGTTTGAATGAAACTACTGCTAACGTATGGTATAAGAAACCTGACTGGTTGTTGCATGTGAACAGCGTGATCTGATTGGATGATATTCCGATCATGTGATCGGAACTCTCCCAATCACTTGTTTCGAATTCGCTAGCAACAATGTAGAGAGAATAGTATTGATAAAGTTACAAGCATTGAAATAAAGTAACAATAGGGTTGAGACAAGGCACTATCATCATCGGTATGACTGAAAACAAGAAACAAAAAAGAAAGAAACAAGTGAAATTCAATAATAAGTCGATGAAAAGCAAAGAAAAGATCGTCCCCCAGTACATAACAATTTAAAATCGTTACTGTAGATCAACATATTACAGGTAGCATGCAAATTCGATGCGCTCATTAAGACCATTTGGTTTACCGGAATTGGGTACATAAATCCAGTGATTCTCTCTTTGCAAGAGAAAACGTTTGTTGTCTCTTCCTTCTATTTTGTCAATAGTTTCAAGTACTATATACTGAAGTTGGGAAATGTTGTGGTTAGATTCAAGAAAGTGGGTAGCTACTGTGGATTTGACGTTTTTATTTCTTATGTTTGACTTATGTTCGTTGAGTCTGATTTTGATTTTTCGTTCAGTCTTTCCAACATATGTCTTCCCACAAGGACATTTGAGCATGTAAATTACGTTCGAAGTGTCGCAGGTTGCATTAACTTTCAGTTTAATTCTGTGTCCTTTCATAGGATGGGTTATTTGATTGCCTCTTATGATGTTATTGCAATTGCCGCATTGGAAACAAGGTTGGGTCCAACAATATTGTTTGGGTTCATCAATGGTGGGTTTCAACATTTCTCCAAAAATTCTTGTTTCTAGACGAGCAAAAATAGGGGGATTGTCAAAAGCTTGTTTGAAATCAGGTTCTACCTTTAAGATATTCCAGTGATTCCTAATGATTTTTTTAAAGTTGAAACTTGCTGTGGAGTATTTGGACACTATTGTCATCCTGTCTTGTTGAGATTTATGTCTGACGGTGAGTAGGTTCGTTCTTCGCAGGTTCTCCACTTTCTTTTTGGCTTCTTTGAAGAGGGACTCTGGATAGCCTCTAGTTTGGAATCTTTTGCCCATTTCCTTGATAGTACTTTTTGCTTTCTCTGGGTCCGATGTTATACGTTTGACACGCATCATTTGAGATAGCGGCAAGTGTCTTTTCAATGGTTCCTGGTGAAAGCTTGAATAGTGAAGAGTGTTGTTTTTGTATGTCTTTTTGCAGAACATTTCGGTTTCAATTCTGCCTTCATTTCGATTCACTCGTACGTCAAGAAAGGTATTGGATTCAGTGGAGATCTCCCACGTGAATTGGATCCTTTCTTCTTGCTTGTTGAGTTCCATTAAAGTCAATTCTAGCGACTCTCTCGAGTTTTTCCAGAGTATAAAAACGTCGTCAATGTAGCGTGCAAACATCTTGAGGTTATCCGTCCAGTGTGGGACGTTCAAAATATATTGTGTTTCGTATGATTTCATGAAGAGATTCGCATATACCGGTGCTGCGCTATTGCCCATGCTAGTGCCAATAAGTTGTTGCTACCAGGTGTTGTCATATTTGAAGTAGCTGTGGTAGAGAGTAAAGACAATCAGTTCCATAAGAAAAGTTTGTAATTGAGGATCGTAATCAGTGGAAAGTATGGCCTCTTCCATAGCTTCAATGCTAAGACCATGCGGTATTGACTTATTTAATTTGACGTCTGCGGTGCAGAGTACTAATGATTCTTCATCATTGAATTTAAAAGCGTTTAATTTGGATAAAAAGTCGGTAGTATCACGGATATATGTCTTCATGTTTTGTACTGTGGGTTACATCAATCTATTGATGAATTGACCAATAGGTTCATGCAAACTGTTTTTGTGGAAACAATTGGGCGTAGTGGAGGGTCAAGAAGGTCCTTATGAATTTTCGGCATCATGTAGAATGAAGGACTCTTATACCATACGCTAGCAGTAGTCTCATTCAAACCGTTACGCGCTAGACGCAATACCGAGAACTAGCATGAAGACGCTGCGTGCACTATAAGTAAGTGTATATTCAATTTCATCCAGATATCATATATTTCTGGTATCACATTACTCGCATACTGAAATACCTTCATGTTTATCTTTTAGCCTTAAGTTTGAGCGAGCCTAACAGAGACCTAAAATGCATGAGTTTTATGATATATCTAATAAGGTTTGCATGTTTGCACATTTAGGGGAGAGCACAACTTTTACCGGTTGCGTATGACATGTTTAGTGAACATATGATACTATTTCAGAACTTGAACTTATGAAAATTAAAAAAACTTTGCATCCAAATAATTTGCACAAACTTTCTTTCTGAATCACTTAAAAATCTCTAAGAGTGGAGCGCCCAGGGATGCTTTCAATATCTATTGGAAGCACTTTTTGAAGCCCTCTTAGTTAGCCTTGTGCTTGCCATGTGCTTTCTCCCTCTTCCAGAGCATTGCACATGCTCAGAGGGGCATAACTGATAGAATCTACCTGCTCCTAGTATAGAACTGTCAGGCTGTTTTTGCTGATGTAGGGAGAAATATCTCTCCTCCCACTTTGTTGAGCAAGCAAATGTTGTATAGCCATATTAGTCAGTAAGTATTCTTGTATGTGCCAGGACCTCCCCTTGGGTTTATGCTGAGTAATATAAACTATGCATATATAAGGCCCCTGTTCTCTGTACTCCTTAGAATGCTTCCTACAGTGGCCTGAGGGTACCTTATGACGCAGTCTCCCTCATGTAAGATCATTAAATATGTATTTTTTATATTACAGCTTCTGTGCCAATCTTTTCTTTGTTGGTTAAAAGAACCAGGTGTATCAGTAAATGTAAAATGTAAATGTAATTTGTACTTGTAAAGCGCACTAATACCCCAACTGGGGTGTCCTGGCGCTGTAACGCATACCGCTGTGGAACCCTTTCTGGCTTTTCCCTGTGAAATGTCCACTCCTGTGCACCCCCAAGGTGAAGCCAGGCATCTCAGCGCTGTTGGGGCCGTTGTGGAGATTAAGCAAGCTATTGCCCAGAGTTGCAGAGTAGGACCTATGATTAGAATAGGCACCAAAGCGAGAACTATGAGGTCCGAGGAAATTGAGCCCAAGACCCACTGAGGCGGGAATTGAACCCTGGTCCTGGGCCAGACCTCTGCATCAGGGTCTGCCGCTCTAACCATTGAGCCACACTTCTCCACAGTGAACCCCTATAGGTTTATATTTCTTCACCTGCACCTGTTGCACAATCTGGAACTACAGCCCTGTGGACCTTGCTCACTTCAAAAGGATGAAAGAGGGAACTCCTTTCAATCTACAGATTAAAAGAGCTCGCCTGGACCATCACCACCAAAAATCCCTAGCCTGGAGTACTACCAGTGGATTTGTAAGGGTTTTGTCCAAGTGTGTTGTGGGAATTAAAGTCCCAAACTTTCAAGGACCATTTTGGAGCTTCCAGATCCTTGCAGTAAGATTGAACACATTGGGACCCTCAAAGGGACTTCAGGAAAAAGTTTTGGAAGTTTGATGAACTTTGGAAAAAGCTCCATAAGTCGACCAACATGGCCTGCCAAGCCAAGCCGGCGACCCCCAAAAGCGGGCTGGCCTACCTTTCAGTTTTGTCCCGCCGAAAAACTCCAGAGGTCCAACTTCAAGAATTTGACCAGGAGCTGTTCGAAACCTAAGCCGCCAAACCGGCAACAAATTCAGCCTGGTAAAGAGCATTGAGGGACCCTGGGAGAAACAGCAACCACGTGAGTCAAGCCACCCACCTTCAACCGTGAGCCAGCCTGGATCTCTGGTTCATCCCACTGGTAAGCTTCGGAGGTCTGACTTCCATAGGTTTGACTGGGAGCTCATCGCAAGACAATCTGGTGAACCCTCACCAAATCCAGACTGACTAAGAGCTTTGAGGGACCTCGGGAAGAAACGCTCCAGAAAACATTCTAATTCAGAAGGCAAAAACTTTGACCAAGGCCTAATGCGAGGGGTAGATGCTCAATGCTCCATCGCGGTCGGGCTGAAACTTTGACTTTGTCCCGGTCTAGCCCAACCAGATCTCCCAATAGGCGGTATCAGTTCCTATGTGCTATATAGTGCTAAATCTTTAAAAAGACATATCTCCGGTTCCCTACATTGGATTTTTTTTCATTTTTGTGTTATTTTAAATATACAAATATTTCCAATTTTTTAAAAAAGGTGTTGGAGTTTTATTGTGTGGTGTGTCCTAATTATTTACTGAATTGGTGTTTTAAAAGCTTTATATACCTGTCACTGAAGATAAGCCTGCCTGTTTGCAGCTAAGCTACCAAGGGTTGAGCATGGGAATAATTTTCTGAGACCTATTCAGAGCTCTAGACTGTGTTAGTGGTCTAATTGCCAGTGGCAGATGCACATTTGCCACTACTAACAACCCACTTTCCAACAACTATACAAAGAGATGAGACTTTAAAGCAATAGCAGTCTTTTCTTGCATCTCCTGGTTGGTTCATTTGAGTGGTGTAACCTTTGACATGGAATGGAACACAGACATCTGTTCCTTTCACAAAAATGCTATACAATAGTAAAAAGAAATGTACTTGCAATGTAAATATTTGGTTAAACTTTGAATATAAGGAGCTACTTAAAAATATGCATTAGAGTAGGAGTTCTAACAGAAGAGTCCAAACATACTATGGAAGTTCGACTTAGCAAGAAACTATTTTTCTAACAACACATCTAACAACACAGCTGGACAACAAATGTACAATGTCATTAAAGAAGACACATCCATAGTCTTTTTAATGCCTTTAATTCACGAGTGCTCCAACTTTAACAAACAATTACTGAAACTGGAGAAAGAAAATAGTTTGAAAAATACAGCTATCAATAAAATGGAACACGAAGGAGTAATAATACTATTAACAGAAAAACTACAAGCTAAATTGGATTTTTTGGAGAAGACTATATCAAGGACTACAGGACTAAAAAAGTGTTTATAGAAACTGTTGAGTAATTTTGCGGCATAATTTAAATGTTGAGGAAGGGTTAGTAAATGAAGCTATGGGTAAAGTTTTTTATTTAATTAATTTTCCAAATAGGAATGAGGTTGAATAATTAGCTTCCAAACAATGTGAGCAGATTGTTGGCATAAAGCAGATTAGCTGATGTATTGCACATTTTTTGTTTGCAAAGGGCTTATATGTGGCAGCAACAGTTTCCAGAGTTTCTAGTGGATCCTGTAACTAGTCATAAATCTCAAGATTTAAGTGTAGATGCAGCTTTTATTAATATTGTAAGTACAGTATTTAAAAAATGTATGTCGTATATAGCAGAATCCCGAGTTATGACATTGTCAAATTTCTGTTTCGTAGAATCTTATGAAAGGAAAGTTAGTACTGATGTAGGCAAGTGTAAGAGAGTACAATCGTTTTAGAAGTCTATATGCTTCTCATTTAGGTCAGAATCCTATTTATGAGAAATGAGTGATCTCCCCCAAGTCGGAGATTACAGAACAAAGATATGGCATTTTTTGTCTACTACAACCCTGGCACACTTTGATTGCCATGGGCCAACATACACTTGCGCAACAGTGTGTTCTCTAAACCATGAGTTTGTAATAGAAGGAGAGCCTTCCAGTACAAAAACAATCCTTAACACTTCTCTCACTTTATATGTGTCCTGTACAGTGCAGCACACATGCAAAGTTGAAACAAATATTGGCAAATCCAAATGATCCCACCTATGAGATCTACTGGCTTTGAACATGTTCTGTAGCCATGTTGCAGTGTGTCTCAAAATATTTCTCAAAGCGCTATGATGCAGCCAAGGCTAAGCACTAGTGCTTCATCCATCATAGTCCTTAATTATTCATTTTTTGTACCCATACTGTCCAGCAGCCATGATGCTATACAGCATGGCTACAAATCATTGCCAAAGTTGACAATGCTCATGCTATATAGCTTGAACAAAAAGCAATGGAAGAGCCAGATGTCTGGAAGGGGAGATCTATTGGCTTTCCCAGTGCTTGTTAGGTCTTGGCACAACACCCTTCTGATTCTGAGCAAATCAGTTAATTCTCCCTTGAGTGAAAAAGAAAAAAATATGTAATTTTGTAAAAAATCGTATCACATAAAGAAAGCAACTGCACCCATATCAATTTCTAAGTGAAAATATATTTGGAAGCAGATAACTTGTGTTGATACAATACACATCCATTTTAAGGGAGAAAAACGCTTTTTGAAAATTCTGTGTGACATACTACAAAATAGCTACAAATGGCAAGTGGATCAACAAGGTCTGCATGGAAAAAGAACAATAAAAGTAGCACCCTGGGGGACCTGTCATAATCTCTTCAAAAGGGAATTTTCATCTTTTTGTAAAATCTTTACATTTATATAGCTCCAAAGGCCAGTGCCATATGATTCAAGAATTGGGGCAAGATGACGGTCGGTCACTCGGCTGAGTGAGCTGGTCCAGATGGTCTCTCCCACGGTCGACTTGCCAAACTCTGCAGTTCTAAGGATTTTCCAAAAAGCAGATGGGATCCTTTTAATTTGTTTCAACAATCTCTCGTAGCGGTACTTGCAGCAGAATTTCTATAAGTGAAACGCAAAAAATGCTTCGGTGGCCCCTGGTGTACAGAAGCCAACTCACCAGCTGGATTCTTTCTTCACGGACGCGCTCAGCCACCTGCAGTCCCTGGTGTGGCTCGGCATCTCAGTTGTTTTGCTCTCTACGCCCACGCCCAGCTATGCTGCCGAAAGGACAGGGGAAGAACGCTGCTTCTATGGGACGTGTCACGGTTCCTCAGAACTCCGTGAAGTCAGGCGACGCGGCGGTGCAATCACCGGGAGTTTTGATGCTGGGCGCTGGAACCCGTGAGAGAGTGGAGGGGAACCTACGGACACCTGTGGAAATTCCAAATTCAAATTTGTTTATTTATGATAACGGAACTCAATTGAGGTCCACATAAAAATTCAATAAAGAATAAACAACAAGTTTCATAAGAATACAAGAAAGAAGTTTTACAGAATATTCAGTTATCAATATAATGTTAAAAAACATTTAAAAAAGTTAAACAATTTAAAACAAAACATTTCGTTTGGAGGATTAAGCATTGCTTCAATAAAATCATAAGCAGTAAAAATACCCAATTGGAGGCACATAGGTTTTAACCATTTGCATCTAAATGCCATAAGGGCCGGACAAACAAAGACAACATGGTACAAATCCTGGGAATTAAAATTACAGAAATTACAAATATCTGAACCACCATGCCATTTGGACAGAAGACAGTTCAGAGGAAGTAAGTTATACCTTAACAAAAGGATGAATCGCCTAACTCCATGGGAGAGATTCCAACATATGTATGGTTGGGGTGTTTTTATTTCACAGAATTTACCAATGGGGAACATTCCGCTCGCAGTTTTACTTGACCCACTATCAACTCTAAAGCTCAACTCCCAAGAGGCAGATTTTAAGGATAACTTTAGTTGGGCAGCAGTTAGTAAAAAGAGATTTTGTTCATCTAGCTGTAGTAGTGTAACAGCCTGTCGGAAATTCCTTACAATAGAGGAATAAGCATTAAAAGAACCCAACAGCTCACTTTTTATTAGATGTCTCAATGTGCCAGGCATTCCTCCAGCAATATTGAAAACCCAACGTACCACACTCGCAGCTGCCTGAGCCCGAGCGCTGCGCAGACCAAATTCTCGTCTTAACGAAGACGTAGAATTTGCAGTATTTACAGAAGCTAAATTACGTAATATTTTTCCTTCGGTAGAATCCAAAAATTTCCAACATACCATATCCACTATTTCCAGTCCGTAGATTAGGGATGCGGGGATTTTTAGTCGGAAAACCTCGAGCAGTATGGAGAAATGCCTTCTACCAGTTGATTTGTAAAAGGAAATAAGACTCTTCCTTTGAGCAAGGGCTTTTCTGCTATTGTTCTCAGTGTGGGTTTTTTCACTTAAATTGCTCATGACAATCTTTCCAAGAAAGGGATACGATTTCACTACTTCTAATCTTTCACCCCCAATGGACCAATAATAATTTTCATATTTGGATTTTCTCCTTCCATGGAAGCACATAATTTTACTCTTTAAAATATTTATTTTCAAAAAGTGAGCCTCAGCATAGGAGGACAGAGCTTGTAAACGGTCATTCAAACCTTTTGGGGTGAGGTCCAGAATTAAAATGTCATCTGCGTACATTAAGCACGCTATTGGAGATCTCCCCAAAATGGGTGCAATTCCGTTACTAGATGATAATATAGCCTTAGGGAGGTCAGCAATATATAGAGAGAACAACAGGGGAGCCAATAGGCAGCCCTGTTTTAGTCCATTATTTGTGGGTATAACCCTGGACAGTCCTCTCTCACCACCCATTAAAACTCTACACCAAGTGTCTGTGTGTAGTGCAATGACTAACTTTAATAAACTAGGGGGCATCTCTAGTTTAATTAACTTACTCCACAGCAAGGATCTATCAACCTTATCATAAGCCGTAGAGAAGTCAATAAAGGCCCCATATACACCCCCTCTACGAACTGTAACATATTTTTCCACCAGGATTTGAAGGGCAGTAAGGTTGTCCAGAGTACCATGTTGTTTCCTAAAGCCAATCTGTTCTAGTGGAAGTATTGCAGACGCTGATACCCAGTCATTTAAAAAGTTCAATAAACATTTAGCAAAAACTTTGCTTATGGCATCTAAGAGGGCTATTTGTCTATAGTTTTGGGGTAAATCTCTAGCCCCCTTTTTATGGAGAGGGATTAATAAACTCCCCTTCCAGGAATACGGGACAGTGCCATTAATAAAGCAAGTTTTGAAGACTGGGTATAAAATTTTCCCCCACAACGTACTATATGATTTTAACACTGAAATCGGAATTTCATCTGGGCCTAATGCACCAGAAGTGCGCAAAGCTTTAATTGCAGCAACTATTTCCAGTTCAGACGGAGGATCGTATGGGAATGAATCCTCCTGCAGCTTACCAGGGCCAAACTTCTCACCATTACTGCTATATAGTTGCTGTATAAATTCAACCCATGTCTGCTGATTAATAGATATCGGTGAGGGTCTAGATCTTACCCCGCATCCTTCTCCAATTAATGACCAAAAGGTCTTAACCTGCCCACACTTAGATGCCTCGCGAAGTTTAATCCAGAGGGCATCTTCTTTCTCCTGTTTTAATCTAGCCTTTATCCTTTTTCTCCTTCTTCTCAAAAGGGATATTCTTTGTCTACGTTCAGGTATAAAGGAAAGATACTGGGCCCTGACTAATTTATTTATTTCGGTGTTTAAACGACGTAGATCAAAAGGGATTTTAGGAATTATCTTTCCTAGTGGAGGCTTTTGAACTTTAGATTTTAAAGTATGTAAAAAGGACGCAAAACAGAGTAGTTCTCTACCTTCCCATTGGATTATGTTCTTTGCTGTATGTTCTAATATATTGGACAAACTTCTAATAGACCCTGAATTCCAATAACATTTCCTTTTTTTATTATTAAGGTTCAATAAGTCATCTCCAATATTCCATAAATCCCTTTGTGGTGATATTGCATTTAATTTTGCGAGCAGAACATTATGATCACTAAGATCAGTAACAAGTACAGAAAAATCCTTTAAAAAGCCAAAAAAGGTACTATCAACTATCATATAATCTAGGATCGAACCACACTTCCCTAACTTATGAGTAAAGTGAGCGGGACTATCCGAAGGGAGCCTTCCATTGATTATGATACAGTCTGCTTCTGCTAAACTCTCCAAGATTAATTTCCCCCTTTTATTTGTTTTAATATTCTCCGGAAATATGGCTTTAGGTATCATGAATGTCTCCTCCTTTACCTTATTCCTAAATAACTCCAGGGCACTATTAGATATTTTACCATTTAGATCACCTAATAATAAAATATGAGGGGGGAAAGTAGATTCCTGAAGATTTAATATAAAAGAACAAATCATCTTAATACCAGGATTATAATTTATATCTGGAGGCAAGTAAGCATTTATTATTACCAATGATTTCTGAGGGACATCTTTAGCAAAATTTATTAAGGTTATTGCCTGAAATAATTTATTCGAATCAATATAGTGGGTATAATTCCATTTAACTTTGTTTGTCAAAAGACAGGCTAACCCTCCCTTTGCACGACCTCTCGTAGAGGGAGTAGCATTACTCTCCAATACATAATATTCTTTTACAGCCGGGAAATTCCCTACCAACCATGTTTCTTGCAAACAGATGATGTCTGCTTTTAGAGAGTGCAAGTATGACAGCTTTTCTGTACTCTGGATTAGTCCAGCAGTGTTCCACGATATTATTTTTAAGTTATCGCTAAAATTCTGAATTTATTTTAGGTACAAAACCAGATTTATCTGATAAAACAGCGGGCAACCAACTCCACTCCAAATCGGCATCCTTTACCCTAGTTTGTTTAATGGGTAGTGGATTATTTACTATCACCTGTCGCTCATTTTTTGATATCCGTATTTTTAACTCTTCGGTCACTGCAGAGAAACCATCTAAAGGACCAGATTTTATACCCTGATAAGGTAACATTTTTTGGAATTTATAACTTTCTATTTTAACCGGAATAAAAGGATCGACATCGATTCCTCTTATTTGAAGTTCTTCCGCCCATTGTAGGACGTGATTTGTTACCAGTTTTGAATGAAATTTTACCTGTGATTTCATTCCATTTTCTAAATTTATTAATGTTATTATATCTAGATCTGCAGATTGAATCAATTTCAAGCTCTCTATTTCGTGAAAGCAATTAACTAAAGCAGATCTATTTAAGATAAGGTCTGGGTCAAAAATAGGTATAAAATCAAGGAAGAGGGTATCCACATTTTTCTAGTCTTATTCACTGTCTTAGCTGCATATTCAGTTGCAACTACGTCTGAAAAAGAACTAGCCAGAGGGTTAAGGATTGATTTTGGTTTAGGATCTATAATTAATGTAGATTTTTGGTCCTTCACCAATTTTATCTGCTCATCTAGATGCTGTTGGTTTATGTGAGGTATAGGTTCTTGTTGTATGTCTGTGGAGATCAACTTTATAGTTCCCACTGGCTCATGTAACAGGTTAGAGTCGAAATCTACAGAATTAGAAATATCTGACGAAGGCTCTTGTTCACAATTAAAAATTATTTTCCTTTGCCTTTTTTTATAAAATCTACGATTTGGTTTTCTTTTTTTACATCGTTGTTTTTTAGATAGTGTTATTTCCGGTTTTTTCTCGACGACAGGGAGGATTGAAGTTCCTTTATTAAATTGTGGAATGAAGATGGGGAAGATAGGGGGTGGAGTATTAGTCAAATTATTCTCCATTGGTGGTAAGGTCTCAATTTCCTGGTTAATGAAAGCTACGCAGTTACCATTAATTGGATTCTCATTCCTATATACGGAAGATTCAGAAGTAACTGCAGTATAAGTGTTAGTTTTACCCAGGGGATCTAATGGTAAAGGGACCTCAGGGGTTGTTTTTATTATTACTTCCCCATTTCCTTTCACACTTAGGTTGGATGTAGTGATTGTTTTTTGATGAATGACATCTTCTAATCCTGTTTTATTATTCAACAGTGCCTTTAAAATCAGAGTTACTGTATCAGATACATTATCAGATCCATTAACTAATCTTTCCAGTAGTTGTAAAATAGATGAAATGAGTCGCTCTAGAGAAGCTAAGGAATTAGATATTACATTATCTTCACATATATAGGAATTTAGGGGATCTTTGTTTTGAATGTGAGTAGAACTGGAAAATAGGTTCATTTCAGGGATGGAAAACTCAGAGTTTTTTGAAGGGGTACTGCTATAAAGATGTAACCTAGGAGTAGTTACAATATCCTGTGAGATAATAAAGTTCTGTGCTTTAATTAATCCTTTCTGAGACTCTAAGTTTTCAGGAAGGGTGAAATCCTCTGGGAGAATATCTTCTGGAAGAATATGCAGGGATGAAGAAGTACCAGGATGGATTTTTTGATCTACTTTAGGAGAAGATGGAAGGTTATGTACTAGAGCCACAACAGGGATAACAGAAATGCTACCCAGATCTGCAACATTTATAGCTTTTTCTTGGGTTTCAAAAAGATAGTCAGAGTCTCTCTCTTGGTTTTTACTGGATATAACATCTAAAGGGGATAGAACAATAATGCCTGAATGGGTACCTTCATTTTTAGTAACAGGGGGGTCTCGCTCATTTTCTTTACAGTTGATGTTAATAGTTTCAGTGAGGGGCCCCTCTCTGTCTACTTTATCCTTACCCTTATCCCATAAAGAGTATAGTTGACATTTACTTTTTAATTGGAGAGCTGAACCAACTTTATTTCGCAAAGGATTAGATTTAGTTTTGGAACAAGCTCTACCAACTAAAACTCTTCCTGATCTCAATTTCTTAGTAGTCATGCTAACTAGGGAAACAATATACGGTGTCGCCTGAAATTAAAATAAAATATTTAATAATAAAAAGGTAACACAATTTATACCGCTACTTAGCAATAAAGATAAAACACTCTATTAGTCCAAACAACAAGCAAACTAAAGGGGGGTGGCCCTGCCCGGCCTCAATCGGTCTCTGTCGGTCGCAGTCGGTCCCGCCCTTGTCCCAGGCTTCTCCCGGCGCGATCCCGCGCGCTCCCGCGCTGCGGGGGTACAATCGTTATTATATGCCTAAGAGGAAGGGGGCGTGTCCAACAGGGAGAGCGTCACCAGGTGGTTGCAGTAAGGTGAATAGCAGGGACTCTTGGGAAATGGAGTCCTGCTACAGGCGCGCTCGCAGCCCTGTCCTTGAGATTCCCTCAGTTCTGCTCCAACACCCACAAACATCACGGCACCTCGCAGCGGGACCCGCGAAGCGGGTCCGGCAAGGAGCAGCGGTTTAAAGTGCTGAGAGCGGCAAAATAGTTCAGGAGACGCAGACCGGGTCCAACAGCGTCAGAGTGTCACATCCAGCAAAACAGCAGCCAGGAAAAGCAATCCAAGAAAGGTCGGTGTCCAAAAGCTTTTAATGAGAGGAAGGGGGCGTGTCCAACAGGGAGAGCGTCACCAGGTGGTTGCAGTAAGGTGAATAGCAGGGACTCTTGGGAAATGGAGTCCTGCTACAGGCGCGCTCGCAGCCCTGTCCTTGAGATTCCCTCAGTTCTGCTCCAACACCCACAAACAGCACGGCACCGCGAAGCGGGTCCGGCAAGGAGCAGAGGTTTAAAGTGCTGAGAGCAGCAAAATAGTTCAAGAGACGCAGACCGGGTCCAACAGCGTCAGAGTGTCACATCCAGCAAAACAGCAGCCAGTAAAAGCAATCCAAGAAAGGTCGGTGTCCAAAAGCTTTTAATGAGAGGAAGGGGGCGTGTCCAACAGGAAGAGCGTCACCAGGTGGTTGCAGTAAGGTGAATAGCAGGGACTCTTGGGAAATGGAGTCCTGCTACAGGCGCGCTCGCAGCCCTGTCCTTGAGATTCCCTCAGTTCTGCTCCAACACCCACAAACAGCACGGCACCGCGCAGCGGGACCCGCGAAGCGGGTCCGGCAAGGAGCAGCGGTTTAAAGTGCTGAGAGCGGCAAAATAGTTCAGGAGACGCAGACCGGGTCCAACAGCGTCAGAGTGTCACATCCAGCAAAACAGCAGCCAGGAAAAGCAATCCAAGAAAGGTCGGTGTCCAAAAGCTTTTAATGAGAGGAAGGGGGCGTGTCCAACAGGGAGAGCGTCACCAGGTGGTTGCAGTAAGGTGAATAGCAGGGACTCTTGGGAAATGGAGTCCTGCTATAGGCGCGCTCGCAGCCCTGTCCTTGAGATTCCCTCAGTTCTGCTCCAACACCCACAAACAGCACGGCACCGCACAGCGGGACCCGCGAAGCGGGTCCGGCAAGGAGCAGCGGTTTAAAGTGCTGAGAGCGGCAAAATAGTTCAGGAGACGCAGACCGGGTCCAACAGCGTCAGAGTGTCACATCCAGCAAAACAGCAGCCAGGAAAAGCAATCTGTGGAAATTCCAGCTCCAGTAACGGCGAGAATTAGGCAGACCCTCCCGGCGATGTTTAAACCCCAGGACGACAAGAACAAAACACCACAAAATTCTACCAAGATTAAACGGAGCCAGCCCGCATTCGTGTCTCCCAAAGCACCTTCATCCTCCCCCTCTGGTAAGGCTGACGCTGCTTCTTCTTTACCTGTTTTGGGGGCAATGGCTTTAGTTACTACTAAGGGTGATCTTCTAAGCAAGGCTGGTGACTTAGAAGCTGGGGGGGGTATGTAGTGGCAATATTCCTGGGGACCCTTCCAATATTGAAGTCCATGTAGATCTTGTGGCGCAGCCCAGTGTATCTCTGGGAACTGTAGTCCTGACAGGTCCAATGGCAAATACAGAAACTGTAGCTACTCCTCCCGTTCAAAAGACCACAGAGCCCCCACAGCAGCAAATTAAGACTACTCATGTGGATGTTCCTCAAGTACTCCCACAGAATGTTCTGTTAAATGGAGACACAGACGGCGATAAATTGTACTCCTTATCAGATCACACTAGGTCCTTTGCGGACGAAGGCGGCCTGGATAAAGACTGGACGGATGATGATGATAGTGAGTTGGGCGATTGGCAAATTAGTGAGGCATTACATTCAGAAACCATATCTAATGGACTTTGTGCAGTTCGGAAGGCACCTAAAGATCATGGGCCCCTGCATCTTGTCCGAATACTGGCTCTCTAGTCTGGGATTGCTCATTTTCTACGCAGCCCGGCCCGGAAGGTAATACTACGAATTTGGGTGCCAAGTGCTCTCCTCTGCCCTCAGGCGAGATGACACTTGCTATAATCTATCAGAAAATTATAGCACACAGCGAAGAGACCCGGCAGCAGAGTGCCTGAAGTCAGGGAGCGTGCCGCAGGGTTAAAAACTCTATCCATAGAGTAGCCAAAACTTGTTCAGATATTGCTTCTAGAATTGGGGAGGCGGAAGAGAGGTTTTCCACTCTAGAAGATGACATGGCCAGCCAAAGAGGCATTACGGACCGTATTGAATCTCAAAGGGATGATATTCAGTGGAAAATCTTCGATCTTGAAAATAGAGCTTGGAGGAACAATGTGAGAGTTCTGGGAGTCCCGGAAGGGATTGAAGGGTCGGACATCAGACAGTTTGTGGCCGAATTGTTCACCGAGGCTTTCCCGGACGTTAAATAGTGGGACCATCAGTTTGAAATTCAGCGAGCACTTCGTTTTCCGTTTAAACAGAAGCAACGCTCTGGTCAAATGGACAATAGGCCTCGTGCTATTTTAATTTGTTTGAGCAGCTTCTTAGCTAGGGAAAAAAATTATGATTTGGCAATGCCAGATTTGAGATGGGCCGACAAGGGCTGTGAGTTCTTTGTCAGGCCTGATCTTTCCCCAGCTACTGTTGAATGGAGGTGGCAGTTCCGGCAGTTAATAGAACTCCTTCAGTCTAAGGGAGCTCAAGTTTTTTTGCTTTTCCCCTCTAAACTTAAAGTTATCCATCAAGGCCAGACCAAATTTTTTGTTTCTGAAGTCCAGGCTAAAGAGTTTTTGGATTCACTTTAGTTTGTAAAGCTGAAAAGATCTGCTTTCTGTAGTCCCCTTTTTCTTTTCAGAAACCTTTGGGTTTTTAAGGGGGGCATTGCTCTCTTTTTGGGGAAAGGTTTTGCTTTTGTCTTTTCTTTCTTCTTTTCCTTTTTCTTTTTTCCCCATGGGCATATCCCCCAAAGCTATTTCTAGTTTGGCAACGACACCGGGGGGTTCTGTGTTTTAACCAGACCCTGCATCACTAGGACCTAGGTCCTGTTGCCTTGTATGGGGGCTGGTGGGGTAAGGGGTGCAGGTGGGTGGGTGGATTGGGTTGGCGGGGAGGTTTGGGGGAAGTGGAGGGGGTGGGGGATGTTCAAAAATAAAAAAAGCCTGAATCCACAGTATAATTGTGGCTTTTTGTTTGACATTATCATCATTAGGATTTCTCCATTTTCTGAAGAGCGGTTCAATACAGCTTTGTATGTATTAGCTAGTTCAGGTTTCTTGTTTCTGAGAGCAAATGGTGCAGGTAAACTTCGTATAGGCTCCTGGAATATTTGTGGGCTGAACGATAGCAAGAAAAGGGCCCTGTTTTCGAGAGTTGTTCAGGCCTTATGCCTGGATGTACTGTGCCTGCAAGAAATCCATGTTCCCTGGAGCAACCGTGAATATTTGAAAATTCCTGGGTTTGATTTAATTGGGTGTTCTCGCCAGACCTCTATGATCAGAGGGGTGGCAATCTTGTTAAGACTGGGGTTAGGGTCATGCAGGAAAACCAGCCAAGATAGCAGTGGGAGATGGGTAATCACAGAGCTGTTAATTAACAGCTGATCTCTAACCATTTGCACAGTTTATTGCTCAAATCTGGACGATCCTGCAGTCCTACATTACTTGAACGTAGAGCTGGCTCTTTGGCCTCATGCAATTTGTTTTTGTGGGGACATGAACATTAATTTGCCTGCCGATTTTAATTTGTCTGGGGGTCAAAATTATGTAGGTAAGAAACCTAGAGTCTTTAGGGCGCTTCAAGCTCTGGTACAAGAGCACTGTTTGACTGATCTCTGGTTCTATCACAATAAACACTATGATGGTTATACATATTTTTCGGCTCCCCACAATAAAATGGTCTGGTTAGACTATTTTATTATGTCTGATCAGCTGGCAGATCTCACTTCTATTTCGGTCCCCCCTAGGATTATGTCAGACCACAATCCTGTGATTACTGAATGTACTTTTACTCGCATGACTAGTGTCCCAAGGGCTTGGACATTCGAAAGAAAGCTATTATTAGAACAATCATATATAGATCATTTGAGGAACTGGATAATGGAATTTTTAAATATCAATAGAGGGACTGCCTCCTGTATCACTGTCTGGGATACACTAAAGGCAGCGGTCCGTGGGGAAACGAAGAGTTTCTCGTTTTTTTGGCAGAGGACTGTTCAAGATCATACTAATAGGCCGATTGAGGAGTTGCGGGCTGCAGAGATTCAATTGATATGCACCATCAAGGAGGGCTGGGACACTGCCCAAAGCCAGCTTCAGGTCCCCAGAATCAGGGCCTCTCTGCTGGAGTACTTTGGCCAGGACCTTGCTGGAAAGTATTTACAGTTCTGCAATATGATGTTCGAGTTTGGTGAAAAATCTGGCAGGGTTCTGGCCAAGCGACTCCAGCAGAGAGGTTTGGCCAATCGTATCACTAAGATCCAGGATTCCCACGGCCATTTTCAGGATACATCGGAGGGGATCATGGCGGTCTTTCTGCAGTTTTATTGCTCACTGTACACAGAGGAAGTCATTGATCTAAATATAGACTCTGAGGCTGGGGCTTTCCTACAAGATCTTAGCACCCTCCATGTTACTGCCCAGCAGAATGAAGCTCTTTCTGCCTTCATAGAATGGGAAAGGTTGAGTTAGCAATCAGCTCACTAGCTAATGGCAAACTGCAGGCCCAGACTCAATTCCCTTGGAATTTTATGGTCTGTTTCGATCAGAGATTTGGGTGGATCTTTTAACAATTCTTAGAGGGGCACAGCTCAGGTGCATACTGTACTCATAGCGCCAAACTACCATCATTCTTTTTAAAAAGAAAGATAAACCGGAGTTAGACCCCCTCATCATTTTGCCCGGTATCTTTGATTAATACAGATAGTAAAATATACTCTAAAATCTTATCCACCAGACTGGCCTTGGTGATCTCTCCACTAGTTTCCCTACGCCAGCATGGCTTAATTTCAGGTGGGGACACGGCTGATCATGTACACCAGGTCATCGCACTTCTGGACTGGACATAAGTTACAAAATCTCCCCTCGGAACAATCCTGTTGGACGCTGTTAGAATCAGCTGGTCTCTAGTTGGCAGAGGTAAATACTTCTGACAAATAGGGATCCACCTCCTCTAGTCAGGGCAAGGGGATCACACACTCAGATAACCCCTGCTCACCCCCTTGGTAGCTTGGCAGAGCAGACAGGCTTATCTCAGAGGCAGTGTGTTAAGCATTTATGACCACATACAGTAATAAAGTGAATACACCACAAATGGACACAACACAGAAGGTATTATAAAAGTAAGGATGTTTTTATAAGTCCTAGCACAAGACCAAATAACAACAAAAATATACCACAATCTCAATAAATACTCTTTGGAAGGAAAAATAATAGTTCAGGTAAAGTTTCTTCTTAGTAAATAGTTCTTTAGCAACAAAAGTAACTCTTCTTCTCTAAAGCACAGTTCTTGGCAACAATGTAACCCCACAGGAGTCACACGACGTCGAGGCAAAGCTATTCCAAAGGTTCGGCGTCGACCGCGAGGAGCGCTGCGTCAAGCCCGGAGTCGAAACAGACCCCACAAACACAGTACCTTTTAGAATGAAGAAAACGATGATCCACGGCGTCGAGAAGTATCGGCGTCGGGGCGTTGGCGTCGATCGAGCCTCGGGGTCGGGGCAATCCGCAGCGGCGTCGAGAGATGTCGGGCCAGAGGAGCGCTCACGGTGGCAAAGCAGGATACGGCGTCATTGTCGATATTGTCATTGCAAGAGTGAGCAGCGCTCACGGCGTCGATCGGGGCTGCGGTGTCAAGGCAATCAGTAGCGGCGTCGCTACTGGCGTCGATCGGGCCCGGCGTCGAAGGTGCGGGACACTGGAGTCGTACTCACGATGTCGAGCTGGATTCGGCAGCGTCATGATTGCTGGTTTCTTTAGGTGTGCTGGACTCCCACGTTCCAGCAACAGGCAATTTTAGCAGATGGTGAAGTCCTTTAGCCCTGTGAGACTGGCACTCTTCCAGCCCTTGGAGATTTTCTTGGCAAAGCTTGAGAGTACACACTCAGTTCCTCTCTCCTTGTTCCTTGGCAAAAATAAAGAAGCAACTGCAGGATTCCCCCCAGCAAACAGCACACTGGCAGAAGGGGCAGGCAAGTCCTTGGATCAGCAGGCTTCTTGTCCTTGGTATAGGTTTCCTTGTCAGAAGTGATCTAAATTCCTTGGTTCAGGGGCCTTCTCTTATACCCTTTTTCTGCGTTGATCCCTTTGTCCATGCAGGGAGATTTCCCCTATCGTGGGTTTGTTGTGGGTGTTGCCAGGCCGAGGCACCTGGCCTATTCACTGTGCAGGGCACAGTCTTCAGCTGCCCGGCAGGAGGTGGAGCCAGTATTGTCACTGGCAGGGGCAGGGGCAGGGGCAGGGCCATCAGTCACCCGGTAGGAGGTGGAGCCAGCATTGTGTCAGGCAGGGCAGGCTATCAGGAACTACTCTTCCCCCACTCTAAACGCAAATGCCTCATTCACCCCACACTGACTCATTCAGACCTCTGGAACCACCCAGTCCCTGTCACACACACCAAACCAGCAGAGACCGGTAAATAGTTAGACAAGAAACTAGTCACTTTCTAAAAGTGCTAGTTTCAAACTCAGAATCTAAAAATCATCCATCCTAAAGGATGTGTTATCAAATTCGGAGTTCAGGGATACTAAACTCGGCTTTCCACCATGCTCTCTGAGTCTGTTAGGATTACATAGTGTAATAATTCCAGCAGCCCAGTCTGGCCTAAGGAAAGCAGGTAGCCTTACAATAGTGAAAAACGAAAATGGCTGTAATTCACTATTAGGACATGCCACACACATCAGGGCTTGTCCTACCTTATGCTTACAATGCACCCTGCCCTTGGGCCTACCATAGGGGTGACTAACATGAGGTTAAGGGAAGGTTTTAGGGACTGGCAAGTAGGTGTACTTGCGCAGTCAGCATGGCAGTACCAAACTGCACGCAGGTTCTGCAATGGCAGACCTTAGACATATTTTCCTAGGCCGCATCTGTGGGTGGCACAACCAGTGCTGCAAGCCCACAAGCAGCATTTGTATTTACAAGCCCTGGCACTCCTGGTGCACTATACTAGGGACTGACAGTAAACCAAATAAGCCAAACATGGAATCCAATTAATGTACCAATTTAACATAGGGAGCACTTGCACGGTGGCACTGATCAGCAGTGGCACAGCGCCCAAAGCAATATTCCAGCAAAACATCGTAAACAGAGGAGGCAAGCAGACAAAAAATCGAGGAGAGACTCATGCCAATGATGCCAGGTCTAACAGACGCCGAAAAGGTGTTCAACAGGGTCGCCTTGGTTTTTTTTATGGACAGTCCTTCAGTGGAAGGGGTTTAGTTCTGAGTTTATTCAAGCGGTGCAATCTCTTTACATTGCTCCAGAGGCCCACCTCTCTGTTTCAGGTTCGGTGTCAAGATCTTTTAGTATTAGCAGCGGCAGCAGGCAGGGATGTCCCTGCTCGCCCCTGTTGTTTGCTCTCTATATTGACCCCTTTTTAAGCAAAATTGGGGGCTCTTTGAATATACTCTCAGTTAGGGTCAATGTATCAGAGTATAAGGTGTTGGCATATGCCAATAACATTATAGTTTTGACTATTGATGTAGCATCAGCCTGTCCGGCTATTAAGAACCTATCGGAACAGTATGGCCAGCTCTCTGGCTATAAACTTAACGTTACCAAAACCCAGGTTGTCAATAATATTCCAGACCTGAACATTTTGCCTATTATTGATTCAGTTAATTCTACTTTAGTAAGATTGGACAACTTACATATTTCTTTGTATGGTAGGGGTAATGTTCTTAAAATGTTGGTCTTGCCAAAGTTTTTATATCTATTTAGAACTATCCCACTTGAATTTACACAACAGATTTCTTTGGGGGTATCATCAACCTTGGAGGGCGGCCAAGTGGATGCACCTTCCGCAGGTCTGGGGGGCTGGTCCTTGCCGAACCTAGTGCTTTATTGCTGGTCAGCTCTCCTTCAGCATTTCGCTTTACCACTGTTTGGGGACAGGGCGGTGCGATCGCCGTTCTGTAGACCCTCTATTTTTGAAATAGGATTAGGGGAAGATGATAAAGGGATATTATTGTGGGTTCTTGAACCCAGTTATTATAAGAAGACCAAGTTTAAGGTCACTACAGCAATGTTTTCAGTTTGGCGCAAGATTAGGCGCAAATGGTCGATTCCTAATATTATCTACTATACACCTCTCACCGCGGCTAGACTCTTACCTTTCATCTTTCAAGATAAGACTACATTTAGGTGGATGTCACAGGGATTAAGGTCTTTGGGTGATCTAGGGTGCGAAGGGAAAATGGCCTCCTTTTAATTTTTAAAGGATAGCAGCTACATGCATCATTGTTTCCGTTTGCGATTTCCTAATTGCGAAAATTAAGGAATCGCAATTAAGAAATCGCAAAAGGCTATGCATCAAGAAATCGCAATATTTTTGCGATTTCATAAAATTCCTTAATTGCGATTCACAATTTGCGAATCGCAATTAAGGAATCCCTTCCCATTGATTCCTATGGGCCAAGAGGCCCATGGAAATGAATGGGAAGTCATTCTCAATTTGCGATTAGCAATTTGCGAATCGCAAATTGAGAATGCAATTTCAAGGGTGCAGGGGGGGGTTCCAAGGACCCCCCCTGCACCCCTGAAATATAACTTTAAGTGCATTTTTCACACACACACATGCCCCAAGGGCATGTGTGTGTGTAAAATGAAACTTTCAAAAATGCACTTTTGTGCATTTTTTAAAGTTTTCGCAAATTACCAGGAAGGTCAAATTCATGGTAATTTACCTCTCCCTATTTGCAAATTCGCAAATTTTAAATGTTCATGCAATGCATTTAAGAAATCTCAAATTGCGATTTCATAAATGCAATCGCAATTTTAGAAATCGCAATATGATTGCGATTTCTAAAATTGCGAAAAACATGATGCATCCCAATTTTGTCAATTGCATTCGCAAACGGCCGAAAATTGTGATTCGCACCATTTGCGAATGCAATTGACAATGATGCATGTGCCCGTAAGTTTTGTCTTAACACGCATGAGTTTTTTAAATACTTGCAGATTCGAAGTTATGTAGATAAAATGAAGTATCAAGTTACTATTTTGTTTGATAGGATTACACTTATGGAATTGATCTTGAGGAGGTCAAGAATAGGGGCAGTATATCAACATTTTCTCTCTGGACTCCCAGATGATCTCTCTTTTCAGAATGCTAGGTGGGAGGCAAACCTGGGTAAGACAGGGTTGGATATCTCCCAGGCCCTAGAATTATTGAGTAGTGCGTTAATATGAGGCAGCTTGCGTTCTCAAAGCTATATGGCATTATTTGATCTTTATTATACCCGGCTAAAATTTCTAAATTAGGAGGTAGAGGAGGTCATTGCTGTCCGAGATGTGGTCTGGGCGCATCCAAAGATGTACATATGTTTTTGGCTGCCCCAAACTTGGGATGTTTCTTCAAGATGTAGAGCTATTTATCAACTCTAGGCTTAATATTCTGGTTGTCCTATCATCAGAGCTTGTTTTGTTTGGATGTGAGAGTAATTGTTCGTTGGAGAGAACAAGACATGCTTCCGCCCTTCTGTTTATCGCTATGTCCCTAGTGCGGCTGTGTATTACTTCAGAATGGATCAGCCCAGACGCCCCCACTTTTGTAAACTGGAGAGCGAGGATCCTGGCTCTTTATAACCTAGAGTCAGCCGTTTTTCAGAGGTGAGGTAAAAGGAGGCGGGAGCTTGGTCAGAAGATCTGGGCTCCCTTGGAGGAGTGGCTCAGGGACTAGAAAGGGATCGTACTGTTTTATGTTACTCTATCGCTGTTCATTCCCTGGGTCGGCTATGGTGTCTTATATGCTCCTCTTTTCTTTCCTTTCTTCCTCTGGTGTTATGAATCCTGCTATGTAAGGTCTGTAAATGTATAATGTGTTGCCACGATTTATTTTGCTTGTTTCTATGCTGATATTTATTCAAGCTTGAATATATATATATTTTTTTAAACAATTGTAAAAATAAATGTTTTTATTTTTTGTGCAGGCCTTTATTGAATGTATCATGAATTGATGATTTATATTCCTTTTGAATAAGTACATTTGGTTCAAATGAATCAAATAATTTACATTGTCTACTGTCACTAGAGCAAATATGCAGGCATTATAAATAAGGTATATAAAAGAAAAATGTACCGATAGCGACTGATTCTGCTATTTGGGTTGAGGGAATTTGTTGTAATTTATCCCAGTAGGAAACACTTTCACTGATACATGTTTGATGTACCTAGGTTCGCATACTGTTTTTCGGGTCTCCCCTTAAAACATTCAGGTGAATCATTAGGCACCTCTAGCCTTCCAAACGTTAACAAATCCAAAGCTATTAGTCAAAACATGGGCTGCCTTCTGTTAGTTTATAGACACCGGAATGTGGTTTGGTTACCAATTCTAACAGGAGTTGGAAACTGCAGGGTTGGAACTGAACTTTTTTAATTCTGACTCTGTTTTAAGCGACTGGGACCCAATTTACACTAATGCATCAGCACTCCAGTGCTCAGATTCACATAGCAGGCACAGTGCATCAAATAAAGTTGTGGCACTGTGTTCCGTAAATACAAGAGAGCAGAATAGCAACATACATGGCACTGTTCTGTTTTCTCCGGCTGCAGGTGCACATTTGTCTGCCACATGCCAATGCAGACACCCCTGCCCCATAGTGCAAGGGTGTCTGTTTTATTTGGAGCATAGGCTTTGTGATAAAGGGGTCCCTTCCAGTAGACAAACTATGGTTCAAGGCATTTCCTACTATGTATGGGTTTGCTGTACAATGCAGCACGCGTGCAAAGAAAAAACATGGGGGACATGTAAACATTTCTCCTCATTACGCCTGTCTTGTGTAAGGATGTTGGTGTTTTATATCATTTTGTACTGGCCTTTCAGCTCATCAAGTCATGCCTAACGTATCCGTGCAAGCATGTGCAGTATGGGCTAAAGATGACATTGTGACAGAAACATACATGTTGTGGTTCTGCTGGTCACCCGTGCAACAGTCGCATGGCTGCCTCTGGGATCCTGGTATGTCTGACTTTTGTAGAAGACTGCTCTACTCTGATTTTCTCTTCTGTGACATCACTTTCAGTGCCTAGTATATCTGGAGTGATCGCACTAACGAGTGTTTTTATGCAGGCTATTCTATTAGCAAGGATGTACCAGCTTTTGATTTCCCAGCAAGCATGTCAGTCTCTCTAAAAGGCCTTAGTGCTTGGCCTTTCACATGTCAGACTAAGTATGTGTGAATGACCTTGCCCCAAACCTTTGCACTCTTTTACTTGCACCTGTCAATTGGGCGAGCGTCCAGTTTCCAAATGGGCAAGTCTGATTCTACATGTGGGAACATTAAACATTGGTCGACGAGGCCAGACCCATGCATATTTTTTTTAGGATTGCTTTTTATGTAAATTATTCACTGTTAGAATGACTGGGTATAAATCTGTGTTACATGAATTGTTGGCACATTTGTTTTCAGCCCCCGTAGCCCAATTTTAAAGACCCCTGTATAAAATACCAACAGGGAAGATCCGTAATAACCAATACTAGAAAGCTCTAAAATCAATGACAATTCAAATAATAAATAGTGTTTTATATCACATTGTTTTTCTAAGCACTGTAGAGGAGATTTACCATACTTTCACACAATGCAGCTGGGTGACTTCCTGAGCTGTATTGTGTGAAAGGTCCGAAATGCTCGATATTTTCAAAGGTACGGAACATTTCGGCTCTCTCCTTGTGCTAGCGCATTCTGTGCTGCCTTGCGCCAACACTGGCACCTTTGCAACATGGTGCAAATAAGCCTGTGTTATAGCCAGGATTATTTTTGTTCATGAAGGGAAGCATTCCAGCGCAAAAAGGATCATTAGAAGCTAGTTGCTCTTTTTACATATGTTGAGAATTCTGGGGCATATTACCAAGCAATAGCGATAATTATCGCTATTGCTTGGTTAGAGACAAAAATTTACTGCTGCGCTGCGGCGATTTTTACCGCAAATAAACCTTGGTATTACCAAGGTTTAACGCAAATGCGATAAAAATCGCCGCAAAGCATGAATATCGCTGAAAAGTCAGCGATATTCATGCATTACCGAGCTTATGCTCTTAGCCATGTTATCTACCTCCCATTGGATAACATAGCTAAGAACTGCTCAGGGCAGGTGTTAGCTTTTGAGATATTCGCGCTTAACGCGAATACCTCCAAAAGTTGGTAATAGGAGATAGCGATGTTAGCTACTGTTTTCAGTCGCTAACATCTTGGCACGCCCACTTTGCATGTCATTAGTGATAAATATCACTGACATGCAAAGTGGGGCCCAAGATGGTCGCTATCTCCTACTAGCTGTCACTAAATGGTGTTAGCGACAGCTAGGTAATAGGGAGATTATTTTATCTCCGCTTTCTTGGCTTTTAAAGCCAAAAAAGCGGAGATAAACCCCCTTGATAATATGCCCCTCTATTTCTTCCATTGCGCCTCTTTCGGGTAGGTGCACCATTTTCTGGTGCAAACACAGGTTTACAAGTCTTTGTAAATCTGAGCTTGTGTCAAATTACAAGGGTAGATGCATGGAAACACCCGTGCCCCACCCATGTAATGCCTGTCCAGCCACATTTGTGCTGCCTTGTGTTCCTTTGTCTTTACTAAACTAGGGAAACCCAGTAAAGTGGCTTTACCAGGCTTTGGAAATCCCAGCTAAGGACTTGCATTAACCTTTTGATGACTTAGGTGATTCAAGGACAACTCAAGTCTTTAGTAATTCTAGACCTATATGTTACAGTTATACGCTGTAATGATACTCAATGTACCTACCTAAGAAAAACAACAGCTGCATCTGTCTCGGTGGGATTCAAACTTATGGCCTTCAGAACATGGCAGATGTCAGCATTATGCATAATGTAACACGGGCTGGAATCGAACAAAGGGCTCTCACACAGTAAGACTCCAAATGAACTAGGGTTTAATGAAACCATAATGGTCCCCACCTCGGATTTTCGGGGTACATTCAGCCGCTGCTCTTTCTTAAGTCAATTAAATAAGTACTATAAAGTTAAGTAGCAAAGAAGATTTATAATTCAGCACCAAGGCGTGACCATGTGGTTTACAAATACATGTTGTGTTATATAAATAAAGGTACAACAAAATACAGGTGTCATGCTTATGCCCCAACGGCCACAATGCTTAAGCTCATGATGCTTTTGACACCTGTTCTTTGTCCCGCTGAAGGCGTTCCCAAATGTTCCATATTGTGGCATCTGGTACTGGGAGGAACAGAGATGTTGGACACACAAACATAAATCTTTTATACAAATTGTGAAGTTTGGAGTTTTGAAAAAGATATTTGTACTAGTAAGCATGTGTCTGCTGTATACTAATGTTACATGTTTGCAACTGGGCTAACAGAATTGTCCCAGCACTTAACTATCAACAAACAGCACCTTATTTTTCGCAAGATTGTGAGCTAAACGATTATATAAATGGTTTCTTTTTACTGTTCCTGCATGATTGAAAAAACATTTGTGCCCAGGAAAAAAGGTAAGCTACTTAACCATACAACTAAAACTTATCTATGACGAGAACCTAAATATATTGTCATTTCCATGAGTAACCTGTTTCGTGGAGTGGAGGGGGACTGACTAAGTCATGTGAACGCTGCTTGCATGGTTACATCTAAAAATGGCCGTCCTGCAAAACAGTCCTTTGAGGAGCTACCACACATAGGGGCAGATTTATGTCGGACTTGCGCCACGTTTAAGCCTTCTTTGCGTCACGCAACGGAGGTGTAAACGTGTCTCATCCCTGCGACCCATTTACAACGTGACACATCTAGGCAGATGCGTCACGTTGTAAAGCCCTGTGTCACATGTGGGCGTTCCGGCGCAGGGTGGGCGTTCCGGGGCAAGTGCGCCTCGCAAAAGTGCCTGCGTGAAATCTACAAGATTTCACGCAGGCACTTTTAGGCCAATGCTGCGTCAAAACCCTGTGCCTGCTTGAAGCAGGCGTAAGGCTTGACGCAGCATTGGACAGATATGGCCCCCCAAAGCATTCCTGGAGCTGCGTTGCACTTGCGACGCAACTCCAGCAATGCGCCGCCTTTAGGGCACAGATGCGTCACGCATCTGTGCAGTTTTTGCCCCATGGTGTGCCGCATTGTAAATGCGGCGCACCATGGGTGGCGGAGCTGTGGCGCACAATAACTGGCGCATCCCTGGGGATGCACCAGTTATTGTGAATCTGCCCCAGAATGTTTTATTAAGATTGGGCTAGTGCATTTAATCTCAGTAAACACTATGGGGCATATTTACAATAACTGGCACATCCCTGCAAATCAGCAGAGATGAGCCAGTTATTGTGCCCCACAACTCCGCCATCATGGATACGCCGCATTTACAATGCGGCGCACCATGGTGTAAAAACGTCACAAATGCGTGACGCATCTGTGCTGTAAAAGTGATTCATTGCTGGAGTTGCGTCGCAAGCGCGACGCAGCTCCAGCAATGTTCTGGGGGCCCTATCTAGTTAATGCTGCGTCAATCCTTACGCCTGCTTCAGGCAGGCGCAGGGTTTTGATGCAGCATGGGCCTAAAAGTGACTGAGTGAAATCTTGTAGATTTCACTCAGCCACTTTTAGGAGGCGTTCCTGCGCCGGAACGCCCCCCCCCTGCACAGGAACGCCTACATGTGGCATAAGGCATTACAACGTGATGCATCTCCCAGATGCGTCACATTGTATGTACCCCCGCACCATGGAGCAGGATTTGCGCCGCCGTAATGAGGCGCAAGGGGCTTGTAAATCTGCCCCTATGTCAGCTATGGGACTAGCTCTATGGGAGTGAGTGCTCATGGTTTATCAATGAAAAATTAGGACTTAAGGCACATTGGCCCATTTGGGTACAGACCTAAAACCTCTTGCTATTGTATAAAAGGCCTAAAACACACCCTCTGACAAGGATTCTCACAGAGATTTCCTAGAGGCCAAAAACTATGGTCTGTGGTGTGAACCAAAGACTACCTTAATGCTAAGCAGGAAGGGGTTGGGGAGAGTGTGTAAAATGGGTTTATGGGAAGTGAAGTATGCTCATGGTGTAGATAGGTCAACTGAACCCAGGAATGGGAAAAAGGCTCTAATCATTAGACAGATGAGACCTCAGAATTATTCATTGCCTTTCCCTTAGCACTCAGAAATAAATGTGAAACCTGAAAGACTTACTCTAAGGTCTGCAGGGAAATTATAGTGCATTGTTTTATATGGACTTTCCAGATTAATGTTCAGTAAATATCTGGATACAGGATCGGTGGTTGATTTAAACATTTTAATTCTTCATTAACCCCTTCGCTGTGGGGCGTTTTCCCCCCGCTGTGCGGGGGAGGGAGGCCGCATGCGGCGCCGCCGTGCTGGTGATGAGCTCAGCTCGTCATGAGGCACAGCGGAGCTGCACTCTTGACGAGCTGAGCTCGTCACGGCCACACCTGTTTTAAGAACGTTCAGCACATCGGGGAAATTAGCCCCACGTGCGAACGTTCCAAAAGCTGTGGCAAGCTCAGCTCGTCATGAGTGCAGCTCCGCTGCATCTCATGACGAGCTGGGCTTGTCACCAGCAACCATGCGGTTAAGAGAACACAAAGAAGGGGGAATCCTTATTGAACAAATTATCTCAATAAAGCTGCCCCATCCTGCTTAAAACAACTCTGGCTACAACACAGGCACCCTTGCACCGTAGTTCAAGGCTGCCTACGTTGGCGCTAGGCTGCCAAAATGGTGTCAGCGTATGGGGAAAGGACAGGAATGCACCTATTGGATAAATACAGTGCATAACTGCCCTTTCTCTGTGACACAGGGCAGCGCAAAAAGGTAACTTGCTGTGCTGCCATGTGCCACAAATGTATTAATTATGGCCCTAGAAAGGTGGTACTCTTCCCAAACGGGTGACTTTTTGTTGCTTCATGCACATTGAGTATGCTATACTCAGCCCCCCCTGTGTTAATAAGGGATACATTATGTTTAAACGTGAAACAAATCGGGAATGTAATATGATCAAGAGCTGACAGCTGCTTTTAAAGATATCTTTAGTTTAGTTAATAATGTGCATGGAGAGGAATTCCAACTGCAATCAAAGAATTTCCACAACAATAATCAATGTGAAAGAGGTCTGGTGCAGCGACAACTGACGCCGGAACCCGGGGGCTCAGTGCCGTCGGCAGATCAGCCCAGCACCATGTGACTCTGAGCCATGGCTCGCTTAATCTTCCCGAGTGCCCCCAGAGCCTTGACACCTTCGGGTCATTGTTTGTGCTTTACAAATACTGGACATTTACATTTACAAGTGGAAGTATCTTTTTCATGTTGCCTATCCAATTTAACTGTCAATGGGGTTTGTCTATAGCATAAACCTGGATGAAATGTTGTATACACTGGCATAATGTTGCTTAATTTTTGGCACTTCGGAAACTATGCGAATTTGACCTCAGATTACTCTAGAGTTAAACCATCCCAGAAGGTTTGTGACAAAATCGCATTTTTCATCGGCAAAGTTAAGTAGCACTTACACATTTAAACAATAAGGAATATAATTTCCCTGGACATTCATTCCACACAAATAAACTATGACTTATATATAATACATATTTAGTAATACTAAAACATTCTTTTTCTCATTTGAATTCTACCCCTTACATAGAGCCTGGCATGGTTGGCTGCATTAAAACATGTTTCCAATTCGGTCTTTTAATTCTTTGTAAAGTGATTATTCAATTGTTAGAAACTAGAACTAAAAAGTGATAAGCAGCTTTCTCCTTTAAAAAAAAAAACACTTTGGACACAGATTTCACAGTAATTAATTCCCAAATAGCATTTACCATCTACATCACTGAATAATATAAATACATTAAAGGTATGTGATTTTTGTGGAAATATACAGCCATCTGGGCGACTTTCATGTGAGATTTTGTAATAAGGGAGCAAAGTCGGCTATGTTTGTACTTAGTATCAGGGCTGGCGATAGGCATGGGCAGTGTGGGCAGCTGCCCAGGGCCTCGCACAATGGCAACACCCCACCAGTCCTCGTTTACCCCTGCCGATCAAAGTGAAAGACATGCTTCTCTTTACAATTGGGCTCATTGGAGGGGGGCCCCCTCCTGCGCCTCCAAGGGATGGCTGCACATTCAGAGACTCTGCAGGACACCCATTGTCAGTATTTTAGCCCACACAGGTTTAACTCTCAGCCCCCAAGCAATACTCGCACCTTCAGTTCCAAATGGGCTGTAAAAGAGGTGCTTGAGGGTGTATGAGAGAAGGAGCTGTGGCCAAGGTGGAGTCTGCACAAATGTTAATGTTAATGTTAAGAGACATTTATTGAGCGCGCTGTCACCATGAGTTTCCTGGCGCTAATGGGATACTGAGGTTGAACAAGAGGAGTTTAGTGGGGATGTGAGAAGAGCAAAGTTTTTAAAGATTTCCTGAAAGAAAGAAGAGAGCAAGAAGTCTTGAGTGAGAGTGGAAGAGAGTTCCATAGCTTGGGGGCCAGGTGAGAGAAGCTGCGACCACCAGATTTAGTGAGTTTAAAATGGGGGATGACTAGTTGCTGGAGGTGGGTGGACCTCAATGTGCGGGAGGGACGGTAAGGGGTGATCAGGGACTTCAGGAAAACCGGGGAAGGGCCAGTAAGAGCTTTGAAGACCAGGCAGCAGACCTTAAAGGCTATTCTTTCACTGACTGGTAGCCAGTGGAGTTGATGTAATAAAGGTTTGGCCGACTGCCATCTGGGGATTTTGAATGCTAGTCTAGCAGCCTGGTTCTGGACGATCTGTAGCCTAGCCAGCTGGGATTTGGGAAGGCCATGATATATGGAGTTGGAGAAGTCCAGACGGGACATCACCAGAGCTATTAAGACTTGTAGCAGGGCTTCGGGAGTCAGGAGGTGGGCAACTTTCCGTATCCTGTATAGCTGGAACATACAGGAGGATGTTACCGCACTCACCTGGGCCTTGAGAGTGAGCTCAGAGTCAATGATGACCCCAAGGCTCTTTACACAGCCAGCAGGAGAGGGAGGTGTACCAAGCTCAGTTGGCCAATACTGGGGCCCCTATGAGGGGCTCTTCTCCCAGGGAGGAGAAGCTCAGTTTTGCCAGGGTTGAGCTTTAATTGATTTTGGTTCATCCAGTGCTGGGTGTGTGTCATGGCCGCCTGAAAGTTGGTAACAGCGTCAGGGGAGGTGAGGGGGAAAATAATTTGTAAATCATCCGCGTAATTGAACACGGTGACGTCCCACCTGCCTAAGGAGTGAAGGTACAAATTAAAGAGGAGGGGGGACAAGGAAGATCCCTGAGGGACCCCCGCAAGATGACGAAACGCTGGTGGCGCTGAAAGGACCCAAGCTAACTGCCTGAGATCTCCCCTCTAAAAAAGATTTAACCCAGGACAAGGCAGGCCCACAGACTCCGGCGGACTCGACACGGTGGAGTAAGATGTTGTGGTCCACCGTGTCGAATGCCGCCGATAAGTCTAGTAGGACTAATGCCTGGGGTAGTCCTCTGTCGGCGTTGCTTCTGAGGTTATCCAACACGGCAAGAATCACAGCCTGACAGATGCAACCAAGTAGCCTGTTTCTTTCAAAATAAAATCATCAAGATCCTACAGTCACTTCCTCCTTTACACGATGACAATCCCCTGACTGCCCCATCAGTCACTGTCAGTGGCCCTACCTTAGACAATTTCAGTTTACTTTCTGAGGACGACTTTGAAAAAACCCTTTCAGACTTGAAAAGTGGTTCCCCCAATGATCCTGCACCTATCCACATTCTCAAACAAGTTGGACCCACCATTTCATACCTGGCCACCAACCTTATTAACGCTTCGTTTAATCAGGGAGTGGTCCCCCCTAATTGGAAACATGCCATAGTTAAAGCCCTGCATAAAAAACCGGGTATGGACCCCACAGACTTGACTAACCTCCGCCCAATTTCACTCCTTCCTGGTTTAAGTAAGATAGCAGAGAAGGTAGTTAACAAGCAATTGTCTGCCTTCCTTGAAACCAACAACCTCCTTCGACCCACTCAGACAGGATTCCGCCCAGGCCAAGGGACGGAAACAGCCCTTTTGAAGGTTGTTGAAGAGGCAAGATGCATCTTGGATTCAGGAGGATCAGTGCTACTGATCCTCCTGGATCTAAGCGCTGCATTCGATACGGTGGACCACAAAACCCTCATTAAACGCCTCTCCAGTGTGGGTGTAAGAGGCACAGCCCTTTGCTGGTTCTCGTCCTTCTTAAAAGACAGAACATTTCAGGTCTGTGAAGGAAATGTGCGATCCGACACTCTCCCTCTCCAGTGTGGGGTCCCCCAGGGCTCTTCATTGAGCCCTACACTCTTCAATATATACATGGCCCCCCTGGATGACGTGGTCTCCCCTTTTGGGATAAAAGCCGTCACATACGCTGACGACACCCAAATGATCGTATCATTCTCTCTGGAAGAGGACAAGGTAAAAAATCTCCATGACTGTTTAGAGGGTATTTATGCATGGATGTCCGCCTCAAGGCTTAAGCTCAATGGCTCGAAAACTGAGCTCATGCTGTTGGGAAACAAAATATCTTCTCTTCCATCTGCCATGTGGCCAGCATGCTTAGGTCCTCTCCCTCAACCCAAGACAGAATTAAAAAGTCTAGGTTTCTGGCTTGAACAGGACCTTTCCCTCAAAACGCAAGCGAAAAAAACTGCCGGTACCTGTGTGGGGCTACTGCGTTCCATCAGAAAGATCCTCCCTTTACTTCCAGGACCCTCTCAGAAATTGCTTGTTCAAGGACTAGTCTTATCAAGACTAGATTATTGTAATGCTCTCTTTCTTGCTGCCCCGGAATCCACGATCAACATTCTGCAAAGAACACAGAATGCCGCAGCCAGGATTCTCACTGGGACCTCTCGTAGGGTCTCAGCTAAACCTGCCCTCAAGGCACTACATTGGCTGCCGATCCGCGAAAGGGTCAAGTTTAAGGCCCTCTGCACGGCCCATAAAGCTTTGCATAATCTAGGGCCCCCAATGATAAAAAACATGATCTTTCCATACAGACCTAATAGGCCCCTTCGCTCAGCTCAAGGCCATCTAGCCACGGTCCATAAAATCAAAAAAGCCCGGACTGGAGGACGCCGTTTTTCGGTCACTGCGGCCACCTCCTGGAATGCTCTGCCATTCCACCTCCGCTCTGAGGCCAATCTGCTGAAATTTCGCAAGCTCCTAAAAACCCACCTCTTCCCGCAATAATCTTCTTCTCTTTCCCCGTCTTTCCCCCTCAGTAGTTCTGCAATATCAGCGCTGGGACGCTCACGGGCAGCCATGCGCTATATAAATCCCAAATTTCATTTCATTTCATTTCAGTAGAATGGGCTGGTCTGAAGCTGGCCTGGTTGATTTCCAGGAAGTTGGACTCCTCAATGAATTGCGAGAGGCAAGTAGTGACATGTGCCTCCAAGATTTTAGACAGGAAAGGCAAGAGGGAGATGGGCCGATAGTTGGTGAGGACCGCTGGGTCCGCGCCGGGTTTCTTTAACAGAGGCACCAGTACGGCCTCCTTAAATGACCTAGGGTCTATGCCAGAGTTGAGGGAAGAATTAAGTAAGGGGAGGATGCAATGCGGGAGAGTGTGACAGATGTCATGAAGCACAGAAGGGGGACAGCAGTCCTTGGGGGAACCAGATTTCACACGGGTGGACAGCTTGGCAAGGGAATCCGGATCGAGTGTAGGGAAGCAGGACAGAGTGGAGATGTTAACAGGGGGGGCTACTGCTGTAGCTGAGGAAGGGGAGTGGGGGATTGAATTTTTAATTGTGGAGATCTTGTCGATAAAAAAGGAATTTAAAGCATTGCATGACTCTGTGGAGGGAGGCAAGTTCAGGAGTGTCCTGGTGTCCGATGTTAATTCGCCAAGGACCTTGAAAATCTCCTTGGATTTGTTGGGGGCTGTTAATATTCTCTCAGAGACAAAGGCAGACTTAGTTGTAATGATGGCTTTTTTATAAACTTTACGTGCGGACACGTACGCCTCCCTATCAGGGCTAAGATAATTACGCCTCCATCTACGCTCCAGTTGGCGCAGCTCGAGATGTTGTTGTTTCAGGGCTGAGTTGTACCATTTATGGGAGTTACTATGGCGTGTGCGAGAGAAGCAGGACAGGGGGGCAAATTGGTTGCTAGCCGTCGTAAGCCAATGGGTGATATTTGCATCCACAATATTGACGTCTGGGGTGTTAGTAATTGGGGGCTGGGTCTCAGCAAGGAAGGAAAGAAAGGCAGAAAAATCAAGGGCCTTCCATTTCCGAGCGATCCCACCCTCCAGAGGGGGGGGCCTGACCAGACCCTTTACAAGGATGGAAGACTCGATCAATGAATGGTCGGACCAGACGCAAGGGGAGATGATCGGACAGGAAAGCAAAATCCCCTGTGTCCAGATGTGGTCCAGGATATGACCCCCGGTGTTAGTAGGGGAGGTGACGTGCTGGGTCGGATTGAGGCTGAGGAGTGCCTCGAACAGTTCAGTGGCATGAGGGCCAGCGTCAGCATGATTGAACCAATAGTTGAAATCTCCAAACATGGCGATGCGGGCCGAGGAGGTCATCAAGACGGAGAGCTGTTCACTGAGGGCAGCAGGAAACAGGGGCGTGGGGGTAGGGGGACGGTATAGGACAATGAGGGTCAGGGCACCTGCTTCTGTTGCCAGGCTGATGACAAGATTCTCAGCATCAGGGAGACATAGCGAGGAGGACACAATGAAAGGCAAATCTTTGCGTATGACTGCCGCCACCCCACCGCCACGGCGGCCAGTAGGCCGATTGGCGTTCAGCATGTAATAGTTAGTGGGTAGAGCAGCCAAGATGTCAGGGAGGGAGGAATCAGACAGCCAGGTCTCAGTGAGCAGCAGAACATCAGGATTCTCAGCTGTCAGCAAGAGAAAGATATCAGCGTGGTGTTGGGGAAGAGACCGTGCATTAAGATAGAGTATGCAAATGCGAGTCTCGGGCGGGGTGGAGGCTGACGGGGGCGCCCAGATGAGTCTGGGAGAAGGCAGATCAGCCGAGATGCCGAGAGACACCAGACGATCCCAGGTTGTGGACAGAAGGGCACGAGGGTGACGCTGGAGGAGTGTAGCGGAAGAGTAAGTGATGTGAGAGGTGGCATCCCAAGGCCCTAGGCCCGTCTGGCCGCGGACGGGCGCAGACGGGCTGGACTTTGGCATGACTTTGGCGCGCTGACAGCGTGCCCGCTGCGCTCCCTGTGAAGGGGCGCCATTTTATAGGGCTGAGGGCATGAGGGGCCGAGCGCTGGACTGCTCACCTAGTCACCCTCCTCACCCAAGATGGCGGCCAACTGCGAGTCCCGGCAGGAATTAATCTCCTGCAAGGGACGAGTAGTGGCGAGAGGACAGCAGATGCGGCGATTAATACTGCCCAGCGCACAGTAGAGATGGTACCTGCACAACAAAAAAGTAATTACCAGACACAAACATTAAAATGTTAATAAAATGCGTGGAAAGCGCAGAACGAGTCAGGCGAGTGGCTAAAATCCCACTGAGCAGCTCGAGTATCTAATTAATTGAGGAATTGAGGGGCTGAAGCACAATGATTTTTATAGGGCTGAGGGCATGAGGGGCCGAGCGCTGGACCGCTCACCTAGTCACCCTCCTCACCCAAGGTGGCGGCCAACTGCGAGTCCCGGCAGGAATTAATCTCCTGCAAGGGACGAGTAGTGGCGAGAGGACAGCAGATGCGGCGATTAATACTGCCCAGCGCGCAGTAGAGATGGTACCTGCACAACAAAAAAGTAATTACCAAAGCAGCTTCCCCCAGCCCAGAAGGTGTCACTTATGTAAATTTCAGGGGCCTCGCGCATTCCCTTTTGCCCAGGGCCTCGAAAATCCTAGAACCGGCCTTGCTCAGTGTTGTATGATTTCAGGAGAAAAAGGGGAAGGTGGTGTGTTTTCTTGTTTGAAACTTTTCTTTTCTGGTCCTAATTATAATTGTTGATTATCTGATCCTCCTGAAACGTCTGAAAGAGCTGGTAATGTGTGTCGTTTTGAGGGGGGCATTGGTATACCCTTGCTTGTCGTTCCAGCTGCTAGGAAGATTGTGGCCAATAGTGGTCCTCTCTTCGATCTCATCGGAATTTGTCCCTTTCCAATGTACAGTTCTGCAGGGTTCCTCATTACCCTCTGTCATCTTCAGCATTTATACACACCCACTGTCAAGTTGGGGTTCAACATTCAAGTTCCATATACATGAGTATGGGTTCAACATGTGTACCTAGCTCCTAATTGGGTGTGGAGGAGGGGGATCAACCTAACATTTGCCATTTGAAAATGTAACTTGTTCAGCCAAACCTGTGTGCATTGTTGTTACTTATGACGGATAACTATGAAGTCTTTAATGAGCTCAACTTTGCACCTGTTTGTATGTGTTTTTGGTGAGAATGTAGGTATTTGATTAATACTGGAAAAATCTGTGATGTGGCATATACTTCCTTCTTGTCTTCTCTCGGGTATCGTGTCCACATTTCGGGAGTAGCAAGACCCCTTCATCAATTTACTCTGTGACATACAGACCTAATTGATAATTGCAGTAGTGTAGAGACCCACCCTAAAAGTGAGGCAGAGCATTCTTTGATAAATATCATGGCAACATTCATTTCAAGTGTCTCAAAAACACTTGCAAATGGCATCGAGATGTAGGATTTACTATATGGTCGCACTGTTTATCTAGTCATGCGACCTATTTAATGAATCAACTGCAGAACATGAAGAATTTGACAGTTGCCCTGGTGAAAGACATCTGTTAATGCCACTTTGTGTCCTTCTTTAACAAAGACTGCAATGATTGCTGGTCCAGACACATGTGGTCTAGTTATCGACAGCAGTGAAAGGAGCTATTAGTGGACATCATTGCTGTGTAGAACCCTCCCTCCCCCATCTACTTTAAGGAACACAGGTAATTAGCTTTGATTCAGGAGGGACTTCACATATTATTTTTTCTGCCATAAGTGTTCTCCCTTCAGTCTGTTTACATTTTACCATGCTGAAACTTCAGCACACACCCCCACTCTAAAAATAGTATATAAAAATGAAAAGCACGTTTGGACCCCAGTATATACCTTTAAGAGAATTATCATCTTGCATATGACAGATTGAAAGATGCAAACACAAGGAGATGATGGACGGAGCGCTGAAACCTTTCAGAAACTCACCCCCAGTCACAGATCTGGGTTCTTTAGCTCACTTTGCCACCCCAATTCAGACACAGCTGTATGCAACTCAGAATTGACCCTGTGCCTCATGGGAACAGTCCAGCTGGACCTGCCAAGCCATGTCTTCCCTGGACCAGAAACAAGCATCCTGGGACCGGTTTCGGGCTAACAGCCCTCATCAGACAGGCTAGCTTGAATCCAGTGGCAAAGTGAGCACAGGACCCATGTCTGGGCATACCCTGCCAACTTAGAGCGAACCAAGCAAACACAAGGAGATGATGGATGGAGCGCTGAAACTTTTCAGACACTCACCCCTAATCACAGATGTAGGTTGAATCCATCATTGTTCTTTGGCTCACTTCGACACCCCAGTTCATACAGCTTTATGCAAATCAGTCGTGTCCCTGTACCTCATGGGAACAATACACCCAGAACTGCCAAGCCATGTCTTCCCTGGACCGGAAACAAGCATCCTGGGATCGGTTTCCGGCTAACAGCCCTCACCAGTGAGGCTAGCTTGAATCCAGTGGCAAAGTGAGCAAAAAACCTACGTCTGGGCATACCCTGCCAACATTGAAAGATGACACAATTTATTTCTTCAGCTCCAGGATTGTAGAGGAGGGGATGTGCAAAATGGCCTGAGCTGCTGCCTTTGGAACTGGGTGTCGGCTCAGCATTCTGTGGTTCTGGGCTAGACTGGCTGTCAGTGGCGGGGGGCAACTACTGCGAGGGCAGGAGTAGGGAATTTACATAAAAAATAAATAGCTGGATACCATGCAGCAGCCATCCTCCTCGCTCCACTACTCTTCTTCTCCGTGAATTCAGGGCCCCAGCAAACTCCCTTAACTAATTCTGGTGCTTCTATCATGCTGCTAACCACCATGAGAGAAGGGCCAGGATTGGAGGGAGTGGCCTCAGTCAGCGCTAATGAGTGCACTGGAGGCCTGCACTTGCTCTCAAACCCAGCTGTCGTAAGACAGCTGGGTTGAGAGGTTTAAAGTGTGGCTGGCCAAAGGGACATGCACACTTTAAGCAGTGCATTGGCAGCCCTCTACCCACGATCCCTCCCTGCTGCCACTCAGCAGGCCCCACCATGTCCTGACATTTGGTTTGGGAAAGGGTGATGAAAAATAAAATGGTAATAAATTAGCTTAATTACCATTTTATTTTTTGTCCCTCTGGATATTTTTGGTGGGGTGAAGCTCCTCCGCTATAAAGAAGGAGCTACCTCTCCTGGCTGTACCAGGCATTTCCCGGGTTTTGTTACTTTGTTACTGGGGGCTATCTTTGTAGCAGTGCAAAGTTTTAAAATCATACTCTGCAAAGGATGTGCACCATGCAGATCATAGAACAGTATTTTATGGGCATATCTCTATGGGTTACTGCTTTTGTCACAGAGACCCTTTTGTTACTGTGCAGTTCGTAAGTTACAATCTCAAGCTAGCACAGCGAGCTATGAAGTGTCATCAACGAGAAGCACGAAAACTGCATGGTATAGGTTAGTTATTTGTCCTAATGTTGCTAAAAAGGGGTTTCCTGGGTAGAAATACTGTCTTATTAGCAAAGCCAACCCTTAACCACTGTGTTATATTCCGAATCCTGATTTTATGTATGGTTCTCCAGACCAAGCTCTCTTAAAAAATATCTATCAGTATGGATGACATGAATATTACACCTTGTAGTCCTCTCTGTCTTCTGTACACTTTATTTTTCTTTTTTACTTTGAATTTATTTAGAACAATAAACAGCACACAATATTTGACATAAGGAAAGATAGTGCAATAGGGCAGGATTGATAAAAATATAATTCCCTTCATAGAAAATATAATCTCATTGAAATATAATTGAGAGTATGGAGTAAATGATGTTACGCTGCAAAAAATATTTAAATGTATAAGGTGCATGGAGGAAGCAATGCACTACACAATAAAGATTAAAAATAATAACTATACAAACTGTAGACATTATGAAAAAGAGAAAAGTGAATATTAGATATATTTGTACACTGCACAAATATGTATATGTTATTGTTAATATATGTATATGTAACATAAATATTAAAGATGAATGAGTTCAAGGGGGCTTCCTTTCTGGTTTTATTTACAAGGGAACTAGTGTGGGATAAATAAGCAGTAATGGGAAGCCATAACAGATCTCTCTTTATAGCCAACAATATAGGAGAGACATTTTTAGTGTCTAATCTATGATGAAAATATATAGTATTCCATCAAGATCGAATGGTAACAATATAAGCTTGGTTCCAGTTGAACATTACTAAATGATAAACAACATATAATAATAAATCTATCAGCTTATGACTTGGAGTTAAGTTTGTGGCCATTGAGGAGCTAAACCACCCAGAAAGACATTTGTGAAGGAAAATACAATATCAACCTTGAAAATCTTATAAATTTGCTGCCATACCAGTTTCCAAAACTGGAAAATGGAAGGACACTCGGACAGCATATGTTTCAAATAAGCATTTGAGCATGAACAAGTCCAGCAAGAGGACCTTGAGGTTGGAGAAAATGTTGGGAGCAAATAATAAATGGCAGTAAACATAGAAAAGAGTTTGCATAGAATTTGCAGCTTGAGTGGATTTATGAAGCTTAAGATATATCTTATCCGGTAGAGCAGTAAACCAATAGTCCAAAAGGTCCTTTTCCCAAGATAACTCAAACTTTGATTTAGTTCTGTCATGGATAGCATTCAGTGACTTAAAAATACTAGAGGCCGAGGGTTTGGTACCTAATAAAGGGAAAATAATTCCTTATACAGAGGGAAAGGGGGATGTATGAGGTAGTATGTAAATGTAATAAGTGAAGGAGGTGTGTAGAAGTTCATATTGTGTTCTAGCGGTTGATGGTAGTGATAATCTAGCTTGGAGATAAGAAAAGGGGAGGATCCGATCATCCTTAAAAAGTTGTGATAGCCAGCACAAACGTTTAACTAGCAAATTTGACTTTCCAAAGAAAGTTTGATTAAATGGAATCTATTCTTTTGAATAGCAATCAGGAATGTGAATTGGAATCAGAGATATAATATATAAAATCAGAGGAGTGAGCACTATTATGATAGAGTTGATCCTGCCACAACAAGAGAGAAATAATGGATGCCTATGGGTAATAATATTGTTTTATTTCCTAGTAATATAATCAAATTTCAATTTGAGCGTATCTTTAATAGCCTGTGAAAACTATGACCACAAATATTTTACTTTTGTGGGTTGCCAGGCAAAACCAATCTGAGCTAAAAAGTTGCTTATTAGATAAGACAATTAGAGATAGTATTTCCAATTTATAAGTTTGAGTTGATAACCTGACCATTGTTAGAAAAAAACATACTTGTTCAAGGAAAAGAGCGAAGGAGTTGGTAGGGTTAGAGGAATATAAGAGGATGCCATCAGCACAAACTGACACATTACTTTGTTGTGCCCCAATTTGAAAGCCAGAGCTGGGAGATAACAGGCATCCTTGATGTACACCTCTGAACAAGGGAAAGTAATCAAAATGCATACCGTTGACCACAATTGTTACACGAGTACCTGTATACAACAAGAAGTTTAAGCAATCCCTTTGGAAGATAAGCAATTTTAATCCATGAAACATAAAATCTATATTAAGGCATTTTCTGCATCCAAAGCAATAGCAGCAATACGATAGTTCAAGGTGGATGCTTTACTTAAAATGTAACAAAAGTCACAATCATTGTCAGAGGCCAGCCTGCCAGTGCTACCTAAAGAAATAGGGTGATAATTCTTACAATGCGTGGGAGCCTTATTATCTTTTGGAATCAAACAAATCATGGCATGTTGGAAGGAGGCTGGAGAAATATCGCTATAGATGAATGAGTTCAATAAAAGTAGTAGTTTGGGAAGGAAGAGTTTTGCAAAATGACAATGGAATGTGATAGTAAAACCATCAGGTCCAGGGATTTTTCCAGCACCTAGCTGGCCAAAATCAATATTCTGGCATTGAAGGGGTTGATGGAATTGAAAATATTTGGCCAAATCTGTTTGGAAAGGTTGTGTCTCTGGGTAGGAAAGATTTACATACATATTAAATATTTCATTTATAATATCATTCTCTTTAAAAAGAGTAATCCCTTACTTGTTGTACATCTTATGCTTTCTCATTAAAAACTGTGCATTTGTTGGGCAAAATAAACATCAGACCTGTGCCAGACTGACTCCAGGCACACCATCCAGGTATGTTGGCCTTAGTCCTGCTAGATCAACATGCTCCATCTGTACCCCTAACCTGACATGGTAACAAATGGATTGTGCAACCCAAGAACGTTGTGTTCTGACCTTGATTTCCAATGGAAATCAAGGTAGCAGATTTTTGTTAGTTTACAAATGCATACCCAAAGAGATACATAAGAAATATACAGTAAAGCGTTTCAATATTTATTTATTAAAGCATTGTGATTCTTGAGTAAAATACGTGTTCTTTGATAATCAATAGAAGGACACAGAATAATTTGATTAGCATTATGAGAATAGTGAAAACGATAAACAGGTCAACCATTTTACTGCTTACAGAGAATATATGATCGTATACAAGTACTGCAATATATTTTACCCCTACCTAGTGCTACCTAACCTAGTATGTCTAGGGTGGGTGATTAATATGAGATACCATCACAAATGGTGGAAGACTTCACAGTGACCTCAATGCGGTTGGAGTATGAGGGAGACGGGGCCTGCTGAGCCGGCGAGCTGACAGCTGGCAGTCCCTGCTGAGCGGAGCAGACAGCGTGGGCGTGCCTGTGGTGAGCAGCCTGTTCCTTGTACGAAGGGGGCTTTCTGAAGAGCGGGGATGTGCAAGGGCCCAATGTGATCGAATGGGCTCCTCAAGTGGTACTGGGGACTGCAAAAAATGGGTTCCCCAGTCGCCCTGGGAAATTATATTGTTGCTAAGGCATCTGGAGCCATGCAGTGCCAATGCAACTGCTTGGCAACTGCAGATTGTGACCGAGAGGCCCCAGGCTGGCCCAAGATTACACACGCTGACCCCCTACATTGTAGCATTGTAGGTCTGGTCTTGAGGTGGGACCCCACATCCAGTTGTCCCTGTGGGAGGAGAGGCCAAGTGATCAGCCACCACCTGCCTGACCTTTAGATGGTGGTGCAATAGGTTAGGCAGTGCACTCGGGCACCTAGTGACAGCGTTGGTGGCCTGTGCCCCTGAATTTAAATGTGGAAAGACTTCTCCCATAACATTCTACATAAGGAGCTGTTCCCCTTACCCCACAGAAGCCTGATTAGAGCAGAAGGGGTGACATGACTTTTGGCCGGGGGCTTGGGGGCTCCAAGAACTATGACAATGTTGATGACAACTAGCAATGTCTTCCTTGGGAACTGTCCCTGTCTATGGGGGGGGGGGTACTGGTTGCCATAGCTGGATAGGTGCAGATAATCTCTGGGGCAGGGGCACTATCAAGTATCTCCTTAAAGCCTTCATGCCTCTGAAGAAGGGCCAGAGCAATAGGGTCTCCAACAACTTCCTCACAGGTCCATCTCCTGGCCCAAAGCCATGGCCCTTACCAAGGATGACTTATTGGCCTCTCTAAGGATTTTAACAAAGAACTGCGAGACGAGCGGAAGGTAGACATGGCCTCCTCTCTTGAGGCACTTAGGTCAGATATTAACACCTGCCTGATCACTCTCCAACAGGATGTTGATGCTGTCTGTACCAGGCCCCTAGAACTGGAATCAAAAGTATAGGACCTGGAGGGCTGCACAGAAGACCACTGTTGACCTTCTTTGCTGACAACTTAAGACCTCAATACTGAAAAGTGAAGACCTTGAAAATAGGTTGCAAAAAGGCAAAGTGCGGATTCTGAATCTGCAGGAAGGTGCATCAGGACCAGACCTGGAGGCCTTTGTCCAGGGTCTCTTAGCTGAGCTGCTCTGGGAGACCCGGATGAAGTTAGAGTTTGAAAGAGTGTTTAGTGTGGGACCCCCATGCTGGGTTAAAAACACCATCCTAGAGATATACTGGTTAAGCTACACTCCTTCAAGGTAAAAGAAGCAATCCTTCAAGCAGCATAAAAACAACTATGTCTCCTTCCAAAGAAGGTCCTGCTCCATCTTAAAGGATATTGCCCCAGCTATGCTGGTGAGATGAACACAGTTTAGGCCTACCACTTACAAGCTCAGGTAAGACATCATCAAATACAGATGGACATATCTCTTTGGTTTTGCATCCATTAATGGTTTTCATTGGACTGCCAATGGTTTTCAATGGACTGCCAAAGTAAAAAAAGGGAGATAAGGGCAGAAGCTAGAAAGCAAAGCAAAGAGTTTAACCAAGAGAGAAAAAAACGTATTATTAATCTGAAAACTGAGTTTAAAAAGATGGTCTCTGACGCAAAAAGTGTTTATAAAGAGAAATGCTGGGGCGAGCTACAAGAATCAATCGAGGCTAAGAACTTGAGACAATTCTGGAAATTGATAAAAACAGCATCGTCCCCCGAGCTTGAGAAATGATATGCGTCGTAAGTGAGGCAGCCTGGGATAAATACCTAAGGGAACTGTATGGAGCCCGAATATCTTCAGGAGATACAGTACCCCAAGGTTGGCAGGAAATCTCAGAAGAATTCAAATTAAATTTTACTGAAGAACGTGTGGAAGAAACAATTAAGAAGCTGAACCTAACCCGGGCCGCAGGGCCGGATAATCTCCCAGCGATAATATTAAAATCTCAAACAAAGTGGTGGGCAAGATTTCTCTTCCAACTATTTCAAGTAATTTTAACAAAAGGTAAAATGCCATTAAACTGGAAGGGCACAATAATTAGACCTATCCACAAAAAGGGCAGTATGTGGGAAACTCAAAATTACAGACTGATAAATCTTTTGGACATAGGGGAAAAAGTATTCTCAAAACTAGTCTTAAACAGACTAAATCACTGGGTTGAGGAGCATTCAATAGTACCCATTGAACAGGGAGGTTTCAGAGAGGGACATTCCACAATAGACCACTGCTTCTCTCTATGGGCAATGGCAAGGGAGTCAACGGAGTAGAACGAAAAGATCTGCTGCTGCTTCGTGAACTTCCGTGCCGCATTTGACTCAGTGGATAGGGACTGCCTGTGGGAAACATTAATTAATAAAAATATCCCAAGAGACTTGTTGACTATATTAAAAGAATTGCACTGTGGAAACTGGGCCCAAGTAATTAGGGACACCGAGGGGACATTGACGCCAAAAATACAGATCGAAAACGGTTTGAGACAAGGCTGTGTACTGGCCCCTCAGCTATTTTCCATATTTTTATCTGAACTACCGGATTGGCTAGAAGTGAAGGGTAGTGCCAGCCCAAGATTGAATGGTAAAAAGGTGCTGTGTCTGTTATATGCGGACGACCTCGTAATAGTGGATCGAACAGAAATAGGCCTTCAAAAGAAGCTGAACTCTTTTAATGAATATTATACAAAGAAACTTTTAACGGTAAATCTAGACAAGACAAAAATCCTATGCATTGGGAAAAAAGCGACTGAGTTTAATTGGTTTTATGGGGATCTTAAATTAGAATCTGTTATTGAGTACCGCTACCTAGGTGTGTGGTTTGACAAAAGATTAAATTGGCAAACACACCTAGACGCCCAAAAAGCGAAGGCACAAACATCAATCGCTGGTTTAAAAATGTTTAACTGTGATTATGGGGATAAGTCACATCGACCATTATTTAAAGCTTTCAGTGCAATGATTCCACCGCAAGTACTCTATGGAGCAGAAATCCTTTATTTGAGCGGTAAGAGAGCCTGGGACCTAGAGGAAAGAAAATGCCTGAAAAATCTTTTATCCCTGCCCCCATCAGCAATGGTGCAAGCAATAAGAACAGAATTAAGAACAACAGCTTGGGGGGTAAAATCACAAGTAGCAGTGATTAGATTTTCGAAACGCCTTGAAAATGAAAAAGGGCAAAAAGTTCCACAATGGTGTCGGAAAGAGATACAACTAAGTAACTTAAATTGGGCAAAAAAGTGCAGGAAGAGAATGGTACTGGCCTGCGAGACCTTGAAAGTGGACATGTGCCAAGACTCCCTAACAGTAGAGTGTACAAAAAATGAGCTAAAGTTCAATGGACAAGTAGCTACTAGAAGTGCGGATAGGGAATACCTTGGTAAGAAAATATCGGTAGAGTTCATGATGAACTCATGGGCAAAGGTAAACTGGTACCCCTACCTGGACACCCTACCAAACCCGTCTTTTAGGGAAGAGATCCTAAGGTTGCACATTGGGATTAACCCATGGCTAATAAATAAAGAAATTAAAACCAAAATGTTGGACCCTAATGGATGCTGTAAATGTAGGCTGGGCACAAAAGGGGACTCCGTGCACATTTTGCTGGACTGTATAAACATCTTAGATCAGCGTAAACTTTGGCTGCGCCCTATATTTGTAAAATATGGTATAAGAACTAGGGCGCAAGCAATCGAGCTTATCACAGAATTACCTAGTATCGACATTGCAATTGCCCTAGGGAAATTCATAAAGGTTGTACAGAGTTTTATAATAAGTCAGAAATAATATTTTAGAATTTTATAATGAGGAATTTGGAGCCTTGTCTAGAGTAGTTGGTTTTACAATTTTAATAGGATAGGAATTAAACGAAGGAATCATTTGTATGAGCATTCATTTTTAAAGTCAGGATTTTTACCTTTTACCTGCCTGAGAGATGGTCGGGGAATATTTTAAAATAATAATTAATTGCTATGTATTTGTTTAAAGATTACGATCTAAATAAACACACTTTTTGAGTGAAAAAAAAGAAAAAATAGGGTCTCCAACAACTTCCTCACAGGTCCATCTCCTGGCCCAAAGCCATGCCCTTACCAAGGATGATTTATTGGCCTCTCTAAGGATTTCAAGAAAGAACTGCAAGACGAGAGGAAGGCAGACATGGCCTCCTCTCTTGAAGCACTTAGGTCAGATATTAACACCTGCCTGATCACTCTTTAACAGGATGTTGATGCTGTCTGCACCTGGACCCTAGAACTGGAATCAAAAGTGTAGGACCTGGAGGGCTGCACAGATTGTTTAAAGACCACTGTTGACCTTCTTCGCTGACAACTTAAGACCTCAATACTGAAAAGTGAAGACCTTGAAAATAGGTTGCAAAGAGGCAAAGTGCGGATTCTGAATCTGCAGGAAGGTGCATCAGGACCAGACCTGGAGGACTTTGTCCAGGGTCTCTTAGCTGAGCTGCTCGGGGAGACCCGGATGAAGTTGGAGTTTGAAAGAGTGTTTAGTGTGGGACCCCCATGCTGGGTTAAAAACACCATCCTAGAGATATACTGGTTAAGCTACACTCATTCAAGGTAAAAGAAGCAATCCTTCAAGCAGCATAAAAAAACATTTATGTCTCCTTCCAAGGAAGGTCCTGCTCCTTCTTAAAGGATATTGCCCCAGCTATGCTGGTGAGATGAACACAGTTTAGGCCTACCACTTACAAGCTCAGGCAAGACAACATCAAATACAGATGGACATATCTCTTTGGTTTGGCATTCGTCTTCCACAATAAGCCCCACTATGTCAACACAACTTCTCAGCCTCTCACCTCAGTCGGAGAAGGATGCATACGATGAGGGTGTCAGACCTTCAGGCTCCCCCCATGACCCACCAAGGATAGACAATAGAGGACCCAGCCACGTCAGAAGATGCATAAGAAATGCTGAAGAGCCTTGCCTCTACATTTGACTGTGGGGTCATGGAACTTTCAAAAGGCTCCCCAGTAGGGGTGGGGAGACACAACTTATCGCACTGAAGGTTTGGAAACCCAATAGGACTGACCTGTCGCGGGGGCTCCATTTGGGACGACCGGGTTCAAACAAGTCTCTGCTCCCATGCATTCTTTCTTTTTCTTCCTAGGTCTAGGTCAGATACTTGGAAGTCATTGTATGTTTGCTACGCTGTTTCCACCCAGCACTAATCAAGCCTTGTTCTTACACACATTTCTCTCTACTTTGGGAGACTTCACGGAAGGGGTGATAATAGTCATGTCAGACTTTAATCTTACATGGGACCAGAGACAGATGGCCTACACAGGCAGCTTCCCTAAGTCATTGAAAAAGGCCTTTGGACAACTGGGTCTACTGGATGGTTGACGTACACTACAACCGGATGACAGGGATTATACCTTCTTCTCACACTAACACAGAAGCTACTCTCACCTAGACTACATTTTTGTAAGCAATACTTTATGCCAAGCTGTTAGGCCTGGCACCATTGATGTGGGTCTCCCTTCCATTTTTTGCTATTGCCTGTTATGTTTTTGCTGTATTTGATGCTTTTGGGCACAGTACCACTGCTATTCAGTGACACAGTGCAAATGCTCCCTATGGTAAATTGATGTATGGATTAGTGACTCCATGATTTACTTGTTTGGTTTACTTGTCAGACCCTTGTACAGTGCACAGCTTGTGCCGAGGTCTTGTAAATCAAATACTGCTGGTCGGCTTGTCGCACCGTTTGTGCCCCCCACCAGAGCAGCTTGTAAAGTGTGTCTCAAGTCTACCATTGCAGAGCCTGTGTGCAGTCTGGTACTGCCATGTTGACTTGGCAAGTGCACCCACCAGCAGTTACTAAACCTTCCCTTTTTCACATATTATTCACCCATAAGTTAGGCCCAAGGGCAGGGTGCATTGTAGGTAAACGGTAGGACATGCCCTAATGTGTGTGGATGTTCTTTTTTCACTAGTGCAAGGCTACCTTTCCCCATAGGCCAGAATGGGCAGTTTGATTATAACATCTTTTAATGCTAACTGACTCAGGGAACTAGGTAGAAATTTAAGTTAAGTATGCCTGAACTCAGAATGATAGAATACATATTTTAGTGAAGTTAGTTTTAACATTCTGTGTTTGAAAATACCACTCTTAGAAAGTAGGAATTTTCTTGCCTAACTGTCCAAGCCTGCCCCTGCCAGGTTGTGTATTCCTTGTCTAGGTTGTGAGTGACAGGTGCTGGGGGATTCCATGAGACAGGGTGAGTCAGCACAGGGCTGAATATTCCCATCTGCATGTAGAGTGGTGGGAAGGGAGCACCTGGGACCCGAATAGGGCTGTGCCTGCCTTCCACAATGCTGGCTCCACCTCCTGTGGTGTGCCTGGTGTGTCTGATGTCCCTGGTCTACAATGTCAAAGGAAGAGAAGCAGTCCTGTAAACAAAGTGCTCCAGGACGGCACAGAGTTGGTTTGGACTAGGCATAGACACTATGCCTTCAGAGACAAAGGATTTTGGTGTATAATAGAGGGGGAGCCAGACCACAGAATTTTAGATCACTTCTGGGAATCAAGACAAACATTTGCTGGGGAGAAGAAACAGGAAGCTAAAGGAGTAGACTACCGCTGTGCTGTGTGTTTGGGGGTTGGCCTGCAGTGGTTGCCTCATTGCCAAAGAAAAGAGTAGAGGACTGAATGTGCTTTTCATCAACTTGAAAAAGAATCTCCGAGGGCTTGAACTTGAGCTTGCCTCCTGCCTGAAGTCTCAGGGATACAAGACTTCACCAAACAGCTCCCCCTGTATTTCCTTGCTGGGATTTGAAGTGCCTGCTGTTGTGCTGGGCCTTCTGAGAGATTGCATGTCACTGGCAGCTGGAAGCGCAACGCAACGACCAGTAGCGTGCCGCCACCATGGAGGTCGCCGTTGCATCACTGGAAAAGCACGTCACAAGGCCCGTCGTGGCTCCAAAGATCATTGAGTCACCACACGGCCGTCTGGCATGCACGCATTGCATCACCGTTGTCGCACCATAACCAAGACACCCTGTTTGTCGCATCACACCAAAGAGAAGTATAGCATCGAGGTGCCTTCTTGTCGCATCGTACCAGAGAGCAGTAAGAAACCGACTCATTACCTCTCCACACAGTAAGAAAGAGAGCATTGACTCCCATTCGCAGCAGTAAGGAACCACGCATCTACTCACTTGAGTGAAAGGAACCAACGCATGACCTTCCCTGCGACCCTTTTGTTTTCTTTGCGTTACACGTCCCAGGTACTTTGATAGTAAAGTCTTGCATTTACAACCTGAGAGTACTGAGCTATTTTACGACCATTTTAAAGTCTATTTTTGAGTACAGTATTTTTGTCATTTGGTCTTGTGTTAAGTCTATATAAAAATACGTATTTTTATAATGCAACCTGTGTGGTGTCCATCTGCAGTGTTGTCACTGTGTTACTGTATGTGTTCACAAATGATTTACACACTGCCTCTGAGATAAGCCTGCCTCCTCGTGCCAAGCTACCAAGGGGGTGAGCAGGGGTTATTTTAGGAGTATAACCCCTTACCCTGACTAGACGCAAGGGTCCCTATTTGGTCACAGGTACCTACCTCTGCCAACTAGAGACCCCAATAATATAACACAGGCTCTACAAATGGCTACAGTTTACCCCACAACATTCTCTGATCATGAGCCAGACATGTTAAGCCTTGATTGGGTGGCCTGCCTCCGAAATATAGGAGTCCGTTTTTCCCAAGATCCTTAATTCAGATAGACTACTGCAGGACACTCTGTGAAAGATCATAAATGATTATTTCCAGGATAACAATCCAAATGACACCTCCCCTTTGAATAATTGGAACGCCTTTAAGGAGGTTCTACAGTTGCACAGCATAGCTCTAAACTCTTCCCTCAATAAATTAAGGGCTAAGACACAACAGTCACTGGAAGCAGAGCTTAAGATCGCAGAGTGCCTTCACAAGGACAGCCCAAACTTCCTCACTGGAAAAAGTCAAGGCAGTTAGGTGGAAACTAAACATGTCCTTAAGAACCGGGCACATCTTACTCTTTTTCACCTCCAAAGAACAACATTGGAGCAAGGTTACAAAGTGGATTCTCATTTGGCAAGACAACTGAGGGTAAAAAATGAGAAGGAATATCTATGAGACATTTGCAGGGAGAGGGACAAGGTTCCAGAGAAGGCTCAGGTCTAGGGAAAGTATTTCTAATCCTTATACTCTGCAGATAAAATGAGTCTGACTGAGCAATTAGAGTATTTACATAGCATGCCCTGCCCTGAGCCTAAAATGCTCAAAACGAAAGACTAGGGAACCCCATCATGGAAGAGGAGGTACGCCAAGCGATAGCGAACGTCAAATGTCACAAATCACCCCTGCCAGATAGGCTAACAGCGCACTTTTACAAAACATACATGGCAAAATTAGTCCCCCATTTAGTCCCATTGTTCAACTACATGGCCGACACAGTCGCGGTCACTGTCTCCATGAGTAAGGCATTGGTATCTCTCATACCAAAACATGGACTGGGGGATGTGCAGTTCCTACTGCCCGATCGTCCTACTGTACCTATATGCCAAATTGTATCCCAAAATCCTGGCTACCAGAATGGATGATTTACTCCAATACTTGAATCACCCAGATCAGTCTGGATTTATTAGGGCAGGCAAACACAATAACATCAGAAGATAGATCCACCTGACAGAAAAAGTCTCCAAAACGTTGATACCGGAAGTCTTTTAGCACTAGCTACTGTGAAGGCATTTGATCAGGTGGATTGTCCCTTTCTCTTCCACACTCTGTGAAAGTTTGGCTTTTGCAAGATATTCCTGACCATGATTAAAGCCAACTATTCGACACTCCCTGCAAAGGTTTTGGTCAATGGGGTTAGTTCCATGGTGTTTTCCCTTGGGAGAGTAACGTGGCAGGTGTAGCCCCTTTCCCCTCTGTTGTTTGCTATAAGCACAGAGTCTCTGGCAGCTATAATACACCAGAATCCACAGATCCTGGGAATCTAATTCATGGATAAGGAGCATAAAATGTCACTCTTTGCGCATGACATCCTGCTATCCCTGGCCTCACCTCACACCACTCTTGCCACTACCCTAGAGGAACTGCACCAGTTTGAGGAAGTGGCTGGGTTTTGTATTTACCTGTCCAAATCACACTTGCTCAACTTAACAGTCCCTCCCACAGAAATGGAAAGGCTGGACAGGTTGATACCTTTCAAATGGGCAACCCACAACATCATCTATTTAGGCATTAAGATTATCCCCAAGCTTAAAGATTTATTCTGAGACAATTGTCCATCCTTATTGCGGCAACTGAGATTGGATTTAAAGCGATATACAACTATTCATGTATCCTGGCTGAAAAGAATGCATGCCATTAAAATGAAGGTTCTGCCAAAACTCTATTTATTCCAGGGACATCCAATAGATGCAGACCGTTTTCTTTTTTTCGACCCTGTGTTCCATTGTGATCCACTTTATATGGCAAAAAGGGAAAGCCTGCAATCAAAGAGGAATGGGAGAGCCCCCATTTCCTACAAGGTGTTACGATTACCTAAATCCTCAGGTGGTTTATCCCTACCAAACTTCAACTTGTATTACAAGGCTACACAGTTGAGAGTAATCGCAGAATGGTATGACCGTGAGTCAAAAAAATATTGGCTCCTCATCGGCAGAACCATAATCAGGAAATATATCTGGGATTTATTATGGAACACAAAAGCAGACTGACCTCCGAATGCACATGTGAGCAACTCCACACGAACAACTCTTAAGGTATGAGATGAAGTAACCAGATTAGAATCTTGGACGACCTTTCCCTCTCCTGTTATTCTAATACAATTGAACCCATCATTTCCTCCCACGTTACAGCTAGGACCCTATGAGGCATGGAGATTGGGGGGGTGCCTCACTGTCTCAGATTTATTCCATAATTGGAAAATCTGCACCTTCAAAACTGTGCACTAGATTTCCAGCTACCACCCATGAAATACTTTCATTATAATCAGCTTAAACATTGGATACTACAACCAGAGTTATGAGAGGTGGCCACTAGGGCACTAATACCAATTGATCTCTTTGAGCATAGAGGTAGTGATATCAGGGAATACCATCTCTTTCCTCTACACTTTATTGATAGGCTCTTTATACACACCCCAGCCATGACATAGAGAACACTGGGAGCTGACACTAGGGTGCCCCATTATGGAGGCTAAATGGTCTGGACTGGTGAGGAGCATACCTAAGTTTAATCATTTGATAGGTCTCAGGGAGGCTCATTACAAACTTGTATTTGATTAGTATCTCTAGCCAACCAAGCTCAAGTAACTATTCCCCCAAACCACCTCTCACTTTTTATGGAGTGGCTGTGGGCTGCTGGGCAATTTCACACACATCTAGTGGGACTGCCCAAAGATCCACCCTTTTTGGTCTGAAATATTAGCGCAACTCAAATAAATCCTGTTGTACCCACTACCGGATTACCCTGGCTTTTTCCTTCTAGGGTTAAGAAGTGATTTCCTTCAATATCAGATGAATTGGGACAAATCGGTCATGTGGCTATGCCTGGGGGTGGCCAAAATGGCAGTGGCAAGAGCATGGAAGAGAGTGAAGGCCCCCCTCTGATGAAATGGCATGCAAAATTATGGAGGGCTGTCACGATTGAACAGAGGGCTGATGTCCTACTAGACTCTTATAAAAACTTTAAATAGGTTCGGACCCCCAGGTGACCTATCTCTTGAAGGGCCTGCCTCTGTGTACCTGTCCTACTTAAACAAGGGCCTTACATCTGTTCCAATTTTGAAGGCATAATGCTTCAGGGAAGCCAGGCAAGCACATGTACTGAACTGATATTATCAAGAATCATACTGTAATACCCTGCAAGTAGCATTCTTACACTGATTTCTCCGACGCTCCCATGTACTGCATTTTTACTTGTAGGGATCATAGGGGGAGGAGGGTGGGTTACGAAATATGTTTTGTTTAGTGACTGGGTTTGTTTGGATATTCCGATAATGGGCAGTTTGTTTATTGCCAAGCTTGTGGCCACTTCTGTATTGATGAACACTCCACTTCAGGAAATAGTAATCTAACTCTCAGATGAGGTGTACTGACAACTTTTTTATGTTGTGACTTCATCTGGAAAATGTTGAGAATTTTGAGGAAAAAATGGAAAAATAATTTGAATTGGTTTTGAGAACCTAGCAAGAAGTCCTGTAGTCCCATGTCATCGGAAAGAAGGGATAATTGTTGTTTCATGTGAGACAAAATGTAATGTTTAAGGCAATCCAGGCACAACTTACCAATGCTGGAGGTTGTTACCACCTTTGAGTATTGTGTCCCCATGTAGTGTGGGTCAGGTCTACTGATCCCTAACCCATTAGTCTTGTCACGAAAATGTGCCTGATATCTGTTAATATCTAACGGCCACACTAACCATCGCTCCTGATTGGTTTGTGAAGAATTATATGTATCATTGAGAAGCATGTTGTCTAATGTTTCCTCTGTGTAATTTGTGAACCATTGTCAATTAACAAATCATACAAATGTGGGAATGTTTGTATCATTCAAATATTTTATCTTGGCCAGGCTAAGACACAATGTTTGCTGCACAGTTTTGTTCAGGAATATCATTTGGTATGGTATACAGCATTCTCTAAATAAAGCCTCAGTCCCCTCAACCTGCCAATCTCTAGATCCCCATGTAGATTTTAAATCAACATTGTTTGTTCAAAAGTCAAAACATTGTACAGATAGCTGGGAAATAAAAGCTGCAGAATATATCAACTTTGTGTCAGTGAGCATAGTATTTAAATAGTGTGGAATTAAATGTTGCATATTGAGTATTAGCTTTATGCATCAAATGGTGACCATACTGGTGAAAACAGAACATTTGATCATACTTACTTGTGCCTTCATACGTTTCTTCTGAATCAAAACCAGTTGAATGGTGTAGATCATCTAGCATTTCATGTACTGCAACACTGTCCCAATCATGAGAGATAGTACTAGAAGTGATAAAATCCTGTAATAAAATGTTAAAAACATACAGTATTTGGGAAAGTTCAGTTGGTCCAAATATACAATGTGATAACTTAACCCAAACAGTTTCATCAGGAACAACAACAGCAGAAATGGTCACCAGGGAAGGGCCTCTTCACACTTTGTCAGATGAAGAATGGCATATTAAAATCAAATTCACTGGTTTAACACCTTAGCATTCTGGGAGATAGTGTCTGTTTAGGCGCAAGAAAAATATGGGCAAAAAATCAATCCAAAGGAAAGGGAACAAAATTGTAATCCGAATGTATATCCATGGAGGATAAAGTATATCTTTACTGGCTAAATGTAGAATTCACACTCTACCGCTGTGCTTTCGGGGGGTGGGGTAGTTTGACAAAATATTGAGTCATAAACATCGAGTGACACTAATATCACGTTTTTGAGGCAATAGCAAAACTGTTTTTGTGACCCAAGCGCATTAAATATGGTTAGGTATCTCCTTTCAGGTGCTATATTTTGGCAGAAAAATCTATTGGAAATGTCTAATTCAGTTTTGTATTTTTTACACACTATGGGCCAGATGTATCAAGAATTGCTTTTGCGATTCTTAAATAGCAAATTTTACTGTTTCGCTATTTAATAATCACAAAATGCAATTTATGTAGGATTCACACATTTTTTTCCGAATCCTACATATTCCTTAATAGTGAATTGCAAATTGTGATTAGCTATTAAGGAATACTTTCCCATTCATTCCTAGGGTCCTAGAGGCCCATATGAATTAATCAGATTGCAATCGCAATTTGCAAGTAACAAATAGGTACTCGCAAATTGCCATTCAATTTCAAGTGTGCAAGGGTGCCAAAAGGACATCCTATTGCACCCCTGAAATATGCATGTGTGCACATGTGACACACATACATTTTCTAAGGGCACGTGCCACATGCCACTTAGATAAATGCTAAAAAGTGAATGTTTAAAGGATTTTGAAAAATACCACAAACTAGAAGTAGTTGGTGGTAATTTGCAATTCCTTAAAGCCAGGTCACAATATTTTCTTGCTTTCTTCATTGCATTTAAAGAATCACAAATTGCGATTACCTATTTTGCTAATGCCTTTTAGGCTGATACATCCCAAAAGGCTTTTTCCTGTTCACAAACGGGCCAATTCTGCAAATTGGCCCATTTGAGCACGGGAAAACGCTTGATACATCTGGCACTGAGCTGTTCATTAGTGCTATGCTATGAGTGTTTTGTACAGTGATTGTACCTGTGGCTGTTTTTAGGTGTCTGTTATCTAATACTAGACAATTTGAATGGTCTGCATTCATAACTGGAAAGAAAGGATTATTTCATAGGGGAGGTGAAACTTTCTATTACACCTTAATATTCAAGCTGTATGGGTATCTCTCTAATGTACTCTTTGGCTCATTTTTAATGATATTAGTATTATGTGAGGAGGGCAAACGTCATCCACCCCAAATGGTTGTGGTATAATGCTAGAGTCTGTTCTAAGACTCACTCCTTGTTGTATGAATGTTTTATTGCATCAGGGACGAGGGCTGGAAAAACAGGTACATTTACTGTTTCTTCCTTAGGGTAGTACAAGACAAATTCTGGTGGCCAATCCTTTTCGGCCAAGAGAATGTCATAGCCAAATGACAAATTCTCTCTATGGAGAACATTGATGGGACGTTGTATATTCCCCTTCATTTGAAGGCGCATCTTGTATAACCTATGTGGGACACACACTCTCCAATCGGGTGTTTTCACCTGGATATACTGACTCATTGCTATTTCTACCAGGCATGCCTTTAGATGCAGGAGAACTATTGTGACTTCTGCAACACTGTCTAGCATGGTCAGAGCCCACTCCCCAATTAGAAGCAGTGTCTTCAAAATCCGGGGCATGCTTGACTTTGATGCCTGCCACCTTCTTCTTTTTGAATTGAGGTTTGAATTTTATTAGGGAATCTTTTGGTATGTCTTCCAGTTTTATGAAGTCAGATGAGCGTTGTGAGTCTTTCTTTGGTTTCATATACTCCTCAGATCTGCGCTCCAAATGTCCACCTCTCTCCAAGCATTTTTCAGATGAAAAGGACAGCGATGAATGTGTATCAGCATCCTGTTAGCTGGCAAGTGTTTTAATATTATCATGGCTACACAAATGATAACATTTTTCAGTGGACTCCTGTTGGGTAGATCCACCTCATTTTTTAGTCTTTTCTTTATTTTTCTTGTTATCCCACTTCTTCTTTGAAGATTTGGCAATTTGCTTCTAGCTATACTTGTCAGAGTTACTCTTAATTTGTGATTTGCTGGGTCCGGCTCCCAAATTATCTCTATCCATTGTTGCACAGGTTTCCCAAATAACTTTTAGTAATTCACGCTCCTGTTCCACTGGTGCCAAATTTGTGAGATGTTGACATACTGCCAATGCTACTTCTTCCCCTTTAATTTTACTTAACAACATGGTGGATACTGTGGCTAATGTGCTCATCAGTTTCATCCCCAAATCCAGGGCAGGGGCTACCCTGTACTCATTTTGGATCTCTTTGAGCACCTCCGGCAAAACAGCTAATGAGGGTGTACTGTTCTGGTATAAACTGCGGCAAAGACTTTACCCCCAAGTGGAGCAGTATTACATTTGGAGAGCAATCCCTAATGGCAAGAATATTATGAGACTCTGTGTTTTCTTCCTTTACTGGGAAACACTGCATCAAGCTTATTTTTTTGTGCAATACAGAAATAATGTTCTCCTGTCTAACAGGAATTTTACCCATGACTGCAGTGATTGTTTGTGGGCTAATTCCAGATATAGCTAATTGAGGTTGTGCAGCTTGAGCAGACCTTGCAGGATTTATTGCAATTGTACACATGAACAATTTTGTCTATATGATCTGACTAGATCTGTGTATAGTATATGTAGATCTTGTGTTGTCAGATTTGTGATATCTGGTCATGGTGTACAACCAGCTAAGACTGGCCTTGTTGCTCCCTTATTTTTAAGGGGGCATAGTCTAACATTGTTGTTTGTATGTGGTAGGGTGCCTTTAAACCAATTTAGGTATTCTTGGTATGTTAGTGGAATTTCTAGTGCTTCATAATAGTATAGTTGTTAGTAACTGCATGAATAGAATAGTGATGTATGTCGTTACAACGCATATCTTTACAACGCATACCTTTACAACGCATTTTTTACACCCTCAACATCCATTACAAAGCATTCCAAAACGCATGCCATTAAAACAAATTCTTTGAAACTACCTTTACAACGCATTCCACTACAACGCATACTACATTTACAACGCATACCATTACAACACATACCATTACATTGCATGTATGGTAAGTATTGGATAGTGTAGGGGTAAAAATTACTATTCTAACTCCAGGGGGGTGCAACAGTAGGGTAAGTGTTGGATAGTGTAGGGTTAAAAATGACTATTCTAACTCCAGGGGGTGCAACAGTAAGGTACGTATTGGATAGTGTAGGGGTAATAATTACTATTCTAACTCCAGGGGGTGCAACAGTAGGGTAAGTGTTGGATATTTTAGGTATGCATTGTAATGGTATGCATTGTAATGACTGCTTTGTAATGACATGCGTTGCAGTGGTATGCGTTGTAGTGACATGCGTTGTAATGGTTGCGATGTAATGGCATGCGTTGTAATAGATGTTGCATTGTAAATGTTTCGTTGTAAAGGCAGTGCGTTGTAAAAGTTGCATTGTAAGTGTTGTTTCCCATAGAATAGCTCTGGTCTAAATGCTTTGTGGACCTCAACCCTAAAGGTAACATCCCTACCAGCGAGGGGCAGTCCACGTTGTTGTAGCTTCTGGGTAACTCCATGTCTGCAGTTTGTTGTTTTGTTAATTGCTGCTTCATCTTCAATCATGTGCATATATGGCATTCAGAGAGGGTACCTCTATGGAGTGATCTTTCGAAAGGTTTAATCTTCAATAATCAACAAACAATAGATAGGATTTACTGAGTCAGCCAAGGAGGATTTTTCCCTAACACCACAGACCTCCACGGTTTAGAGTGAGTAGGGGTCTTTGGGTATAGAAAAGAAAACTACTGTGGTGATCCAATAAATAAGAACCCAATCTAGAATGTTGCCAGTGCCATGTTGTACCACTTATAATTTCTTAGTAAAAAGTGTGCATTTGTTGGGCAACATAAACAGCAGAACTGTGCAAGACTGACTCTATGCATCCCATCGGCATATGTTGGCCTTACTCCTGTTAGCTCACAGTGCACCATCTGTACCCCTAACCTGACAAAGTAACAAATGAACTGTGCACTCTCAGAACATGACAACCCTGACTCCCCAAGGAAATTGAGGCAACAGATCTAGAAATGTTTTTGTTTAGTTACTTATGCATACCCAAAGTGATATACACGAAATATACAGTAACGTGTTCCAAAATGTATTGAAGCATAGTGATCTTGAGTCACATAAGTGTGTTGCAATAATCAATGGAAGGAAACAGAATAATGTGATTAGCATTATGAAAATAGTGAAAAAGATCACCAGTTCAACCATTTTCCTGATCACAGAGAACATATGATCACATACAAGCACTGTTATAAGGTGTACTCCTACCTAGTGCTACCTAACCTATTGTATCTAGGGTGGGCAAATCTGCCAAATATCTGTAGGGTTATTTAACTCCTTGTTACAAGCGGGTAGGTGTCATCAGGGTGTCCACTGTGTTGGGGAGCTGGGCAGCATATCTTGCATGGGTTAAACAGAAATTAGCTGGTCTGCAGTTCTGGTATGGGTGACCTCTCAGTGCCAGTGAAATGCTAACCTAACTAAACAAGAAAGTGATGCCATTTATATAATGAACTTTACCAATGTTGCCCTGCCAAAGTCTCAGTCAATCTGCTATAATTGACTCTACTGTGAACTTTTTCCTCAAATCGACAATCATAATAACGATATTTTGAGCAGTAAACTTAGCCTAATACAGGATGTTCAAGATATTGTGATAATGTGCCTACAAAGTGGAAATGTGAGCAATGCTGCTTCAGAGAATATTATCCTGCCCAGGCACAACATTTAATATGTGTCAAATGTCATGTTGTTAAAGAAAGAAGGCAACTTGGAGACGATAACAATCTAAAGTGGTTGTATTCCATCTCACGCCTATTGTAACCACATGACACACTGTTCTTAGAGATTCTATTCTCGTTTTAGCTTTTTGAATTTTGCAATAGTTTGCCAATAATTTTCCCATTTTATTTTGACCCCCACAGTAATGGACACTACTCTTTAATAAATATGATGCTGCGTGTATGGTTAATCTGTTAATAGTGGTTTTAGCAGCAATAAGGTGCTTCCAGGAAACCTAACTATTTAAGTGATGGAAAACATACTCTTGTTTCTTTAAATTGTAAATTGAGTTTGAGCCTCTATGGATTTTTCTTTTTCTGAAACAAAATGTATTTCGAAACCCTGTGCTACTGCTTCAAAGGAATCACAAAGCATTACATAGGAGGAGTCATGAGTAGTGTTAAGAGCAAAAACTTTCGAGGGAAAGTCTTCAAAATTGAGATGTAAACTTAGTGTCCAAATGTAATAAGTTATTAAAATGCCATCTCCCTGCAGGTGGAGAATAGGATATAAGATCAAGATCAGTGTATACTAGTGCATGCTTTGATATCAAAATGTATCATACTTTAGAGTGAAGGGCCTGTTGAGCCAAGGATTTACTAAGGAAAAGATAATCTAATTTGGATTGAGAATGGTATTGAGCAGAAAGGAATGTGTATTCTGGAATATCTGGGTGACATAATCTCCAAATATCAATTAATGACTTTCATTGAACAGTGGATTTAAATTCTAAATACATTTTAGTGTATATAAATTTGACTGCTGAGTTTCTGTCCAATATGAGAATGTGAATTTTATTACAATCACCTCAGAATACAACATAATTCTCAGCACATTAAAGTAATTTGTCTGACATTTTGGTCCATAAACATTGTTAGCAGAGACCGGGCCTTAAACATTGAAAGTTGCTATGGGTATATTTTCAACAAGGAGTTTAACAATAGGTTATCACCTTCAGAATCATGTTCCTGGTTAATAACTGTAATGTGTACTTTTTATGACATAAAATTAATTCTTAGTTCTTCTTTCCTTTAGCAGGGGAAGCAAAAACATTTCCTACCCAACAGCTTTTTAGTTTGGTGGATTCTAGTTCTGAGCGTTACAACTCCTGAAGAACTGTCACACCAGTTTTGAGTTTATCAAGAGTGTATAACACTCTCGCATACGAGGGTTAACTATATGTTGGATATTTCATGTAGTAACTCAGAATGTAACACTGAAACTAAAGCATTCACATTTAACATGCGTAAAATAACAAAATTAGTGGAAAACTGGATCAAACATAGGGAAGAATATGAATTAGGCTTAGTGAAATGAGGAATGGAGAAGGGGTAGTGAAAAAAGACACAAGGAAGAGAAGGAGACAGAATATAACTACTGAACGAAATATGATCAAGGAAGTAGTGAACAAAGACCATAGGGACGGTACAAGTCATCCAAATGAAGACTGAAAAACATATCTAAATATAGACTAAAAGGAAAGGGAGAGTGTCAATACCAGAAGATGATCGAGACAGTACCAAAATTCCAAAGGAAGGGGGGCAGTCTTACATGGATAAAAACTTCCCAGAATAGTGAGACTAAAAGGGAACAAATACCTGTATCATAAACATAGATAATATAGAATTAAAACATTGTTATATTTTGAGAAAAAACATCATGACTTTAAGACATGAAGAAATCAAATAGCTTAATACTAATAAAATGAAAACATGCATGAGAAATGGATTAATATTCAGGTATATCTTGAAGTGTCCATATCTGCGCCTCTGTTTTATTGGAGTAATTACTTCAGTGCAAAAGGCTCCTCATAAGTAGTAGTCTTATTTTTTTAAGTCACCTTAAACAGGCAGGGGCGCATTAAACCAAAGCAGGCGTTATCGGCTCTAATTTGCCTATGTATGTCCAGGAACTGCCTCCGACGATCCACAGTGGCTGGGGAAGAAAAAATAGTCTATGACTAGCCCAGGGAATATGCTTTTTAGTTTTAACCACAGACATAACTTGTAAAAGATGGGTGTACTGCAAGACAAACAGCATAACTCCTCCCAGTTTTTGAAGAGTCTTTGACCAAGTTTGTGTGCCCTCTGTATATTGAGAGGGGTGGTTGTAGACATGTCAAGAGGTTATGGAAGACTTGTTTGAAATATGACCCTCAGATTAGAGCCCTCTGTCTTTTCAGGCAGAACATATATACAAAGATTATTTCTGCAAATTCAGTTTTCAAGATCCCCAGTGTGCTTTTTTTAAGTAGAGAAATTTCTGACTATAGATGGGATATACGTAAAGCTGTAAGCTGGAGATTGTGTTTAGCTCCACCAGCAAAATTCATGATTCCAAAGCAGACTATTTATCACCAAGCTGATGCAACGTCTTGGTAGTCTCTTCCATAAAGGGTTTTAATGCACAAATGTCCTCAAGTATCACATGCATGGAGGCTGGGGTAGATTTTACTGGCAAGCGGGGATCTTTATTTAGGCTCCTATTTGACCCCAGCAACATTTTACCTAGTGAAGATAATTCAGGAATTCTGCCTGAGTGAGAGTCAGGTTTCTGAGAAGTACCGTTGTCCATTAAGTTGTAAGTAAAATTTGAGTCAGATAATGTAAAGTTGCTGGAGGCACCAGCAAACTTAAAGTTTCTTGTTTTCCCCATAGAAAATGAATGAGCTGTGGGGGGGAACCAAGACACTACTCATTGTGGACAATATCATGTGGTAAAAAGGTAAACCAAGCAGATTGAAGTTATGCGGACTACACTGGATACACCAAAATATGAACACTGAGGAGGACAAGTCACAAATGAGAACTAATTAGCACTCCAAAGATCCAAACCTCACAGAGAAATAAGCTCCAAAAAAGATGCTGTTAACATTAAAACATGCATATGCATCACATCCTTGGAATTGATCTTAATAGAAATGCTCTAAAAACCAGCAGCATAAGCATGACAGGTGTACTGAGAAACTAAACATCCTTTCTTGAAAGTACATAAAATGCTCTCACTTCCTGATTATCAAACTGCACAATATGCCCAAAATAAGTAACAGTCATCAGAGAGCAGGAAGATGAAATACCTGGAATAGTCAAGGTGGTGAGAGCACAACTTCTTAAAATGGCCAACATGATTAGATACTTGATCACCGCCTCACAAAAGGGTGGCACGAACGTGTATACTGAAGAGAAAATCCCCCAGGGCCAGCTGCATACAACGTCAGGGAATTATAGTGAAGTAAAGGACTCCATAGACTCACCGGGTGCTCAGGGTGAGAAACATTACTGTTCCTGCACTTGTCAGCACTGTTGAACCCTCAGGTCCCAGAAATATTTTCTGCGACTGCCAAAGCTCAAAGGCACACCACCAACTTGAGCGGCAACGAAACCATGCCCCCATGTCACATTTTCTATACACTGATTTACACATGTGTGATTCATTGTGTGTGTATTTGAGTGTGATGTAAAGTGCTCCAACACCCTACATCGGTATGAGGAAAGCTGTAATACAAATTAAATCCATGTGAGCGAAGGGGCTATAGAGAGATGAGGGGAACTGTTGGATGGTGATAGTGAGGGAATCACTGATTGCTGAATCATGGTGCACTATAAGGTTACAATTTACTACACTTTAAAAGCTAATGCAATTGAATATTTAATGAAAAATGTGTTGCATAATGAACCATTTTTGCACAGATTTCCTTGGGGTGAGAACTTCCACATACCCTCCTTGTAGTGGTCAGTCTTATTCCCAGCACTCACTATGTACCATATGAGGGCTGGTCTGACACATTTTGCCAGGACTGCTTTGGTTTCCCAGTCTGGAACTGCTCCTCTTGCCTACCAAAAATGAATGTGTCCTTGTGTAATGTAAGTTATGGTCATGTAAAGTGCTCCAGTACATTCGGGTCAAGTTTGCGGTATATAAAAGTGCAAAACAAAAAAGAGAAAAATTCCACTCCTCTTGGTTCACAATCAACATTGGTTAATTAAACCACACCTCACTTTATATCCAGCATTACAGGGAATCCATACCTCCGACCTTCAAACTGGGAACACGTGCTATTTTTAGAACCTGAATCTTAGGATAAGGGGGCAGAGCAGTCAAAGGTGACTCAGAAGGGTGCTGTAGGCTAGACTCGTTGAACCTAGCAATGCACAAATAAACACTCAATATGCTAAATAGCATCTGTTACCACCAATGCTAAAATCACACATGGCTTAACAATGCAGTCAGTACCAGGACTGTGTCGTTACCATGAGTTCCATTACAACGCAAGTCATTACAAAGACTTGCTAAAGGGAAGCACTGCACTTTGTAACAGTTTCAATTACTATTATAATTGTGTATGTGTATCAGTAGGGGAGGTCCAACACCAGTCCAACACTGTATTCCCTAAAGCTAGTTGTTACAAAGACTTGCGTTGTAAAGGAACTCATGGTAACATCGCAGTCGTGGTACTGGCTGGTTTATAAAGGCACTACGATGTAATGCCTGCATTGTAATAGATGTTTCCCAATATACCACTGTTTAGTCAGTTGTGTATGTTTACAAATGGAAGTTACCTTAACACAGAGACAACTGAATGATATACACAAAATTACAAATATTTAGAAAATAGTTAGGTGTTTAGCCTTCAACATCAACCATTCTATATTAAATCTGGTTGCCTAGCAAGCCCTGTTCCTTGTACAAAACCAGGAATCAGCTTTCACAGAGCCTTCCAGATAAGACCCAGAGACTGGATGATGTGTGTGTGTATACTGCCCACCCAGGGCACTCATATTTTTTTCTGACAAACATAGGGTGACATCCTTTCAAAGTGAGGCTCTTTGGAGGCTTTCTTTTGCTCCCTATGCCCCAAAACAAATTCTGATGGTGTGACAGTTCTTGGTTGCTTGGGTAACAAGCTTGCCTATATACAGTTTTCAACTCTCCTTCTTTCATGCAGGTGTGACCGGCACAGGTAAGAGTGGTGAGGAAAAGGGAAGGGGCAGGAGGAAAGTCAACATATGACGGGCTAGGTAAAAATAAATAAAAATAAAAAAAATAAAAAATACAATTACTTAGTTGTCACGAGTTGGCGATGCGGCGAGCGCAAGGTAAGTGTTTTCATGAAAAAATGTAATATAATTTTACCTATCCGTCGTCTGTCAACTCTCACAGTTGAGAGTTGCCCTGCCCTGCCCTACCACTCTTACCTGTGCCTCATTTAGATGTGGCCATGACAGAGGGCCTTTGATCTTTTTTTTTTGTCCTCATTTAAAGATAATATGCTTCCATAATCAAAACAAGATAGATGGTTCTGCTCTGAACCCTTCCAGTGTCTGAAGGATGACATTTTTGATTACCGGTCCGGTTACCCCCCCATGAGGGAGAAAGGATACTATGTATCTCCAGAGCCACACCTTTGACACTTCTTTAGGATTTCAAAACCATAATCTTGAGAGGAAGGCAGCCCATATATTCTCACTTACCAGTGACAGGCCCTTTTCAGACTAGTCCCCAGGACCATATCTGAAGCATATTATTAATCATAGGACTTCAGCAACACCAGGGTCTACATTGTGGTTACAGAAACATATACCAATTGAAATAGAATAAAATATTTAAAACCCAATTCCTCAATATGTGTGTCAAGATCCTATCTCCACCCAATTATCCCAGATTTCCCAATATTTGGTCTTTTTTGTGTAATTACATGCTTGGTCTAGTCGTGCCGTCCTCTGAATGGAATACATCCATTTGTTCTCTGTGGGAGGACATGTTAATATCCATTTAATACACAATTCCCTTCATGCTGGCAAACTCAGGGTAAAGAACAAAGCCTTGTGTTTCTTTGCTAATATTAAATCACCCCCCCCACCCACTAGGAAGCATCCCAAAAATTACAGATTTCAGGGATAATTTCATTTCTGACCCCATAACATCTGATATGATCTTACCCACTTTGATCCAAAATTCATGTATTACCGGACAGCTCCAAAACACATGGACCTCATTTGCATTATCTTCTCCGCATTTAGGAAATTTCTTGAACACCAAATTTCCCATCTTTGAGATTCTCCGCGGGTCCAATATGCTTTGTGGGCTGTAAAAAGGTGATTCTTTTTTAATGGTGCAGCATTTATACAAGACCAAAGAAGTGACATTGATACTTGCCCCATAGATTCAAGATCTTCATCTGGCAGGTCCTTCTTCCAAATTCCCATAAATGAGGCCTGCTCCTCTTCTCCATTTTGTACCAATAGCCAGTAGCAATCCACCACCTCCTTTCCCTTGTTGCTTTTTGGGTAGATACGAATTTCCTTTCAGATATTTTCCAACTGCTTTTGTCCAATATATTAATTGGTAGTATTTAAACTTTGAGACCAAGTTTCCAGTTATGGTTGATAAATGTGACCTAGATATAAGATCTCCATCAATTAACAATTGTCCCCACAGTAAAATTCCACAGTTTCGCAAAGGCAACGCCAATGCGTCTGTCAAACATGCTGGTATCCTCAGAGAGTTACAGATCGGGGTAATATCATTATAATATGGAATTTTTAAGAGGCGGCTTACTTGTGACCAAAGTTTTACAGATGTCAATAGCGTCTTCAACTTTTTTTAAAATTTCGGATTGCCGAGTTTTAGAAGAAAACCATCGGCTTGTTGAGATACTGCCCGTGTAAGTGCTTTAAAAAGGGGTGAAAATGCACTGTGTTCCATCATCAGTTGTCTAAAATTTTTTAACTGAAATGCACACATATACAAATAAAGATCTGGGCTTCAATCCCGCCGTACTCTCTTTTCTTTCTAAGTTTTTTCTGGGAGATCCTAGGACTCTTGTTTCCCCATATTTTGTAAAAAGTCCCTGCTCCTTCTTGAACCAACTTTTTGGGAACTCAAGGGGAATGGTCTTAAATAAGAAGGTGTATTTAGGAAGAATTTACATTTTTATTAAACTAGATTTAACTAGAAAAGAAAGAGACATAGCCCCCCAAGATTTTAGGAGTGTGCTAACTTCTTTTGTAGCCTTATCAAAATTAACTTGTGCAATTGTATCTATGTTTTGGGTTATTTGTATTCCCAGATACCTTATCTCCTTCTTTTTATAGGTACTTACAAACTCTGTATTTCCATTTCATTAACTCTGTTTTTGTTGATTTAACAGGTATCCTGAAACTTTTCCAAACCTCTCAATCTCGAGCCAATTTTCTGGGTAAGAAGTATCTATATCCCCAGTATATACCATAAGATCGTCAGCGTACAACCCTATTTTTTTTACCCATCCGTTGTAGCTAAACGGGATAATTTTCGGTGATGCTCTTAACTTAATGGCTAAGGGCTCGATATACATGTTAAATAACAACGGGGAAAGAGGACACCCCTGTCTTGTCCCTCTTTTAATTTTAATTTCGCGAGTCAAATTCCCATTTACCAAGATTTTAGCGGAAGGGGTTTTGTAGATATTTGTAATCGCTACTAAGCATTTTTCTCTCAGATCGAATTGCTGTATTACCTTGAACAAAAAGATCCAGTTAACTTGGTCAAAAGCCTTGGCGCATTGAATGTCATTACTGTCAGAGGGGACTTGTACGTTTGTGACACGTCTATAGCTCCAATAAGGTCCTGAGAAAGCTCACTTAACTGACTCCCTTTCATAAAACCTTTTTGGTCCAAATTTAGAAGTGACCCTAACACTTTATTTAATCGTTTTGTAATTACCTGCGTATAGATTTTATGATCGCAGTTGAACAGCGAGATTGGATGATAGGATTCACAATCTCGCTGATTTTTGTTAGGTTTCAAAAGAATTATTATTATTGCTTCCTCCCAAGAAACTGGGGGACTATTTCCTTCAACGAAAGAGGAGTTAAGTAATAGTACTAATACAGGTGCTAATTCATCCCTTAGGATCTTATAAATCTCATTTGGGATGGAGTCTGGGCCAGCAGCTTTCCCCTTTTTTAAGGATTTAATTACTTGGTGTAATTCCTCAGGTGTAAAGGGACCATTTATGGCCTCTCTGTCTACTTGTTGGAGAGTCGGAGATCTATCTCAGATAGACATTCTTCCATACAGGCTTCCTCTATGATTTCTTCTGTATACAGATCATTAAAAAACTGGGCAAAGGCTTCTTCTATTTAATTATTTTCAGTGACTATCCTACCATTGATTGGAAGTCTTATGTATTTTATCCAATTTCTCGTTTGTTCTGTCTTTACTTTCCATGCAAGAAGCTTACTACATCCTTCTCCATACTCATGGTGTGCCAGTTTACTGGCATCCCATATTTTTTTCCTTAGTATAGCTTCTAAGTAGTTTGCTAAATTTTGTTTTGCGGCTTTTAAGTTGTTAATTATAATCGGATTCTCCTTGTCCCGCTCCAACCTATCAGACAAACTGTATCTTATTCTCCAGATCTTTGGTCTCCTCTTTAATTTTTTTTTTGCTTGTGCCTAGGATATACCTGATAACACCCCCCTCAGAACTGCTTTGTATGTGTCCCACACAATTTGAATTGATGCAGTATTCAGGTTTAGATAAAAAAAACTCTTGTTTCTGCTTTCAGCCTTTGATCTTTTTACTTACGTGTGTAGCTTCCTCCATGTAGGTCTCGCTGGCCATATGGCGCTGCTGTGCACAAAGTTCCAGGATCTGAGTTGAGGTCTCAGAGCTGTCCACACCTGCGGCTTCCCCTTCAACAGGTGCACTACTTTCTTGAACCGGAAGGGAAAGACAACTGTCGTCCAATTTCCTCATGCTCCTCTGACTTCCATCAAGGGGAGTGGGTGGTGTGTTGGTTGTACTGAGGGGACTCCTCCTGCACAGTGCAATGCATGCTTTACCCAGGGACACACATGTTGAGGGAGCCTAACATCTTTATGATTCCCCAACAATAACATGGTGTCAATTTCCGAAGAGCATACGTTTGTAGTCATGCTACACACTAGTTCCCTGACTGAGATTGTTAGAAATTGGGGTCTCTAGTTCGCAATGGTTTCCACTCTGTCCAAGGAGGAATGCTTATTACAGTCAGATTAAGGGAATTACATAGTTAAAATAACCTCTGCTCACCCCCTTGGTAGCCTAAAAGGAGGAGTCATCTCAGAGGCAATGTGTAAAGCATTTGTACAAAAACACACATTACTCAGTGAAAACCCTGAAAAATAACCATTCTTTTTTCTGACTAAAAAAAGACTGAAATGATAAAGATCTAACACAAACAAGAAGATATATAACTTTTAAAATGTTCAAAATAGTTCCATCCATATAAAACTATGGGTGTGTCACTTTTATCACACCTAGGATGTGTCAAAATCAGACATGAAAACAGGCGGGCAGAGATGAGGGACCGGAAAATGTAAGCAATGCATCTATTCCTTACTCCCAGTGAAGGTGATGCATCAGTTCCTTTCTGCCAGGGGAGTTGATACATCTAGTCCTTACTGCAGCGCAGGGCAGGTGACGCATTGATTTCATACTGTCAAGGGAAGTGATGCATCGATTCCTTACTGGGGTGCGATGCATCAATCTTGAGAAACGCAGCCTAGGTTCCTAACCGCTGGGCCACATTGGTGCATAAGTGTGATGTGTTGAAAATCTGGAGTCGCTGGTTTGATACAGCGAAACAGGCACTGCATCAACTTTCCAGCTTCGGATGTCGGAGACACAGTGCTTGGGGCTCGGGCTAAGGCAGTCTGTCAGCTGCATGGTAGGTGCAGCATTGATTCTTCGGCCGCACTGCAGTGATGTATTGGTGCTCAATCTCCCTCCATAGACCCAAGTCATCCTCGACCCCTGCCTAACACCTTAAACTTTCGCAGCTCAATAGCACAGCAATTGAACAGAATGGAGAAAAAAATTAACTCCCTTGCTGCTGATTTTCTTTACTTACAACAAGACCTCCTTAACAGAGCCAAGCCACCGTGCTCCCTCCCCCGAGGTGTTGTGCCCCTGCTACACTCAATATATCTCACATGGCCCCTCAGAGCACCTCTCGACTCTCCAGCCCATCCCGAGCCAGGCCTAACATGGATAGCCAACCCTTTTCGGTTCCGAAACTGGATGAGCTCTACGACTCTCACCTCGATATGTATCAGAAGTCAGCCCCTTTCCACATCCCTGTTATTATCAGCACTAACAGAATCGCGAATACTGTCCACTCACCTAGACCCCCTGATCAATGCACCTCTATCCACCTAACTCCCCCCATCATTGAGGCTCCCTGTCCTCTCTCCTGCATGCTCCTAAACTGCAGATCAATAGTACAACACGCTACAGACATTGCTGATGCTCTTCTCGCTGAAGAAATTGACAATGCCTTCCTCACAGAATCCTGGCTCAATGCCCACTCCACCCCCATTGTTGACATCCTCACCCCTTCAGGGTACAACATCATCACACAAGACAGGTCGATTAAAACTGGGGGGGGGGGCTAGCCATCAGTCATAGAGATGGAATACAGATTACCAAACTCAAACCTGCAGAATACCTTTTGTTTGAATACCTAGGCGTCAAACTCACTACCAAGGGCACCCCACCCATCAAATTCCACACCATCTACCATCTTCCTGGAGAGCGTAGCCTTGTCCCCGAAGAACTAACAGACCTTATAACACGATTCTCCTTGATAGACACTAAAGTGACCTCAATATCCACTGGAACGACCCAGAAGACTCCACTGTCCTGAACCTGTCCAACCTTCTGGAAATATATAACCTCAAGCAACTCTGCAATAATCCAACTCACATCAAAGGAGCTACACTAGATGCGATCATAGATGCGATCATAACCAACAACGATCTGATCTCCCTGAGAGAGATTTCTCCCATTGACTGGTCCGACCACCACCTCATTCTGTTCAGGATTGACACACTTGCCAGCCTCCAACCTATTTGTGTTTGTCAAACCTAAACTCTTGACCAGAAACATCAAAGAAATACCTTTATCCGAACTTGAAGCCAAGGTCCTTCCCCATCTTCAACTCCATCCCTCATCATGGACGGCTGATGACCTCACTTCACACTTTAACTCAAGAATGACAGAGGTTTTAGACCAAATAGCTCCTCTCAAACTCAAACAACTGAGGAGAACCAAATCAAAACCCTGGTTTAACAGGAAGCTGAATGATGAACGGCATCAACTCAGACAAGCAGAAAGATCTTGAAGACAAAACCCCTCGTCCTTGCACCTAACACATTTTAGATCTGCTCGCCGGTCATACAAAAAACACATCTTCAATGAATAGGCATCTTTTTTCCACAGCCAACTTGATCTGGCAAAAAACAGACCAAGAGAACTCTTTAACATTGTTAAAAGCCAAACTAACTGCACTCCCTCTCAAGAAATCGAAGCCACCTATGAGCGATGTGAAGAAATTGCCACCTTCTTCACTAATAAAGTCTCTAAAATTGATCAGTCCTTCTTACAAACTGCTAACCCTCCTTCCCCTTTAACTGGCCCCCCTTCAACCTCCCTTGACCACTCGGAAAGAGCTCTTAATAAGTACAATCAAACTTACCTCCAGCTAAAAAACAATACGCATTCGTCCGACTTTGAGCTAATGTCGGTTAGAGAGGTTTTCAATATTATTTCTAATCTAAAACCTTCCTCCCACACTATGGACCCCCTCCCTTCCTCAATTTTAAAAGAACTCAACCACACCATCTCCCCTTTCTGGACAAAAATCATCAATGCCTCTCTCACCTCAGGCTGTGTCCCAGACTCCCTTCAACTAGGACAAATCACACCAATGATCTTAACAACCTCAGTCGTATCTCTAACGTCCCATTCCTCGCAAAAACATTGGAGAAATATGATCTCCTCCAACTCAATAAACACATTGATGAGTTCAACCTCCTCAACGCCTTTCAATCTGGTTTCAGAAAAGGCTGTAGCACGGAAACAGCTATGTTCAACGTCTCCGACGACATTCACAAGGCCCTAGACGAAGGTGTTGCCTGCCTACTCATCCATATTGACCTTTCTGCGGCATTCAACACAGTAAGCCATCCAGCCCTTCTGGAGACCCTGCTTGAAACGTGCCGGCATAAATGGCACAGTACTAAAATGGTTCCCCTGCTTCCTTCAACACGGCTCTCAACAAATTAAAATTAATTCCCGTCTCTCAAAGCCTACTAAAGTCACACTTGGAGTCCCGCAAGGCTCGATCCTCTCCCCGTCCCTCTTCAATCTCTTTATGGAGCCCCTCACAATCATATTGAAAAAAAGCTGTAGTGAATTACCACCTTTACCTGGACCACACCCAAATCTATTTCAGGATCAAGCCCCCAGCGACATCCAACTTCTTAATACCACCCTAACCGAGATCCAATCTTAGTTCTACGTTAACCACTTAAAGCTCAATCCAGACAAAACTGAACTAATCCTATTCTTCCCAAAAAGTAACCATCACCCAATACCAGAATGGCTCAAGAATCTGATTGCCCTAAACTGCCCCCTTACCCTTTCCGACTCAGTTAAGTCTCTAGGCATCACCCTTGACAAGAACTCGTCAATGGAGGCCCACATCAAAAACTTAGCAAAATGTGCTCTCTTCTTTCTGAAACACCTTAAGAAATTGAAACCTTTTCTACCCCATGATGACCTCAAGACAGTAGTCTAATCCCTAGTTCTCTCTAAAATAGTCTACGGGAATGTCATCCTCACAGGGACTCCTAAAGCTCACCTAGCCCCTCTAAGGGCAGTGCTGAACATGTCCGCTCGACTCGTATCTGGAGTTAAAAGATTTGAACACATCACTCCAGCTCTCAACTGCCTCAATTCGCTTCCCATGGAAGGGAGATGTATTTATAAACTGACCTGCATCACACACAAAACCCTTCACTCTCCTGCCCCCAACTACCTAAATAACAAACTGGTAAGAGAAGGTCAATCCAGAACACTGAGAAGCTCCAACTCTCTCCTTCTTATTCCGCCGAAAATGAAAAAAAAACACCCAATACCGATCGTTTTCTGGCAATGCTCCCAGGATGTGGAACGCTCAACCCTGGAGAACTCAGATGCAACCCTTTCTTCTCCTGTTTCACAAGGGACCTGAAACTCCATCTTCTAAACAAATACTTTCAGGACCAACGTCAACTTACCTAGACTACTATATGCAAATTGTCTCCTCTCTACCTTGACATTCAAGGATTGTGGGTGACCGGACTATGTCATTCTCACCTGTTTCTATTATTGCTCTCTCCCCCTCCGCTGCACTGCATATTGTTCCCATGCTGTATTTTTTTTCTTGGTTTACTTCCTTACTGCGGGCCTACTATGTAATGTAATGTCCTTCTGCTGTTTACTGTGCGTATGTAAAGCGCTCTGATACCTACGGGTTGAGCTAGCGCTATATAAAACTTTAAAAATTAAAATAAATAAAAAAGTTGGTGTGTGGATTTTCTTCAGTCATTTTCAGCAAAGCCACCTTCAAAGGCCCAGAACTGAAATTGACACTACGGCATAAGTCAGAACTACCAGCAGAGGAGTGCAAGGGCTGCAGATGGAGTTTGTGATGACCCTGAGACTTCTTAAAAGAAACAAGCACAACCAAGCCCTTGGAATACCTTAGCAATCAGGATACAGAAAGCAAAGTCCAGTCCTTCAACTGTTCAGGGCAGAAGCAGAAAGCAGTAGGCAAGCACAACACAGCAACAAGCAGAGTGGAAGTTCACCTCCTACAGCGTCTCCAACTCTTCTTCTTGGCAGAATCTCTTCTTAGTTCAGAAGATTTCTGAAGATATGGTGCCACAGCTCCAATACTTATATCAGTTACTGCTTCTGTAGTAGGCAAACTTCAAAGGAAAGTATTTATAGTGCGCAGGATTCTGCCTTTCCCCAACCTGTTTTCAGGCACCCAACAGAAGTGACAGCTTTGCGTGAGGACAGGCACAGCCCTATTCAGGTGTCAGTGACAACTCTACCTATCCTTCTTGCTCAAGAAGCTCCATCAGCATGGTGATGGGCCATCAGGATATGCAGGGCACGCTTCAGCTCTCTTTGTATGACTGTCAAGAACACGGGTACTCATAGTACTGCCCCCAAGCCTTGGCTGCTCACGGACCTTGCAGACATGTACCTGTGTTAAAAAAAAATATGAAATAGTGTCAGCAAACGCCGCAGCAGCGCAGACTCAGAGACTCTGCTCTGTGGGGGCCCCAGGGGATCCCAGTGATTGTCAGAGTCAGTAGAGATGCAGGGGAGCTAAGAGGTGAAATACAACAAAGCCTCATTAACATGTAAATGGTCTTTTAAAGACCTGTAAAGTACTTGGCTGCGGCAGTGTGTGTGCGCTGAGGAAGCTCTCTAACCCCGAGCTGGGGGCTGACACACACACACACACAGGGTGAGATGACAGAGGGTGAGGGAGGGAGAGGGAGGGAGAGGGAGACAGAGGGAGAGGGAGGGTGACAGAGGGAGGGGGGGAGACAGAGGGAGGGGAAGGGAGACAGAGAAAGAGAGGCAAAGAGGGAGGGAGACAGAGGGAGGGAGACAGAGGGACACAGAGGGAGGGAGACAGAGCATGGGAGACACAGAGAGAGGGAGAGCGATGAGGAGGGAGACAGAGGAAGAGAGAGAGACAGGGAGGGACACAAAGGGAGGGAGGCACAGAGAGAGGGAGAGAGACAGGGAGGGAGACAGAGGGAGAGAGACAGGGAGGGAGACAGAGGGACACAGAGGGAGGGAGACACATAGGGAGGGAGACACAGAGAGAGGGAGATAGACAGGGAAGGAGACAGAGGGAGGGGGAGAGACAGGGAGGGAGACAGAGGGATGGAGATAGATGAAGACAGATGGAGGGAGACAGAGGGAGTGAGACAGAAGGAGGGACGAATACAGAGGGAGGGACGGAGACAGAGGGACGTATTTATGGAGATAGAAGGAGTGAGACAGAGGGAGGGAGGGAGACAGAGGGAGAGAGACAGAGGGAGGGAGACACAGAGGGAGGGAGAGAGAGACAGGGAGGGAGACAGAGGGACGGAGACAGAGGGAGGGATGGAGACAGAGGGATGGAGACAGAGGGAAGAAGACAGAGGGACGGAGTCAGAGGGAGGGGCACAAAGAAAGGGAGACACAGAGAGAGGGAGACAGAGAGAGGGAGAGAGACAGGGAGGGAGACAGAGGGAGGGAGAGAGACAGAGAGGGAGAGAGACAGGGAGGGAGACAGAGGAAGGAGACAGAGGGAGGGGAATGGAGACAGACAGAGAGAGGCAAAGAGGGAGGGAGACAGAGGGAGACAGTGGGAGAGAAATGGAGGGAGACAGAGGGAGGGAGGGAGGGAGACAGACAGGGAGAGAGAGAGACAGCGAGAGAGACAGGGAGGGAGACAGAGGGACACCGTGGGAGGGAGACATAGAGGGAGGGAGACACAGAGAGAGGGAGAGAGAAACGAAGGGAGACAAAGGGAGGGAAACAGAGGGAAGGAGAGGGAGGGAGAGGGAGGGGGGAGACAGAGGAAGGGAGACAGACAGGGAGAGAGACACGGAGGAACACAGAGGGAGGGAGACACAGAGGGAGGGAGACACGGAGAGAGGGAGAGGGAAAGGGAGGAAGACAGAGGGAGGGGTAGAGACAGGGAGGGAGACAGAGGGAGGGAGAGAGACAGAGAGGGAGACCGAGGTAGAGAGGGAGACAGAGGGAGGGAGACATAGGGAGAGAGACAGAGGGAGAGACGGAGGGACGGAGACAGAGACAGAGGGACGGAGACTGAGGGAGGGAGACAGAGGGAGGGAAACAGAGAGGGAGACAAACAGAGAGGGAGGGTAACAGAGAGGGAGGGAAACAGAGGGAGGGAGACAGAGAAGGTGGGAGACAGAGTGGGAGGGAGAGGGAGGGAGATGGAGACAGAGGGAGACAGAGAGAGCGGGAGACGGAGAGAGAGGGAGACAGATAGGGAGACAGAGAGGGAGACAGAGGGAGGAGGGCGGCAAAGGGAGACAGAGGGAGGAGGGCGGCAGAGGGAGACAGAGGGAGAGAGACAGAGGGAGGGACAGAGACAGAGAGAGGGATGGAGACAGAGGGAGGGAGACAGAGGGAGGGAGACAGAGAGAGGGAGACAGAGAGGGAGGGAAATAGAGAGGGAGGGAAATAGAGAGGGAGGGAAACAGAGAGGGAGGGAAACAGAAAGGGAGGGAAATAGAGTGGGAGGGAAACAGAGGGAGGGAGACAGAGAGGGAGAGAGACAGAGAGGGAGGGAGACAGAGAGGGAGGGATACAGAGAGAGGGAGACAGACTGAGGGAGACAGAGGGGACAGAGAGAGAGAGAGACAGAGAGGGAGGAAGGCGAGAGAGGGAGGAGGGTGACAGAGGGAAGAGGGTGACAGAGGGAGAGGAAGAGATACAGAGGGAGGGAGACAGAGGGAGGGAGACAGAGGGAGGGAGACAGAGAGGGAGACAGAGAGGGAGACATAGAGTGAGACAGAGAGGGAGACAGAGAGAAAGACAGAGAAGGAGGAGGGTGAAGGGTGACAGAGGGAGGGAGACAGAGGGAGGGAGACAGAGGGAGGGAGACAGAGGAAGGGAGACCAAGGGAGAGAGAGAGGGAGGGAGGGGGAGATAGAGAAAGAGATGTTGTATGCTGGGTCTGTGGCTCAGTGGACGAAGGCGTCTGCTGTGGGGACCTGTGTTCAACCTGATGGTCTAAATTATTTTTGCTTTAGCCCCGCCCCCTCCCCCTCTGACCCCACCCCCACCGGTGCGGCCCTCGGCCACAAACCACATTGTAAATGTGGCCCCCGAGAGAAAGTACACTAACCCCAAACTCCAAATCTCTATCTCTTCCCAAATGGAAGTTACACATGTAAGCAGTTACAAGGCAGCTCCAATGATAACTCATGGAAGACATAGTCCATGCAAAGCGAAGAATGAATTCAGCAGTATTTCAATATCAGGACATGTAAAAACATACCAGTACACATACTATCTTTTAAATACGCTGCAAGCTGCCTATGGGGCTACCTTGCACCTACAATAGGGGTGCCTTACATGTAGTAAAATGGAAGGTTTGAGACAGGCAAGTGGGTGCACTTGCTAGGTCAACATGGCAGTTTGAAACTGACCTTACAGATACAGCAGTGGCAGGCATGAGATATACAGCAGTGGCATGCATGAGATATGTTTGCAGGACCACTCGTGTGGGTGGCACAATCAATGCTGCAGGCCAATTGGCAGCATTTGATTTACAGGCCCTGGGCACACACAGTACACGTTATTAGGGTCTCACCAGTAAATCAAAATATGCCATTTATGTATAACCAATCAATATGACATTTATGTATAACCAATACTAATCAACGTTTACACAGAGAGCACTTGCAGTAGCACTGATCAGCAGTGATAACTGCCCAAAATTCTAAAACCAGCAAAAGCAAAATTCAGCACACAGTCAAAAACAGAAGATGAGAAGCAAAAAAGACAAGGGAAAAGCACGCCAAAGATGCCAGGTCTAACAGAGATCCAACAATTGCACTGGGAATATCTTTATTCCTGTGTTTGCCCTCAACCCCAGAGCGCCCACAACAGAGTTTAAAAATGCAGCAAACAAGCACCCAGCTGATCTTAGGATATTTTGGCCAGATGGACTAATTCCATTAGGAATTTCTGCATTTGGTATCTGGGGTGTGGTACCAAATTATCAAGTCGCACTGAGGCTGCGATTTATCAGTAAAAGTTGTGTTGCGGTATGACAGTAAGAAAATCCATGGATGCACTGTATTTATGGTATGGCGAACCATGTAGCAAGGTCCCGAGGTGCATTACAAAAAAAATATTATACATCCATGGGATGGATGCTGCAGAGAAAAGTGATGTATGTGCACCCAAAGTAAGGCTAAGCTGCTTTGCGGAATGCAAAGCAACATGTATATGCTGCAAATCAGCTTTGCACCACATTGGAATGTGTCATGCACCAAAACACCTTAAAAATTGAAGCATAGGAAAAAAAAGATTTCCAAAACATGAAAAAGAAGACATGGAGCTGGAAGCAGCAGTCAGAAAAACAACCCCAACACCAGCCAGAATGTCGAGACAGAACCCCAGGGGAAGTGGAAGAGTAATTTTAATGAAGAGGAGAATTACATTTTAGTAAAAGAGGTGACAAAACGTGAACATCAAGTATTTGTCACAGCAACATTGCCATTAGGGAAGAAAGAAGGTATTGGGTGTCCATAGTGGAGAAGATTAAAAGTTTAGGGAAAGCTAATAGAAAGTGGCAGATTGCAAGAAGCTCTGGAATGACTATAAGTGCAGGACCAAGGAGAAACTGGCCAACAACCTGAAGGCAGCCATGCGGACAGGAGGAGGAGGACCTGAGAACCAGATATAGGACAGTGCTGGGTTAAGGACCAGGGTAAGTAGCTACAAGCGAGAACATGGTTAAAAATGTCATGCTGTGCAGAGCAGCAACCTACGTTCTTGTGCTGACTGTGCTTTGTGCAAGGGAAAATGCAGGAATCTCTCACTTGTTAATTCATACAACAAGTAAATATAAGTCTTACTGCTCATTCATAGGTTGTACAGCCCAGTCCACCTCTGTCAAGTATGTTCAGTCCAGGTGTACACCACCAGTCCGGAATCATCTTTGTATTCTGTAATGTAATGTAATGTATGTGTCTTGTAAAGCGCACTGCTGCCCTGAGGCGTCCTGGCGCTGTAGACCTCTGGGGAACCCGTCCTGGCTATCCCTGTGAGATGGTCCCTACTGGGTATCTCCAAGGTGAAACCAGGCATCCCCGGCGAATGTGGGGGGTGTTGTAGAGATGAGGCAAGCTAATGCTCAGAGTTAGAGAAGGCACCAAGGCGAGAATTATCGAGTCCGGTGACCCTGGTCCACGACCCTGCCGCATCAGAAATTGGACCCTGGTCCCGGGCCATTCTCTGCTTCCGGGTCTGCCGCCTCTAACCAGTGAGCCACACCACTCCACCTGGGACTTCTAGTGGAGTGTAGAACATGAGGCCCCCCCTTAATGGGGATGTGACGTAGGAGAGCACAGCAACTCATCTTGCTTTGCTGCCCTATGCCAAAGTGAAAGGGAATATATGCACTGTACTTATCTAATACGGTGCATTCCTGTCCTTTCGCCCTGTGCAGGCACCATTTTGGCAGTCTTGCTCCACTGCAACACCCATAGAAAGAGGAACAATTGAGGATACCTAGAGATCTTTCTCCTAGTTACGCCTCAGCTCGGGAGTCATACGATTTTGATGCACTCCCAGGTTTACAAGTCCTTACAAATCAGAAATTGTGTAAAAAACCATGGGAGTTGCATGGGACCATCCAGTGCATCACCCATTGAATGTCTCCCTTGCGCAGAGTAAGAAGACTCTGCGATTTTTCATGTGTTGCCTTGCTCAATATTTATGAGGCCACTCAAACCCACCCAAGGCAGCTTTTTGTGGCTTTCATAAATCTGAGTCAGATCCTTGCGTCATGCATGTACCACTTTGCCTGGTGCAAATGTGACACAAGGCTCATACAAATATGCCCAAAGTGACCAGGACTACAAGCCCAGAAATACAAAACAAAACACCTAGATTGAAGCAGCACATCATGCATGGGCACTTAAACCCTGACCAACCTGACTGTGACAATGAAGGCCCACTTGCACCATGAAGATAGTGTATCCAACTTGAGGCCAAGTTACCAAATCTGGACTGTAAAGTAATGGAATGGAATTCGGTTACCAGAGGGTCATCTGAGAGGGGGTTCAGGTTTGGAGAATGTGAAATATCATCAAGTAGGATCTTGCAAAGAAGCCATGTATATAGTCACTAGTATGAAACTACTATGCACGTAGCTGTCCTGATGTGCTTCGTGAGAGCACATAGTTGTAGGAGAACACCCTACGTCCTGTCATGTGCAAATGTATACTGGGGTGGCTGTAAATGCAAATGATGCACACCAGACAACCATGATTGTTTTTTGGCTGAATAGATGATGTGTCTGCCTGGTGGGCCCCTGACAGTGTATTGTAATTTAGGTGTGGCTGAGCCCACATAGCTGACACTGTGTCTAAATGGCTAGCCATTGCATAGCAAGGAGGTGAGTTGTGCCATGTGTACTGCAAGATATGCTGAGTAGTAGTCATTCACTGCTGTGTCTCATAGTGTCACACTTGCCTCACACCTGTGAAGGAATGCCGTAGTAGAGGACATTGGTGTACTATATCCGACATGTAATGAAGACCAGGGTGAAGATTTAGTAGATGTGAGGACAGGAATTCTAAAAATAAATGTCTGTCTATGCCACAAATGTCAAAGCAGGAAGAAGTCAAACATGGAATAGTGAAGTGACAGGATGAGATAGGTTTCCACGATGAAGGGCATATTTAAGGGATAGTTGGAGGATGAGGTCTATGGGGCTAGTTTTGTCGCCACCCTGGGTAGGTACATGTCACAGAATATTATTAATACTACAATGTGGGCCACAGCTTGAGCCATAGCCCTCAAATACTAGCAGCCATATTGGTCAATTGAATATAATGACTTACATTGGTGATGTTGGTGTCACATGAGAGTCAGTGCATGATCTGTGTGCCATCAGTATGTGGCAATAAGTTGTGTTCCTGAGTTGTAATGAGAATTGCCAGAGGAGTCATGTACACGGACAAGTGAGCATGTTGCTATACTTAGGAACACTGCCGAATGAATGTGCGAGGATGCCATTGTTATGTGAGAACCCGTAAGGCAAAAAGGGTGTCTCTAGACAAAAAAGTGTGTGTAACAGCCACTAAAGATACGGCATCTGAGAGGCAAGATGGCCGCTGACCAGCTGTAGGAGAAGTCTCATCTGCCCTCTCTCCTGTAAATTGAGATGGCTTTGGTAATAGTGCAGAATGATCAGTGAATTTGAATGGCTACGAGGCTTTGCAACTGGACTGCTGACCCCAATACACCGCCGAGTACTGCATAGGGCTTTTCTGCGATCTTGTGCTACAGCAGTTGCAGCAGTAAGGGCCGATTTCCTAAGAGTCGTCATGGCACCAAGGGGGCCAAAACCCAAAGAGACAAAGGAGCCAAGGTATGTCTCAAACATCGCGACCGACCCTACACCACTGCCTGGAGGTCCTGTGGTAGTGACAAGGAAACAAACAGCAAAGAACACAGGCGCCGCAGAGCACCCGGGGGTCAGAAGCAAGGGTCCAAAGTAAAAAGATGCCAAGGCGGCCGCAGGCGTGAAAGAATACATTAAAGGAAAACAGAAGGATGCGCAAAGCAGTGCGATCATACCGAAGGGAAGCTCACTCCGGCAGCCTACCTTGGTTGAGTCATTTTCTGCTTCTGTGGTCAGTGTGGCAGGTCTCGAGGCTCATGGCGGCACTGTATCGGGCATCACCGTTTGACCAGGCAGCCCTTCAGGGTCAGAGGCTGGGAAGGCGCACACACACGGAACACCGAGCAGGATGATTCCCGATGAGCGGCTAACAGAACAACCACCCCAGGCTGCGGGTGGGGAGACAGATCAGCTGCCGTCATGAACAGATTCCGGCAAAGCGCGCAAAGAGGTAAGCTGCGCTGACTCCACACTTGAGGTCTTGGTGGATTGGGGTGTGGAGCAGGATGAGACGCAGGGGCAGGAGAGCGGCAAACCGCAAGCTGATTTAGGGCTGGTAGGCGATGGCATGACTTTGCAGCTGCTTCCTAATGCAACCTCTATTGATACAAATGTTCTGCAACAGAGTTGCTATGAGAGAGAAGGACTGTTGTACAAGACTAACACTGGACCAATCCCCCCCTGAAATAGGACGTAGCACGCTGGGAGTAGAGGGAGTAGAGGGGACAGCTGAGCCAGAGGCAGAGGCAGAGGGCTAATTACCAGAAAGGCAGAAAGGCAACTCCTTTCTGATTGCAGAGCCAGGCACAGACATACTCCCAGTTCCTGGTCCACCAAGTGATGACGGCTTCTTCTTGGTTAACAACGATACAGGCTCAACATCTGGAGAAAGCGGTGGGGCAGGGGAAAGTTACACAGGTAGCACAGAATCTGAATCTGACTCTGACTTGTGACCCGTTGAGAGTACAATTCAGAGGGCCTCTCTAAGTCAAATGGCGAAGCAGCAGAAGAGCCATCCGTGCTTAAGACATAAGGTCCCCAGCAGCCCCTCACAAATAGGTGTGGCAAAAAAACTAGACTGGGACTACTCTGCCACCTCTCAGGAGGAGGGAGGAATAAGTATCCAACATCAGCAGCAGGTACCTACTTCATCCACCACCTCTCAGGACCAGGCCCCAACTATGGACTTACTCTACGCTACACTTGAGCAAACGCAAGGGGAGGCCAGAACCGAGAGCAGAAGAGCCAAGCTGGCAAACAAAAAAATTCAAGGCTCCTTAAGTAAAATGAACAAACTATATGCAGAGATGGCGGGCAGAGTCACAGAGATGGAAGAGAGGACTGGGGAGCTGGAGGACGAAGTGACAAGATGGCAGGAGTTTAAAGAGGCCCAGGAGAAAGCAGCAGAGAACATGCAGTGGAAGTTGGAAGACTTTGAAAACCGTCAGAGACGCAACAACATCAGGCTCCTAGGAATTCCAAAGGGTGCAGAGGGACAGGATGCACGGGCCTTTGTTATCGCACTGTTAAAGGGGGCTTTCCCTGAACTAGCAGCTTGGAATTAGGAGACAGAAGTCCAACATGCACATAGATTCCCTCTAACGCAGAAGAAGGCCGACGCTACATCTCAGCCAGACAGGCCCAAGGCAATCAACGCTGGGTTTTTTGTGGAACTTTCTAGTTAGACAGGAGATCATGGATAAGGCTAAACCTCAGTCCCGCCGCAACTTTAACAGAATATCCTTCTTTGCACGTCCAGACTTTTGCTACATCACAGTAGAAAGGAGGTGGCGATTAAGACAATTGATTTCCCCTTTCCAGAAGACGGGATGCGAAGCTTACCTGCTGTTCCCAGCCTGACTTAAAGTACTAATAGATGGGCAAACTAGGATGTTTTTTCCCGAAGGTCAAAGCTCAGGCATTCCTATCGGAGTTAAAGGAAAGAAGGGGTTTGAGGAGTTCTAATCTAGCTGAGAGGTAGCCAAAAATAAAGCTAAAGGGGTGTAGCTTCAGGGTATCCATGTGAGTATTTCACCAGCACTATGAGTTGCAGAGTGTCAGATGGATTTTGATGGTATAACCACAGCTGGGTTTTGTATTTTTCTGTTAGTAGGGTGGAGGGGGGGCAGCGACGTCCCATGGTTTAAGACGCCGTCACACATAGGTCAGGATTGACTTATTTTATTTGCCTGTAATCGGGGTAAGGGGGGTGGATGTGTGAGGGGGGATGGATGCGTGCACAGGACATAGGGCACTTTTGTAACTTTTTACGAATAAAGCTCACGGAGAGTGGTCAATGCAACTAAAGGTAGTAAGTCGGCCAGTCAAGTATTTAGGAAGAGGTGGAAAAGAAGGTTCTGGTAGGTTGGGAGCAGATGTCTTACTTCATGGTTTAGTAGGAAAGTCAAAGGATGTGAATAAATGAATTTGAACGTAAAAATAATAATGCTTAATGTGCGTGGGCTAAATGATAGGTTGAAAAGGCAATGCGTGGCGCTGTTGCTCAAAAATACACGTGCAGACTTTTTATGTCTCCAAGAGGCCCATATCGAGGGTACCAAGGCTTTCTTGCTAGAACAACTGGGGTTCCATCTGCTAGCGCATTCAAGGCAAAGGCCAAAAACTAGAGGGGTGGCTATTCTATCAAGGCTCAGCAATGTGACGATAAGGAAGAAATTAGAAGATCAGTGGGGCAGGTGGGTCTTGATAGAGTATTTGATTAGTGGGGAGTGGGTTACACAGGGCTCAATGTATGTCTCTACTGAAGATGACCCGGAACTGTTTGATTTCTTAGACTTAGAAATGGCCACATGGGCCCCTCGGGTTATTCTAGCAGGAGATTTTTAACATCAATGGGGCAGCAGGGCTAAGCCTGAAAAAGAGAGTATGTTGTGCAATCCCGAGTCTGGCTAACAACAATGCATTGGTGGATGTATGGGGCAGGCTAAAATCAAAGGATCCAGTGTTTACTTATTACTCTGCCCCCATAAACTGTGCAAGGTTAGACAATTTTTTGGTATCTTGCTCCTTATTATCCAAATTGCAGGTAGAAAGACTTCCGAGAATTGTATCTGACCACAACCCGTTAATACCATCAATAGAGGCTGGGGCAATGCGAAGGCAGGAGTGGGGTTGGACGTTTGAGAGGGGTTTACTGATAGATGCGGACTATGTTAAACATATGAACTCATGGATAAAAGTATTCTGGGGGATCAATAGAGGGAGTACTGCATCAGGGAACGCTTGGGACGCTTTCAAGGCGGGGGTTCGAGGAGAGACACCTAGCTTTAGCCTGTCTAAGCAAGAAAAAGAGCGGTTAAGGTCAGAACAACTAAATGCAGCTCTACTGGAGGCCGAACAGAATCTGTTACAATGCACAATAATCGGGGAACTACTTGAGTAGGTGCTACTTGCGGTTGCTAGGGCAAAAGCAGAGGCAGAGGAAAGAATTGCAACCAGAGAGGCCAATATTTTTTTAACTCAAAGGGAAAAATGCTATGAATGTAGTGAAATGGTGGGCCATACACTAGCGATACGGGCTAGGCAGAAGGTAGCCTTTGGGGAAATTAAAGAAATAACTGACTCCAGTGGGAATCTTGTTTCGGATACGGAGGAAATTCGGGAAGTCTTTCACCAGTTTTATTGTAAACTGTATAAAGAGGAGCAAATTAGAGACCCTGGAGAAATCCATACATATTTGCAGGATCCACCCACTAATATATTATCCGAGGAGGACAGGGAAATATTGGATGCACCTCTGGGGAAAGAGGAGATTACTGCCGCCATGTTAGGCTTACCCTCAGGCAAGGCTGCATGACTGGACCAGATTCCGGGGGAATTTTAAAAGGTTTCTTCGAGGCAATCAAACTTGACCTACTTAGGACAATTAAGGAGGCGCAAGTAGGTTTGTCCATACCAGTTAGTTGGGCAGGCGCAGATATAATAGTTATTCTTAAAAAAGAAAAACCATCTACTGAGCCAGGATCCTACCGGCCAATAACCCTGATAAATTCAGACATAAAAATCTTTTCAAAGGCATTGGCAGTAAGATTTTCAAGAGTCATAGGCACACTGGTCAGTATGAACCAACACAGCTTTATACCAGGTAGAGGCACTACTCAGCATATCCGAAAGGTTTGACGCCACGGTGATCCCAAGTGACCCGATGGCAGTTATGCTTCTGGACGCCGAAAAAGCATTTGATCAGGTCTCTTGGGATTTTCAGTGGGCAGTCCTATGGCGGGCGGGCTGTGGGGAGGGCTTTATCAAAGCTATTCAAACACTGTATATTGTACCCACAGCTAGTATTCGGGTGAATGCAGGCCGTACTGCTCCTTTTGAAATTACCCGTGGCACACAGCAGGGGTGCCCAAGCTCCCCACTAGTGTTTGCTATGTACATTGACCCTCTGATCCGCAAACTGGAACAAAACTCCCAGATTCGCCCATTTGTAACCAAGGGGGGTCTTTGTAAGGTGCTTGCCTACGGCGATGACGTGGCAGTTACACACAGAGGCTATTAGTGCAGTAGAGGAGGAAGCTGAGCAGTTTGGTTGGGTCGCAGGGTATGCCCTGAACAAGTCTAAAACCAAAATCATCAAAAATGATCAGGCAAAGTGCACAGATTTGCGTGTGGTTCAGGCTGGGGTTTATTTAGGGGTGAATATCACGGCGGAGCTGCATAAACTAGTAGAAATCAATATAGGCCCAGTAGTCAATAAGGCAAAGAAGCATCTGGATATGGTTCATAACCTTCACATATCAATAGTAGGGCGGGTCAATATTGTAAAAATGACCCTTCTACCCAAATTTTTATACTTGTTCAGGGCAATCCCGCTCATGTTCGATGCCAAATGGTTTAACATAATAGAGCAAATGATAAACACATTTGTCTGGGCGCATGGAAAAACAAGAAGAGCACTGAGATTCATGTCACTACCAAGGGATAGAGGGGGTGGGCTTTGCCTGATCTTAGATTATACTACTGGGAAGCAGCCCTTCAGCAAATGACGGGGCTTATAGGCGGCGTGGAGTCTGAATCAGAGGTACGTTCTGGGTCTGTCTCTATCTACGGATTAGTACTCAGGGATGAAGTAGAGAACGCTTTCTTGAAGTACACCGAGCCCAGCTACTTCAAGAGAACTAGATTCAAAACGGTGATTGCAGCATACAAGGTTTGGAAGGCGTTTATGAAAATATTTGGGTTGGGAAGGTTTAACGCCTACACTAGGCTATATTAGAACCCTACACTACCACAGGAGATCTTTTCAGATACAGTATTTTTAGGGTGGGGAAGTCGGGGGTTGAAAAAAGTGGGGGATGTGATCGAGCCTGAAGGAATGCGCCAATTCACTGAAATGCAGTCTACATTTGGCCTCAGCTCAAGGAACTTCTTTAAGTATTTGCATGTTAGAAGTTTCCTTTCTAGGAAAAAAGGGGAACCAAGGGGATTTGACGAAAACATAATTTTGGGGATCATCGAGGGGGACATGGTTGTACAATCAAAAAACTGTATGACGAGCTTGTTGTAAATAGAGAGGACTACCTTGTGAAATTTGAATTTAAATGGGCAAACAAGCTAGGAATAGAGCAGGAGGCATTTCGGAGGTCATTGCAACTAGGTCAGGAAATTCTCTTCTTGGCAGCCCTCCAAGCACAACATTATAAGACCATTTATATGTTATATTACACGCCGTAAAGAATCGCACAATGGGGTGGGACACAGGGGACCACCCGCCCACGCTGTGATAGCTCAGAGGCAGGTATAACACATATATTCGCCACTTGCCCCCACTTACAACCTCTAATTAAATCCATTGAATAATTCTTGGAAGGATCATTAAGAATAGAGGTTAAGCTACTCCAGGTAGGATGTTATTGGGGTTGGATGAGGACTCCCATCACTCCCAACACGGCTATTTTCTATTTTTGGCCATGGCATTGCTCCGAATCTGTATTGCATCGGCTTGGCTTGACCGTCTCCCACCCACTCTGAATCAGTGGGTAGCTAGGCTGCTAAGTGTCTATAATTGAGAAAAGGGGATCTATGCTAGAAAGGGTAAGAGGGGAAGAGCACTAGGGCTACAAATATGGGATCTACTCAATAAGTGTAAGGAAAAGTAACTACTTTCCGTTTAACGTAGTCAACCTAATTTAGGTGTTTAATCTTATTAATTACACTAAGCCAGGGCTTTAAGAGGGTTGAAGGGCCCTATTTTTTTTTTCTAACAGGACTAAGGATATTGATTTATACGTTTCTATGACTATTGTTTCACTTTTCCTCTCTTACATGACTTAAGAAATGTATAAGTGACCTTAATTAATACAGCCTTGCTTAAATAGTTTAAACTTTGGTCAATGCTAGCTAATGATACTGATTTAATGTGATATATATGGATGTATGTATATTGTGTTTTTTGTGTGGGTTTTGTTGTGTTTTTTTTTCTTTCCTTCTCTCTTCTTGATTTAAAATGCCCTGTGCGGGGGGGGGGGGGGGTAAAAAATGTGTTGGAAAATAAGAAAAAATTTAAAAAGTAACAACCACTCAGCGAGTGTGGGCTAAGCCTTGAAGTCAAGTCAGACATGGTTAAGAGTACGGTCGAGAGGGCCACACAAACATAGTGGTGGGAACGTCAGGGAATGTAATATTATTTAAGAAAGGGAGTAATAAGTACGATCTTGAAAAAGAAGCTGTTATAGGATTGAACCTTCGAAACGAAACGCATTTAGCACAGCCACAAATGTAATTGTTTATCTATCACCTTCGATGGTAAAAAATGGAGTAGCCGATAAGGTGTTTAGGTTCTAAAAAATCTGTAATAGCATCTAATTGTGGCTTTTAAAGACAAAGGTTACTATCTGTATGAACTCTCGTAGGACATATTGTTCATTCTTTTGTGATTTTAATGCGTTTTTATAGTGTAAACATAGTAAAAAGTGATTATGATGTTTTGTACTCATAGAATGCTTTTATGAATTTTTGTGATACATTTTTTTAAAATGAATTCTACAAGGAATTAGGTATTTTTGTGCCAATACTTGGATGACCTTGAGGGTAACATTTGGAATCTTTGAGAGGAGTGTGTAGAGAAATGTGCAATATGTATATGGCGAATGAAAGTGAGAGAAATTAAATACACCAAAGAATTTTGTGCGCCCAGAGGACACTTTTTGAAAATAGTTCTTGTTTGAACCCTAGTCCTTTGGGAAACCAAGGATTCCTATCTTTTTTGATAAAATACTTTGGAGATAACCACCTCTGGCAATGTTGAAAAGGGGGGAGTATCAGTGGTATTAGTCTTCCTAGTTTGACTGGGCCTAGCCCATAAGAGTTCTTACACAGTGCCTACCGTAATGAGGTATGGAGACACCTGTGTGTGTCATGAAGTCACATAAGTATACACAAATTGGAAAACTAAAGTAAGTGCATGCCCATACCCATTCCTGCATTGTAGCAAAGTTGCTAGCTGTGTACAGTTGTGTGGATGGTTGTGAAATGTGAGCCCTCGCCACTTGAATGCATAATGTCCATGCAATACAGCACAACAAGGTAGACTGGACTGGTGTGGTGTACTGTGTGACAGGTAGACTGAAAGAACATTTCAAGTACACGACCAACCCCACCTCACTTTTCCAGGAGCTTTGGGCTAAGTAGTGGGCAGAGAGAATGCAGGCACCGTTGTTACTTGTTGCAATGTGCACAGTAGTGGTGTTAATAAGTAAAATTCCATTCAGTATAGCCATCATGGAAAAGAAAGTTGGTCATCAAGGTAGATGTGAACCCTACCTCAAATTTCCCTGACAGTCAGGCCAGGCCAGCAATGCGTGCAAGGTGGTTGCAATATGAGGTACGTATGACAAAAAAAGTCACCCATGTCATATAGTTGACATGTGGACAATATAGAGTTATTGTCATCTTAAAGGCTACTACAGTGTAACTTGGCCTCAATTCCTATGAGTTACATATGTCCTATTCATCAATGTTTAACAGAAAGTGAATGATAATAAAGCCTGTATGTCAGCCAAATTGTCATGTCAACATCTAGCATAGATCAACATTAACATAGTACAATTTTATTGTAGAGGGAGAAACAACAATCCTGGCCACCAGCCTGTCCTGGATGACCAACCTGTTGGTGATGACATCCTCCCACTGTGGAAAATGACACCTTCCAGCAACTCCTGGATTCCATTGGAACACCTTCTCAGATCCGGGCAAGGGATGATTCCATTGCTGGATCTCCAGAGGAACTGCCTACCATAGGACATGCCCCATCTTCCTGCCCAAGACCATCTCTGGACTTCGAGGACCCCCAAGTTGATGGTCAACCGCAAGTGGTAGGAGACCAGCATCAGCTGGTAGATGAGGTGTGGGCGAGGATGGACACCAATTCCGGCACCATAGGGGGAGTCCATAGGTGCCTCATTCACAATAAGGACATCTTTGTAGCAAACAAATTAATCTACCATTTGATCCATATATTGGAACAGTCCCTCCTGACATTGCTTCTGTCATGGGTAGTGGCAAGAACAACAGCAATGCCAATGTGACAACAGAGAGGTAGCCTCCCAGCTTGACGTCATCCAGGCCATCCTCCAATCTATCGAGTACAAGCAGGATTCCTATATTGTAAAAATCGCTGCCTTCCACAGTGATTTGTTGCCTTGCTGACAAGCCATCAGTCCCTTGTCATTGCTATGCTGCCTTCCTTGCTGGCCCATACAAATTCTGCAGAGGACAGGGGTACCACATCTTCTGCTCATAATGTGTGTGTGGCTCAGATGCCTCCTATGGAAACACCACATCTCACAGGAGAGGCACAAAACACATTAGAGTGGGAAGATGTGGACTTCAGCAATTTCCTGTGGAGAAGTGCCAGTAACATTTGTCTGTGGCTCTTAGCCAGTTTCTCATTCGATGTGTGATTAGCATGATACCCCCACCCTTATCATCCTGGTACTATCCCCTTTTTGTATGCCCACCTGTAATTCTGATCCATTTGTGGACTGCTGATCAAGCCTGCCTACCTACCCAAATGGCAATTTAGACATCCTCCTCACTGGAATATTCCTCACCTTAACATATCACGTGACATGTATCCTCCATGGACTCTGCCTGGACATTCTTTGGTCTCGAACAATATTGGGGTTGTTGCCTTAAGAACTGATACGTAGAAATTGACAGCATGCTGTATATCTATTGCAGATAGGACTAACTAGACCATGGTGGATGCGTGTATACAAAAGACACTTGTTATCATCTCAAGGATATTGTGTTACAGTCCCTATCACATGCTCTCTTTGGAGATGGCCGAGCATCATGTACATCCCTGCCATGGCATTATCCGGAAAGTCTAATTTAACTATTGGATGTCATAGGCCAGAGTGATAAGCCTAACTAATCACCAAATGCCTACCTGTGCAAAATGGGTACTGTGAGGCATATGAGCTACTAGCACATTTTCACACATCCACAGAGCTCTTGTTCAGTGATCATGGCAATGAGATCATGCACATGTCAGACTCATGGAAATAAAATGGGCCATGTTAGCAAATCAGAAGATAATAAATAACCAATGCTTGCACATTGTGGCAGTTTTGAACTTGTGAATATATGTTGTTGAAGTGCTTTGTCAGGTATAAAAGACTGCATGCCTATTAGGTTGCTGCAGGCAATATTTGTTTTAATAGCAATGAAGTAAACAGAAAGAACCAGACCAGCAGACCATAAAACAGGCTCACATCAGCCAACATAATGGCCCACACACTAATTTGTCAGGCCAGCCCATTAGGCACTGCCTGATTGCCCTATGGACAAGTCCGACCTTGTGCATCTCACCCTACTAAATTTGAACTTTTTCCTTGGTTGAGTTAGCGTATGTGTGCCAAAAGAGAGAATGTCAGATAAAAAGGTGTGCATTTACAGAACTCATAAGCTGATTTTTGGAGAAAATGGCTGAATTTCCAAAATGTATTTCAAGTGGATTTTTCAATGATAAATCATGTGAGGAGACATATTACTAATATTATTACTTTCGGCCCTGGGGCATTGAAGCTGTGGCTGTTATGAATGCCCATGTTGAGGCATTCTAAATTGACAAATCAATTTTTACATCACAGCTGGCAGTCCGGTCTGATGGATTGAGGTGATCCCTGCTAGTAATCTTGCCCTTGGTGCCACTAATCTATTCTTTTCTGATGTGGTCACTATTCCAACACTAATAATATTAGTAGCTTGCAGTGATTTTTATTGAGCATAGGCAACTCGTATTACAAAAAGTTTGGGAACCCCTGGTTTAATCCAAGAAACCAGTGGCTGAAGATGGCTGACATTCTCCCTTTTTTCTGTGTAGATCAAATTTGCCCTGCTAGATAGCTGTTTCTAGTTAGCCTAATAGTGTGGACACTTTGTATACTAAGTACCTAATAATCGATTTGCAGCATATATTATCTTTTGATTTTTTAAATTGTTCTGTACTTTGTGGACTGGACATATTCCTCACTACAACCTTACCAGACAATTGAATGTCTGTGCAATAATTGCCTCTGGAATGGCATCAGAATAAGAAACATTTGTGATTTGCTTAGACATATCATTAACCTACAGGTTGATTGATTAGTACAAATATCACAAAATCGTCTCCTGGAAGTCTGCAATTTTAATAAACAAGCAACCTGGGAACAAGAGTGGCACTTGCCTGCTCAGTAAAAATTAGCAGAACATGCAAGGTTATGCATTTGTGTTTCATTCTAAAGGCATGACTTGTAGGAAATAAAGTAAACCTATGCAAGGCAAGTTCTGATCTGTGTCAGAGTAATGGAATACATATACATACTAACTGGCAGCTAAATGTTTCAGGTTAATCCTACACCTGTTCCTGTCTTCATTTGTGGCTCTGGTACCATCTCAGGTTCTCTGTATCTCCATGTGGTGCCCAAAACCTCTACCTCAATAAAGGTATAACAGAGCAAAAATACAAACTCAGGCGTAATTGACCGTTTATGTTAAGTAATGCAGATTTTAAGGGCATGCATATAATCCGGGAGGGTATCCTGATTCCTGTAGCCTAAGAAGAAGAACTGAACCTCTCTGAGGAGGACCTATTGTAGGATTGTGTTCTGATATGGTAGGTCAATTGGTTCCAAGCTTTCAGAATGAAGTAGGAGAAGGTGAGGCCCCCTGATGTGGCTCGCTGTATGTGGGGGATGTGGGCATGGAGTAGGCTAGCTGATCAGAGGTATCAGGGTGGGGTGTGATTGTGTAAAGCTTGGTTGGTGTGTGGAGTTTTAGTGGCAAAAGTTTGTGGATTGGGAGTCAGTGCAAATTTTGAAATATTTGAATTGCAGTGGGGTATAAAGATTGCAATTCTGGTAGCTGGGTTCTATCTTAAGTGTAGTCTTCTGGAAAATTGGTCAGTAATGCCTAAAAAGAGGGCATTGCTCTAGTCAAGCCTGCGTGTGATAAACAATTGCATGATTGATCCGCGGGTGTCCAAAGGGAGCCAATTGAAGATTTTTCCCAGCAATTTGAGAATGTGGAAGCAAGAAGAAGCCACTGCATTGACCTAGTTGGACATAAAGATCACAATGCCCAAGTTCCTTGCGGAATTGTAGGGGCAAAGGAGTTGGTCCAACTTCTGAAGTCCTGTAGGACGAAGACCAGAGAGATGTGTCTTTGCCGAAATTAACACATTAGTTTTGCCACTGTTCAGTTTGAGGAAATTCCTGCTCAACTAGTCAGCTATCAAAAACATTTTCTGATAGGGTGAGGATGAGCTGTGTGTCATCAATGTAGGAGATGATGCTCCATCTGTGAGAGTGGATGATGGTGGGGGGGACCATATAGACTTTGAACAGGATTCCAGAGATCCAATTGACAGCATTGGATCGGTAAGGAGTTAGGGTGTCTGACTCGGTGTGTCAGGAGAGGAAGGAAATTATTCATCATAGGAGTGAACCCCAAATGGTGTCAAATATGGCCAGAGGTCAAGTTGAATGGAGGACTACTGTGTGAACTTTGTCCATGATGAAACATATGCCTCTGCTGTCTCTATGCTGTGGATGGGTCTGAAGCCAGATTGTGAAGGGCCTAGTCAGTGGTTTGCTTTGAGGTGGTTCGCTAGATAAGTGTTGATGGGCTATTCCAGGACCTTGGCTGAGTAAGGGAGAAGGGAGATGGTTGGTTTGTTAACCATGGATAGACGGTCAGCTGAAGATTTTGAGGAGTGGAGGGTTGGTGGTGTATTTCCAAGAGTCCTGGTAGGTGTCATTAGAGAGAGATATAGAGAGTAGGTTGAGTATCTAAGTTAAAGCTGGGCAAATAGGGTTGAGGCTTTTGGCGAAGTAGCAGTGCGGTCATCAGTCCGAGGGGATTCCTGAGTGGATGAAGGGCATGGTGTTATTGATTTCCATGGAGGTGATGTCTGCCCAGGACTTTAAGGTGCTTTCAGTGGTGTTGCTGTCTACGGAGTAGAGGTAATCAAGAGTGGAGATGGCTGTTTGGAAAGCAAGGTTACCATGGACGATTTTTATTTTTTCAGAGAAGTAACTGCCCATTACAGTATTTTTGGGAGGGGGTCATGGTCATTCACAACAAGGAACCTTCTTTGGTGGCATGGGAACTGTGGCAAATCCATTTGGCAAGTACTAACCACATTAAAGAATTGAGGGTTGTTGGCACCGTGTCACTGCAGCTGTGCACGGTTCTTGAGTCAGAGGTCCTCAGTGTACCAGCTCGCCTGCAACTAGGAGTGAGGAATGGGTGAACATTTCAGAAAGGCCAAGGTATCTTCACAGGAGGCAATACAAGCATTGATGTTCATGATGGCATTCATGATGTCGGTGTTTTGGAGGGTCAAGTTTGGAGCTTGAAGATCCAAATGTCCTCAGGGATTTTATGACTCTGGTGTTAGGCAGTCTAGGTTGAGGCAGATCTGGGCTGAATTGGTAGGTGTAGCATGAAGTAGATCAGGGAGTAGTCCATGAAGGTGAGACAAAAGGGGGACTTGGTGGTCAGTTAGTTCCTCTAGGTAGATGTTGATGTCACAGAGTAGGATGAAGGAGTTTGAAGCAAAGGTAAGAGGGGCGATACTTTCTGTGAGTGTGAAGCTAAAACTGGATCAATAAATGCATTCATTGGCTGAGACGAAATAGTCCCCTTCAGAATCAAGTCTCCGGCGAAATGCTTTTTGCACGACGTGTGGCTTGGGTAGGCTCACGGGCGAAACAGACACAGGGCGATAGTGCAGTGATTAATTTCAGGGACAGAAGGGCTGTAGACCACATTTGTAAATGGTCAATGGGAAGTCCAATAACACAGATTCAATCTTTACCCCTGACCTATTTCTATCCGGTCGAACCTACCTTTGTTAACTCAGATAGAGTGTTTAGAAGGCAATTGAGGGAGACAAGGGACAACTTTGACCATTACGCGCAGGCAGGGAGTGACATAGGGTTTGGGCCCCAGAACTGCCCACCAGATTAGCTCTGTTTTATCATGACAACCGTTTTAGTACTCTGGACCTTGTAGATTGACGGTTGAGGCGCAGCTCGACAACATCAGCTGGTCCCGCTAGAAGGGATACTGATGAAGTCAACTGTTGCCCAGTAGGAGTTGATCGCCTTGATGCACAGTATGGTCTCCAGAGTAGTGAGCAAAAGGGTGTGACAACTAGAAGAAGGAGAAGTGATAGCATGAGTATTTGGAGGAACGACGCAACCAAACCAGATTGGGTGATGTCGATAATAAGGCAAGAGGTAATTGGAATTATAAAATCGAATACGGAGGAGGGGTGGCCAAATGAAATAATCCAAATAGAGGAGGGGGCCACAGTGCCAGTAGACCTAGAAGTGGGGGATGGGCATGGGGATGGACCGCGAGAGAAAAAAGGAAATATCCTTATCCTTTTTTTTAAAATTAAATTTATACTTTATTACACCCTCAATTTACATACACAGCCGACTTCGCCTACAACCCGGAGGCCGGCGGCATCAAAGGGTCACTCTCCAATCCCTGGGTAGAGATAAATTACACAGCCGTAAAGACCAACAGCCCGAGGGCCTGGCGGCGTAACTGCAGGTGTGGAAGAAGTGTGCAGTGGCTTCAGTTCATAGGAGCAGCCGATGAGTGATCACAACATATAAGAAGAAAGCACACTCCGCATCGCCACCAATATCAGTCCCAGGTGCAGTATGGCGTGCCAGGCTGGCAGGATCGGTGTAGCCATCCAGGAAGAACTGCGTATGAACCCAGGGTCGGAGTGTTCACCATCGGGGAACCAAGGAAAGGTGCATAAAGGGGAATCAGACCCCCCAGACAGAAACAAACCCACCCACCCCGAAAAAAGAACAAGCCAGACTACCTAAACCCGTGTCCACGCTCCACCTCCCACTCTGCACCACTACCACGAACCCCTCAACCGGGCTAAGGGAGACAAGCAAATGCCCACCAGGGCAAGATAACGCTCAGGAGAGGGGACAGCGGTTGCCGACAGCTAGGACAGCCGTCCCAGGCAACCCTTCAACACAACACACCTTGAAAATAAGGCACGATTCACCACTCTTTCACAACGCTAAGGCCCTCAACTGCCACACTACTCATCCACAGCTGACGCAGCCCCCTCCTCCTGTAGCACATCCAGCTCCTCACCCTCTGGATCTGACTCACCATCCTCTTTCGCACTCTGAAATGCCCTAAGCAACCCCCAGAAGTTCTTGGGTCGACTCTTCGGAGGTAGGAGTTCACTGTACACCTCCGATTGCGTGCAACAGTAAAGTAAGTCTGTTTCCCATCGTTTTTTAGTGGGAACTGGCCCCCGCATCCAGCACAGTGCTATCAGACGCTTTGCCGTCAGTAATGCCATGTCCGCAAGCCGCCGCATAGCTACAGGGAGCGGTTTTGAAAAACCGAGTAAGGCGAGCGCCGGATTGGGCAAGATCACCTCTCCAAGGATAGCGCTGAGGTCCGCAAAGACCTCCACCCAGTACTTATGTATGGCAGGACAAGTCCAGGCCATGTGGAGAAAGTCTGCCGTATGAAAGTGGCAGCGCTCACACTGCGCCGAGTCCCTCAGGCCATACCTATGCAGCCTCTCGGGTGTGTAGTAGAAACGCTGTAGAAATTTAAAATGCACCAGACGGTGCCAACCGTTGAGCGAGATTTTCCTAGTATTAGTAGCACAATAACGCCACATGTCGTCCGAGATGGGAGATTGGAGGTCAGCTTGCCAACCGGGCCTTGGAGGGGGGATATTGCCGTTGTCTATCACCCAGTGTCCTAAGAGCTGTGACTAGTTTGCGAGATGAGGGGGTCTTGATTACATAGGTGAGCTCCGGCACTTCCGGCGGTTCAGCCAGTTCCGGGCCTAAAACGGCGAGGGCCGCTCTACGAACCCTGTGATATTGAAAACTATGAAGCAGCGTTGCCCCGGGACAGGATTGAAGGACCTGCTGCAACGTCTTCAGGGTGCCCTTTGAGAAGAGATCTCCCATGGTAACGATGCCTAGGTCACGTAGCCCCTTCAGGACGCCCTTCTCCGTCAGCGGAGCCAACCAGGCTGCCCATTCCACACGGAGCAAAGGTGAATACAGCAGCGCGCACTCACGGGAGCCAACCAGTGCATGCCAGGCATGATTCGTGGCAGCTATAGAGTCCAGGTTGCCGACCCTTCGATCAGGCGGATAGCACACTGTTGCCAGAAGCGGGATGGGGTCTGCAAAGAGCCGTTCCAGTTTCACATGAGGGATATCTGGATCCCCATGAATCCACGTATGAAGATGTGCACCCTGAGCGATCCTATAGTATCGCTCCAGGTCTGGAGCCCCAAGGCCTCCCTGTTCATACGGAAGAGTGAGCGTTTGACACTGCACCCGCGGCTGTTTGCCCCCCCCACGCCAGGGGGACAAGTGTCTGGGTAAGTTGCCGGAAAAAGGCTTTGGAAAGGACCACTGGTATATTCACAAATAGGAAAAGGAACCTGGAGAGCACCACCATCTTCATGAGTGCTATCCTGCCCATGAGAGAAAGCGGGAGCCTGGACCACACTTCGACATCATCCACCAGTTTGGAGTAGGCGACCCCATAATTCTCGCGTATCAGGACCTCCGGGTCCGTATGAATGCGTATCCCCAAGTAGCGGATAGCGTCCGTGGTCCATTGTAAGGGGTACTCCGAGTCGAAAGGGAGCGTCACCGGCGTCAGGGGTAACGCCACCGACTTATTCCAGTTGACGCGGAGGCCCGAGAGAGCCCCAAACCTCACCACTTCCCGTAGCACCGCAGAGAGGTTAGTCTCCGGGTCCCGGACATATAGCAGAGTGTCATCCGCGTATGTTGAGATACCGATCTGGTACGTCGGAAAGTTTATCCCTGGCGCAGGCGAGGGGTTCGGCCACCATGGCGTACAGCAACGGAGAGAGGGGGCAACCCTGACGCGTGCCCCTCCCAATCTCGATGGGAGCAGTGACTAGGTTACCTATCTTTAGCCTCGCGGTAGGTTTGTAGTATAGGGCTCCCAACATTTGTAGAAACGGCTCACCGAGGCCAAACTTACGAAGGACCCTCAGCATGAACGACCACTCAACAGAATCAAAGGCCTTCTCCATATCCAAGAAGATGGCCACAGCTTTGTTTTCGTGCTTGACATGCTGGATCGTGCCTAGCACCGTGCGGATGTTATAAGTGAGATTGCGCGAGGGAACAAACCCAGCCTGCTCCGGGGCGACAAGGTCCGGGACCAACAACGCCAAACGAGTCGCAAGCACCTTGGCATACAGTTTCGCGTCCACATTGATCAGCGATAGCGGTCGGTAGGAGCCACATTGATTAAGGGGTTTGCCAGGCTTCGGGATGGTAATAAGCAACGCCTCTCTCATGGATTTCGACATGCTGCCCTGCTGGCAAATGTCATCGAACAAGAGCATCAAGTACGGGACAAGTTTGTCCTGAAAGGCCTTGTAGAAGGACACCGTGAGACCATCCGCTCCAGGAGCGCTACCAGATTTCATGCCCTCCAGTGCTTCCGTTATCTCCTCCTTCTGGATGGGGGCCATAAGAAACTCCCTCTGCCAGTCGGCCAAGAAGGGCATTTGGATGTAGCTTAAATAGTCGTCGATTTCTTCCTCGAGGTGTGCATCCCTCGAGGAGTAGAGGGCCGTGAAGTAGGAGTGAAATTCCGCCAGGATATCTTGCTCCTCCGTTACCACTTCCCCAGCAGCTGTCACTAACTCCTCGATAACCAATGGGGGCCTGCTGTTGCGCATAAGTTTAGCCAGGAGTGTACCTGGCCGCTCCCGTTCCCCATACACACGTGCCATCGCATATTTGCCCATATGTTTAATTTCCCTGTCTGCCTCCTCCTGAAATTCATCTAGCAAGGACTTAAGCGTGACTGCGTCAGCGGTGTCCCCCGAGTCCACCGCCTGACGATCAATGTCAGCGAGCTGTGTTTCAAGCAGTTGCAGGCGTCGCCTGATAGCTTTGAGCACCCCAGAATGCTTCGCCATAGTCATCCCTCTGATGTAAACCTTAAATGCATCCCAAAGAACTTGAACGCTGTCCACTGAGCCCACATTGGTTGCGAAATAGGCCTCTATGTCTTCGGCGAGTTCCCCTCTGAAAACCTCATCTAAGAGAGAATACGGGGGGAACCTCCACGTGAATGGGGGAATCCTCCTAGGAGGAGCCACCAGCAATAAGAGCAAGGGTGAGTGATCAGACAGCGTGCGCGGCAGGACCGTACACCCCTTAACCGTATCTAGCAAAGAGCGGGAAACAAACCAATAATCTATGCGTGTATGAATGTTGTGGTAGGCCGAGTAATGAGTGAACCCACCCCGCCCTGAGTGTCTATGTCGCCACACATCAAGCAAATCAAGTTTCACACATTCCGACAACAGGAGCAACGCAGAAGCCGCAGGGGACCTAGGGGGGCACGCAGATTTGTCAAGGTCCGGGTTCAGCACCAAGTTAAAGTCCCCCCCCCACAGCATTCTAGAGCCCACAAACTGCCTGCAGCTGTCAGCTAGCGAAGAATAGAAATCCTGGGAATCGTAGTTGGGGCCTTACACATTCACCAGCAAGAGATCATGATCCTTCCCAACACAACGTGCAACCACATACCTCCCCTCCGGGTCTACCGCCACCCGGGTCAGTGACAAGTGGGATTTGGAATTAGCCCAGATGAGCACCCCCCTAGCATGCGTAGTAAACCCCGCAGCAACATAAGCGGGGCCAAGGCCCCTCATCTGCAACATAGGGCTGGAAAGCGGCAGGTGTGTTTCCTGCAGTAAAGCAAGGTCAATGCGATGTCGTTGCAAGTACGCTAAGACCTTCCTGAGTTTGCGGAAATCGTTAAGCCCTCTCACGTTCCAGGTCAGCAATCGCAGAGAGCCCAGGGCGCTCTCCGTACTTAATGATTCAGTGGTCGACATGGCAGATTAAAAAGAAAAATTTTGCAGAGCAGATAGAGTAGCAGACACAGTGCAGTAGTCGGCAAAAACAAACCCCCCACCCAACAAACCCTGAACCCCAAACAGCGTGGCAGCAACAGCACAAGAACACAGCCAACAATCACCCACCCACAGCCGACCAACCCCAACCCGGTCAGACAGAGCATAGCACTACCCACCCTGAACCCACCCGAAACACCCCACTACAAACCCAAGACCCCCTAGAGGGTCAGGAAGCCGAAAGCGCAGGGGCAGAGGTTCCAGCTAGACTATAATACGCTCTAACAAGGACCAGACACAGTCGTTGCTCCCCGCCCCACCCCCATTGCGTTCGGCGCCCCACCTAAGTCCCAGCAGAAGAACAAGCAGAGTGGTGAATAATCAGTCCCAACGGTCTACCGGGAGCACCCCCCCGAAAGCAGAAGTACAGCAACAAAAGCTCGAGCCCCACTCCGTAGCACCACAACAGGCCAGTCAATGAAGGGTCAAAAAAAACTGGAGGCAAAGGAGAGTCACATCAAGTACTGGGATGCAATACATACAGTCGCGATGAAGTAGCCAAGCCCGGCTCCAGGTCAAGGGACAGATCAGCCCTGACCCTCCAAAGATGCAGCTTCCTCCTCCTCCGTACGCTGACCCCTCGGGCTGTTGCGCTGTTCCTTGGCCCATTCCTTAAGTGATTTTTTCAGGTCCGCCGGGTCGGTGAAAAAATGCGAGTGACCTTGTTTATTGATCCGGAGTCTCGCCGGGTACAACATGGCATAGCCCCATGTCTCTCATCTGTTTCTTATAGGGGGCGAAGCGTTTCCGCTCCTCTTGCACCCTCGCTGTGAAGTCAGGATAGAGGGAAATGTTCATGCCCTCAAACTGTAATTCCCCCTTCTCCCTAGCCAGCCGTAGAGCCAGGTCGCGGTCTCTGTAGTTCAAAAGTTTTGCAATGATTGGCCTCGGGGGGAGGCCAGGCTGCGGCTTGGGACCAAGAGTGCGATGGGCCCTCTCAACGATAAACATGGGGGAGAAGACGTCCTCCCCCAGCAGCTTGTGAAGCAACTTCTCGACGAACAGTTCCATCTTTCCAGTGTTGGTGGATTCCGCAACCCCCGTGATGCGGACGTTGGAGCGCCGTGAACGCGCCTCCAGATCCTCCGTTTTGTCCTGTATGACCTGGAGGAGCCGGCCGAATTGCTTACGGTCCTTATCCCACTCCGTTTGGGCCTCCTCCGCCTCCGTCAGCCTACGCTCCGCCATGTCCAACCGCTCCGCATGTTTGTCCACCCTCTCGGACATCCGGTCCATACGGAATGATAAGGCGTCGATTTTCGAGCTGATCGCTGACATACTTTCCTGCAGACCTTTCTCCATGGTACAGAGCATTTCGCGAATGTCCGTGCAGAGCGAGCCTTCCGCCGCCTGCGACGATGTTTCCGGAGGAGCACCCTCCGCGCCCCTTGGCCTCCGTTGCTCGAACGTGAGCTTTGGCTGATTTCTGTCGCCCTTACCCATGGCAGAGCTCACAGTATATGGGTTAAGCAAAGAGCAAGAGGCGGCTCGATGTAGGGGGGCGCCGGAGGAGCGAACTCCGTGAAGCAGTCCGATGCGCAGCAAAGAATGGAGGTCAAAGATGGCGGCCGCGGGCCGCGTGGCACAGACTAGTCCAGGGGGAGAATCCCAACCTCCAAACTCACGCCACGGTGTAGGTCACACTGCTGGGTGTCGAAAAGCGCCAGTACACTCCAAAGCACGCGTCCCAATACCAGTGTCCTTCCAGTCCTCAGGCAGACCAGAGTAGCGGCGGCGCTCGCCAACCGGCAGCCATAGGGTGCAGTTTCCCGCCGTCTGGTCCGCAGGCCACTCCGGAGCGCCCCAGGCCTCCGCCGAGGAGTCGCAGCAGACACACACGAGGCAGAAGGGCAACAGTGAGCCAGCGCTGGTGCGGACCAGTCCAGAAGCAGCACAGGATAGAAAGCAGTCCGGCAGACCGGGGCCACACAGCAACCTCACGCGGCCGCACGTAGCGTTACGTAGGGCGGGCAGCTTCCAAGGATAGTCCGCGGATTGCGGCCCGGTCCGCCACGCCAAACTCCGCCGGCCCGCTGATCGATGCCACCACCGATTTCGATCAAGAAAGATGCCCCCAGCAGCTCTAGGGATCGTAGAAGCAAAATCCGCCCTCGCTGGGGTCAGTGAGGCACCAAAAAGGATCACTTTGACGAATATTAAAGGGGCTTAGGCGAGGAGCTCAGCTCTCACACGTCTTTCATGGACGCCAGCAAGCTCCGCCCCCAAATATCCTTATCCTTTCATGGAACCTTGCAAGGTTCAAAAATAAACTATCATGCCCTGCCTGGGATAAGTTTATAGGCGAACACAATATCTGCCTACTACAGAAACCTGGGCTCTTGAAAGCAATTAACGATCTGGCTATGCAATATTTAACATATTGGCCACAAAAAAGACCAGAGGTAGACCTTCGGGAGTCCTTAGTATCTGGATAGGTACGCACCTTAGTGCAACAGCAGAGCATCTGCCCACTAACTCAATGGACATACAATGTGTCCTTTTAACCTTACCCTCCAAAAAACGACTCGCCCTAATTAATGTCTAATCGAGGCCGACCCAGAATGGGCTAGAATCTATAACTGTTGAAAACCTTAGCATTTACTTGCCAACTTTAGACCCAGAGACTATTTTAATAGTCGGGGGGACTTCAACTCCCATTTCGAACCCCTCAATAATCTGAGTACTGAGTCTGAAGAGGATAGGGAGAACCAGCACTGGAACATCTTGGAACCATGCATTCCACCAGTCAGAGCATGGACACCGTTGGTCCTCCAAATAAATTCCTTAACACTCTCCTTTTCCCTGAGAGCCTGTAACTGGAGGTTCAATTCAGACAGTCCGGAGCAAACTATGTGTAATAGAGAAAGGCACACTTCGATCATAGATTATATTATGGTCGAATTTCGGTCCTGGGACAGGGTTCTTGATTTTCAGACTGTTAGACGGAGAGACAGTGACCATAACACTCCAGTTATGTCACTCAAGCCAGGAAGCTGGGGCCTGGTGAACAATCCTGAACCACCCTCACCAGTACACGAACCACTTCTACTACATAACAATAGGAGGAGGGTAAAATGGCCCCATATACAGGATTGCCTGGACAAATTGGCAAGTATTTATCAGCGGGTCGTGCCTCACCTAAAGGAAATGGCAGAGGTGGGGCAAATGGGTTCACTAGTAGGCCAGGTGACCAGGCCACTAGAAAGCCATAGCCAGTTGACTGCTAGTCTTCTGGAGATGTTCTACCCAGAATTAGCGCTAAAGCAAACCCCCTCCCATCTTATCCCTGGTATAATTCATCTTGTCGAAGTACCAAGAAAGACTTATTGAAAGCTATTAAAGCCAAGGATAGGACAGGTATCAAGGAATATAGGTACCTATATAAGCGGGCTATCGTTAACGCTAAGAAAGACTGGGATACCAATAAATGGGAGGAATTGATAATTTCACTTCAGAACAGAGATTTGAAATCCTTCTGGGCTATAGTGAGCGGTGGCGGGAGAGAGCCTAAAGCGGCAATTGAACCAAATATAGCTCCAATCGTATGGGCCGGACACTTTGGATCTTTGTATGCGTGTTCATGCGAAGATGTAGTAGCATTCTCTGCTACTTCCCCCACCCATGAATATCGACTGGGTGGGGAACAGGAAATTACTCTTGTAGAAGTTGTTTCTGCTATTGCCAAATTAGTGCCAAACAAGGTGCCCGGACTGGATAGAATGCCAGGGGACCTTCTTAGGTCACAACCAAAAATATGGGCCCCTTATCTCTGTGTTCTTTACAACTCTATCCTGAGGGAAATGGACCCACCAGAAAGTTGGCGGGGCGGAAATAGTACCCATTTATAAAAAAGGCTGCCCTGTCCTACCATCAAACTGCAGGCCCATCAGCCTAATAGATAACACGCAGAAGCTGATGGGTCGAATTATCCTGGACAGAGTGCAAGCCTGGATAGAGGAAAACAAGATCTTGAGTCCTCTCCAGGCTGACTTTAGGGCAGGTACGTCAACCACTGACCAGTTATTTAGACTTCAGGTCCTGTATTGGAGAGTAGTGAGTGTAGAGGGTGGCAGCCTCTACCTTATTTCCGTGGACCTGAGGTCTGCATTTGATCTGGTGCCCAGGGGCAAACTGTGGAATGTTCTTGCAGACCTAGGATTACCATCTTACCTCCTCGATGTATTAATCAGGCTACACACAGAAACCTATGCCCAGGTCAGTTGTGGGAGACAAGGAGAACTGTCCAAACATTTTCCGGTAGGAAAGGGAGTGCGCCAGGGGTGCGTCCTGGCCCCCACCCTTTTCAGTATATACATAAATAGACTTGTAGACCATTTAGTAGGTATAAAGGACATAGATGCCGCGAGGCTAGTCACAGGTCGGGTACCCACATTGATGTTTGCGGATGACACTCTGCTGTTATCCAGAATATCAATGGGGATCCAACGCGTCCTGGACGGCTTCGCCAACTTTTGTGCACTCAGAGGATTGGAAATCAATTTGGCCAAAACCAAGTTCATGATTTTCAACATCCCTAGTAAGACCCGCCAAAATTCAGTATTAGATGGTACTCCTTTAGAGAGGGTAAAAACCTTTGAGTATCTGGGCATCACGCTCGAAGAACATCTGAACTGGGGTACCCAGCTGTCAAAGGCAGCACTTAAAATGGCACAAAAAGTTAGAGGGTTAACTAAAATGCATAGACTCTCGGCCCACAAGCCTCCTGCACCCGTCATACAAATTTATAAAGTACAGGTTAGAGCTGCATCGATGTACGGAGCTGAGCTATGGGGTCACAATATGCTTACCAACCTCACCAAGATAGAAAACACATTTATGAGGAACTTGTTGGGGCTGCCTGTTAGCACTCCTCTAGTACCCCTCAGACTGGATTTAGGGCTCCTACCTATCGAGAAGGAGGCCGCACTAAAGTAGCTAACATTCTGGTGAAGACTGTGGACTTCCCCTGAATTATCTGCCTATAAGAACGAGTTTAAGAGATGTCTGGGCGGACATTTGAGCAAAAAGGATTCCATGGCTAAATCACATTAAGAAATATACCAGTAGGATTGGTCTGCCCGAGCCGTGGGCTCCACCAGAAGCAGCCTGCTCTACAATATCTAGTGCTAATCTTGTGCATCACTGTAGGCATTACAATTTAACCCTTCTACACAGGAGCACTACACTCTGCAAGTTGACATCGCAGTTCCTCCATATTAATGTAGAGTACAAACTGGAACAGTTTCTGGATGTGATTTTCCCGGCCATGTCAAGGAAATTGTATATGCAGTTCAGGATGAGTAGTTTGCCAATCAAATCATTCACCAGCAAATGGGACACAAACCAAAACACTGAGTGCACATCATGCAGTCACCACTTAGAAGAAGAAATCCATGTCCTTTTCTTTTGTCCTAAATGTCAGGCAGCACGCAGATGTTGGGTTAAACCAATCTGTAGGAAGCTCGGATTCAGGAAATGTTCCACGGCTCTGAGAGTTCTAAAATTCGATACACACCCCCCTGATAGTCTTCGCAGTCTCCCGCTTCTTAAATGCAATGTGGCTGAAGCGACGTCACTCCCTTATGCCATGATTACATGATGAAATTTCTGCTATTGCATTTTACTGATAACTATTGCATCTTTCTGATAACTATTTTGCACAGTTTAATACGTTTTTAACTCATTATATGTTTCTAGAAAATTCGTAAATTATTATTAAGCACCAATCTCATTGTGGTTCAATAGTTTTAACCTATTTATTTTTTTAACTGTAATGAGCCTATGTTTTTTATCATGTGCTTTAATGGCCCTGGCGACCGAAATAAAGTTATTGATTGATAAAACTGGATTTGGACCATTGATAGTGGTCCTCCTAGTGCTGGGTGTGCAAGATGTCAAGGTGGTGTTGAAGGCCATGTATTTCAGCCAGATGATTGCGGTGGCATAGGAGATGGGCAGTTTATATTCTTGTGGTAGATGATGGCAAGTTTGCCTCAGGCCTTGTTGGTTCTGTCTTGTCGTGTGATTTTGTACCCAGGCGAGGTTGATATTTCTCATCAATACTGCAGCCATGATATGGTTGCTGTTTGTATATACAAGAATGATACGCACTGAGTGCAACATTGAGAACTGTTTGGTTGGGTGCACTATGCAAAATTTTCAGAATCTCTGTTACGGTGCTAAACCTAAGTGATGACACTTGTTTCCCTGTTTTAAACATGAGAACAGCCACCCAATTCAATTAAAGATGGCTGCCCTAGCTTCCTGATGTTTTCTTCTATGTCTGTTAGAGGTCACAAACCCCAGATGAACTGATTGGTTTAAAGGCAGAGCTCTCTCCACCACAGATATGTCACGCCAAATCTCTGGTTAGGCAACTCAGTTTGGCGAGGCTTGATTCTGTATGTCTTAGTTTGTTTTGTCTTAGTTTGTTTTGTCTTACGTCACAACTAAATAGATTATGACATATCAGAATGGATCCTGTGTAAGTGGTTTAAGCAAACAAATCTGTTGATTTTACAGGAGCGCTGATTTAATCTGCATTGTAGTGATAAATTATATCTTCATTGAGGAAGAATGTTGTTATGTGAGTAGTCATCCATATAGAGAATCAATTTTGTTTCAAATATATTAATGCCCAGGTTCTTCAGGGTATTTCAGTCAACCCCAATTATGTTCATGACCAGTACAACTTGGAGATCATTGTACGGCCAAGTGAGAGATAGGTACGTGACATTAACATTATGAGAGTGGCTCTGAACAGATATGCTATGCACGCAAAGTGTAAAGGTTTTGTGCAAAGTGAAGCATGATCATTGGCTCTGTGATATGGGACTTACCCAGAGACAGGATATTATTAGATATCCTCAGTTTCATGTTGCAGTCTATCAATCACTGTCTACATAGCCACCACCATGACATCTATGCTCTATTACAGCCAGGCACAAGTAATAATTTATTATGAAATAAATATAAAATATTTAACACATTTATTGGTGTGTGTTTTATGTATGAGTTTCAGGAATATTTGTATTTACATTTACATTTTGAAAATATAGCATAGTCTTATATGTGCTTAATATTAGAGTGACATGATTTGACTCCCCAAATGTATGTTCTTTCCTCAATGTTTGAATGTGTGATTTAGTATTCTTACTGGAGTAAGGATACTAAATCACACATTCCCCCAGGCATGCACTTCCCCAATGTTTCATAGACTGGAATTGAAGTAGTGAATGTGAGTCACCATCCACTCAATGTATGAATTTTCCATAATATCAGCACATTGTAGTTAAGGTAGTGTTTTTAATAGTCTTTATATTTTTATTATTTGAATGTTTTTAGATTGGGGTCGTTTGTATTATTAACATATTTATAAGATGTTTTGAAGGTATTTCATTTAACAGTTTTTTTTTGCTTTTGATAAATATCGTAAGTAATGGATTCATAAATATAAAATATATCTGAATATTTTAAAAACATAATTGTAATTAACAGATATTGTGTTTTTATTTATTATAAATAATGTACTTTCTATTTACACGCTATTATATAATCATTTATTTATATAAACTGTTAAAATTATATTAAAGTTACATTTTTAAGATTCACTGTTTTCAAGCTTATAAATTATTGATTATATGGTATTTTCAAGTACCTTAATTTACGTATTACTATAAAATGATGCAGCAGCTTTTTAGTTTATAATAATGTTAATTACATTAAAAACATGCATTGCATTCCAATGGAAGAGTGATATTTTGGCATACAATATGTTTGTGGTCGATATGCTTGTGTTTGCACTGGACAAAGTATGTATAAGAGTTGATATATTGGTTATCAATATTTTGACATTATTTTTGTATTCTCTGTATGTAGCCCTCAGTTAGTCAGAACATTTCACGTGTTTAGTTTCTTTTGTCTCCCACATCATTTCAGTCAACATACGAAACAAATTATACGTGTAATTAACTCTTTTAGAACTCCTGCCTTACTCCTGAGTTGCAGGAGTAAGCCAAGAATATACCTATCTTAGTTCTGGAATTCAGAAATACAGTAATATTCAGTCACAACAAAATATTTACAAATCGATCCAAGGAGTGTAGGCCCATTATTCTAATACATTTTAGTAAATGAAGCCTATCAATACAGGAGTGGTGTTAGGATTTTAGGCACCCCGATCAAAATAGAATTTTCCTAGTGTTTCATTTATACAAGAATTCCGGTCTGTAAAGCTCAGTTCAAAAGCCCATGGCTGGGGCAATGAAATGCCAGCATGCTGAGTACCAAGGCTGTTATCTTGAATCCACCTAATGGCTCTTTAATACACTATCAGACATTACCTGGCCGTTAATCTCACTCATGCAAACTCCTGCGTTCTCCATTTCTCCTTTTATGACGGTTTTTCCATCTTTATCTCCATCCTCTTTTCTGCTTTATCAGTTTTTTTCCTCTTTTGTTACAGTAATTATCTTGGGCTTACTTATGAGAGCCCTGCATCACTTTTGTACAACGCAAATTGGTATATGCATGATGCAGAACTTTTATAAAGATCTATGAGGCCACGCAAAGCCACCCAGAGTGACTTTGTGTGGACTCATAAATCATGAGTAGGGAGATGCAGCACAAATCTCTGCATTGCATTACTCTGCGCCCAGGAGGCCTTCCCTGGGTGTTGAGGTAGGTTTTTCCGCACAACACCAATGGAATTTGATGCTACCCCAGATTTACAAGGTGATGTAAACCTGGGGGAGAGTCAAATCCGGACATCTCCTAAGGAGAAATATGTTTATATCTCCTCATGTTTTCTTCTTTCCATGTGAGAATGCAGCACACAAAGAAAGAGAAAAACGACTCATAGGATTGTTTTTGTACAGGAAGGTGCCCCTTCCTGCACAAACACAATCCTGCACCCAAAGTGCAAGTGTGCCTAAATTGACGCTGCTAGGTTGCCAAAACGGCAGCAGCACAGCAAGAAAAGACAAGAATGCATGCACCTTATTGTGTACATGCAGTGCATTTCTGCCCTTTCACTTTCCTGAAGGGCAGCGCAGTAAGGTGCCTTGCTGCATTGCCCTACGCCAAAATGTCATAAATGAGGGTCCTAGTGCAGAAAAATAAGTTCTGATGGCCCCCACAGGCAACAACTGGGTCAAATCAAGCTCTGAATGTTTCCTCCTAACACACAATGACGGTCTTCGTTCATTAGTTTGGCACCACTTCTACGTTACGCCAAAAGCCAGCTTTGAATCGAAAATATGTAATTTTTCACAAATAAAAAAATATTTTTCGAATATAAAAAATTACATCGAATAGAAATGTACGGCGTGAAAAACAAGGACGTTTTGTAAAGCATTTTGATTGACTTTGCAAAAGTAGAGCAGCAGATGCACTCGGCATATTGCAAGACAATGCTGAAAGAAGTGTTCTCTTGAAAAAACTTGTGAGGAGCAGTTTTGCTGATATTCTACTTGAAGCAAAAGAGTTTCAAGCGTTCTTCTGATTAAAGTGAAAACCAGATTGTATTCAAAATAATAAACCAAGTTGCAAAAACTTTGAGTCAACCTAGTTACCTAACTTGAAAAGGGATTATTTTTGCACAGAATTCATTTTTGCTACTCTTGAAGAGAAAATGCCCAGCTTTCTTAAACATCTTAAATAGTTTTTTTTTTTTAAGTTTGTAAGTTGTCTATGATAAATGTATCATACTGGTCCAAAAAAAAAAATGTACCAGCAGGAACATTTTTTGTAGAAGGAATCGTTAAAATGTAAACATAAGGTTAATACAGAAGTTTTTCCAAACAAATAAAATACGTAGAGAAATAAAAAAAAGAATGGCTACTTTAACTCAAATCCCTGTCATATTTCCTTAGTTATCTGTAATGCACGGGCACAATTTAGAAAAATAGAAGAAACAAAAGAACGCAGGGACCAGCTAAAAAGAGCAACGGAGCAGTCTAAGTGTTGTGTGTTTGTGCATGTGTGTGTGTGTGTGTGTGGGTGGGTTGAATCAGGGGGGATATCCATACACTTAGGGGTATATTCACAAGAACGTGTGATAACTACCGCAAGAGTAACGCAACTTTCGACATCGCAGCCCATCACGTGAAAATAACCCTGTGTCAACATGGAATTCACAACAAGGCGGTAGCATGCAAAAGACACCATATAACGCGGCAACTGTCCGCATGAAAATCAATGCCACGCCACTAAAATGCATTACACAAACGCTAAAAAACATGCAATGAGGCCAAACGTGGTACAGAAAGTTGTGAAAATCAGCCACAGGCCTGCAAATCCCACGCATCTGGTTTGACAATGCACCTAAAAACCACAGAAAAAATACACCAGAAACAATCCAAAGCACGTAGCAACATAGATACACCCTGACCCAGAGCAGAAGCCAACTCGAACCCCACAGACTACCAGCAAGGAACAATGGGGTTGGGGAAGGCCAAGGAGGAGAGGGAGAGGAAGACAGGGTGCAGACCGCAGGAAAACAAGACCAGCATCACGGAGGTGACAGAACACTACCAGCAACTGATGCACTAGCAGTCCACCTGGATTACAGTCCGAGTGCTGAGAAGGCCAATAGACGCCAGCATGACTACCTAAACCAGGCACCAACCCGCTGCCAACAAGAAGGCAGAACGGCGACAGGAGGTGGCAGTCCAAAGCCCACGGAGGAGTTGGAGGAAACCCAGGCCACAGTCATCAGTGTGGAGACAGTGCAAGTAGTAGGGAGTACGGAGAAGCTCAAATGGACTTGATAAAACATCAACAGGGAGTGCCACGAACAGAGACTGGGTGGACGGGGGGAGATGGGCACAAAGGCATACATGCACAACGAGGCGTAGCATACCACAAGCACACCACACCCACAAACACCCAAGATCCTGTCCCAGATCCCCTCGGCACACACATAGCATGATCAGCACACCCACATTAACGACAACGTGGAACAATGCGCGTAGCAAACACTTCAGAACAGAGGACAAAACTGGCTCAACACAGCACAGTACCACGGCTGGGGCATGCAAGTAGCTGTCACAGACCCATGTTGGCTGTGTATACGATTGCCAGGGCCACTCCCCTTACAAACTGAGTGGGTGATGACAAAGCTAAATGTTTAAGCTCCAACCCACCGCCTGCGGTAACATGTCTGCATCCGAGGTACACAGCTTAATGTTATGTCGTTGGGCCCAGGGCCCACATGCATACTACAAGACCACAGGGACAAACGTAGGTATCATATTGAACTGGCTACGGGCACATGCGTCCGGCCCCTTTATTGGCAAGGCCACATGTACAGTGACACCTGTGCTGGATGTGTGTGGGGTGAGTGTAAGCCATTCCGCACGGAATGTCTGGCCCTGGCAACCACTTGAACATAGGACACCGGTGCAACTGAAACAGAAAACACATGAAATCCAGAGTCAACTGCTGAGCAACATGGAGTGACCCGGAGAAAGTCCAAAGGACAGCAAACATGCAAACAGATGTGTCCGTGAGCTGCAGGGCACTGGGCTTTGGACACTGGAGATGAGCGCGGTCATGTGCAGAAAAAGGCTATTACTGATGTAGATGTAGTGGGGTGTGTTAGACCTGCATCATCTTCCCCATCAACATCTCAGGCCCCCCAAACTGTTCGATGTGCCACACCTGCACAACCTCTCCACAGCACAAAACTTAATCAGTAACGGAAAATGGCCTGCGGTGCACTGAGTCACTGGCACCTGGAGTGCTGAACAGGGTATCAGGCTGATGGTGGCATCCACGACAGGCCTGAGCAAGTCCAAAGTCTGTCAGTAACACCGCTTCAACTCTGGCAGATGGCAGTTGGAGGCGGTCCTTGCAGTGGTGGCATGTTCCTCCTGTGATGATGGGTCGACTGGGCCGGTCTGGACTCGCTTTGCTGTGTGAGGCCTGGTGGGATGCATTTGGGCCCGGAGGCCATGTACAGTGCAAGGACAAAGAGTAATGGCGTTGATGACCCCAAGGCCTATGCCTCAGGGGCCAGCCAATGTCTCCGGAGAAGGGGCCTCGGGCAGGACCAGCACCGAGTTAGTGGCACCGGATGCACTGTGGCTGGCACAGGCACCCAGCCACCGGATGGGTCATGCAACCTAAGTGGGTCACCATCATTCTCCGAGGTGTATGTTTCAGAGTGTTTCAGGGGACAGTGGAAGGTGTCCTCTGGTGCAAGACGCTGAAAGGTTTGATTTTATCCAGAAACAGCAAATGAAGGAGTGGAATGCGACAGCCCTGTTGCCACCACCAATTCCGTTTCAGCTACATGTGGATGAAAACTGCCCCCTAGACCATAGGCTCAGATGCCACCACAGTCCGACGAGAGAGTGTCCATGAATGTCGAGGAACAGCCTTAGTGGCACCAAGGCTGAGTGGAGGTGCAGTCTGGGATGATGGCGGTACACTGATATGAAATCCGCCATTGCTGAATCATGGCTCAGTGACCTACTGGACCGCAGTGTAGGCCGGAGGCAGCAGTCAGCACAGGCCATTCACCGAGTGTCGCCTGCATAGGTTGGTTGCCCCAACGGCCTGCGTAGTTCAGGTTCAGTGGCGCCACATATTCGGTCACCTCCATGACTTTGACCCGGCTTTTGTCCAGACTGGGCCGCATCTTCCTCTTACTCCTCTCGTTGTGACCACTGGTGTGGACTCTGCCATTTGTAAATCGTGACTAGGTGCTGGATGTGACACCTAGTAGTCCGCATGGTAGTCCTGATCCCTCATCCACGTGTCACTGGATGGCGTTGAACAGGGTTTGTAGCAGCACATGTCGCTGGATGGCGTTGAAAAGGATTTGTGGCTGCAGGTGTCGCCGGATGGCATTAAACAGGGTTTGTGGCAGCATGTGTCGCTGTATGGCATTGAACAGGGTTTGTGGCAGCACATGGCACAAGATGCGCATATGGAACTATGCCTCACGGATCAAAGGGAGTCTGGTGCTGTGGCTGCTGTCCCGGATTTGGGTTCACTGCCATTCAGGGGCCAGGACACAGCATCACATATGGGACCCACTGAGCCGCAGAGGATGCCGATAGAATATGTCAACGGGGAAGGAGTAATGTGAGCCAGCGTCGGGGGGACAGCATGGTCTGAAAAGCTAGCCGGGACGCGGGCCTCTGGCTTGGAGCTTGCACAGGCACTTCGTGAGCCCTCCTTATCACACGCCGGTGTCGAATGCAGATCAGTGTGGCCTGGATGCGCTGGTTCGGCCCTGAGGGGTTTGTGCTCAAGCAGGCCAGGGTACGGCAGGCGCACAGGATCTCAGGCAACTCCGCTAATGAGGACAGCGTCAGCCTGGTGGTGGGGTGGGAGGTGCTGCCCTGGCAGAGATGTTGTTCTTTCCACTAGAGGACCACACCCAGGGCTATGTGCTTTTTATTCACACCCCTATGCTGGCCTGGCGTACACCGGCCCATCCCACTCTACTCACACTTATGGGGGAAGTGACAGGCAACATTTTCACAAGGACCCCTGCTGGCTGGGGTGACATGGTTGCATCCATTGTACACTACACTCCATACACCAGAGGTGTATGTCGCCATGGATATGGGTGTGTTTTGCATATTGCGGTTTGTCCAGCACTTTGCCGCCACTCTTGGCATTGTGTACTTTCCCAATCATGGTTCTAATGCATCCTTCAGACATGCCTGCTAGCCTCCTCTCCCCACTTTCGACTATTGTGTGGCTGAGGTGCCATGACATTGATTGGTCATGTCCACGGCTTGCCTAGGTTACCATTGTAAGTTGTTCAATCGTGTCTGGTGGGTGGGCATGTTGTTGCACATGTTGGTTGTGAACTTGTGACATGTGCTTTGCCAGATTTGTGGATTGCATGGTTGTTGAGTTGCGGTGAGTGGGGTGTTCATTGGGAACTTGCCATGGAGCTGTGAATTTCCCTGGGTGCCATCCTGGTAAGGCTGGTTGCTGATGGAATTTCAGAGGGTGAAGGGGTCATGCACACTGGCTGTGTATTAGGATGCAACATTGGTGAATGTCCCACTGTGTTCTGTTTTTGCCTGCACATAGATGTGTGACTTGTGCTCCATGTTGCACTGATTGTGTGCTGTGTCACCAGGAGGCACAGGTGGGACATTTGTGCATTGGATTGCCCCCTACACAAGCGTGCATCCGGCTATGGCATATGGTCCTTCCTTGGTCTTCAGCAGTTCATGCGGATTGTATTGGCCGTGCTCGGCCTGGGGTGCCAGGGTGATGGCGATGTCCATGACAGGTGTGGGGGACTTTGATGTGGCTGTCTGTGAGACTCCACCAACTCTGGCAGGTGTTGGTTGGGGTGTGCCAGGGGCCAACAGGTGCAGCACGGCCAGCAGCTTGGTGTGGGGTGGGATGTTGGTTGTCCGCTGTGTTGGTGCTGTTGGCCTGTTGGGCGATGACAGCCAGGATGCGTAGGATGGTTGTCCCTTTCAGCCTGTAGTGGACAGTGACATTGTCAGAAGTTGTGCCTGTGAGCAGGTGCGTTTCCTGGGGGGCTGCTGTCTTTGCCTGCGCTGCATCTGTGGTGGTCTGGGGGTGTGTGTGCTGGGTGGGTGTTGTGGCCCTCTTGTGTGTCCGAGCTGCATGATCAGTAGCTCCATGGCTTCTGTTTGTCTTCAGGTGTGGCTCTGGGCTGGGCTCCCTATTGTGGTGCAGGCTGCCTTCCGACTTTACAGCAGGTCAGAGCAGGTGTAAATGTCCTGCTGCTAACGCGCCTTATCGCGTGTTTTGGGATCCTATCGCCAATCTAGCTGAACGTTGTGAATGTTGAGGTGTGGTGTTGGTGCGGCATTTGGCACAGGAATACCTACTCTGCATCTCATTAGCGATAGTTGTGGGGGTCCTCTGTGGTGATGTTTTTTGCGGTTGCTATTGGGAAAAAACTGGTGCTGTGGGCTGTTAGCACCTGCTTGTGAATGGTGGGGAAAATTCATCACAACTTTGGCTGCGATAAAGTGCTGTTAATTCAGCGATAGCTCCTTGTGAATATGCCCCAACGTTTGTTCAGCTTTCTTGCAATGGAAGGTGAATTATTTTGTGGGTTCCTCTTACCAACACAGCATTTCGAATACCTGATAGACATGCACTCCTACAAAGAGACTAGTGTATAGGAACCTTACAAACCTCAGCAAGTGTGTTAGTAAACTCTTTCAATCCTCTAATAAAATAGTGTCTACGTGAGGCAGGAAAGGCTGGGACATGCATTGACAAGTCATGTGAAGCCTGACAAGTGAATTAAATGCCAATTCTTGCTAACATTCTGTTGCCTTTTAAGAGACACTAGAGCTTGGGCTGTGACTGGCCTGGGAATGATTCTGCCTCAGCTATTCTAGCTGCTCTGAGACAAGTACTCGTAAAGGGACATGCTTGTTTTCAATGGGATTGTTTCTTTTGCACTTGTGAAAGAGACTATTGTTCAGTATAATTGGTGATGGTCATTCTGCAACCAAAAACATAAACAATAACATCTGTTCTCTCACCCAACACTACACCTCATGTTCCTTTCACAGGACACACAAAGAATCAGAAAGTTGTCCTTTCCAGACCTGAGATAGAGCAGAAATCGACTCAGTCATTCCAGGTAATTCACAAGAGTCCATATGCAGAAGAGAAAAGGTTCTGTAACATTCCGGTTTTAGTCACTCTTCCCTTGCACACTGTTAAACTTAGTAACACATTACTGCACACAACCATGATAGTATATAATATAGAGAAACACACCTGACCTCAGTACTAGTATCAGAGAAGGAGTTTCCAGTCAGGAGTTAGATGCATTGGGGGAGTATTGTGTACAATAATACAGTAATATTCCCACCCCCAAGGATTCTTCTGTCCCTCAATCAAACATCCCTGTTATTATTGGGATCAGCAGAATCCACTCCTCTCCTGAATCCAACCTAGCTGACATCTATGTCCCTTACCCTAATAAACCCTCTTGCAAGGACCCTACCTTACCTCAATCTAACATCCCTGTTATTATGGTATTCAGCAGAACCCACTCAGCCCCCGAATCGCCTATACCCCCCAACTCACCACCATCACTCCTTGCCCTCCCCCCTACTCTAACCGCCTGCCCTGCATGCTCGTGAACTGCTGCTCAGCTGTTAGACATGCGACCGAAATATCCGAAACAATCCATTGTGAAGATATCAACATCGCCTTCCTCACAGGACCACTCAACCCCTATCCTAAACTTACTTACCCCCCGGGTTACTCCATTATAAGGAAAGACAGATCGGAATGAATAGGAGGTGGTCTAGCAATTATTTTTAAAAAAGAACTCTAAGTCTCCCAATCCAAGATTACTGACTACACAACCTTTGAATATCTTAGAGCAGAACTTAATTTAAAGGGCTCCCCCCCAATACGACTACACAATATCTACCACCCTACCAGTGAACCTCTGCCCTCCACTGAAGAACTATCTGACCTCCTTACGCAATCTCTACTTTCGAACTCCAAAAATCTATTTCTTGGTGACTTTAACCTTCACTGGAATGAACCAGACGATCCAACAACCAACCTTCTCTCTGATCTTCTGGAGATTAGTGACCTCAAGCAATTCTGCCACACCCCGACACACACCAAAGGGGCTATCCTCAATGCTATCATCGCAAATGAGGACTTAGCCTCCCTATCCAACATCATCCCCACTGATTGGTCTGACCACCACCTCATATTGTTCAAAATCTCCCCACCTACCCCACCCGCCCTGACTAGAAACAACAAAAACATGATTGTGACTAGAAATTTTAAGCAAATCCCTCCAGGTACACTAGAGTCGAAACTCCAAGCACAATTCCGCCTCACCCCACCCTCTCTCGATGCAAATGAACTCACAGAGCTCTACTACTTATTAGCCTCTGAGGTCTTAGACCAACTTGCCCCTCTCACAACTAAAAAACTGAAAAGTATTCCCTCCAAATCCTGGTTTACCTCGGACCTCAACAATGAAAGACCCTCACTTAGACTTGCTGAAAGAACATGGAGACATCTCCCCTCCCCTCCCATTTAATCCTCCTTAGAAACGCTAGAGCGTCCTACAAAAAGTACATTTTCTCTGAAAAAGCTTCTTTCTTCCGAGCACAACTCTCCCGGCCAAAAAAACGACCCAGAGAACTATTCAACATTGTTAGTAGCCACAAATCCACTGCCCCCCCCCCCCCACACCTTTTGGCTTCCACCAACAAATGCAATGAAATTGCATGCTTTTTTAGCAAAAACATTGTCAAAATTGAAAAACCTTTCCTGATTACTCAGCCCCCCTAACCTTCCAATGTCCTCCTGATGCGACCCTAACTCCACTCTCCCTCCCACTCTCTCCCTTAGCACCGTCCCTTTTCCTCCCCTCACCCACCACTCCTAAAGCTGGTCCCACTAAACCTCAGCTAAAAAACAATGCCTCTTGGCATAATTTCAATCCTGTATCAGAACTTGAAGTCTTTTACATCGTATCTAAACTTAAACCATCTTCTCATACAAAAGACCCACTGCCATCTTCCCTCGTCCTTGAACTAAAGCATACCATTGTCCCCTACTGGACCAATATTATCAATTCCTCACTCTCCATGGGGTGCATCCCAGTTTCCCTCCAACTTGGACGAATCACACCCATCCCTATAATCCCCAAACCTGACCCTAATGACCCTAATAACTTCCGTCCCATCTCTAACCTTCTCTTTCTCTCCAAAGCCCTAGAAAATTGTGCCCTTCTCCAATTAGATAAACACATTGACTCCTTCAACCTACTCGACACTCTTCAATCCGGTTTCCGCAAAGGCAGCAGCACGGAAACAGAATTGCTTAATATAGTAGATGATATCCACCTCGCCCTGGATAAGGGAGAATCCTGCATACTCATTCTTCTCGATCTTACCGCTGCATTTGACACAGTTAACCACTCAACCTTACTTCAGGTGCTCCAAGATCATTTCGGCATAAATGGCACTGTCCTTAACTGGTTTATGTCCTACTTCAAACACAGAACCCAACAAGTTAAAATACAAAACCACCTTTCCTGCCCTACACCGGTCTCCCTTGGTGTCCCCCAAGGATCAATTCTCTCTCCCGCACTTTTCAACCTCTTTATGGAACCCCTGACCCTCATACTCAAACAAGACGGAATAAATTACCACCTGTATGCTGATGACACCCAACTGTACTATAAAATTAAATCACACGCCAATATTCTCAACCTCAACTCTACCCTAATCAAGATTCAAGCTTGGTTCTACTCCAATCACCTTAAACTCAACCTCAGCAATACTGAAATCATCCTCTTTACTCCTAAAAACAATCCTCTACCCATTCAGTATTGGATCACTGACCTTAATTCCCTCAACTGCCCTCTATCCCTCGTTGAATCAGTTAAATCTCTTGACATCACCATCAACAAAGAGCTAACCCTCAATCCCTATATAAAAAACTCGGCTAAGGGAGCACTTCTCACACTCCGGCATCTAAAAAAAAAATGAAACCGCTTATCCCTACTGAAGATTTCAAATTAATTGTCCAATCTTTAGTCCTTTCTAAAATGGACTACGGAAATGCTTTAATCGCTGGAACTCCTAAAATTCACCTTACCCCCCTCAAATGCGTCCTCAACTTAGCGGCTAGGCTCACAAAGGACTGCAAACCCTTCGATCACATTTCACCTGCCCTCAAGGCCCTTAAATGGTTTCCTATTGAAGGACATTCCTCCTATAAAATAGCCTGCACTACGTATAAAGCCCTCTACCAAAAAACAGCATCTTACCTCTCCAGTAAACTCAACAAAGCGGGTTCCGCCCGCCAGCTGAGAAGCACCAACTCTCTTCTCCTCATCCCCCCTCTTTTTTTTTTTTTTTTTTTTATCCTCATCTTGCGATTATTGTATGCTTACGGAGTGTCAGGTGTCTGCATCTTTGATCGTTTCCAACACTGCCCCTTGGTCTCGCTTGGCTGGGGAGTTATGACCTCTTTTTAGTTTGAGCAGTTTCCTTTACTCGTTACATAACAATATTTCTGGTTTGGATCGGGAGGAGCTAGCCAACTTGACTACTCAGCAATTACCATACTTGTCAACCAGAAAATATATCGCTTTAATCATAGGACATAAGTGTGGTAATTATGTGGAGCTTAAGAAATTTTCAAAACTGTCCCAGAACTTAAATCTCTTACTTACATTACTTAATTTATCCAATTTACTGATTCTTATTGCTGAGTTCAGCCATTCTGCATGTGTCGGACAGGTAGATTCTATCCACTTAATACAGATCTCTCTCCTTGCGAGAACTATTAAAACAAAGAGGAGATTCTCCTGTTCCTTGGTAAGCCCTTCTACATTACTTGAATCTAATATCCCAAAAAGAACACGAGTAATACTCACAGTTAGTTGTCATCCCCCCTCTTTTGAAAAAAACAAACCTCAAAATCCTGTTCCTTCTCTGGAAAGGCCCACAGCATCTGGAATGCCCTGCCTACAAATGTACGAGAACACCCCTCCTATTTCAACTACAAAAAGGACCTCAAAACACATATGCTCTACAAATACTGGGGTTAGTAAGCTATTGCGTACTGCACTTACTACACCCACCCCCTCCCCAATTTTTCTCTTTCTCCCTCTCACCCCATACCTCTCCTTCCTCACCCTTCTACCCCATACCCTAATCCCTCTCCCCAATCCACATATATATCCGGCAAAATAAACTTCCTAGAAAACCCCTCCAAGCTCTACCTCTCTCCTCACATCCCAACTCCCCCCTTACAACCCTTACCCTAATCTTCTCAACTCAACTCCCATCTCACCTTATTCATGTACCATACCTGCCAGCCTGAGCCTGTTAAATTAACCTAGCTTAATGCGTATAGTATAACAATGTTACAACATCCTCTTAATGTTATATCTTCTTGCTGATCTTTTATTATCTTGTCTCTCCAATACCCATTCCGCTCATTATGTTATTTATGTGTACTATACTTGTTTGCTATTTTTTCTTTTTGATTCATTTGTCCTGTATTCTTTTAACTATCATACCTACAATGTAAAGCACTCTGATACCCTTGGGTGAAGCCAGCGCTATATAAAACATCAATAAATAAAATAAATACATAAATAAAATGGTAGGGATGCTGCAGAGCAGGATTAAAATGCATAAATGGTGGTTTGTTTTGTTTCCAGCTATAATGCAGCAGGAGATGCACAGGGATGAATGTGCATATTTGTCACTACAGAAATAGCAGATGATGCTGAACTCAAGCTTGAATGATATACACAGACCTATGTTAGTGGCATAGAAACAAGAAGAAATCCTGCAGGCCAGGAAGGAGGTGCATTGGCAAAGTTCTGTCTGGATAACAATGGTGTTGAAAATCTTGAAGTGCTATAGACAGCATATTGGTGTGCCATGTCTTAGTAGATATGGCTCTGCTATGCTGTCTTTCCCCAAAGCAACACAGTACAACGATGTTTGTTGCTACTCTACATTGGACTGTTTTTGTTCTAACTGTGCCTCTTTGTTTCAATGGTGGCCTGCAGTAATCTCCAGAAGGGGGTGAAACCGAGTGTTTAAAAGAATGGGCGTATAAGTGCTCAGTAGCCTCCCAGGATCTAAAACCGGAGTAACCGTGAAAAAAGGATTGGTTTAACGAGGAATGTAGAAATTAAAGGCACAGATAAGGAAAGGTGATAGAAGTCTTACAGTAAGATATGATACTGAAAGTTATAATAACCTTGTGAAGATAAGTAAAGTGTATAAAACGTTTATAAAAAAAATCATTTAATACGTTTTTATTGATTTTGCATAAATAATAAAAGTAAAATCAAGAGTAAACATAACCCAAAAAAACAAAAGAAAAAAACTAAATATAACATAATCCTAGCTATTTCCTAATATATTACAATGAATCATGTGAACATAATATGGTATACCATATATATAAGGCAATGGGTTCTACAAAGTAAACTTAAGAGATAGGTTAAAAGAAGTTAGGGAGGGGTGAATATGCAGATATGGTACTGAGATATGGTCTAACATAGTGTGGGATTCTTCTTGTTTGGTGTCAATCAGGAGAAAATACATTTTAAAAACAAGTGTTGAGGAAACCTGCTGGAAGAAATAGACACAATCAATGAATTATGTGATGGAAGGAGTTGCATTGGAGGAGTATTTAGAGGAAATATATAGTAGGAGGGCATAGTCAGCAAAAAGAAGAACAATTCCCTGAAAAAGGATAGATGATGACATCAGATCCCAGATTACATATGTAATATAAGACGCATTTTGCAAAGTCATCCTGTGCCCTGTGAAACCCTCAACGTTTTTGTTGACTGTTACTGGTGGTAACTGACTCTGACAGACACTGGGCTCTGCCTAACTAGTACCAGGGCCAGCGCTATACTGAAAGACACACTTTTAATACAGTGAAAACACCTACATACACAAGGGTACACTGAGTGAAGGGTATGCCTGTGATTGACGTGACCTCATCTATATGGCCTTAGTACATAATGGCCTGGGGATTGAAACTACCTTTAAGTCCCTAATATAGAATAGAGCATGGCGGTTTAGAGGCCTGCACCTCTTTATGCACTTGCATGTGTGCACTGCTGAAGCCTGAGGTCAGGTTAAAAGCAGCTCTGGGTTGCAGGACTGCTTTTAAAATGTAAATTGTGCCCAAAGTCGATGTTGGGGCATTTACAACTGGATAAACTCTGGTTTTTGGGCATATTAGCTATCCCCAGGGTCTTCAATGGATGTCCCAGGGGTGGGGGGTCATGTTTTTCAAGTAGGACCCTTATAAAATGAGTTTTATATGCCCTGGGTTTAGTAAAATTGTACATTTGATTTCCTGACTTTAGTACTAAGAGCACCGTGGAGTGAGGATCTGCGATATTTTTACATGTTTAGACACCCTAAAGCTTCCCCTAGGTGTTCCAGGGGTAAGGGTCCCTGTAGAAGTCTTCCCTAGGTGTTCAAGGGGTGGGGGGTTCCTGTAGATCCAGGCAGGATCCTTATAAAATATGTTTTTATAAGCCCTGGTGAAGAAAAAAAAGACCCGAGTCATTTTCCCTTTGCACAAACCCCATGCCAAATAAGTTAACATGGCAGAATAATATTGACTAATAATTCCAGCTAGTAGAATCATAACAATACCATACAAGTACTTCACAGAGTGGTATTGATAAATCTAACAATATGGCATTGTTGAATTTCTCTTTTGTGTCTGTAAGCCAAAATTCAGCTTGCAGCAGTCTGTCCTGATTGGTCAGAGTTAGGTGGATTCGTAAGGCTCCTTTGATGAGGTGATAAATAGCCCTTAGGGTTAGAAACCTGAATGCCAGACCAGCGGGAGGAGTTGTAAACAATATTCTTCAATGGAAGTATGTAACAGGAAGAAGTCAGTTTCCACCTCTCCTCTTTAAACACAGCTAGATAGTAGGATTAAGTAAGGAATAAGCAGATGCAAGGGGGAGAGACTATGGAGAATAACCACCCTGGGGGGTGTTTAACCAGCTCTTCTCTCTCTGCTGGAAAATCAGCCATGATGAATATTGGAGAAATGGTACTCCTTGGGAGAAAATAGTGCCACACTTTGGATGATGTGCTCATACCCTGAGTGTTGCCGTGCCCCTCATTGGACAGGAGTACCCTCTTGCGTGGCCCAGATAACTTGGAATAAGTATTTGAGAGGGGCTGAGCCTCTGAGATTGGTTGCTTGAAACCTAAGAGAGAAGAAGGGTCCATGATAAGAAGTTTGATTTGCACCAACCAGGCCCTGCACTCTGAAGACTGCACCTGCTGCACAATCCATACCTACAGCCCTATAGACAACCTTGATCAAAAAGAACTAAAGAGTGGACTCCTTGCAAGATACATGTTAACAGTGGTCACATGAAACATCACCACCAAGAATCATCAACCCAGAGTACTACCAGTGGATTTTTAAAGGTTTTATTCAAGTGGATTGTGGGAACTGAAGTGTCAAATATTCAAGGACCATCTTGGAGCTTCCAGACCCTTGTAGTGTGTTTTTTGTTTGTGACCCTATGGGGAACTTGAAGAAGGACTTCCAGAAGTTTGGAGCAGTTTGGAGCAACTTTGGAACAAAGCTCCATAAGTGGACTGACTCAACCTGGACAGCCAGCCAAGACCCTCAACCACGAGCCAGCCTGCACCAGGTTTATCCCACTGAAAAGCTTTGGGGGTTCGACGTCCAGAGTTTGACCAAGGATAAGCTGAAACCCAAATCAGTGCACTCTCACTGAATCTGGCCTGGTAAAGCTCCTTAAAGGTTTCTCAGTCCGAAAGTAGAAATGGTGACGGGATAAACTGCGAGAGGCAAGCTGCCCACCTTAAACTGCAAGCAGGCCTGAATCCCTGGTTCATCCCACCCAAAAGCGCCCGATGACTGACTTCCACAACTTTGACCGGGAGTTTGTCGCAAGGCAAGCTGGCAAATTCTCACCAAATCCAGAAATGAGATGTCTGAGAGCTTTGAGGGACCCTGGGAAGAAAATCTCAAAAAAGTTTCTATATCAGAAAGTAAATACTTTGACTGAGAACTACCACGAAGGATAGCCGTGCAGGGCTCCATCGTGGTCGGCCTGAAACTTTGACTTTGACCCAGTTTAGTATGACCAGATGTTCCAATAGGCGCTGTAGGTTTCTATGTGATACATAGTGCTAAATCTTCAGAAATTCACATCTCCGGTTCCCTACATTGGATTTTTTTTTGTTTTGCTGTCAATTTAAATATAGCAATATTTCCTATTTTAATAGATTGCTGTTGTATTTTTATTTTGTGTTGTGTCCTAATCATTTACTGTATTAGTGTTTTTAAATGCTTTAGATACCTGTCTTTGAAGTTAAGCCTGCCTGTTTGCAGCCAAGCTACCAAGGGTTGAGCATGGGAAAACATTTCTAAGACTTGTACTGAGCCCTATATTGTAATATTGTCCTTATTGCCAGTGGTAGATCTATAGTTACCACTACTAATAACCCACTTTCCAACTATGTGTTATAACAAATGTAACCTTGACTCGAGCAGCTGGACCCGATAACCTCCCCACCTTCATAATAAAGACTTGGCCTGAGTGGTGGGTAGAATTCTTATATTGGATGTTCTCTGTCATATTAGATACAGGCAATATCCTCGTCAACTGAAGAGGCTCTACTATCAGACCCACCCACAAACAAGGAGAAACAAAAGCCCCGAAGAATAATAACTAGATTAGCCTTCTAGATGTGGGAGAAAAGGTATTAGCTAAAATTATTTTGGCAATATTGAAGGAATGGATCAAATTGAATTTAGTCATGCCCACAGAACACGGGGGGTTTAGGGAGTGTCACTCCACAATTTATCACTGTTTTGCCCTCTGGTCCATTGCACAGAAATCCGCCAAAAAGAGAGGCAGTTTCTTCTACTGTTTCGTAGATTTCCGTGCAGCATTTGATCTGGTTGTTCGAATATAACATTATATAATCATGATTGACCCACTATGTACCATATAACCGTATATACGCATTCATGATCATGAATAAAACAATATTGTATGATAGCCTAATGATAGGTTATAAAGGTTTGTTTTGTCTTACTAATGTAGTTAGGACTACTTTGTTTTATCTACTTTCCCTTATCTATGAAGTTTTAGATATTACATGGTATAGCACAGGATACGAAAACAGGTTAAGTCGCTTAGTCTGCCTTTCTCCCATTCGAACATGGCTCAGGGAAACCCAAGGTCATACTTGCTCTTCTCATAGGATGCATATATTCTAGCAGGGGCCGTTTCTGTACTCCACGGGTCTAAGATAGACCAGAAGGGCACCTCACTGACCTACCCTTGGAATAGCTTTTAGGTTAGCTATTGACAAATGTGTAAGAACCTTAAGTGGGGGTTCCTGTAGACTAACGGACAACTTGTGTACTTCCTTTTTAGGTTTTAACCAGAATGTGTAAAACGTATATATACTTTGTGCTATGTGTATTTTGCTAGTCTCCTCTGCGCACCTCTATGGGTCGTGTAGACCGAGGCTCCCCTGTCAGGGCTTGTATTTTGATTCAATAAATGATTCGACCTTCTCCATTGCCGACTGCCTTGTTATTCTTTGATTATAGATATATTAATATATATATCTTTGGACTATTGGTAAGTATAAGTCCGGCCTTAAGAAATTTAGGGGCAGATGTAGGTAAAAGTCATTTACCGATTTTTAAATACCGAATTTTACAGATTCGGTAATCAAAAATCGGTAAATGAGATGTAGCAAAAAAATCGGTAAAAAATACTGATTCGGAAAAATTCGGTATCGTATTTCGGTATTTACCGAATCGGTATTAATGGCCATACAACCCTATGGGCCAAATCAGTAAATACTGATTCGGTAAATACAGAATCGGTAACTACGGAATCGGCAAGCAAGTAAAAGTGAAACTAATGTAAACAGCAAATCAGGTGGTACCACCCTCCCCCACCCTACCAGGGAGTGGCTACCCAGGCAGCTGCAACTCATTAGAACTTTCTGGAGAGGCAGTCAGAGCTGAGCAGTGAGACAGAGCAGCAGGGAGAGTGTTTGGTGAATTGGAAGACTGTGAAAATGGCAAGCAGCACAGAGAGCCAGAAGGCTGAAAGGAAACAAAAAATTAAGTTTAGCAGCATGGAGCTGCAAGTACTGGTGGAGGAAGTGGTGAGGGTCTACAGACAGCTCTTTGGGAGGCAGTCCCTCACAGTTCCAGAGCCTGCCAAAAGGAAACTGTGGACTGCCATAGGTGAGAAGGTGAATGCTGCGGGTGTGACCCCCAGGAGCATAGAGGACCTAAAGAAAAGATTCTATGACATCAGGAGCATCATCAAAAAAAATACCAGAGATCCACAAGCAGGCTGGTGTCACCGGTGGAGGCAGGAACCCCGCGCCCCCCCCCTGACTGACCTGGAGGAACTGGTGGCCTCAACCATCGAGACGGACAGTGTTGTGGGAGTAGGTGATGTGGACAGCTCAGCCAGAGCTACTACAAAAGGTAAGAGGCTTGCGCAGCATGACACACCCAAGCAAACAGCTCCCCTTTAGCCTTTGTGTACAGGCCAACCCCAGTCCAGTACTGCTAGCACCATACATCAGCAAGGCATTATGGGGAATGTAGTCAGCTAATGTAGGACCATTTGTCAGTGCACATAAATCAGCAAGGCACTGAAAGCAAATTAGAGTAATGAAAGTGAAATGTGCTATGCTTTTATTGAAGTGACTGTAAGACATTTGCACTCAGTTAACATATGCTTCTTTATACCTAGGTGCAATATCAGGCAGTGGAGCATCAGCGAGAGAGAAGAGTGTGGTGGCAGGGCCAAGCACCATAGATGCCTCGCAGGAGGAGGAAGACAGCACTGCCATGTTCCATGAGGACGACCCTGTACATCCCCTCTTGTTTCCCCACTCCCCACAGCTATCTCAATCCCCCCCATTGGTGTTCTCACCTGAGAACTCCCCGTCACGGTCCCTGCCAGCACCTGCTACCTCACCAGCCAGGAGGAGAATTGTGGCCCCAATGACAGTCATGGCGGGAGCTGAGGGTGAGGCACCAGCACCCATACCAGTCACTCCTGCTGCACAGCAGTCCACCCAGCAGCCCAGCACCACTCGCCGCCACCAACGCACTCCCAGCAGTGCTGGTCCAACATCAGAGGGCACAGTGTTCCGTGGCCTTGAGGGGAGCATGGTGCGCATCCAGCGCATGCAGGGTAAATTGATTCAGGCATGCCACCGCCAATTCCGGACCCTCAATCTGCAAATGGGAGAAATGGGCAAGGGCATATGTGAGTTGGTGGAAAGCAACAGGTAGGTAGCTAAAACCAACAGCGACATTGCTTCTGGAATGGCACGCATGACCACCGCCATCGCCCAGCTGTGTGCAAAAATGGAAACCATCGAGCACACAAGGCGCAGGGATGCGCGTGTGCACAACAGGGCAATGAACCGCTGGCCACGGCAACTGACCAGCTATGCCGCAGAGGGGTGAACATGCAGGAGAGCCTAACTCAAAACACTGCGGAGGTGACCAGGGGCATAGCCAGGATCACCAGTGCCATGGAGGCCATGATCATCTCAAATACTGCTGTCAATCCTGCCCTGGACGTGGCTGAGGCAGAGGACAGCAGTAGCCGCAGCAGCCCGGCTAGCGCTGTTTTAGAGCCACGCAGGAGCACCAGGCGCTCAGCAGAGGCTGCAGGCCATGCTGAAGGGGGAGAGCAGCATCCCAGTGGAACTGGGAATCGCAGCAGAAAATGTGTGGGTGAGGCAACACGGGGCATTACCAGTCCCCACCTTTAAATTAATGTTTTCTTTTGTTGCACATCAGTGCATGAACGTTGTGGCAACATTAAATTATTTTTTTTCACATTCATAACCTGTCTGTGTATCTGTACTCACTCAGAAATAGTTTTCAGTAATCTCCTCACGTCTGTATCTGCCATGATTTGGTGATGACATTCCAGCAGGTTGTGTTTGTGGCACAGCAATGTCGTCGTCATGGTCCTCGTAGTCTGACAACTCTACCTCAGTGCGCTTCTTGACCGCTAGGTTGTGCAACATTGCACAGGCAGCAATGATCTTACAGCAGGTGATGGGGGTATACTGCCTTGCACCTCCACTCTTGTGCAAGCATCTGAATCTGCTTTTCCAGATTCCAAAGGTCCGTTCTACTACATTCCTTGTGCTTTTGTGGGCCCCGTTATACCTCCTTTGGCTGGGTGTTGAGGGGTTGAGGTAGGGGTTGAGTATGAATGAGCGGAGGGCATATGCACTGTCGCCTAGAAGGTAAAGGGGTAACATTACTCACATGCATACATGTACTTCACACTGCTATTTTTGTTATGGGGGTCTGACTATGTGTCTCACCTAGGAGGTATCCTTCACCAAATTTCCCTGCTGTCAGCCGTGCATAGATGCCGCTGTTTTGAAATATGTAGGAGTCGTGGGTACTCCCAGGGAATTTTGCCACCAGGTCAGTGATGGCGCACTTTGCATTGCAAATCACCTGCACATTGATGGTGTGCATTGACTTCCGATTACGGTATATGTATTCTGTGTCAGCAGGGTGGCAAATCGGAATGTGCGTGCCATCAATGCAGCCAATGATGTGGGGGAATCGTGCCATCTGGTAAAAGTCTGCTTTTGTTTGTACCAGTTCCGCATGGGTTGGAGGGAAAGAAATGTATTGGTCCATCCTCTGTATCATGGCGTCAAGGAATTTGTGGAAAAACCTTGACAGGCTGCTCTGGGTCACCCCACCTACTGCTGCAACTACACTTTGATAGCTGCCAGACGCAAGCAGGTGTAGGCTGCATAGCACCTGCACGCGCGGTGGGATAGCGTGTGCCCTTGGGGTGGAGTGCTCCAACAGTGGTTGGAGGTCCCTGATGAGGTCCAAAATGGTGTCTGAGTCCAGCCTGTACCTCTGTAGGATCTCCGCCTCTGTGAGCATGAAGAGGGTGATTCTCTGTCTGTAGACCTGCTCCTCTCTCTGCCATTCCCTCTCTTCTTCCTGCTGTAGCCGCAGCCGCCTTGCAATGACATAAAATGCCGCCATCCTGCAAGTTGCATTGCATTTTGGGTCTTTTTTATAGGTTGCAGTTGGTTACCACCTGATTCCAATCCATGGTAAATACCGACTCTTAAATACCGATTTTGAAGCTAATTCGGTATTTCTGTGCTTCCCTACATCTCAATCAACGTTTTTGCCTCAACTTATTTTCCGATTCAGTATTTTACCGATTCGGTAACTCTTCCGATTCGGTAAATATTCCGATTCGGTATATTTACCGAATTGGTAACTCTTCCGAATCGGTAAATATTCCGATTTGGTATATTTACCGATACGGTATGTTAGCGATTCGGTAAATTTACCGATTCTGTGTTTTTTCCGATTCGGTATTTTACCGATTCGGTAACTTTACCGATTCGATAAATTTACCGATTCGGACGGATTTCGGACTCCTACATCCCGATGGCTCGATATCGCTCGGTAACAGGCGAAAATCTGTATTTTCGGCCGTTACCGACCGGTATTGGGCCACCTACATCTGGCCCTTAGATCCTTCAGTGTGGACCGGAATTATCTATTGGAAACTTTGATGAAATGTGGCATTCCAAAGGGACTTTTGGTCTTAATTCAGGAGAAACATAGGCATAACTGGGCCCAGGTCATCATGGATATGGGGGTATGTTGACACAGAAAATAGCAGTTAATAATGGATTAAGCCAGGAATGTGTCTTTGCCAAATTTGTAACTGATCTGCCGTCTGCCTTCGCAGTGACTAGGGTGCCATCCCCAGAATGAAAGGCAAACATATATCATGCCTTTTGTATGCAGACAATCTTGTAATTTTAGATCAGACAGAGATAGGGCTGCAGAGAAAATTGGATGCGTTTAGGGAATACTGTAGCAAAAAAAGCTATACATAAATATTGATAAAACCAAGGTGCTGTGGTTTGGTAAGAAAATAGTAACGTTTTGTTGGTATTTGGGCCCCACCAAACTGGAAATATTTAACGAATATAAGTATTTAGGGGTTTGGGTGAGGAGGCCTTAAAATGGAATACCCTTAAGGGTCCCTGAAGTCAAGGGCCCTTGCCTCAGTGAATGGACTGAACAAATTCAACCAGGACTATGGTGGGCTGTCACATAGTCTTATCTTAAAGGCTTTTTTGGCCATGATACCCCCGCAAATACAACTCACAGTTGAATTGTTATGTATTAGTGGTAAAAGCTGGTGGGATGCTGAAAAGGGGAATGTCTAAAGTCCTTAATGTTCCTGCCAGGATGCTCCATCATTCAGGCTGCAAGAATGGAGACAGGCATGACATCTTGAAATATACTGGTTCAAGTTGTACTAATAAGATTCTGGCGGCATTTGGGCTCAGGAGAGGAACAGAAAGCCTCACAATGGTGTAAAAATGAGAGTCAGCAAAATTAATTGAAATGGTCCAAGTGGGTAAAAAAACACCTGGAGTCTTTATGTGGGGATAGGAAGGTGAGGTCTTGTCCATGTTAATGATTTGTCCCGTGAAAATGAATGGCAATTTTTGGCTGGAGTAATATCGGATCAATTTATGTTAAATACTTAGTGGCGTACCAAGTGGAGTGGTGAGGGTCCGCCCCGGGTGGCACAAGTTTTAGGGGCAGGATCACCAAAACCCAACGTACATTCAGCCGCTGTGGGCGGTGAGCGCAGGAGACACCATGGGCAGCCTAAGGCATAGCTACATCACTGTAAATACTTTGCAAAATCAAGCATGGTTTCTGTATATAGATAAATTACCAAATCATTGGTTTAGATGTGAATTGCTTGGAATAAAATCTGAAGTTAACCCCTGTTATACAAATGACAAGACAAAAATGGAAACGATCCAACACGGAAGGAATTGTACATATGAGTTGCAAACAAAATGCAATAATTTGCATATTTTATTGGATTGCTAAAAAGTGCTGCCCATGCATAAATTGATTTATGTCCAATTTGTTTAAAATATGGGATTAGGAATAGAGCACAAGCTGTAGAACTTCTCACTGATATGTGTTATTTGGATATAGCAGTTGCTATAGGACGGTGACTGCAGTTAAAAAGGCCCTGTATGGGTAAGCAAGATTGGTTTTGTTTTTCGGTAATTTATAACAAGGACGTATAATAGACTAATGAGTAACCCTAGGCGAAGTACTACGCTAAGCTTGTGTAGGTTGCAAAGTTTGCGTTACTTCGCACTACGCTAATTGCACGTAGCACAGTGCAAACACGCGTAGCGGTCATTTTTTTCTTGTTCACGGTCCTCAATGTCAAGTTGGTGACCGCGAGCGAACAAAATGAGACTGAGACTTTTTCCTTGTTCGAGATCAGCAACATCAAGTTGCCGATTGAGAGCGTGGAAAATAAACCTCCCAGCGAGATTCTCAATGCGGGGAGGACAGGTTTCTCCTTGTGAGTGGTCATGTGTGCTCGCGACCGCTCACGATGAGAAACTACCAGTCCGCGTTGAGAAAGCTGCCGCTCGAGTAGAAATCTACTCGAGCAGCAGAAAACGACTGCTTGCACTGTGCAAGATGCAGTTTGCACTGATTGCACAGTGCGGACAAGCATCCGGCACTGTGCAATCAGTGCGAACAGCATTTTGCACAGGGCACTACGCAGTTTGCGTAGTTACGCATAGCGCGAAGTGCACTTTGCATAGCTACACGTAGCGCTACTACGCAAACTATGCCAGGGTTACTGATGAGGTTGGCAGAGCAATAACTGTGTATTTTAAAGATGTTCAGCTTTTATTAGGATTTTAGTAGATTCATTTCAATTGTGTTAAATTGTCTTTGTAAGTTTGAGAACACCTATTAAAATGTGATTATATTTGTAATTGGTGTGTTGTTTAAAAACTGTTGATCTAAATAACCATTTTCTTGACTTGAACCCAGGTACTGGAACAAAGAATGCTCTGCCTATTGTTTCCAGTAATATTTAATTGTAGTTTTGCATATACAGCACTTGTAGCCAAATGTCTCTTTTTACATGTTCACTCCTTCATTTTGACTATGCTACTGTTTTTTTTACTGTGCACACTGGGACTCTACTAACAAGGTTATGTTCACTGACCCTTAAAACATGATGAAAAAGGATGTATTCCTAATTTGCATATTTCACGTATCTATATATCCCTAGAGGATTATTTGTGAGACCTTTGCACCACAGCTGCATCACTTTTGGTGACGCAGCGGCAGCGTAAAAATGCACCACATTGCGCTATATTCACAAAGTGATGCATCTCAGCAGATGCGTCACTTTGTTAAGCCCTTTGCTACATTATATCTGCATCAGGTATAATGTATGCAGGGTGAGTGTTCTCACACAGAAAAGGCTCCTAGTAGTGTTGCAGTAAAATCAATGTGATTACACTGCTACACTTCTAGGATGCCACTATTTCAAAATCTTACACCTGCCTTACATCAGGCGTAAGACTGATGCAGGATGCTTGAGACTCCTTAGCACATGTTTAGTACATTATATTTCAATCATATACATGTGTTTCCACCATATAGTACACACACAAAATCAAATTCTCAATCCTTTTGTTCAGGTTTAGTTTGTTGTTTTATTTCAGGAGACGTCACAGCCGACACGTGTTTCGTCGATTTGGGGAATGTAACCCCCGACTTTTTCAATATCAGCGCTATATATTTCCTGCTCAAACCTCTTCATTATTAAAAACATCAGAACCTCCGTTCTAAGAAATAACTGGAACCTACTCCACAGGATACCTAAGTAAAGAACTTGTTATACACTTGTCTGTGTGTAAAAAACGAAATGACGGTCACCTGATGAAGGCCTCAGGCCGAAACGCGTTGTGTTCTATTCTACCGCATTTTGCCTTCATATAATTCTCCATCGACCGAACATATCGAACAACAAACTTTTTTTGTATTTAACTGTGTATTGTTGTATGTCTTTTTCACAATAGGTATTGTATGTTATTTATTGTCACTGGTATGAACTATAATGGTTACTCTATAAATTAAGTGAAACCAACATTTTTTTAAAAAAAATAGAAACACAAAACTCTGTTATCCGATATGGAAAAAAAGATATAAAAATGAAACAAACAATAAGAAAAATAAAATAATCATATATTTTGCATACATTACTGTCTAAGCGAATTATTATTGTCAATGTAATGATTATGTAAAACTGAGGTTGTAACAAGGGCACTAAGATTATCAACTGGTTTGCTACTTTTTCCTTCCCAACTCATTGCAATCAAAAGAGCACACAGAGCCTTGGCACCTTGGCTACCTCTGGTAGCAGCACATAGGGTCATGAATGCTCGCATACTCAATTTTAAAGAAAGATATCTCATTTTGCAGGAGGGTTGATCTCGCCCAGACCTCAGATGTCTTGATGCAAAGGTGGTCATCTTTCCAGACTATACCAGAGAGTTGCAGGAGCAACGTTGGTCATATGTGGGGGGATTTTGTTTGTCTATATGTGATGTAATGTTTTACATCTAACTAAAATATGCTATAATGGGTCAATGTATGTAATTAATATATGGTACAATGTCACTTGTTGCAGACATCAGACGATGGCCATAGACAACTTTCTTCACAGGGATTGGCTTCTCTTTTCTCCTTTGCCCACCTGCCCTGACAATATACAGACATGGGACCTACACGGGTGCTGTGCTGGAACATTAACAGTCTGCAGGACTGCGTGAAGTGCACTGTGGTCCTGGGATACACAAATTGTTTCTTTACCGCCACCCTGATGCTGCAGGAGACACATCGTCTGGGAGCCATTGTGCGTTCCTTGCTATAACAGGGTCTTCCATTCAGGATACACACGGGGCTCTTGGGGGTTGGGAATCCTCCTTTGGCGCTCCTTCCCCATGACAGTTACCCAAGAAACAATGGACCTCCAGGGCCGTTTCCTTGCCCTTATCGGGTACTGTTAACCTTCTCTGTTCCTACACACTGCTTGAATCCCTAGACAACCTCCTCAGGGACCTCTCCAAGGTATTATGTCATGTTATGTTATGTTATGTTATGGTATGTTACGTTAAGATAGCTTGTAGAGCGCGCAGCTGCCCCAGTAACGGGGCGTCCCGGCGCTGAGCAACAATTAACACCTATACCACAAAAAAAATCCCACCCAAATTACTACTGGTACTTTGTGAGGTGCTGACAGTGGTGGGGGGTGATATGTAATGCAGTCCCAAGCCATGAAATAGACACAACAGGCACTCCCTCTGCTTCCCATCGAACTGGAGCCCGTCGTCTCTCAGAAAGGATTACAGCTCTCGGACTTTGTGACGTGTGGAGGGTGTGGAACCTTCACCAATGTCAGTACACCTATTCCTCCAAAGCCTGCCTTACACAATCTTGCACAAAAACTTGTCTTCATGCCCACTCTGGACTGCTGTGAAGTTTCTCAGATCCAGATCCTTCCATCTGGAAAATTAGACCATTCTTGGGTTCCCCCCAGATAGTCCTCCTCCCATGTGGAGTCTCAACGCCTTGTACCTCCAAGATGCATCTTACACTTAGGCCTTACAAGATGATGTACAAACGAATTTCCAAATTAAATGGGGTGCAGTCCACTCAGTTGGCACATTATGGGCTTCCAGCAAAACCACCATTAGAGGTCATGCCAAATGCTGGATTAAAGGACTGGAATAGGCTCACTCCCAACACATTGCTTAGCTGGAAGCCTGTGCCCTTCGATTGGAGTCTCGTCTTGCTGCTGATCTCCACAGTGATATACCCAGCAATTAGACCTAGTTCCTGAGGAGATCCATCTCCTGTCGCTTGAGGCAGCAAAACAAGTGTGGTGAGCCTCGATGACCAGGGTGCATGGATGGAGAAACAAAAATGGCAAGCTGCTATCTTGAATTACCTCCTGCCCACTAACAAATAGGATAATACAAAGAAATTAGGGACAAAAACGGCCATGCTCAGCATGCTCTTCATGATATTGTACAAACCTTGCTGACTATTACAGTCAGCTGTACATGTCAACTCTCAGCACAGAGACTAAGTCAGACCATCACTTTCTGAAGGAGGTTCCCCTCCATCAGCTGTCTAATTTGGAGATTCATATGCTAAACCAACCCTTATTTCTTGACAAAATAGGAGCAGACATTTAAACTGTGGCGTCAGAGAAGACTCCTGATGCGTTTATCACAGAACACTACTCCAAGTTTAGGTTCAGATAAACAGTATGTTCTCCAAGGCCTTCCCTATTTGGTGGGGACCTGACTAGGATGTCACAAGTCTCTCCTCCTTTTTGCTCTGGCAATTGGTCCTCTTGCATGCCTCATCGGAGGTGACGCTCAGATACGAAGACAGCAGTGGGATGGGGGCATGAGAACCAAAAAGTACTTTACGCAGACAATTTCTTCCTTTACCTAGCAGACCCTGCAATGAGAGGTCCATGATGTCTGCAGCTCCTTCAGCATTTGAAGATACTTCAAGTCTGAATGTTAGCCCAGCTAAATCGGTCCTAGTGCTTTTGGCTGCGAATCAATATTGTATAGACAGGCAGGATAACATTCCCAAAAGCGGCCGCAACTTCCAGTATCTCATAATACGGGTGGTTCTCCACCCTTAACTTACCTGATCTCTTAACCTCGGTCCCGTGATACAGAAAACTAAAAAGGAACTACCATTAAACATGATGGGTAGGATCGCTTTTTGCTAAATTATGGTGTTGCCTGAGATTTCTTTATGTTTTTCAGAAATTTCTGATACACCTGCTTAGTCAATGGTCTCGCGATATGGATAGGCTGGCATCATCCTTCCTCTGGCATAATTCTAGTGCTCGACTAGCCCTCTCTTACTGCCAACATGCTCAATACGATGGAGGTTGAGGGTTGAGCAACCTTTACCTATACAGCCTTGCATCCCACTTTTTGGTGATCAGTGACTGGTTTATTGGTGGGTAGTCTGACCCTGCCTAGCGGCTGGAATGGATATCCCTGGGATTTCCTATGATTACGGATATACTAGATGGATCCACAGTCTCTCCTGGTATCCATCTAGTATATCTGTATACTAGTGACTAGGGTAGTATGTTTGGCCAAGAGGGCCAACAAATTTGTGGCATGGCACGTGGTTGAGGGAGAGACCACACTGACGAGTTTCAGCAAATGGGACCTCATCAGCATATCACAACCAGGCAACATATGGTCTAGAATTAACTTACGCTCCTTTTAAGAGCTTCAAGACTTCTTTGCACTCACCTTTTCCCAATTTCACAGATACTTACAATTATGCCATGCATTACATTTTCACATATTATGTGATGTCTCTCTCCCTGAATTCATTCTCTTGGAGGCCACACTCCTCATGGGCACGCTGGGCAAAGGAGAATCTCACAGATTCACCCCAGCCTTATCATCAATGCCCCATGTACGCTGGATCACCTTACAGCACGCTATGAGAACTGATTGGGCCCCCTTGAAGATGAAGACTGGAGAGACACTGTGATGGCGCCTTGCGTCATAATGATCTCTTCCCAGCACCGCCTGATCTAAACTTATCTCACCCTGACCTCTTTCATCCCAACAGGCCTTCTGCCTGCTCCCACCTGTCCCCACTGCTCCTCACTCCTGCTGATTTCTACCACATGGTATGGTTATACCCAGTGATCCAAAAATTCAGACGTCCATGACCAGGGAACTTTCAGAACTATTTGGCTGGGAGGTGCACCTTTCCCCATTTCTGCTGCTGCTTGTGTTTATGGAGGGTTCCGATGCCTCATGAGCAGATCTGATATTTTTTGGTAAAACTACCATGATGGCTAAATGCAATATAGCACAACAGGAGAAGCTTGTGTATGAAGCCCGGTGGTGTCTCTCGAAAGACAAATGAATATGGGGAAAGTAGCTGGGCCATTGGGACTTGGACAGTACTACATTTTCTGCCTCTATGACCTTATCTCCTTTATTGTTTTGCAATATTGTCTTTTTTTATGCATCTGTCCTACAGTATACTTGGCATGTACCAAATTCCCCCCCTGTTTGCCGATTCTCATTACACAAAGGGTTCTATGTTTTCCCATACCTGCCATGCAAGTTAAAAGCCTCTCGTCCTCACCAACGCTCACAACATGATGTTAATCCACTTCACTTGCCCACTTATCAACCAACAAACCCATCCTACTTACTCCCTATTGGCCCAGTGTTTGCTTACTCTCAATTGGCCCTGTGCTAACTTTTGCCGCCATCACATCTCTAACTACTGGAATGAACTCTGTTCCTTACAATGCATTTGTCCAATCTAAAACTATCATTGTTGAATCCGGGGGCATTTGGGCATGCCACTACACCATTCTGCACGCATTCACTGATTATATTGATGAAATTGGAAAAAGTTTTGAAAACCTGGTGTGCATCCCATGCCCTAGAAATGAACTTTTAAAAAGTGAGCATTTCTTTGCATTTACTGCTCTGTATGGCTGACAGCTAGTCGTCAATAACCTTTTTGCGAGGGGTGACAGCTACCCTTTGTGCATTCCCTTTAGACAGCCACAACACAGGAAGGATAGGTTTGCGTCTGACTACCCATCTACATACATCTTCAATCTAATGACCTTGCCAGGGCAGGATGGAATGGAGGGGTTAACACCACTTCAATAGGTGGTCATCTGTTCTCACACAAATGACTGGTTTAAACCCCATAGATAGCTTGGAAGACAGGACTGGGCTGAAAGAAATTTGTGCACTTCCGAGAGCTGCTTTGAAGTCACCCCCATATCGAGGTACATTTTTAGGTATAAGTACTGGTTCTCTGACCCGCTAAATTCAGACACTTCTGGAACTTGAACTGAACCTCTGTCAGAAGGAATGCTGTGCTGCTTTAAGGACTCAGAGTTGGAAAGCATGTTTTTCTCTTGGGTTGCCCTGCTGGCTGTTGCTCCATGATTCTGCTGAAGGAGAGCTGGACTCTGCCTTCCCACCAAGCTGGGATGGTGCAGTGAGCTAAAAAACGGTGATGGATCAAGCCCTGATCTCTTGACTGGGTAGGAGTATTCTGCATCATTCAGAAACTCTGTCCATCACCTTTTCCAAAATTGATTTTATCCACACTAAATGTGGGAGGGTATACTCAGACGTGAGTCCCTAGCTCATTGCACCATCAGGATTCAAGCAAGCCGGGCCGACGACGGCTGAAATGCCAGAAACCGGTCCCCGGTAGCTTGTCTCCTTCCCAGTATAAGAATTGACTTGGTAGTTTGGTTTGCCCTGTTCCCGTCATGCACTGGGACAGGAACAGACTAATTTGCATATAGCCAGGTTCTGAGCTGGGATGGTGCAGTGAGCTAACAAACGGTTATGTTAAAAATGTACGCATGCAAATGCAGGGGGGTACCATAGGTACCCCCCATGTGCACCCCCCACCCCCCCTTCACCTATGGGGCCCGCAACGGGCCCCCGCAGTGAAGTTACGTATGCTTTTCCACGGCGGAAAACCTGCCGCGGAAAAGCATAACTCACTGGCCATCCTAATATGGTGGACGGTGTCTGGAAGACACCGTCACCATATTAGAGCTTTTCCGCCGCGGGTGTAATCCGACCGCGGCGGAAAAGCTGCGGACGGAAACCAGGACCCACCTGCCATCCTAATGTGGCGGTGGGTCTTTGGTCAGTCCGCTGCGGTTTTTCCGCATCCTCTGGGCCGGCGGTGGCTTCTGCCGGCCCCGAGGATGCGGAAAAACCGCAATCATAATGACCCCCTAAGTGTGGGAGGGTATACTCAGACGTGAGTCCCTAGCTCATTGCACCATCAGGATTCAAGCAAGCCGGGCCGACGACGGCTGAAATGCCAGAAACCGGTCCCTGGTAGCTTGTCTCCTTCCCAGTATAAGAATTGGCTTGGTAGTTTGGTTTGCCCTGTTCCCATCATGCACTGGGACAGGAACAGACTAATTTGCATATAGCCAGGTTCTGAGCTGGGATGGTGCAGTGAGCTAAAAAACGGTGATGGATCAAGCCCTGATCTCTTGACTGGGTAGGAGTATTCTGCATCATTCAGAAACTCTGTCCATCACCTTTTCCAAAATTTACCATAATGAGTGAAACATACTGTGAAGCTTCACTCGAACAGCCAAGTGGCTTCCCAGTCGTGTTGGCAATGGTATACACTTGTCCACCGCATCACAATAGAGAGTGCAATTTAGGAGAAAAGTCTCATCTGGCAAAGTCCTTACGCAGCACTCGACTGTATCCTCTCTCCTTGTCTGGCGTAGCAACTCAGGTGAGTGTCCTTTCCATGCGGGGGGCCCGCGCTGTAATTTCATACAATACCAACGTTTTTAGCAGGTTCTGCGTGGAGCTCAAATCAGGGATGGCGTGCCAGGAAGCAGTTCCTGCTTTACGGCATAAACATAGACTCCAGTCCCCTTTCCGGAAGAGAAGATGGGTCTGACACATGCTCAGAGTTTGTCAGCAGCTATTATTCCAAAATTAAAGCGCTTGAGTTTGAAGTTAGTGGAAACGCTTGGCAGACGCTCTTCAGCCCGTCGGCTTTCATCAGTGCCTTCTTCCATCAAGTGATAGTTGTTCCAACTGGGGGCTGGTTAAAAGGAGTCATGTTCCACTCTGATTGGCCTATGATGTTAACCCAGCCTCCTCAGTCACTTTAGCGCTACTCCATGCCGGGGTTTCATGCACACCATAACGAGTGAAACATACAGTGAAGCTTCACTCAAACATCCAAGTGGCTTCCCAGTCGTGCTGGCAATGGTATACACTTGTCCCCCGTATCACAATAGAGGGTTCAATTTAGGAGAAAAGTCTCATCTGGCAAAGTCCTTACCAAGCACTCAACAGCATCCTCTCTCCCCGTCTGGCGTAGCAACTCAGGTGAGTGTCCATTCCATGTGGGGGGCGCCGCACTGTAATTTCATACAATACCATATATATATTACCTACTGGCGGTCGCCAGTAGGTAGTTATAGTTAGGACCTAGTTTCCATAGGAAATCTACAACATTCTATTTGTAATAACTTTGGTGCCGGTTCACAAATCTTGGCAAAATTCTAAAAGAAGATGGGGCGCTCCGCCTCGCTCATTCCCTGAAAGTTCAGGGGTGATTCGTGAAGCGGGGGTCGAGTAAAAAGGGGGGTCACAAAACGTGTTTTCCCAATGCAATTTTCCATAGGGACCTTCAGACACTGCTACAGCCTGAACTGCTGAACGGAATTACACCAAATTTGGCTAAAAGGTAGAGTTTGGTTCGCAGTTTACACTTTTTGTTAAATGGTGTAAATCCATGCAGTAGTTCCTGAGAAAATCACAAGTAAAATCATAGATATATCCTCCCGAGCACGAGCATCATGCTAATTGGCTGTCAACACTTCAAACCAGGAAGTGTTGGCAGCCATCTTGTGCCTCGGTAGAACCGAAAGCGAGGCACAAAAAAACAGAAAAAGAAATGCAAAAAACAAGAAAAGGGGGTAGAAACACCCTGATCCCCTAGGCCTGCTTAGGGGGTCCAACAAGGACCCCAAAGGCCCAAAGAATATTAATGTTTTTAAATCAAGGGATGCGCATAGGGTACGCGTACCCTGCCGATCCCCCCCAAAAAAAGTGCGGCTCCTGAGCTTTAAGGTTAATTAGCCCCCGGGGGCCAAATCCTGGGGGCTTTAGACAAATAAGGTGTGGGGGGCCCAATCCCCCCCACACTGCCCTGGGGACCACCACCCCTGGGGCAAAGTATGTATTATAGCGGGGGGCACACGTTCCCCCGCTGCTCCGGGGACCGCCACCCCCCAGGGCTTACCTGTATAATGATGGGGACCTCTAAGACCCCCGAGCCCCGGGGACGGCCACCTTCAAGGCTTTATTATGAAGTATTTTGGGGGCTCATTGCCCCTCCGCAGCCCCGGGGACCGCCACCCCCCGGGGATATCTTTTAAAATAAAAAAACATCCTGTGAGGGGGGCTCAAGCCCCCCGACATACCCCAAGGACTGCCACCTCCCCGGGGTACTACATATTTAAATTGTGGGGTCCGTGATGGACCCCCCAGCCCTGGGGACCACCACCCCGGGAGCTTTATAAATGATGGACGGGGGGCCGTGTGGCCCCCCCTCCTGGAGCCTGTGATGGCCCTAGGGACTGCCACCCCCCAGGGCTGGCTCCTGCAGTGTCCCGGGGTTTAGCTGTTTGCTATGGTAGGGCGGGAGTCTCATGACTTTGGTTTTTGAAAGAGAGAGCAGGAAACCTGCTCTCTCTTTAAAAAAACAAAGCTGATTGCTTTTCTGCATGGGGAGCAGCATTTTAGCTGCTCCCCATGAAGAAATGCAATTCCGGCTCACGCTGGATGCGGTGAGCCAGCAGGGACCGTGGGGTGCTTGGGGACCCCCCCACGGTCTCCAACAGAAAGGGCCATTCCTCGGGGGATGGGGTCCCTGGGTCCAGAAGTGGCCCAGGAGGGGGGCACACGGCCCCCTCCCAAAATAATTTAAAACATTTATTTTAAACAGAAGGCAGGCCGGCCCCGGGGGACGGGGTCCCCGGGGCCTTAAGTGGCCTTAGGAGCCCCTGGTGCATACTGGAGGTTCCTGGTGGGCTCGTTGGCCCCCAGGGACCCCCAGTATTCAAGGGGATTTAGTTCCTCCTCTGGAAACACGCCGGGGGCTGCGTTGCAGAGAGGTGTAATTAGGCCACGCCCCTTTTTACACCTTTCTGTAATGCAGCCCCCTGGCGCATACTGGAGGTTCCTGGTGGGCTAGTTGGCCCCCAGGGACCCCCAGTTTTCAAGGGGATTTAGTCCCCCCTCTGGAAACACGCCAAGGGTCTGCGTTGCAGAGAGGTGTAATGAGGCCACACCCCTTTTTATACCTCTCTGCAATGCAGCCCTCTGACACATACTGGTGCTTCCTGGTGGGCTAGTTGGCCTCCGGGGACCCCTAGTATGCAAGGGGACTTAATCCCCCAACTTAGAATGCGCTACAGGCACAGTGGTGAAGGTAGGGGCGGGGCTTGAGGTGATATGTGTGCAAACATGCCCTGTGGCGTGTTATAAGTTGGGGAATGAATTCCTCTTCAATCCAGACGTCCCAAGGGGCCGACTAGCCCAACAGGTACATCCAGTAAGCACCACGGAACTGCGTTGCAGAGTGTTGTAAAAAGGGGCCGTGGCCTCTGAACACCTCTCTGCAATTCAGCGCCCTGGCACATACTGGAGGTACCTGGTGGGCTAGTTGGCCCACAGGGGACCTCAGAATTGAAGAGGTAATAATTCCCCAACTTAAAATGAGCCACAGGGCATGTTTGCACACATGTCACCTCAGGCCCCGCCCCCTTTCTTCACTATTGAGCAAAATATTCCTCTAAAATCAACCGAACTACGAATTCCAATTTACTCACCTGTTATCACGAGACGTCAGTGCTGCATCTTTGAGCCCAGTACGGACCCTGAAAAGTAAATCTAACCAGTAACTTGTATTTCCTTCCATAGGAATCTATTGTGTGGTTTTCACCAGAAAAATTCAAAGTGTCTATTTCTTAAACGTACAAATATTCCTCTAAAATCAGCCGAACTACGAATTCCGATTTACTCAAATGTTATCAGGAGAGACCTCAGTGCTGCATCTTTCAGCCCACTAATGATTCTGAAAAGTAATTCTAACCATACTTACAGTAACTTGAATTTCCTTCCATAGGCTAACATTAACTGGTTTCATTTGGAAATTCTTCTAAGTGTGGAGTTTTGGAACTTAAAAAAATTCCTCTAAAATCACCCGAACTACGAATTCCAATTTACTCATCTGTTATCATGAGAAACCTTCGTGCTGCATCTTTCCGCCCAGTACTGATCCTGATAAGTAATTTTAACCGTACTTACCAGTAACTTGAATTTCCTTCCATAGGATATCATTGCCTGCTATATAAAATAGATATACATTTTAAAAAATGTAAAATAAAAAGAACAAAGATTACAATTTCAATCTTTTTTTTAAATGTCAATTTATATTAAAAATATGTAATGTATTTTAAAAAATAACATTTCTAAAAATAAATACTTTAAAACAATGTTGTAATTAGTATAAAAAATATACCAATTAATACATTTAAAAATTATCATGTACAAAACCTTTGAAATACACTGAAAAAAACATAGGTTTCAGCCACGTTGTAGTTAGGAATTAGCATTTAAAAAACCTTAGAAATTCACTGACAAAACCATAGGTTTCAGCCACGTTATAGTTAAGAATTAGCATTTAAAAAACCTTAGAAATTCACTGAAAAAAACATAGGTTTCATACATGTTATGGTTAGCTGGACATTTCACTCATACAAAACCATTGAAATTCCCCCGTTATAGTTAGTTCAGCTAACTATAACTTGCGCGCCCACAATGCACTGCTGAAGACGTCACATATTACTTCACTCATGACATGGTCAGTGGCATCACTCATGACATCACTGATGACATCTCAAATGACATCACTGATGACATCATCCTTGTGAAAGAGTGGCAGACCTCCACTCACCCTAATATAACCTTTGTTACACACATTCAAAAATAGATACTAAAATGTTTAAAAAATGAAGATACCAATACCAGTTACAACAACCGATTCAGTAATTCCAACATCTACATACACATCCACTCATTCATCAACAGTTCTATATAGTCACTCATACATGTACTCACTCATCATATGCACTCATACACCTATACATCCTGTTATACACCGATACTCATCCATAGAGTTACTCACACACATGCTCACACATGCAAATAAACTATCAAACATCCATTTACTTGCATATACAGATATACACACACCACTACACTTATTTCTACAGAAACATACACACACTTACACACTTACTCTCTTAACCCCTTCGCTGCGGCGGCTATTTCGCCGCAGCGCTAAGGGGGTATGTCGGCAGCGCGGCGGTCATGTGCTTGTGACGGAACCGCTCCGTCACGGCTCGCGGGTGAGCTGTGCTTGTGACGGAACGGTTCCGTCACGAATGCGCCCGCTCAATGGAACGCGCCGCGCAGGCGCAAAATCAGCACCGCGCAGGAGCGCCGAGCGGGCCGTGCATGAAGCATGAAAGGGGTTAAACAATCACTTATAGAAACACATCATTATTTATACAGGAACTCTTCCAATCTCTCACTCTCACATATACTCACTTATATACATCAATACTCACATATACTAGTTTAAAACATATATAGTTACTTATAAGGAGACTATTGAGACAGTCATTCACTTGCTAACACACCCATACACACACTCATCCACCCATACAGTCCTCCACACATGCTATCTTCAAAACACAAAGAAACAGTGAGTCAGTGCTCAGTCAGAGCACTGAGCGAAAATCGCAGTATTTTTGGTGGATTATTTTTAGGTTATATTATAGAAAAAAAATTATGTTATTCTTTGTATGTAAAACCGTAGTTTTAGAAAATGGCCTTTTTACTAAATCTCATTTCTCTGTTGTTGCCGCCCCGCCTACCTAATTGCCAGCCGCCGAGAATCTGAGGAGCCAAAAACCTGTGAAGCGTCGTCCACGTTGAGCGCAGTACGCAGCACGTAGAGATCATCACGATCGTCGAGATCATCGAGTTTCTCGAGAAACACCACGAAGCGTTACACACATTGAGCCTGCACAGAAGCCGCAACGGAATGCCCGGAGCCTTCCTGCAGTCACCTGAGCCATACCAAGCCTCTCCGCGGGGCGCGTGCAGATTAGCGCACCTCAGGGCCGGCTGCTTAGCGGGCATATACGGTCTTTTCCCTTGGAGGACCCAGGGAAAGACCGAATTCGAATAAAAAATGGACGCAGTACAGAGTCTAGCCGGAGCAAGCCAAAAGCCACAGTTGAACACGGGGGGAAGCAGTCAACAGGAGACGGCTGTGGTGGACGGGAAAGATCTCCCTTGCGAGGGAAAAGCGGGGGAGATTGAGACCAAAGCGGCAGCAGCCCCAAGCATCTTCAGAAGTGCAAAGTATGGCACAATGAATGACCGGTGGTAGCCTCCCAGTGGAAGCAAAGAAGAAAGGGGGAGGCCACCAGGTTAGGGCGCGGTGATAATTAAAGAGAACTTTAAAACACAGTTGGCAGGCATGGCGGGCTAAAGGCACAACAGCGGTAAGTGACTATATGTTTGTGAGAATGTTTGCAGTACCTCTTTTGCCCCTCTAAGTATCTTCAAACCGTTAACCTTAGCCGATTAGGGGGTGAAGTAAGGATTACTAAAGGAAGTATTTTTAAAGTACATTGCATCGCAATATTGGAACTAAAGTGCCCAACAAAAAGGAGTAGTTCCGAACCAAGGGACGATGGCTCCGAAGAGGAAGCAAAAATCCTGCAAGGAACCTGTGGAGGAAAGCCCAGGGAGGAGCAAGCTACCCGGGGGATCCAGGACTGCGGAAGAGAGCCAGGAAAGCCAGGCTAGTCCCGATGGGAATAGTGCACCTCATAGAGAAAAAATTAAAAAGCCATCAAAAGACCCCGCAAGTTCTAAATGACTGTACCTCAGCTTCTAAATCTAAAGGTAGCTCCTTAGCAACCAAATCTATAAAGGACTTTATAGGGAAACATTACAAAAGGTTACATCAATCTGCAATGTCCAGGGAAACTGAGAAAGAGCGCCCGCATGGGAGTGGTACGGGTGTATCTCCAGAGGAGTTATCAGAGGCATCATTTTTAATAAATCACTCTCTTCTGAGCCAAAAGGAGCTAATAACAGCCCCGCGTCTGTCATCTTCCCCTAAACTATTCTCAAGGCAAGCATCCGAACTAGAGAATACAGGTTTAATGGAAAACGAACACCAAGAGCCAAGTTTCGTCTGGGGTGATTCACCAAATCGGTTAGAAAAACATTTTAATGGGATAAAAACTCTAAACCAGCAGGAAACCTCAAGAGCTGGAAGCCCAGACGCCCCTGAAAGAAATAGCCTCCAATATTTGGACATCTCCGCAACTCCCTCCTCCTCAATGATTTATTTACTACTGATGCTTCAGAAAACCCTCCAGGGTATTCTAGAAGTAACAATGTTGAATAATGGGGTCCTGAAAACACAAAAACTTTACTTAAAAAAGATCAAAGAGGAGTTGGGAGGAATAGGAGGGCAAATGCCACATATGTTAAAACCGGTAGTCGCCCCCCAGATCACTGAACAGAACGTAGGTAGGGACTCAGTAGAATCCCCACATAATGTTTATATATCAAAATGACCAATGCTGATAAAAAGAAGAGGGGAATACGCAAGGGGTCCAGTGAAAAAAACATAAGCAGGAAGAAGGAAACTAAAGTAGTAATAAAGGGAAAAAGAAAGGAAACAGAGGAAGAATTAAGCCTAAATTCTACTGCTCTGACTTTGGTAACCGCGAAGACTCCTATAGTTGAGGGTAAGAGGAACGCCCCAAATGCACAGACAAAGAACCAGAGTAGCAAGGGTCCAAGAAAGGAGCAACCAAAAACTAAAACCTTAAACATAAATCAGATAGCAAACTCATCCTATGGTGAACAAACTAGATATCCTCAGAGGCATTCTAAACCAGTGGAAGTAGCTCAGTTACAAGGCAAATCAGATGTAGAAATTAAAATGGGGGTATACCGGTTGGGTAAATTGCAGGCAGGTAGATTTAGAAGCTTCCAAGAAAGAGTTTGTGGCAGGTAGTAATAAATGGCTGTACCTCAACCAGAGCAGTCTGGTCAAAAGGGGAAGAAGTTAAGGAATATGAACCCCTTAAATAGGGCGCGAATCCTACTCTCAGTCTCTAAATGCCCAAGTTTGATGGGGATAGGCTCAAAACATCTGAGACAAGTGGGCTTCACAGAAAATATAAAATGGAAAGGAATCACAAGAGTATTATTGTACTTTGACCTGGTAAAAATGGCCATCCGGAAAGCGGCGACCAAGATACTCCAGGAAGGTATAAGATTAATCCAAGAAAGAGAACTAAAGGGAAATGCCCAGTCAGGAAGTAGCTTCCTAAAGTGCCATGCAGGTCTGGGTAGGAGACAGGTGAGGCTTGTAAAGGTTAACGAAGAAGGGCGTAGCTTTTTGAACATAATGGTCAACAACTCAGTAAAGGATCACTCTTGGGGTAACTAGAGCCAAAGAAGTAGCCTTGCAGGTCCCTCCAAGAAGTATAGGGAGGTAATGGACGAAGAAGGTGGCTTAAGTGTGGTGGAACAGGAAGAGGGGGTGTTGCATAGCCTAAGTCTCCTGTCATGGAACATAAACAACCTTGGAAATGGAATAAAACAAGATCATATAAATAAATTAGTAAACAATGTGGAAATTGCCAGTTTGCAAGAGACCTGGCTATGCGACGAAACCCCTACTTTCGAAGGTTTCCTCTAACTAAATCGACCGGCCAAGAAAGATAGGTTTGGACGACCGGCCGGGGGGATTATGACACTTCTCTCGACAAAAGTAACAAGAAATGTAATTCTGTTAAAAGTAAAATGTAAATGGCTATTGTTGTGTAGACTATCTCTGATGAGCCTGGATAAGAAATATGAAAATGTAATTGTCATAAATGTGTATATGCAATGGAAGAATGCTACAGAGTACAGAATTGAGCTGGGGAATTTCAAAGAGGATACTAGACTCTCTATGTCAAAAGTATGGTTCAGATGTATTCTTTATTATGGGGGATTTCAACCATAAATTGCATCCAAAGAAGGTTGTCCTCTGGCATAGGGAATTACTCGACGCATGCGGAATAAACCAAGCAAGTTTCCCAGCTTGCGAAACACCGAGACAGGATATAGATTTAGTAAATTATCTTGGGACGAAGGGTCTCTTTTGCCTGAATGGCAGACTTAAAAGCAGACTGCCCTGCAAAGAAGACATTTAGAATAGGCTCACAAAACTGCCCAATTGATTATGTATTCATGTTTCCTGGAACTTTCCTCTTACATAGGGATTTAAGATACTACAAAATGAAGGTAGCGATTACACATGGGGGAACCAGGGAATACAGAGATAAAGTAATCCCCCAACAAGGTGAGCGTCAACAAGGTTGACGGAAGAATAATTGGAAAAACTAAGGAATTTTCAGCATAAGGTAGAATTGGGGGATCTAGGGAGTAAAAATCTGGAATGGTATGAGGGGAAAATAGAACAAGTAGTACAATCCCTGTTAGACAACTTAAATGGTTCTCTGCCGACTGCCAAAACAAGAAAAGGGAGATAAGGACAGTAACAACAAGTATAAGGAAAAAGTTCAACCTAGAGAAACAAAGCTATCTTAATAAATTGAAAAGAGAGTATAAAAAGATGGCCACAGACGCAAAAAGGTTGTATAAAGAAAAATGCTGGGAAATCCTGTTAGAATCGATTGAATCAAAAAACCTAAGATAGTTTTGGCAGCTGGTAAAAGCAGCAGTGGACAACAGTGCAGGAGCAATGAACTGTGTCGTTAATGAGGCAGCCTGGGAGAAGTACCTGAAGAAACTGTATGGCCCTTGCGGTGTTCTAGTAGTTGCAGAGCCACAGCCTTGGCAAGTGCCATTGGAAGTCCTCAAATCTGACTTCACTGAACCGAAGGTAGAAAATACAATATTGAAATCGAAACTAACCCGAGCAGTGGTACCAGACAATGTCCCAGCAATAATACTTAAGTCACAGACAAAGTGGTGGGCGAGATTCTTTTCCCAATTGTTCCAAGTAATATTAACAGAAGGGAAAATCCCAATGAACTGGAGGGGTGCAGTAATCAGGCCAATCCATAAAAAAGGTACTATGAATGTGCCACAAAATTATAGGCTGATCAATCTGCTAGATATAGGAGAAAACGTATTCTCAACGATTGTTCTGACTAGGCTAAATGATTGAGTAGAGGAGTTCTCAATTGTTCCTGCCGAACAGGGGAGTTTCAGAGATGGGCACTCCACGGTAGATCATTGCTTTGACCAATGGGCAATAGCACAGCATTTGACTCAGTATATCGGAACTGTCTTTGGGAAACTCTTGTAAATAAAAAAGTACCGGAAGATCTACTGGCTATAATAAAAGAGTTACATCAAGGTAACTGGGCACAAGTAATAAAAGATACAGAGGGGTCTCTGACGCCAAAAATACCAATTGAAAATTGCCTTACACAGGGCTGCGTATTGGCCCCCCTATTATTCTCTATATTCCTATCAGATCTACCCGCATGCCATGAGGTTGAAAGAAGTGCAAGCCCACGAATGTATGGCAAAAAAGTGTCATGTCTACTGTACGCAGACGACTCTGTAATTTTAGACCAGACTGAACTGGGCCTCCAAAGAAAGCTGAATTCTTTTAGACAATACTGTGAAAGGAAATTCTTAACAGTAAACTTGGAAAAGGCAAAAAATCCATGCTTTGGTAAAAAATATATCAAGTTTAATTGGTTCTTAGGTGACTTGAAATTGGAATCAGTCAAGGAATATCGCTACCTAGGGATGTGGTTTGATAGGTCCCTAAAGTGTCATGTGCATCTTGAGGCTCAGATAGCGAAAGCCCTTACATCGATCTGTGGACTGAAAATATTTAACCCCGATTATGGAGATATGTCTCACAGACCGCTGTTAAAGGCATTCAGCGCAATGATACCCCAACAAGTACTCTATGGAGCAGAAGTCCTTTATTTGAGAGGTAAAGGCATCTGGGACCTGGAGGAAGGAAAATGCCTGAAATCCCTGTTGACTCAGCCATGCTCATCAATGATCCAAGCAATAAGATCTGAGCTAGCAACAACAGCCTGGGGGAGGGTACAGTCCCAAATACTTCTACTTAGATTCTAGAAACGCTTGGATAATGATGGTGCAGAAGAGAGATCCAAACTAGTAACCTAGAGTGGGCAAAAGCGATTAGGAAGAAAATTCAGCAGGCCCGTGAGCATATAAAGGTTGAAATCTGCCAAGAATCCTCACAAGTAGAATGCACTAAAAGTGAGCTGAAGTACCATGGTCAAGAAGTCTCTAGAAGAACCGACATGGATTATCTGGTTAAGAAAAAATCTGTATAATTCATGATGGATTCATGGTCAAATGAATATTGGTTCCCTTACCTGGATATTTTACCAAACCACTGGTACAGACAGGAGATTCTAAGACTGCAAATTGTTATAAACCCATGTCTGGTAAACAAAGAAAAAAAATAAAAATGTTGGGGCACAAAGGGTTTTGTAAGTGCAGGCTAGGTACAAAAGGTGATATGGTACATATCCTCTTAGACTGTACAATAACTTTAGAGCACCATAAACAATATCTTCGACCAATATTTTAAAAATACGATACAAGCCTATGGGCTCAGGCGGTCAACCTACTTACAGAAATACCTACTATCGAAATTGCAATTGCATTAGGGAACTATATAAAGGCAATACAAAGTTTCCATAAAGCATATGAGCCATGACTTTTAGAGATTTTATAAATAGATGAATTATATAGTTTTTTTAAAAGAAAGTCATAGCTGGTTTTAAGTTTACATATCCTTTTAAAGGGCAGGGTCATCCAAAGAAGAAACGTCTCTACTGTCACTCCATTTTAAACTATGTATTTACTGTTGTGATGTTTGTATAAATGGTGCTGGAGAATGTTTAAAATGCAATCGATATTATCATTGTTTAAAGACCAAGGTCTCAATAAACATTACCTTGACTGACTGACGGAGTCAGTCATTCATGCATCTGTGCGCTAAGTAATACCCCCCATCAAACCATACAGACACTCATTCTGATATTTAAAAAACCAACCAATAACCCATATAGACACTCATGTAGCTTCACTCCAACCCATGCAGCCACTTATATACAACGTGAGACACTGATACAGATATTTTCATATTTAAACATTACTTGCTAATACATGTATTCACTAAGATACACTTAATGAGTCGGTTATACAATCAATTTTACAAAAAAACAATCATTTAGGGCCAGATGTAGGTAGGCTTTTACCAGTCGGTAAGGGCCGAAATCGGCCGTTACCGACCGGTAAAAGCCTTTTCCTATGTAGGGGGCTTTTTTACCAATTCGGTAAATTCCGAATCGGTAAATGTTGATTCGGTATTTACAGAATCGGTATTTACCGTTCGGTATTTACCGAATCAACATTTACTGATTCAGAATTTACCGAATCGGTAAATGTGATATAGGAAACACTTGAAAGAGTGCTTCTGGGCTTTAAGAATTCGTTATTTACCACCAACTATTAGTTGGTGGTAAATAAGGAATTCCTATGTAAATGCATAAATGTGCATTTACACCTGTGCCATGTGAAAGACATACATGCCCTTAGGGCATGTATGTATGCCACATGCACACCCAGCACTAATCAGGGGTGCAACAGGGTGTCAAAGTGACACCCTGCCACCCTTGACTTTTTCCCTCTTTTTCGGAATCGGTAATTACCGATTCGGTAATTGACATTATCATTCACTAAAAAATACAGATTATCATATTTGAATCTATTGACACACCAATACAAGTAACTAAAACCCTACTCAGTGATTTCTAGATCTACACACACTTCTAATCAATTACCTATTGATTCACTCATACATGCTGTCAATAATCGATAGAACACTATCAAATATACTTGTACGTATATATTGATATTACACACTAGCACACATCCTATTCACTTATGGAGTCATCCTACTCACCTTTGGAAATAATGTATCATATTTGCATTTACTCAGCTACATACTTATACTAATAGCACTTCATTTATTCATATAGATGGTAACTGGTACTTAGTGTGTTATGAAATCACTATTACAAGTACACAGTTATCTATACAGTCAATCATGCAATTAATTAGTGTTATGTATAGGTATTTATATACAACAACTGCCATATATACTGCCTTTTATTTTTTGTACTTTGTTGGACATGTACCAATGAGAAATATATTTCCTCATCACCACACCCATAAATATATTCACTCACCCAAATAACTATTATAACATGTAGTCTTAACATCATATACCTACTGAATTAACTATTAACATATCTTTGGGCAGTCACAGATTCCCTACGGAACCACACACAGATTCACTCTCCCATACAAATAATCAGTTATCTAACCAATAACTTATACAGAGTTTCACATAGTTAGTCACTAACTAGTAGAGCAGTTTACACAACAACTGACAAAATAATACAGATATTCACACAGTTTAGTCACTATCCAATATATTTAGTGAGACATTATAAATTAGTCAAGTAAACAGTCAATCACACTGCTACTAAATCCTCTCTCAAGATATGAATATACTCACTGATTTTTAAATGCAGATTGCTATTTATTTAATAATACATATTTAAATATCAAATCAAACCACATTCACTGGATGATGTCATCAGTGATGTCAAGTCAAGTCAAAAACTTTATTCGGAAACATGTAAATCATGTCCATAAAAGTACATACATACAATACATATTAAAAGAGAAAATACACTTAGCAATCGCAATCTGCTAAAAATACAGTATGAGACATATAATGAATCAAATAACACACTTTAAAAAATTTCCAATGAATACATTATTTTAAAAGTTGTTAGCTTAAAAATTCATGCTTTTCCTAGAGCTAATGGCCCTGAGTAAATAACTAGCCGTATAAAAACAGATGTCAGGGTGATGCAAATTAAAAAGTAATTTCATTGCCGTTTTAATAGTTCTTGCTCCAAATTTAATAAATAAAGGTTTTAAAAAGAATTTACGATATTCACTATACAGGTTACATATAAGTAGAAAGTGCTCTGTGCTTTGTTCTGAAATGTTGTCGCACCGACATGGACCTATAGGGCGCATCTTAATCTCAGGGAATGCAACCAATAGGTGAGCCGTGCCCATCCTCATCCTGGTAAGGACAAACCGATGTTGCCCTTTGGTTACCTGGGGGAGGTAGGGGTGTAGGCCCGCAAATTCATTCAGTTGGTTGTAACGTATACAGGTGGAAAGTTTGAGATCATCCGTGGCTCGTCTTTCTGCACAATGATTTAAAAAGATTGATTTCAGACTCTCTTTAGAGAGATCCGAAGCAGAACAGTGATCTAATGTAACTTTTAACCCAAACACACTAGAAAAAGATTCAATTGTGTATTTAATCCATGGGATTTTGAGAAAATAGTCAAGACGTAAACAATCCTCAATGATGGCCCTATTAAATGAGGTTTCGTCTTTCATCCAGACCGAACGCCATAACATCAGAGGTCTCAACAGCAATAGATCATTTAGATGATGTAGTCCTAATTCTTTGTGGACCAAACTATTAATCAGTGATGTCATTTGAGATGTCATCAGTGATGCCATCAGTGATGTCACTGACCATGTCATGAATGATGTAATATGTGACATCATCACAATTGGATTGCGGGTGCGAGATATACAGTTAGTACAACTAACTATAACGGAGGAATTTCAATGGTTTTGTATGAGTGAAATGTCGAGGTAACTATAACACCCCTGAAACCTACGGTGTCAGTCAAATGGCTAGACGTCATCAAGTTTGAATTAATTATGACTTCTTTGCCTGACGGAGACATTTGCCAGTGATGGTTCTAGCGGCATCACAATTATCTTCAGTTCAAAACTGTCCCACCAGCAACTGCTGAACACAGGGCACAGGGCACAGGGCAGCCGTATCCATCATGAGGTAGGCACTCACTTGTCCACAACAACCCCTTTCCCAAACACTTGGAGAACTCAGGAGGGTTAAAATGTTATTGATGGCAATTCCTCTGCAGACGCGTTTCAGCGAAATGCTTTCATCAATGCTTGAAAGTCATGTTCACTGGGTCCACTGTGATTGGCTTAGGCCCTAAATCCACCACCCTCATTGTTTGATTAACTGACCAATGAGAGGACAGGAATAATTTCTTCATTTTCTTATAGCCAACATGGCATTTAGATATTGTAACCACATCAGTTATATATATATATATATATTTGCTTCCAAGCCACCAATGTTACTGCACTTGTGTACTGGTTCTCTGCCTTGGGTGAGGGTGAACTCAAGGACACAAATCAATGCTCCAACAAAAGAAGATAGCCAGCACCCACAGGATAGTCAAATCGTTTGGTTATTGAAAAGTGTGGAAAAAAAGACGTGTTTTGGCGAGCACCTTTGTCATTGTCTCTTTAACAAAGGCGTTTGCTGCACACATATATGTTTTTCCACACATTCCAATAAATACATGATTTGACCAGTCCCATGAGTGCTGGCCATCTTCTTTTGTGATAGCATTGATAGGTATATATATATGATCAAGGTACATTGTGTACCGGAATGCGAAATGGCCGACATCCTGCACAGCTAAATAAAGAAGATTCTGAGCACTTATCTGGGTCTGTGCTCCACGTTCTTTTCGGGAGAAGGGCGCAAGCGACTGCTCGTGTGAGTGGAGTATTGCGATATATATATATGTATGTACGAGGAGTGGCAATGGGATCGTGCTTCTCCCCCAGCTACGCATGCTTGCATGTAGGCTGGTGGGAGGAGCGCGGCCTCACCAACACTCCTGGATTTGAGAAGGTTCAATACTGGAAACGGTTTATTGATGATGTGTTTTGCATTTGGGAGGGGGATGAGGAAAGCGCTAAAGTTTTTGTTGATGCTCTGAATCAGAATAATGACAATCTGTTTTTTACGGCCCACATCAGCAAAGAGAAAGCAGACTTCCTAGATGTACATGTTACCATTGCCAATAATACTGTTGCCACTTCGTTATACCGAAAACCGACGGCTGGCAACAGTATATTACATGCAAGCAGCAAGCATCCCCAACACGTAATCACCAATATTCCTTATGGGGAGTTGCTCAGAGTTAAGAGAATCAGCAGCACTCCTGAAACCTTCGAGCTAGAGGCACAGAACACAATGAATAGACTGAGAGCCAGGGGATACAATAATAAGGTTCTTAACAGCGCACTCAGGCGATGCCGAGCCAAGCCTCGGGAATCCCTTCTGACATCTGAACCTGTTGAACCAGAATTAGACAACCCTGCCCCACGTCTTATACTGGCATTCAGTAAACAAGAAAAACAAATAAGATCCATTGTGAAGAAGCACTGGTCTATTCTTCGAACAGACAGTGTCCTGGGTGATATTATCCCCAGTGCCCCTACTATAACGTACAAGAAAGCACCTAGCATGCATAACTGTCTAGTCAAAAATAGCCCTGAACTAAGTAACGGTAGCGCTTGGCTAAAACAAAAAGGTTTCTTTAAATGTTCCTCCTGTAGGGCTTGTAAATTCGGTGTCAATACATCTCACTATTTTACACCTTTCAGTCCTAGGAGGAAAGCCATTCGGGGTTACTTCAACTGTCACAGTGAGTTTGCAATATATGTCCTGACGTGTACCTGTGGCCTACGCTATGTAGGCAGTACCAAGCTACAGGTGCACGCCAGGATTTTGCAACACCTACGTGCCATCGTGAACAGTGACAACACGTACCCAGTAGCACGTCATTTCAAGTCCACACATAACAATGATTTATCCAACTTATCATATTATGTTATTGATGTGGTTGCGCCCCTCACACGAGGAGGGGACAGAGAAAGACTGCTACGGAAAAAAGAAACCGAATATATTATTGAATTAGACAGCAAGTACCCCAATGGATTAAACACCACTGAAGACTTACACCATCTGTTGTAGTCTTGCTAATGTCAGTATTCTCATGTGGTTTTCTCCATATTTTTCTCCTCAAGGTCGTTCTGAAAATAACAACTGATACCAAATGGCGCCGACCTGGCATCATATGGGAGTCCAGCAAGGATTCAACTATCATACTGACCTTGACATGTATTGCCTTCTTGTAAATATTATCTCTCTATCCTTTCACTAAAAATACTTTGGAGACTAATGAAATTTAAAGTCAACCAAATAACTTGTTTTTATCTGACGATTTTGCACTTTCACTATTACTTTTTTAATATAGATCAGATTAAGATTTATCACTAGTGGGTTAATCCAATATCAGTGTTGCCATGCTATAAGTACATGTACATATTGATGTTATACATTTTTCCATATTGTAGTTATGAATTATACATTGATATGTGTCCATTTGTCCATCTTAATGCCATGAAAGCTCTAAATTGGGTATGTAATAGATGTAGATTTGTAAATAAGAATGGAGTATATATTTTTGTAGAATATAGATATGTATAGATATATATTTTTTTATATATATATCTTTTTTACATAACGTTAGGATATTGTACATAGATAGTTTGTATATATATATATTTTTTTCTAGGTGTATATAGATGGATGTGAATTTGATGGACACTTTTCTGTATGGTATTGATAGGTGTGTATATAGTATATATGTATTTGTATATATCTTTAGTACATGGTCATGGTTTAATGAGTTAAAATAATTGCATTCATGCAGATATAATTTTTCTCAATGACATTAACACTGGTATTTCTTTTGATTGTAAATAGAGGTGTGCACGTAGTATACAATGAAATACGTGTTTTTTCTATGTCTACACCTTGTGACTCACGAAAATGGGTGGAGCATCACTCGTAAAAAAATGTACAAATTTGTAGCTGACCTGGTGCGCGGTGTGTGACCAAGGGCACTCGGTGCTCGAAACGCGTAACCAGCGAGGTTTTTATTAAAGATCTCCTTGACTGCAGCCATTGGGTCCGTGTCTTCGTTTCCACGACAGGAGTGTGGTTTATTTGAAGATTACTTGGTTCATATATATATATATATATATATATATATATATATATATATATATATATATATATATATATATATATATTATCTACTAGCGGTCGCCAGTAGGAAGTTATAGTTAGGACCTAGTAGGAAATCCGCAACATTCTATTGGGAATAACTTTGGCGCCGGTTGATGAATGTTCGCGAATTTCTCAAAGAAGATGGCCCGCTCCGCTCCGCTCCTTCCATGAAAGTCTCGGGAAGATTTGTAAAGCGGGGGCCCAGAAAAAAGGGGGGTCCCAAAACGTGTTTTCCCATGCTAATTTCCATAGGATGATTAGACACGGCTACAGCCCGAACCGCTGAACGTAATTACACCAAATTTGGGAAAATGGTAGGGTCTGGTACGCAGATCACGCTATTGTTTAAATGTTGTAAATCCCTCCAGTAGTTCCTGAGAAAAATTTAAGTTGAAACCAATTAAATATCTATAAACGCGCACAGTGTGCGCACTGTGTGCGCGCACCTTGCCGTGCACGAGCTTCATGCTGATTGGCTGCCACTGTCTGTCAACACTCCAAAACAGAAATTGATGGCAGCCATCTTGTGCCTCAGTAGACTGAGGCACAAGAAAGCAGAAAAACAAATGTGTAGAACTCAAAAAGGGGGCAGGGTAGAAGCACCCTGACCCCCTAGGCCTGCTCAGGGGGTCCCACAGGGACCCCAAGGCAAAAAATAAATAAATTTTTAAATAAACATACCGGGTTTTTAAAAAAAAAACATTTTTGCCCTTCGGGGTCCTTGTGAGAACCCCTGAGCAGGCCTTCTACCCTGCCCCCTTTTTGAGCTCTAAAACTTCTCGAGCACGAGCTGCATGCTCATTGGCTTTCAACACTTCAAACCAGGAAGTGTTGGCAGCCATCTTGTGCTCAATCAATCAATCAGGAGTTTGTTAAAGCGCAACTACTGACCCGTAAGGGTCTCAAGGCGCTAGGGGTGGGGTGGGGGGTGCAGGTTCCATTCCATCAAGGAGGGGGTCTGTCGAAGAGCCAGGTTTTGAGGTTTCTTGCGAAGATGGGGAGCGATGTTGTCTGTCTGAGGTAGAGCGGAAGGGTGTTCCATGCTTTGGCCGCGAGGAAGGAGAAGGAGCGGCCTCCCGATCTGGTCTTTCTGGTGCAGGGGACCTTGGCGTAGGAGATCTGGGCTGATCGTAGAGTCCTTTGGGGTGCGTGGAATTTGAGCCGGCTGTTCAGGTATTCTGGTCCGGTGCCGTGAAGGGCCTTGTGTGCATGGGTGAGCATCTTATAGGTGATTCTCGCCTCGACGGGGAGCCAGTGGAGTGTGCGCAGGTGCTGGGAGATGCGGCAGTGTTTTGGCAGGTTGAGGACCAGTCTTGCGGCGGCGTTCTGGATGTTTTGTAGCTTGCGGATGAGGTTTTTGTTTATTCCGGCGTAGAGTGCGTTGCCATAGTCGAGTCTGCTGGTGACCAGGGCGTGAGTGACTGTCTTTTGGTGTTTGAGGGGGATCCATTTGAAGGTCTCACGAAGGAGGTGGAGGGTGTGGAAGCAGGAAGATGAGACAGAGTTGATCTGGCGGTCCATTTTGAGCTCGGAGTCCAGGATGATTCCCAGGTTGCGTGCCTGGTCTGTGGGGGTTGGCGGGTTTCCGAGGGCGGTGGGCCACCAGGTGTCGCTCCAGGCGTTGGGGTTTGGGCCCATGATGAGAACTTCTGTTTTGTTGGTGTTTAGTTGTAGGCAGCTGTTTTTCATCCATTTGGCGACGGCTTCCATGCCTTCTCGAAAGTTGCATCTGGCGGTGTTGGGCTCGTTGGATAGGGAGAGGATGAGCTGGGTGTCGTCTGCGTATGACACGATGTTGAGTCCATAGGTTCTGACGATGGGGGCAAGTGGAGCCATGTAGACGTTGAAGAGCGTCGGGCTGAGGGAGGAGCCCTGGGGGACTCCACAGGTGGTAATTGTGGGGTCTCTAAGGAAAGGGGGGAGTCTGACCCGTTGAGTCCTGCCGGAGATGAAGGAGCAGATCCAGTTGAGGGCCTTGTCCTGGATTCCTGCGTCGTAGAGTCTGCGTATTAGGGTGCGGTGGGAGACTGTGTCGAATGCCGCTGATAGGTCTAGGAGGATGAGGGCTACTGTTTCTCCTTTGTCCAGTAGGGTGCGGATGTCGTCTGTTGCGGCGAGGAGGGCGGTTTCCGTACTGTGTTTTTTTCTGAAGCCGGATTGGGAGGAGTCGAGGATGTTGTGTTCTTCAAAGAATGTGGCGAGTTGGCTGTTGATGGCTTTCTCGATGACTTTCGCTGGGAAAGGGAGCAGGAAGATGGGTCTGTAGTTTTTGAGGTCGGTGGGGTCCGCTGAGGGTTTCTTCAGGAGCGGGTTGACCTCGGTGTGTTTCCAGTCGTCGGGGAACGAGGCGGTCGCCAGGGAGCGGTTGATGGTGTGGCAGGGCATGGGTGCGATAGTGTCAGCGGCTCTGTTGAAGATGTGGTGGGGGCAGGGGTCCGTGGGGGCCCCTGACTGGATTGACTTCATTGTCTTCAGTGTGTCTTTGGTGGTGAGGGCTGTCCAGTCATCAATCACTGGTTTCCGGGTGTCGGGGGTGGTTGGTGAGGGTTCAGTGTGTTGGTTGTCTTCGTCGAAGTTGTCGTAGATGCTCTTGATTTTGTGGTGGAAAAAGGTGCTGAGTTTGTCACAGAGGTCTTGTGAGGGAGGGATGTCAGTAGAGTCGCTAGTGGGTTGGGCGAACTCCTTGATGATGCTGAAGAGTTCCTTGCTGTTGTGTGCCTGGGTGGAGATTCTGTCTTCAATCGCTTTTTTCCTCGTTTCTCTGATTAGTTGATTGTGAGCATTGGTGGCGGCTCTGAAGTTGTTGTGGGCTTCTGTGGATTTGGTGTTTCTCCAGGCCTTTTCGAGGCGGCGGCATGTGCGCCTGGACTCTCGAAGTTCGGTGGTAAACCATCTGCCTTTCTTGGCACGGGTATTGTTGTTTTTCTTGAGGGGGGCTATGGTGTTGGTGCTGTCCGAGATCCATCTATGCAGGGTTCTGGCTGCGGTGTTGGGGTCGTCGTTTTCCGCGATGGTTGGGGTGGAGTTGTTGAGTGAGGAGATGAGCTGGTCATCAGTGATTTTGGTCCAGTTTCTTTGTGGAAGCAGGTGCTGGTGTCTGTGGATGGTGGGTGTTCTGAAGGTGAAGTGGACGCAACGATGGACGGTCCATGGGAGTTCGGTGGAGTTTCCTGTAGTGAAGAGGGGGTCGAGGGTGTGTCCTGCTGAGTGCGTGGGCTGGGTCAAGATCTGGCAGAGTCCAATGTTGTGGAGGTTGTCCAGGAGGCATGTGGTGTTGGGGTCCAGTTGATTGTCGAGGTGGAAGTTGAGGTCTCCCAGCAGGTGATGGAGTTGGCGAAGGGTCCGCGGGGTCCAGGGGGTCGGTAGATGAGGGTTCCTCGGAGGGCGGCAGTGGGGCTGGCCAGTATCTTGAAGTGAAGGTGTTCCATCAGTTCTGTGGACTCGTCAGGGAGTGTGCTCAGGCGGAGGCTGGATTTGTGGATGATGGCGATTCCTCCTCCTGGGTGGGTGGGGCGGTCCTTCCTGTAGATCTTGTATCCTTGAGGGATGGCGATGGCGATGTCCGGTCCTGAGGTGGCGTTGGTCCAGGTTTCGGTGAAGAATGCTACGTCCGGGGTGGTGCTGTTGAGGAGGTCCCAGATTTCTGTGGCGTGTTTGTGGAGGGATCGGACGTTGAGGAGGATGCATTGCAGGGTCTTCGGTAAGGTTGTGTTCTTGTGGGCGGGTTGTGCTGGATCCGTGTTCTTGGCGGTGCTGCAGGTGTGCCGGCAGCGGTGACAGCTGAAGGGTCCATGGGTGTCGGCTAGTGATGCTAGCTTGCAGTTGTTGTTGCAGCCTGGGTTGAGTGCGTGGAGTGCTGCTGGGTCGTAGCGTTGGAGGGGCGGGGGTCCAGGGTTCCTGGTGCTGGTCGTGGACGGGTCGCGGATGGGCGCAGACGTGCTTGCCTTTGACGCGCCTTCGGTGCACCAGCGGCGCACCCGCAGCCCGCGCTCGCGCAGCGGCCGCCCAGTGGCCGCCATTAAGTAGGGGTCGGGCGGGGAGGGCTGGACAGCTGGGAGGCGGGAGCGGGGAGAGGAGCTGGATTGGGCCAGTTGGGCTGGGGGGGAGGGGCCGCGGGGGCAGCAGCGGCGGGGAAAGGTAATGGGAGGAAATAAGGGATAAAGAAAAAAGGGAAAATAAGCAGAAATAAGGCACAAAAGAGCAGAGATGCAGAAAAGGGCAGAAAGGTGAAAGATGGAAAGGGTAGAAAAACGAGTGAAAACGAGTGAAGGAGCAGAGGGAGAGAAAGGGAAAATTGGCAGAATAAGGCACAAAAGAGCAGAGATGCAGAAAGGTGCAGAAGGGTGAAAGATAGAAAGGGTGGAAAAACGAGTGAAAGGAGCAGAGTGAGAGAAAGGAGACAGAGGTCCACTGGGCCACCAGGGATGAGGCGCAGGGAAACCTGCGGGTGGAGGAGGGCCTCGATCACTAACACTCAAGAGTGCAGGGGCAGGGGAACCTCACTTAATGGTGGAGCTGCGAGGGTGGGAGAGCAATTTCACTGACAATGAGAAAGTGGTCTTGCTCAGTAGACTGAGGCACAAGAAAGCAGAAACACAAAAAGGGGGCAGGGTACAAGCACCCTGACCCCCTAGGCCTGCTCATGGGGTCCCACAAGGACCCCCAAGGCCAAAAATGTTTTTTTTTTAAACCTGGTATGTTTATTTAAAAATTACCCCCCAGGGGTACCAAATTGTGGGGGCAAAGTGATAAAGAAGGGCGGCAGTCCCCCCCACACTGCCCCGGGGACTGCCGCCCTCTGGGGCAAAGCAACGCAGCCCCCTGGCACATAGTGGAGGCTCCTGGTGGGCTAGTTGCCTCCCAGGGACCCCCAGTATGCAAGGGGAATTAGTTCTCAATCTGCAAACGCGCCCGGGGGCTGCGTTGCAGAGAGGTGTAAAAAAGGGTGTGGCCTCATTACACCTCTCTGCAATGCAGCCCCCTGGCGCATACTGGAGGCTCCAGGTGGGCTAGTTGGCACCCAGGGACAACCAATATAAAAGGGGAATTAGTTTCCCTTCTGCAAACGCACCAGGGGGCTGCATTGCAGAGAGGTGTAAAATGGGGCATGGCCTCATTACACCTCTATGCAATGCAGCCCCCTGGTGCATACTGGACAAGCCAGGTGGGCTAGTTGGCTCCCAGGGACCCCCAGTATGCAAGGGGAATTAGTACCCCTTCTGCAAACGCGCCCGTGGGCTGCGCTGCAGAGAGTTGTAAAAAAGGGTGTGGCCACATTACACCTCTCTGCAATGCAGCCCCCTGGGAAATACTGGAGGTTCCTGGTGGGCTAGTTGGCCCCCAGGGACCCCCAGTATGCACGGGGAATTAGTTCCCTCTCTGCAAACGCGTCAGGGGGCTTCGTTGCAGAGAGGTGTAAAGACATTTTTTTTACATTTTATATAAAAAATATGTCATGTAATTTAAAAAATAAAATATCTAAAAATAAATAATTTAAAATAATGTATGAAATCAGTATAAAAAATGTAACAAATATTACATAAAAATTTTTAATTTACAAAACCATTGAAATTCACTGAACCAACCATAGGTTTCAGCCACGTTATAGTTAGGAATTACCATTTAAAAAAACCTTTGAAATTCACTTAAAAAACCATAGGTTACAGCCACGTTATAGTTAGGAATTAGCGTTTAAAAAACCTTGCAAATTCACTGAAAAAAACAAATGTAGCCCAATGTAGCTCAATGTAGCCCAATATAGCCCAAAGATGGCCATCAGAGACAAAAAAAACAAATGTAGCCCAAATATCAGCCAGATGTAGCCCAACAATTTGCTATTAAAAAACCTATGAAATTCACTGAAAAAACCATAGGTTTCACACACGTTATAGTTTGGAATTAGCATTTAAAAAACCTTTGAAATTCACTGAAAAAACCATAGGTTTCACACACGTTATAGTTAGGAATCAGCATTTTAAAAACCTTTGAAATTCACTGAAAAAACCATAGGTTTCACACAAGTTATACTTAGCTGGTCATTTTACTAATACAAAACCTATGAAATTCCCCTGTTATAGTTAGTTCAGCTAACTATAACTTGTCTGCCCGCAATGCACTGCTGATGACGTAACATATTACATCACTCATGACATGGTCAGTGACATCACTCATGACATCACTGATGACATCTCAAATAACATCCCTGATGACATCACTGCCAGCTTGGTGAGGAGCTGGTGGCCCTCCAAGGCTTTTGGAGGATGCACATTTGCTAGACAAGTCGTGTTGTTGCGATTGTCAGGACATGAGCAAGTGGGTAGGGTTTGGCACCAAAGTCAACTAGTAGTCCCCAGTTCTCGATTCTTTGGCTCTTTGACCTTCTTCTACTTTGAAAAGGGGAATCCGAGATCCTTGTGTCAGTGGGCCATCTAAATACTGTATTTTGGGCACAATAATGGGAGTGAGGGGTAGTAGCCAATCGTCTAATTACCCTTGGGGTCACTACGCCAATGGCAAGCCTTGCTCCCGCTGTTACTAGGTAACCCTGGACATGAACCTCCACTCCGCTAATGGAGTTTGCAGAGTTTTGGCAACTATGCTTTCCGTTTAGAATGCGGAGTTGCCCAAAAACTCAAATTTTGCAACTGTTTTTTTTTGTTTGTGCTCCTGAAATGCATTTTTACATGTGCAGGAGCAACTTACCGGGAGCCTGCGTTTGCCGATGAGATTTGCATAGCCGTTTGCAAGTGCCATGAGATTTGCTAGGTGGCCACATGTTTCCGTGTAAGTTTGTGATCGCGAACACATCATTCAGGTGCACCATCGGACTTCCGGCGAAAGGCTTGTGAAGATTGCAATTCTGAACATGCAGAATCTACAGCTACTGCAATCAGGAGAAGGTTCTCTCCCCAAGCAGCATCAAAACCTTCTTGAAATGATGACTTGGATTAAAAAAACTCCTCAAGTTGACATTTGGCTGTACTTATTTGTGCAAGGAGTCCTATTTCTTTGTTTTTCTTTTTTTTTATTTCAAGAGGAAGGAAGTGCCCCAGAGTCTCAAACTTTCTGTTCCTGTTGAGAAGGATACTCTCAGTGCATCGTCCATCTCCTGATTCCTTTTCATTTGGATTAGGAGCTGGATGGATCACTCTTTGTGTGTGCTGCATCATATATCATTGGATTTGATTGAGGACTTTTGAATTTGAGATTTCACAAGTAAGTTGGAAAATTGGTGTGTTTGATTGGGGCCATGCACCTAGATTTATTTGTACTTGTCATTGTTTTTTTTAATTTATTGTGGTGGGTGGCCTGTAGTTTCAGTAAGGGTCTAGTTGTTCCTTTGTAAGTATTTTTTTCTTCTTTTATAAAGGTAAAATGTTGCACAGTTCCCTACATTTTCTCCAACTTTTGGAATCAATTTGTAATATCTATTTAATTCGCTATGTAGAATTAAACATCATTTAGGGTGTGGATGGCATTGTAGTGAAATCTAAAATTGATTTTTTGGGGGTATTTCACTTCTTCTTTCCTATACTTCCTGTGTGAACTACTGTAGTATACACAGTAACACAGTACACCATGAAAGTCCTTGTTGTTGTCAAAGTCTTAACAATTGGGTACACTGTATTGTTAATTGTTTTCATAATTGAGGTAATAATAACACTAACAAGTGTGACCACACACACTAAATTATATATGGTTGTACTCATAATTGAATCACAACAATGCCACGCTTAACTGGTGTTCTTCTTGTTTCTTTGCTTTTAGGTGCAAAAAAGAGGAGGAGACAACATCACACATTGTAATGCCAGACAGAAGGCCTGCGCACAACGTCACATGACATGTGACCTCAGATATACATCTCTTCAACTTGTGCCACTGCATGCTAACTGACATCTTCAAGATGGCCCCAAAGAAAGATACCAGGTCCAGTACCAAAAAAGTTGCCAGCACTGCCAATTACCACCACCGGTTTGTCAACCAAGACCTTTTTTGGGAAACCAAAAATTGTGCCTGCAACTGTGGTGTCCGAGAAGCAAGCGGGAGTAGCACCCCCACATCAGAGGACCCATCCCACCAACCTAGGCCCAAGCCCATGTCTGTCACAGAGGAAGCCAGTCTAATCACAATGACAATGCAGACGAGCAGTGATGTTGAAATTGACTTATTGTTAACACAAAGTAGTACCCAATCACATTTGCAGGAAACTCCTATAAGTGGTCAAGAACAGCTGCAACCACCTCCAATAGTAGTTGTTCTTCCCGAAGTAGGGTCAGGCCACGGTTTCAGAAGATCTATAGTCTTCCACATCCCCAGTAAGGAAAAGCAGGGTTAGTCCATCAGCTACTTCTGCAAGCCCCCTTCTGATGATCTAGATGCCACTTGAAACCAACCTCAGTCTGAGAGTTAGACACACCACAAGGGTAGGGAAGAGGAAGGTTCCAGAAAGCCTTGGAGTTATGGAGGTAGATGTGGAAGAAGAGAATGATGATGATGAGCCAGTCATCATGAACATTAGCCTTGCGCCAGTGGAGACCGACAATACCTCATCCCAAATTACTTAAAGGGATGTTTCACTGATACCACCTACACAGATAACACCTACACCACCTAAAGCTTCCATATTTACTAAGTCACAGCAGTGACCTACACCCACCACAACAACCACCCACCTCTGTAGAAGTAGATACTGTAGAGAGACAAAAGTCACACCCACCTACCAGTTCATCCAGCATTGCAAGTTGCACCAGAAGCACCAGAAAGTTGTCATCCCCAGTGTGGGACCTCTTTTCGGTTAAAATGAAGGAGGTGAACATTGGAATATGCTCCATTTAAGGAGTAGGTGTTAGTTGGGTAAGCTTGGTACAACTATGGTACCGGAGGCCAAACAACCCATCTGAGAAAACACCACTTGATCCGGTGGGAGGCGCAACTTAGTGGCCGAAGAACTGCAAGTGTTGTTGATGGTGGGGTTGAAGAAGATCCGATCACAGTGGAAGGTGAACAGGAGGGGGGGGAAATTTGCTCTGGCACACTAAGCCGCTGTGTCCCCAGCAGTACAGTAGTACTGCACACGTCATCATCAGCTACTTTAGAATGGCACAAGAGTCGGGCTGTGATACCAAGGAGTCCAAGGCAAGAGAGTACTGCAGCAAAAAGCATTGAGCCTAACATCTGGTGGTAAGAAGTCACCTGCATCAGTGGCACCAGAAAAGTAAAAAATCCAGGCTACCATTCTCAGCATGTTTTGGTCGGAGGGGCAGAGCAAATGCAACCATGAAACGGCATGTTTGTACTATGCGACACTGGCTAAAATGTCAGCGCTGGACTATCTCCCTGTTTCCAGCTAGTCCTATTTCACCAGAGTTGCTGTTCCAACACTACATCACAATGTGCTGTAAGTGCTTGGACAAGCTTTGCAGCAGAGTGCTGTTCACATTATCCACCTGCTAACAGACATGTGGACCAGTTGCCAAGCCACTGATTTCATGTGCATCACTGCACACTGGATTTTTTTTGGGGGGGTTATAGAAAAGATATCTGCAGGTGTTGACACTGCTGAGATTTTTAGTACCGCTCTGCAGCCATGTTCACCATGGAGAAATCTCATACTGCTGCAAACATTTTGGATGAGTTTGACAACAAAGTCTTTGAATGGCTGTGACCAAGAGGCCTTAACATTTTTTTGTTGCCACAAACAATGGCAGTAATATAGTTAAGGCCATGGCTGGTGGTGGCTATTTCAGGGGCCTGTGTTTAGCGTACTGCATTAACATCATTGTGGAAGACATTCTGAAAAAATAAGACTGAGTCAGCAACTTACTGACCACCTACAGAAGGATCTGCACACATTTCAGCCATTCTTTTAAAGCCCGGAAGCAGCTTTGGATCATTCAATGTGATAATAGAATGCCAGTTAAAGCATTCATCCAGGAGGTGCCAACACATTGGAACTCAACTTATTACATGCTTGAACATCTGTTTGAGCGGTACAGAGCAATCAATGAACATATCATGCAAAGAAAGCGTGCTACTGTGAAAGGCATGATCATTGAGATGGATCAATGGGGCCTAGTTAAATGCCTGACAGAGATGTTGCTTCCTTTTGAGGTCTTCACACATGAAGCCAGCAAAGACTGTATTATCAGCCAAGCTATCCCATTGTTGCACATGCTACAGGAACAGCTGAGGAAGTGTCTGCAATGTAATGTACGTAGGCGTGGGGCAGAAAAAAAAGAAGCATATGAGTTGGTCGAGAGCTTACCCCTTCGCTTATCTGAAAATACAAGGGTGTAAAGAGGCATTGTGCCATCCAACCATTACATTTGTGCCAGGATTCTTGACATACAGTACAAACAATTACTACACACTTTCATTCCTTTTTCATGCAGGGATTTTGCCAGCTACAAAACGTAGATAGCTGTGCAAGCCAGTCAGCTAGAAAAACAACTGCCGGGAACTAAAGTACTGCAGGGCTGCCTTCAAGTGCAACTTCAGAGCTTGAGGGCAGAGTGTTTGGATCGCAGCAGCCAAAACCACCAACGACACAAAGGACAATATCAAAAGAACAGGAGCATCAACCCCAGCATCGGCACAGGAATGGTTTCTACAGGCAGGGCTTACGTCCAGTGCTGAGACAAAGGCTAAAGAGGCAGAGCAAACAGAGCACCCATGACCATTAAGCTGATGGTCCAGGCCTATCTGGATGACCCAACAGAGGTCTACTTTGATCAAAAACCATTGCTGTATTGATATAATAAAAGGCGTAAATGCCCAGTGCTCAGCAGGCTGGCTATAAACTAGCTGGCTTGCCCTGTAGCAAGTGTCTCTGCTTAGCGTGTTTTCAGTGCTGCTGGTGTTGTTCTAACAATGAGAAGGTCAGCCTCTCATCCCAAAAAGTGGAGAGGTTAACCATGATACAAAATGAATCAGCACTTTAAACCACCGGATTTCACCATACCTGAAGAAGCACAGTAGGAAGATGATGACAGTGACTCAGGTTATGGAAGTAGTGTGTTATGTGACCTACTTCTGGGCTAACCACCAGAGTTTGAGGAAGAGCTCTACTTCCCTGACAACTATTAGGCTCTATCATTTTCCAGTTTCTTTCTTTCTTTCTTTCTTTCTTTGATGCCTCCCCCCAAACAAAAAAAAAAATAGCTGAGGAACATTATTTACTTCATTATGTGTGTGTGTCACTGTCTTTCTGGTTCAGAACAAATCCATCCCGACAGTCTTACTCTTTCATCGCCGGATTGGAGTTGCAACTGTGTGCATGACCCACATGTTTGTGTACTGGCGAGTGTGGTGTGACTGACAGCGGTCCTTAGAATTTTTTAACTAATTTTGAAAATGGTATGTTGCTGTGTGTACTCAGTGCTATATGGCTCAAATTTGAAGCTAAGTAGAGATTGGGTGGGGTTCTGTACCTGTTGGCGCAGGTAACTGCTGGTAATAGACATGATTTCACCAGGGATCCTTTGAAAGTCTTCTTGTTGCACTCCTCCTTAAATATACAGTTTAACTTTTCTCCTTGATTTTCCAATATCATTTTTTGTTTTTCCATCTAACACCCTTCCGAGGTCATAGGGGTTTTAGTTGCAGACTGCATAGACTAGGAGAAGAGACTGACAGTATTAGGACAAGAAAGGGCATTGCATCTATCTGCTGGAGTGGTACACTATCGGCAGATTTAAAAAAAAATGGCTGCTTCCCTGCAGCAAAGGTAACAGTGCGATGTAAAAAAGTACCCCCCAAAAAAGATTTACATTATTTGTATAAAACTATCAATAATTTATTGCCTTAACAAATAAACTGTAATGAAAGAAAGAACCCCAAAACACCTGACCCACCACTCTCCTTAACCCCAACCAATGTCCAGTAAAAAAGTCCAATTGCCATAAATGTCCATAAAAAAAGAACACCCAAGTATTCCCCAACTCTCACATTCCCACTCTCCCCCCAACAAATCTCACCTCCCAAACAACGATTAAAAAAGGGGCAAGGGTCAAGAAGGCTAAGGTCTAGCTTTGGACTTACCAGGATCTTGTGCTCTAGGACATGGAACTGCTTCTCAATCCTGGCTTCTAGGCACGCCATCCGGCGGAGCATGCAGCGCTGAAATGTTTTGCAGGCACAACAGGAGTGAGCAGCAGTGTTTGCATTGTGGTGGGCGGCTGCTAGAACATGTTGCTGTACCACCGGAGGCACTGTGGGGGTCTGACTGGGGCCAGGGGCATTGGAGGATGCAGCTGCTTCCGCCTCCTCTGCCAGAACCACCAGCCTCTGATAATTATCCCTGATGGCCTCCAGCTTCTGTTGCTGGACCCTGGCTGGTAACTTTTGCCTGTTGGTTCGAAAGGAGTAGCTATATCCAGAAAGAAAAAATACAATTGTAAACAATACTCTTAGCCAAACAGTAACACACAATTATACAAATAAAATTATAGTGGCACAGTAGCACTAGCAATATATAACATTTGTGGTATCCTCACTTCCTCGGCCGCTAAGATTTGGATGTGATTAGAGTTTAAGGCAATAGGTACTATGGAGTAGACAAGTATTCATCTTCTTCTTTCTCTCTTGTTTAGCTAAATTTACCTTGTAGGTATGCCAGCTCAGTTAGCTTTTGCCCTAGATAGACATACTTGTGTCTCAGACTCTCCTTACTTTAATACTGTCTGCAGGTAGGGCAGCTGCACTACACAATTATCTATTTTTCTATAATAGCCTTTACATGTTAAATCAATGGCAAATGCTAAATGTTACTATCACCATGCCTACTACAACAAGGCAGATGATATGATTATTAATATGAATGATGATATACGGCACAACGTGAGGTACTGATATTGTTTGATTGTAACCATGCAGCCAATAGTCCAGCCATGGCTGACTCGGTCAAAATGACATGAGTAGGGAGCGGGATTGGGCCTCGGACTTGAAGGTACGCAATTAAATATGGGTGGGTACTTAAACAATATATATGTTGTGCTTGTAAACTTCTGTGAGTCAAGGGAGTATTTTGAAATACAGCCTTGAATCAAAAACTTTGTTTATTCTTCTTCACAGCGATTTTTCCATTTATCATTGCATTGCTCTTCTATCATTATTTTTCTTATTCTTCACCCTTGGCTTTGCTACTCTGGCACGGTTTGATTTTCTTTTGCATTCTCTTCATCCAGTCTCCACCTATTCTATAAATAGCATCTAATATCAATCCATTCAAACATGGCTATCATTCTCAATCTCAACAAACCTTCTACCAACGACATCCATGTGTCATTTTAACTACAACCCATGCATCCTAGGGTGCCTTTGAGTTTGGCCCATCAATCCCCGGGAAGATTCCTTTCACCCATATAGTTTCACCCACCCATTCACTGGCAGACAACCTTTCTTTCACCTTTCTACCATCCTTCAACCACCCATGCATTCTATCAGCCACCTATATGCATCCCAGCCCTCCTTCCTTGACCCACGCATACATCTCGTACAGTCATATATTACAATTCTCCCGTCCTTCCTCCTTCCATCCTTCTTTCACTTTTCCATCAACCCGTCAAGGTTGTCTGACTCTTAGTCTTCTTCACAAAACTTTCTCTGCTGATTTAGTGAAGATAGAAGAAGCCAACTCCTGCTACTGCTAATACTAAGTAAAGGGTGTCTTCTTCAACTGTTCACAGCTTAGTCTCAACAGTACAGAGTGTACACCCTTGCAGCGAGTGAATTGTCAATAAGTAAGGAATATCACTTACCACCGCCTGCCACTGCTGCTGACTCACCCCCTGCAGCTGCCGAGTTAGCTACCTCTTGACTGGAGTCGCCTTCGTCATTGTCCCTGGCACTGGTGGTCGGTATGCCTAGAAAAAACATTTCACATTATTTAGATGCCAAATATGCCTCCCCCTATTTATTTTTTTCACTAGTAAGATTGAAAATCTAATACATACTCCACACACATCACTACAATTCAGGTACTACTAAAGTAGTAGAGTAGAAGGTGTGTCCTATAAAAAATAATAAAATATCCAGTTCAGCATTTTGTTGGTGGCAACTTTTGAAAAGCCTCTCAAGAAGAGTACAACCCAAAGGACTGGACTCAGTGGATGGAGCTATTTGGTTATTCTTAGTTTTTGAAAACAAAAAGAGTGGGCAACTGTATTGACAATCGGACATGAGGTCTCTCTTGGTTGGAAAATATAATGGTGGCATCCTCCTCCTCCTACTCATACTTCCTTCCAGCAATGGTGCACAGTAATCAGTTGTTCACCATTAACTGCTGCTAATAAAAATAGTACTAGGCCTATACAAGAAAAAATCAAATACACCACTTTGGGGTGTCCAACGTAACCATCATTTTATTTACTTATGCAACAACACTTCGGACAGTGGACCACTCAAAGAAAGGACAAGGCACCAATCCTGGGATCGCCAAACAAATTAGTTAGTTTTCAAATTCCAGCGTGCTCTTTCCAAATGCTCCCTGTCCTAAGAGCATCACCCAAACCTGGGGTAAGCAATCAGTTATTTGTCCAATAACTTATAGAGCGGTGCTTTTCCATATTGGACAAACCATTTTATTTACTGATTGACATTCAATATAATACAGATTTGAATAATTAAAGCTGTGTAAAAAAAAACACGAATCGAATCTTAATTAGCGTTGTCCATACATGGAAAACAACGACCAAAACAATGAATACAATAAATTTCAACCAATCAAATACATACAATATTAAAAACAACCAATCACATTAAACAAACAAAAAATTAAACACTATTAAAATTAATCATTATTTTACACCTCAAACCAAAAATAAACAAGAAGACGAAACTCTGCCGGATTACTGCCAGAACACAGGACTTTATTGAAGAACAATCTACTTTTGACTTCAGAAAGTAAGTTAAATACAATTTATATAATCTAACACTACTACTATTCTTCAAAAACTACTATTTATGATGCATAACTAATAAATCTATATTTTTTAAATCTATATCTTCTCTACTGTTATTCTCAAAGCATCAAAAGAACTATTAATGATTACCTAAACAAGCCACCCAAATCCCAAACTTTATCCCAAACCCCCACCCCACCTCATGCACAATTGAACAAAGTCAGTGAAAATATCTTTTATTCTACCAACAGAAACATCAGCAACAAAACAGAAATCAAACAACAAAGAAAGGGCATCAGCATTGAGAACGACATCAAAATCGACATTGTAAGTAAATTAATAACAATGTGTATGTACTAATTAAAAACCTGTACATTATTGTATATACAATTTGCTTAGCATTTAAAACATCACATTGCCTGAAGGCGCACAATTTATCACTTCTCAGAAAGGAAAGTTTTTGCTATGTTACATTGGGTATCTCTATACCCAAGAAAAGCAAAGTGGACTGAAAGTAAACAGTAAATGTAGCAAACACTATTCTAATAAGTGTTATGGGAGGGCTACAACTACAGAAACAACTACTATACTATGTATGTGAGGGAGCATATCCACCCCCTAAATGTTACTGAAATAGACGTTAGGAATGCCCTAGACAAAATTAGAGAAGCCAGCACTAGCTCACAGAAATCTACCACTCAAATACTTAAGGAGATGCTGGCCAGAGAATCCAAATATGCTACTGGCCAAATGACCTCTACTTCTTCCTTGAAAAAAACTATAGCTTGAACAAAATAATCCACACCTGCCCCAAAAAGAAGAGTTAGAAACTCCCCCAGAACTATCTATAACACATAACGACGAACCATTTGTTCTTTATGTCAACAAATCTAAAGATAAAAGAATAATTATGTTTGCAGCCGCAAATAATTTCATAAACCTCCAACAGTCAGAAATATGGATAATGGATGGGACTTTTAAAATATTTCCCAAACCATTCTATTAACTATACACTATCCATGCCCTATATCAAAACACTAACATCCCTTTCATCTACGCCTTACTACCAAATGAACAAAACTCCACCTATATGCCAATACTATCTAAAATTAAACAAGAAACCAATAATTCTTTTCCCCAAAAAATAATTCTTTATTTTGAGCAGTGCATATGGCGACACCTTCAAAAATCAACACTAAGGGGCTCATTACGATGCTGTACGGAAGGCCATCCGTGCTGGTGGTAGTGGTGGAAAACGTCAATTTTCCTGTTCCAGATGTGGTTATTGAGGCTACAGAATTACAATGGTCCCATAGAGGCCATTTCCCGTCTGCTGCGGTCCGTCAGGATCCGCATATTTTTTGCCTAAGCAAGGGTGGAGGATGGATCCAAAAGAGCAGGCCCTGGATGCAGAAACACGCTCTGTCTGTCAACCAGAATACGGTGTTGCAGACAACCCTTCTCAACACCGCGAAAAAACCACCATGTTGCGGATGGCGGAAAAACAACAACATAGAGGAGGAGCTGATACAGTACCAATCTAAACCACCAGAGCTGCCATGGATCCTTTGAGACAGGCCTTCCCGCAGCTCTACCTGATGCACCTCCGGCAGACAAGATGTCACCTGGCTCAACAGCAGTGGTTCGTACCAAACATCTTTTTGCAGCAACCCCTGAACAACTTCAACTCCCAGAAAGCATTGCGGCACCACGATGAATGTGGCAACCTGCCAAATGCAAAGTGTGAGGTCCACCCAGTCCTCACAAGTGACCCTCAGTGCTCCTGAAGGCAATTGGGGCAAATGCCAAGCCCCCAGTTGCAGTGTGTGCACACACTGCAATATCAAAATATGTACGCTGCAGAAGGCTCCCATTGGCTGATGGCTAATTCGCACAGTGTGTGTAACATTGCAGTGGCATGGAAGCTGCAACCACAATCCTGCAACATTCAATTGGGGCCAATGCGTGTCATCGCTGTGGATGCCAGCTACCGCTCATGTAAACGCATACTGCATTTGCTATGTCAACATGCGGAATTCATCACACATCACAACTCATTCACCTAAGTGATTGGGTCACCCCTTGTGTAATGTTTTGGGCCATGTGGGCCACTAGGTCCCCATGCATACCAAGTCACCACACATACAGACACTGTACTTGCATGGGAGAACTGGTCCAGAGCTGGTGCATCCAGCCCCGTTTACTGGTCACAGGTCCAGTGACGCCTGTGCTGGGTGGCTGTGAGGTGGGGCGTAAGCCAGCCGTCTGGGAGTGGCTGGTACATCAGGACAACTAGAACAGTGACCATCTGCTCACTACACTGTGAAGGAATGAGAGAGTGGAACCTATCAGTCAAGTAATCACATGCATGGTATGTCCAAGAAAGTAGATAGAAATTACATACATTGTCATGCTTCATGGCCAGCATGTACTGAAATGGCTGAAGGAGTCCAAATGGACAAAGGTCTCTTGCACTGTAGCGATGTTGTGCAATGAAACATCCAAATTGTGAACATCGCTTGTATATGCCTTGACATCTGACTGGTGTCTCTTGGCCAGGGGTTGTCTTGCGAAGGGCCAGTGGTGTAGGCAGACAATAAGGGGTGTCCATTGTCTGCAAACCAGACATACTTGTAATCCCTAGCACTTCTAACACACGTACTGGTGCCTGTAAATGTCATAGGAGTGCACATGTGGAATAAATAAACATATCTCTGACCAACATCATTGGACAGTGGCAGCCATGTGGGCATGTATACACAATCAATGTGCATTTGTTACTCATTCAGATGTACATTGCAATGTCTGTGACGCTAAATCCTCACACACTCACGCAGGACTGATCCCATGAGGTACACATGTACCTGTTCCCAATTCTGTACATCCAAGGCGTGTTGTCCAGATGACACTCACTGCCCTCATTCTGCAGTGTTGTTGTAAATAGTGGGACTAAAGTTTGCAGCCGTGTAGAGACAGCAGCTACATGCAACTCAGCACTGAAAGTGGGAAACACAAGTGCTGTGCCATCTAAACCACATGGCAGCTCATCCCTGATGTAGCAGTGTACTATATGCCATACACATCAACTTCTTTGGATGTTGTAGTGTCACTATGGCAAATGAGCAGTGAAAAAGAACATTGAATGCAGGTCACTTGTGGATTTCATGTGACCATAAGTCCTTTTAATGTTGTGTCTGTGTGAGTCTTCAGGTAAGCTGTTCACCACATCTTACCTATAACTCAGCTCATGCATGTGTACCCTGACATACGTAGGAGGAGACCACCCATCCATTGACCTATCACTGACCTATCTACGAATGAGGACATGGAAATCAAACAGATATTCCATTTGGATCTCCACACATTGCGGGGCCCATGTGCCTTGTTGTAGCCCCATGTGAAGCCCAAAAGAATACATCCGACTGCATTGTCCACCACAGTGAAAGTCATGGCTGCACTGCATTTTTCCGCTACTAAGTCTTTACAGTATACTGTGGCCAGCGCCGGTGGGATGCCACAGCTCATGTTCAGCTGTTGTGGTAAGTGAAGGCCTGACAGCATTGATGCTTTACAAAGACAGACATGACATGTCCACTTTCCGAGGAGAGATGAATTGGCATATGTGAAGGGGGAGTATATGACCTGGGAGAACACCAAGTCCTAGCGGGCCAGGCCCACCCAAACATGATCTGTTGCCTTGGCATTGATGGTACGAAGGCCAGTAGTAAATGACCACATTCATGTGAAACGTTCCTCCGAATATTGATTACCTTTCTGTTCCTGGAAGTGCGAATATTGACCAGAGCCCTCTCCCACAGGCACTCCCAATCACACATCTTCTTTCAGAAAGGTAGGTTGTGTCTCCGCCTACTCGTCCAGCCAAAATATGGCCATGGCGAAGGGGACAAATCATCTCTTCCGCACCAGGTAACCTTAACCGTTCTGCTGTGTGGATGTCTCCTTTTCAATTCCACAGGGAAAAGAAAAGTTAATTCTTCTGAATTCACCTTACCTGGCCACTGTAGCTGCTTATCAGATTGGGCAGTGAGTAGGAATCTAGCAGGTGAGAGTAGGTCTGGCCATTTCATCTTCCAAAAATCATCAGGGATGGCCCTGAAAGACACATACTTCCTGTATACTTCAGTTAAACAATTTATATCTTAATCAAGGCTCAGCTATGGATGTAAGCAAGTAAATGTCAAGATAACTGATGATTAATGATACTGCCAATCCTTTGTCTGTTTGATAGCTCAGTGGGTTACTGCATTTGTCACAGAGATACCTTGTGTAAGTAGCAGTACAGAAGTCACAAAACTATCATAGGACAGTGACCTAGGAACTGTCATCAAAAAGCAGTATGATAACCTGAATTAATAGTCAGAACTTAGCTTTATTTCTGGGTTGTAACATAGTCCTAACTTCCCCAGTCATTCATCATTCGAATGTTGCAATAAAGAGTTTGTTTGTGCAGATATACAACTTTATCAACAAAGCCAACCTCTAACCACTGGGCTGTGCATTAAATCCTGAGTTAGTGCTTCTCCAGACCAAACGTCCCTAAAATATCCAGCCCAACAGGATGGATGACATGTCATTCTCACACCTCGTAATCCTCATTGGCTTTTGTGACATTCCCTGTACATACTTGCAAGATTGATTGTCTCTGCACACTGTGTGTGTGATGTAAAGTAATGTCACAACCAACACTGATATCACTAGTGCAATACAACAAATGAAATGCACATGAGAGAGTGGCTATGGAGAGATGAGGGGTGTGAAGTAGGAGGGTGGCTGTGAGGGAATCCGAGGAGGAGGGCATGAGTGAGCGCCTAAGAAGTGTCATTTGCCTGATACTCCCACCTCAGCAAACCACACACTCCCATCAGGAGAACAGAATATGGAAAAACACCTTCTGACAGTGATAGCATCTAGAAAGAGATTTCGGAAGAATAGAATGTGTTTTACTGGCCCTTGGAAAACTGTGGAGAGATAAAGGAGGGCCTTGAAGCAGGCCTGGTGAAAGACTTAAGTTACAAATTGGGCCTGCAGTGGCCCACCCAAATGCATCGTTAGCCCACCCACAATAACATCCCCGTTGCCACGCCTCCCTGGGAGGCATCCAATATGTTGTTGTGAGCCATTGATTGTACCCACATTGGCCAGGTTCCACCACAAACAAGTGAACCCATCTATAGGAACCGTAAACACTACCACTCTCTCAACATGCAAGTGGTATGACAGGTGGAGCAGATCAACTGGCACGTGTGTGCAAAGTATCCAGACTCAGCACATGACTGCTACATCTTGCGGAACAGCACCATCCCCCCTATCCCAACACACAGATGCCCAGTGATGATGACAGTGTTGAGGAAGAAGCCCTTAACCAGCGTCAAAAGCTCATTGTCAACTATTTCTTTTGAGTGTGAGTTATCAATGAGCGACCATGACTGTGCCTGTGTGCCTTGCAGTTGTGTCACAGACTTTGACAATTGTGCCTGAGAATTTGCACACACAAAGGACTATGCGCAGAATCACCAAACTTAGCCATGCAGGTCCTGTGCACCCCGAAGCACCACAACTCACAGGACTCTATTGCTAGACTGCCTCACTAGCTCTTCTACTCACTCGGAGGCATTCAAGCGCCTGTACACAACTAAATAAGTTCAAGACAGGAAACGTTTTTAAATGTGAAGTGTCAAAGCATGCAACATACGTGCCACAACTGTGTAACAACAGTGACATATCCATATAACATGAAGCAAGATGTTGCATCAATAATCCCTCAGGACGTAGACCCATGAGCATATCTCCCACCCCTTGCAGGAAGCAGTTGTATCTGATGTCCCTGGTCTATGAGCTTTGTCAGCAGACCCCATTCCTTAGCCTATATATGGTAAAATTCACATCAAATCTGCTGTGTTGCTCCCATCAGTGGATAGATCACTCTCCAAGTGTGGGGCATCTAGCCCACATTACCATGTCATCCAAAGGGGATACGTATCCTCTTGCTGCTGTGAGACATTTTTTGGGTTGGGTTGCTAGGGCCAGACCAGAACCAAATGACAAGGGGCAATGTTCTCTGACCATGGATAGAATGTTCAGACAATACTCCAGTACCTCACAGAGAAGTGGGGGGGGACTGACCAAGTAAGACAAGATGCAAATGACCACACAACTTCATGATGTAGCAACATGAAAGAAGTAAAATACTGCGACTGAAATGAAATCAAATCAGGTGTTTGTTAAGCGTGACTACTCACCCATAAGGGTCTCAAGGCGCTGGGGGTGTGGGGGAATTCGCAAGTTCCAGTACATCAAGAAGGGGGTCTGTCGATGAGCCAGGTTTTGAGGTTTCGTGAGAAGATGGGGAGCGATGTTATCTGTCTGAGATGGAGCGGAAGGTTGTTCAAGGCACTCACTGCGTGGAAGGAGAAGGAGCGGCCTCCCGATCTGGTCTTTCTGGTGCGGGGGACCATGGTGTAGGAGAGCTTGGCTGATCATAGCGTCCTTTGGGGTGCGTGGAATTTGAGTCAGCTGTTCTGGTATGCTGGTCCGGTGTCGTGGAGGGCCTTGTGTGCGTGGGTTAGCATCTTGAAGGTGACTCTACCTTCGATGGGGAGTCAGTGGAGTGTGCGCAGTTGCTGTAAGTTGTGGCAGTGGCTTGGCAGGTTGAGGACCAGTGTTGCGGCAGTGTTTTGGATGTTCTGTAGCTTGCAGGTGAGGTTTTTGTTTATTCCGGCATAGAGTGCGTTGCCATAGTCGAGCCTGCTGGTGACCTGGACATGAGTGACGGTCTTTCTGTGTTCGAGGGGGATCCATTTGAAGGTCTTACGTAGGAGGCGGAGGGTGTGGAAGCAGGAGGACGAGACCGAGTTGATCTGGTGGTCCATTTTGATCTCTGAGTCCATGGTTGCGTGCATGGTCCGTGGGGGTGGGCGGGCTTTTGAGGGCGGGGGCCACCAGGTGTCGTTCCAGGCGTCTGGGTTTGGACCCATGATGAGTACTTCGGTTTTGTTTGTGTTTAGTTGTAGGCAATTGTTTTTCATCAATTTGGCAACTGCTTCCATGCCTTCTGCGTATGACACAATGTTAGGTCCATAGGTTCTGACGATGGGGGTGAGCAGAGCTATGTAGATGTTGAAGAGCCTAGGGCTGAGGGAGAATCCCTGGGGGACTCCGCAGGTGGTAGGTGTAGGGTCTGAGTGGAAAAGGGGGAGTCTGACCCACTGTGTTCTGCTGGAGAGGAAGGAACGGATTCAGTTGAGGGTCTTGTCTTGGATCCCTGCATCGTGGAGTCTGCGTATTAGGGTGCGGTAAGAGACTGTGTTGAATGCCGCTGAGAGGTCAAGGAGGATGAGGGCTGCTGTTTCTCCTTTGTCCAGTAAGGTACGCATGGCGTCTGTTGCGGCAAGGAGGGTGGTTTCCGTACTGTGGTTTTTTCTGAAGACAGATTGGGCTGAGTCGAGTATGTTGTGCGCTTCGATGAATTTGGTGAGTTGGCTGTTGATGGCTTTCTCCATGACTTTTGCTGGAAACAGTAGAATAGAGATGTGTCTGTAGTTTTTGAGGTCAGTGGGGTCCGCCGAGGGTTTCTTCAGGAGGGGGTTGATCTCAGCGTGTTTCCAGTCATCAGGGAATGAGGCAGTTACCATGGAGCGGTTGATGGTATGGCAGAGCATGGGTGTGATCGTGTCTGCAGCTCTGTTAAAAATGTGGTTGGGGCAGGGGTCCGTGGGGGCCCCAGAGTGGATTGACTTCATCGTCTTCAGTGTGTCTTTGGTGGTGAGGGCTGTCCAGTTGTCGATCATTGGCTTCAGGGTGTCGGGGGTAGTTGGTGAGGGTTCAGTGTGTTGGTTGTCTTCGCCAAATTTGTCATAAATGCTCCTGTTTTTGTGGTGGAAAAAGGTGCTAAGTTTGTCGCAGAGGTCTTGTGAGGGAGGGATGATGGTGGACTCACTGGAGGGTTGGGTGAACTCCTTGATGATGTTGAAGAGTTCTTTGCTGTTGTGTGAATGAGTGGAGATTCTGTCTTCAATCGCTTATTTCCTCATTTTCGTGATGAGTTGGTGGTGGGCATTGGAGGCGGCTCTGAAGTTGTTGTGGGCTTCTGTGGATTTAGTGTTCCTCCAGGCCTTTTGAAGGCTGTGGTAAGTGTGTCTGGACTCTCGAAGTTTGGTGGTGAACCATCTAGCTTTCTTGTCGTGGGTGTTGCTGTTTTTCTTGAGGGGGCTATGGTGTTGGCACTGTCAGAGATCCATCTGTTCAGGGTTCGGGCTGCGGTGTTGGCGTTGTCGTTTTCCGCGATGATTGCGGTGGAGTTGTTGAGTGATGAGGTTCGCTGGTCGTCGGTGATCTGGTCCAGTCTTTTCATGGGAGCAGGTGCTGGTGTCTGTGGATGGTGGGTGTTCTGAAGGTGAAGAGGATGCATTGATGGTCAGTCCATGGGAGTTCGGTGGTGTGGCTGAAGGTGATGGAGTTTCCTGTTGTGAAGATCAAAAGAGATTTGTGCAAATACTGGGACATACTAACCCATCTGACAGTCTTACAGTGTCGGCATTGATATACATGGACAGAATAAAGGCAAAAGCATGCTTCCCCTAAGTACCTGTGAAGAGAAGGCAAGCTGTATGCCCATGTTTCCTTCTGTATTACAGATATGGTGGTCCTAGACATAGATTTCCACACACAATTATTCAAAAAGTTTCTCAGCTCAGTTGTTATTCACACCAGAAATTGATTCCTAAAGTGAAAAAACAAAAACATAATAGCCCAAAAATACACAGGTGTCCGATACAAATACACACAAGCAATTTCTTGTTATCGTTATTAAAAGTAGAGGAGAGAACTCTACTATTTATTCATAATAAAAATCTCCTCATATGGCAGTATACAAATATACAATATCTACAATTCAGAACAGAAGGGGTTACGGAGAAAAAAGTGCGTAGAGTGAAGTTCATGTGCTCGTGCAAAGGATAGAAAGGACCAAGCGGTCAGAGGATATTGAATGGTATGATCATAGAAGAATCTGTTGGCTTAGATTTAGACAGTGCCAGCCCTCAAAAGTTAATTCGTAAAGGAGTTGTAATTGTCTTTACAAAGGTCACTTCGCTCAGATGGTTTTTTGTTCTTCAAAGAAGGGTGGATGGGCAGGGGCATAAGAGATGCCGGCTCGCTGTAGGGAAAGGATGTCGACGTTTCGACCCAAGGATAAACAGGGCAATTTGTATCCTCATAGACGGGTCTTCATCAGGATGGGACGATGAAGGGGAAAGAGCATAGTTACATTGGATTCATGTAACCCCAGTAGTAAAGTAGGACACCTGTAACACAAATGTAAGGGCTCAGTTTGTTTTTAAAAACCAACAACATGGAGGTTTAAGATAAGTACTCCAGAAGCACTCACCCTGTTAGTGGTGTGCCTATATGCCAACTGGTCAATTCATTAAAAGAGAGCCGATCAAGCGTGCTCTCGAGTACTAGGAGGAAAAATAAGAAACATAAAGCCATCAGTGCTGTGTTTCTTACAAAGTAATTCTCACGTACAAAACATAGACTAGACAAGGACAAAAATGAACAATGTGAAACTAAATGGGAGCTGATTAGACTCACCCTCGCTCAGTCGGCGAAAAAGTTGATGAGTTGGATTTTCTGTGAAGCAATATACACGCTGTGTCTGTGGACAAGAATGTATAATGAGCTAAGAGGGTCAACAGTTACAAAGTCGGGGAGGGTACATGTAACCTCGGGGATGTTTGTTTATCATAACATACCTCCTCCGTAGAACTGCGTGGCCTATCAATGGGGCTCTGTCTGTCGTTGACTGCTGAGAGAAGCTCGATCAGCGTCAGGTTAAGTACTGGACGTGACGTCAACGTGCACGCTACTGACATATCACGCTAAGGCAGGGGCTGTTGCCTAGCAACATACGTGGTGTGGAAAAGAAGACAGACTCTAGGCGTCTTAGAAGTTCGGAAAACATAGTAAACATGGAAGCATTCGCATGCAATCGGGACATGATACACATTATTTGCCTTGTACAGTACATATTTACAAGATACAAATGAAATATGCATCCGGATCACAAAGTTCCATATACTTTCCAATGTACAACTGTGGTACGAACGTAAACAGCAAGTTGAGCATTCAGCCATTGTGCAGGGTGGACATTTGTCTTGTTGTTTCTTCGTACTCATTAAGACCCCGATTAACTGTATCAAATATGTGCATCCATTTGCACTCTCGGAGACTAAGGGTGCTGGCAAAGTTCCCACCCCTGATGTTTACCTGTACTTTTTCCAAGATCCACCACCGGAGACTTTCAGGTGGGTGACCGAAGGTCAGAAAATGTTCCACCAACGGAGCGCCCTGTACTTTGCAGCGTATTCTGCTTACATGTTGCAAAATACGAGCTTTAACTTTTTGTATGGTCTGGCCCACATAAAGGAAATCACACGGACATTTGATGGCATATATGACACCCGTCGAGTTACAGTTTGTTTGGCTGCGTAAGGTGTGGGTGTAGTTGTTGTATGTGCACTGCTTGATTTCCAGAGTCAAAGGGCAAGCCTTGCACCCACCACATTTATAATGGCAGACCACTGGTGGGATGTTCCACAGAGTTGTTTGTGAGTTGCTCGGTCTGCTATGTAGTAGGGATTGGACAACATAGTCCCTGACGCTTTTCCCTTTCCTAAAAGCATGCATAGGGGGTTCTGGGATCCCTATTTCATCTGCCACAAGGTGCCAATGACTATTTATGACTCTCTTGATATCATTACTCCTGGTGTTGAAGGTAGTCACACAGGTCATTCTAGTATTGGTGTCCTTTTCTTTGGTTTTAGGCTCAAGGAGAAATTCTCTGTGGTAAAACCATGCCTTCTTGCGGGACTTTTTGAGTAGTCTACGGGGGTAGCCTCTGTCCGCTAATCTTTCAATGAGTAAAGATGATTCTGTAAAGTAATCCACCTTGCGGCTACAGTTCCTACGTAACCTCAGAAATTGTCCGTAAGGCAGGTTGTCTCTGAGGTTACGTGGATGATGGCTTGAGTAGCGGAGCAAGGTGTTTCTCTCGCTGGGTTTTCTAAAGAGTGTGGTACGTAGGTGCCCCTCATCCTGAACTATGCTAATATCAAGGAAGTTGATTTGATGGTTGCTAAAGTCCAAGGAAAATTGGATGTCGTTGGAGCAGTTGTTGAGCCAGGTATGAAAATTCTTCAGCTGCTCCTCACTTCCCTGCCATATCATCAGCACATCGTCTATGTAACGACGCCATAGCACGATGTTGTCATGAAAGGGGTTGGTTCCATTAAGTACAAAGGTATGTTCGTATGCATCCATGAAGATTATGGCCAGATCTGGGGCAAAGCTTGCCCCCATGGCCACACCCTTTGTTTGGACATAATACTCTCCATCAAAGTAGAAGAAGTTCTTCTTCATGGCGATCTCAAGGAGATCCAAGATGAAGGTCGTTGGGACTTGGCAGGGTCTTGGCCTCTCGTCCAGGACACCTCTAATGACATACAGTGCCGCTTCTTGAGGGATATTTGTATAAAGTGAGGTTACATCCATAGTGACCAACAGATTGTTAGTTTGGTCAAAAGGGTACTCATCCACTAGCTGTATTACCTGCATGGTGTCTCTTAGATAAGCTGTGGTTGCTTCAGCAATAGGCTTCAGGAATATGTCCACATACTTACACAGGGGTTCTAGCACTGAACCACAACCGGAGACGATTGGTCTTCCCGGGGGTTTCTCCAAACGTTTGTGGACCTTAGGGAGCGTGTAAATAGTAGGTAACCTAGGGTGACTGTTATTCAGATAGTCGTGTTCATGTTTAGTTAGAAAGCCATCATCTAGGGCCTTCCTGGTAATAGATTTTATGTCAGCACTTATTTCTTTGGTAGGGTCAGCCTGCAGTTTTTTATAATTACCCTCCACCCCTAGTTGTGAGAGTATTTCAGATTTATAGTCATCCCTACTTTGAATGACGATCGCCCCACCCTTGTCGGCTGGTTTGATCACGATGTCAGAGTTTTGTTTAAGTGCTTCCAATGCCAATTTTTCCTGTTTGCTGGTATTGAACTTAGTATATTTCTTTTTGGCTAGTACCTGGTTGATATCTCTCATCACCACTTGCTCGAATGCCAAGATTTTGTTGGACATCATTTGCGCAGGTGGTGTGAAAGTGGATGGAGGCCGTAAACCAGTATTGCTGAATACCGGTTTAAAAGGTACTTTGTTAAAATGGTGTTTTAACCTAACCTTCCTGAAAAACTGGTGTAACTCCGTTTTCAGATTGAAGGTATTAGGGAGGCTGGTCGGGACAAAGGAGAGACCCTTTTCCAGTATTCTGGATTCTTCTGGTTTAAGGGTATAGGTAGACAGGTTGATGATAGAACTAGTTTGCCCATTTTCCGTTCGGCAAGCTACCACCTGTAATGTGGTAGCTTGCAAACATTACAGGTGGTAGCTTGCCGAACGGAAAATGGGCAAACTAGTTCTATCATCAACCTGTCTACCTATACCCTTAAACCAGAAGAATCCAGAATACTGGAAAAGGGTCTCTCCTTTGTCCCGACCAGCCTCCCTAATACCTTCAATCTGAAAACGGAGTTACACCAGTTTTTCAGGAAGGTTAGGTTAAAACACCATTTTAACAAAGTACCTTTTAAACCGGTATTCAGCAATACTGGTTTACGGCCTCCATCCACTTTCACACCACCTGCGCAAATGATGTCCAACAAAATCTTGGCATTCGAGCAAGTGGTGATGAGAGATATCAACCAGGTACTAGCCAAAAAGAAATATACTAAGTTCAATACCAGCAAACAGGAAAAATTGGCATTGGAAGCACTTAAACAAAACTCTGACATCGTGATCAAACCAGCCGACAAGGGTGGGGCGATCGTCATTCAAAGTAGGGATGACTATAAATCTGAAATACTCTCACAACTAGGGGTGGAGGGTAATTATAAAAAACTGCAGGCTGACCCTACCAAAGAAATAAGTGCTGACATAAAATCTATTACCAGGAAGGCCCTAGATGATGGCTTTCTAACTAAACATGAACACGACTATCTGAATAACAGTCACCCTAGGTTACCTACTATTTACACGCTCCCTAAGGTCCACAAACGTTTGGAGAAACCCCCGGGAAGACCAATCGTCTCCGGTTGTGGTTCAGTGCTAGAACCCCTGTGTAAGTATGTGGACATATTCCTGAAGCCTATTGCTGAAGCAACCACAGCTTATCTAAGAGACACCATGCAGGTAATACAGCTAGTGGATGAGTACCCTTTTGACCAAACTAACAATCTGTTGGTCACTATGGATGTAACCTCACTTTATACAAATATCCCTCAAGAAGCGGCACTGGATGTCATTAGAGGTGTCCTGGACGAGAGGCCAAGACCCTGCCAAGTCCCAACGACCTTCATCTTGGATCTCCTTGAGATCGCCATGAAAAAGAACTTCTTCTACTTTGATGGAGAGTATTATGTCCAAACAAAGGGTGTGGCCATGGGGGCAAGCTTTGCCCCAGATCTGGCCATAATCTTCATGGATGCATACGAACATACCTTTGTACTTAATGGAACCAACCCCTTTCATGACAACATCGTGCTATGGCGTCGTTACATAGACGATGTGCTGATGATATGGCAGGGAAGTGAGGAGCAGCTGAAGAATTTTCATACCTGGCTCAACAACTGCTCCAACGACATCCAATTTTCCTTGGACTTTAGCAACCATCAAATCAACTTCCTTGATATTAGCATAGTTCAGGATGAGGGGCACCTACGTACCACACTCTTTAGAAAACCCAGCGAGAGAAACACCTTGCTCCGCTACTCAAGCCATCATCCACGTAACCTCAGAGACAACCTGCCTTACGGACAATTTCTGAGGTTACGTAGGAACTGTAGCCGCAAGGTGGATTACTTTACAGAATCATCTTTACTCATTGAAAGATTAGCGGACAGAGGCTACCCCCGTAGACTACTCAAAAAGTCCCGCAAGAAGGCATGGTTTTACCACAGAGAATTTCTCCTTGAGCCTAAAACCAAAGAAAAGGACACCAATACTAGAATGACCTGTGTGACTACCTTCAACACCAGGAGTAATGATATCAAGAGAGTCATAAATAGTCATTGGCACCTTGTGGCAGATGAAATAGGGATCCCAGAACCCCCTATGCATGCTTTTAGGAAAGGGAAAAGCATCAGGGACTATGTTGTCCAATCCCTACTACATAGCAGACCGAGCAACTCACAAACAACTCTGTGGAACATCCCACCAGTGGTCGGCCATTATAAATGTGGTGGGTGCAAGGCTTGCCCTTTGACTCTGGAAATCAAGCAGTGCACATACAACAACTACACCCACACCTTACGCAGCCAAACGAACTGTAACTCGACGGGTGTCATATATGCCATCAAATGTCCGTGTGATTTCCTTTATGTGGGCCAGACCATACAAAAAGTTAAAGCTCGTATTTTGCAACATGTAAGCAGAATACGCTGCAAAGTACAGGGCGCTCCGTTGGTGGAACATTTTCTGACCTTCGGTCACCCACCTGAAAGTCTCCGGTGGTGGATCTTTGAAAAAGTACAGGTAAACATCAGGGGTGGGAACTTTGCCAGCACCCTTAGTCTCCGAGAGTGCAAATGGATGCACATATTTGATACAGTTAATCGGGGTCTTAATGAGTACGAAGAAACAACAAGACAAATGTCCACCCTGCACAATGGCTGAATGCTCAACTTGCTGTTTACGTTCGTACCACAGTTGTATATTGGAAAGTATATGGAACTTTGTGATCCGGATGCATATTTCATTTGTATCTTGTAAATATGTACTGTACAAGGCAAATAATGTGTATCATGTCCCGATTGCATGCGAATGCTTCCATGTTTACTATGTTTTCCGAACTTCTAAGACGCCTAGAGTCTGTCTTCTTTTCCACACCTCGTATGTTGCTAGGCAACAGCCCCTGCCTTAGCGTGATATGTCAGTAGCGTGCACGTTGACGTCACGTCCAGTACTTAACCTGACGCTGATCGAGCTTCTCTCAGCAGTCAACGACAGACAGAGCCCCATTGATAGGCCACGCAGTTCTACGGAGGAGGTATGTTATGATAAACAAACATCCCCGAGGTTACATGTACCCTCCCCGACTTTGTAACTGTTGACCCTCTTAGCTCATTATACATTCTTGTCCACAGACACAGCGTGTATATTGCTTCACAGAAAATCCAACTTATCATCTTTTTCGCCGACTGAGCGAGGGTGAGTCTAATCAGCTCCCATTTAGTTTCACATTGTTCATTTTTGTCCTTGTCTAGTCTATGTTTTGTACGTGAGAATTACTTTGTAAGAAACACAGCACTGATGGCTTTATGTTTCTTATTTTTCCTCCTAGTACTCGAGAGCACGCTTGATCGGCTCTCTTTTAATGAATTGACCAGTTGGCATATAGGCACACCACTAACAGGGTGAGTGCTTCTGGAGTACTTATCTTAAACCTCCATGTTGTTGGTTTTTAAAAACAAACTGAGCCCTTACATTTGTGTTACAGGTGTCCTACTTTACTACTGGGGTTACATGAATCCAATGTAACTATGCTCTTTCCCCTTCATCGTCCCGTCCTGATGAAGACCCGTCTATGAGGATACAAATTGCCCTGTTTATCCTTGGGTCGAAACGTCGACATCCTTTCCCTACAGCGAGCCGGCATCTCTTATGCCCCTGCCCATCCACCCTTCTTTGAAGACCAAAAAACCATCTGAGCGAAGTGACCTTTGTAAAGACAATTACAACTCCTTTACGAATTAACTTTTGAGGGCTGGCTCTGTCTAAATCTAAGCCAACAGATTCTTCTATGATCATACCATTCAATATCCCCTGACCGCTTGGTCCTTTCTATCCTTTGCACGAGCACATGAACTTCACTCTACGCACTTTTTTCTCCGTAACCCCTTCTGTTCTGAATTGTAGATATTGTATATTTGTATACTGCCATATGAGGAGATTTTTATTATGAATAAATAGTAGAGTTCTCTCCTCTACTTTTAATAACGATAACAAGAAATTGCTTGTGTGTATTTGTATCGGACACCTGTGTATTTTTGGGCTATTATGTTTTTGTTTTTTCACTTTAGGAATCAATTTCTGGTGTGAATAGCAACTGAGCTGAGAAACTTTTTGAATAATTGTGTGTGGAAATCTATGTCTAGGACCACCATATCTGTAATACTCGATACCCAGGTCCTAGGACTCATTTTGGGTTACCCCATATATAATAACCATGTTTCCTTCTGTGGCATCTACATTCAAATGTAACGTTCAAGGTGGCCCCCAGTCATCATGTCCAAACAAAAGGAGGCCGGTTGACCTCTTGACTTTGGCCTGGATGGAGGTGAAAAAAGGCTCACTCGCTGCCTATATGTTGCTGCTCGGAATGGAAAACAGTCAACGTGCAGGTGCTGCTGAACTTGTCCTGGTATCTGGAAAGTACACTGGTTCAAGTTGAGCATATTCCAGTGGGGGCTAACTTCCTGGCAGGCGGGACGGCGTCCACCGCATGCAAAGAGGTGTGGGACAAGGTGTACCTGTGTATATACCCGACTCGAGCCCTGGGTACTTGTAAAACAACAACGCCATGAAATATTTGTGCACTACAGCTGCATAATGGAAGCCAGACTCATGCCAGACGTCAATGTCCATGACGGTCAGATGACAGCCTCCACCTGCACAGCTCTGTGGTACTAAGCGGAACAGACTGCAGAGCTCATCATAGTCCAAGCCAATGCAGACAGTGCAAATGTCAGAGAGCTGGACGACAATTCATGTCAGTAGGCATGAAGAAATTGAAACAATAATTAAATTAGTCACCAACAGTTTAGTGGTTACGAATCCAAGAAGGCACAGGCAGCTTCGAAGGCAATCAGTTCCGAAAGACGATTCAGTTCATCTTCAGCAAAAAGGACCACCATCCAATCCATCAGTATGAAGGAACAGATTACACTAGTGATCATACAGCTTCTTTCTCTAAGGTTACAGCCCAAGTGATTCATTCTCTGTCCCCTGTAATTCCCTTAGCCCCTCCAGAGCGATTTAATGGAGATCCCCAGAAAGCGCAAATTTTCCTGATTTAATGTACCTTACATTTTATGTGTTGCCCTGCTGTATTTCCTGACGCACAGTCGCGAGTGGCATTCATACTTTCTTATCTTAGTGGTGATGCTGCGTCCTAGTCAATGCCACTAGAACTCAGGAATGAGCCAATTTTGTATGATCTAGAGAAATTTAAAAATGAGTTTCTCAGAACTTTTGATCAGCGAAAAGTGTCACAGGCCACAGATAATGAACTGCTGGAGAAATCAAGATCTGGTTGCTTACTTGGCCCAGTTTAACAAGTTGATAGTGTAGACTGAATGGCCAGAGAATAAAGGAGCAGCAGTATTTTACCGGGGCTGAAGGATGAGTTAAAAGATGGTTTAGCCCAAGTACCAAATAGACCCACTGAAATTTCTGCGCTAATTGACTTGGTATTCAAAATAGATTTTCGTCAAAATTAACAGAGAGGAGAGAAGAAGAGGGAATTTCGTTCAAGTACGTCCAGGTTTGACCGAGCACGGTCAGAGAGTATCAGGCCTAGTGATCCACAGCATGGTACAGAACCAATTCAAATTGGAGTTATCTGTGGTCCTCTTTCTAAGGAAGAAAAGGAAAGAAGACGTGCAAATAAACAGTGTCTGTATTGTGGAGGCAATGGTCATTTCGTGCACAATTGTACAAAAAAGCTAAAGCAAACATCGCCGGAAAACGCTCAGCACCATCAGTAAGTGGAGTTGGACTAATGCCTGCCGAGAGGGAAACAACTCCAAAGGATCATTCTTTAGCGAATACACTACGGTCCTCTTCCCCACACCTTATCATGATGATGACATTGAGGTTTTGTGATGTCACTTTGAAGCAAATTACTGTCATGGTGGATTCTGGGGCGACAGGAAATTTTTGTGATCTCAAATTCTAAAGGTAATAAGGTAAGAGAAGAGTGAAGCGGTGTGAGCAGTGGGTGGTACTAACCTGACCTCAGGTCAAATAGTAAGTCACACTGAATCGGTTGAATTGCAAACCGAGGAAGGTCATTGTGAAATCTTGCAATTCAAATTGATTGATGCTCCGCAATTTCAACTGATTCTGGGCTTACGGAGCATATCCCGACTATAGACTGAAGTGCACGATCTATCACGTTGAACTCTGATTTTTGCAAAGAACATTGTAATAAGCCAAATGATCAGAGGAGTGTGCAAACTCCAGCATTACATCTGTGTGAAGGAAGAGCAACAATTTGTGTGATTCAAACAACTAAATTGCCTACTGAATATGAGGAGTATCAAGATATATTCAGTCAGTTTGAAGCTGAGAAACTTCCTCCACATAGAGATTTTGTTTGTAAAATAAAGTTAGAACCTGGCTCCAACCTTCCTTGTAGCAGAATTTATGCTCTAACCGAAAAGGAAGATCGACATCTAAAAGAGTATTTGCAGAAATACCTCGATAATGGATTTATCCGACCTTCACAATCTCCATTCTCTTCACCTCTCTTCTTCATCTCAGAAAAAGATGGAGAATTGAGAAATGCATAGATTATAGAGCAATACATTGTATAACAGTCAAGAATCGTTATTCTTTGCCCTTAATCTCAGTGTTACTGGATCAAGTGAAAAGTGCACCAATCTACACAAAATTAGACCTGAGAGGTGCTTACCATATAGTTCAAATAAAACAAAGAGACGTGTGGGAGACTGCTTTTAGAACTAAGCATGGCCTCTATGAATATCAAGTGATGCCCTATGGGCTCTGCAATGCCCCTGCAGCCTTTCAATACTTTATCAATACTTTATGTTGAAAGAATATATCGATCAAAGTGCCATTGTCTACATTGACAATATTAATATACTCGAATTCCGTGAAAGAGCATCAATAACACGTGATAGGAGTTTTGCAGAAATTATGAGAAAACAGTTTGTATGTGAAACTGGAGAAATGTGCTTTTAATGTGAACACTGTAGAGTTCTTAGGCTTTGTGCTCTGGCCCAATGGAATCACCATAGATAAGAACAAGATCAAGGAAGTAACTGATCGGGAATCTCCAAAGTCTGTGAAAGAAGTCCAAAGTTTCATAGGATTTCCAAATTTCTATAGGAGATTTATACAAGTCGTTTCCAAGAAATTAATTCCCCTAACTAAATTGTTGAAGAAGGGAGTTAAATTCAATTGGACTACTGAATCTGAAGATTCCTTCATAAAGTTGAAGAAGGATTTCACAACGGCCCCAATCTTACTACATCCGGATCCTAGTGAGCCATTTTATGTGGAAACAGATGCCTGCAATTTAGCATTGGGTGGAGTCCTGCCCCAAAGACACAAGACTACCAGACAACTACATCCAGTGCCTTTCACTCTTGAAAATTAACTCCAGCAGAAGCTAACTACACAATCACAGAAAAAGAGTTGTTGGCCATAAAAGATGCGTTCAAAGAGTGGAAACATTACTTGATGGGTGCTCGACACACAGTCACCGTCTTCACAGACCATCGAAATTTGAAATTTAAAAAATCTGCTAGAACATTGACTCTCAGAGAAATGTTGGCCACTGTATTTCGCTGATTACGATCTTGTGATTACTTATAGACCTGGTTCACAAAATGGAAAGGCAGATGCCTTGTCCCGATTAGGCACCGAGAATGTCCCAGAAAAAAATTGAAAATCAACCTATAATTGCTGAAGAGAAGATCCTGGGTGCAGTGTTAAAGGAAGACATGGACGATTTGACATCAGACTCTATGGGGCCAGAAGAGGTCCAGAAATGGGTGGACCAAGATCCAAGGAAAGAAATTTGCGGAAATTTGCCATACCCTGATGGAGCCGTATATTTGCCCATTGAAGAGTTGCAACAAAGAGCCTTAAGAGAGTATCATGATCCTATTCTAGCTGGGCATAAAGGTATTGAGAAAACTCAAGATCTGGTTAAAAGACGTTTTTGGAGGCCTAATATGACCAGGGATGTTTATCTGTATGTATCCACTTGTGACATCTGTGCGCGAGAAAAATGAGAGAGGCAGGCCCCAAAAGGCTTATTGCAGCCAATGCCCACTACTCCATGCCATACTGTGACATTAGACCTGATTGTAGAATTGCCTTCCAGTCAAGGTTATGACCCAATTTTGGTGTGCGTTGACGCATTCACGAAAATGGCCCATTTTGTCCCTTTGGAGGGGGTTCCAACAGCTGCTAAGTTAGCTCACACGTTTAACCAGACTATTGTGAGGGTACATGGTATCCCTAAGGTGTTAGTGTCCGATAGTGGTTTCCAATTTTTATTTCATTTTTGGAGGGCTTTGACTAAAAAACTAAACATTAAGACTAGGTACACCACAAGCTATCACCCAGAGACTGATGGCCAGACAGAAAGGGCAAATTAGGAATTGGAGCAGTATCTTAGGCTATGTCTACTATCAGCAGCAGCAGCAGAATTCACTCATAATAATGCAAAGAATGTCTCCACTGGTTACTCCCCATTTTATTTATACTCTGGTAGGTATCCTAATCAATCAATACATTTTCAAGAAGTGGAGGTTCCCGCAGTTAAAGATTTGGTAGCACCAAGTGGATAGTCTAGCAACTAGGAATCTCATTAAATCTAAGGAAAGTTACACAAAAAATGCAGATCGAAAGAGAAAGGAAGAACCCAATTTTCAAGTGGGAGACAAGGTTTGGCTGAGTAATAGAAATGTAAGATTAAAAGGGAATCGGAAGCTACAACCGTGATTAATAGGCCCCTATGAAATTGTAAAAAGATTGAGCTCCTTGACCTTCTAATTGAAACTCCCTAAATCACTTCCATGTGTCCTTATTAAAAGAGACGTCACAAGAATTAAGAACAGGAAAACCACCAAAGCCAATCCAAACTGAGGGTGGAGAGGAGTTTGAAGTCAAACAAATTCTAGATGCAAGGAAAACTCAGGGTCAAGAGTGATCTTAGGAGTTGAGTTCAGATGCGCATGCTCCTACACTGATTAAAGAGTTTCACAAGAAGTATCCATACAAACCCAAACAGAGAGAGCCTGGTTTGAGATGGGGTACTGTCAGAACCATACAGAACTCCCCTGTTCAATCGCTTTCTGTTTGCTCCTTAATTGTGCCGCATAAATGGCATCGAGAAGATTCAGATTTCTATCTGTCCCGCTTTTCAAGACGAAAAAAGACGACTCAAGAAGGGCACTGTGGGTCAGCGGTCTAGTGTCCCTGAGCTGAAAACCAATCAAGAATATCCAGTTGAGGCGCCCGCAGAAGTGCGCACTTCACCTGAAGCCTTGGATGGAGAAGGTACGGCGGTTGGTGCGGCGCGAGGTTTAGTCAGGGAACTAGCGTTGTGCTGTGAACTTCGTCAAGCTTCCAATTCTGCAGATTTTTTTGTGATTTTCGGAGTAGCGCATATCGCGCTGTCAGTAAGCTTTTGTTTTTGACATTTGCTTGAGGTAGTAACATAAGTTGTTCGTTATTTTGGCATTGGAGGTAATTGTTTTTAAGGGAGCAGGTCTCCGTCTACAGGGACAAATTAAGGCTCATATGTATGTTTTTGTTTTCACAGTCCAGCGAACAGTCCTGTAAGCCTCAGGAGAATTCTTAGCCATAGTTAACTAGAGTCTAAGTCGGAAACATAGTAACTCCCATATTTTACTTTCTTTCATTCTCCCTGCAATTAAGAGAATGTATCTTAATTGTATCTGTTTAACCCTTCATTTACTAGAAGCTTGTTATTATCGTTTTGGGAACGCTTTGCTCCACTTCTCAGAATTCACAAGCAAGATATTAAAGGAACTGTGTAAAAAGAAGCAAGAACATACTAGTCCCTGCTGGTAGCGAATATTCACTAGGAATCTTCTGTACACCTTGTAGGTAAGGCATAACAAGAGAGATACTTTTAGAAAAGGTCTTATCAAGATATAATGTTATCACAAAATCTTTAATGTAGTTTCAGACAAGGTAAATATACACAATACAGAAGAATATGAGAGAGGCACACGTCACCAAGGAACTGGATATGTTAAGAATAGAAGTATTTCTCTGTATAAATATCTCAAGTGATATATAGAGTGTTGTTTAACCAGAGATTCATTTTCAGTTCCACTAAGACACCAACTGGTATCGAATAGAAGACAGCAGGAGAGGAAAAAGAAGACCGAAAAACGGAACCAGAGAATCCTGAGTGTCAGTCTCTTCTCTGTCCCATCCCCTTTCCCCCCAGTGGATTTCTTAGTAGTCTGGTGTCATCCACGAGCTTCAGGGTAACTGTAGAGGGGCACTGGGAAAGATTTGTCCTTCTGCTCCTGTGCATTGGAACACTAAAAGGCCTTCTGGCATCAGCACTGACTTAATAGTGCGCGACGGTCAAGACACCTGGTATTCGAAGGTCTCCGGGCTGGTGTGGGGGTGACTACTTTTCTAAACAGAGGCCCATTTTGCATGCACACTTATTGAAGTATTCCTTTGCTGTGGGAATGTGGGGCTTTTTTCAATGTTAGATGCAAGCCATAGTTGTTGCTTCTTTATCGTATGCAACTGACAGACATTGACAAATACAGTAATCCAGAATTGTAGTAGATATCATGTGACTTGAATCATATATCTTTGTGCCATGGCATTAACAGAAAAGTGTTAGTCGGGTAGATCAATATGCTGGGCACTGATTGATGGCTGAGGTTTTATAGGCCACATCCTTAATTACATTGGCCATGCACAGTTGTTTCATCCATCTTATAGCCCTGAGTACTTGCATTCCTTGTTAGCGATGTGATGTGGCTGGAGGGCCAATTTCATAGGTACAGATATTGTATTTCTGAGGACGTGTCCTCCGGTGCTGACTTGTTGGTCTTCCAATTCAGTTTATGCTTGGACATTTGGGGTTTTTCTATGTGTATCTGACTACTATGCCGCAACTTCATGATTTGTTTTGTGCTTTTTGTGCTTGCCTCCTGTGGTTTGTGAGGGCAAACAGAATCCCCATGCATGTGTTGTATTGAGCTGAGTTTTTTTGCTTTGAGGCAATGGGACTTGCACATTTGCTTTTTTTGGTTGCTATCTTGTGTTCTGCTCTGCTATTAAATCTGAATTCATCAATGACATTGTGACTCATGTGACCTTTCAATGGTATTAGATGTATGTGCAATGACTGAACTTATGGTGGGTTCCAGAGTTGGCTTTCAAGTGCAGGATGTGGGGGTCATTTGGCTCCATGCTGTTTGTGAGGTAAGACAGAGGGCCTTGTGGGAGTTGTGGTCTTGCTGTCAGGTCTCAACTGCCTCTCCCCAGTAAGATGGCTAGCTACCTGTAGGGAGGCACTCTTGACGGTGTTAGCTGCTACATGGCTGTGGGGTGGGGAGGGTGAGGAAGGAGGCCAGGGTAGATCAGCTGACCACCTACCTGTGGGGTGAAGCTGAGTAAGGAAATGCTGTCCTGGTGATCCATTCATGTTGCACGCATGCATTCCACATGAGTTTGATGTGGGTGGGAGATTGGGGCTCACTTGTTGTGCTCAACTGTACATTGCAATATGATGTGCTAATTTTGTTAGTACTTACCAGCATACAGTCCCACCTCAATACCTGTGAGACTCTCTGGATGCGTTATGGCAGGCACCTTCTCTTCCCATTCAGTATAGGTTAGTGGTGGAATGGGAGGGCTGCCACCATTTTTCTGAGCCTCCGCCTGGTTCCTCTGGGGCCGAAGCTTGGGCCGGCCGTTGAGGTCGAGCCACCACCTCCTGATGTCACGTACAGTGCGTAGGGTGGTCCCTACAGCATTGACTTTGCTCTGGATCCTTGCCCACATCTGATTGCTGCAGGCAAGTGGGGTGTGTTTGAAGAGATTCACAAACAAATGTGGGTCTCCCCTGATTGTCTCACCTACCACCACTGCGGTTTGGGGCATTTTCATAGGGACCATGGTACAAATGGGTGAGGGGTGCAGGGTGCCAGGTGGTGGTGGAGATTTGTGAGTTGTGTGTGTGAGAGTGTTGTTGTGTGGAGATAGGTGGGTGTGATGTCATGCTGTGTGAGTCAATGCTGTCCTGTCTCTCCGTTTCGGCTTGTGGTGTGCAAAGGATGTTGGTCTCAGGACGGGTTGGTTTTGTGCTGTGGTATGAGGGTGTGTCGACATGCTTGGTGGCCTCCAGATGTCTCTTCCATGCTGCGCATGTCTTTTCTTACCAGGAGCAACTTGAGGTTTTGCATTGTGCACAATTAATAATTACAATTACTTACTGTTTCCATAGAAGTAGAAAGGAAATCTCAACTCTTTTAAAACAATCCAGGTATCTCATAATTCCAATAGAACAAAAAGAAAAGGAAAAAATCAACTGTTCAATAATGAATCTTCTGCAGTAGTCCACAAACAATAAACCATAAACTAATATATACTTTCCTAATACAAAAATATAAATTTTTCTCGTAACCGCCACTTCTCACGACTAGAACCTGTAAAACAACACAAACATCCCCACCCACACAAATATACATATAATGTACAACATAATACTATTACAAATATTTTTCACACCATATTCACACATATTCTAACATATGTAAAGTTTTCAAATCTAGGCCTCAAAAACTAACGGTAGTTAAACAGCTAAATCCTAACTAACACATAAACTTAATTAACCCCTTCCATGCTCATGACGAGCTCAGCTCGTCATGAAGCACAGTGCTCGTGTGCTCATGATGAGCTGAGCTCGTCATGACCACACCCGTTTTTATTGCTGTCCAGCACAGCAGGGGAAACTCTCTAGCAGCGATGTGGTTAATGTATTATTCCTACTTCAGTTAGTATTAAGTCAGGGTAGGTGCAGGACACTCAACTTAATTAATTTACTTTTCCCACTCCAGTTAATATTAATTCAGGGTAGGTTCAAGTTCAGTGTCCAGCACCTACCATGACTTAATACTAATTTGAGTGGGAATAGTAAATTAATTAAGTTTTGTGTCCAGCACCTACCCTGACTTAATACTTACTTGAGTGGGAATAGTAATTAATTACCTTTAGTGTACAGCACCTACCCTGAATTAATATTGTACTATTCCCACTCAGTTACTATTAAGTCAGGGTAGGTGCTGGACACTAAACTTAAATATTTACTATTCCCACTCCAGTTAGTATTAAGTCAGGGTAGGTGCTGGACCCTAAACTTAATTAATATACTGTTCCCACTTTAGTTAGTTTTAAGTCAGGGTAGGTGCTGGACACTAACTTTAATTAATTTACTATTCCGCATTAATTAAACTATATTTTTGTACTACTTAACAATAAAAATAAACATATATTTATAAAATTATAATATTCAAAATATTATTAAATATACTAATCTTTATGTATTTTTACATATACATATATTTTCTAATTAATATACATACTACTTGATTATATTTTTAATATTTGGAAAAATAATTAATAATTAATATTTTTACACTTTTTATATATATATTAAATATCTAAATATATGAATTACATTTATTTTTCAAAATATTCATTTTCTTTCAATTTTTAAATAACATTAATTTATAACTGAATATTTATATGTAATAATACACCCTTATTATTAATAATATTTTAATTAAAGAGTTCCTCTCTAAACACGCAATATATGTTTTTATTTTAAAAAAAATTGTCCATTCACAAAAAATGTTTATGAAACTATTTTCAAATACATTTCATATTTTGTAAAAAATATTTCCTAATTATATTTAATATTTTATAATAATTTAAAAAAATCATTTTATAAAAAAATATTTTAAAACAATCACCATTCTTTTACCCCATAAAACCAACATTACACTCCTAGAACATACATTTCTAAATTATGTTTAAAATGTTTAAATATTTTCAAAAATTCATACAATTATTTGAAAACCCCCAACCTTTATCCCCTATAAACCCAACATCCCACTCCTAAAACAAAATGTTATAGTTTAAATTTATAAATGCTGAATTTATTTAAAAAATAATCACATTTTTAAAACACTCCCCACCCTTATACCCTATAAATCTCACATCCCGCTCCTAAAACAGACATTTTGAAATGAAATTAAAAAATTTTGCATTTGTTAAATATTGAATTCCAAATTTTCAAATCACTTCCCACCCTTATCTCCTATAAACACAACATACCACTCCCAAAATAATAATTTCAAAATGTAAATATTAAAATTTGATTTAAGTTTACATTTTTAAAACATACCCCAACCTTTTATCTCCTATAAACTCAACATCCCGCTCCTAAAACAAAGATTTCTAAATTAATATTTAAATTTCAAATATAATAACAATTTAAATAATTTTTTTTAAAACACTGCCCACCCTGATCCTATATAAAACCCAACATCCCGCTCCTAGCATTTTTTTATATTACTAAGGGCCCCATTAGGATGGCGGGCGGACTTTGTCTGCCCGCCATCCCGTCCTACAAAGGGACCACCGGTAATAAGGGCTGGGGTCCCGTGGCTGCCATTAGGATGCCCCCGCCACAGTGGCGGAATGGGCCCCCACAGTCTATTCCTGCATGCCTTTAAAGGAATTTTCCGCACCCATGGTAATATGTCTAGCGTTGTCTAACAGACACCGCCACCATATTAAACCCTTTTCTGCCCGGTCAACTCATTGACAGTGCGGAAAAGCGGCTGAAGGTCTTTCCGTCCGCTGTGGTCCCCTCGCCATAGTCATATGGGTGGTGGGTGGCGAAGGATCTCGGACGGATCGCCACCGCCATGCGGGCAGTGGCGATCCGCAGGAGATCTTGATGGGCATCTCACTATCTATTATTACACATAAAGCAAACATAGAACATATTTAAATATAATAACAATATTTTGACATAACGATAATTTTACTTTCGATATTTCAAACTTCGATATGTTATATAACACTAAAAATTTATATTTTGAACCTTGATATAAACAACATCCATATTTAATACTATCTCGCTCGCTCTGAGGAGTCCACTGCCTGAACTGTGCTCGTTGCTACAGGAGTAGCCTTCGAGTGTTCCTGCTCTTTCTCTGACCGGCGTGAGGAGGTGACCATCAGCGAGGCCGCAGAGGAGGCGAGAGGTGCGGCCCCGGGACTGCGAGGACCAGCATACAACATCCACAGCTGTGTCCTCTTCCCGGGTGAGCCGCGCCCCCTCCCAGTGCCCGCCCCCACCAAAGCGCTCTTTACTCCTCGCGGCCCCCGCTTCGCTGGAGCCGCTCGCTCTGAGGAGTCCACTGCCTGAACTGTGCTCGTTGCTACAGGAGTAGCCTTCAAGTGTTCCTGCTCTTTCCCTGACCGGCGTGTGGAGGTGACCATCAGCGAGGCCGCAGAGGAGGCGAGAGGTGCGGCCCCGGGACTGCGAGGACCAGCATACAACATCCACAGCTGTGTCCTCTTCCCGGGTGAGCCGCGCCCCCTCCCAGTGCCCGCCCCCACCAAAGCGCTCTTTACTCCTCGCGGCCCCCGCTTCGCGGGAGCCGCTCGCTCTGAGGAGTCCACTGCCTGAACTGTGCTCGTTGCTACAGGAGTAGCCTTCAAGTGTTCCTGCTCTTTCCCTGACCGGCGTGAGGGGGTGACCATCTGCAAGGCCGCAGAGGAGGCAAGAGGTGCGGCCCCGGGACTGCGAGGACCAGCATACAACATCCACAGCTGTGTCCTCTTCCCGGGTGAGCCGCGCCCCCTCCCAGTGCCCGCCCCCACCAAAGCGCTCTTTACTCCTCACGGCCCCCGCTTCGTGGGAGCCGCTCGCTCTGAGGAGTCCACTGCCTGAACTGTGCTTGTTGCTACAGGAGTAGCCTTCAAGTGTTCCTGCTCTTTCCCTGACCGGCGTGAGGAGGTGACCATCAGCGAGGCCACAGAGGAGGCGAGAGGTGCGAGGACCAGCATACAACATCCACAGCTGTGTCCTCTTCCTGGGTGAGCCGCGCCCCCTTCCAGTGCCACGCCCCCTCTCCACCCAAGAGAATATCAGCAAGCCCAGTGAGGCGCACCGCGGAACGCGCGCGGGTCGCAGCCCGGGGCGAAGACCGGGCAAAGAGCGGGCGGTTTGAGGCCGTTCGAGAACGTGAGGAGACCGGGCTGGGCCCTCCCTCTAAGTTCCACAGTAAACGTACTTCTACATAAATTTCTGCCCACCAACGCTACAGACCTCCGCGAACCACTCACTTGAAAATGAACACCAGGAGTAACAAGCTGAAGAAATCAAAAAAGGGAGGGATTGGAGACCAGCTGTTGGGCCCAATGAATGATTTCATCACCAAGGCAAACACCTTCATTGATCAAAGTATTAGTTTGATAGAGGGAAGAGTATCTACAGACCTTGCGATTGCGAGGCGATCCTCTATGGGACCATTGGCTACAGCAAGAACTCCAGAAGTAGAGGGTCCCCTAGCACAATCACTGCAAGGTAACAAAAGGCTTAGTCACCCGAATATCGTAGACCTCTCAGCCTCCCAACTTTCCCTATCACTTACTAACTCTGATTTAGAAAAAAACCCTGAAATCTTACGCAACCATACTCCAGAAGAAGTAAGACAAGCAAGAGGGAGGGAGGGGGCCGTCAAGAAAAGGAAGGATAAGGGAAAAGTAGACAAAGTCAATGGTATCGAAACGGTTGAGACAACTGACCCAATTATGCCCCCAAACCTGGCTGGCCCTTCTCCAAAAACGGCTGATATCACCAATCATCAGGTTTTAGTAACCACTCTTCACCTAATAGTAATCCAAATACTATTGTTACAGGTTCACCCGTTATCATTCCCCACAGCAACGAACCAGATCCCTTGGATCTGGTAAATAAAATCACCTCTGTACTAAAATCTTTTTTCCAACCTCTTGAAATCAGACTAACCAATATCGAGAGTCAACTGTTAAAAATAGCCAAATCCTAGCAATCCAACCCAACCCGTGAACCCCAAAAAAAGGGAACAAACAACCAACCTGTACTTGTTCTACAAAATAAAAAAATCACCCAAACCTGCCCTGCAACAAACCTACAATCAGTAGCAAAAGATCCTGTAGCGGGAAAACCGCTCCCGGAAACAACAATATCAACCCCTAGCACCAACACACTCCCAAAAGCCCCTGTCACAAAAACAACAACCATAACTACGCCAGCCCCTAAAACCCCAGCCATCACAAACACTGCCCAGAACAAACCAAACCCAACAGTGAATAAAGGAACCACGAGAGGAGCTTTTGAGGGCAGATCCTATATGAACCTGCCACCTGAAGCATCACCATTCGTGGTTGTGATGACTGGGGTACCAGAATTAACTGGGGAGACAACAGAGCCCAATTGGTACTTAAAAAATAAGGTCCAATATTGGCTAAATACAAATCGTCCTTCTCCCCCTAACTGGTCCAGTAGGATAGCAACAGTAAGTAGGACCCCATGGGTGGGACACACAAAAAAAGTAATACAGGGAGATTGTATTGTGATCACTTTCGAGGACCCCAGAGTTGTCGAGTACATATGTTCCTGGGAACAACATAACACAAGTGGGGGAATAGACACAAAGAGTCTTTCCTTTTTCTATCCTAAAAAGCATTATAACAACTGCTTTAACGAACAGGACAACATGTGGCGTAAAGCAGTCCCACTGCCCTGAGATTTTACCACCGCTAGACCAAAAATCCCCCTACAACAGAATGGCCATGAGTCCCCCTGGTGGTCGGTTGACCCCAATTACCACCAACAGGATGGCCCATGGCAGATAATGGGACCCCGTAACAGAAGAAGAGACTGGGAACAATGGGGTGTACCACCGCAGCGGCCATTTAGACCCAGCTATAGAGAACCACCATACTGGGAAAGCTGGCCGGGCATACCAACTATGAACCGGTTTAGTAGCCTAGAAATGGTCGATTGACCATCACCGGATTCCACCAATGATGAACAAATCACTTCATCTCCGGACCCGGAAAGGAAAATGATTATAGGCCAAGATAACAGGACACAATCTCTGTCCGTCATTTTTTGGAACATAGCGGGTCTTCGCCCCAAAATAGAGGATGGTTCAGCAGCTCAGTTTCTTGAAGATGGCAAAATAATATGCCTCCAGGAAACATGGGCCATGAAAGAGTTACACATTGCGGGCTATAAAACTCTTTTTTCCCCAGCTCTCCCTAGTACTGCGGGTAGGCCCAAGGGGGGTTTGATTACATATATAGCGAACACAATTCCTAGCCTGAAATTACTTAAAACAGAAAATACACCAAACTTCCAACTACTCTCCCTTTCAGTCGGCAAAGAAACTATTGTCATCCTAGTAAATCTTTATAATAACTTAGAAGAGGACCATTTCATCAAAACTCTTCTGACAATTCAGGAAAAAATTGCCAAATACAGCAAATCATACAGAAAAAAGGCAACCGTCCATCTATTATGGGGAGGGGACTTTAACCTACACCCCTGCCCACGTTCTAACAATCATAACTGTGGGATAGTGGATGAGCACGATAATCCCCTTGCCCATTTCCTTCACGACGGAACAGGGGAAGCGATGAACAATTTCCTTACAGACCTGGAATTGTCAATAATAAATAAGAAAAATCCGGCTAATAACACTCTCTACCCCACATATTTAGGGAGGGGACATGAGACCACTGTCGACTATGTCCTTTCAACGGATGGGCTGAGACATCTAATCACGGACTTCACTTTATTGGCAAATAGCTTAAGCGATCACTCAGCGCTCAGAGTGGATATGGATCTCCTAAACCAACCAACGCAGACAACCATAATCGCACATACTCTATCCCAAAACCGGTTGGAAATGGGCAGAGTAAATGGATTTACGGTGAAATGGGGGAAGATAGATCCAATCCAACTAAGCAACAACATAATAAAGGCTCTATATTCCAACATAATAAAATGCCTAGACTTGGAGTCAGATGATAACACCATCCTCGAAAATTTCAAGATTATTCTGGACAAAATAAAAGTAATGATGACCAGGAAAAATAAATTAAATGATGTAACAACTCCAGGTTGGTTCAACCATGACTGCACAATGTCATTAACGAAGTTAAAAGAGGCCCTCAGACAACCAAAAAGAGACCAACAACTGATCACACACCTAAGACTCCAGTATAAAAAGGTCAGGAAACAAAGGAAACAGGAGTTGAAACAGACTTTATGGAACGATTTACACAAAAGCACACTCACAAGAAATAGCGAGTCCTTCTGGCGGATAGTAAAAACCCCTTTTCTTTCCGACTCTAACAGACCTCAGATCGACGTAGCAATAGAAGAGGAAACCTGGGTAAATCATTTCTCCCACATATTCAAACTAACATCACCAATCGAAGAAACAATCCACCCTCATCCTCCCGTCGACTTTCCAATTAATATACAGTTTGATATTTTCGAGGTACTGCAAGCTCTGAATTTAAGTAAAGGGGGCAAAGCGCCAGGACCAGACGGGGTCCCTGTGGATCTCTTCAAACATCATCCGGATCTCTGGGCCCCTATACTGACCAGAGTATGCACTGCAACAGCGAAACTGGGCTTAATGGAGTCCTGGTCCAACTCCATTATGGTACCTATTTTTAAAAAGGGGGACCGCCAAGATGTCAAATGCTATCGACTGATCTCTTTATTAGATTCCGTAGGAAAAGTAGTTGGCAGAGTAATCCTGGAACAACTCCAACAATGGGCAGAGGACAGAAAGATTTTATCGGACTTACAATTCGGTTTCAGAGAAGGGTTTGGAACCGTAGAACAGGCCCTCAACTTAAGTCTAATCACGTCCAAGTACATCCACGCAAAGCAGGGGACAATGTACATGGTGTACGTGGACCTGTGCTCTGCTTTCGACTGCGTCTCCCACTCGAAGCTATGGACTCTTTTGCGAAATATGGGGGTGGATCCCCCACTACTGGACTTCTTAAGGGAGTTATACACGGACGCTTCTGCGAGAGTGCGCTATGGGACAAAGGGAGAGCTTACTGCGTCATTCAAGGTAGAGCGAGGAGTCAGGCAGGGGTGTGTCCTAGCCCCCTTCCTCTTCTCCCTGTACACAAACGGGCTGGAAGAGAAGATGCTGAGGGGGGGCAGGATCTGCCAAGACTAAAACAACGCATGATTCCGGCACTGCTCTACGCGGATGACGCAGTCATTTTGGCTCGTACACCTATAGAACTTCAGAAATCCCTAAATAAATACGCCAAATTTATGGGCGCACTAGATTTGCACATAAATGTTAAAAAAACTTTCGTAATGGTGGCTGGTGGAGGGAGAAAACGAACAAAGAACATCATCTTAAATAACCAAAAACTTGAGAGAACCTCACAGTATCTCTACCTGGGCATAATGATTGACAGGAGACTAAATTGGAAAGCAGCAATTGAGTCCAGGAGACATCTTTTTAGGAGAGCCATCACTGCCCTGATTAACTTCTCACAAAGACTCGGAAGGAGACCACCAGTCGAGATGTTACAAATCTACTCTGCAAAATGCCTAGCCATCGCCTTATACGGAGCCGGTGTCTAGGGACACGCTGACGTTGGATCTCTCCAAACAGCTGAGAACTCGTTCACGAGATTTCTTCTATCTGCCCCCAAGTGCTCATCTACATATGCATGTCATATGGAACTGGGAATCCCCTACATAGAGGACCTAATAAAAGTTCAGCCACTGCTACTCTGGAGGCGTATTTGGTTATCTGACAAAAACATGTTGACCAAGGCCATTCTAGAGGATTCAATGGCACTGGATCACGCGCACAGAATAGCCTGGCTTACCTATGTCAAACGGTTCTTCACTGACATGGGCCTAGAAAGATTTTACCTCACTCCACTATCTCTGACTGAGATAAGCAAGAAAGAGCTGAAACAGAAAGCAATGAGCCACCTAGAGACACTCAGAATTACTCTGCTTTCAAATAAACAATCTGTACAACACGCAAATATGGTACAGGGAACGCCACAAATTCAGCCTTACCTTGCACTAGAAAGCAGCTCATACGACAAGATGCCTCTGACCAGATTCAGACTCAACCTTTTTCATAGATTAGTGGCCTTCCCGCAAACGAACACTTGGGAATCAAAATTGACTTTATGCCCCTGTGATGAGATTTCCTCACAAACGTGCATGCACACGATACTGTTCTGCAAATATTTTCATCCTCACAGGAAAATCTGGTTATTTCCATTACTAAAACTTTGGGGTTTCAGACAATGCCGTCCAGCCATGATTTCCTTACAGATGCTAGACTCTGAGCGCACCTGTTACCATATACTGAACTTTTTAAAATGTATTATTAGGCACCGGAGGAATCTTTAAAAATTTTGAGTGCACTTTATTCTTCCTTTAGATATTTTAAAAAAAAATGTATTATGCTGTCATTTCATATTGTTGCTTTTATGGTTTTATAATGATAAAAACCGAATAAAGAATTTATAATACTATCTATATACTAAACTCATTATTGTATGTCGATATTAAAACATCGATATTATGTCTGTTTACTTTATTATTTCACAGTTCCAATCTGATTCCTAAATCCTAGACCTAAACCTACCTAACTATCCTATTCCAAAGACTTAGGGGCTCATTACAATGGTGGGCAGACATCAGTACGCCTACCCACCATCGCTGTGGAGCTGGGACCGCCGGCCGGTGGGGCGGCGGTCCTGCTGAGTGTATTAGAATATGCTCGCCACTATGGCAGGTGCATCCAGACCCCTGATCATTGCGGATAGTGCAGCTGGCTGCAGCACCATTCACAATGCACAAATGCCAAGTAGTGCATGGATATGTAGCAGGTTACCATGGGTACCCCCCAGTACACATAGACCCTCCCACACACAGAGGGGGCCTGCATTGGGCCCCAGAACCCAGCCTCCCCCAGCCTTTCCATGGTGGTGGAACTGCCATGAAAAAGGCTGTCTGACGCCAGCATTGTAATCTGGCGGGCGGTGCCTGCTAAGCATCACCGCCATTTCACACATTCTTACCGCTCTGCCAGGCAATCGTGAAGATTGCCGTGGGGGGCAATCTTTGTGACCGCAACAGGCACTAAGGATTCCCCCGCCATCCTAATGTGGTGGGGAAAAGGAGCCAGGCGGAGGGAGGTGTCAGTCCCTCCACCATCGTAATGAGCCCCTTAGGAATGAATTGCAAAAAATATATATTTGCTTCTATAAGTTCCGATCTCATTCACAATCATCTCAACCCCCTTTGACGGGCCAATTAACTAAGTTTGCATTTAGTCTTCTTAAATGCATAGATAGGCACATGCCTATTGCATATACCCAAAAAGTTGCAAACAAGTAAGATTAGTAGCGCTGAGCACCTGTCTAGAAGAATAACAATCATATAATATTGGCTTGTAAGCAACAGTAGCATTCTTGCTATTTGAGAAAAATAATATTCTCAAAAACACAGAACACAAAATAGTAATAAATAATTAGCGACTCACCAATTCCAACGACCTCAATGCCTAGCAGGTCCATCGGGTCCAGGATGTCGGACCACCAGTGGGTGAGTTATCTATTGGTGCGCTGGACCTCAGAGCAGAGAAACACTGCCCGGTGCCCCCTCGCCCACTGCTGATGATACTCCTGGATCCAGTACCGGGACCCAGGCCTGTCACCTGCAGCATAAGGAGTAATGGCACTGAAAAAAAGAAAGGGCAGCCACCTTCAACTCAGAAAATAAGGCTGCACCCCATCCAGGCGACACCTTCTGCAAGGAAGGTGGCTGCTGTTCGCACTAAGCATCGTCTTCATCTTAGCCATGGTTCTGGGGGGGTGGAAAAGAAAATGTTGAATTAAAAAATAAAGTCTGGAGAAGAAGTGGGGAAGTTTCAATTCCCGGTGAGAGGGATAAGAGATTCAGCATTTGCTCCTGTGCCATCCCCATGGTCGAGAGTGCACAACAGTAAATAATTAATACAAAATGGAAGGAGACTACCAATTTTGTGTTTTGCCCTTTTATACTTGACTTCAATAAAGTGCATAAATATCTCTTCTCATTACCTTTTTTTAAGGATGTGATTGGTACGGAAAATAAAGTATAGTCAGCCATATCAAAGCTTCCTCACAACCATGTCTCTGTTAAACATACAAAGCAAGTTTACATTTTCTTTGTGCAGACCACATTCCAACGATATAAGATCAAGCTTCAGCTGTATACATCAGGAAAATGTAGAACACTGGGAATCCATAGCCAGTGTGTACAATTAGGATTGTCTCGATGTGTTAAATTGTTGTTTTTTTCAGTAACTTCTCACCATCCGTTTGTCTTAAATATCTTTGATGTAACTTCGATGCCTATTGTGTAATGGGCCGGGATAAATCTGAAGACCAGGGGAGATCAAAGTAAAATAGAGCTCTTGATGTCCCTAATTCACTATTGAATATGAGAACAGTTTTACTAACTCAATGTATTTTGGTGTAATCAGTGTCAATACTTAAATGTTGTTAAAAATTGAGAATCCTCGAATGATTCAAGAAGTGATAATCACCTTGTGTGGAAAACAGCTCCGGAAAAGTTAAAGTGAGTGACCATTTCTGGCTATGATTATTTTATATTATAAGGACTGCAGACTAATTAAGTCATTATAACCCCCTGGAGTCTCACAAGGGACAATGAGTGACTACTTTTGGATTTAATGTATAATTTTTTTTTATTCCAGACGATTTCTGTTCAAATGGTTGTACAGAGCACCTAGAGCCTGTGTTCATATCCATATTAAAGGATGAACTATTTAATATAACTTCTACTGACAGCAACCCAATTTCCTCCCACACAATACAATTACAGGGTTTGTTTCCCTCTTGTTTGGTGCTCTGAAATGTATTTGCTAAGGAGAGGTTATTTTTAATTATTCTTGCCTTTGTATGCCTGCTATCATTTAAAGAGAGAAATGTATAACCTTCCTTTACAGATACCTTGGAATTTGAGTGCCTGTTCTTTCCTATTTTCTTGAATGTAATGATGAACAATGTGGGGTGCTGATTATTTGTTGCAATATTTTCATTTTTTTCATTTTGCATTTGCATTATTTAGAAACATCTGGAAGTTGAAGGCAATCAACCAAAAATTGATTAGTGTCTTCAATATAAATAAAAAAATAGATAGATGAATGAGTGAATTTGGCGAGCCAGTGGAGTCATTTAGAAAACCCTAAGGAAAGATTGAGGGCTCAAAAAAACTGCATTGCAGGAGATAAAGAGACGATGTAAAAGGGTAATGTACTGCTCATGGGGTCTAGTGATCAGAAAATACTAAACTGTGTGTCCACGCCAAGTCAGTACATTGCACACTGGTACCAGTAAGGCAATCATTACGAGCTGCATAGTACTGGTGGAAGATGTGCCCCCTTATATACTGTTGCTGGTCTGTAACACCTCAACCGGACTGTGCAAATATGTGTTTATACCTAGAGCAGGGAGAATAACCACAGGCACTTGGTTTTACCAGGGTGAATTACCATGTACTATTCCCTTTTCTGTAGGGTTTATAACTCCAACTTTTCACATACTGAAAGTATGTGGTAAATATGAGTAGGAGGACTACTGCAGAGTGGGAAAGGGAAGGATTATGATGAGGAAAGGGTGGGCATGTTGGAAGGGCCTTACTCTCAGGCCATTCCCAAAGCGCTTTTACCAGGTGGTTTGTCCAGCCAGTATATTTATGTCTGTTATCCTGTAGCCACTAAATCTGGGTGCTGGAACAGTGGCACCCTCATGATGGAGTGGAGTGGAAATCCATATGGGAATTACGTTCAGCTCATCTCATAATTGGGAATGTAGTCTAGAAAGCGAGATCATTGGTTTAAGATGTTAAATGTCACCTTTTTTGCTGCACACCTTAAAATGTGTGCACACTGTTGGGGCCATTTGCTGATCCCTCACTTTTGGTCATGAAGAAAGCCATTCAAATTAATTACATTTTCTAAAACATGTAGACCTGATTTAGGATGTGCAAGACAACTTTTATCTCCTTCACATCCACATTTAGGTGGTCATTAGGATGTCAGGTGGTTCGCCACTGCCCGCATGGCGATGGCGATCCGCCCGACATCCGTCCCCGCCCGCCACCCATGGGGGACCAAGGCAGACGGAAAGACCATCCGACGCTTTTCCACCCGGTCGACAAGTCGACCGGGTGGAAAAGAGTTTATTATGGTGGCGGTGTCTGCTAGACACGGTCATCCATATTATGATGGGGTCAGACGCATTCGGGAATATCTTGTGGGGGGCTTTTGTGGGCCCCCAGGGATTCTGGTTAGTGCTCATGGGGGGGGTACCTATGGTATCCTCCTGCATTTCAATGTACAACGTGGCAGGCACCACGTGGTGCCTGTCACGTTGTGCATTGAAATGCATGACGTGCATTTTTGGCACTGCGGCAATGTGACAATGGTAAATATGTGGGATGCACCTGCCAGTGTGGCGGGTGCATCCTAATGGCCCCCACTGGACCCCCGCCCTCATGGCGGGCGGTCCCTTTTTACGTCAGGATTGCAGGCGGACTTTGTCCGCCCGCCATCCTAATGTGTCCCTTAGTTTTTAGTCCTGCCCCAGGCACCCGCTATTAATATTCTGCTCACTAGGACGAGTATCCTAGAGCAAGTTTTAACTCACCTATTTCACAAATTGACACAAAAAGAACATTTGTTGCTACTGTAATAAGGGATTGTAGCACACCTTGGATGTACTTGACACCCTAGGTGTGAACCCAATGAGGAAGCATGCCACCAAATAGATTGGTGGTTGAGAGTCCTATTAAGAGTCCTATTAAAAAAACTACTGTTTTTTCTCAAAGAAGAATTACTGAATAGATTCTTGATGCACTTTGGTTTCTAGAATGCTCTTGTTGTTTATTGTGAGTTCTTAGGAAGAACAATTTGTCTACTCCTTGAGGAGGAGGTAGTAGAGGAGAATAGTAGAATTACTACCCGGACAATCCATATCAACAACAGGTAAAAGCAGCTCAGCTTGGGCTGCTAAAGGTGAAGTACATGAAGCACCACTTCCAGTATCGGAGTTAGTGACATCATCCCACAACCAATTCCTTGCAGAAGTAAACTTCTTGTCAGGAACACTACCCCAATTCATAACTTTGTTGCACCTGGAGATTCTGCTAAAATGCTACACTTTACCAATTTTGCAGATTTAAAGTACACTTCCATTACTTGAAAATTTGCTACAGCCTCTCTTTGTTTTTTTCGTGTGCAAACGTCACCTTAACCCAATCTCCTCGTTTAAGAAAAACATCTTCTGTGTTATGCTTCTGATCATAATGAGTTCTACAATTTTCTTGTAACGCCTTTAAATTGGATCTTACTACGGCAGGTGTCCACTTTCTGCAAATTTTCTTTTGGATCCAAGCAACAAATACTTTGCGAAAAGTTTTTTACCTCTTAAAATCCTGAGTGGGTGTAATCCTGAATGCCGAAATGGTTTTGAAAAGTTCTTTCTTCCAATCTTTACCTCCACTAATCGAAGCCTGAATGCTGCCCATAATCACTCTATTGAATCGTTCTATGATTCTGTTTCTAGCCGGATGATAAATAGGTGTCTTTTTTCCATTGATGCGGTTCCTGGTCAAGACGCTACTGCATTTTTCAGCACATAATTGAGTACCATTGTCACTTAAAATGACTTTGGTGATCCCTTCTCTTAAAAATAAACTCTCCAAGCAATCAATAATGTTACTACATTTGATGTTATCAATTAAAACCTCTTCTGGTCATTTTGAAAAATGATCTACTGTGACGAGTAGATACCAAGGTTCCCCATCAGTATCTGAAACAGGGCCTGGTAAATCAACAATCAATTTTTTCCAAGGTCCACTGGGAATTCTCCTCTCACCCATAGACGGTCTCAATAACAATTGTGTTTTATCAGAGTTAGAACAAACACTGCAAGATTTAACAAAGCCCTCAATGTCCTTGTCCATATTCAGCCACCAGTACCAGAGTTTCACTCTCTTTTTCAATTTCACTATCCCAAGATGTCCACTGTGACAAATACCAAGACTGTTCAGCACAAGTTCTAACTTTTTGTCATGTTCCATTTTGTCTTGACCCATCATCAGAATATCATCCTGAAAGTATGTCACCCCGTTTGTGCCTTTAAAAATCGTATGCATTAGCCTCTGAAAAAACGCAGTGGCTTAAGCTAGCCTGAAAGGCATGCGTACAAATCTATAGCATCTAAAAGGGGTAATAAATGCAGTGAGATTCCTGCTAGCAGGACGTAAACAAACCTGGTGATAAGCTGAGGTTAAATCTATTGTTGAGAACAATTTTACGCCTTGAGACTGAGCTAATAACTCATCAATTCTTGGAAGGGAAAATGTATCTACTACAATGCTCTTATTGAGATCTCTCAGGTCAATGCATAAACAAAGATGTCCCTTAGGTTTCAGGTTACAGCCAATGGAGCCAACCACTCTGTACTCTCAACAGGCTCAATTATACATTTTTGCTCCAAAGAGTTATGATCAGCCATAACCCCTTTTCTAACTTCTAATGGAATATTCCTGGCTATTTGACAAATGGGAACAGCTCCTTCCTTTAAAATAATTTTATGTTGCCCACACATTTCCAGAAAGTGCACTTGGAAATTTCTTTTTAAGGGAATCAATCAAAACCTGTTTTTGATCATCAAGTAATAAGACTTGCTCACTCTTATTAGGGTCAAGTATAATTCCTAGAGATCCTTGGTCCTTCCAATCCAAAACTGAGGGACCTTTTCAGCTACATAGAATATACCCAAGGCTTTTCTGTCCTTGAATTCAAACGTTACTACAGTCAATCCTACCATGGGAATCTCTTCACATGTGAATGTAACAGGATGTACAGCCATGGGTTTTAACTCTTCCTTGAGTGTATTAACTAACTTCTCCTCCCATACATTTTTTGAAAAATTGTGTACGGTGAGCCTGAGTCTGCTATAATTTGAATTTGTATCCCATCAATGGTAATATTGCAATGTGGTTTCTTCTGTGAGTTAGAGCAAACCCCCAAAACAACATTGTTTTTACAATTTACATCTTCAACACACAGTACACGATCTTCATTTAATGGGTCTATTTCCTCATTATCTTCGCCTCTGTTTTCCCACACACACATGACTTGTTTGCGACCCAATCTGTTTAGTCTTCTTCTGCCCTTTTTTGCGAAATGACCATTAATTCCACAAAACTTGCATTTAGACTTCCATGCTGGACAACTTTTACCTTTCGCAAAATAACCTTTGGTGCCACATCTATAGCAGGAAGGTACACTATCACCTTGAATTCTATCATTCTGCGCTGCTTGGCTTTTATTTGGTTCTTTGAGATTAGGCTTGTCTTAGTTTTTGCTTTCTAATTTGGGAACTGTGGATACCTTTCCAACTACCTCACTTTCTTTTTTCAAATCCAGCTTTTGCACACCTTTTCGACATCTCTGCTTTTTTTATCAAAGCAGTGACCTCTGTTAAAGGTGCTTCACCAACCATCCATAGTTTGTCTTGAATACCAGAATTAGATGAGTGCATGACTAATTGGTCTCTGATAAAGTCATCATGTAGTGGTCCAAATTTGCATGTAATGGCTAAATTTCTTGAATGCAGCAACATAATCTATTACACTTTCATCGCCCAAAATACTCCAGACCCACACAATAAGACAAACATCACTGGTAGCATAAAAGGCCACTTTAATAATAAGATCAGGCAAATTCATATATATCCATAAACCTACAACACTTGTTTTATCGCTTTTCATCAGAACCATATAATTTTGCAATTTGTACCAAAACCATATAATTTATTTGAACTTATTTGTTTGTAACTGTATTGATCAAAGAACCATCATAACTTCATTTCATGACTTCACCCCATGATTCCAAAATCTTTCACTTTTCCTTATTTTCCTTTCTTTTCCCCCATCCTGTACCTCCCCCCACCCTCTCTCATGAAGGACGATCAAGTCCGCTCTAGACCTTGACCTCTCCCTATTCCGCCTGACCAAAATATAGGATACAATAAATTGCCTGTCCTATAGTGGCATATTGCAGGTACAACATATTGGATTAGTTTTCCAACAATTTATTAATAGTACCTATAACCATTTATTTATATATTATTTTTTTTTTTTTAGGGGTGGGTGGGCGGGCCTCGCCGAAAAACGCTCCTACCTCAATAAACTGGCACCTAAAATGGCGCCTCTCCCCTGCCTAACGCCTACGCACCTACCTTGCTCGCGCTGACCTAACCTGACCAATCGCTGCGCTGGGTCTGACCCATTCGGGCAAAAATCCCCGGGGGGAGACACACTTCTACTCCACTCCACCCGAGGATCCCATCGCCCAAAATACTCCAGACCCACACAATGAGACAAACATCACTGGTAGAATAAAAGGCCACTTTAATAATAAGATCAGGCAAATTCATATATATCCACAAACCTACAACACTTGTTTTATCCCTTTTCTTCAGAACCATATAATTTTGCAATTTGTACCAAAACCATATAATTTATTTGAACTTTTTTGTTTGTAACTGTATTGATCAAAGAACCATCATAACTTCATGTCATGACTTCACCCCATGTTTCCAAAATCTTTCACTTTTCCTTCTTTTCCTTTCTTTTCCCCCATCCTGTACTTCCCCCCACCCTCTCGCATGAAGGACAATCAAGTCCGCTCTAGACCTTGACCTCCCCCTATTCCGCCACTCAGGAAAACCCCCAGATTTTTCCTGACCCCACACAAAACCAAACCATTTTTTTTACTTACTCTTCCTTTCTGGAACATACCCACAAATCTACTTTCAAAACTTTTGATATCATATCTCTTATTTCAAGGATATAATAAGCCATGCCCAATTGGGTTAGGTGTACTCTGTCTTCTCGAAACAAATGGCTTTCCCTGCCAGTGATGTTGTCGTGTGCTATGGTCTGAATCCCCAATCCTACACAAAAAAATTTCATAGCCCGGTTTAGCTTTTTTCTTGCTTTTTCAATAGCACTGTGGTTCCTTGCATTCCTCCACTGTTGTCTAAAAACAAATTCCGTCCACACTAAACTGGTCCCTAGGCAATTGTTTGAGATCATGGCTAGATCTAACTACATGTTTTTTTATCAAACTTAAACCTGATAATGTTACCAGGTCATTCTCTCCAAGATAGAGTATTAACATGTCAGGGCCACCTCTGTCATACCTGATTTTTGCTAGTAATGGAAACAAGTTCTCCCAAATCATGCCCCCTTTACCGCACCAGTAAAGTTCATGTCCATCGCTGGGGATGCCCAAATTACGTCCACAGATTTGATGGTCAGCAAAAATTGACAAAGGAATGTCCTACGAACCAACTTTGTTTTTTGGCAGGACGCAAACCCCGAATGTCACCTATATGAGAGAAAACATTCCATTAACAACATGAAACACAACCATATAAACAATAATTGTAACTGATTTCCGTTGTTTTTATTTTTTATTTTTATTTCTTCACGTAGCGGGCACAGCAAGTTGAACTCCATCTCCTTATTCTCTTGATCGCACTCCAACCCAGACCCAAAGAAGCTGCCTCTGACACAGCCCCTATCCGAAATGAATGGGTTGCATATTTCATTGGATCTTTCCCCAGTAATAAAAGCGTACGTCTCATTACCGCCAAAAGCTGATGGCTTGAAAGCTTCTCACCTGACTCATGTACAAAGATCGACCCACCCAAAAAACTTTTTGCAGACTGAAAATCCCTCCACTCCTGTACTGGACAACAACCCTTTATTTGGCTCACATTGAGGTGTATCCACACTCTTTGCCCCATCTGATCCGTTTTGGATTTGAGTAACCATATTTTTACACTGTTCCCATCCAAATAGACATCTTTGCTAAGTAGACCACAGTCATTCTTCAAACCTAATAATTCAGAAACTCTAAATGCTCCAAAGAAGAGCCATATCATACATAATCTAAAAATCCTAACTTCATTAACATTGTAACAGGACTCAGGCATTGTCCACAGCAATTGCTGTAGTAGTTCAAAAGTTATCGGCGCTCTTGTGTGTGGAATTGCGGCCTTCTCTCTCTGTAATCCTTTTAAAACTTTTTTCACCAACACATTGCTATTTGGATCCACTCCCCAATACAATTGCCCATAAAAAGAAATCCCTGCTAACTTTCCTGCTATGGTGTTATGCAAAAGCCCTTTATCAATTAACGTTAAAACAAAGTCAAGTATTAATGGGATGCACATCTCTTCTCTTTTTACAATGTCGAAATTCTTGCCATAACTTATAAATTCGTGCCATGCCAGCATGTGACTCCGTTGGGTGGATGGCGCTATTGAATTCTCCACAAGCTGTACGATCCTCAGTCCCCTAGAGCCCAGACGCTGTGAGGCACAGGTGTTTTCCTGACTGCTGGTCCCGGGGCCAGTACACTAAATCTTTCCCACTGGAAACGAGAAAGCGCATCAGCAATTGTGTTATTGATACCCGGGATGTGTTTTGCCCTGAAAACTATGTTCAGACACAGACTCAACAACATGAAAGCCCTCAAAAGATTTAACACTCTCCTATCTCTTGCTTTCTGTCTATTCAACAGGTTAACCACTAACATGTTGTCCACATGGAAAAGGATTGTTCTGTTACTAAGCTCCTGACCCCATACCTGCAAAGCTACCAGAAGGGGGAACAGCTCCAAGAAAGCAATACTACGGCCCTGGGTCTTCCACATGTCTGGCCACTCCTCGGCGCACCAATGCCCGTCCCAGAAAATGCCAAATCCATTTGATCCTGATGCATCTGAATAAAGTTGCACCTGCCACTGATGCCTTCCGCAATGAAAAATAAAGACACTCAATTAAACTCATCAAGAAACATCAACCAAATCCTCAAGTCCTCTTTAATACTTCTGGTTAGTCTTATTCTATGGTGCGGCAGCGTTGCTTCTGACATGGCCATGCCTAGCTGTCTGCAGAAGGTCCTGCCTGCCCTCACTACTCTGCAGGCAAAATTTAAAAAACCTTACAACCTTTGCACCTGCCTCAGTTGTAATTTGTCTGACTGCAATGCCTCTTCCACACATAACTTGATCTTATCCAGTTTGCTCTTTGGAAGTCTTGCCACCATCACCACAGTATCTATTTCTATTCCCAGAAACGTAATCTGTGTACTTGGTCCCTCCGTCTTGTCTGGCGCCAACGGCACCCCAAAAGTGTTGGCCATGTTCTGAAAAACTTGCAAAGCTCTCTCACAAAACTTGTCCCATAAATAAAAAATCATCTAGGTAGTGACAGACTTGACCTACACTGCACAAATGTTGAAAAACCCACTGCAGAATGAGCTGAATAATTCAAAGAGGGCACAGGAGACTGCACACCCCATTGGCAAAACCTTGTCAAAATAAAAATAGCCGTTCAACTGCATACCCATGAGCTCAAAATCTAGGGGGTGAATCGGGATCAATCGGAACGCAGACTGGATATCGCATTTTCCTAACTCCGCATATTCTTCTAAAAAATCTAAACATTCTCAAAGCCTCAACCACTGTGGTGTAGGAAACCGCTGTGTCTTCGTCTGCAATGAAATCATTGATTGACCTGCCCTCTGGCCATGAGAGGTGTTGAATCATGCGGAATTCCCCAGGTGTTTTCTTAGGAATGACCCCTAACGGAGAAACAATGAAATTAATAAATGCCATTTCCCCAAAAGGGCCAGCTACTCTGCCTAAACGGACTTCCTCTTCCAATTTTGCTCGCACTACCTCCGGGAAATCCTTTGCAGACCATAAATTCTCCACCCAGCGCCTGCATCTAGGGCCCTGGTAACTAATTCTGAATCCTTCCTTAAACCCCCTATATAGTTTGGCAGCCGCCTCCCTATCTGGGTAACCATCTAACCACAGGATAAACAATTCCCATTTAATTGGGGTAAAAGCCCTTTGGTATAGCAGTGAGTGGAGTCCCCCCCCCCTTGTTGCTTGGCCTTGTTCCTGGGGATTATTTCCAACTTTGGTGTGGTGTTGCTGTAAGACATTGAAAGAGCATGTGTCTACCTCCGCACTGTGAGCATTCGTGTTTGAATCTACAGTATAGCCTGTTACAATAACCTCTGTTATAGTTCCAACATGAGCCCATTCCACTTGCTTGTCCCCTTGTCAACGTTCCTGCCCCTTCCTGGGCGGCGCGCCCTTGAAAGGGCCGGTACTCTACCAGCAACCCGCTAGCTGTATGTGTAGTTTCTGTATGTTGAGAGGATGACATCCACTGGAGCCATAATTCCGTGTCTATGTCCCCCCATAGTTTATCTGGAGACATACTCATCCTGGCTCTGAACTCTTCATCATAGTTCAGCCACGAAAAGCCACCAAAATGCATGTGTGTCTTCCGTACCACATCCATATATTTGAAAAGCGATACTGCCCTCTCTGGATATTTTTCACAGTAAATGCTAGAAAATATTAAAAATGCCTATGACCAATTATCTATATTTCTAGGCACTCTAGGGCGCCTCGCCAGTTCCATCTCCTCTTCCTTTGACCCCTCTCTCGCTTCGACATATCGGTGCAGCAAGTGAAAAACATCTACATATTCATGCTGCCATATCTTTTGTTTCGTTTTTTGTGACAGATGTGAGCCTAGCGGCATTGACATACCTATATACGGTAACCTTTTTGGCACAGATGACCTTTCTTCCATGCCCACGTGCCTGTGACTGTGTAAGCCACTCCCTCCCTTCTCACCTGATGGTTGACTTGACACCTGACTCTGCGCCGATGCAACCCGCTCCTGGTCCCCTTGACCAGTAACCTGTGAAACAACATCCCATGCCCCCCACCAACGTGGCTTACCCTTTGGAAGTTGCTCTTCACATCTTCTCAACTCCGCCTGGGATATCCGCTCAAGATTCTCCCTCTGCATTCCGGATTCTGTATCTTCCCTTTGAACCTGAAACGAGTGAACAGATTTTGTTGTCCCCATCCCCCTCCCTTTGCCCTTTGTTTGAGTCGCGTCCCCTTTGTGTGGTTCGAAAAAGTACTCCCCCACACCCCGCTCCTCTGAATTTGCTTCAAATGCCACTTTCCTTGCCCCTGTATTCTGGGGAGCAAGGACTTGTTGGCTTCCTCCTGGACGCTCTCCATCTCCCACTCCCCCATCATAAGTTTCCCAGTTAAAAGCAGGCCCTCGCTCCAAAAGCCTGCCTGCCTGATGTGAATCCGCCGAAAATTCAACGTTGAAATCACTCTTCTCAGTGGCCGCCCTGTCTAGCACAGCCGCTCTGCCATGTGCCCGCCTTTCTCCTGTCTGTTTCCTGCCCTTAACCTGCTCGCCTGCTGGACAAAACAGCACCCCTTCTGCCCCCTCCACTGGTAAAACACTGCTGCCTGAAACACCACAGTTCCCTTTCTTCCTCTGCGTGTCCTCAGCTGTGGAATGCTCTACCCACACCCATTGCCCATCTAAATTCCTACCCAAATCCTGTTCCTCAGACCCAAAACCCACTGGAGCCTGGCGCGCAGCTGGGAAAATGTACTCTCGGTTAAACTTGGTGTGTTCCAAACCATTATCATACATGTAGCTAATAAAGTTTTCTTTGCATTGTCCTTGCAGGCCGGCCTCCCTCCACTGCGCACACTCCTCAAAATCCTGTGCCTCCAGCCCATAGACTTGTCTATCTGTGACAGCTTCAGCAGTGTTTGCTACAATGCTAAATTGCCCTGCTCCCTCCACCACTTCTGGCTCCCTGGTCCTATCCCCTGCAGGCAAACTGTTCCTCTGTGCCTTGGGATGCTCTTCCTGATGTGGCATGACCAATAGTTCCTCCTCGCTGCCACTGGAGTAGTCAACTAGTGGCTGAGTCTGCAACTGTCTTGCCTCTGTATTTAACACTGTGGGCACGCGCTTTTCAGTCCCCTGCACTTGTGCGTATCGAAAGGATTGTGGCACACTGAAAACTGGCACTGGTCAGGGTCGTGGCTGCCGGGCTGGGGCTGCTCCTGCTCTCCTGCCCCCCCCCTCCTCCGTGCAACATGAGCTCTGTACTTGACCTGCCCCCTGCTAAATCCTCCATCGAACCCGTGGGCGTAAACCACTCACCCGGCCGCCTGACAACACAGCCAGACCCTCTAAGCATCGCAGGTGAGAGGGAGCGCGATGACTGGCCTCTCCACAGCGCCATTCGGCCAACGTTCGTCACAGATTGTCTGGCGCCTCTCGCCAAGCGCGCCCGTCTTGTGCTTTTTACTTGGGACGACAGCAGCCTGCAGGCAGCAATGGCCCGTCTCACTCCATTCGCTGCCTGCCTCCTCAGTGGCCTGGCAAGGGGTGCTGCGTCACCGTCCGCTCCTTCCACCAAATAGTCGCTTCTTCCCGCTGCCGCTATGACACGGAGCACTTCTTGTAATGCCTCCCTCGTCACCATTGCGAATTCGGTAAGGCTTAATTTCGGAAAACTAGCTGTATATCTCTAAATTTCTTTATCCTGACTGGAACTTCCTCAGCCTCGCCGAAAAATGCTCCTACCTCGATAAACTGGCACCTAAAATGGCGCCTCTCCCCTGCCTAACGCCTACGCACCTACCTAGCGCGAGCTGACCTAACCTGACCAATCGCCGCGCTGGGTCTGACCCATTCGGGTGAAAATCCCCGGGGAGACACGCTTCTGCTCCGCTCCCCCCGAGGATCCCATTGACTTCTTGCTTCCTCTGGAAAAAGGTGTATCTGTCTATACCAACACATATGGTGGGATGATAATGTATGTCTAAGTCTTCCAAAGCTTCTAAAAATACGTTGGTGCCACTTGCTCTGACCTTTTTTTCCATTTGATAATACACAAGCAATCCTTCTGGACCTAAGTTATGTAAAAGGAATTTTTTTTTCCCTAGAAGGTGAGCATTTGTCTTCACTTTCTTCGTCTAAAGCAGAGATATAATTTAAAAAATAATCTTTCTAATCTGGTCACCTTAAAATGGGTTCTCCTGGGTGAGCCAGAAATGGAATGGGAGGTGTGTGTCCAAGGTTTTGTGCACTCAGGTTCATATCGTCACAATTGTACTTACTTGCTTTAAAATGCTTTATAACAATAGGTAAAGGCGTCCAAAATTTGGTATCCTTAAGTATGGTGAGTATCACAGTATGAGACGAGGAACAATCAAATGTTTTGCACTTCGTAGAATAAAAACAATATCTCTAGGTGTGCACGTCACTGTGTATAAATTATTTCCGGTGTGACAAACACACTTATCTCCTGGTGTACGCATCACCATGTATAAATTACTTCTAGCGTGACAAGCACAATATTTCCTGATGTGCACGTCACCGTGACTTCAAGTGTTGATTAGGTGTAACAAGAATGGTGAACGCAGTTGTTTCCTGGTGTGCGCATCACAGTAACACTTGTAATGGACTGCCAATCCAATTCTATGAGGAACTTCCAAATGATGGCAGCACATCACGTAATTGCGCACTGACCTCACGTTGTGAGTTTAAGGGTCACTCAGCTACGAGGCGTGTCTATTCCGGCATGCACAGGATGCCCCGAGCGTTCGAGTCTTTCAGCCATGACTCTCACCAACAGTCTCGAGCACACCAATGATCACACCACTCCCAATGGCTTCATACCGTAAAATTCCTGCAGAAACAAGAAATTGGAACCCTTGGTAAAGGTATAGGAATGCATGTCTCTGCTGGTGAGAGATTTCCTTCCGGTTTCCTGTGTATCGAGACTTAAGAAAAAAATTCACTCGAGATCTCCTCTCTGCCTGTTCTCTACCAAGGAAGTAGTGTGGTTCAATATCCCTAGCTGTTCGCCAATTTGTAGGAACCACGGAACAGAATATCTTCAAAATGAGCTTTATTGTAGGAGAACAGGCAGGTACAACATCAAGCCAGCTCCACTCATGATAACTGACTCTTTGCCCCAACATTCTGAAACTAGTGGCATCCAGTCACCTAGGAATAAGTAACTTACATTCCACACCCTCAATCTGTATCCAGAAGAAAAATTTGTTGGCAGACAGACACAGTGAAGGCATTATTTTAATCTCCAGGGGAGTGAACATTCATAGCTAAAATGCTCATTAGGTACAGAATATAAGAGTCAAGGCTCCAGGAGCCTTATTTATGAAGGTCTTGCGCCGCCGGTGCTTCACTTTTAAAATGGGAAAAAGTGACGTACCAGTGGCGCAAGGCCTTCATAAATGAGGCCCCAGCTTTTTGCCATGCTTATGCTGGCCTTCATCAACAGTTTGGCCCCCTGAATAGTAGGCACCTCAAACTTAACCATTAAAAAAAATAATTAATGCTCTTTTGGATAAAAACACAGATTTTTATATTTTGACTGATCAAAAATTAGCTTCATGAATTTAAAGGTTTTTACCTTACAGTTGACAACTTCTCTTTATCCTGGTGTACCTCCTACTGAAGGATCTTGAAATTTTCCATAACCTCATTGTTTGCACACATTCAGTACATCTTCTTGAAATCTATTTGCGTGTGCACATATTTTTGGAACAGGAGATTGACTATTAAGCAAAGAGGTCTCCCTTATTGGTCAGAGAAACGTCTCATAAAAATTAACCAAAACGCCTTTAAAATGTGCACATTCTGTATTGGAAAGAAGATGCTGTCTATGCAGGATTGTGGTTCCTATCACATAAAGTTAGCACTGATTGCAGCCACAGTTTTGGGTTAAAGTGCCGTTTTAATATTTGAAGAACTGGAGCAGCGCTATTTTACCACCTTAGAAAATTTTAAATGGTTACTTGTTACAGGAACCGTCAAGACGTGAGCTGATTTGTTTAGAATTGAAGTGGTGTTTGTGGGCATACCTAAAATAAACAACTAAACATAACAGAACAACAGTCCCAAAGTAACATAACACCATAAATAATTCTTGGCACACAGTAACAAAACAGACACATCAAAATAAATCACACTGCAATAATGCAGCACCAAAAGATAGCGGCACGAAAACAACAGAACACATCCGCAGCTCAGCAAAATGTCACACACCAAGGGGCTTATTCATGAGATTAAGAGAGGCTTGAGCCGCCGGAGCGTCACTTTTATTTTACGCTGCGGCAGCGCAAGCCTTTCGATCATAACTATGAAATGGTGCAGAGACACCCTGCATGGCTTTGATGGCCTCATAGGTATGGAGTGAGACAAAGCAGGTCAGGACGCTGCATTGCCTTTCTCCGCGTCAATGGGGCATTCCATGGGCATTGCAGTGGGTGTTCTAATGCAACAACAATTGATTTTGGTGCTGCTCCAGCTCCAAAACCTTATGCCTTGGCAAAACAGGTGTAAGGAGAAGAAATATTTGTATTTCTCCTCGTTTTTTTCCTCTTTCCATGTGTGCTACATTCTGTTTTAACCCAGGTCTCTTGACTGGGGGTGAAAGTCTGATTTGGTCTGCATTCTGTCCATCATCTAGATGTAAATATAAATGTAAATGTACAGGAATTTTTCTCGACTGGCTATGCCCAGACATGGGTCCAGGGCTCACTATGCCACTGGATTCAAGGTAGCCTGGCTGATGAGGGGTGATGCTCCAAAACCGGTCCCAGGAAGTTTTGTTTCAGTCCTAGGAGGACCTGGCTTCACAGTTTGGGCTGGACTGTTCCCATGAGGCACAGGGTCAAGGCTGGTTTTTATATGGCTGGCTTTAAACTGGGGTGGCATGGTGAGCAAAGAGCAAAAGAACAATGGATTTAACCCTGATCTCTTGACTGGGGGTGAATCTTTTTTTTGCTCTGCATTCCTTTCATCATCTGGTGGCGATTCGCCCGCCAGAGAGCCCTGTATCACCCCGCCATATTTATATGGCAATGGGCACTGCGGCAGATGGAAAGACCATCTGCCGCTTTTCCACCGGTCGGATTCCCGACTGGACGGAAAAGGACCTTAACATGGTGGCGGTGCCTTGCAGGCACTGCAATCCATATTAGTATGTGTTTTTTTCAATGCCTTTCCATGGCGGAGACTCCGTCATGGAAAGGCATGAGGATTTTGGTTTGTCGTTGCGGTGGTCATCATAATGGACTTCCTAGTGTGCTGTTTATGCCCAGACATGTTTCTGGGCTCACTGTGCCACTTGATTAAAGCTAGCCTGGCCGATGAGGGGGGATGTCCCGAAACCGGTCCCAGGATGCTTGTTCCCAGTCCAAAGAGGACCTGGCTTCACAGTTCAGGCTGAACTGTTCCCATGAGGATCATGGTCAAGACTGATTTACATACGACTGGGTCTAAACTGAGGTGGCATGGTGAGCAAAAGAATGATGGATTTAACCCAGATCCCTTGACTGGGGTGAATGTTTGATTTGCTCTGCATTCCATCCAACCTCTGTGTGTCTTTTGCTTTCTCGCCCTAAGTATGCCAGGTATGCCCTGACGTGGGTCCAGGGCTCACTGTGCCACTGGATACAAGCCAGCCTGGCTGATGAGGGCTGATGCCCTGAAACCGGTTCTAGGATGCTTGCTTCTGATCCAGGGAGGCCCTTGTTTGTTTGTTCAGGCTGGGCTGTTCCAATGAGGCACAGGGTCAAGACTGATTTACATATGGATGAGTCTAAACTGGTGTGGCATGGTGAGTGTTAGAAATGGGATTTCTGGTTGGCTAAGGCTTGTGTCAAAGCCAGGTAGAAACCACCACTCTGGTCATTGCAAGGGAGTTACACGCTACAGATAACCCCTGCTCACCCCCTTGGTAACTTGGCACGAGCAGTCAGGCTTATCTCAGAGGCAATGTGTAAAGCGTTTGGGCAACAAACACACACAGCAGCAACAAACTAGGCACACCACAAAAGAAACTCTGCACATGGTTATGTAAAAAATAACCTATGTATTATCATATACACATTAGAAACCTTATCACACATTTACACTGTGCCAACTGGCATGGACAATATTCTCTGGGGACTATATACATGACCAGGCCAATCGGGCCACTGTCAGAACTATCAGAACAGGTAAGTAAATGTAAAACACAACCACTAACTACTGGTACCCTATTGACCTAAGCATTATCACATTAGCATTAGACCCCATCCTGAAATATCATAACAAGATATTAGGCAATAAATCACATCAGGCCCAAACCTCATTAACATAAACACATTATGCACTAGGCCTCATCAGCATGAACCCAGTATGCCTAAACATCCTAAACATAAACATAATATGTCATAGGCATCACAAGTATAAGTCACATTAGGCATAACTCACGGTGCATAAATCACATTTCCTGTGCAGCAAATAAATCACATTAAGGCCTTGTGCCCTATCCATCCAACAGCCACCCTGGCCAACTGGCCTTCTCAGAGGGCTCAAATGCCCTATGTCCCAAATGTCAGGGGTTGGGCTGCCAATGCAGCAACAACAAAAGTGCCCAATTGCGCAGGCCTAAATGTTGCAGCTGTCACTAATTGCTGTACAGCTGTGAAGGTACTAGGGACACTGGCACAAATCAAAAAGGGGCACTGGCACCTATGTGCCCTCTCGAACCCCACTGGGGCCCTGCAGACAATGTGCCCCCAAGTGTTGCAGCTGCCTGCCCTCTCACAGGGCAGCTGGGATCAGCAATGCAAACACAAGCACCACTGTGCCTTTGGACCCCCTCTGGGGCCCTAAGAATACATTATGACCACTGTTGCAGCTGCCCGCTACGGCGGTGCAGCTGTGAGCAAACAAAGAGCAGGCACGGGCACCTTGGTACCCTCTGGACCCTCACTGGGGCCCAGGGAACAAATATGCCCACATAGCAGCTGTCCACTACGGTGGCACAGCAGTAACAACATCCATAACGGGGCCCGGCACCACTGTGCCCTCTGAACCCTCACGGAACAAATATGTCCCCATCGTTGGGGTGGCCCGCTCGCTTGCTAGACCGCCCAGACACTAGAACTGGTACTGTTCCTTGCATAGATTTAAGCCCTACTCACCGGCTCTCATTGGGACTTTGCGCTTCTCTTCGCCCGGTCTGCACGCAGGGTTCCAGGCTGTGGGCAGGGCTCTCTCCTCCAGTACGGGAGCCCCGCCTCGAGTCAGGCACTGAGTTGCCTGTCTTCCGCTCTGGCCGTGCAGCAGTTGGCGGCCGGAGCAGTTTCCTCTCTTGGCCCATTTCAATTGGTGGGCCAGGACTTAGCCCTGCCCACAATCAGGTGGCGGTGCCTGTCTTATGGTTTATTCTAGTGGCAGCCCAGCAGCTCCCTCAGGCAGCGGTACAATGCGGGATGGGCACCCGCTACAAAACAGAGATAATTGCAGGGTGGGCACCCACCATCAGAAAGGCCAAACACAGTGGGGTAGGCTCCCGCTAATCTCAAAATAAAATTATCAAATCAGGGTGGGCACCCGCTCATTGACGCCAGAAGTGGGGTGGGCTACCGCTCGGTTTCAGAAGCGCAGGGGGGAATCCCCCACGCCGGGGATTCCCTCGCCACACAGCACTGCAGGGGCCAGATGCTCTTCACCTCCTGGGCAATATAAATATAGCACTCACGAGGCGCTGGGGGCAACGTAAAAAAAAGTCCTTAGGTATCAAGGGGCATAGCGGCGACCAGGGAGGCCAGCACACAGGGCCCTCCAGCAGGGGGGCAATCCCTTGTGGCGGTTCCTCCTGGGCCCCCAGCAGCAGCAAGCCCCCCCAGCAGGTCCAGGAACAGCACATGTTCATGGGGTCACAGCCCCAGTATTCATACACTGAATCACTTTGTCCGCAGGACAGGGCATTTGGGGGAACCAGATGCAACTGGTTGAGGGGGGAGTTGGAGCGCTCTGTTGACAAGGCTCTTCTTCTCTATCGTTAGGTGGGGGCTCGTCATCAGACACACCACAGGGGGGCGGAGCCAGCATTTATTAGGGCAGGCACAATCCTATTCAGGGACCAGGGACTTCTCCTCCCACCACTCCAAATGCAGATGTCCCATTTAGCCTAGTGCTGACTCACCCTGCCCCTCCTGGAGCCACACACACCTCCCAGCCCCTGTCACTCAAAAGCCAGACATGCAATTCACATCAGGCAGGCAGACACATAGCACACAGAAATGCAAATCCTAAAAGTGGCATTTCTAAAATAGTCATAATAATCTGCGCACCCCATTGAGTAGCATTTATTATAACTATTTCAAACATACCAAACTTGACCATGTTGCTCCTCTTTTTCAGAAATTACCACTGAAACGCTTATCAGGGAATCCCCAATGCATTCCTATGGAAGGGCAGCCCCACAGTAGTGAGAATCCAAAATGGCTGTTTGTCACTACCCGGACATGTCAAACACTTAAGGTAAATGTCCTATCTTTTACCTAGAATGCACCCTGCTCATAGGGCCTGCTAGGGCCTACCTCAGGGGTGACTGACATGTAGTAAAAGGGGGGTCAGAGACATGGCACACACTTAGGTGCCACGACACAGCAGCAGTGACACTGTACGCATAGGTTCTGCAATGGCAGAGGCCTGAGACAGGTTTGAAAGGCTACCTTGGTGGGTGGTGCAATCAGCGCTGCACGCCCACCAGTAGCATTTAACTTACCAGCCCTGGGTATGAGATACCACTTTACAAGGGACTGACAGGTAAATCAAATATGCCAAACAAGTGTATACAAATCTTACCATATTTAACACAGAGAGCCTACGTACGTTACACTGAACAGCAATGCTAAAGCCTAAAACCACCAACACCATGTCAGAAAAAAGGCTAGGAGAAAGGCAAAAAGTTTAGGGATGACCCTGCAAAAAGGGCCAAGTCCAACAGTCAGCAAAAGAACAATGGGTTTCATTTAACCCAGATCTGTTGACTGGGGCGAATGTTTGATTTGCTCCGAATTCCATCCACCATCTGTGTGTCTTTTGCTTTCTCGCCCTAAGTGCGCCGGTTATGCCCAGACTTGGGTCCCAGGTTCGCTGTGCCCCTGGATACAAACTAACCTGGCTGAGGAGGAGTAATGCCCCAAAACTGGTCCCAGGATGCTTGTTTCTGACCTAAGGAGGACCTAGCTTGGCATTTTGGGCTGTGCTGTTCCCATGAGGCGCAGGGTCAAGATTGATTTGCATATGTCTGGGTTTAAACTGGGGTGGCATGGTGAGCAAAAGAACGATGGATTTAACCCAGATCTCTTGACTGGGGGTGAATGTTTGATTTGCTCTGTATTCCGGTCATCATCTGTGTGCCTTTTGCATTCTGCAGCATACATACAAAAAGGAAAACACCTCTCTGAATTTTTTTGCTTAGAACGAAGGAGCCCCTTCCTACACAAAAACAATCCTGCCTGCAACTGAGGGCCCCTTGCACTATGGTACAAGGGTGCCTTCGTTGGTGCTAGGCATATAATTGTTCATCAGCGCAGGGGGAAAGCCCAGGGATGCACCTTATTTCATAAATAGAGTGCATTCCTGCCCTTTCATATTGGCATTGGGCAGATAGCAGCACACAGTCTTGTGTGACTGTCCTACACCAATTCCTCATAAATGAGACACGAATCGTTCACAAACAGTTTTGTCAGATATTATCACTTCCAGTATGCACTTTTCATAAGACAGTGGTAAGAGGTGTTCAGCGCGTTTAAAACAAATATCTAATGCCAAAATTCAATGCTTCACGTAGCTCTATAAACTGTGATTGACCACCATGTGAGGTGCATGGTCCCTGTATTGGATCAAACCTCATTGCCTTCTGATAAATAAAAGACAAAATATTTTAGCATGTATTTAATCTTGGTCCAAAAATGCAGTCTCCAACAGTTAATATTGCAGTTCTTAAATGGTGGCAGCATTCGTGTGCTTGGCTAATAACTACATTTTTAAATGTATTTTTTTTTCTATAACTTAACGAAGCATGATGTTCGAAATAGAGGCTTTAGAATTTGTTATACGGCCACAATGGGCATGAGGACACCCACAGCACCAAATGAATAGATACAGACGTGGGTTTCAAATGCACCCATTGTGCCATTCAGCGCACCTACGCATACCCCCTGTGTACGAATAAAAGTGAGACAGCAGCGTTTCATTCCGTACCCGCGTTTCTTTGATCTAAAAACAATTAAGTTGTAGAATTTTTAATGCAGCAAAGAACAACATGAAGTAACTATGGTGCATTTATTTAGGTAACCTACCGGTACTCCCACGTAGACATCAAGATACTGTATGCTTGATGACTTCACACTGTTTTCAACTTGGCAACACGCAAATAATGTTTTTCTTGTACTGAAGTAATTAATTTCCCCATAGAAATTAAATCTACATTTTTATCTTTACAATATATTTGCTTCTATATTTATAACAGTACTGTTCTATTCCTCCGAGATACATTTTATTATTATTTAAATACATATGTAATTGCACTTTACCTGGTGTTCTAACACCTTTTATGTTTAAATAGACATTACATTGACCTGATGGGAAATAGCAAGCCATAAATAAATTGCATGCACAGCCAGCAGACCCTTGAAAGGGATATTAGGATGCAATAAATGCATCACTGTACCGTGCATGCCTTAAATAGGATATTAAGTGTAGGTAGTCTGCTCTTTATATCGTACTCCAAAAAAGGGGTATACAGTGCAAAGAGTCCAGGTATTTCCTTATAAGTGGACAGGGGCTTGCTCTAGCAATCTCAAGGTGTTCTTCTAGGGGGTAGTGTGGTCGATCTGCTTTAGGCTTATCAGAGAGGAGTGTTAGACATCTGCACATACACACAATAGTCAATAAATGATGCACACAACTCAATAGGGAGATCCATACCTATTTATAAAAATAACACATATTTTTATTATAACTTTAGGCACCATGATCAACAAAATCTGGTAAGTACTTTTTGAAATAGAAGGTTTGAAGAAAACGGGTTTTTGAGATGTCAAATCCTAATTGAAGCAATTCACAGCAATGTTAACTTAGGAAGAAAACATATCATATATCTGGTCACTTAACAAAGACTTACAGGACCCTTCCCTGGATCTTAAGGTGAGTATGGTGCAAGGCAAACCCAACAGTTCACCTTTGGAGCCACTGGGAAGTCCGGGTGCAGAGGTGTGTTTTCCAGCGCAGGTAATTTTGAAACTTTAAATCGTCATTGAAGCACTTCAAGGTAATTTTAACCTTGAAATGAAAAACATATATTGCAGTCGGGCCCTCAACAGCGACTTACCAGGTCAATCTTCTGGATGAGTATGGGGCAAGGTCCAAGGCAGCACAAACAGTTCACTGTGGGCAGCACTGGGGCCAGGTACAGAGGTGCCTTACAGTCTCAGGTGCCCTATTCAAGTCTATGGAGATTGGTCCATTGGAAAAGAGGTTGCAGGCTAAACTAGTCTAAACTAGGAGACCAGCTGGGCCACGCCAACAGAAGGGATCAACTCTTGCGATGTTTAGGGACATGGGGACACATTTGCTCCTCTTCTCCAAGAGCAATGTGTGCAGAGGTGTCCTTAGGATCGGATTTTCATCTCCGGAGCACTTGCAGTAGAAGGGGCCTGTAAACTAAGGCTGCAGGCGCCATTGTCTCTGGAGGGCCAGGGGACCACTATGCCACCGTTGGCCCACTTCAGCTTGGAAGCACATGTGCAGTGATGTTTTGCGGTGTCTGGTTTTTGCGGTCTAGAGCACTAACATTCTTCTTTGGGGTGTATGTAAGATGCAGGGAAGCAGCTCCACTGCTCCACTGCTCCACAGGAGGTATTGAGTCATTATTGAAGGCTGACATCCTCCCAGACATTGTAGGCACAACAGCTGCAGGACGAGAAGTCTTTGATCCAGTTTCAATGAGTAACAGCAGACAGACTGGTGCCAAGTCAGTTGCTCTTCCTCGGACTTCTGCTTTCGTACCTCTTCATTGTCCTTCTTCTTCGTAAGTTGTCAGGATAGCGGGAATACGTTGGTACAATTGGACCACTTCAGCCCAGGCTCGGCAGCTCAGGTGCAGTGGTACTTTCCAGTGTTGGGTTTTTGTGATCTTGGATTCTCACAGCTCAGTATTTGGTACCTGCAAGATGCAAGGGAACAGCTCTGCTGTCCCATGGGAGTTCCTGAGCCTTTGGAGAAGTGCTAACAGTTGTGCTTCAGTTTGAAGGATCAGCAGCTTGCAGGGTGAGATGACTTTGGTGCAATTGTCTAGAATAGGAGAATAGGTGGAAAGGCTGGTGCCAACTCAACTTCTTTTGCTCAGCAGGATCTGCTTTCATGGTGCTAGGGCTCCCCTAAATACTGAACTTAGGGGCATTAGGGGAGTATAGCATAGTAGCTAATGGGCTACTTACCCCCTAAGGTCACTATGCACCCTATATGAGCACTTCCTGGGGGGAGTGGGAGTAACCCTGTCCCAGAGATCCTAAAATTGCCATCACCTAGTGCCAATTAGCAGGTCACCAAGTAGGTCAAAAAGGGCTGCTTCCCAAATTAAGTCATAGCATCTATAACCTAGAGCATCCACCCTCTATTGTTAACCATGGGCAAATAAAAAAGAAAAATAGGCCACAAGCCTGAAATGTAACGGATCATGTTTAAACAATGTAAACAACACAAAACTCTACAAACTGCAAGAATGTTACTCTGATTATCTGTACATCTTTCATAAACACGAAATAATGATGAAATATGCTAAAAAAAATAACAAAAAAATGGCATAGCTTTTGAAATGTTTAAGCAAGCAGAAGACATGGCAGTTTACAGAATACCGCGTGCTACTTTCATTCTACCACATCCCTTTTGCAGCTTAGCCATTCTCTTAGCTTTGCTCGATCCTGCCATAAGCCTCACCCTATCCACAAATCCCCTCTTGACTAGAACCATCATCCTTGGTACTGTCTACTCCATTCCCGTACCCTCATTACCTACTTCTGCATTTATCCTCTGCAACGGTGTACAGGCGAGACCGCTGCATGGAGTGCTCAATGACAAACAGCTGGTATCCTGATTTTTGGCCAGGCCTCACATTAATCGAAGATATGCAGGAAGATTTAAGCCTGTCTCTTGACGTGAGTACCTATAACAGGTACTGTCATATAGAGTGATGATGGCCTCAGACAGTGTTTCACTGATCATATAGTCAGGACCATACCTTTTTTGCCTGTGTCATGAGAGAGGTGGCCTCCTGTCCCACTCCGTTCCACTGCTACAATCTAGAATCTGATATTTGCCCTTACATCCCGGTACAGATGTCGCTGTAAGAATGTGTGTAACATGTGCAATACATGTACTGTGTTATGTCTGAATGAACCTGAGTAAAGGACTCCTATGAAATCCATTTTGGAAACCTTTGACCTATTTATATGTACAATGTGGAGGTGAAGTTACTTTCTTAGACAGAGGAAGTGTAACACCCAAATTCCTAAGACTGGAAGGAAGGGATGTAGACACTGAAGGTGAGAGGAGAAGACAGGTATTAACTTAGTAATTGAATAAGGTCCTGAGCTGCTGATTAGTATTCCTAAAGAACATCTATTTAGGGAAGTGTGGGACTACAGTCTCTGTTATTCTAAGTGTGAAGTGTCCTTCAGAAGAGTCCAGCCTTTTGTCTCTCTTCCTCTATCAGTGTGCATGTTGTTGGTCACTTAAAAATGCTCCCAATGCTTTGAGTCTCTGTTCTCGGTGCCCGAACATGGAGTCAACCCTCCTTCAAGAGCATCATTATTGTCCAGCCTGAGCCTGGAAGCCTGAGAAGAACACATGAAAGGAGAACTATTTCTGAAAGTACAGACCAAAATACATGTCTCCTGACTGTGATAGCTGTGTAAAACTGTTAGCTTCAAACTCATGGGTGATTTCAGTTCCAAGTTCTCTCTGACCAAGGCGAGGAAACTCCTTAGAGTACCCAAGGACTACTGCACAACCCTTGTTTGTGCTAAAAGAAAGTCAGCTTCCTAAAGATGAGCAGACATTATCTGGAGACAGATCTGAAGGAAATATTGTCTCCCTGTCATGGAATGCCTGGAGGTGACCTGCTTAGGAGAAGAGTGTAGGAGCAAGTCAAACCCCTAGGAGCAACTGACTGCCAGAGTGAAAAAGAGAGGTTGACCACATTGCGGAGGGAATACCCATCTTGCAGCCCATCACACCACACACCCGAAACTGGAGGGTCTGTGTCACTGCTAAAGAATGCCTGAGAGAATCAAATAACACAAGAGGAGGAGCACCCAAACTATTTAGCTCAATTTGCAAAAAACAATTATTCAAATAAACAAGAAGCTCTAAAGCTGTTATCGGCCAAGCATGGTCTTTTGTGCAAGTGCCGTCCACAAAGGAGACTCAGATGTGATTGTTTTTAAAAAGTATTCAATCTTTAGGCTTCATTTCAACTCCATTAAAAACAGACAGCAACAGCCCAGCCAATGTTTTTTTGCTCCCATACGGACCTTTGTCACGGCTGTAAGAGACATGTACAATAGGTTTTGTGAAAGACATTCCGGTCTCACAACAGTTACACATTAAATCAGCACTTTGTTAATATTATAACATCTTCAATACAAAAAAATATATCAGTACATAAATCATATTGACAATTTATAAATAATTCATCTGTATACAATGGTGTTGTGTAAATATGCATAAAATAATTGGGTAATCCTATATACTTATTTTATTCTGAATATTATATTGCATCCTATTGTTGAGAATCAGTTTGATAGTCCATGTTTTCTACCATTTGTTATTCATTTAAAACCTCATATTGGATTCGAAAAACTCAAAGATTATCTGAGTATCACATTTTCTTTCAGGGTGAGCCACAAATAAGCTCCAAATTAACCTGCGCTTAATCCTCTGGTAGTGTGGCACAAAGACTGTCAGGCTGGGGAATTTGTGTTCGGCCGGGCTTCGCCCTGCTGAGAACACACTATCGCCTATCCCCCTGCACTGGCCGGGCTTAGCTCCGCCGGCCTGGAACTACCATTCCCAGCAGCCCCGCAGTCCTGCTTCAGGCGACACTGCTGCCCCGCTCATCAATCCGCGCCAGGAGGCGCATAAAGCTCAGTGTGGCCCGAGGTCCTGGTGTTGCTATTGTGGGGGAATCTGTGTTCGGCCGGGCTTTGCCCCGTTGAGAACACACTATCGCCTATCCCTCTGCACCGGCCGGGCTTAGTTCTGCTGGCCCGGAACTACCATTCCCAGCAGCCCCGCAGTCCTGCTCCAGGCGACGCTGCTGCCCCGCTCATCAACCCACGCCAGGAGGCCCATAAAGCTCAGTATTGACCCTCGTCCCGCGAGGACGTTCGCGGGACGCCCCGGGAGAAGCCCGGGACAAGGGCGGGACCGTCTGTGGCCATCCAGGGCCGACCAGAGCTGGGTGGGCAATCCCCTATGGCCCTTACTGTAGGACAAAGCAGGAAGACTTGAGTTTCATGGACTCGCAATACCGGTACTGCCATATATGTAATATTTGTATTATTCTTTCATTTTTTAAGGATTTCTAAGGCATTTTTAAAATGTATCGAATACAGTTATAACCTTAATTTGCATGTTCAAGTTTAATGACATATTATCGCTGAAATCCTGTATTCTGTTTTAAACTTATCGTGATATTCTATTTCAGATTTTAAAATTATTCTATCACTGATCTATAGTAAACCTATGGTAACGGGAGTATTTGTCTGAATATGGCCAAACGCAAATTAAATAAGGCTATGCCTGAGTTACCAGGATTAACGATAGATTGCTACCTGACTAAGGCAGTCAGCACGATTAACCAGGAGATAGACAAGGCCGAAAGTAGACTTTCGCTGGGATTGGGTACTTCACCAGACTCACCATTGTTACTCCCCATTCAAACTAAGCCCGCACTCAAGATCAATACACCTATCGAGCTATCCGTTGTAGACAATCAAGACACTATTCCATCCAACATAGATGTCCGAATAATCATGAGTTAAACGGATCCCCCAATATTCATATAAATAGCCCCTCCCCACCAAAAAGAAAGCGGAATTGTAGTAAAGCTCAGTCCACAGTGTCGAAGCAAGGTCCTGTTAAAAGAAAAACCACTCAAGCACCCACCTATGTACCCCTAGTTGAAGCACAAACTCCAACAGGCCTCCTTAGTAACGTACAGATTAGCCTGATCATTGCACAAGTAACAAGTTCCCTGGTGCCACATATTAAGCTTCTTGATGATGAAATAAAGGGCCTTAAGGGAGAAATATGTAGATTGAATGATGTAATTACAGCGCTGGGGAAAAGTGATCATGGGAGTTTAACTGGGACTACAGATTGTATCCAAGGCCTCTTATCTACTAAAAGGCTAGGAAGCACCAGTGAGCTGATAAGGGGGGAAGGGCAGTTAAATGGTTTGAATCCAGGTCTACAGAACCCGAAAAGTGCTAATATTATACCTGGAGGTGGTGAAGGAGTACGAGGGAGTACTCTCCCATGGATAAATAAAGATACGCCTCAGGTAGATATAACTAGCTCAGACATTGATCGACCGGAAGTTAAAAGATCTAAGTACATAGATTTACCCCCAGCATGCTGTCCATATGTAGCAGTACTGGCAAATGTCCCCCCCTTGCCGCAAATGTCATAGAGCCACACAATTCACTTAAAAATAAAGTGCTTGATTGGGCTCAACGTAATTGCGGCTTCGTAAATAGCCTGTGTAGACCAAATTCTCACAACAAGGAGAGTTAACTGGATCGGCCAATCAGAAAAGGTTTTTAGGGGGGATTGTATAATTGTTAATTTCAAAAACCCTCACTATGTCCGGATGCTTTTAGAAAATGGCCCCTTTCAGTCCCTAAAAGACAATAGTATTTCCCTACTACCATTAGGGTTTTTCTATAGACATTTAGGAGACAAAAGCCTCATGGCTCAATACTGGAATCAGAAGAGACCCCTCTTGCAGAACCCGGCAGTCAAATACTTCAATGTCCCTACATCTAAAAGATTTGCGCCTCTAACCTGATTAGAAGAGTTAGACTGACATAACCCCCACCACCATAGCATCGTTGTGGTGGCACAAGAGAACGTGGACCTCCCTGGGGCCGTTAAACTGTCCGAACTGACCTAGTTGCAAGTGGTATACATGATTTAAAGTCATCAAATATGCTGAATTGCATTATTCCGACCACCAATGAAGTGGCAGTAAATAGTCTAGATGTAGTACCATCCTTATCCCTTGAAGTAACTGGACCCAGAGTAGGAGCCCATGGCAAGGGATATAACCTGGCCACTTGGAATATTGCTGGGTGGCATAGTAAGAAAGATTCACTTGGATGGAGGGACTTTGTTAACAACTATGACATACTATGCTTACAAGAGACATGGTGTAGGGAGCACATTAACTACGATGAATATGTCTCTTTTAATCTACCAGCTCAGGGATCTGCCATGGGTAGAGGCAAAGGCGGTCTCCTTATATTACTCTCTGTTAAACTACCAGTAAATGTTATAACATATGAAGTGATTGGTTGTCACTCCCAAGTGCTATGGCTACCACACAAGAATGGTCGTAATGTTTTGGTAATCAATTATTATAATATTCTGTTTGATTCTACACGTTCTAATGTGGTCAGTGAACTAGAGAACGCACTTGTTAAATAATGTCTGGATAACTCTGTTAATTTCGATTTCATCTGGGGGGGTGATTTCAACATTTCTATGTGCCCCCTCTCATTAACCAAGGCTTGTGGGTTTAACGATTACAGAGGCGAGGAATGCATCCATTTTCTACACAGCACCTACGGAGAGCTGTTGAATTCCGTCATGGTTAAATTTGATCTGGAAGCATTGCAGAGCTCCAAAGATGGGGAGGGTAACTTCATTCCAAACTTTATCGGTAGAAATGCCGGCACTGTTATTGATCACCTGTTGATTTCAGCGGATATTAGTGTATTCTGTGATACCCCGGTAATACTGGATTTATCTGTTAGCGACCACAACTGTATCGCCTTAACACTATTCATCTGGGATTACAAGGATCAGATCACCCAAACCCTCGAAAATGATATTGACTCATGCAGACCCAACGGTTACAGGATGAAGTGGAAAGAGGAAAACTCAGAAAGGTTCTTGATAAGAATTGCCGCGGCCTGCCTACCAGAGCTATATGATTGTCTGGATGGGAACGCTGACCCCCTGCGCATCCTATTGTGCTTTAGAAAGATTAACAATTTAATTAATAACATCTTGACTACTACCAGGGCCAAAAGACAGAAGCAGAAAATAGGGTGGTTTGACAATGCCTGTACTGAGTCCTTACAGAAGTTAAAGAAAGCCCTTTCATGCAGTCCCAGCAATAGGCCAACTATTCTAACTCTTAGGCTAGCATATAAAGAACAGCTGAAGCGCAGGAAGCGAGAGCTCCAGGAAGAAGCCTGGGGTAAATTGACTATGGCAGTGGAGTCATCTAATAGCAAACTCTTCTGGGACACAGTTAATTGCCCTTTCCTCAGAAGAGACGATACACCGGTTATAACATCTCATGTTAGCATGGAAAGTTGGGTCTCTCATTTCACCAGTATCTTTGACCCTGTGGATCTAATTAACACTACCAGCAGGGTTGATGATCCCTGGACAATTCTCCCTCTCGACATTACCTTTCCGGAGGTAGAAATTGCCATTAGGCGCAGCAAGGGAGGGAAAGCTCCGGGACCAGATAGGGTGCCAATTGACCTATAAAAAGCCGACATGTTACTCTGGGGCCCTGTCCTGACCAAAGTCTTTAACGCATCTGTAATGGAAAGTGCACCACCTACTTGGGGCGAGTCCATAATTATCCCCATATTTAAAAAGGGAAACAGGTCTGAACCGAACAATTACCAACCTATTTCCCTTTTAGACTCATCTCTGAAAACCATGAGTAGGTTTTGCTGTTCAGGTTAGAAGAGTGGGCCGAGGACAACAGGATTCTGTCTCAGTCGCAATATGGGTTTAGGAAAGGTCTTGGACCCTGGAACAAGGTATTAATCTGGAACTTTTAATAGGGAAATACACGTGCGCAAAGCAGGGTTCACTCTTTCTTTGCTTTGCAGACCTAAGCAGCGCATTCGATTTAGTTGATCATACCCTATTATGGTCAACACTATTGGGCATAGGTGCTCCAGAGGCAATTTTTTTTTTTTTGGCTAGACTCTACACTAAATTATCTGCTTGCATACGCTATGGACAAGCAGGAGAATACACTGGCAAAATCAAGGTTAATCTAGGCATAAGGCAAGGCTGTGTCCTTGGGCCCCTTCTTTTTTCCCTTTTTATTAATGCTATTGATGCAGAGCTTAAACTGGTCAAATGTGACGCACCACAAGCAGATATACCAGTGCTCCTTTACGCAGACGATGCAGTACTTCTATCAAGGACTCCCCTTGGCTTGCAGAGATTAATGGACAGATTTTCAGATTTCATCAAGGGAAGAAAACTGAAGATTATTAATAGCAAAACATTTATCTTGTCTTGTGGTCATAAAATGAGGAAAATGAAACCTTTTTATATTGAGGACGAACACATTTTAGTAGTGGAAACATTTTGTTATTTGGGTATTATTTTTACTAGCAATGGTATGTGGTCACAGGAGGTTTCAAATGTTAGGACCAAAATGGCCAAAAGTGCATTTGGAGTTTTTAAATTTGTCAGTAAACTTGGGGATCACCGTGTCTATGATATGCTGCATATATATTGAAATAGATGCGTATTCATAACACTCTATGGAGCTGGTGTCTGGGGCTGTTGCCATCATGGAGATCTACAAACAGAGGAAAATAGCTTTCTAAAAGAAATACTCTGCCTACCTATGCCAGCTTCCACCGAACTATTAAATAATGAGGTAGGGATGGAATATCTGACAGTCCTAATAGGGTTAAGACCACTGATGGTATGGAGATCCTTATGGCTGAAGGAAGAAACTCGTTTTAACAGAAGCATTATTAAAGACTGCCTCCGCCTGGACAAATGCCTATTGATCCCATGGCTTAAATATATAGTGACAACCTTTAGGGATATATTTAATGTGAATATCATGGAAAGCCCAAGTAGGGTGACCGATATCCCTAAGAAAAAAATCAAATATATCTACCTGAGGAAGAAAGCTCAAGCCCGTCAAGGTACTAATAGGCAGCTACCAACTTCCCAGTTTTATTTCTCCCATTCGGTTACTAATGGCTTCCAAAAATACCTAACCACGGTTACTAGAACATCTCACCGGTTCATGTACTGTATTTACCTTAACCATCTCCTTTCGATTTTATGAGTGTTTTTATTATTGCTTTTAAACCGAATTAAATCACAATCAAACTATATCATGTACTGTATATGTTAAATATTTTTATGTGCTTTTATGATTGTTTTTTTAATAATCGAATAAAGCTTATTGAACTGAACTGAACTGAACTGACTGTCAGGCTTAACTTACACACAATGTGTAAATTATTTATACAGCACATTTATTTTGATTGGCCTAATTTGCTGTGAAAATAGTACCAAAAAGAACAAATAGACACTATAGATATACTGGACTAGGACAAAATCATAAGTTCAGGCCAACCGTGAAGGAGTGTGGTTTGGCTACAGGGCCCCAGTTAGGGCTGCTGAACAAAGTTCCTTCAATCCTAGTTTGTGGGGCGTTGAGAGGGTTCGCATCGAAGATGCACAGTGCAGCCAAAGCAGTGCATCAGTTCCAAGATGTGGTGATGCTATGATGCGAGGTCCTGCATCATTGTTGAGGATCATGCCGTCTGGGCAATACATCGGTTCCAAGGAGATGTAAGACTGTGATGTGGAGTCCATTATTGTAGTCGAGGCTGCTGTTGATGAGGGCTGTGAGCGTTTGCACTGAGGATGCACTGTACAGCGGCGGTTTAGACAAGGTGGTGGGCTGTGATTTGATACAAGTCTTTGTGACGGGGAGACCCATGCAGTGGTGATGATATGTCAGCTCTGCTCTGGGTAGCACCATGCAGCAGAGGAGATGCATCAGTTCAGCTGGATCTACAGAGGCTGGCAGAACACCTTACACCCACTTCCAAGTGTTCAGGACTGGGCTGGTACCACCTGGCTGGGTACATTAACAGATGGCAGAATCCAGGTGCTGGGGGTCTAGATGGTTCCTTCTGTTTCTGAGGCTCAAGTCAGGATGCCAGCCACTAGCCATTGGGGTTACTCTGGGGTTCTGGGTTCAGCAGATGCAGGTCCAGTCCTTCTCACCCAGGATAGAAGTCAGCACAGCAGTCCTTCAGAGCAGCAGCCAAGCAGGGTGGCAGTCCTCTCCACAGCACCACAGTCCTTCTTCCTAGCCAGGCATCCACAGGTCCAGAAGTGTACTGAAGAGTTGTTGTCTGATTTCCGATATTTATGCCCAGTTGGGCCATCTAAAGTGGGAGAATCTTCTAGAGGCTTGCCTTTGAAGTGCACATAAGCCCTCCATTTCTTTGCCTGGCTCCAGACTAACTACAGGAGGTATTCAGTCCTTTGTATAGAGGCAGGACACAGCCTATTCAAATGTAAGTGGGGCTGTGCCCATCTCTTCCATCCCGTTCTGCCAGAGATGGTATATCCAGGCACTCCTAAGCTCCCTACTGAATGAGGCTGTCTAGAGGGAATACACGAAGCCCAACTGTTAGCAAAACCCACTCATGTGACCCAGAGCCAGGCTGCTGGCACCTAGTGGCTAAGGGTGGAAAACTTACTAAAAGTTGCATTTTCAAAATTGGAATTTAAATTCCAACTTCACCATAAGTTAGGATTTTTCATTACATTTCCAACAACACCAAATGTAAACTGGCTGCCTTTTCCCATTCGGAAATGACTAGGGGCGGGTGCAATGTTGCCTTCCACCAACATAATTGGCAGAATTTGGCGACTCTTTATTACATTTGTAATGCAGGGTTCTAGCCAAATTTCAGCAATGACCGCATGGTGGAATTTCTTCCAGCAAGGCTTCATAAATGCAGGTGCAAGCAAGATTTGCTGTCCTCAAGTGACATTTGCTAACAGTCACTGGCAGTTGTGAGCATTCATGAGCCGTCGCGGCCTGATTTGTCAGCACTGATAGCACTACTGCATCAAAACTGCAGTGCGACATACATATTTTCTGCCACTGGTGGAGCTTTTGGAATGTCGAAGTGTTTTATGTACCTCCACTGAACAACGTGGAGTGAAACTCTGAGATTTCCGCCTACTCCTACAAATTACAGCTTAATTAATGTAATCATGTAACTCTAATGTTATCATATGGTAAAGGTAGGCCTTGCAGTAGTTAAAAATGAATTTAAAAGGTTTACACTAACAGCATATTTGTGACTGAAGAGTACATGCCCTACTTTCAAATACATTGCACACCGCCCTTAAGCTGTCTTGGACCTACACTAGGGGTGACTTATATGTATTAAAAAGAAGGTTCAGGCCTGGCAAAATGTTTGCCTTGCCAGGTCAAAATGGCAGTTTAAATGTCCAGACACAGGCTGCAATGACAGGCCTAGCCATGTTTTAAGTATAAGTTTAATGGGTAGCACAATCAGTGCTGCAGGCCTACTCATGGCATTTATTTTCAGGCCATGGGCACAGGTAGTGCTATTTTACTAGGTTATTACAGGAACATTATATATACCAATATGTTACAAGTCAATTCTACTATTTTTCAAAGAGAGAACCCAACTAAAGTGTGCTGAGTCCTAAAGTCAAATGATAGGAGAGTTTGAGGCAAAAAGGTAAAGAGAAAACCACACCAAGGATGCCATGTCTAACAGAAGGCGTATTTGAAATCACAATCCTGTAGGGTCCAGCTAAGAAACGTTGCTGGGGTCCCTTACATGAAAATAGATGGTGATGGCTTCAGGGATGATGCTTCAGATGATTCTAGGGTATGTGGGAACCTCCCAGCAAGTTTACCGAAATAATCAACTTCAATCAATAATCAATAATCAACTGACTGGCAAAGAAGAGTTTAACACAACCATAGGAGTGCAAGGCTAAGGACTACAAGCCTTATTAGGCCCCTTTCCTTTTGTATCTATGAGGAAAATTCAAAGAATTGTTGTGCCCCAAATATCTTAGGGCTCAGCACCTTATACCTGGAGGTCCCTCATTGTCATGAGCAGACACAAACTCTCAGTACACTGTGAATAAGTAAAATGTATTCGCTGTGTAATACTCCCAAGGGTTGTACTACTGGAAATAGACAAATATTGAAAGATTATTGAGGGACAAAATATCAGAAAGTGTAGATTTACTAATCCTAACTTCCTATCTATAAACTGTGATGATTTATGAACCACATAGATGCACATATGTAGAGTTAGGTGTGGAAAATATATACTTACAAACATCTCAATATCTTCTTTTCATAGTTTGCCATCGATATTCTGTCCCATTATTATCATGAGTTTAATATTCAGGATGTGTACAAAGAAAAAAGCTCACTGCCAAAGCCGGCTCTAAAGATAGAGTCCTGAATGTATATAGCCCACACAAATTATGAGAAAGAACAACCAAGGCAATTGTATCCTCTTGTCTATACAATGATAAATGGGAGAAATAACACATTGAAAAATTGAGTTCTGTCTTTATTGTCATGATTCTTAGATTTTCTACAAAAACACTTTTTGTTATACAAACATCATTAAAAAATTGTATCAACATACAATATATGGCAAATCAAACACAGTATTATTAAAAACAATATCACAAATATACAGAAAAAATGATAAAACAAAAACGAAGAAATGTGGCACAATAATTATCTCGACGCGCGTTTTGGCGAACCAGCGCCTTCTTCAGGAATAGCCACTAATTACCTGAGAAAAAACTATTTAATAAGAGACCTTTATTAACATAATATTACATTTAATATTCCACATAATCACCTTAATATACTTTAATGACGAAAAAGAGGCAAATCCAAAATAAGTCAGGTATAAGAACATATCGACAGTACTCATAGTCTTACAGACCAAAAGATATCATTCTCCCACTGGTGGACAAGGTAGACTTATAAACAAATCAAGTCTATATATGTAGTTTACTTCAGTGCTCATTCGACTCAATGACCAAATATAACTTACATGGATACACAGAAGAAGTTGACATAATTGATAACTTTAAGGATGGATAACTTGACATAATTGATAACTTTAAGGATGGATATTAGCATGTCTAGATTATAAAACACAATATCTGGAAGATACTCACTTAAAGGACACTTTATCAAAATTGGAAAATGTTATGCTTGGGATTTTGCAGGTGACAGTTGATGATTAGTTTATCTGTAATAGAGGAAAGGATTCAATGATAAACCCAAAAGAAAGACGCTAACTTTTCCTCTGAAGCATTTCGGAAATTTCCAGTTTCACTTACTAAAATGTATCCATTAGTTTGGCCTTCAATCTTGTTATTCTGTTCTAGAATGCTGTTTATATTTGTGATGTCGAATTTGACAGCCCAAGGGGAAATTATTGTTCCATATTTCCACTCCTCTGTAATAAAGGAAAGAATTAAAAAATAAACCGAAATGAAGAACACTAGATTCTCTTTTCCCTAATTGCTATTAAAGAGTTTCTGATGTTACTTACTAGGATTTAATGGTTAATTTAGCTTCATGTCGCGTTACTTTGTTTTGAGATCTTGTCAACGGCCGTGATGTCGAATGTAGTCGCAAAAAGGGAAAATTATTGTTCCATATCCTTATCTATTAGGAAGACATAAAGATGGATCAAAAAATTTAATTTATTCCGATCTACATTCAGAATATTCAGAATAGTCCCTGTTTATTTGTCCCCGGCACTACTAAGATATATACTCAGGTCAAGATGGAGGTTGCATCTTTATCGAATATTCCAAGAACATCATATTAACCATAGTTAGAAAAACGTAAAAACTGTGAAAAAATGGCCTAGTGAAGTAGCACCATTACAGATCAAATCAATTGGACATCTAAATACAAAAGATACGTATGTGCCTCACAAGGATACAATAAAAGCTTATTAGATATAATCAGAGGCATTTAAAATGTTTTAAGTGCAACGATGAGACTAACATGCACAATAAATGCTATTTAATAATGATCCTCATTGTCGAAACTGCCAAAGAGCTAGCTATAGAAATTAAAACAGAGATAGAAGAATTAGAAGATAAGATTAAAAAAGTTGGTAGTTTAGAAGAGGCCGTGAAAAAACTTGAAGAGTCTAATAAAGAACTGGAATCTTTTTCCAATTATCTAAACAAACGCAAGAATGATAAGCTTGCAAAGGATAAAAGATTGTATTCTAATGAGAATACTTACCCGTATTTAAGATTAGAATTTTATAAACAGAATCATTACATAGATGATAATAGAAGTCAACAACAAAGGGTGAACACTTTTTCGGATATATCAGATTCCGATGGAGATGTTAATGATGCCTATTACAAACATGAGAGAAACTTTAATTCTTTCCAGACAAAACGGAATCAAGCCCAACTTTTTTTAGCCAATCAAGGGATGAACGGAGGACGTCCGAGAGTACTTTTCCAGGCCCAGAACAGAGAGGGCTACAAACCACAACATCACTATCAACAGGAAGAGCCTCAATTCATCAGGGAGACACTCAATCGACAGTATTGGAAATCAGGGATGTAATCCCTATTTTCAATTTGTCCAAGATAGATTTAGATGAACACAGTGTTAGCCTCCTATCAAAAGATCTCTCTTATGTCCCTCATTCAAATGCTAATATTTTTGAATTACATCGCAATATTATTTCTTGTTTTCGTAAAATACGGCTAAGGAAATTTTTTATCTCTGTAAATAATTTAGACACCCTTCCTGATAACACCAGAAGTCTATCTCTCCCTCCCACTTTCAGCCCTTCCCTAGATCAACTAGGGCCTGAAGTAGCTGCATTTGAGCTGGTGGTATTATAACAATTGGAACAAACCCTTTTGTTTGTTCCCAAACCACTATACAATTTAAATAAAAATGAACATATGGCACTAAAATCATTAGCAACTAATAAGGCAATAACAATAAAAAGTTGTGACAAGGGAGGTGGAATAGTCATAATTGATTCTCCGGTCTATGAATGAAATATGAAAAAGATGCTTAATGATCCCTCTTTTTATACTAGTGTTAGGTCTAACCCTTTAAATATTGTTAATAAAAAGAGTAAGCGCTTAACTCATCAGGCTTTTGAAGCAGGTGAAATTACTCATAAGGAATATGAGTACCTTAACCATTATCAGGGTAAAACAGCTTGTGTATTCGATTTTCAAAGATACATAGGGACCTTATGAACCCGCCCTATAGACCTATAGTGTCTACCATGGGTATCATTACTGAGTCCCTATTTAAATACATTGATTTCCATCTCCATCCATACATTCTGAATATAGTCTCTTGTATAAAAGACACAGGTGACATAATTAGGAAAGTTGAAAATTTTGATTTTAATCCTTCTAATGACCTACTTGTTACACTTGATGTTAAATCTCTTAATAGTAATATTCCTTTGACTGAAGCTATGAAAACAACTGCATGGTTTATCGATGATCAGAAAATATCCTGCCCTTAAACCTTTATTCTTGCTTGTTTAAAAATAGTTCTGACCGAAAACATTTTTGAATTTGGAGATCAATTATACCGCCAAGTAAAGGGCGTAAGCATTGGCTCTTCCGTAGCTCCATCTGTGGGCAACATATATATGGCTGCCTTTGAAAAAAGATTTATATATAATGAGGTTGCCCCATTTTAGGAGTCTGTCTCCCATTGGTCCAGATACATTGATGATATTTTTTTCATCTGGTCCAATGGGAGAGAGGCTCTATCAGAGTTCTTAAGTTGGCTCAATGTTGCGGATCGTAATCTCAAATTTACGGCCCATATTAGTGCCGAAAAAGTTGAGTTCCTGGACATCCTGATCTTGCATGACAAGAGGAAACTAAAGGTAGACTTATATGTGAAGCCTACAGTGAGGAATACTCTGCTGCATTTCCATACTTTCTACCTGCGGAATCAAAAGCAGAGTATTCCGTTCTCACAGTTTCTGAGAGTGAGGCGTAATTGCTCTGACCTCCATGACTTTGAAAGGCAGGCAACTGAAATGAGAAATACATTTCTGGCCAGAGGATATCCCCACCGGCTGGTGAGGGATTCCTATAAAAGGGCCAGATATTTCGACAGAGATTGCTTGTTGATATCAAAAATAGCTAAAAAAAATGAACAACTAGTTTGTATTACTTAAACAAATTGTCAATTCTAATTGGCACATTTTGAATAGCAACTTTACACGGGATCAAAAATGTCCTAAACCCTTGTTCGCCCATCGGCGTACAAGGATCATATTGTTCATTCCCGTTTCGGTGGATCTCAGAACCAAGATAGTTTCCTGCAAAAATCCATTGATACAAATCAACCGATTAAGGGAACAGTGAAATGTTAATCTTTCAAATCTTGCAACACTATTCTGGAGGGTGAGAGTTTCACCCATAATGGATACACCGCCCATGCTACTCATATGTGGAATTGTAAGACATCTAACATTGTTTATTTTATTCAATGTTCTTGTCCACTCGGATATGTCGGTGATACTTCTAGGCCAATCCAAGTTCGACTGACGGAACATCGTTCCGCCATAAGAACCAAAAAATTACTGTCACCCATGGTTAAACATTTCATTGATTGCAATCATGGACCAGATGACTTTAAATGGTGTATTTTGGAACAAATTAGCACTCCAGATGTAAAAGGAGGTATGTGCATAGGAAAAAAACTTGAGGTATTTTGGATATTTTCTTTAGACACCTTCAAAAATGGATTAAACAGTGAAATTCCATGGGAAAACGCGATTGTCTAATACCATTAAACCACGATATCTGCAACTTTAATCATTTTAACTTTATCTTCTTTTCCTTTATCTGATAGGATTCTTTGTTAAGTTCTCCAATTTTTAGCTGTGGGGGTTGTCTCTGTATTTTTTATTTGGGCTCCATAGGGGTAATTATTCTTTTGTAGATCCAAAATAATGTGAAAAACTCTCCTGATCTTATGCCACCGAACAAAATACTGCCCTTGAGAAAGTTGGAGTTTTAATACTTGCTGCTATATCTATATAGATACTTTATATAGACACTTACTATTGTTAAGATTGTCTTTTTCGATGTTTTGCAAGATAGTATTTTTTCTATTTATACGGGAACTCTGTGCTCAAGCTATAGGTCAAACCATGTGACGAATTGAAAAATGTACCTGATCTTATGCCATCGATTAAAATATTGCTTTTGAGACCGTTGGAATTTCAATCCTCGCTGCTATATTAATAGACACTTTTCTCTGTCAAGACTGTTTATTTCTATGTCTCGCGTGAGATAGGATTCTTTCTATGTCTATGAGAAGCCTTGTGTTCAAGTCACTGGTTACATCATGTGACGCATCCTCATGCGGTGAACCAATTAGCTTGCGAGTATTTAAAGCATTGCAAGCCAATGTATTGTTGATATCTACCCGCCATCCTGCTTCCTACGACGTAAGACACAGTGACTTCTCGCACGCCTTCGGGCCCCATCAGCAAAGCTTTATGAGTTTTGGGTTTTCATTAAATGGGTTTTTTCCGAATTTTTGCCAGATACAAATATCTAGCAAATAGAACTGCTAATCATAGGGGGTCTAACTAGAGATTTCACTGTTTGAGAATTACTGGGGCTAATCACTCGAGTAAAATATCGACCCCTTCCTGTATTTTCTTTCTAGCTCTGACCTTTATATTGTTTAAGAACGTGATGCCAAATACGAATAACGAGGTAATGACGCTTGTATTACATCGAGGTTGTTATCTTTACGACGTATTTGGGGATAATCATTTTGGTAAAAACATCCAACCCCCCGCCCCCTTTTTTTCTGTCTTTCTTAACAGCTCCGATCTCTATCACTTTTAATGGACTCGAAGGCTACACCCATCTTTATTAGTAACTAGGTAATGATGCCTTTAATAAATCGAGGCAGTTATCGTTTTATTGGGGTGCTTATACGTATTATGCCCACAACTGTGCATTTACAACTATATATCACGCTCTTCTTTTTTGAATTTTTAGACCCTGCTATCAGTTGATTCTTGCGAAAATTCATAACAAGGCGCATTCCTACAATTTATCTGTTTAACAATATAAATGATGGTGTTGTGACTTTGAAACTTCAAAGGTACTTCCCCCATAAATAGCATTTATTGTGCATGTTTAGCTCATCGTTGCACTTAAAACATTTTGTGAACCTCAAAGATAGACCTACCCCATCGACAAAATATAGTGAATCCATCAGGCTGACATTAGAACAAAGGTTTGCTCAATAAATGTGTGAGTAATGGACAACCAACTGCTGTGATGTCATATGAGCAATTAGACTGTATAGGTTGCTATCACCCTCTCTAATTGCTCTTATTCTGCTCTAGCATGCTTTCCTGTTCTTAGATTTGCAGGCTAATATCAATTGCCTTCATTTTTGTTCTTTAAGCTCTAATTTCTGAAGCTTTATAGATTCCTTGTACGTGCCTGCTTTGAAAACAGGTTGTTTTTGTGCAGGAACCAACCACTATGCCACCCATGGGTAGGCGTAGGCTTATGACGCATTCCCAGATTTACAGCATGTTGTAAATCTGGGACTATGTCAAATTCCATGGGTGTAAATTGGAACCCCCACCATTCCGCCCATGTCATATATCCCTAATACCGACTTGTGCTGCCTTGCCTTACACCATAGCTATGTGGCCATGAAAAGCCTTGCAGGGTGGCTTTTCGTGGCCTTGCAGATATGACTAAGCACTGTGTGCCGCTGTAACATCCAAAAAAGTTATATTCCGGTGACGCACTGGGCTTGTAGATAAGCCCCTCAGTCTATATCTGACTTTTTGGAGTACATATTCTCCAAAAATGTAATTGTAAACATTGACAAGATGTTCTAAGATTTTGGGATGATGAAAGTAGGTAATTCATGAGATTGATTTTGTTAGTAGATCATGTATAATATCATCATGAGAACATTCTTTTAATTTTTAATTTAAAGGAGCTTGTAGAGCGCCTGGTGACGCCTCCCGGCGTGTCCCCGCGCTGTGGAGAGAGTGTAAGAGAGAGTAGAGGAAGACCCATCACCAAGTAAAAAGGCAGGTTTTTAGTTTCTTTCTAAACAGGATTTCATTGTTCTCCATTTCATTTGTACTCAGGGAACCTGATTAGTTGAAACATAAATAGGTGGGCGTGATTTTTAACCTTTTGATAAAATATTTTAGTAGTTCCATATACATTACACCCAATGTTTGCTTATCCTTCTTGATTAGCTAGTTTAGGGTTCTTGATAACAGCTTTTAACAGGTCTTTTACATCCAAAATCTGGAGATACAAGATCACTAAAGGCTGGCCATAAGTGATTTCCTCTGCTTAAGGGGCTTCACCTGGGACCTATTCACAAAGGATAAGATTGATTCTAAATGTTAACTGAATATTACATTCTTTATGTCTGAAATGAACAATAGCTACAGAAAATGTGCACTTGTTAAGGAGGTTCTGTCTTCCCTGTGTGGAGTTCTCCACTTTGAAACACTCTATAAAGGGGCAAACAGATCCTTTGAAATAGGTCACATGACATTCTCAGGGTTATACCTGGAGACCTGACACTGAATCACCTCTCAGGTGTACCTCTGAGTAGTATGTGTGACTCCCAAATCTCTACCTTCAATTTGATGCTTTGTCAATTCGGACCTCTGAATGTTGCCTCTGTCATGCTCTAGTGCCTTGTGCCTATGCCTGAATGATGTCATGCAGTTTTAAAATGGGGATCCCTTTACTGAATGTGCAGCAGCACCATACATGCATTTATTTAGTTTCTAAGTAGGTATGTATATGTTTGCAAATAGGATATTACAATAGATTAAATGAACTGCTACAAATGAATTATGTAAAGCTTAAAAACCAATGAAAAGTAAAGGAAGAAATTCAATTCAAGAGACATTCCAGTCAACCAAAGAAGAGAAGGGTATCACATTTTCATGTGCTAACATAAGCAGTCGTATTGGAAGGTATTAATTGGTTTTATGAAATTTCACCTCGTGCCACTCCTTGATACAATCTTTTCATGAGTAAGTCTCCTGCTATGATTTTGCCACTTTGATGACTTCATGGCCTCTGCTCCTCCAACTCCCCCGAACGTGTTTACTTGTTCCTGTTAAGGCATTGTTTTATTTCAAGTGGGCTGGTTGTAATTCTGAAAGGGATGTGTTTTCATGGTCATCTGTCTTATTTTGTTTGTTTATGGGAGGTGGGGGGTTCTCTATGCCACCTTTTTTAGGAGCACCACCACCAACTCATCCAACCCCATCCTTGTTTTAAATTCCTTGTCTGCTTCAACTGTGCTATTTTATCCCTTGCTGAACAGCAGAGAGGGGATTTTAGTTGACTTCATTTTATCTTCCTGTCCTGCCATTTTTCGTTTTGTTCCTCAAACTTCTCTCTATGTTCTCATTTGTGTTCAGTATGAGGAGTCCAAAAGTGTACACTGCCAGATGTAGTTTGTGGTATGGAAGGGTTGCAAGTCCCTTGGCATATCTCATTCTAGTCTAGTGAAGATTTTTTTTAATCAAAGGTTGCCGGGCCCTCACTCATGCAAGGTGGCATGCTTTTTCATGAAGCCCACTGCTCAACCTATACGCCAAGGGTGGACAACTGTAAAGAGAGGAGTTCTTTAATGGAAGATGCAGCTGTGTTTGTATTGGTCCTTAAAAGCCTTTGATGAATGGGGCAGTAATCCCAATGGCATGCTGAAAAGGGTATCTTCTCAAACCTGTCGCTTAAGGCCACTAGAAATGAAATAGCCTATCATGATCATTTCATCATAGGTCACAATTTATTTCCTGTTCATATCTGTTAATTTCTTAGAGATACTGAATGGCTAATTAACATGAATAGCAGTTACCGTTTTTGTTGAAGTATTGGATTTCTCTTTTTTTCTTTTTTTTTCTTTATTTTATTTCCACACTTCCAAAGAATGATAAACATTTGACAATGCGCAATTTCATAAATTGTTTTATCCATTGTTTTATCGTTTTATCCAGCTGAGCCATTTAAAAAAAAAAATTAATCAAGAATCAAGAAAGTTCGCAACATAAACATAGATGCCTATAATCTAGTAGGAGTTAAAATACATTTTCCTTAACATTGCACCATCCCCATTTATATTTGACTTGAACATAGTAACTATCATGTTGCATTTACGACTGCTATTAGTCTTTATAAATTCCATAGTTCTTTAGTATTAACATCTTAATACTCTCAGTTGTTCATATGAGCCAAGAGCTGGTCCCAAATCATAAGGCCCAATTTCCGTTTCCCTGCCCCCTTTAGCGAATATAGGCTAGATTACAAGCTAGATATTCTATATAGCTTAGCCCTCCATACCTCGTATCTTGGAGGCTCCGGACATAGCCTGTCCCCCACTAAACATAAGCGGGCTATAGTCATTGCTACAAATAAAAAATATCTATACTTATATACTTCCCCCCTTTGAAACATCCTGCCCCATTCCTAACAACAGGGGTTATACAAACAGGTCTCCCTAATAAATCAGATAAGAATCGTTCAATATCTTGTATAAAAGGAGACAATTTAGCACAAGTACAGACAATATGGTCTATATCCGCATAGGATGAAGCACATCGAAAACATTTGCCATCATAACGGCTATCCATTTTTTCATTTGTGCCGGTGTATAGTATAGCCTAAATAAGGTTTTATAAAATTGTACCTGTAGATTTGCTGACATTAGAACTTCCCTAGCTCTAACAATCACTTCCTCCATTGATATGTCTACTTCATTTTCACCGAGAGTCTCCACCCAATATGCCTTATGCTTTTCCAAGTCGTCGTTCTTCCTCAAATAAAAATTTTATACAGCCCACCAATTCTACTATAAGCCTTTAGAGCCTTCATCAAGGGGGTAGAAACCAATTTCAAGTTCTTTTTGCCTAAAAAGTCCCTAATTTGTAAGAACTTGAAAAACTGTGCTTGTGGTAGCCCATAAGCCTGTGATATTATTGAAAACTGTTTGAGCGTTCCACAATGGTCATATAGGTCACCTACGGCTAGATGTAGGTAAAATAGATTTACCGATTCATAAATACCGAATTTTCCTGATTCTGTATTTATGAATCGGTAAATCTAATGTAGGTAATTATTCGGTAAAAAAGTACCGAATCGGTAGGATTCAGTATTTACCGATTCGGTAATTAATGAATCGGTATTTGCCATGGATTTCTATGGGCCTTGTAGCCCATAGAAATCAATGGCAAATACTGATTCGGTAATTATTTGAATCGGTAAATTACCGAATTGCTAAGGGGGACAGGGTGTCACTTTGACACCCTGTTGAACCCCTGTTTCTGACTTGTGTGCCACATGGCACAAGTGTGCAGGCACATATGTGCATGTACACAGGAATTCGTTATTTACCACCCAATAATATTAGGTGGTAAATAACGAATTCTAAAGGGCCTGTGGCACTGTTTTAAGTGCCACCTATGTCTGGATTTACAGAATATTTGGTATTTTACCGATTCGGTAAATTAACGAATCGGTAAATTTACCGATTCTGTAACTTTAAGGCCCCCTACATGTCAAAACCCAAATACCGGTCGGTAACGGCCGAAATCGGCCGTTACCGACCGGTATTTGGTCTCCTACATCTGACCCCTAGCGTCTTAATCCCTTTAATCTGCCAGGCCCTCGCCACACTGTCACCGCAGATGGATGGGAGCAATGTTGTTGCATTTAATGGGGTATAATAAGTTAAAGTTCCTAAGTTGATTAATTTGCGTACTTTCTTCCAAGTTCTACTGGTTGCTGCTACCGTCTTAAACGTAGTTCTTTTGTAATAACTCCATTCTATCTCTCTGAACAAACTCCGATTAACTTCCTTTCCCAAAGTTAAATAATATATAGAGATGTTAAAGCTTGATGTTATTAAATTATTTCCCTCTTCACCTCCCATCAATAAAGTGTGCATCTTTTGCAAAAAACAGACATAATAATACAACAAAAAATCTGGGACCGATAATCCCCCCCCCCTATCTTTTGGTAGCGTCATAAGCCGCATAGCTCTTCGCGGTTTTCCAGGAGTCCATATAAATCTAGCACACAAAGCCTGTAGTTGCTGAATTTGGGCTGGTAATATTTCTAATGGTAATGATCTAAAAAGATATAGAACCCTTGGTAATATATTCATTTTTAATACGTTGTTTCGGCCGATTAAAGTAAGATGCAACCTCCCCCACTTCTCTAAGGATTCCGCTATGTTTCTATAAAGTGAACCCCAATTAGCCGCAACTACCTCAGACATGGCCGCCCTTATCTTCCCCCCCAAATAAGTTGCTTCTACAACTACACTAGGATCGTTGACCTTTGCTACTTTGGAACAAACCAACTGAGTTTTTGTAGCATTTAACTTGTAACCAGATAGTTGGCCGAAAATCTTAGCTAAACGCTCAATTTCTACCAAAGCAAGAGCCGGATCTTCTTTAGTCACCACAATATCATCTGCGAAGGCAAAAACTTTGTGGGGGATACTGCGCACCCAAAAAGGTTTAATGGCCACACTACTAGAAAGCATACCAATAAAAGGGTTTATATACAATGCAAAAAGGAGGGGAGAGCAGGACATCCCTGCCTTGTGCCTCTAGTTATCTGCACTATGTCTGAAGTTACACCCATGGACGCTATCCTGGCAGTTGGTGCATTATATAAAATTTGCAATGGCTTCATAAATTTCCTGGGAAATCCCATATTCACCATTAGTAATCATAAATACTTCCATTCAACACGATCGAACGCTTTTTCAGCATCAAGTAATATCAGCCCTAACTTACGTTTCTTTACCTCAGCTATATCAAAGTAATAACTTTGTTTATATATGCCACTGTTCCTCGACCTGGAATAAAGCCATGTTGATCATTGGATACTAGTGAAGTAATGTCTTTTGATTTATGGTTTGCTATAATTTTAGAATAAATCATCCCATCACAATTTAAAAGTGAAATAGGGCGATATAACCCTGGAAGATCGGTCTCTTTTCCCTTCTTACTGAAAACAACTATAACAGCATCGTCCCATGATTTTAGTGCTACTCCAGTTTGAGCGGCCCTAAATGTATCTAACATAATCTCTTTAAGTTCCTCAAAAAATAGTTTGTATATTTCCCCTGGTAGTTGATCAGGGCCTGCTGCTTTCCCCATTGCTAACGTTTTTACTGCAATGGCTAGCTCGTCTTTTGATAGAGGTGCCTCCAATAATTCAACCACTAGTGGGTCTAACTTGACAGGTGTTCCTAATACAGTAAGATGTAATTCCTCCAAATTATTTTGTTCAGTCTTATACAGTGCTGAGTAGAAATCGTGAAAAATAGCCAGTATGTCCTTGGGTCTGCTTTTTGATATCCCAGCCTTGTCTTTCATAGATGATATATTGCGACTAGTATCCTTCATGCCTAACTTTAAAGCTAAGGGTCATCCTACTGTTACACCATACTCATGACAGATCTTCCCTTGTGCCAGGTATTTTCTTGCATTTTCACTATCCCATACTCCCAGTATTTTTGCTCTTTTCTTTGCAACCTCTACCTCTAATACTTTCACGTCCCCCTGGGTAGCTATCCTCACTATTAAACTCTCCTCTGCTAGCAGTAATCCCTGATATAACCTCTACATGTCTGCTTTTACCTTTCTTTGCCGAGCGACCCCAAAACTTAAAACCTCCCCCTAAAGCAAGCTTTAAATGTATCCCAAACGGTGTTGATTGGGGATGAGTTTCTATTATTATCAAAAAATTCTCTTATTCATGTCTTCATATACACTATAAACTCCTCATTAAAGCATAATTTCCGGTCGAAGTATTGGATTTCTGATGGCTCTCAAACACTACTTTGAATAGCATAGTGACGACAGTCATTGTACTCTCGGTATGGGTACATTGACTTACCCTACGTAACCATTTGTCTTGTAATAATCATTGTTGTTATTTTGTGTTTATTATGTTGCATATTGCTGTAGTGTTATAGTTTACACATATCTTAATACATATAAATTGTTATTAAAGCATTGTTCTTTTAAAGAACTAAAATCCCAGCAGCAATTCCCATCTTTTATTGCTGTCACAAAGCCTTTTTATATTCCTATACTATCAGCCTTAATACTACGGGGCAGATTTATGAAGGGCTTGCGCCACTTTTACGCCGCCGTTGCGTGACGCAACGGCACAGAAACGTGGCGCATCCCTGCGCCCTATTTACAACGTGACGCATCTAGGAGATGCGTCACGTTGTACAGCACTGCGCCATGAGGAGGCGTTCCTGCGCAGGGGGGGCGTTCCTGCGCAGGAACGCCTCCTGAAAGTGGCTGAGTGAAATCTATGAGATTTCACTCAGTCACTTTCAGGGCAATGCTGCGTCAAAACCCTGCGCCTGCTTGAAGCAGGCGTAAGGCTTGAGGCAGCATTGAAAGAATAGGTCCCCCCAGAGCATTGCTGGAGCTGCGTCGCGCTTGCGACGCAACTCTAGCAATGCGCCACATTTCCGGCACAGATGCGTCACGCATCTGTGCCGTTTTTGCCCCATGGTGCGCCGCATCATAAATGCGGCGCACCATGGGTGGCGTAGCTGTGGCGCACTGTGGCGCAGGTTAACTGGCGCATCCCTCGGGATGCGCCAGTTAACATAAATCTGCCCCTACGTCTTTTGGGCAGGCTTTGTTGTACAATAGCTATTCCAGAGAAACAAGGCCAAACATTCACTGCATATCAAGTTCCTAACATCCTGTTCAATATGGACTATTTGCAGTCTTGAATCTAGCATTTTGCAAATGTTTCCTGAGCAACAGGCAACACCGTAAATGTAAGGATTCAATTCCAATATGTAATTTTTTTCCATTTTTTCAATATCACGAATTTCCAAACACTATTTTGTGTTTTTCCAGGCATTCTTTAATTTATGTTGTTTTCATAGAAAAACTACTTTACAGAACAGATCACCCAACATGTGTTTCCCCCTTGGCCTGCACGGGTGAATCATCCCGAAATAAATACATTTTTTTCAAAACAAGAAAACCAGTGACACGAGATAATTTTACAAATTATCAAGTTATTTTTCCCAATTAGAAAGTGTACATATTTCAAAGATCCGAAATCATACATCACAAACCAGTAATAAGCAAAAAGACATTACCATAACGACGCACCCATTGCCGAAAGGAGAATATAATTCACCCGGTGACATATATTATTTGCAGTTAAATAAAGCCCAAAGGACCATGGGTCTCATTTATGAAAAGTGACGCATCCCTGCGTGAAAACAGCGATGCGTCCCTTTTTACTGCGCCCTCCTTGCGAGACCAATGATGCGTCATAATTACAGTATGACGCATCATGGCGCAAGGAGTTACAGATACGTCAGCATTTCTGACGTATCTGTATGGCGCAAAAGGAATGTGGCCTTTCACATGGGGCAAGCCCCATGTGAAAGGGCCTGCGTCATTCTTACGCCTGTTGTGAGGCAGACGTAAGAAATTGACGCAATTGTGTCCTAGAAGTAGTGCAGTGAAATCTTATAGATTTCACTGCGTCGCTTTTATGACCCTGTCTTGCGTCAGAACGCCCCCCCCTGCATACAATATACCTGTCGTATGTATAATGTAGCGCAGGGGTTTACAAAGTGACGCATCTACCTAGATGCTTCACTTTGTAAATATGGTGCAACAAGGCACATTTTTTACGCTGCTGGTGCGTCACAAAAAGTGACGCACCGGCGGCGTAAAAGTGACGCACGGCCTCATAAATGAGGCCCCATGTATAGAACCGCTTGCACATGTGGCCATTAAATGAAAACGGAGTACAAGATGCACCACCGAAAACATTTAGACGAAAAAAGGTCTGAAAATACCCCCATAAATACATTTGTGGGTATTCCATGCCACTACATGCCATTTGCCATTCATTGCCCATAACAGTAAGGGCATGTATATTGGAGTTTGAACCATATTCTCCTGTAAGTGACACAGTCACACAGAGATCCTAGTCCTGGTCCAGCCAATACTGCAGCTCTGCAACTTTGTTAAGTCCCCTCTGGGTCGTTTTGTATTACAAAATCAGTTCAGTTTCCCTTCTATGGAGTTTTAATTCCTGATTACCTCCACGGTTATTCATGTGTATAAGTTCTATATCTACAAAGGAAAACATTTTATTATGAGGATGCTGTTCATGAAAATGTTCAGTTAGTGCGTGTCCGGAAGTGTGTTCCTGTAGTGCTCTTGAATCCGAGTCTGAAAGGGACGGATTGTACTGCCGATATATGGGCATTTGCAGGAGCAAATGATGATGTAAATCACAAATTTACTACCCAATCTATCCATTCTCCAATCTTCATGGAAGGACCATAGCCGACTGAGAAGACTTTGGTATAATTTTTACCTAGTTTACCTGAGTTGCATGTATTAAAACCCACTGGTCGTTCTAGAAAGGTGTTTTTTCGTTTATGCCAGTCTTCAAATTCTGATTTACATATCATTTGCTTCAGGTTAGGTGCTCGTCGATAGCATAATTCTGGAAATTTCTGTAGATGTTCTATAAGGCCAGCTGTATATTATAGTAGATGCCAGTGGTGTTTGAGTACCTTCCAGACATTGTAATAGCCATTGTGGGAATTTGTTATGAAGCGTATTTTCTCTTTGTTTTTACAAGGTATGACTTTTTACATCATGGTCATAGACCTAGGTGTTTTGGCTATGTCTTTCGTGAAAGTTTTCAGTTGTTGTCGGTTACATCCTCTATTGGCTACACGAGTTATGACTGCTTGACTCTTTGTCATGAATACTAAGTCTTCGCTACAGTTGAGTCTAGTCCTCAGAATTCTCCCTTTGGTATGTTGAATATATTATGTATTGGATGACAAATGTCTGCTCTTAAGATGGAATTTATGGCAGTTTTCTGTGGTTGATTTGCTTTGTAATTTGTTGTCATTAATGCAGAGAGTCAGGTCAAGGAAATTCACTTATTTTATTTTTCATGGGTGGTCTCCCAGGAGATGTAAGTAGGTTAGTAAATGTGTTACCCCTCCTTGCCAGATACATAGAATATCGTCTATGAATCAGGTTCCCAGATGATGTTCTCCAGTTTAGATAGGTTATCTTTGGTGTCTTGCAGGAATGTAGGAATGTCCTTCATAAAAGGTTGGAGTTTTCTGTCTATGAATTCTTCTATTTTCGAACATGGAGGGTCGATACCTGATATAATCGCCCATCCTGGGGGGTGGCGTTACACCTTTATGAATTTTTGGCAGTAAACAGAACTTGGGCATCATTGGGTGACTGATCTGTAGATATGTTTTTTCTTCTATAATTAGAAGATCTTTTGAGTACCACATTGCCAGTTTGGTCTCAATACATTTCTGGACTTCCTTTGTCGGGTCTTGTGACAATAACTGATAGCATTACTCTATCCAGCACTCTGTTTTCTTGGTGAACTTGTTACGGGCCACGCCGAGGAGGATTCCACGGCCTTTTGTTTTTGTCCGGGTTCCCTGCATCACCTCTCACGTTTCCCGCTTCACGGGAAATGCTCAAAACCGGACTCAGTCTCTCGCATCGTGGGACGCGCGCGGGCAGCGCCGGGAGAAGCACGGGACAAGGGCGGGACCCTCTGTGGCCGTCCGGGGCCGGTCGTGGCTGGGCTGGGCCACCCCCCTTACGTTTGGACATTTTCAGGCTTTCTGTCTGCTTTCTTTGCTGTTGTTTAATCTGTTCGTCCAGTTGTTGGGTGCACTATTAGCTAGTGTTCTTTTCTATGCCAATGACAACTCGGTCTGGGAAGTCCGGGGGGGGGGGGGGGTGGTTATATAAGCGGCACTATGTACCAGTTTATCACGCGAGCTTTTTCAGTCATCAAGAAAGAGATTGTCATTACGGAACGCCGCCTTTCTCTCGAGCTGCTTAATCACAAACGCTCCTCCATTGGGCCCCTGGCTTTAGCAATTTCCCCGGTACATACAGCTGAGCTTTCTGATTCAGGTTCTCCCAGTGCTGACCATCTTAGATCTGGTGCCATTAGGGCTAGCCTGGATAGACGTAATGCCCTTGAACTCGGAAGGCCCCCGGCCACCCAACCTGAACGGGGGCCGATTGAGCCACAGAGTCTCTTGTTCCTTTGAGTATTTCCATCCACTCTGAGAGTCCCCCTGTCCAACCAGATGTAGCGCCCATTAATATAGGCAGAGCAGCGCCCCTTAAGAGGAAAAGAACTATAAGTCTTCGTAGGGGCAACCACCTAAAACCGCCTAAGAAGCCCAGAGGCAATTGCTCTAGGGGTTGTGCGAAATCTTCAGGGTTGGGGGTCGGGACGAGGCAGGCTCAGTCAGAGCCACAAGGGATCCCATCTTCTGATGGTCAGTTGTCATGTACTCCATCTGTGCAGGAGAATGTCAATGTGCAGCCTACTACCTTAGCCACACCTCACTGGAATTCGCCTCCATCACTCAAATTGAGAAATTAATGAAATCCCTGATACTCCCGGTAATCGAAAGAGTGAAGGTCTTGTCGGAGAGGCTAGATAGATTTAAGCAGGCCACTCTCGACAATTTCTTTTCGCTCAAGTCCTTAATTAAACTACATTCCAAAAAACGGGAAGATGAATTTAGAGTAAATGTGTGTCATCAGGTGGATTCCTCTCCTGTAGAGATGAGAACACCCATTGCATCAGGGGTAGTGCCTGGGGTAAATGTGAGAAACGGAGCTAACATCGAGGGTGGTCTTACTTGTCCCACTGCACCACCGAGCACGAACCGAAGTACGATCTTGAATAAAGGGACACAAGGTCCCCCCCAAAGTCGACCTGCTAAAAACAAAGGCTCCTCTAACAGCGTGGGGGTAGTGGGGGTCAGAATAGTAATACATCTGTTCCACCTAAAGTGATGGTCCCAGTAGAGAAGGGAGCTATTGACCTTCCCTACTAAACTTTCCCCATGTCAATCTACCTCCTGATTGCCAGCCATATGTAGCAGTGCTCACTGGGGTCCCACAACTGAAGGGGGGTAAAATCGAATCGTATGAAGAATTGAAAAACAAAACCATGTTCTGGCTAAGGGAAAATAGACCGTTGCCTAGTTCACTTGATGGGAGGGTTCTGCACGTGAGACTGGTTAGTTGGGTAGGGAGTAGGCCTAAGGACACGAGGGGTGATTGCATCCTGGTTAATTTCAGGGATGCTAGGGTAGCAAGGTATATCTGCAACTATCATTCTAGCACAGGTAGTTTGGGAATTAGCACCCACGAATTCCTATCCAGTAAACCATCATCTTGTTAGCCCTCCAATCTGGAGAGAATGGGAGAAAGGGCATTATCATCATGATTTCTATCCCACATGGCCGTTCTTGCTGAATTCAGGCCTAGGCATCAACAGGCCAGGGTGTGATTGTTGACCTAAACAAGATGTTACCTGCTGCAACCATTACATCTGTGAGTTGTAGGGTGTTTGAGCAGGGGGTATTGCATAACCATCTGTATCCTCTTGAGTCCACTCCCTCTTTTTCCCTTGCCCTGTGAATAAGTCTGCACCTGTCTGTTCTCTATCTGGAGACCATTGCATGCTATCTGAGATGGAGGGCTCACCTCTGGAAATTGGTTCTGGTACTAACATACTCCGTCAGCAGCCCACAGTAGAGCTAGATTTAGCATACAGTAATATGAAAATTGTTAGCTGGAACATAGCGGGTATCTCCAGAAACCTTGGGGCATATTATCAAGGGGGTTTATCTCCGCTTTTCTGGCTTTAAAAGCCAAGAAAGCGGAGATAAAATTATCTCCCTATGATCTAGCTGCCGCTAACACCAGTTAGCGACAGCTAGTAGGAGATAGCGACCATCTTGGGCCCCACTTTGCATGTCAGTGATATTTATCACTAATGAGATGCAAAGTGGGCGTGCCAAGATGTTAGAGACTGAAAACAGTCGCTAGCATCGCTATCTCCTATTATCAACTTTTGGAGATATTCGCGCTAAGCGGGAATATCTCCAAAAGCTAACACCTGCCCTGAGCAGTTCTTAGCCATGTTATCCAATGGGAGGTGGATAACATGGCTAAGAGCATTTGCTCGATAATGCATGAATATCGCTGACTTTTCAGCGATATTCATGCATTTCGGCCGTTTTTTATCGCATTTGCGATAAACCTTGTTAATAGCAAGGTTTATCTGCGATAAAAATCGCCGATGTGCGGCGATAATTTTTGTCTCTAAACAAGTTAGAGACAAAAATGATCGCAAGTTGTTGGTAATATGCCCCCTTGTTCTCCCAGACTGAAACATCTTTATCGAGTCCTTCAGGATATGTATTTTCCAAGAGACCTGGTGCCTGGAGCCCTGCTATAAGGTTGGATATTCCACATACTTTGTACCTGCAATCTCCCCCACTGCGGGGAGGGGTCGCCCCTCAGGAGGCCTTCTTATTTTGGTCAGCATTTCCCTGGAGTGTCAAATTAAGCTCAGAGAAACCAAGTCTCCTGACCTAATGAGATTATCAGTTAGGGGGCCTAAGAGAGGGCCTACCCTGGAGATATTTACCATCTATGCTAGAGGCACAAAAGGGGGCCTTCCTTCTCCAATTCTATCTGGGCTCGAAGATGTCAGTGCTCTCATGATATGCATGTTATGGTTGCTGGGGACTTTAACTGTACTTTTGAGCCCCTTGCGACAGATGACATTTTGGGCACCTCAGAGGAGGATGCCAAGAGGGGTATTCCTCCCCTAACAATAGCGCCTATAAAGAGGTGGTCCCAACGGGTAATCCAGCTCAATGCTCTAACCATGCAATATGGGCTAAGGGCGGCGAATGGTAGATCAATTTCAGACCCTTGTGAAGCACATACGTTCAACAGGGTAGACCATTTGTCAAGAATCGATTACATTCTCTTAGATTTCAAACTTTGGCCCTATATGCGGGATATGGAAGTGCTACCCACTATGGATAGCGACCATAAGCCTTTATCACTGATCCTGACCCCTTTGTGGTTGGCATCAAAAGGACTGCAGGAACCATCTGTGCAGCCCACAACTGGGGAAGTACATCCCTAAAATTGCGGGAGGCGTCTGAAATGGCACACGGTTACCATGGATGAAGGGAAGGTCCAGACGATAGGGGTACTCTTGGCAAATGCCGTGACCAGGCTGGAGACCGCAACCATGCACCCTCTGGAGGTATCCCTGCTGTTTTGTGACACCATCAATGCCCTGGGAGAGTTATTTTTAATTCGCAGCCGGGGTCCTCCAGCGAGAATGCTAGAGATATGAGGGCATTCCGGGCTGATATTCATCGAAATATCGGCGGGCAAAAAGGACACTGTTGGAAGCAGTAAAACTTAAGGGACCAGCACTGATTTAGGTTGCAAGAAAGGATTATAAGCATGCTGTTATTGAAGCCAGGAATGAGTGGGTAGACTCGTTCTGGCGTAACCTGAAGGAGGCTAGTGCAGGGAGGGATTCCAAGGGCTTTTGGGACCTAGTAAGAGCTAAGAATAGACCACTTGATACCCTTATAACTTGTAATATACCAAAGGAGGCATGGTTTAGTCACTTCTCCCTCCTCTACTCTAACAACCTGGAACAAAGGGCAGGGCAGACCAACTTTTTTCCTATGGGCCCCTCTGGGTTGCCAGAGGATCTCACCTTTACTGGTAAGGGAATGGAGAGTGTGATAACATCCCTAATCCCCAATAAAGCAGCAGGCCCTGATGGACTACCGGGGCACTTGCTTACCCTCAATCTCGTGAAGTGGGGGAGGCTTATTTCATCATTACTAAATGCATCTTTTTTAGGTGCGGATATCCCAGACTCTTGGATGGGAGCTGAGGTCGTCCCTGTCTTCAAAAAGGGAAGTCGTGACGACCCAGGAAATTACCGCCCGATAAGCCTAATCGATTCCACTCAGAAGGTGGTAGGAAAGGTGGTTCTGGGGAGAATACTCCAGTGGATTGAGGACAACAAAATCCTCTCTGACTACCAAGCAGGTTTTAGGACTGGTACGGGGACTATTGAGCAGTCATTTAGATTGCTGCTCCTTTACTGGAAGGTAGTCATGCTGAGCAAAGGCAGTCTTTATCTCGCTTTTATCGACTTAAAGACTGCCTTTGACTTGGTGCCCCGGGATCGCCTGTGGAAGGTCCTGCTAGATCTGGTGATGCCCGCTTATATAGTGTCCCTATTGGTAAAGCTTCATTCTGGCAATTTTGCGCAGGTGAGATGGGGTAGGCAGGACCAAAAGTCAGCTAGAGTGCCAGTGAACAGGGGCGTCCACCAGGGTTGTGTTCTTGCCCCCACTCTGTTCTCATTGTATGTGAATGGAGTGGTGGAGCATCTTCTGGAAATTCCATCTGACTCACCAACCCTGGCGGGCTGGCAAGAGAATTCCAACTTTCCTGTTCGCTGACAACACCCTCCTAATCTCCAAATCCCCCATGGGTCTACAGAGGCTTTTGGACAGTTTCCAATCTTTCTGTGTAAGTAGAGGGTTACTGATTAACACAGAAAATGTATTTGATATTGAACCCCTCCAAAAGGCTTGGTCTGGCACCTGTACTTAACCTGGTTCACCTGGAAAGGGTAAAGGAATTTTATTATCTGGGCATACTTTTAACCGACACTATGCGGTGGAACTCCCACCTACACAAGATGTTATTAAGTCACACAAGGGTGGTGGGGGCTCTTCTTAAAGAACAGCGGTCGTCCTCATTGCCCCTGTGCTAGATATATATAAGGCAAGAGGTGTCAGTGCAGCACTTTATGGGGCAGAGGTCTGGGGAACCCATAACGTTGACCAGCTTTCTTGCTCAGAGAACACATTTCTGACGGACCTAATGGCTCTTCCTCAAAGTACCCCAATGCTCCCTTTGCTTTTAGATTTAGATGCCGCTCTATTAAAGACCAGGCAAAGCTCTGTCCCCTACTACTTTGGGCACGTTTGTGGAGGGTGCCAGAACTTGCCAGTTATGCGGAAGGCTTGATGGAGGTATTGTCATTGTCTGGTTGGTCTAAAATCAGGTGGCTTAGGGACGTCAAATTCTTGCTTGGGGAATTGGGGCTCAGGGAGGCCTGGTTAACTAGATCTGCCCCTCCAAATTCTGTCCTTAAGAATATCTATTGGAATTGGGTAGCTGTGAAGAGCAGCACTAATCCCAACCACTGCAGAGCCACCAGTGAGTTCCTCATGATTAAGGATGTGTCCTGTCGTGAACCCTACCTTGATTTAATCTCAAAATCCAAAGATACAGCCTTGTATTTTAAGTTCAGAATAGGTACGTTGCCCGTGGGTGAATTGAATGCCCTCTGGCAAATCCCGGCCCAAATGTCCTCTTTTTGCCCATTCTGTGTGCTTAGGGTTGAGTCTGTTGTCCACTTCCTATGTGAATGCTCCGCCTACAAACTTCCGCGATTGAGGTGGTTGAAACCATTGTGTAAGGAGTTGGGCACCAGACATCACATAGACGCAATGCGTATTTTGAAGTCCGATACTCGGCCTTTGTTCGTGTGCGGCATAGCAACATTTTTAAATTGGTCTTGGTTGATTAGATTTCAAAAGGCTAAATGAAATTGTTTAATGATGGTCATTTTGTCAGACCCTTTTATCTATTTTATTGATGTTGTGTGTCTTTTTTATCCCTGTGAATGGTTTTTTACTATGTGATGTAACACTTTATAAGATATGTTTTTATCGAAATAAAGCCTATTTGACTTGACTTGACTTGATAGCACGAACAACCTTCAAGATGGGTCAGTCATATTTCAGGATGGCTGCAATACAAACAGCAGCGATAATGCAATATTTAATGCGTGCATTTCCCAGTCACACAAACATTTACTCTCTCTTCCATCTCAGCTTAACTTTATAGAGTGAATTATGACTTTATCCACAGCCCATAGATATGGGACCTTTTTCTTGTCCACATTAATCAGAGCAGTTTTGCCCCAGAAAAACAATACATTAATAATCTTCTATATTATGTTTCCTTGTCCAAATTGAACTTAGCGGTTTCGCCTCCTAAATATAACATGTAAATAATCTTAAAATTATAAAACTTTTCAACTCAATTTTGATAGACCAGTATCTATAATTATGACAGCAGGTAGAAACACAACTAGGTTACATACGTTAAAAGATGGCGGCTGCTTTTACATAAGGTTTTGGTGACTCTTGTGTAGACCGGAAGTACATGCACCCTTTCCACGCACACACTTTGGGCATGAAGTTAAAACACGATGCAGTGCAGACCTCACTGCAAGCAATCGACTGACCAAACAGACCGGGGACTCAACAGTGTTGAGTTGTCTCCTTAGGAGACCTCTTTTTTATGTATATGTTAGCACTTAGAATCCGACAGTAATTGACAAAGTCGCCATCATTCCACACATTCTAGGATAATTGAGGATATTTCGGCAAAATGGCGAAGTGTTTATACGAACATAATGAGGTAGGACAAACTTTTTCCTTTCCATTAGATGTCCAGGGGCGCTTCAAAATTTACATTTCTTCTTTTTATCAGTTATAAGAATCCACTGATGGAGTTTATATGCCAGGTTTTTTCTGCAAACCAGGTCTTTTCGTCTTTCTGTATGTTTAAGCAATATGGTAGCATAGCATCATGGCTAATACGATGGAAACATACTAATAGAGAGGACAGCCTATTTTTGATACGGTAAGAGAGAGTATCGATCTAGCACCAATATGTGTGATTACAGGTGGAGTTTGACACCTAAACTGTTGATACTTTTACAAAACAAGTGTCCTGTTTTTCGTAGAATGAATGTGTCTTTTCTTCTTCATTTCTGTTATTTTGTCATGCTTAATCCAAATTGAACTGTGCATCACCTTTTTCAAACTACCAATTTTAATGACCGATATATGTATGTATATCCATCATGTTACTACTGCACAAATGGTAACTGTTCTAATTTTTACTCCTGTGTCTTTCTTCTATCTGTCCTTACTTACTGATATGGGCACTGAATGGCAAATGGCATGTAAAACCCACAAATGCATTTATGGGGGTATTTTCTGACCTTTTTTCCAATAAATGGTTTGGGTTGCGCATCTTTGTGATTTTTTAAACTACAAATAATATATCTCACTGGGCGAATTATGTTCTCCTTTCGGGCAATGGGTGCGTCTTCATGGTAATGTATTTTTAGTATGGGATTAATGATTTCGGATCTTTGAAGTATGTATGCCTTCCAATTGGGAAAATTGTGATAACTTGTGAAATTGCCTTCTGTCACTGGTTTATTGTTTTTTTTTAATGTATTTATTTCGGGATGATTCAGACTTGAAAAAGCCCCGGCTTGCAGTCCAAGGACAAAACAAGTGTTGGCTGATCGGTTCTGTAAAGCAGTTTTCCTAGGAACACAGCATAAATTAAATAATTCATAGAAAAAACACAAAATAACGTTTGGAAGTTTGTGATATTGAAAAAAGGAAAAAAAAAATTTACATATGGGAATTGAATCCTTACATTTACAGTTTTGCCTGTTGCTCAGGAAACCTTTGTACATATCCATAATTCATTGGGTAAGGCGTTCCCCATTGCCTAGTGCAACAGAAATGAGATTAAAACGTTCGAGAAATTGAGGACAACCTCTGGATCCTAATACCTCTTCTTTCCTTCATTGCCTTGAATCTAGCATTGCTAAGTTGCACCTGGAAGGAGAGGGAGTGCCCAACCTAACCGTGGATCTACACTTGTGGTTTTTCCTTTATCCCCACACTTTTCAATTTCATTGGATAGCACCTTACCTTGATTGTTTTTCCAGTTTTGTGGTTAGGCAGGAAGCCACAGCACATCTTGGTGGTTCAGCACACAGCAAATGGAGAGAACAGGGCAGAGATCTGAAATGACTTGCAGTACAGCGGATTAAAGTAGGAAAGTAGTTTATTTCATAGTACAACCCCAGAGGCATGCAAGGACCATCCACTTCAGCAACTGTGCATCCTTCCTCTGCTCCCTGGATTCCACACTCTAGAATCCAGTGAGCATGGCATGGCAACACAGAACATTAAGTATGATGCAAGAAGATACAACATATCTCCCTTCCTATAAAATAACAAAAAACAAAATGAAAATTAAGCAAAAATAAATACAAGACAAAATTTACAAGGCAAATGCAGCCGGCTAAGAGCACATATAATCTTTCATCCATACAGGTTTGACCCTAGGACGAATGTACCTTTCTTTCGTAACCACATTTGATGCAATGACTGAAGATTTCAAAGGTACAGCTACATCATTCCTCTTCTCAGTTTTTGACAGACAACTTCCTTGACCCAAAATACGTTGGCATTCCAATTCATTACATCTCGTTATACTTCTCACATTCCATCGCTTACCATCATCCAATTTTACAGTATTTCCTGAGACATAAACAATTTGTTTTGGTCTGGACCATTTAGAAAAACCAGGTTTTATATTCCCCATCTGCTGTGTGCGTACCCACTCTCCAACTTTAAAAGATCTTGAAGAACTCTTGACCTTAACATTATGATCATGAACATATTTATTCTGATACATTTGTACCTTTGCCAAAACATCCTTACCATCCAATGTTTTTGTGATTTTAGACATCCAAGAAGGTTTAACTTTTGACCCAGCCACTCGCCCCTTTAATAAGGAAAAAGGAGACACTCCCGTAGCAGTATGAGGAGTGTTTCTATAACACCATAACATTTCCTTGACTGCAACTTTACAATTATCATCGTTGTTACTGGCCAGTTGAACGCATTCTTTTAACACTCGGTTAAATCTCTCTACTAAACCATTTTCTCTTGGATTGTAAACAGAAGTGGTGATATGTTTCACACCCACTGTGTTAAGGTAGGAAGCACATTCTTCTGCCACAAATTGTGGACCATTGTCAGATAGGATCACACTTGGGTATCCTTCCCTATGAAAAATCTGATCGCAAAACTCAATTACATTGGAAGCCTTAATATCCTTCATAAATGCTACCTCAGGCGATTTGGAATGAAAATCCATAAGAACTATAGCATATTTGTTCTCAATACCTCTTACAAGAAATGGACCACATATATCAATGGCGACTTTGTCCCAAGGCTTATCAGGAAAAGAAGTTGCCGATATAGTAGTTTCCTGAGACTTGTGAGACTTATCACTGCACATACACGTCAAACAATTCCGAACACATCTATCTATGTCTTTGTCCATTCCAACCCACCAAAAATCATTTCTAGCCCTCCTTTTCATGCTAGTCATACCACTATGTCCTTCATGCAATAGACTCAACATTTTGTCCCTTAAAGATGAAGGTACCACTAATCTGTCACCTCTTCTGAGGATACCATCAAAACAAGACAATTCTGACCAAACCATTTTATAATCAGCAAGAATGGTCTTATCAAAAGATGACAAATCTACACCTACATGCAAATTATTGATTATTTGTTGTAACACATCATCATTGGCTACCGCCTGAATCCATTCTTGCTCATTTAATGAACTATTGCATGATTCTTCAATACTAGCTACTAACCATTCATCATTACTTTCTGATAGACAATCTGTATCACAAGGCAAAGGAAGCCTTGACAAGCAGTCTGCACTGATGTTTTTGTGACCAGGAACGTAGTTTATCTGAAAATTGTACCCTTGTAGTCTCTACAACCATTTTGCTATTCTAGGTGTGGCTCTAGAAGCACCTTTTGTAGTAAAAATGTCAATGAGAGGTCTATGATCTGTCCTCAATTCAAATGCTGTTCCCCAAATAAATGTTTTAAAGTGTTCTACACCCCACCAACACGCTAAAGCTTCCTTCTCGATAACTGAATAAGAAGGTTCAGCACTTTTGAGTGTACGAGAAGCAAAAGCAATGATCCGTTCAACTTCATTGTGTCTTTGCATAAGAACAGCACCAAGACCGTATGCGCCAGAATCCACAACAATAATAGAAGAATGACAGGGATCATAAGGTTTTAGAGCAACTGCTTTGGTAATATCCATCTTGATATTATTAAACGCCTGTTGACACAATGTGGACCAAACAAAGGAAACCCCTTTCTTCATTAGTAATCTTAATTCATGTACTTTGTCAGCAAAATTTGGAACAAATTTGGAATAATATTCCGCAAGTCCTAAAAATGATCATAATTGATCTTTGTTGATTGGATGAGGTGCATTTTCAATCGCATCCAACAATTTCATCTTAGGCTTAACACCTTCACTGGAGATGGTATGTCCAAGATAATCAATTTGTTGTACACCAAATTTACATTTCTCACCACACACAGTCAAACCAGCATCTTGTAGTTTATGAAGGATGTCATGTAATACTTTATTATGAGTTAATAAATCTTTACCCCAAATAAGAACATCATCTTGAAATACCCTCACGTTCACTTCATCCTTCAAAATACTGCACATAACTCTTTGAAATCAGAAGATGCAGATGCCAATCCGAACGGCATTCTAAGATATTGAAAAGCACCCTCAGGTGTAATGAACGATGTTAAGTGTCTGGATTCCTCATGTAATTTGACCTGGTGATATGCATTGGATAGATCAATAGATGAAAAATACATGGCGTCTTTAATGCTGGATATCATTTCATTAATATGTGGAAGGGGATGACGGTCAACCCATATATTTCTATTTAAATCTGTCAGGTCTACACACATCCTGATTTTGCCATTGGGTTTTCGGGCCAAAGCAATGGGACTAAGCCATTCAGAAGCTTCGATAGGTTCAATTACTTTGGCATTGCACAATCTGTTTAATTCTTCTCTCAAAGAATCTCGCAAAGCAAATGGCACATTTCTAACTTTATGAACAGTTGGAATACTGTCTGCTTTAAGAATAATTTTATGTTCAAATTTGACTAAACATCCAAGATCTTTGCTGAAAAGCCTGGGAAATGTAGATTCCCACTTAGAAGAAGAATTGTCATTGGTTAATAATACCTGATCAGAATAGTCATTAGACACTAAAATTTGATTAGGATGATTGGGATTTAATATTAACCCAATTTTTTAAAAATCTTTCTATCCTAATAGAGCCCGTCCTTGTTCAACGACATAAACCTTGCTCATACAAGATCTACCCTTATAGGTTAACTGAGCATTAAAATAACCCAAAATAGGTAATTTTATACCGCAATACCCTTTGGGTCGTGCATCAGAGGATATCAAAGTTGGTTTGCTCCCATTTTCCCACATGCATTTATCAATGATAGTATATGGTGAACATGAATCTGCCCAAAGTGCCATGTTGTCATGGTTAATTAACACGTTGCAATTAGGAGGTTGATAATCTTCAGAAATTTCATTTACAGAATCATCATGTACAACCATGACTTCAATGTTAATTTCATTGTTTTCATTATCCTCATCCTCACTATCAAATTGAGGCTCAACCAGATTGACAGAACGTTTCCAATTACTGTTATCACCAGTTCTACACCATTTAGCGAAATGACCAATTTTTTTGCATTTTATGCATGTGACTTTAGTAGCTGGACATTTGTTAAAGTCTGCAGTGTGTTTTTGACTTCCACATCTGAAACAAAACAAATTCGTTTGTTAAAATTGCTTTTGCCTTTGGAAGCATTAAATTTCACATTGTTGTTATTATTTCTGAATTCAGTTTTTTTTATTGCCACTGCTTATGGCATTGACATTACTAGAGTTATCTTTATCTTTTTGTTGTAAAGAACCTACAACTAGATTCATGAAAGAGCCGTTTTACGAGTCCTTATTAGCGATTATTAAGGAATCGCTATTAAGGACTTGCAAAACGGGATTCATGTAGGAATCGCTAAATAAATTGCGATTCCTACACATTCCTTATTTGCGATTAGCAAATTGGCAATCGCAAATAAGGAATAACTCCCCATTCATTCCTATGGGCCTAAAGGCCCATAGGAATGAATAGGGAGTATTCCTTATTTGCGATTAGCAATTAGCTAATCGCAAATAAGATAGCGATTTCAAGGGTGCCAGGGGTGTCCAAAGGACACCCTGTAGCACCCCTGAAATGCAAATTTACACAGGTGTTGCGCACACACATGTCCAAAGGACATGTGTGTGTGTAACATGCAAGTGAGAAAAATGCACTAAAGTGCTTTTTTCTATTTTTTCGCTATTTACCACGAAGTCAGACTTCGTGGTAAATAGCAGCCAAATATTGCGAATTCGCAATTTAAAATTGGTTAATGAATTGCATTTAAGGAATCTCTAATAGAGATTCCTTAAATGCAATTCCTCGCAAATATGCGATTTTGCAGATAGCGATTTTTGCATTTGGGATGATGAATCCCAAATGCAAAAATTGCGCTCGCAAGGGGCTAGATTCTGAGAATCTGGCCCTTTGCGAGCCGATTTTTCGTTCATGAATCTGGCTGCTAATTCTTTAACATAATAAGAAGTGTTTTCCATTTTCCTAGCAGTATCCAGAGTTTTTTGTAGAGAAGGACTTTTAAGTTCTAGTAAACGTTCTTGAATTTCGACGTTTTTAATTCTATTGATAAATTGATCTCTAATTATTTCTTCATGTAAATCTTTAAATTTACAAGTAATGGCTAGAGTTCTTAGACAAGCTAAATACTGTTGGACATTTTCTCCATCTAACGGTGCTCTAGAGAAAAATGTGTGCCTTTCTACAACAACGCTAGTTTTCTTCCCATAGTTTTCTTGTAAAGCTTTTAAAGCTTCAGAATAGACGTCTACAGATGTATCATTAGAACTAGTTTCACTAGTTTCACTACCCTCATCAACAGAGTCAACAACTGTAGATACAACTCTATTAATTATAGGTAAGGTTTTCAAAACTTTCCTGCCTTCAACTCCTAAATTATGTTTTAATAAAGCTAATTTCCTAGATGGTAAAAATACATCGCCACCAATAGCTTCCAAAAAGGTTTCAAATGATTCTGACCAATCCTCCCAATTCATGGAAGGAGAACCAGGACTTTGTAAAAATTTGGGAGGAGCAGCAATTGAAGATGTAACATCCATATTCAATTAACAAAATTAAATTTCAAAAACAATACATTTACAAAATTTATAAGAGAATAAAAAAATGAACTAAAATAAATAATGTAGGCACAGTTGTCAGAATACTTCACTGTTCATACTTCATAAAAAAAATGAACTAAAATAACTAATGTAGTCACCGTTGTCTGGAGCTCACTTGTCACACTTCACTTAAAAATGATGTCAGATCGAAGTTCTTGGGTTAATGTGGTCAATTTATCAAAAAGAAATTGATGTTTCAAACTGTTTTTCCAGAAGTTCTGAGTAAATGATCTGTGCTAATCTGTGCCTTTAAGCTTTAAAAATGAGGATTAAAAATATTACGAACACAATAGTGTGCAGCTTAAGCTATCCGAAGGATTTCTTGAAAATGCTACGATAAGCGTTACTATGGTGATTAAAGATGGCCGCCGTGTGTTTACAGTGCGTAAAGAGCGTAGAGACGCGGTGATGTTTCCCAGCTGCTGTGGATTTGTTGAACGTAAGAGCGTAGATACGCTGTGATTTTTTTGGCGTTTGACGTTTGTGCAATGACGAAGAATAACAAACTGCAGCGCGTGGAGATAGACAGGGTTATTTGAAGAATGGCATGACGCGTGAGGCTGAGGCCGAATCTTGAAAATAAATAAGGTAACGATCTTCAATTGAAGATGACGCTTAAGGCAAAAATTGTTCTTTTAATCATGAAAATCGATGTAATCACGAAGAAAGGTTGTTGTCATGGAATTTAAGAGCTAATTAGATTAAAAATAGATGAGAAAAAAAACTTCAAGAACTTCAAAATGCTCCTAATAAGGATGAGAAGGTTGCTATTAAACAAAAATTATTAAAAGGTTTAAATGTTCATCAGGTACCTTGTAAGTTGAGATTTGCAATTGCCTTGGGGTTGTAACTGTAACTGGATCAGCATCAAATCAATCAAGTCAATTTCTTCAAAAATCGATCCTGTAGAATCTTCAATTCGATCCTGTAGAATCTTTAAATCGATCCCATCCTCGTGGCCACTGAAATGACTTGCAGTACAGCGGATTAAAGTAGGAAAGTAGTTTATTTCATAGTACAACCCCGGAGGCATGCACGGACCATCCACTTCAGCAACTGTGCATCCTTCCTCTGCTCCCTGGATTCCACACTCTAGGATCCAGTGAGCATGGCATGGCAACACAGAACATTAAGTATGATGCAAGAACATACAACAAGATCATGCTTCAAACAACCCATATACATACAGGATATACAGTGTGGGAAAAGTTTTATAGGTAAGCAGATGCAACAACAGTCAAGGAGGCAGTAGTGAAACTGAATTTGTCACAACTCAGTGGATGTTGTGTCTAGGGATCTTCCTCAGGCCAAGCTACAAACTCACCACCCAAACAAGTTAGGTGCACAAGGTAAGTACTTAAATTGTGCTGCAGGCTTCTCTGTTGATGTGGTTCTCTAACACTCTTGCTTCTTTTGTGTTAAGACCATTGATTGGGGTCCAGTTTCTCATAGTGTCTCTTGGTCTCAATTCCTCAGTACCCTCTCTACATGGAAGCACACAGTCAGTTCACACTGCCGAGATATACTGAGAGATCCGGGTCTCATACTCACAAAATGGTGTAGGGTCATCTCCTGGTGCTACAGCAGATATTTTTGTCTAGCCTCAACAACTCAACTCCTCAAATTCACAGCATCTCCCTGCATGCTATTCTATCACCTTCTTGCTAAGAGAGTCCTCTCTCCCTCGCAGCGGCAATTGACACTGAATACCCAAAACTGGAGCACAGGAAAAATGTTGTAACCATTCATGTGGATACCCAGGATTCCGGTAGAGAAATCTTGGTACAGTGGTTGGAAGGTTCTAACCCACCTTAATGCTAAAATTGAGGTCAGTAAATTATTATTTGAAAAGTCTGCTCTCAAATTGGTCCTGGGCAGTTCTGCCCTATTTAGTTTTTCCACACACAATGGCTTAGCTAAGGTTTTTCTTGCAAGTGCTAGCAGGTAGTAGGAGTGGGGCTGGGAGTCTCTATACAGAAGAGACTCAAGCCATGGGTACAAAAAATGAGAGGCTGTCCCAAGTAACTAGTTATTTTCCCGTGGGTGGTAGACCTTCCAGTGAACAATAAGGCAGGAATTATCCTCCCCTTCTATCCTCTCCTCTACATTTAAAAGTCTGGCCCACTACAAATGATCCCTGGAATATCTTGGAGGATCTCCCACATTCACCTCTGCTGTCAGTATTTTCTTTATTCTCCAGATAATCGAATCCTTGGAAGTATCAAAGAAATTGCATTCTGGTGTGGCTATGACAACATGTATCACTCACACATCACTGACCTCCCCCCCACATGCAGGTAATAATATATATGTACCATCCAGGTCCCTCATGGATGATCTAAGGTCCTATTTGGAGGGGACTCGCTAACCAATTTAAAAATACAGAAGGCAAAGGTAATAAGTGAGTGTCCCAGGCAGAAGTGGCTTAAGGCTTTGCTTGCTAATGTAATAATGTTGCTGTCAATCCTCTGCAGCCCATGAAGCTCGCCTTAATCACACTTGATAAGGAAGGTTGACATCGTGTGCCACTTGATACCATGGAGCCCTGCTGTTCATCTCATTCAATGTTATAAATGCATCCAGCGCAAATACATGATAGTCATGTGTGCTATGTTGGCAGTTAAAAATCAAAAGTATACAAAAAAGTGATGGATGGAATGATTGATTCAATCTCAACCACTGGTAATTACTGGGGCTGCATCCTAATCCATTGGTATTTTACACACCATGCCATCTTATTTTGGACCTAGGCATATGCAAATCAGTCTTCACACTGCTTCAATGGGAACAGTCCTGTCCAAACTGCCAGGCTCCCTAAACCAGAATACAAGAAACCCAAGCCTGGTTGAGCCTTAGTTAGGGCTCTTCAGTCAGGTCTAGCTTGATTCTAGTGATACAGTGTACACAGGACACAGGTCTGGGTGCAGCCAACCATCTTAGGGCGATATTCTAATGTTTACAAAAAAATGATGCATGGAATGCATAAATTAATCCCATCCACAGGTCGAAAATCTACTGCTTTCTATGGTGAACTTCAGGCAGGGAGACCCACTCCTCAAATCAAGACAGATGTACTTTCTACATCCCAACACTTGCCGAATACCATTCAATTAAAAAGAAAACTCTAACTTGATTTTTGCTTTAGTATGTTTGAGTATTTAATATGTACCATTTAATATTAAAATATATTTTATATAAATGTTTTGCAATTATGTATACATCACAAAAAAACAAAGGTTAGTTATATTTAGGGTTTATTATAACATTTCTCTATTACCACACACATTTAAACTAGACTAATATTAGACATGCAATAGTTAAAGTAAATGATTTATGTTTTAAATGTCAACATTAATTATCTGAGCTATGCTACAGGATATAGCGTACCATCAATTCATAACGTCACTCATACAATGAAGCAACTCTAACTTGTCATATTTATATGAAATATGTCAAAATAATGCTGTAATATAATTGTATATATCAACGCACATTTTAGATATTTTGGCACAAACAGGTAATTACATAGAATGAATAATGGAGCTGCAATGGGCGTGTTGGTGTTGCTTCATTGTATGAGTGACGTTAAAAATTGATGGTAAACTGTGCCCTGTAATATAATTGTGGGACTTAATGTTGAAATTACAAATATGAATCAATAACTATAAGTCGTGTATTTCTAATATTTGTCTAGATTAAATGTGTGTAGTAATAGAGGAATATTATAATAGACCTTAACTATAATTGACTTCTAACCTTTGAGTTTTGGTGTGAATTTCTTAGGTTTTTAGAAGTACTAAATAAAAACGATATGCTCATTTTCTTTCTACTTTTCATAGTAGAAAAGTGCCATCTATTCAAAATATTACCAACTGAACATGAATTGAAATATTTGTATTGCATTGAAATTAAATTGTTATTATAAGATTATTTGTGATAAAAAAAATTGGTATTATAATAAAATGCATGTTTTTATGGTTAGAGACATTCAACTACACCTTTATAGCCTACTTTTTGTAAGAACATATATAAAATGTATTACCTATAACTGTTAAACTGTTCGCAACTTTCACTATATTCGTTTTTAAGGGGGATGCTGTGTATTGGCAGCACGTATTGTTGTAAGTGTGTTTTTGTTTCCACAAGACTGTACACATTTCTTATTGGAACAATAGAAAGCAGCAGTTTGTTTTAGGTTCTGTTTGTTGTGCTTTAGCTATGTCAGAAGTATAATAGTTTTGGAGCAGAATTGAATGTTTTTGCCTCTTTTAAACAACAATGGCAGAAGAAGGAGTGGGCACTGCAGTTCCTAAGGCTGCAATGGAGAAGGAAGAGGAGTCCATTGTGCAGGAAGATTTTAGAGCTGGAGCGCAAGTAGCACCTAAAGGAAGTTGTGGTGTGGGGGAAGTTTTTTTAAGTTCAGCACGGGAGAAAAGGTAAATGCATAGCATGTGACATACAGCTTATGTCACAAAGTGATTTCCCAGGAAATTGGCCAACAATGCTGGTGTATAACTGGATTGCGCTATGCACACCATCCATTTGGCTTTGGCTGAAGGAAAACATGAGTTATAATTTGTAGAAGCGGAAGATGCAACATCCACATTAGCTGCTGAAGTCTCAACTGCAACACCATCAACTTTAGCAGTGCAGAATCCTGTTTTACAACCATCGACTACCTCAGCGCCACCCTCAATTCCACCACCTGGTTTAGGAGTCACTGTACATTGGCTGAGGCAAGACGGCCACATTGCCGTGCAATACTGCTCTCAAATAGTAATAGGAGCAGGGAAGAGTGACCTTAGTATTCACAGGGAGCTTGTAATAGCTCACCACTGCACTCCCAAAAACTTCCCGGGTGTTTTTCTGGCAGTATCTTTGGTTCTGCAATCTTGGCTGCATTGTTTTTTTACATTTTTTTGTTCATTCTGGTTGACCTGAGGAGAAAAAAGAAAAGCCCTGAAAAGATTAACAAACAAAAATAAGAAAAAAAGTTATTCCTTGAACTATTCTAATTTTCATTACAATAAAGAGCTGGATATTATCATAACTTTTTCTCATACAGTTGCAGTAAGAAATATATATGAAAGATGAGTAAAGGAGAAGGTAAGTGAACAGTAAGTTATATCATATAGGTACAGCTAATAAAGGAGTAACATTTGCTTTTAGCAGTTTAATACTATTAGCTTTAAGTAAATTAATAAAATAAAGTTAGTGAAATATAATATTCACATTTTTTTGAAGTACATAGTTAATAAATGCAACCTATAAGTTTATTCAGTATAGTTCCAAATTTATTAACAATAACTTTACAAATATATGCTATAATTTACCACCTAATAAAGTGCAGTTGATCAATATATTGTGGTCATCATGAAACCCTGGGGAAAAACTGAATTGAAACCAATGGTTTGTGAAAGCCCTGTGTAAATACAGTGCTTGTTCAACTGTGGCTTTTAGTAAAAGTAAGCAAGCAAATAATACTAAAGTACTATGGGGCATATCATCAACAAGGCTACAGTAGAAGTTGTACTCGAGCAGCAGCTTCCTCAAAGAGAACGGAAGGTTTCTCAATGCAAGCAGTAGTGGCCATCTGCAACTGCTCACATTGAGAAATCTCACTTGGAAGTGGTCTAGCGTTAGATTTTCCTTGGAATTCCGTGAGCTCTGCAACTAGAGCAGAGGTCACTGCTGTGGTTTTAATAGTGTCTGAAGCCCACAGTGCCATCATCAGGGAACAGTGATTCCCTGGTGGAGTCGGCGTTCTCAGGGTGGCACAACTGCCAAGGTCATAATGTGGCAGTCTGAAGAATACCACCGTCGCCCACTACGAGTCAGGCGATCCAAGGTCCACCACCCTCTTAGTTAGGCCCTTAGTGTTTTCTTTTATGGACAGCACTTTAGCAGGGCTGTGAATTTCTCCACCCCATTCTGTTATGTATACCTGTTTGGGTTAGTATGTAACTGTGTGATTGACTGTGTGGGTAGATGTGTAGGTGTGTGAGTAGTTCCATAGGTCACTCACTCAGTGTGTGAGTGCCTTAATGGGTATATGAGTGGATATGTCAATGGCTGTATTAGTGAATGAGCGGGTGTATGAGTGGCATTATGGGTAACCAAGTAGATGTGTGTATAAATCTATGAATTGAGGAGTGGGTCTGTCAATGGGTTTGTGACTGGAAGTGTGGGAGAGGCAGTGGGTATATAAAAGATTAGATAGGGGTCTGAGTGGGTGCATCAGAGATGATATGGATGATGTCATCAGTGATATAATCAGTGATGTCGTTTGAGATGTCATCAGTGATGTCACTGACCATGTCATGAGTGACATAATATTTGAAGTCATAAGAAGTGCATTTTGGGGGTGCAAGTCATAGTTAACTCAGCTGACTATAATGGCTGAATAGCTCTGGTTCTGTATGAGTAAAAGCTGACCCTAACTATAATGTCCCTGTAATCTTTGTTTTCTTTTAGTGAATAAATATCCTCAGCAAGATCCCTAGCTTTTTCCCCTCCTTTCCTTTCCCTACTCTATCCTAGTTTTATTTGTGTTGGTCCTGGTGATCTGCTGAAAAACAAGGAAAATACAGAAAATGAATAACAAAAGAAGAAAAAAGGTTTGTTTAAGAACTACCCACATTTTCAAACAATAAAGAGCTTTTATTATTAATATCCATTTTGACTACAACTAACATGAACACACAAGTGGAGATTATATAGAAATGAAAGTTAAGTGAAAGGTGAATGAGATATGTGAAGTACAGTTAACTAATGTGGCATATAGTCGAGTGCTGCAGACATAAGTGTACTTTTGGTGTCTGATTGGTGATTGTGGGTTAATGAGTGCAGTCCTGTTCTGTGGAGTATGTTTGTAATGACTTTTATTTAGTGTGACACAGCATGTGAAGTGTTTGTGACTCAATTTAAATATAGGAAAGTATTGTGTTACAGTATTTAACACAGCTTTTAATAAGTAGACACATTTAAGTGTAGAAATTTGAAAGTTTGTAGCACAGTAGATCAATGAGATCAGAATTTACGGTATACACAGAAATAGAAGTTAATCTTTTTATTTTTAAGTGTTTCTCAGATATAAGCTACATGGGCCCGATTCACAGAACTAACTTTAGACAAAATCCTAAACTTACTACCATTTTGGTATTCAAGGAAGGCACTTACTCATTTTGGTATTCGCAAAGACACGTACTCATTTCGGTATTCACAGAAGTTAGGTGTCCTATCTTTAGGACTCCTAAATGCCTTCTGTGAATACCAAAAGTCTTAAAGTTAGGATTTTTCTCAGTTTAGAAGTAGTAAAGTTAGGACTCCTAACTTTAGGACTCCTAAATGCCGTCTGTGAATACCGAAAGTCTTAAAGTTAAGATTTTTCTCAGTTTAGGAATAGTAAAGTTAGGACGCCTAACGTTAGGACTCCAAAATGCCTTCTGTGAATACCGAAAGTCTTAAAGTTAGGATTTTTCTCAGTTTAGGAGTCCTAAAGTTAGGAGTCCTAATTTTACTACTCCTAAACTGAGAAAAATCCTATCTTTAAGACTTTCGGTATTCACAGAAGACATTTAGGAGTCCAAAAGTTAGGAGTCCTAACTTTACTACTCCTAAACTGAGAAAAATCCTATCTTTAAGACTTTCGGTATTCACAGAAGGCCAGTCAAAATACACTTTATTCGATTTGTTTTAAAATCATAAAAGCCATAAAAACAACAACAATATATACAATTTAAAACATCCAAATTCATTGTATATGGTTCATACAAAACAGTCATTATATACTTAGTGTGCAAAATAGGCAAGGCAAATAATTTTAACTGATCATACTACACATTGTTTCCTAAGTTTGAGCTACAACAGTGGCAGACAAAGTCCTTGTTTTAATTCTATATCCTGCCACTAAAAAACTGGCCACAGAATATGTAATACGAATACTGCCAAGGGACTGTAGGTACACCAAAGCTGGCCTTACTTGAGTAAACCCTGCCTCTTTTAAAATCGGTAACAAATATTTGATCCTCGGATCCCTGTATAAAGTGCAAAACATCATAAAGTGCATAGTGTCCTGAGTGGAAAATTCATCGCATTTACATGGAGGTCCTCTTTCCGGTAAACTCAAAGACTGAAAACAGCCCAGCACGTATGGGATTAAATTAAATCTGAGTTTAATTAGCAAATGTCTATGGAAGGGTTTAGTTACAAAAGCGAGGTAGGGCTCCAGAGAAGGAGAGGATAACAGCATATAATGTAGTCTAACTGTTGTTTTTAACCCAGGCAATATCCTCCATTCTAATAGAGGATGGCAAATAGAATAAGTTTGGACGACCAAGCTGTTCAAAAGTCTGTCTCACATATTCCAGCCAGGGAATTCTCTTCCTGTGATCAAGGGACATGAGGTCCTCCAGAATGGCATGGTTAAGAGTTAGTTCGTTGTTTAGCCATGTATTTAACCAAGATATTAGGGGAGCCAATCTGAGCTTATCTGTTACATAATCTATACCCAACTCCCAGTGAATCGAGTAGGTGGGGGTAGATTAGGGACAGAAAGAAGTTGTCTTAAAAACTTGTTTTTTGCCCTTTGGAGCGTTTCATGCGACAAATACCCCCATAGAGGCGCACCATACATGGCTATGGATATGCACTTAGCATTGTTTATCTTTAGAATAGCCTCCATAGGCCTCGCTCCCATCCTGCTAGCACATCCCATAATAGCTGACGCGGCTCTTGCCATGGCAAGCTTCTTTAACTTAATCTGGGGGCCCCAGGTACCTTTCTCATCAAACGTCACACCCAAATAGGGAAAGTGTGTGACTCTGGTCACTACCTCCCCCCTACAAAACAAAGAAATAGATGTATCCTTCCTTCTGTTATGGGTTACCACCATCGTATGGGACTTAGTAGTGTTAATTTTCAGGTCCAACTGATCCATAAATGCACCAAATGAATCTAACAGGCGTTGTAGGCCCACCCCTATACGTGCTATCAGGACTGCATCGTCCGCGTATAGGAGAGCAGGTATTCTTATCTCTCCTACACGCGGTACATCCCCCCCCACACCTTCCAAGTGTTTTTCAAGGCCATTTATATAGATGGTAAAAAGGAGTGGGGCCAAGATGTAGCCCTGCCGCACTCCTCTCTCTGATTTGAAATGGGTGGTGCACCTACCCTCTCTTGTAACTCTTACTTTAGCAAACATTTCCTGATGTAAGGAGGCTATAAAGTTCACAAGTGAAATGTCAACCCCCATCTCCAATAAAACAGCCCACAGTTTTGCCCTATTTACTAGATCGAAGGCCAAGGAGAGGTCAGTGAATGCCAGACACAAGGACCCCTCCTTGGCAACTGTGTATTTTGATATTAACAATTGGAGGTTTAGGCATTGGTCCACAGTCCCTCTTTTCTCCCTAAATCCATACTGCAGGTTCGACAATCCACCCCTCCTCTCGATGTTTTCTCTCAGTTGGTACAATAAGACTCTGCCTAGGATCTTAATAGCAAAGTCTAGGAGGGAGATGGGCCTATAGCACCCCGGGTCATCGCGCTGGCCCTTCATAAAAATTGGCACGATGACTGATGTAACCCAGCTATTCGGGAAGATATTACTATTAGCAGCTGGGAAAACTTTGCTCAGGACCCCCACCCAAAGATTTGGTGAGTGCATATAAAAATCACCGGGCACCCCATCTGGCCCGGGGCCTTCTTTTTAGATGTTTCCAGAATGGCCCTCTCCACCTCGACTTGGGTAAAGACCAGTGGTGCACACTCCAGAGGCTCCCAGCATTTGTACAGACTATCCGGATCGCTGTTGCCATACACTGTGCTAAAGTGGTTAAGCCACTTTTCATATGGTATGACACAATCCATTATCCTGTTATCATTGTCTGAGAAAAAGGGTTGCTTCACAGTAGCCCAGAATTGGGAGCTATCCCGCAAGACCTCTGTATATGTTAAGTTATCCCACGCTGCCTGTTTTATCGCTTGCTTTCTACCCTAATGGTGGCCTTATAAACCCTTCTTGCCTCCGCAATTTCAGCCCTGTCTCTCGGGGTGTTTTTCAGCGCCGTCATTAGCAACCTATGTGCTTTAGAGCACTTAGCATTGAACCATCTAAATTTCTTTTCCGCCATTAAGGCATCAAAGACTTCCGCGCAAATGCGTTCGAAGGCTCCCATGACTTCGCGTGCGGTGGACCCTTCCTCCTGACAAATCCCCATTTGACCCACAATTCTAGGTAATATTTCCTGCATAAAGTTCCCAGGGACCACATTTGCCCATTTGAGCCTTCTCCCCTGGTCTGTTGGACATAGGTCTGGACCCGGGGTGTCAGATAGTGGGTTAGTGTCCAATTGTTCCCCCCACGCGACCACAAGCAAAACTGGGTTATGGTCACTGTGGGCAGACACAATTGCATCGTAGGTCTTGACTCTGGATAAGAAGCCCGGTGATAAGAAGATGTAATCGACTATAGAACCAGAAGTCGAACCTTTATAAGTTACAGTTCTAACCCTGTCCTCCGTGATGTTTGCTTCATACTGGTTATGATTAGCTAGAGGTATTCACAGAAGGCATTTAGGAGTCCTAAAGTTAGGACTCCTAACTTCTGTGAATACTGAAATGACTAAATGCCTTCTGTGATTACCAAAATGACTAAGTGCCTTCTGTGAATACCAAAATGCTAGTAAGTTTAGGATTTTGTCTTAAATTAGTTCTGTGAATCGGGCCCCAAGATTGTTACACAACTATGGAAACACCGGGAGATGATGGACAGAGCACTCCGTCAGGGCTGTTTCACCAGTGTGTAGATCATTTGGCCTTCCGACCGTTGGCCTGGGTATGGAGAGAATTCCATGGTCCAAGTCTTGATATTCTGTACTCTTAAAGTGGTCAGTCTGACGTCTCCACTGTGTGAGGTAGATTCAGCCAACCCGTATATACACACGTTGTGTTTCCCGGTATATGTATGGCTCAATTCCAATGCTATATTTTGAATCTGAAATGAGTTAGGTTCCAATATGAACCTCGCAGCTGTGCATGGCGGCCATACACAGCTGCGAGGTTCGGAAACACAACGTGTGTATATACGGGTCGACTGAATCTACCTCACACAGGACAACAGGACCACGGAATTCTCTCCATACCCAGGCCGACATTTGGCCGAGACGGAAGTACAACCGGTCGGAAGGCCAAATGATCTATACACCGGTGAAACAGCCCTGACGAAGTTGCGGGTGAACCACCCAACTGGCGATGAAACACGTGTTGGCAGGAACAACTGGAATAAAGAAAGAGAATAGGACCAAGAAGACCAACTGCTTTTGTTTTATTTATATGAATGTTATGAACACAATGATATGGTTTTATGTGTGCTAGGATATTGTAGTAATTGTTAAGGATCTTTCGTAGAGATCTAATTGATGGGGTTGTGGATGATGGCCCCTTCCCTAAGCACCATAACAGACTAGATTCCAAATATTAATAGACGAAGATATATAGGAGGCGCCACTGTCACTAGACAACGCTATAATCCCCTTAGTTTATAATGTAATGTATTATTTGTGGATAAAATGTACTAAACACCAGCAACGTAAGTTAAATGTCACGTTTCCTACATCTGACCTTCTCTGAAAAAATCTCATTGCCTTCACAGGATGTTAGAACTCTGTGCACATTACCACAGCTAACCAGTGGGAAAGGGCTTGTGTTCTCTACATAAGACATGATAAATTTGGCCTGCGCCTGATTGGCACATTTATTGTACTACATGTACCCTTGGCCTGTAAAATAAATGTGACTGGGCAGCATCACTCATTGAGGCACCCACTAAAGTAGCACTGTAATAAACTTGTAGCAGGAAAAACAAACCCTTTTTCCGGGCATTAGCCTTCCTTTATATTATAAATCACCCTTAAGGTAGGCCCTTAAGGCACATAGGGCTATGTTCTTTGAAAATAAAAATATTAGGATGTGTAGTTTGGATTTATATTTTTACTTACCTATATGAAAATGAATTATCAATAACCTCTTATGCTGTTGCACATGTGATATGAACTAGAACATGAATTAATAAACTTAACATCTATAGATTTGCTAACCAAGGTGGAAAGCAATGACGAAAACCTGGAACATAACTTAATAAATATTATGGCATGTCAGCGAAGTACAAATGACTATTGGTTCCAGAGACATTGAGAACTAAGATGTATGTTGAGGAATTTGGGGACCATCTACTTAATTTCTTACTTTGAGCTTACAGAACATCTCTGGGATGATTTAAACACTTTGCTACTTGAAGCTAACAATAATGTATATAATCGTATTCAAAGATAGCCTGAAAGTTTCTGTACTTGACCAAAGATACCATACTCATATGGAAGTAATGATCTTCAAGGTCTCTTCCTCTTCTAAAATGCATTGGAAGGGAGCATTAGTATATCGACCCCCTGGCCCGTGCACAGCTTTCTCACTTACTCTTATGGAGCTTTTAGCTCCATATTTTAAAGCCAAGGAAAATTTTGTTCTCCTTGGAGATTTTAACAGACATACTGATCTATCTAACCATTCAGATACCACAGCCCTGCTTGCTGATCTTTCTATGTTAGGACTTACAATCCAGAATAGGGGTCCTACACATTTGGGTGGACATACACTTGATTTAATTCCAACCAACTGTTCCAAAATAAAATGTCGCCCCCTACCCCTATCAACTGGTCTGATCATTATGTATTAGGATTCACTTTATTCGGTTTTCAACTACCTCATTATATACCACCCCCTGCTGTATGGAGAAGAAAGTGGCATAATATCACCTTTGAAGGACTCCAGAAGGTATGGATTGAACCTACTTTCTCCGAGAATGAGGACATTGAAACTGGTCTGATTAAATTTAATAAAGCGCTCCTGGAGGCAGTGGATTCATTGGCACCTTTGAAACTTTCTAAACAACATCCTAAATCAAAGCAGAAAGTATGGTATACGGAAGATCTGAGAATAGAAAAGCAGCAATGTAGAAAACTGGAAAAAGTATGGAGGAAAGCACATACACCTTGCAGTAAAAAAGTTTATTTGGAGGCCTTATCCAAGTATCACAAAAATATAAAACTGGCTAGGAAAAATAGTCTGGCGTTACAAATAACGGAAGGAGGTAATTCCTCTAAAGAACTCTATAAAATTCTCAAACTATTTACCAAACCTACTGCCTGTGAAAGCCCTGATGACTTTACTCAAACCTTATGCGATGATATTTCCGCATTCTTTGAGAGCAAGATTGAATTAATCTATGAGAAAATCACCAGGGCATCACACATTAAAAGTAGTATAGCTGATCCTCCTCTTCCTCGGACCTCTAAGAGTGAAAGCTGCTGTTACACTATGATTCCAGAAATTAGTTTATCCGAAGTCACCGTCCTGTACAATCAAATTAAATCAGGATCACCCACAGACCTTCTGCCTGCTAAATTGATGGCCTCTTTGGGTAGCTTGCTGGCCCCAAGTTTTCATACCCTGATTAACCTTTCCTTTAAGGAAGGGCTGGTACCTAGTGTCTGGAAAAGGGTAGTTGTGAACCCTATTCGCAAAAATACGGCTTTACCATGGTCAGACCTTAACAACCTCCGTCCGATTTCTCTTTTGCCCCATTTGAGTAAGATGGCTGAGAAATATGTCAACACCTGCATGTCTAAATTCATCGAGGCAGCGGATGGTCTGGACCCTCCTCAATCTGGGTTCAGACCTAATCACAGCACCGAATCAGCTCTCCTCTACGTAACCAATATCATCCGGATGACACAGGATAGAGGAGGCTCTATGATTCTGGTGCTGTTAGATTTATCCGCTGCCTTCGACACGGTGTTACATGCCATTCTGGTCAGTCTTCTGAAGAGGGTAGGATAGGCGGAATGGCTCTAGCATGGTTAAAGAGTTTTATTACTGGCCGCTTACAGAGTGTTCGACTGGGCTCCCACATGTCCATCTCTAGGGAGCTCACCAAGGGGGTTCCACAGGGCTCATGCCTAAGCCCCACATTGTTTAATGTGTATGTAGCCCCTTTGGCTGAAATTGTGAGGGAATATGGGTTCACACCTATATCCTACGCTGATGACACCCAGCTTCTGTTCCCTTCCCAAACCATGACGCCGGCAGTAAAAAGATCCTTTGCCGCAGGAATGAGAGCCATATCCAACTGGATGACCTTCAATTGCCTACAGTGTAATGTGGGCAAGACGGAGGTCATGCTTTTCGGAGATGCCCCGCTCCTTTGGTCACCTGAGTGGTGGCCTCCGGATTTAGGCTCTGCTCCCTGTCCTAAGGAGACAATAAAAAACCTGGGGGTCAAGCTAGATCGATCCTTGATACTCAAAGACCATGCCACCCAGGTTACAGGTTCCTGTATGAGGGTCATCGGACTATTAAGGAGAGTGTTCCCATACTTAGCAGATAGTCACAGGAAAACTTTAGTGCAGGCATTAGTGATCAGTAGGTTGGATTACTGTAATGGGCTCCTTATCTCTGCCAATGAAGTACAGTTAGGTAGGCTACAAGTTCCCCAGAGCACAGCAGCGAGACTCATTCTGAATGTACCAGCTAGGTCTTCATCTCGTCCTCTGTTGAGCAAGTTACATTGGTTGCCTGTTCGTCAGAGGGTGAAGTTCAAGATATGCTGTATTATTCACAAATGGTTGTTTGGTGCTGGTCCTAAATACCTTTCTGAAATATTCAGACCTTATGAACCAGGCCGCTCCTTATGCTCTAAAAATCAAGCCCTACTTCCGATACCCAGGATCAAAAAAGAGAGACAGGGAGGTCGAGCCTTGTCATATAAAGACCCCGCTCTCTGGAATTCCCTGCCCCTTACCCTCAGACGAAATCCCAATCTGACTGCATTTAGGAAATGCCTAAAAACCCATCTGTTTCTGACCTGGTAATGTCCCACCATTCCTGCCTGATTGTCTTTATGCCTACCAGTTTATTGTAAGAACCCAAGCGCGGAGATACCCCTTCAGGGGTCGAATTCCTGCGCTATATAAGATCCAAATAAATAAAATAATTAAATAAATGTGACAGATATTGCTTATAAGACACCTTGTGCAGTATAATCTTTAGATACATCCAATGTTTCCAAATTTTTTAATCACAAATAAGTATGCCTATGTTCCTAACAAATAAGAAAAATAAACCCTAGGAGAAGCTGTTATTTATTTGTTTTGGGGGGAAAAGTACCAAGAAATAAGTGCTCTTCATATTCATATGCTGCTAAGGGTCAAAAATACTTCAAAATGTGGCAATGACTCAGGGCCCGATTTACAGAACTAACTTAAGACAAAATCCTAAACTTACTACCATTTTGGTATTCACAGAAGGCACTTACTCATTTTGGTATTCACAGAAGGCACTTACTCATTTTGGTATTCACAGAAATTAGGACTCCTAACTTTAGGATTCTTAAATGCCTTCTGTGAATACCGAAAGTCTTAAAATTAGGATTTATCTCAGTTTAGGAGTAGTAAAGTTAGGACTCCTAACTTTAGGACTCCTAAATACCTTCTGTGAATACCGAAAGTCTTAAAATTAGGATTTATCTCAGTTTAGGAGTAGTAAAGTTAGGAGTCCTGACTTTACTACTCCTAAAGGCTTGCAATGTTGCACATTGGCAAAACATTCACCCCCAGTCACAGATCTGGGTTTAATCCATTGTTATTTTGCTCACCAAGCCACCCCAGTTCAGACATGGCCATATGCAAATCAGCCTTGACCCTGTGTCTCTTGGAAAAGTCCAGTCCGAACTGCCAAGCCATAGATCTGTGACTAGGGGTGAATGTTTTGCCAATGTGCAACATTCCGTACATCACCTTGTGTGTTTTGCAGTTCGCCCTTTGTTGGAAGGGTATGCCCAGACGTGGGTCCCCTGCTCACTGGAGTCAAGCTATCATGGCTGATGATGGCTGATAGCCAGAAACCGGTCCTAGGATGCTTGATTCCGGTCCAGGGAAGACATGGCTTGGCAGTTCGGTCTGGACTGTTCCCATGGGGCACAGGGTCAAGACGGATTTGCATATGGCCATGTCTGAACAGGGGTGGCCTGGTGAGCAAAATACGATGGATGAAACCCAGCTCTGTGACTGGGGGTGAATGTTTTGCCAATGTGCAACATCCTGTCCATCACCTTGTGTGTTTAATTGCTTGCTATAACATTCACAAGAAGCATGAATCTTCAGGACAATATTATCTAAAAGATTGTTGAGAAATCTGTATCTCTCTTGCCTCTTTATGCACCTCTCCTATCTCTTTTTACACCCCTCTTGCCTCTTTTGCCACATCTGTTAGTTTTTTCAGCAGTGATCTTGCTTCTTTCTGCACCTCACTTTCATCTTTCTGCACTTCTCTTTGTTCTTTCTATACCTCAATCGCTTATTTCAGCGATAGTCTGGCCTCTTTCTCTACTTCTCCTACTTGTTTCTGCACCTCTCTTGCGTCTTTCTGCACCCCTGTTGCCTCTTTCTGTACATCACTTGCTTCTTTCTGCACCACTGCTGCCTCTTTCTGCACTTAACATGCCTCTTTCTGAACCTCTCTTATCTCTTTCTGCACCTCTATTGCCTCTTTCTCTACTGCTTAGGCTTCTTTTTGCACCTCTCTTGCTTCTCTCTTCACCTTTCTCCCCTTTTTTGCATCTCTCATGCCCCTTTCTGCTGTTCTCGTGTCATTTTCTGCACCTTTCTTGCCCCTTACTGCACCTCACTTGCCTCTTTCTACACTTCTCTTGCTTCTTTCCACACCTCTGTTTCTTCTTTCAGCAATTCTCTTGCCTCTTTCTGCACCTCTTTAACTTGTTGCTGCACCTCACTTGCGTTTTTATGTACCTCTGTTGCCTTTTTCTAAACCTCACTTGCTTCTTTCTGCACCCCTCTTGCTCCTTTCTGCATCCCTTTTTTCTCTTACTTTCCCCCTGTTTCCTTTTTCTGTACCTTTCCTGCCAGTTTCTTCACCTCTTTCTGTACCTCTGTTCGTTCTTTCTGCACTTCTCTTGCTCTTTCTGGACCATTTGCGCCTCTTTCAGCACCTCTGTTACTTCTTACTACACTTCTCATTCTTTCTGCACCCCTCCTGCCTCTTTCTGTACCTCTCTTGCCTCTTTGTGGATCTCTTATTTTTGTACCTCTGTTGGTTCTCTCTGACCTGCTCTTGCTTCTTTCCGCACCCCACTTGCTTCTTTCGGCAACTCTGTTGCTTCTTTAAGCAATTCGTTTGCCTCTTTCTGTACTTCTCTTCCTTCTTCTGTACCTCTCTTCCGTCTTTGTGTATCTCTCCTACCTCTTTCGGCATCCTCTTGCCTCTTTCTGCACTCCTTGTTTCTCTCTCTGTACCTCTCTTACCTCTTTCTGTACCCCTGTTTCCTCTTCCTTCACCTTTTCTGCCTGTTTCTGTACCTCTCTTGTCTCTTTCTGTACCCCTGTTCCATTTTCCTTCACCTTTTCTGCCTATTTCTGCACTTCTCTTGCTCTTTCTGTCCCCCATTGCGCCTCTTTCAGCCCATCTGTTACTTGTTTCAGTACTTTTCTTCCTTCTCTCAGCACCCCTCCTACCTCTTTCTGTCTCTTTCTTGCCTCTTTGTGCACCTCTTCCACCTTTTTCTGTACTGCTCTTGCTTCTTTTTGCACCTCTGATGGTTCTTTTTGCAATGCTCTTGCTTCTTTCTGCACCTCACTTACCTCTTTCTGCACTTTTTTTGCTTCTTTCTACACCTCTGTTGCTTCTTTAAGTGATTCTTTTTTTTCTTTCTGCGCTTCTCTTCCTTCATTCTGTACCCCTACTGCCTCTTTCCGTATCTCTCCTGCCTCTTTGTGCAACCCTCTGTCTGCACTACACTTGCCTCTTTTAGCACCTCTCTTTCTTCTTTCTACAATTCTCTTTCTTCTTTCTGCACCACTTCTGCCTCTTGCTGTGCCTTTCCTGTCTCTTTGTGTGCCTCTTCTACCTTTATCTGTACTGCTCCTGCTTCTTTTAGCACATCTGTTGGCAATTTCTGCACTGCTCTTGCTTCTTTGTGTATCACACTTGCCTCTTTCTGTACTTCTCAAGCTTTCTTTACACCTCTGTTGCTTCTTTCTTGCAGTTCTTTTGCCTCTTTTTGCACTTCTCTTCCTTCTTTCTGTACCACTCCTGCCTCTTTCTGTTCCTCTCTTGCCTCTTTGTGTACCTCATCTACCTCTTTATGCATTCCTCTTGCCTCTTTTTGCACCTTGATGGGTTCATTCTGCACTGCTCTTTTTCTTAATGCACCCCTCTTGCCTCCTTCTGTACCCCTCTTTTCTCTTTCTGCACCTCTCCTTACTCTTTGTGCACGCCTGTTCCCTCTTTCTGCATCTTTCCTGCCTGTTTCTGCACCTCTTTTGTCTCTTTCTGTACTACTGTTGGTTCTTTCTGCACTTCTCTTGCTCTTTCTGCACCCTTTGTGCCTCTTTCAGCACCTCTGTTGCTTCTATCTCTACTTCTCTTCCATCTTTCTGCATACCTCCCGCCTCTTTCTGTACTTTTCTTGCCTCTTTTCACACCTCTCCTACCTTTTTCTGCACCCTTCTTGCCTTTTTTGTACCTCTGCTTTTTCTTTCTGCACTTCTCTTCCTTCTTTCTGCACCACACATGCCTCTCTCTGCATTTCTCTTCCCTCTTTGTGCACCTCTCCTGCCTCTTGTGTACCTTTTTCTATACCCTTCTTGCCTTTTTTGCACCTCTGCTGGTTCTTTCTGCACTGTGTTTGCTTCTTTCAGCACCCCACTTGCCTCCTCTGTACTTCTTTTCCTTCTTTCTGCACCCCTCCTGTCTCTTGATGTCCCTCTCTTGCCTCTTTGTGTACTTCTCCTATCTCTTTCTACACTCCTATTTCCTCTTTCAGCACCTCTGTTGCTTCTTTTTGCACTTCTTTTCCTTCTCTCTGTATCCCCCTTGCCTCTTTCTGCACTTCTCTTGCTTCTTTGTGCACCTCTCCTACCTTTTTTCTGTACCACTCTTGCATTTTCTATACACCTCTGTTGGTTCTTTCTGCACTGCTCTTGCTTCATTTACACCTATGTTGCTTCTTTCAGCATTTCTCTTGCCTCTTTCGGCACTTCTCTTCATTCTTTTTGTACCCCTCATGCCTCATTATGCACTTCTGTTGACTCTTTGTGTACCTCTCTTGCCTCTTTATACACTTCACATGCTTTTTTCTGCACCTCTCTTGCCTGTTTTGACACCTCTGTTGTTTGTTTCTGCACTTCTCTTGCACCCCTGTCTTAGAGGTAGTTTTAATCCCCCTGCCCTATTATATACTAGGGCCTTACAGGGGAAGTCATGCCTGTATTGTAATTATCTTTCTGCATAGAACTGGCTCCCGCCCTGGTTAGTCAGAGTCAGTGACCACCAGTACCAGTCAGCGAAAAGTTGGGGGCATAGAATGACTTTGCAACAAGGACTCTTTCTGCACCTCTGTTGGTTCTTTCTGCATATCTCTTGCTTCTTTCTGCATTTCTATTCGTCTTTCTGGACTTCTGTTGCCTTGATCTGCATTTCTCTTGCTTCTTTCTGTACTTTTCTTCCTCTTTCTGCACATGTCCTACCTCTGTAGCCATAGTTAGAAATTAGCATTTAAAAAACCTTTGAAATTCTCGGAGAAAACCATAGGTTTCAGAGCCGTTATAGTTAGAAATTAGCATTTAAAAAACCTTAGAAATTCATTGAAAAATCATGGACATTTCACTCATACAAAACTAGAGAAATTCCGCCGTTATAGTTAGTTGAGCTAACTATAACTCTCGCGCCCTCAATGCACTGCTGATGACGTCACATATTACATTGTTCATGACATGGTCAGTGACATCACTGATGACATCACTGATTACATTGCAAATGACATCACTGATAACATCATCCACATGATAATCTGATGCACCTCCTCATACCCTATTGTAACCTTTGATACCCCCACTCTAAAATACAGACAACCATTTTCGAAACCATAGACACTTCAATATCAGTTCCTACATACCCACTCACTGATTCCTAGGTCTACACACACATCCACTAGTTTACCCATACAGTCACTCATCAATACAGCACTATCATATGCACTCATACACCTATACACACTCACACACCGCCACTAATCCATATAGTTACTCACACACCTAGTCAGTCATGCAAAGAACCAATCACGCTCCCATTTACTCACCTATACAGTTAGAAACACAATACCTCATTTATTCTTACAGATACTAACAAATACTTACTCTCTTATACAATCACTGATATAAGCACACACTCATGCATACAGCCCCTCTCACAATCACTCACTTTCACATATAGCAATTTATATACTCCCACTCTCACACATACTGCCTTTCACATATGTAGTTACTCACACATGCACCACTGAGACATCCATTCACTCACCAATATACCATACACATACTCACCCACCCATACAGTCTTTCACAGATGCACTCTTGAACCCATGCACCCATGAATCACCCACTCACACATCTATATACAGAGTGACACACCCCCACCAACCCACACATACACTCAGCCACCCATAAAGATACTCTGACAACCAATCAATAACTCATATAGACACTCCTGTAACTACTCACCAACTCACGCAGCTGCTTACACTGACAGACTGATACGGACATTCACACAGTTTAGTCACTAATCCATGCATTCAGTAAGGCATGTTTAATCACTCACTTATACACATTGGGCCCGATTCACAGAATGAGCTTACTACTTTTGGCATTCACAGAATGCACTTACTACTTTTGGTATTCACTGAATGAACTTACTCATTTCGGTATTCACAGAAGTTAGGACTACTAACTTTAGGACTCCTAAATCCCTTCTGTGAATACCGAAAGTCTTAAAATTAGTATTTTTCTCAATTTAGTAGTAGTAAAGTTAGGACTACTAACTTTAGGACGCCTAAATGCCTTCTGTGAATACCGAAAGTCTTAAAATTACGATTTTTCTCAATTTAGTAGTAGTAAAGTTAGGACTACTAACTTTAGGATGCCTAAATGCCTTCTGTGAATACCGAAAGTCTTAAAATTACGATTTTTCTTAATTTAGTAGTAGTAAAGTTAGGAGTCCTAAAGTTAGTAGTCCTAACTTCTGTGAATACCGAAATGAGTAAGTTCATTCTGTGAATACCAAAAGTAGTAAGTGCATTCTGTGAATGCCAAAAGTAGTAAGTTCATTCTATGAATCGGGCCCTTAGTCACGCACCTACTAAATCATCCATTCAGACACTTATACACTCACTCATTCTTCAATGCATCTTGGTATATATATCAGCAAAGTTTAGGTTCCTAACCCGAAGATATTCTAGAAAAACTGTGGATATTGCCATTCTAAAGTCCATGCGCTTTGATAGACATAAGTTACTTACATCAAAGCAATCACAATCAGGAATAGAACCACTCCGGCATTTAGACAGGGAGGTAACACCTCAAGGACAGGAACAATTCAGGTTTATCGTGCAATACAGCCAGCAACACAGACAGATCAGATCCATAATTACACAAACTGGCCTATGGTATTGAGCGACCCTGTCATAGGAGGAAAGTTGCCTATTAGACCTTCGATTACATACAGCAAGGGACCATCCATGCGGAATGAACTGGTCATGACAAGTCCTGAGACCATTTATAAAACTAGTTTGCTACAGGCTTTTTCAAGTGCAAAACTTGTAAAGCGTGTCAACAAGGGGAAAATAGGTTAACTTACATCACACCATTCAGCACCAGAAGTATGAAAATAAATAAACTGTTAACATGTAAGACTGAATATGCAGTGTATGTTTTAATTTGCCTGTACAAACTACATTATGTAGGTAGCACCAAATTACCGGTGCAAAAACTAATTTTACAGCACCTGAGGGCTATTACTAACATGGATAACACCTACCCTGTTGCACTCCTCTTTAAGAGTAGCCACAGCTCCAGGAGTCAAGATCTGAAATATGTTGTGATCGACTGTGTCCCACCAAGTAGGAGAGGAGGTGATAGGGAGCAGTGGTTGCGTAAACTTGAATCAAGATATATTCTGGAACTAAATTCTAAACACCCTACAGGGTTGAATGTAACGGAGGACCTATATACATGCCTGTAGCAAAAAAGAGTGATGGTTTAATGTCGAATAATCTGAGGTGTTTTATTGCCAATGATTTATTATTACAGGGTTCTTATGAGATATGTCTTATGTGCCTTGAATTTAGATGTCATCAGTGATATCATGAGTGATGTCACTGACCATGTCATGAGTGGTGTAGTATGTGATGTCATCAGCAGTGCATTGCGGGCACGTGAGTTATAGTTAGCTGAACTAACTATAACGGGGGATTTTCAATGGTTTTGTATGAGTGAACTCTCCAGCCAACTATTTTCAGTGAATTTGCAAGGTTTTTTAAACACTAATTCCTAACTATAACATGGCTGAAACCTTTGGTTTTTTCAGTGAATTTCAAAGGTTTAGTAAATGATAATTTTTAAATGTATAAATTATTACATTTCTTTTTTTATACTAATTTCTTAAATTTTTATTAAAAATATTTATATTTATTTTATTTTTTAAATTATATTTCATATTCCTAATGTGAAATAATAACAAAACTAAATCCCAAATTTTTTTATATAATTTTTTTTTCTCAATTTTTACCATTACAATCTGTATAATTCCTTTTACATATTTTTTTGGGTAATCGCAGCGTATGCGTACAGTGATCACACCACACTTTGTACAGCAAATGGTCCTCTGTGCGTAGCCGCGCACTCGTTACGGATACGCTTTGACCTTGCGCATTGCATCAACGCTTCTGCCTGACGTCATATACGGCGCCCCTGTAAGCGTACAGCGCAAAAGTTTCTAATTGTTCAAAAACATATATTTATGTATTTAATGTACATATTAAGGGAAGGCAGTATCTAGGACAATCACGAAAATAGTTTTTTTTAACTTTTAATAAGCAATTATTACTTTTAAAAGCAATTACGCAAGTCGCAAAGGTAAGTTGTACATACTCTCGTCTTAAGAGCACCGTAAGAGCACTGTAAGCGTACGCAAAGTCATGTGACCATAAAAGGAGAGTTTTGATTGGTTCATAATACTTCCTATTCCAACTGTTGAAAGACCCCTCTCATTTTCTTTACTTCGACTTTCCCAGGAAAAACATCTATTCTGTGGAGCTGTAGTCTTTTACAACAAAACTCTACAATGGCTGCTCTTTTATTGTCTTCATCAGTACATTCCTCTAAGAAAGATTTTGTTACTGAGCCACCTCAGAAAAAGAGAAAAGAAGCTTTCATTTGGAGTTTTCTTCATTTCCGGAGGGACAGAAAAAGGTGAATGTACCGAAAGCAACTTGCAAGATCTGTGAGGTTACACTTTCCAGGGCTGACCCCACTAAAAAGTACTCTTTCGGGACAGCCTCAATGGTTCGCCATGTCAAAACTTTGCATCCAAATAATTATGGAAGGATGGCAACACAAAGGTTCCAGGAAAACCCTCAACCTGCAGTTCCTTCTACCTCAACTGCACCACCACCTCCTCCGAGCAGTCTGCATCCTATTATTATGCCTCAGTTTGCAGATCTTACAATTCATTGTAAATTTTGCAGAGAACTCCTTTGTTACGGTGAGCAGTCTATTCACCTCATTGTGAAGAGCAAAGAAGAGCACCGTTGCCCAAAACAATATTAGTTTTTCCTCCTGTTCCACAGTTTTATTGTTTCTAGTTTAATTTTTTGGTTTTTAAAACAAAACAACTAAAAACTTGCTGAAAAAATAAAAAAAAATAGAAAACTAAAAAGAAAAAAAAAACACTCCTTTTCAGAACTACCTCCACTGGCTTCAAAAAGAACTATATTTCTATATTAGTGAGTAAAACTTTGTCAGAATAAATGTGTAGTGCATAAATGAATGAATGAATTAGTAGTGTATGGTGAATACGAAAGTGCAAAACTATAAGAGAGTGCTACAGCATAAATGTAAAAGGTGTTTACCTATACTATACTGTAGTACCTCTGAAGCACTTCAATGTAACACATCCATATAAATATGTTAGAAGTCTATACTACAATTTGCACTGCAAGTGAAACTGCCTGGGTGAATTTGTATGTGTTAGGAGCGAATTTACAACACCCTAGTACCTCTTTTACACATCTTTTCCATCACTTTTGTGATGAAGCGGTGTTGCAAAAGATGTACCATAGTACCTGATATTTACAATGTGATGCACATGGAAGGGATACAAAAGTGTTGGGAGGAAGCTTTTTTAGGAAAAGGAAATGGGTTTGTATTCAACAAAAACAAGAGTCACTTTTCCTTGTTTTATAAGGAAAAAATCTGGAAAAAATATGTAAGGTGAATCACATTTTAAAGCCCTGCACCAGGAATAGACTTTCCGGCGCAGAGAGGGGGGGGGAGGGAGTGGAGGTGTTCTAGCATAGGAACACCAACTAAAAGTGACTGAGTGAAATCTATACTATTTCATTCAGTCACTTTTAGCCCTATGCTACGTCAAAACCCTGCACGTGCTTAAAACAGGTGTAAGGATTGACACAACTTTTTGGAACGCAAATCAAGCAATGCACCACCTTCACAACACAAATACATGACATATCTGTGCCGTTTTTGCTCAATAATACACTAAATTGTAAATACGGTGCATCCATTGTGCTGATATCACAGTGCACAATAACTGCCATATCTCTGGGAATGTACCACTTATTGTACATCAGCTAATTACTGTATCAATGTAGTGAATGGATTACTACACACTGATCAATGAGTCACTACAAAACTATAACAAGAATGACAGAGTGTTTGCTGGAAGTGTAAGGATACACACTGGGGAGTTCAAAATATAAAAGGTAATTTTGCAGGTACATAGAACAGTACATGCATAGTAAATAGGAGTTTGAAGCTGTCCATATACTAAGGCCTACTTTGCTCCATAATTACTTGGGTACTGACTGCATGATTACAGTTCTGCAAAGAGAGGGCATGACTGAATTTATAAGAGCTTCAGTGTTACCACAGTACATATATAAGGAAATATTGCTGAATGGCTCACTACAATATTGAAACAGTAGAGTGAGAGTGATTGTGAAAGTCTAATGATACAGACTGGATTATGGAATGTATAAAAAACAAATGTGTAGCTGCTTAGAAGAGTGCATGCATACTATATACAGATTTAAAGCAGTACATGGCCTAAGGCATACTTTTCACCATAATTACTTGAGTACTGACTGGATAATTACAGTTCTGCAAGGAGAGTGTCTGTCTGAATTTAGAAGAGCTTCATTTTTAGCACAGTACATACATAAGGGCATTCTGCCAAATACTTCACTACAATACTGAATCAGAAATCACAAATAGTTTGCTGGAAGTGTAAGAATATAGACTGGATAATAAAAGCTATAAAATACAAGTTTCCCATGCATAGAAGACTGCATGCATAGTGAATAGGAGTTTGAAGTAGTCCATGCCCTAAGGCCATGGCCATGCACCATGGCCATGCACCATGACTACTTGGGTACTGGCTGAATTATTACAATTCTGCATCAAGAGTGTCTGGCAAAATGTACAACAGCTTCACTTTTAGAACAGTGTATACATAAACACATACTGCTGAATGGCTCACTGCAATACTAAAATAGCAGTACCAAAATGTTTGGAGGAAGTGTAAATATACAGACTAGGCAATTGAAAGTTTAAAAGCCAAGTCTACAGGTGCATAGAACAGGGCATTTATTATTTAATAACCTTCCCAAAGCCCCAAGCGCCAGCACACCTTTCCGAGGATAGGATTACAATTTACAAATCCTAGCATTTTTTAAATTAAGAACCATAAAAATAACAAAGATTAAACCTTTTTTTTCTTCTAATGATAATGATATTTTTTCATACGTCTTCTATTTAGATGCTTTTAATCTTGAAAATTCAAAGAACACATTTTACCATGTAACACTTTTTATACTTTCCAATTTATGTAGATAATAATACCTTATATGTGTTACTATCAAAATCGAAACCTTTACAGCTTCACAGTTTGAAACTTTTCCGAACACGTGCAGACGAAAAACAGTTAAAACGTGAGCATGTGTAAACTGCAAAACGTGCCATCTACATAGGCGGAGCCACATCTTCCTTCCATAGACTACTAAACAACAAAAAACTATATAAACCACACCTACTGTGCAATTAGTTTTGTTTTCCCGAGTTATTTCTGAATCGCCCATCTCTGTTGCAGGTTACGTTCTCTAGCATTGGATTCTCTTTTTGCGTCAACAAACATATTCCAGAGTTGTAAGTTGCTTCAAAATGGCATAGGCATAGTACTTAGTTATAAATTGTGACTATTTGTCAATATTTAAACATGTATATGTAGAAAAAAATGTTATTGCATGTTTTTTGCTTTTTCTCTTTAACGTCAGCAGCTTGTTCTTAGAAACAGATATATTATAACAAATATTACTCCTTTTCTGGGTCCTTTTACCTTATATATAGTGACTTCGCTCAATAGGTGTTGCTAACCCGTCGACGCAAACCCAAAACATTTACAATCAACGTGACAATGATACACTTGTTAATATGTTTTCCCCTAGAGATCACATACTGTTAATATGTATATTATAACATTAACAGTCTTAGTGATACTAGCGGAATTCACAATCTGTCGTCACAAACAGTAACAATAAGTAAGCAACGTTACCGGCTTGTGGCTTTCAGTCTATTTTCCCCTTGTGATCATATGCTGTGAGAATATATGCATATTATTATTCTCAACGTCATGATCTCAGAGGAGTTTATGACCCGTCGCCACGAAGATCTAATTTTTTCACCTCCCGAAGAAAAGAGGTTCAGTAAATAATTACCGCTCAAAACTATTTCATTATGTTAAATACATAACTTTATTTTCCTTTTTTTTACTGTAACAATGGTATCAATCGTTATATTATAATAGATTGTCCAATCGCTACAGAACAGGAATGGGAGATTTTTCAGCGGCATCTGTAATATAATTATCAAATATTTATAAAAATGTGATCAGATATTTTTATATATATTAAAATATAGCTATCATGCATACTAAATATTTAATAAACCCTACATTTCTGAATGTTATTTTCTAATTTCTATTCTTATTTGCGATTCCTTTTCACCTTCTCCTTAAAGAATATAGAGGACCTGTACTATATATTATAGGAGTAACATTTTATATATTCTTTAGTGAGTAATGTGATTTATTAGTGGAACAGTCTGCAACTTGTAAACACTACGATAGCACGTTTCTGAATTGTACAGAATACAAATGTAAAAAAAATAATGCATGCATTTCTATGTAATATGAAACAATTTAGATTTTACTGTTTTACTTATTCTCTTGATCTGAGATAATGTAGTGTGGTAGTGTTTGTTGTAGCACTTCTATTCTACTTTATTTAAAAGTAACTGATGCCCTCTTACATAAACAAGAATGTGGGGCAACACTTTTACAAACTGTAGCACAAAATTGAACTATATAGCCACGCTTAACTGATATTTTATGAAATTCCATTTCTAATTGTCACCCCTTTCATATATACTGCGGCAGTTTCTGAAGAAAGTTTATTTGTATTTGCCTAATAAAAACAGTTTCAACCCTAGACTGAATTTTTTGCTGTACAACCACACCTCCCCATCATGAAAGTAAACACCACATTATAAGTACATAGTAGTACTAAGAAGTATGTCACCTACAAACTTGATAAAAGAAAACAGCGCAAAACACTGTCATTCTTCCGCTGTGATTTACACACCACACTGCAATTATATAAATGGCCCTTGAAACATATATAAAAAATAGTTTACCTCATACTTCCTCTCCACCACCTTATGGACATTGTACACAGTTAATAGTTTTCCTAACCTACCCTCTGCTACTTTCTTTCCCCATGCTCCTTTGGAAAATGCATCACAATATCACTGACAACCGTGAACCGTTCCCACCCAATAAGGAGCAAACTTCTGTTCGGAACACTTTAGCCAATAAAATGTCCATCTTGTTCCAAAGACAAGCAAGGAATGACTGCTAAGCCTTCTACTTTTAACACTTTAAAGCCAATGAACATTAAACTTTGTGAGGTCCCGCTTGGAGCACGTTACCCTAATACTCCCTGAACAGGAAGGAATCCTTAATAAAACCTTTCCACAAACTTCTTCTACGACTAACGGTTCCTATGAAAAAAATAAATATAAATCTCCAGCACAGTAAGTATTTCAATTAGCAACATATTGTGATGAACTTTTAACCTCTTTACTCACGTAAATGATCCATGAACTGTTACTATGATAACAGGCAGAAAAATAGTGGCTGTACAAAAAACCGTTATATTTACCTTGGATCCTCTACAAGATAGAAACAAAACCAAAATACCAAATTTTCAACCAATTTGCACAGTTTTTTTTAAATGAAAAGAGGCCTCGTGGTGGGGGGGAGGGGTCAAGTGGAGGAGAAAGCAGTCCAGGGACCTCCGGATACATATAGTTAAAGATCTGGGGGGTAGTGCAGGGGAGATCCTCTAGGCCCCCCATTATGAAAAACAAATTGCCTCAGAGATTTGACCCCCCGGAGGCTAATTAACAATAAAGCGGGCTTCACTTTTTTTCGTTTTTGTACAAAACGCGTACCCTGCGTTTTTTTAATAAAAAAAATATATCCTGCATGACGTCATATACGGTGCCCCGTACACGTACTCCACGAAATATTCTAATTGTTCAAAAACATATATTTATGTATTTAATGTACATATTAAGAGAAGACATTATCTTGGATAATCATAAAAATTGCTTTTTAAAACTGTAAAAAAGCGTCTATTACTTTTAAAATCAATTACGGAAATATTGCACGTACGTCGTAAGAGTAAAGATAGTTTGAAGACTTATACATTTCATAAAACAATATAGCACTGCACACTAAAGAAGAAAAGTCAACACAATTATTGACCCCTCTCCCAACATTTAAAAGCCCCATGGTTGGTGATAAATTAATCGAGACTGAATACGTTAGTACAGCCTACTGTGCTTACGGTACCAGAAAAATACAACAACGGTATAAAGCCCAGATTTCCATTGTATTGATTTCTTAGTTGCAGGTCTACTTGTCAGATCGACACACACTCTCTCATGGCTGGTATACACCCACACCACACCTATCCAGCACATCCGTCACTACACACGTGACCCTATGTATAAAAAAGACGGGGCGCACGCATTCTATGCCATTTTAGAGTTGTTCCCAAACTACTGTACAAGGGGGCCCACTACTACATGCGTGGCCTCTTTGGTCACTGAGTTAGCGGTGCCCAAAACACTGAGCGGGTGAACAACCTGCAATGATAATGATGGGAGCACGAGTATGTCGTTAGCCACATACATTTACCACCCATGAAAAAGGCACAAGCATAATAATGGCTTTCTGGCGACGGACACGCGATGTAATTGCAGTGGCTTACTTGCTTCAAATGACTTTTTACGTATACGTGTCACCAAGTCCAGTAACATCGGAGGCCAAAGACAAGCACAGGACATCTCATCGATCACAAACAAGATAGGCGGAGGGTAAAATGAAAGTAACAGGTATAAAAAAAACTGAGGAAAACTACTAAAATGGCGGAGGACGGGGTATGTAATGAACGTTTGGTGCCTCGACAATATGATTATTAATATATTACAAAAGTATAGGAGCGATTGAGACAAACGGCCCAGGAAAAGAAAACAGCAAATTTATTACCTGAAATGAAGACAGCTTTGCTTGGCGAACTTAAAGAAAAAGAAAGAAACATGGGCTTGGGAACAACGATGCTCATGCATAGAGAATACAACTGGTGCACAAAAAAAAAACGGTAAGTTTCACATACTATCATAGAAATTTAGTTCTTTTTTTCACCAGTAAAGTTAGTTCTCAAAAAGAACTGTAGGACATATTATCAAGCCTGGGCGATAAAATTATCGCTGCTTTATCGGCAGGAAACTGCCGATAAAGTGGAGATAAAGGGGTTCATAATATGCACTATGGAATTCAAACCAAAAGCTCATGTTAGATGTCCTTCACATCTAACATGAGCTTCGAATGGAATTCCATAAAGCAGATTATCAAGCCCATTATCGCCACTTTATTGGCAGTTTACTGCCAATAAAGCAGCAATAATTTTATCGCCCAGGCTTGATAATATGGCCCTGTTTTTTTAGCCCCAATGCCCCCACGATCCTCCCCGCGTCCTTCAAGAGCCGGCATTGCTTTGTCAGAGAGAGCAGCTTATTTGCTGCTCTCTCTATCGAAAACCAATCTGCTTTCCTACTTGAAAGAGAAACCAGATTAACATGCTCTCTCTTTAAAATAGGAAAGCTGTTTGCTGTGGTAAAGTGGGAACAGCGACGTTCACGCCCTAACATAGAAAACAGCAGTATTCAGGGGGTAGTTACCCCGAGACACTGCAGGAGCCAGCCCTGGGAGGCGGTGATCCCCATGGCCATCAAGGGTTCCAGGAGGGGGGGCACGCGACCCACTCCCAATATTAAAAAGCCCCGGGGCTGAAAGGTCATTTTACATATTACTGCCCCAGGAAGGTAGCTGTCCCAGGGGCGTGTACATACTTTTTTTTTAAAACCCTGAGGGGGTGGGGGTCCCTGGGGCTGCGGGGGGCCTTACAAGCCCCCCTTCATGGATAAAAATTGCCCCCGAGATTTGGCCCCCCGGGAGGCTAATTAAGAATAAAACTTATCTCTCGTTTTTTTTTTACCTATACGCGTACCCCACGATTTCTTATTTTTATTTTTTTTATAATTGGGAGCCTAAAGATCCATGTGGGACCCCCTGAGCAGGCCTAGAAGATCAGGATCTTTCTACACTGCCCCCTTTCCTTTTTATTTCAACTTTGTTGTACTGTTTTCTTGTGACTCAGTTCTACCGAGCCACAAGATGGCTGCCCAGACTTCCTGGTTTGGAGTGTTGACAGACAGTTGACATCCAATCAGCAAGCAGCTTGTGCTTGTAATGGTACGGATTTCGGTACGCGTGCTGTACTTGGTCTCTGGATATCACTATGATTTTACTTTTGATTTTCTCAGGAACTACTGAACTGATTTACACCATTTCACAAAAAAGCACAATCAGCGAACTGAACTCTACCCCTCTGCCAATTTCGGTGTAATTCTGTTCAGCCGTTCGGGCTGTAGCCCTGGCTAAAGGTCTCTATGGAAAATTGCATGGAGAAAACACGTTTTGGGACCCCCCTCTTTTCTCGGCCCCCACTTGACGAATCACCCCCAAACTTTCAGGGAAGGAATGTTGTGGATTTCATAACATACATACATACATACATACATACATTCATATATATATGTATGTATGTATGTATGTATGTATGTATGTTATGCTGCCGTTTGTTGCCAAATAAAAAATATCAACTCACGGAATACCTGGTCCTGCTGTTTTTCTTCAAGGTAGCGTGGCTAAACGTTGCTCTGAGTGCCTTGCTGAGGACCCGTTTTGGATATATATATATATTACCTACTGGCAGTCGCCAGAAGGTAGTTATAGTTAGGATCTACTTTCCATAGGAAATCCGCAACATTCTAGGTCCTAACTATACCTACCTACTGGCAACCGCCAGTAGGTAATATATATATATATATATATATATATATATATATATATATATATATATATATATATATATAAATAAATATATATATATATTACCTACTGGCAGTCGCCAGTAGGTAGTTATAGTTAGGATCTACTTTCCATACGAAATCCGCAACATTCTATTGGGAATAACTTTGGCGCCGGAGGACGAATCTTTGCGAATTTCTCAAAGTTTGTGGCCCGCTCCTTCCCTGAAAATGTGGGGGGGATTCGTCAAGCGGGGCCCGAGATAAAAGGGGGTCCCAAAACGGTTTCCCCATGTTAATTTCCATAGGGCGGTCGAACTCACTTTTAGCCCGAACGGCTGAATGGATTTCCACCAAACTTGGCAAAATTGTAGGGACTGGTACCCCGGAGTGTCCTGTATCGTGCATTTGGCCGACTTGGCTGCCGGCGGAACCCCATATGAAGATGACGACCGACTCTGTGACGAAATGCGAGTAAGCCTCTCCCGTCCCGAGTACGTCCGAGTTGGTGGAATCCCTGTGACAAAGCCTTACTTGACTCTACTAAGTAATGCCAGTGAGCAGCCTCCCTTCTTGAATACGTCCTAGTTGGTGGAATCCCCGCTATAAAGCCCGACTTGATCCTTTTAAAGCTACCGGAGCCTCTGATTCAAATGCTTTGACTTCATCAGCGGCACCGAAGCCACAACATTAGTCCTTGCAGGAGCACTTATTATCGATACAACCACTACTGATAGCGAGACGACAGGTTCAACTTCCGACTTGACCAACAGGACGTCTTTGAAGAGATGAGATAATATTCAAAAGTTTTTTACATCATAAGAATTCTACATCTCTAGTTACCTTACCTATGTTAACTAATTGGTGGAGCAACGAGCCGCATAAACCCGACCAAAGGAACCACAAGCCCAGATTAAATAGCCTGGTTACAATTGGAATCCATCTCCCTTTGCAGTCGTGACGGTGGCCCTCAAATCGCACGCCACCTTAAACAAAATAAACAGATTTTACTTCTCTCCCCCTACCCAGCATACTACCCTGGCCCTGATGAAGGTGTTGCCATATTGGCTTTTCACCGAAACGCGCGTCGGCATGTTGTCCCAGGAATACGGCATTCTGTCCTAACTACATCAGGACCCGTATTAATACTATCTACCTGGATGAACTTCCAGATCTAGGCAACTTATTGAATATCTATTGTTGCCTAAGCCAGGACTATATGAATGGATGAATGGTAGTTGAATGCTTAAACTAGAGTTAGAGACAATCCCTGTATGAATGAGTGTGCAAGTTTGTCTGAAGTGTGGTCAGTACTGGGTAGCTCTTAATCTTGAACAAAAACTTTTGCTATGTATTTTGTGATATATCAATGTGACTATCTAATTTACATATGTCTGTCTTCTGAAAATCACTAATAATATATTTAAAAAGAAGAAAAATAAAAAGTATGTATTTTTCTAATATATCTTGTTTAGTCTGCTTTGATTGACCTGGTGTTTGTCCTGTGCAGCGTCAGCCCTTGGGCTAATCACCCCCCCTTTTTTTATCATTTTTGGATCCTCTAACTAGGACCTTTATAAACACTAGGCAGGGTACCTTCTTTCATTTTCTATACAACTGGTACCCCGATGTGCCTTTGCTATGTCTCAAGATATATGCTCCAGTGGTTTTTACGAAAATTAACTTTGAAAAAATATATATTGGGCTACATTGGGCTATATATATATGTTAGAGCCCAAATGTAGCCCAATGTAGCTCAATGTAGCCCAATATAGCCCAAAGATGGCCATCAGAGACAAAAAAAACAAATGTAGCCCAAATATCAGCCAGATGTAGCCCAACAATTTGCTATTAAAAAACCTATGAAATTCACTGAAAAAACCATAGGTTTCACACACGTTATAGTTTGGAATTAGCATTTAAAAAACCTTTGAAATTCACTGAAAAAACCATAGGTTTCACACTAGTTATAGTTAGGATTTAGCATTTAAAAAACCTATTAAATTCACTGAAAAAACCATAGGTTTCACACCAGTTATAGTTAGCTGGAAATTTTACTGACATAAAAACATTGAAATTCCTACGTTATAGTTAGTTGGACTCACTATAACTTGCGCGCCTGCAATGCACTGCTTATGACGTCACATATTACATCACTCATGACATGGTCAGTGACATCACTCAAGTGATATATACATATATATAACATATTTAAACTTTACAGAAACACACAGTCACTGGATGATGTAATCATTGATGTCATTTGAGATGTCATCAGTGATGTCACTGTCAATGTCATAAATGATGTAATATATGACTTCATCAGCAATGCATTGCTGGGGCGCGAGTTATAGTTAGCTCAACTAACTATAACACTGAATTGAATTTTTCTGGTTTTGTACGAATGTCCGAATAACTATAACGTCCGAATAACGATAACGTCCCTGAAACCTGTGGTTTTTTCAGTGAATTCTAAGTTTTTTTAAATGTTAATTTCCAACTATAACGTCCCTGAAACCTATGTTTTTTGTATTGAATTCCAAATGTTATTTAAATGCTAATGTCTAACTATAACGTCCCTAAAACCATTGGTATGGCAGAGTAGTAGTAGTAAAATCAAAGTTTATTTAGACAATAGTCTATAAACCATACACAAGACCATGGATCCACTTAGCAATAGAAATTTTACATCATAGTTCATTTTAACACTCAGTACACATTTAAAACCATAAAAGCACTAAATTGATATTTTCCATTTTTTTAAATCTTAATATCTTAAAATTTCCCAACTTCCTTGGTTGTCTCCTTTACAGCTTCTCTTATTGCTTTCAAAAATTTCCCCAACGCAATTGTGATATCTAAAAACGACATTTCAGTAAGGAGAACAACAGCCTCTGATCGTGTTTTTACCTTATACTTTAAAAATATCGGACGCAAAAACATTTTACGCACTGTTAAAATCCATGTACAGTCCAGTAATATATGTAAAATATCATTCTTCACACCTAGGCCACATTTACAAATACCATCAGGTTGGATCAGGGCTACTTTTAATTTACTGTCGATCTTCCATGGATTTAAGCCTACCCGAACCTTCATGATTTCGTACCTTAACCATTTACTGGGTAACACATCCAAATAAGGGAACCGGACATCCTTTTCCCATTCATTCCTTACCCAGTTTACTGATTTTTTCAACTTCAGGTACTCCAGATCTTGTGATCTGGAATATTCTTGCCCTCGGTCCCTAAGCATTTTCTTAGTAAAAACTAGGTCCAATAAGGGTTGTTCGAGGGTCAACTTTAATTGCGCAGTTACTAGCTGAAGGGTTTTCCTCACTTCCCGTGCCCAATGTAAACTGCTTGCTTGTATTTCCTTTCTGCACCAAATTGACACCTTCTGATCACCACCGGGCGTCTGGCGGTTCCAAAATCTTAGCAATGACATTTGTGCCTTTACCTCCCATGCCGTCAAGCCTACCTCCAATCTAATAGCTTGCAACATGGATCCGTTAGGTAGGGACAACAGCATTTTAATTATCTTCCCTTCCTCTCGGCCCCAACCTCTTTTACCACTCAGATAGAGCACTTCAGCGCCGTAGAGAACTTGTGGGGGTATCATAGCTTCAAATGCCTTTAGTAACGGTCTGTGAGACATGTCACCATAGTCCTTATTAAATTTTTTCAATCCACAGACCAATGAGGACGCCTTTGAAGTTTGTGCCGCCACATGGGTATTCCACTTTAATGCACTGTCAAACCACAGGCCTAGATATTTGTATTCATTTACTACCTCTAATTTGTCTAAACCTAAAAACCATTTAAAATTTTTTACCCTCTTCCCGAAACATAGGATCTTTGTTTTCTCCATATTCACCGATAGAAACTTTTTGTCACAATATATTTTAAAAGCATTTAATTTCCTTTGGAGGCCCATTTCAGTTTGGTCCACGATCACTAGATCATCAGCATATAAAAGGCATGCAACTTTATTATTATTCATGCGCGGGCTCGCACTCTTTTCAACTTCCAAAACCATGGGAAGGTCTGATAGGAAGATTGAAAAGAGCAAGGGTGCCAAAACGCACCCTTGTCTCAAGCCATTCTTTACAGGGATTTTCTGCATTAATGAGCCCTTTGAATCTCTAATGACCTGGGCCCAGTTGCCACTATGTAATTCTTTTAGAATATTTAATATGCCCTCCGGCAATGCATAATTTTCTAGCACTTCCCAAAGGCTGCTTCTATCTACTGAGTCAAAGGCAGCTCGGAAATCGACGAAACAGCAGCATAATTTGCCATTTTGTTTAATCGATTTCCTAGCTAAGGCCCACAGGGCAAAACAATGATCAATCGTAGAGTGGCCTTCTTTAAACCCACCCTGTTCCACTGGTACGATTGACTGAAGATCCGCCCACTCTTTTAACTTACCGAGTATCATCTTAACAAAAATCTTTTCTCCTATATCTAATAGGTTAATTAGCCTGTAGTTGTTAGGGGCATGTACATCTCCTTTTTTATGCAGAGGCCTTATTATTGCACCCTTCCAGTTTGCAGGTATTAGCCCTTGCTCTAGTATTAAAGTAAACATTTTTGAGAAGAATTCCGCCCACCAAGGCTGGTTTGAATTTAATATCAGGGCCGGCATATCATCCGGGCCTGCTGCTCTAGTTAAATTTAAAGTCCTAATTATCCTAAGGATGTTTATTACTGAGCAATCATGTTTGAGATCCCCTACTAGATCTCTCCACTGCTTTGGTACCAAATTATCCGACAACCTCCCCGGGGCATACAATTTCTGAATATACTCAGCCCATACATCTTCCTCTACTACACAGGTCATTGGTGCAATTAAGGGTTCCCTGGCTGACTGTATTAACTTCCAGAATTGCCGTAGGTTCTTATTTTCAATGGATTCCAATAATTTGCCCCAGCAAGATTCTTTATGAATCCTTTTTACATTGCAGATTAACATATTATATTCTCTCTTTATTTTTATTAAGTTTTCCGCCTTTGCTCGTGTACATTTATTGCGTAGGCAGAGTAGGTGGTCTGTAACTATACTCCATAGTGATCAAACATCCGCAAATCCTGTCTCAAAAGAAGAGCCATGACAGTGGTAACAGGAGCATATCTGTGGGTGCAAGTTGATGGAGTGGTTGGGAGTGGAGGTGGAGCTGATACTCCAGAGGTTGAGGGGGTTGCAGACTCTGACCCAGTGGCAGCTGATAATGGTACTGCACTGGTTTCATCCCCAATGTCCCAAACAATAGTGCTTCTGAGAACCCCTTGTAATAGCCTTCTAGCAAATGTTACATGTTCCACCATTTTTCTCCTGCTCATTTGGAAAAAAATACCACACATCTGACTGTTTCAAATTCTTCCTACTAGTTTGCTTTTACTCTTGCAGCACCAGTTCCTGCTCTTGTTCTTCCTCCACCTTCATGTAATCAGGATGCTGTTGATCAGCCATTTTGCTAAAAAGTACACACAGGAAGTTGGAAAAGTCTTAGGTAAAATGAAAACCACCTTCTCCTTCAAGCTTTTACTGCAAATTGTGACAAAAGGGTGGACACTTCCTCTTTCCTAACTGAGAGTCTTTTTAGCTAATCAGAATCTTTTTTTACAAATTGTGAAGTACCACGGTACTCCCATGATAGTTTCTAGGAATTACTGTGGTGCCAGTGAAAAATACCTTTAAAAATTCAGTTATCTCTTTCACTAATACATACTAAAACTGAACTATTGCACCTAAAATAAGTATTCACATAAAGAACATACATAACACCTTAAACTTACAAAATTTGTAACAGTTTTAAGTTTGGGTTACACAAAGAGCCCAAATGAAGTCTAAACCATATAAAGGTAGCCCCAAAGCATGGTGATTAAGAAATGGCTATCACAATGTAGACAAATGGCCTAAAACATAGCCCAATAATACTATATTGAAGCATAAATCATAAGCAGTCTACGGACTAGAAAAATATCATAAATTAACTTTCATCTTAATATAAACAAACATTACTTAATATGAATACCTTCCTTGATATATGTATATATGTGCATATAACATAGTATAATTGCATTAGTTTATTCGTTTCTATCATATATGAATATATGTTTCACACATTAAAAAAAATTTAAGCACAATATAAAAAGCAAAAGCTCAGTTATTTCAAATTGCTTTATTCAACAGTACAAGTCATAAAAGCATATCATAAATATAGGAGTACTCATACAAATAAAGACTTATATAGAGCATAATAAAACAGCATAAAATTGAACAAAATATCATCAATAAATAAATAAAAATGTGTTAAGAGATCGATTTAGCAGCCTAATCCTCTATTTAGATACAGAGATTGGAAGAAATAAACCAGAATAAAACAAGGCATTTTATAGTTCAAGCGGCATATTTGGATTAATAAGGGTGATCACCATTCATGTATTACAGCGGACCACTCATGATCTGGCCATCAGCATCTGAAGGACTCATAATATGATAATAGGGTCTTAGAGACAAAGAGTGTGATGTTAAAGACAATATTTCAGATACTAAAATGGAATTATTTGAATGTGTGCTAATAACGGTATTTGTGTATGCTGCAGTGGGAACTCTCTGTCTAACAGGATCTCGGTCTGATTCTGGTGTTGCCAAACAGTCAACATCGTTTCTACCTGGATTACTGATGTTTGGTTGTCAGTCCACCATCCTGAGTGGAGTGTTAAAGAGTTAACAAGGCTAGACAGATGGGTAAAATGGCCAGGAACCATTCATAAAAATTGTTCTGGACACTTTCATTGAATTTTTAACTGTGATGGTGGGCACGTCCTAATATCCAGAGCTAAAAGATTGTCAAACAGAAATTGGTGATTGGTGATTGGTGTGATGGTGGGCACGTCCTAATATCCAGAGCTAAAAGTTTGTCAACCGGAAATTTAGCCCTAAAAGTTAGTTCAAGATGATCATATAGACAGTGGGAAACAGCCATCCACCTTACACTAATAATGTTGTCTCTTATGATAGATCTTATGATAGATCGACAACCCCTTACATGACGGATCGAATGTATTGTTTTGATTTTTTGGGATTCTTCCCCTTCATAGATGGACGTTTTGTGATAGTCTAGGTACATTAAACATGGAGAGATGATGTGATGAATGCTTGAGCAGTACAAAGGTTGTCAGTGTAATCAAGCAGCCCTTATTATTGCGTTTGAGCGAATAATCCACATGTTACCCAAACACATGGCAACAACACCTACAGAAGCTTGGGTTGGGTCTGATTTAAGTATCCTGAGGGCAGTTTGGCTACAACGCCTTCATATCGATTTCATCTATGATCGACCAATGCCATCATATCCAGAGTAGCCATAGAATACGTGGCCAACAGATTCTGAGGCAGCAATATACACTAAACAAACGTCATATTCATGAGGGGCCCATCTTGTAGTAAAAGCTTTTAGAGGCAGTGTACCTAACCTAAATTGGAAATATAATTTGATATCTATAGGTACAGCTATTAAATTCCTATATGGTTCCAAATGAAATGTGGATTTAAAATAATAGAAGCCTCCAATCAGCGAGTGACCAATGCTTGATCTAACTGCATTTTGTTCTACCCACTGCCAATAATTGGCTTTCGATAGTCTTGGGGCCTGGGGCAGAATTTAAAGTGGATTGAGCCAATACTCCCAAGACCAATGGCTGCAAGGAACTTGCAGACCTGTCTCAGCAATAATATTGTATAATACATATGTGCAATGGGCACAGTTTAGCTCTATCTGCCTATGATCATTGACCCATGTACTACATTAGAGGTTTATGAGGAGAGCTTTGCAGTAAATTGACGAATTTCCTAAGAAAGCAATGTTCTGATCTAGTCAGCTGGGAGAGGTCAGACAGGCCACATAGATCTGAGCCATAAAAACAGGCACCAATAGCTTTGGCATCATAAATTTATAAATTCGGGGCAATGGGTTTCGTTATGGAGTTATTGTACTCTCTAATTAAGGCTCCATTTTATTTGCCTGTTTAAGATTTAGCAAATCTAGCTGAAGTTTCCATGAAACATTCAGGAAGATGGTAGCTCCCAAATAGCTAAAAATCTTTACATTAACAAGTGGCTTCCTCCTATCTCAAATGTTCTATTCAGGAGGTCTATTTTATTAATAACCATTATCATAGTCTTTATGCAATTGATTTCCAAACCTAAAAGGGAGCAAAATTCCGAGAAGTGATCTAAAGCAAGTTACAGACCGCTTGGGGTTTTGGAAATCAATAGGGTGTCATCCGCAAAAAGAAGAATCAGTGTTGTGATGCCCACCAAGGTGGAGCATCAGTATGTATGGAGCACAGGTAGGAAACAACATCTTTGAGATAAAGCTAAAACAATGTGGGTGCCAGCCCACGCCCTGGTGAACACCCTTTGTGATAGGGAATTGGTCTGTCAACTTTCTTTGAGAAACCAGTGCAAATTTCCCCTCGTGGCGACATGTCAGGAGTAAAAAGAGTTTGTCAGGTAGGCCCAGGCTGTTCAAGACTCGCCAGAGCTGGTCATGCGGGACCAGATCAAACGCAAACTTAAGGTCGACGGAGGTAACATTAAATGTTCCTCTGCTGACCGTCACCTTTCCAATAAAGTTTAAAAAAAGTGGAAGATTTGAACAATTGTAGACACTTCATTCCTGAAAACCACCTGAAAAGGTGAAATAATGGCATTTTCCTCAATCCATGTCTTGATTTTGCTTAAGATCAACTAAGCAAAAATCTCTATACAATCTATCAAACTAATTGGCCTATAATTCAAAGCAACTGATCTATCTCCTTTTTATATATTGGGATGATCTCTGCTCTCTTCCATTAATCTGGGATCGGGGCACTATGTGTGATTGCGTTTGCCAACAAAAAAATCAATAGTGCCCAAACATCTGTTTCATACAAATAAAATACTGCTGGTATGCTGTCCAAACCAGGGGCTCTACCTATGGTTGTGCACTCAAGGCTGACATAACATCAACAGGTATTGGCATCATCGCCATGGAGAACTGAAATGTACGTTGAGAAAACCTAGGTACACCTACTTGCAGTAACTCGATTGGGCCATTGTAAGCGCTGGATGTTTTTAGAATTGCACTCTGCTAATCATTTCAAAAAGAAAACACTCTCTTGTTTCTGCTACTCCTCCCGCCCCAGTCTCTCATGGCGTGTCCAGTGCCGATTGAACGGAGGGCAGGGAGGAAGGAGTAGGACTTCCGGTCTCCGAGTTCCAGACCCAGCCAGCAGTCTAGTGTGGAGGCGGAAGGGGCTACTTAGGGCACATGCCAGGAAGGACGCGCAGCCGGCGCGACGAAGGCGCGCCAAAGGCAAGTCCACCTGTGCCTGTCCACGGGTGGCTGGTGCCCGGGGCCAGAACCCCTACCCATTTTTCTAGCACTTACATCTACACCTCTGAGGAACTCCACACATTGCACTACTTCATATCCAGCTTATGTGCGCATAGTATACAGATAGATTGCAGGGAGCAAAAATGTAGTCATTGCCCTTATGTGTTGACAACTAACCAGGGGATAGTTATAAAGGAATATGACTTTCGTATGACATTGGTTAACTGTAGGTCCCTAAGCAAGAATAAACACGAGCTTTATGACTTTCTTATGGATAACCAACCAGACATCATGCTAGTAACCAAAACATGGCAGAACAAGGACTCTGCACCGGATATCCTCGAGGCCCTCCCCCTGTATTATTGGATCTTAAGACTGGATTGCCCTAGAAGCAGAGGGGGTGGGATAGCTATGATTCATAAACTGACGGTAGAAGGCTCCCTGGAGAGGATGGCAGTAGAGGCCAGTGAGGCAGGTCTCTTCACTATTAAAGTGGACAATATCCATGTCATTAAAGGCCTCTTGATATACCGATCACCCGGTCCTGCTTCACAATTTGCCATCAGTCTTAGGGAATATGTCATGCAACTAGCACTACGATATGCCAAGGTGATGGTGCTGGGTGACCTTAACCTACAATTTGACAACAGGAATAATGTGCCGGCGCAAGAGCTCGGTCAGAAGCTGGATGCACTTTAACTAGTATTACAATCTACTCTCCCGACTCATCAGCATGGACACTTACTTGACCTTATCTTTGCCAAATGGGGAGAGCTCCGGGTTGACACTCCAATCCCAGTCCCATGGACAGATCACTATGTCATCCCCTTCAGGATTTTTATTCCTAAAGCCCAAGCTGTGCTAAAATCAGACTCAGGCAGACCCCAGAGGAAATGGGCTAATTTCTCGGCAACCAAGTTTAATCTTGCTCTACAGCAGGGGGGAAACCAGGAGGGAGTGTGATCAAAACGGCCTGCAGTGCTTTAGATCAACGCATTTGGGAGGCACTTAACAAGGTGGCACCATGGGCCACCAATGCTCCTAGGAGACAATCCAGATCCGCACCATGGTTCAATGAGGAGCTGAAGGCTGTGAAATCCTCATGTAAACGTCTGGAACGTAGGAGGAGAGAAGATTTCTCTGAATATAGGAGGGCCACGTATAAAACCAGTCTTAAGTAGTACCTTTCTCTAGTAAGGAAGATGCAAGTTGCGTACTACAATACGAAGATTGAACTTGCCGAAAATTCTTCTAGAAAGCTATTTGTGATTTTTAAAGAGCTGTCCTCCATTAACAGAACCTCCGCCCCTAGTAAAGTCTCTGTTGAATCTTGCAACTTGATAGCAGATTATTTCTCTGAGAAAGTAGAGAGGATCTACTCAACCTTCCCGGAGGAAGCTCGCAACTGGAAATCTGATTGGACGGGCGTATGTAATATGGAAGAAGCTTCTTGCCTCTCCAGTTTCAGCATTCCCTCCTTGGATGACCTAAAATCTATAGCTTTGAAAATCAAGTCAGGCTCCCCGACAGATCCTATTAAAATGAGAAATATTAGGGAGAGTATGGACATTCTAGGTCCTTACATTAGGCACCTCATCAGACTCTCTTTTGAGGCTGGAGTAGTCCCCCAAAGGTGGAAAGAGGCAGTGGTTGTCCCCATTAAAAAGAAACCTGGGGTTAGCCCCAGCCAGTTGGAGAATCTTTAACCAATATCACTCCTACCTTTCTTCGCCAAGATCGCGGAAAAGGTGGTCAATGCTCAGTTTACTGAGCACATGAATCAGGCAGCCTAATCTACCCCACGCAATCGGGCTTCTGGACGACATTTTCCACAGAGTCAACGCTGCTTCTGTCCACTGAAACCATTCGCCGGCAAGTCGATGCTTGACATACGGTGGCACTGATTCTGCTGGACCTCAGCGCTGCATTCGATACCGTGGCCCATCTCAAACTCCGTCAGCGCCTTAAGGAGAGTGGATTGACCAACCTGGCTCTGAAGTGATTGAGCTCCTCCCTACAGGACAGGAGCTTTCAAGTATCCCAAGGGCAGTACTACTCCAAGAATATCAGGTTAGGGCAGGGGGTACCCTGGGGCTCTATACTTAGCCCTACGCTTTTTAATCTGTAAATGGCCTCTCTGTCTAATATCATTGAAAAATACGCCATCAGTGTTGTGTCATATGCGGATGACACACAGCTTGTCGTATCCCTGTCCCAGTCTCAGGAAGAAGCTGCCGCTAACTTTTCCGCATACCTTCAAGAGCTTGCAATCTGGTTGGCTAAAAACTGATTAAAGCTGAATGGCGGCAAGACCGAGGTCCTAATTGTGGGCAAGGCGCCCTCAAAATTGTCACCTAGATTATGGCCGCAGACATTGGGCACCACCCCCTCCCCTAAAGAGGAGGTTAAAAACCTGGGGATGTGGCTAGACTCTAATCTCTCCTTCGATCACCACACCAGGACGGTGGCAGGAAAGTGCTTTGGGATAATGAAGGGCCTCCAGAAGACCTTAGATGTGCTCGTGGTAGCTTCCAGGAAAACTCTAGTCCATGCCTTTGTCACCTCTCGCCTGGATTACGGGAATGCCCTTTACATAGGCGCCGGTAAAAAGAGCGTGTAAAGATTACAATACATCCAAAACACTGCCTCCCGCCTAGTCCTGATGCTTCTTAGGAGAGCCTCATCCAAAAATGCCCGAACTACTCTACACTGGCTCCCAATAAGGGAAAGAATCTTATTCAAGGCCCTATGTATTAGTCAACAGATCCTGATGAGGAGAGGCCCAAACTACTTACACAACCTACTGTCCCCCTCTACTCCAACCAAGGGCCTTGCGTTCTCAGGGCACAGGGATGATTCAAGTCCCAGTAATAAAAAGAATGAGAATGGAGGGCCAATCTTTCCACTACCTGGCAGCTAAACAGGGAAACGCGCTTCCCATAGACCTTCGGATGGAACAATCTGATAAAATATTTAGGAAAAGACTAAAGACATGGCTCTTCCAGACATAGAGCCCTTTGGGATCTGCCTGCCTTTTTTTCCATACTTCTCTGTAGCACCCTCTGGCTGCAGCACAGGGACACACTAGCTAGTGTAACCAGGTGCTTTACAAACTCTATGCGTGGGATGACCTCCTTAAATTTTTTAGAGAATAAAACTTAGAAATGAAGGATGTGAATTTGACAACAGCTAGATAACATTGCTCTTTGGATCCTGCTAATGTTTGTAGATATTTTAACCATAGGCTCCAAGCCATGCTGTTCTTGATCTGCAACAAAGCAAATTCTTCTCTTTGTAAAGTAACTGATTTCTTTTGACGTAAAGTGTACCAAGGTGCTCCTCATATTTACATACCTTTGTTGATAAAAGATGCACCAAAATTTGCAACAGACAGTGATGAGCCTGTCTTGTGTTTGTATAGAACAGTATCTGGCATGCACCATTCCAAAAGACGGTGGTGAAAAAGACTTAAGACAAACTGCGCTTTCAAAGTCATAAATGTGGGAAGTACTGTAGTCGAAAAACACAGATGCAAAGGTAAATTTTATACAAGATGCCATTTTGGATTCCAATGACCCCCATTTCACAAGGAAGAGTAAACAGCTTTTTATCTGCAAAGAGACATACATTTACAAGAAAATCACCCAAAACCAAATACAACCTGCGACATCAGAGATAAAGGAGTTGTGGGAGGATATTTCTGCAGAAAAAAGTCTTAAAAAGAAATTGCATAGCTTCAGCTTGAAAATGATTTGCCACAGAGAGATATCTAATGAGTATTCGGATCAGTTGAGTTTGACTAGTGTGTTCTAGAAGTTAAGGGGAATTGATTGGGCAAGTCTAGTCTTTTCAAGCACACAAAATTGAGAGTTGAAGTATTTTCCAGAAATTCGGTAACTAGCAGATTTCGATCCGGAAAGTACACACATTGTGAAATCATACATGTGCCACTATGAAGTACTTCAACACTACAAATATAGAAGCAAGTAATGGAAAACATAGAAGAAGGGAAATATGCATTAGTTGGAAGTGGCAGTTGTTTGGTGGAATGGAATGTAGGAAAGGAAATCCAATTAGCCATAGGAAACTGAGTTACCAAACTGCAGATGGAAGAGAGTTTTTTCTATTTGGTGCTTCTATAACTGCTCAAGCCTTGGTGTGCTGAATCAGAACTATCTGGAGACTATGACTGCTACAACGATTCTTTTGAATCTGTAAAAGATAGCATTCAGTGTTCAGTTTTTACAAACTACTTGTAAATGTTGAAAGATGAGATTAAACAAGAAGAAACTATTGTTGCTGAGTTAGCTAAGGGGAGTTCACAAAGTAGCCAAATCTCTGGAACACTGAGTCAAGATCCTCTTGGATAACCATTTATACAAAATGAAGCAGCCATAGCCAGGAATGAGGTGGAGACTGCAATGCAACAAGCATGAAAAGAAAGTATCGATCTAGAAAACTTAGTAGCACAACTGAACGACAAATTGAAAGAAAGATTGATCTAGAAAACTTAGTAGCACAACTGAATGACGAATTGAAAGAAATTTATATTGAAGTCAACGATAAATTTGAGCATGGATTTCTGCATGAGAAGAAAGAATATTGATACTCCTTGGTTCAGCAAACACTACTATATTTGAGTGGTCAAGCTGGCACCAGAAAAAGCTTTCGAATTAATGTTCTTACTTCTTATCTACAGAGGACTACCAAATCAAATGTATCATGTGTAGTAACAGCAACAATTGGAGTAGCTACATACAATACTAAAGGAATTACTTTACATTGACAACTTATGCTACCTGTTGAACATGACAATAAACTGGAATACCGGACGTTATCCAGTGAAGCTTGGTTGAAAGTTTCAAGAGTGCTTAAGAAACTGAATCTTGTAATCATTGATGAGGTATGATGTGCTATTTAGAGGAAAACACTTAATAGTCTTTTGTGACCTGTTGTTTCAAGACTCTTCTCCATAAAGTATTTGGGCAGTACTGGCAATGTAAATATTTGTTTAAACTTTGAATATAAGGAGCTATTGAAAAATATGCATTAGAGTAGGAGTTCCAACAAAAGAGTCCAAACATACTATGGAAGGTTGACTTAGCAAAAACCTATTTTCATCTAACAGCACAGCAGCACAACAAATGTACAATGTTATTAAAGAAGACGAATCCATAGTCTGTTTAATGCCTTCAATTCATGAGTGCTCCAACTTTAACAAAAAATTACTGAAACTGGTGAAAGAAAATCGTTTGAAAAATACAGCTATCAATAAAATGGAACACGAAGGAGTAACAATACTAGTAACAGAAAAACTACAAGCTAAATTGGATTTTTTGGAGAAGACTATATCAAGGACTACAGGCCTAAATAAGTGTTTATATGTTTGCAGAAACTGTTGAATAATTTTTGCGGCATAATTTAAAGTTGAGAAAGGGTTAGTAAATGAAGCTATGGGTAAAGTCTTTGATTTCATTATTTTCCAAATAGGGATGAGGTTGAATAATTAGCTTCCAATCAATGTGAGCATAATGTTGGCATGACGTAGATTAGCTGATGTATTGCTCATTTTTTGATTGAAAAGGGCTTATTTGTGGCAGCAACAGTTTCCAGAGTCTCTAGTGTATGCTGTAACTATTCATAAATCTCAAGATTTAAGTGTAGATGCAGATTTTATTAATATTGTAAGTACAGTTTTTAAAGAAGGTATGTCGTATATAGGAGTATCCCGAGTTAGGACATTGTCAAGTTTCTGTTTCGTAGAATCTTATGAAAGGAATGTTAGTACTGATGCAGGCAATTGTAAGAGAGTACAATCGGTTTAGAAGTCTATATGCTCCTCATTTAGGTCAGAATTCTATTTATGAGAAATGAGTAATCTCCCCAAAGTGGAAGATTGCAAAACAAAGATATGGCACATCTTTTGTCTACTACAACCCTGGCACACTTTGATTGCCATGCGTCAAAATACACTTGCGCAACAGTATGTTCTCTAAACCATAGGTTTGTAATAGAAGGAGAGCCTTCCAGTACAAAAACAATCCTTAACACCTCTCTCACTTTATATGTGTCCTGTACAGTGCAGCACACATGCAAAGTTGAAACAAACATTGGCAAATCCAAATGATCCCACCTATGAGATCTACTGGCTTTGCAAATGTTCTGCAGCCATGTTGCAGTGTTTCCAAAAATATTTCTAAAAGCGCTATGATGCAGCCAAGGCTAAGCACTTTAAAAAATGCATTAGTGCTTCATCCATCATAGTCTTAATTATTCATTTTTTGTACTCATGCTGTACAGCAGCCATGATGCTATACAGCATGGCTACAAATCATTGCCAAAGTTGGCAATGCTCATGCTTTATAGGATGAACAAAAAGAAATGGAAGAGCCAGATGTCTAGAAGGGGAGATCTATTGGCTTTCCCATTGCTTGTTAGGTCTTGGCACAACACCCTTCTGTTTCTGAGCAAATCAGTTAATCCTCCCTTGAGTGAAAAAGAAAAAAATATGATATTTATAAAAAAAATCCTATCACATAAAGAAAGAAACTGCACCCATGTCAATTTCTTAGTGAAAATACATTTGGAAGCAGATAACATGTGTTGACACAATCCACATCCATTTTAAAGGAGAAAAGCGCTTTTTAAAAATTGTGTGTAACATACTACAATATAGCTACAAATGGCAAGTGGATCAACAAGGTCTGCATGGAAAAAGAACAATAAAAGTAGTACCCTTGGGAACCTGTAATAATCTCTTCAAAAGGGAATTTTCAACTTTTTGTGAAATCTTTACATTTATATAGCCCCAAAGGCCAGTGCCATATGATTCATGACAGCTTTGTCCTCCTTCAGCCTCAAATCCCATTTTCATAATCTTTTCTGAGTAAACTTCGGTGTGAATCATGCTAATTTGCTCCTAAGTGTTAGAAAATGACCCCAAAGGTGTGTGACTACCTATATTGTGTCCTCTCTGCTTATAGTCTCTCAGTGACGACTGAGATGAGGCTGTCTCGCCTTTTCATTTTGGCTTGAGAAAGGTACTGACTGAGGCAGTATGTGAATCAATTGTGAGAGATCTTTTTAAATTTTCAGAGGCCTGAGCACTTCTTCTTTTCTGGAAAAGCAGTGGAATTTCAACACCAAGTCTCTTAGCCAAGCATTTTGTAGTGTTCTGTTCTGGTCAACCTGGTGTGTTCTACCCCAGTGTAATTTTGAATGGTTGGAATAACTTGAAGAGTTATGTGTGTTAAGCCCTTTCACCCCACTCGTCAAGGTCTTTGACACTGATGTTCTCCATCCTCGCTCTGTTTTCCATACCTTCTCCTTTCTAGAAAGTGTTTTCTATTTCTTCCAGCTTCTTTGATGCCAAGACACAGGCTCCTTCCAGGGGTTCCTTTCTTTTCCCATGTTATTGTTATTTTAGACACTCATCTCATTGCCTTACAGAAGTGCCAGTTTTAATTAGCACTTTGATGCTGTTTTTGGTTCCGTGCAGGAGTGTTGTTTGCCCTTGGAAACATCGCTTAGTTTGCTTCTGAACTTCCTCTTAGCGTCCCGCCTCCCTCCCTCCCGGGGCACCGGCAGATGAAGTTGCTCCCATCGCACTCTCTTCTGTTTGCCCTTCTCAGGCAGTAGTGTCATTATTGGAGGTCCTGGTAAGTGCTTGCTTCCCCCCTGCCCCGACTTAGGCAGGTAGCTCACCCTTTCTGCTGTGTGGTTTTAAAGACACATAGCTCTGCTCACAGACGGGACCCCACCACATCTTCCATCTTGATGTGCTTGTCAATCCAAGCAGGTCTGCACTCTGGGTGGCTCCCCATTAGTCATTTTTTAAAATAAAAACATTGAAAGAATGAGAAAAGATGCAAGGAACACTCTTTCAAAAAGGATAGAACCAAAAGTAGCGACCAAGTGTAAAAGTGATGCTGAAGCAAAGTGCAAAAGGTATTGAAATATATATGGGTATCAGTGGCACAAAAAAGTAATTTATTGAGTTGTTCTTTCAAAGCAGTGTGCATGCTTGCCATTGCAATCCACGTGCATGTCTTGCAGGTGTAGTATATAACAAGTATTGGCAAAGCTATTGTGTCTGCTTTGTTATGAAGGAATTGCTTCTGAGGTTTCTTGTTTCCTTTAAATGTTTTTCAATGAAATAAAAAATCAAAGCTTGCTACCCATGAATGAATATGCGTGCTGACCCACAAGTCATATTGTAATGGTTTTTGTTACATTTTGCCAAAATCCATTGAATGTATTTGTCCAGAAGAGTATAGGGAAAATAAACCAAAGATTTCCCTTTTAGGTTAACATGGCAGACCGTGCCCAGGCATGAATATGCAGGCATCTTTGAATGCTTTGGAAAGCCCATTTCTAAGAGTTTTGGCAATGTTTATTATATTAATGTGGGTTTTACGTTTTATTTTTTGAAAACTGAAACAAAAATAAAGACTACCACTAAACTTATAAAAGTACAAAAAGAGGAAATGCATTCTAAATCCGCTGGTTGCTACAGCATTGCTTGCTCAAGTCATTTTTTCCTAATGAGAAGATTGAACCAGTGTAAAATATGTCTCAATACGCTTTTCATAAATGAATGCTTGCCGTCTAACAGGTTTGATGCTTCAAGGTAACACACAATAGAATGAATACAAAAGAATTGAAATTGTGTTTTCTCAGCGTAACATTACAAGATTGGCATGTAAAGAACGACTCTGGATCTTCACTTTATACTGCGAAGAAGGTTATCTGTCTATTTTCCTGCTTAACAGATGCATCCATCTGTGCCATCATCTTCCTTTATGTGCATGTGCAGTTATAGGTAAATAACAGATGACAAAGATCAACTTTTAGAAAGTAACAGGGTTCAGGTGTTAAACATTATTTTGTGAATCACCCACGCATGTCACAAATAAGAAACTGTACGTGCCTCCCTGTTTTTCTAGACCATTTAGCAATTGTTGGAAATAATAAGAAATATAAAAGAATCCAGCACCAGAGTTAAAAAGAGTGACTCATTTTAATTTCTCGAAAACAAATTCACTCTATTTGTTGAAAGTTAATTCCATTTTTATTTTTATTTTGACAACAGGAGCTGCATAACAACCTCCTTTGGGGTGTCAGAGAAATATGAATGTTTTGGGACTGGGTTTCGGTTGGAAAACATTAATGCATTTGGTATTTGTAAGGGATGCCTCCCACACATCCAATTAGTATCCATTCTGAATCCCATTTAGTTCTCAGGCTAGAGTAAAATTGGTGCCTAGGAAAAAGGTTTCAAAGTGCCGCAAACACCAAATTGGAGCATTTTTGATTGTGAAAATTGTTTGAACATTTGGCCCCAGATTTTCTTTTTAGAGGGCAAGATTGTTTTGTCAAGGAACTGCTCTGTTTTTAAAAGAAAATGTTTTTTCCCTTTGGTCAGAGCATAATCAGATTTATTTGTAACTGAAAGCAACTTTCGTTTTGTGACAAACCCAGCTCAGTTTGCTTTAAATTATAATTGTTCGGATCCTGTAATGGACATTCAGAATGTGTTTATTTCTGCAGAAGTGATTCACTAAAATAATTTTTTGAAAGATACACACTGCCGATTTCCTGCTAAATATTACTTTTTTCTGACTTTGTATTTACAGAAAACAATAGAATAGTGGCAAGACATCTAAACTAACCATACATTTCATTCTACCCCTCCTTCCAATACATACTGTTGCACAAAAGTGTGAACACTCAGCAGAAGTGTGGAGTGACCATTAGCAGAAATTGTAATTCTTTACTTCACCAAAATAATGTTTTCCCAGAAAAACAAATGCCTTTTCTATTGGCCTCAACATATGTTGTTGTTCCTCTCCATTTCTCATTTGATTTTGATGCCTCCTTCTACCTATCTTACAGGTATGCCTGTTTTTATTTCCAGGATGCAAATCCGATGCAAAAATATTGTGGATACCAACAGAGTTTCTAGTTCATGGGGTCACCAACAATTTTGATGCCCCAACATTCTGCTAACCCATTTTACATATGTCTTATGAAACCTATGACGCGTTAATGATGTTCTCTGCAGAGCAAAAATACAATTAATTGATGAGAAGTAAAAGGAATTGACACTCAACAATGACTCTTCGGGACACATGTCAGGAAAGTGTCAATGCAATATAAGTTTGTTTTTGTGGGGAGCCACAGAGATAGGTGCATCCTAATGAATAACAATCATGTCTACATGGCTTCAGAAGGCATCTCTCATGCTGGATTAGAATGATATTAATCTGTTAGAGAGAGAGATAACTGCAACATTGGCACCCCCTCTACTTTTGTCTGTAGACACATCATCAGCAATGTGGTTCAACGAACTGCTACATATAGACATCAGAGAATTGCAGAAGAAAAAGTTGTGCTGACGTTGGTATAACACTACCTCCCCCAGCAAGCCATGAGCAGTGATAATTCCACAAAGTAATGTCAGCCATGATAAGCAGTATGTGCAGTAGACATACATGTCTGCGGGAAACATCACTTACAACGCAACTTTTACAACGAGATACCATTACAACGCAACTTTTACATCACAAAAACTTTTACAACGCATGTATTTACAACAAATGTTTTTACAACGCAGGTACCTTTACAACGCATACCATTACAACGTAAGTATTGGTAAGTATATAATTATATTTTAAATCTTATATGTTTGGGGTAAAGGGGTCTTTTTAGGGTTCAGGGTCAGTTTTGGGTTTTTGGGTAAAGGGGTATTTTTGCGGTTCAGGGTAAGTTTTTAGTTTTTGGGTAAAGGGGTATTTTTGGGGTTCAGGGTCAGTTTTTAGTTTTTAGGTAAAGGGGTATTTTTGGGGTTCAGGGTCAGTTTTTAGTTTTTGGGTAAAGGGGTATTTTTGGGGTTCAGGGTCAGTTTTTAGTTTTTGGGTAAAGGGGTATTTTTGGGGTTCAGGGTCAGTTTTTGGTTTTTGGGTAAAGGGGTATTTTTGGGGTTCAGGGTCAGTTTTTAGTTTTTGGGTAAAGGGGTATTTTTGGGGTTCAGGGTCAGTTTTTAGTTTTGGGGGTACAGGGGTACAGGGTAAAAATAAATTAAAATTACATTTTAATTAAATTACATTAAATTATATTTTTTAAAATTAATTTACGATTATAAAATTAATATATATTTAACAATACTTATGTTGTAATGGTATGCGTTGTAAAGGTACCTGCGTTGTAAAAACATTCATTGTAAATACATGCGTTGTAAAAGTTTTTGCGTTGTAAAAAATGCGATGTAAAAGCATGCGTTGTAATAACATGCGTTGTATCGACATAGATCCACATGTCTGCAGCCCTATAATTACGCTTTCACAGCATGGCATGGGCAATTTACCATTATATTTGAGTTGATCTCGCTATTCTTGTTGAGCATCTACAACGATTCATTTCATTCTGTCAAACAGCAAAATATGCCCTTGACTAGATTCCAAGCAGTAAAGGGGAATTACCCATGACACATGTCTTGTTTGCTTTATGCCATTGGGCATGTAAGCCCGCTCTAATTTTGCATAAGATGCCACCAGAGATATTTCTTTTTTTCTGCCCCTGCTCAGACGACACCTGCCAATGGGAAGCAGTCACAATTTACATTACCACCTGATTCATATATCACACCAGCCACAATTTGGACAGAGAATAAACAACTTAGAGAACAATGGAATCTGATAATATTTGTGCTGTGACTCTGAATAAGAAACTTAGGGAGATATTATCAGTAAATGAGGATAAGTACATATATGAGGTGGGTACTGGCAAAGGTGATATCATTCGTTCACTCATCACTCAGTCTTAGGAGTGGACGGGGGATGGGGAGGGGCAAACTGATTGTCTCATTTCTAGAAGGTGCTGCATATGGGAATACGATGCACATTTATAGGGTAGGGCAAAGTGGAACATGGATAAAACCCCAGAAATGATGGAGAAGAGGCAGGCCAACACGAAGTGAGTAAGTCCTATTGAGGTTGACCGTGATGTGCAAAATAGATGGTGTTTAAATACATTTTCATATCACTAACATTTTTCAATGATGTAAAAGACTGCACAGGCAACTGTGCATCGCAAGATGATTGAGTGATGATGAAACCAATAGAGTAGTGCATCTGTATGACATGAAACCTGTTAGAACTGTGGGACTCTGGTTGGCAGAGGTAGGTATCACTGTCCAAATAGGGACCCTTGCTTCTAGTCAGGGTAAGGAGGAAAGCCTCTGAGACAACCTCTGCTCACCCCCTTGGTAGCTTGGCATGAGCAGTCAAGGCTTATCAAAGGCAATGTGTAATGTACTTGTACCAACACTCACAGTAACACAGCGAAAACACCACAAACTGACTCCACAACAGTTTAGAAAAATAAAGGTATTTAATCTAAACTACACAAGACCAAAACAACAAAAATCCAACAAACACAGTTCAAGAATATGGTTTCAAAAGAGTTCTTAAGGTTGCGATAAAATAATCCACAGTTGCGTGAAAAGTTCACAGTTGCGTCATGTTTAGTCAACAGTACCTTTAAATGCGACAAAGTTCCAAAACAGAAACTGGAGCAGTGGAAAACAAGCGTTGCGTCATCCCTGAGACCAGGAAACCCTGGGGAGGGGATGCGACAGACCCACTGGGTGTAGCGGGCGTGATGCGATGACTCTCATCTGTATAGGGAGGGTTGCGATACCTTGCATGGATTCCGGTGCAGAGGTTCCGTAGTGAAAGAAGCTTGCAAAGACACAATGCGATGATCTTTGGAGTTGCAACGATCTCTGGGGCGATGATGCACAGACCAGGGGTGATCTTCCTCTCCTTGATATGATGGCTCTGCGATGACACTCGCAGCGACGTGAAGCGGTCTGCAAGCAAGCGGGGCGACGATCTCACCCAGCGATGACAGGCTCTGCGGCGACAATCACAGCGATGGTAATCTTCCCTCACCGGCCTGGTGCGTCCCGCAAACGAAGGATGCAACAACTCTGCATGGCAACGGGCACTGCGACGATCTCGGCCTTCGTAGCGGCGGGAATTTCCTCACACTGTCGGGGATGCGCTTCGCAAGCGAGCGATGCAACAAAACTTGTAGAAAGTCTTTAAAAGCTTGGTTTCCAGCTTCCCAACACAGGTACAACTTCTAGATGCACCACAACTGGCCCAAGCACTCTAGGAAGGACAGAACTCTCTCAGCAGAGTTCAGGAAAACTGAGGTGAAGTCCTTTAGTTCATGGGACTTCTTAACAGGAATCCAGCTCTTCTCGGGCCCTTGGAGATTCCTTCAAGCAAGGATACACAGCACCAAAAGCAAAGTTCTTCCCCTCTCCTTGGCAGCAAAGCAACAGCAGGTCAATCCAGCAGAGCAACGGCAGGACAGTCTTCCTTCTTCAGTTTCAGCTTTCTCCCTGACAGAGATTCCTTCTTGATTCCAGGATGATCTAATTTTCCGTAGTCAGGGGTCCTGTACTTATACCCCTTAAAGTCTTTGATCCCTTTGTGCAGGAGGGCTCTGAGCCCGGTCAACCACTTCTGGGTGTTCCTTGAGCACTTTGTTTTCTTGGCCTCTCCTTTCCTTAAAGAGAGAGAGGCAGGGTCGTCAGCTGCCGAGCAGGATGTGGAGCCAGCACTGTGGAATGCAGGCACAGCCCTATTAAGGCCCAGGTGCTACCCCCTTCCACCACTCTAGATGCAGATAGAGCTATTCAGCCCAGGGATGGCCCAAGCAGACTCTGGGAGCCACCCATCCCCTGTCACTCACAAACCAGAGAGTCAATTCACAAACAAGCCAAGGCACACAGAAAGGTCAGACAAGAGAACAGCAACTTTCTAAAAGTAGTGTTCTCAAACACAGGATTTAAAAACAACCTTTCCTAAAAGATGTGTTATTACATTTTGAGTTCAGGGATACCACACTTTTATGTCCTATCTTGCTCCTATGGGAAGATATGCTGGTAGCCACTGTAGCCAACATCCCCCATGATAGCCTATGGGGCAAGATAGCCTTACAATAGTGAAAAACGAAAATGGCTGTAATTCACTACCAGAGCACGTCACCTGCACAAGCACATGCTCTACCTTTCACATACACTGCACCCTGCCCAAGGGGGTACCTTGGGCCTTCCATAGGGGTGACCAATGTGTACATAAAGGGAAGGAGAAGTGTGGCTCAAGTGGTTGGAGCAGCAGACCCTGATGCAGAGGTCTGGCCCGGACCAGGGTTCAATTCCCCGCCTTGGCGGGTCTTGGGCTCAAATTTCCCCGGACCTGACAATTCTCGCCTCGGTGCCTATTCCAATCATGGAAACCCACTCTGTAACTCTGGGCAATAGCTTGCTTAATCTCCACAACGGCCCCTCGCAGCGGGATGTCTGGCTTTCACCTTGGGGATGCCCAGTAATGGGTTATCTCGCAGGGGAATACCAGGACGGGTGCCCTAAGCAAGCGCTGGGACGCTTCCGGGCAGCCATGCGCTCTACAAATCAAATTTCATTTCATTCATTCATTTTATTTCAAGGGTTAGGCCAGGCCAGTGGGGACCCTGACCAGGAGGACATGGCAGTACACAGACTGCACACTGGCACTGCGGTGGCAGGCCTGAGACACCATTTTAGGGCTACTAATGTCGGTGGCAGAACCAGTGCTGCAGGCCCACTAGTAGCATTTGTTATCACCAGACCTGGCACACTCAGTGCACTTTACTAGGGACTTCTTGGTGACACAAATATGCCAATCATGGATAACCAATCTCAATTTCTATTTACACAGGATGCACTTGCACTTTGACACTGAACAGCAGTGGCAAAGTGCCCAAAGCATCTAAATCAGCAAAAACTAAATCCAGCACAGCATCAAAGATACAGGAGTTAGAGGCAAAAAGATAGGAGGAAACCACGCCAAGGATGCCAGGTCTAACAATACCAATGTGAGGACAGTAGATCAACAGTGATTTCTAAAAGGTTATTGTTTGAATAGAGCAATGTGAATTTCAAGTAGTGTAGCTGGACCTGTGTGAAACTTCTCATAGTGTGTTGAATTCAAGTCAAAGCATACAAAGGCAAGAACATTAAGAACTTTTTGTGAGGTGCATCTCTTGAAGTGTGGGTCCAAATACCAGCCTACTTTTTTGTGGATTTTTCTTATCCTCGCAGAAGACTGGTTGAGCAAGCTTCTCTGCATCATGCATGAACAAAATGTGTAGACAACCTCAAAAGTAAACACTAACCCCATTTGCTTGTATTGGCCACAGATTCTATTCTTTGAGGACTGCTATGTCCTCTTAAAGATGTCTACTCACTTTCATACTTACACATTAGACAATGTGAGGTGGTTGTTGTATCTAGGGTCCATAGGAGTAGATTGATGAGTCATTGTTCATATAGTCAAAGCATCTAGAAGTGGGTATTGAAGGGTTCAAGTTTCTAGTCACACTCATGAACGTCGATTCAACAAAAGACATTGGTAGCAGAAGTAACTTCACACACCCTATCACCTTAATGACATCCCAGGAAGTCACAATCTATGGCATATAACGCCTGCAAATACTATTGGAATTTTTTTCAGGTTACATGTTCATTGTTAATGAATATAGTTTAGCCCTTCTTTGGCTTGGAAGTATCTTTTAATTGTTAGGGCAAATTATTTAAAAATTAACATTGGAGATATTTATAGATTTACACAGAAATTAGACCAAAACCCCATTAAAGTGATAACTTATCTTTATAAAGCGAAATTTGTCAGCTAACTATAACAGCTGAATTTCTCTGGTTTTGTATGAGTGAAATATCAGCCTAACTATATCGTCCGAGAAACCTGTAGATTTTCAGTGAATATCTTAGGTTTTTTAAATGCTAATTCCTGACTAAAACATCCCTGAAACCTGTGTTTTTTTCAGTGAATTTCTAAGGATTTTTAAATGCTAATTACTAACTAAAACGTTCCTGAAACCATTTGTTTCTTTTCAACACATTTCTAAGGCTTTTTTTAAATGCTAATTGCCAACTATAACGTCTCTGAAATCTGTGTTTTTTCTGTGACTTTCTAAGGTGTTTTAATTGCTAATTTTCAACAATACCTACATGGGTAGGATATGTGCAGAAAGAGGAAGAGAGGCATATAAAGAAGCAAGAGAAGTGCAGAATGTGACAAGAGAGGTACAGAAAGAGGAAAAAGATGAAGAAAGAAGCAAGAGAAATTTAGAAAGAGGCAACAGGAGTCCAGAAGAGGAAGAAAGGTGCATAAAGAAGCAAGAAAAGTGCAGAAAGAAGCAACAAAGGTGCAGAAAGAGGCTGACTTCTACTGTACCTTTGCAAAGTAGTCTAATAAATCTGTATTTTAAAATCCATACTTGTAAAGCACTAACTACTCATCCTTTTAAGTCTCAAGGTGCTGATGGCCGTCGTGGCACAAAATGGCTGCCAACAGTTCCTGATTTCAGATGTTTACAATCGCTTGACAGCCAATTAGAATTCAATGCGTCATCGGGACGGTGCACTTATCCTACGAGGCCAATCCTCGTGCAATCCGCAGATCCACCGCGCCCATAGATATTGGAGAACCGGGCCTTATGGGCCTGGCGGCACAGGGCACGCCTTAAATCCCTATGTTAACCTGCCTTGTCGAACAGAGACACAAGACACTCTGTTGGGCGTAGAAAACCAGGTTTATTAGCTGCAGCTAAGCACAGTTGTCCTAGAAGTACATACAGAGTGTAGATTCTAAGGAGACTGCCACTTCAGTCCGTGGCGCACAATCTCTTATAGTACACATATTTATGACACATACTCCCAATGCATACAAAGCAAGCCAACAAGAAAAGTTGGAAAACAAGCTATCAGGTGCCCCAAATACGCCCCTCTCTCAAACCCTGTGTGATACCCCTCCCAACAAATTAATCAGTGCTAGTACCGACAATCCAATTTGCAGGTGGCTGGACTTATTTGTGTGCCTCAAAGGATAATTGTGTAACAAGAGAATACAAGGAGAGAATAGCGAAGGCCAGTCGGATAAGATAATGTAAGGAAAGAATAGGAGAAGCCAAATAGTCAGTCGAGACAGGGATCAATCAACCCAGACATGGATTTAGTGAACTCGGCCAAACCCTGACTTCGGTTTCGTAAACAAGGGCCGGGGGTTACTCTTTAACCGAAGAGACACGTAGCAGCTGAGAAAAGCAAAAACACTCAGTTCGCCGTGCTGCCTGAGTGAGGGCACCACAAAATGGCGGCTAAATACGGGACAAAGTCAGAAACCAAAGAACCTCAGACCCTCCTTTTTCCATTACTCAGGCAAAACACAAAGGACTCAAGTTAGTCTGAGTCGATGTCTATGGCCGTGAGGTCATTGAGCTGTTGCTGCAACATCATTTTAATGTTCTCTGTTTTCTGTGACACAGGCCTTGGAACACACATGGTGGCACAAAAATCGCAGATGGCAGGGCCACACTGTATACAAAGACAAGAGAAAATTATGGCCAAAACCATTCCAAGGAACGTTAGTGTCTTCCATCCCCAAGTAGACAGTAGTCCCCAAGCCATCCCATCACAGACCAATCTCCTGCATCCTGATGTATAGACTCGGAAATGTTATGTAACTTAGAGATGGCTTGGTACACTGTAGGGGAATTATCAGGAATATAAATGCAGCAACTAGACCTGATCAATTTACAGACTCCTCCACGATCTGCAAGGACAATGTCTAGAACCATCCGGTTCTGCAAAGTCATAAGGCGATCCGCCTGAAGTTCGGCCGTCAGATTACTCAAGGCTCCAGAAGTTACATTTATGGTAGCCTCAACAACACAAACTAACTGTCTGATGTCTCTGCTATTGGCCATTGGGCCCCAAAAAGGAAGCAACCCTTTGATGAAGTCACCTCCTTCTTGTTCTGCTGTGTCCTTAGAATCAATAACTCCTCTGCCATATCTTTTACTATGATAACCTGAAGGAGCAGTATATGTTGGAGGAAGAAGAAAAGCCACATAGCAAGTGCCTGAAAAATAGGCAGGAAGTCACGTATAGGCTTTATCATGACAGACAAAATATGTGCCTTGTGATGGCACTAACGGTGAAGAAATCTGAGGTGAATAAATGTACGTATGGGAACAGACATCCTCTCCTGTGCATTTTTAACATTTTGGCCATTGATCTGCAAACAGAAATTACCTCGATCAGGTACAGTCCAAATTGGTCAGGATCTCCTTCGTCTACCCTTATCTGTAAGGCTAGTGACATAACGAGTCACGTTCCAGCCATCGTATGCTCGTTTCTAAGCATGGGCGAATTTTGCGAATTCGCGATCCGCGAATTTGCGGATTTGCGAATTCGCGATCCGCAAAATTCGTGAATTTGCGGATTTTTGTTTTTTTGCGTGTTCGCGGGGTTTTTTGCGTGTTCGCAGGGTTTTTGGCTTGTTCGCGGGGATTTTTGCGTCTTCGCGAGCCGCTTGCATAGCGAAGTTACCCATGCAGTCGTTTATGGGAGAGGGAGAGAGAGATAGATAGATAGATAGATAGATAGATAGATAGATAGAGAGATAGATAGAGAGAGAAAGAGAGGGAAAGAGAGAGGGAGAGAGAGAACGAGAGAAAGAAAGAGAGGCCGGATCTCTGAAGGGCCAGGTTCCAAAGTTGCCCCTACAGAACATACAGCTTTTTATTTTTAGCAAAATGCATATGAAAATTGTGCTGTAAAGGTCTCTTTTAGTTTAACCCCTCCTGACAACTCAAAATGGGTGTATTTGCCATCTTCTCCCTTCTTCCTGTTTTTTATATCTGTAAGTGCTTCCTGATGAGGTTTAATTCCTTGGACAAGTGCCTCGTTGCCTACTTGTAACTATTCTCTGACCCTGCTTCAAGGGTCAGAGCAGGGTCAGAGAATAGTTGCAAGTAGACAACGAGGCGCCAGGAAGCAATTAGCAGCAAGTGTCCAAGTTGAAGATAATTTGTTTGTAACCCTTTTGTAAAAGGTTACAAAGAAATTAGGTTCAACTTTTGCACCTGCTGCTGTAACCCTTGCTTGGCTGAAAATTCGTCCCCGCTGATTCGCGGATTTTACCGCGATTTCGCAAGATTCGCGAATCACGAAATCGCAGAAAATCCGCAAATTCGCCCGCGAAACAGATTTGAAGCCCACCCTTACTCGTTTCTCGTCAACGGGAATCTTACTAATCTCAGCGATTCTAGCCATGGCCACTATTCCCTTTATCTAAGAACTGTGACTAAAATCTGCTCTACCACCATATGGACTACCAGGAGGATATCGAAGTTGGTTCTGATAAACATTAGAAAACATGGCCAAATAGGCCAAAGCTGAGCCTTCATAGGAAAACGGAAGGACTAAATATTTTATCCCTCTCTCTGTGTTATGGGGCATGAGCCCACAGACGCAACAATCAGTGATGTTCATTACCAGTTGATGCTGATGCAATAACTGAATAAATGAATTATTGAAGTATTCCGTCCTCCTAATTTGTTCATTTTCTGGGAGTGTATGAAACCGATGTGGGGAGGCAGTAGTAGGAAAAGACAAGGAAACAGAAGTTGGAACAGGTGCTTGCTGCATAGTGTAAACAACCCAACTTACACAAGCCAATAAAATACATGAACATATTAAAATACATTAGGTTATGCCACGCGGACTAAACAATAATCTCTTATATTTACTTTTCATTTTTACATTCTTATCATTGCTTTCCACTTTAATATCCATTCTTTAAAGCGTTGCTCACGGCAATCTTCCTAGACCACTTAGCTGTGATTGTTAGCCGTCCTATGACACTGCAAGTCATGCAGACCTACTGTCTCTACTCAGGTCACAGCTTAAGACTCCTACCGTATCCCTTCAACTTGATGCATAGTGGAAAAAAAAGAAATGTCTCTCAAAAAGTGTAATCAGAAAAAGGAAAAAGAAAGTTCAATTGTTTTTCGTTGATTTCGATCTTAAATTGTACTGAGTCTTATTAGGGATCATTTGCTCTTGAAACAAAGTCTCTGGATTTACTGTGTTCAATCGCAGATGTGATGGTACAGATTCTTGCAACACGTCGTCGTCTTCTTTCTCAGAGTTCGTTAGATCCAGGCGTGCACTACTAAAAGGTACAAATCGAGTGACCCTTTCGCCTTGACTGTCACTCATACCCTTCCAAACCCACTGATCAAAAGTTAAGGGCAAAGGTACCCTCTTACAATGCACACCATGGATCCAGTTCTTCTTCCCGACGACCTTTACTGCTGTACGTGTTGCTAACAAGACTTGCCGAGGCGGGCCCCAACGAGTTTCCAGATTCTTTTTCCGCTGGAAATTCTTCGAACAGACCCAGGCACCAGCTTGGCTGGAGTGTCCTGGATCTGCAGATGCCTCTGGCAAAGCGTTTTGAAGTTGTTGATGAAGAACACATAATTTAGTGGTGAGGTCATGCAAGTTATCAATCAACATTGGGTATGGGATCTCAGAATACTTTTTAGGTCAAGGGACTCCCCAGACATTGGCTGGGCGCCCAAAAACGACATCATATGGGCTGAGTCCTAAACGAGAATGTACAGTAGTTCTCGTGGATAGAAGTGCCAAAGGCAAAGTGTCAGGCCGAGCAAGACCCATGCTGGCTTGAATCTTAGCCAATTCGCAGTGCATTGCGGGTGCGCGAAATATAGTTAGTCCAACTAACTATATAGGAGCAATTTCAATGGTTTTGTATGAGTGAAATGTCCAGCAAACTATAACATGCCTAAAACGTTTTTTGAGTGAATTTCAAAGTTTTTTTAAGCGAATTCCTAACTATATAAGGCCTGAAACCTATGTTTTTTTCAGTGAATTTCAAAGGTTTTTTAAATTATAATTCCTAACTATATAAGGCCTGAAACCTATGGTTTTTTAAGTGAATTTGCAAGGTTTTTTAAATGTTTATTCCTAACCATTTAAGGCCTGAAACCTATGGTTTTTTAAGTGAATTTGCAAAGTTTTTAAAAGGCTAATTCCTAACTATATAAGGCCTGAAACCTATGGTTTTTTAAGTGAATTTGCAAGGTTTTTTAAATGCTCATTCCTAACTTTATAAGGCCTGAAACTTATGGTTTTTATCAGTGAATTTGCAAGGTTTTTTAAATGCTAATTCCTAACTATATCAGGCGTGAAACCTATATTTTTTTTCAATAAATTTCAAACGTTTTGTAAATGCTAATTCTATTAACGGATAACGTTTATATATGTTATTATCCTTCTGGGACCACCTGAGCAGCCATCTTGTTTCTCAGGAGAAGTGAGGCACAAGAGAGCACAAAACAAGAGTGGAAAACGCGGAAAGGGGGGCAGGGTAGAGACCCCCTGACCCCCTAACCCTTCTCAGGTTGTCCTAGAAGGACCCCCAAGGGCAATTTTTTTTTTTTTTATATATAAAATCGCGTAAGGCCTGAAACCTATGGTTTTTGAAGTGAGTTTGCAAGGTTTTTTAAATGCCAATTACTAACTATATAAGGCCTGAAACCTATGGTTTTTTAAGTGAATTTGCAAGGTTTTTTAAATGCTAATTCCTAACTATGTATGGCCTGAAACCTATGGTTTTTTCATTGAATTTGCAAGGTTTTTAAAATGCTAGTTCCTAACTATATATGGCCTGAAACCTATGCTTTTTTCAGTAAATTTGCAAGGTTTTCTAAGTGCTAATTCCTAACTATATCTGGCGTGAAACCTATTTTTTTTTCCAAAAACTTCAAAGGTTTTGTAAATGCAAATTTGATTAGCGAATAACGTTTTTATATGTTAATATCCTTCTGGTACCACCTGAGCAGCCATCTCATTTCTCTTTAGAACTGAGGCACAAGAGAGCACAAAACAAGAGTGGAAAACACAAAAAGGGGGCAGGGTAGAGACCCCCTGACCCCCTAGCCCTTCTCAGGTTGTCCTAGAAGGACCCCCAAGGGCAATTTTTTTTAAATGAAATCACGGGGTACGCGCACGGTACGCGTACGTACGCAGACCTGTACGTGTACCGTGCGCGCACCCCGCGCTTTTTTTTAACTTTTTTTTTATGCCCTTGGGGGTCCTTCTGGTACCCCCTGAGAAGGGCTAGGAGGTTGGGGGGTCTCTACCCTGCCCCCTTTTCATGTTTTCCACTCTTGTTTTGGGCTCTCTTGTGCCTCAGTTCTCCTGATAAACAAGATGGTGGCCAACTCTTCCTGGTTTGGACAGTTTGGAATGTTGACAGTCGACTGCCAGCCAATCAGGATCGCGCTCGCGCATGTAAGGGTACACGCACGTACGCGTACGGTGCGCGGACCCGTAAGCTCATATAGATATATATGTGTATTTGAACCTAATTTTCATAAAACCCACTGGAGCAAATTTCACCAAACATAGCAAAGGCACATCTGAGTACCAGTCACTACAATTTGGCCAAGTTTGGCATAATTCCGTACAGCGGTTCGGGCTGTAGACTTGTCAGACCGTCCTATGGAAATTCACATGGGGAAAACACGTTTTGGGACCCCCCTTTTTTCTCAGCCCCCACTTCAAGAATCCCCCGAAACTTTCAGGGAAGGAGCGGAGCGCAGCGAGACCATTTTAAGGAAAATTACTGAAAAACCATAGGTTTCAGGCCTCATATAGTTAGGAATTAATTCAATCAAAAAACTATAGGTTGTAGGAGTGTTATAGTTAGCTGGACATTTCACTCATACAAAACCATTCAAATTGCTTCTATATAGTTATTTGTACCAACTATATTTCGCGCACCCGCAATCCACTGCTGATGATATCACATATGACATCATTCAAGACATGGTCAGTGACATCACTGATGACATCTCAAATGACATCACTGATGACATCATCCAGTGAATGTGGTTTGCTTTGTTATTTAAATATGTATTATATATATATAGCAATTTGCATTGAAGAATCAGTGGATATATAAATACAAATACTGGATGGAGGATTTAGTAGCAGTGTGATTGACTGTTTACTTGACTAATTTAAAGTGTCTCTCTAAATATATTGGATAGTGACTAAACTGTGTGAAAATCTGTATCACTTTGTCAGTTGTAAAAACTACTTTTCCAGTTGGTTACTAGCTATTTGAAAGTCTATATTAGTTATTGATTAGTTAACTGAGTATTTGTATGGGAGAGTGAATGTGTGTGTGGTTCGGTGGGAGGTGTGTGACTGCCCAAAGATGTGTGAATAGTTGATTTAGTAGGTATATGACGTTAAGACTACATATTATAACAGTTGTTTGGGTGAGTGAATATCTTTATGGGTATGATGATGAGCAAATATCTCGCTTAATGGTACATGTCCAACAAAGCAGAAAAATAAAAGGCAATGTATGTGTCAGTTGTTGTTTATAAATAAGTATACGTAAGACTCACTGATTGTATGCGTAACTGTATACTTGTAATAGTGATTTTATAACACACTAAGTATAATTTACTATCTATATGAATAGATAAAGTGGTGTTTGTATATGTTTATAGCTAAGTAAATGTAAGTATGATCCATTGTTTGCATAAGTGAATAAGATGACTTTATAAGTGAATAGGATGTGTGCTGGTGTGTAATGTCGATATGGTGTATAAGTATATTTGATAGTGTTCTATTGATCATTGACTCCATGTATGAGTGAATCTGTAAGTAAGTGATTAGATGTATGTATAGACCTAGGAATCACTGAGTGGATTTTTAGAAACTTGTATCGGTGTGTCAATGAATTTAAATATGGTACTCTGTATTTTAAAAGTGAGTGACGAAAGGTTATACTAGTGTATGATGAGGTGTATCATCACGTGGATGATGTCATCAGTGATGTCATTTGAGATGTCATCAGCGATGTCACTGACTATGTCATGAATTATGTAATATGTGACATCATCAGCAGTGGATTGCGGATCCTCGAAATATAGTAAGTACAACTATCTATATAGAAGCAATTTCAATCAGTTTTTATGAGTGAAATGTCCAGCTAACTATAACACCCCTAAAACGTATAGTTTTTGATTGAATTTCAAAGGTTTTTTAAATGCTAATTCCTAACTATATAAGAACTGAAACCTATGGTTTTTTCAGTGAATTTCAACGGTTTTTTAAAGGCTAATTCCTAACTATATAAGGCCTGAAAGCTATGTTTTTTCAGTGAATTTGCAAGGTTTTTTAATTGCTAATTATTAAGTATAACATGTGTGAAACCTATGGTTTTTTCAGTGAATTTGCAAGGTTTTTCAAATGCTAATTCCTAACTATAACATGTGTATAACCTATGTTTTTTTCGGTGAATTTGCAAGGTTTTTTAAACACTAATTTCTAACGACATGTTTTCTGAAACATATGTTTTTTTCAGTGAATTTCAAAAGTTTTTAACATGGTTATTATAGTATCAATTTTTATTATTTCATATATATTTATTTTTCACAAACTGCCTTTGTATATTATAATGGATTGACTATATCCAGTAATATGCAGTGGCACAACAACATTTTATGATTTGCTTAAAGTTGAACAGTATAGTCTACGACTTCAAACAACAAATAGCAGTCATAGTTGTTATTTACCCTTTTTTCAGATTTTTTTCAGCGTGCGCGCACCATGCGTGCACCCCCAATTTGTTTTTTTAAAAGAAATAAATTGGGGGGCCTTCAGGGGTACTTCAGGGACCCCCTGAGAAGGCGTACGGGGTCAGGGAGTGTCTTCACTGCCTCTTTTACCACGTTCTCCACTATTGTTTTTTACTCACTTTTGCCTTGGGGTGCTTGCACCATGCGTGCACCTCGTGTTTTTTAACAAAAATATATATTTTTTGGGCCTTTAGGGGTCCTTCAGGGACCCTCTGAGAAGGCCTAGGAGGTCAGGGATTCGTATGACTGCATCTTTTACGACGTTCTCCATTATTTTAAGACAGATCCTATCCTCAGGAAGATATAGTCTAAAGAGGTCCTGCTATCGATCCAGCCTGGTGGTAAGTCCCAAATCTTTATCACCCTGTACCTCAGGATGTATGTTAACAATATAGTATGTCCCTCCTGCCTATTTTCTCCCAATCTCCTAAATTATGAGAACCCCTCATTAAAATAAAACTCTAATAAGCAGCAACAAGCCCGCCCCTTCAGGTGTATCCTCGTTAACACAAGTCATTATTAAAAAACTGTGACGAATTTAAAGACCTCATTGACCGATACAATATTGACCTAGCGTTTGTAACATAAACATGGTCAAATGCTTCAGCAGGACCTGCCTTAGCCATAGCCACTCCACCTGGCTATACAATTCTTGGACATGATCGCATTAATCACAGAGGCGGAGGAATTTCTCTTCCTCACAACTCTGAATGCAAAGTGTTTGCTTTCAAGATAAACGTAGACAATAGTACCTTTTTTATGTGATTTTTGTATAGATTGAATCACACACAACCCACTGGAGGGCAGAAAAGGGCGAGAGTGAAACCACAAGTTCCAGTGTGCATCATAATGACATTGACTATGGAAGGCACACCGGAGGCCAATAAAAATGCAGAAGCACGCAGGGAACTGTGGGAGCCAGAAAAACGTGTGTTTTCCAATGCCTCTGAAGAAAGAGCACGAAGCTCTGAAAGGCGTCAGGCAGGAGGACAGCAATTATCGGTGTGACAGTTCCTGCTCTGTTTGAAAATAAAGGTTTGGCAAAATCACTGGCTGGAGGAGTGCGTTCCTAAATGCAGGGCATTTCTGAGGAAGATTTCATACAGCAGGTCCAGCCGTGAGGAAGACGCACCGCCCTTCAAAATGAAATGGGATCTGTTTTCCTGAACTATTTGGGGATGTCATGACGGCGCAGCCAGCTCGCAATTTTGGAACAGGAAATGCCACTCTGAGGCCCACTGGAGGGCAACTATCGGTCCTTGTATAGATTGAATCACGCACAACCCACTGGAGGGCAGAAAAGGGCGAGAGTGAAACCACAAGTTCCAGTGTGCATCATAATGACATTGACTATGGAAGGCACACCGGAGGCCAATAAAAATGCAGAAGCACGCAGGGAACTGTGGGAGCCAGAAAAACGTGTGTTTTCCAATGCCTCTGAAGAAAGAGCACGAAGCTCTGAAACGCGTCAGGCAGGAGGACAGCAATTATCGGTGTGACAGTTCCTGCTCTGTTTGAAAATAAAGGTTTGGCAAAATCACTGGCTGGAGGAGTGCGTTCCTAAATGCAGGGCATTTCTGAGGAAGATTTACACACAGCAGGTCCAGCCGTGAGGAAGACGCACAGCCCTTCAAAATGAAATGGGATCCGTTTTTCCTGAACTATTTGGGGCTGTCTAGACGGCGCAGCCAGCTCGCAATTTTGGAACAGGAAATGCCACTCTGAGGCCCACTGGAGGGAAACTATCGGTCCTTGTATAGATTGAATCACACACAACCCACTGGAGGGCAGAAAAGGGAGAGAGTGAAACCACAAGTTCCAGTGTGCATCATAATGATATTGACTATGGAAGGCACACCGGAGGCCAATAAAAATGCTGAAGCACGCAGGGAACTGTGGGAGCCAGAAAAACTTGTGTTTTCCAATGCCTCTGAAGAAAGAGCACGAAGCTCTGAAACGCGTCAGGCAGGAGGACAGCAATTATCGGTGTGACAGTTCCTGCTCTGTTTGAAAATAAAGGTTTGGCAAAATCACTGGCTGGAGGAGTGCGTTCCTAAATGCACGGAATTTCTGAGGAATATATATATATATATATATATATATATATATATACATCATTGTCTGCTCAACACTTACCCAGGGCTCCTTTTATACATACTATTTTGTGACTATTTATTATATGTAAAAGTGTGTCTTTTGTCCTTTATTGGTCGTTTACACTAATGCATATATATATATATATATATATATATATAGAGAGAGAGAGAGAGAGAGAGAGAGAGAGATATATGTATATATACATGTATAAAAAAGAAATACATTTCTAAATCTTGAAAAATAAATAATTGAAAAAATTATTTTTATCTGTGCGTGATATATATATTTGGAGTTATTACCTGCTTACATGAATTTTGAGTGGGGGATTACTCTCATGTTTTTCATCATACACCTTTTTGTACACAGATTTACAGAGTATGCTGTTTGAAACACAGGTATTCAAGTATTTGTATGTTTATTTGTTTGTAACATTTCACTAGGTAAAAACAGAGATACACTCATGCATACCTTCACAAACTTGGCAAGACTTACAACAGTGATATGGTAAAGATTGCTGTTTTACATTTGGTAGACCTAACATTCTGAGCAGTCATTGAATATTGAACCTTCAAGAGAAAGTGAGGTTTAAGACATCTTGGGAGAAGGATTAGGTAAGCGGAGAGGTGTGGTGCGGTGGCCAGGGAAGCTGACTTCGGAGCACAGGGTTCACGGTTTGATACCCAGGCGACAGCTTAGCTCAGCACCATGTGACTCTGGGCAATAGCTCACTTAATTTCCACGACGGCCATCAGTGCCTTCTATATCTTGAAGAAAAAATAATAACTAAATGATTTTCTCTGTGGGTGATACATATATATTTGCAGTTATGATGTGCTTTCATGAATTTTGAGTGGGGGATTACACTCATGTTTATCAATATACTTTTCCCTGGAGTAGGTCCCCCCCTCAGAACTTGTTGTGTTCTCAGGGTCCCTCGTCTTTTCTTTTAAAATTACAAAAAGGTGTTTGTACAGGGCACATGGGTCTTCAGTAGTATATTTGAGGGGCTCTATAACATAAATACATTTAAGTAATGTCTGCCTGTGCAACCGAATGACAGAGCAGAACTGAGAAGATTTGACCACCTATAGGAGAAGCTTCCGCTTTTTAAGGTACCATCTTCAGATGCATCACACATCTCAGAATACATGTAAAAGTAGACATATACCGCAGTCACAAGAGCACGCAGATCCTTAAACTTGACAGCTTGCACTTCCCATTTGAGCGCAGAAAGGGGTGAGAGAAGTACAGAAAGAGGCAAGAGAAATGCAAAAAAAACAAGCAAAGTGCAGAAAGAGTATGAAATGTGCAGAAAGAGGAAAGAGAATTGCAGAAAATTTAAGAGAAGTGCTGAAAGACTCAAGTGAAGTGCAGAAAGAGGCAAGAGAAGTACTGAAAAAGGAAAAGGAGGTACAGAAAGAAGCGAGAGGTGCAGAAAGAGAAAACAATGTATAGAAAGAGGCAATAGAAGTGTAGAATGAGAAAGAAAGATGCAGAAACAAGCAAGAGAAAAACAGAAAGAACCAAGGGAAGTGTAGAAAGAAGCAAGAGAAGTGTAGAAAGCAGCAAGACAAGTGATGAAAAATACAAGAGAGTTGCAGAAAGAAACAAGAAAGGTGGAGAAAGAAGCAAGTGAGGCGCACATGAAACAAGAGAAGCACTGAAAGCAATCGAAGTGCTAAATGAGGAAGAAAGATGCATAAACAAACAAGAGAAAAACAGAAAGAACCAAGGGAAGTGTAGAAAGATACAAGAGGTGCAAAAAGTAGCAAGAAAAGTGATGAAACAAACAATAGAGTTACAGAAAGAAACAAGAAAGAGGCTGAACAAAGCAAGGGAGGTTCAGACAGAAGCAAGAGAGGTGCAGAAAGAGGCAAGTGATGTGCAGAAAGAGGCTAGAAGAGGCTGGAGAGGTACAGAAAGAGGCAAGAGAGGTGCTGAAAGAGGGAAAGAAGTGTGCAGAATGAAACAAGAGAGGTGCAGAAAAAAGCAATAGAGGAGCAGAAAGATGTAAGAGAAGTTTAGAAAGAAGCAAATGAGGTAAAGAAAGAGGCAACCGTGGTACAGAAACAGGCAAGAGAAGTGTAGAAAGAGGTAAAAGAGGTCAATTGCACAAAAAAGTAACAGAGGTGCAGAAAGGGGCAAGGGAAGTGCATACATAGGAAAGAGAGATACAGAAAGAGGCAAGAGACATGCAGAAAGACACAATAGAGGTCTGAAACAGGCAAGATTGTTGCAGAAAGACAGAAGAGGGGTGCATAAAATTGTAACAGGGGTGTAGAAAGAAGCAAGAAAGGTGTGGAAAAAAGTAAGAGAAGTGCAGAAATAATCAAGAGAGGTACAGAAAGAGGCAAAAGGGGTATGGTAAGAGGCAAGAGATGTGCATAAAGAATCAACAGAAGTGCACAAAGAGGTAAGCCATGTGAAGAAGGAAGCAGGAGAAGTGCAGAAAGAAGCAGGAGAAGTGCCAAAAGAGGCAAGTGAGTTTCAGAAAGAGGTAAGAGAAGTGCAGGAAGATACAAGAAAAGTGCACAAAGAGGCAAGAGAGTGCTGAAAAAAGCAAGAGAGGTGCAAAAATAAGCAAGAGAGGTGCAGAAAGAGAAAAAAGGTATAGAAAAAAGCAAGAGAGGTGGAGAAAGAGGAAGAAATATGTAGAATGAAGCAAGAGAATCACACAAATAGGAAACAGAAGTCCAGAAAGAGGAAGAAGGATGAAGAAACAAGCAAGAGGAAAACAGAAAGAGGCAAGAGAAGTGCAGAAAGAAGCAACAGAGGTACGGAAAGAGGCAATTAAGTACAGAAAAAAGCAAGAGTAGTGCCAAAAGAAGCAAGTGAGGTCAAGAAAGAGGCAAGAGAAGTACAGAAAGACAAAAGAGAGATGCACAAAGAGGCAAGAAAAGTGCTGAAAAAGCAAAAGAGGTGCAGAAAGAAGCGAGAGGTGCAGAAAGAAGAAGAAAGGTATTAAAAGAAGCAAGAGGTGAAGAAAGAGGAAGACATATCCAGAAAGAAGATAGAGAAACACAAAAAGAGGAAACAGAAGTCCAGAAAGAGGAAGAAGGATGAATAAACAAGGAAATCAGAAAGAGGCTAGAGAAATACAGAAAGGGGCAACAGATTTACAGAAAGATGCAAGAGAGGTGCAAATAGAGACAAGAGAGGACCAGCCAGAAAGAGGGAATAGGGGTTCAGAAAGAGCCAAGAGGGGAGCATAAAGATGCAAGATAGGTGCAGAAAGAAGCAACTGAAATGCAGAAAGAAGGAACAGATGTGCAAAAAGAGGCAGGAGAATTGCATAACAAAACATGCAAGAGAGATGTAGAAAGAGGCAAGAGAAGTGCATAGAGTCATCAAAAGTAAAGAAAGTTGCACGAGGAGTGCAGATAGATACAGGAGAGGTACAGAAACAGGGTAGAAGGTTCAGAAAGAGGCATGAGGGGTGCAAAAAGAAGAGCGAGAGGTGCCGAAAGAAGAAAGACCCAGAGGTACAGAAAGAGGCCAGAGAAGTGCAGAAAGAGGAAGAAACATGCAGAAAGAAGCATGAGAAGCACAGAAAGATGCATTAGAAGTGCCGGGAGAGAAGGAAGGACGAAGAAACAAACAATAGAAAAACAGAAATAAAAGTGCCAAGGGGAGTTCAGAAGAAGGAAGAGACGTGCAGAAAGAGGCAAGTGAGGTGCAGAAAGAGGCTAGAAGAGGCTAGAGAGGTGCAGAAAGAGAGAAAAGTAATGCAGAATGACACAAGAGAGGTGCATAAAAAAGCAAGAGAGGTGCAGAGATATGTAAGTGAGGTGCAGAAAGAAGCTAGTTAGGTGCATAAAAGGGCAACCAAGGTGCTGAAAGAGGCAAGAGAGATACAGAAACAGGCATGAGAAGTGCAGAAAGAGGAAAAAGAACTGTACAAAAGGCAGCAGAGGGGCAGAAAGGGACAAGAGAAGTGCATACAAAGGCAAGAGAGATGCATAAAGAGGCAAGAGACTTGTAGGAAGACTCAAGAGAGGTGTTGAAAGAGGGGTGCAGAAAAAGGCAACAGGGGTACAGAAAGAAGCAAGAAAGGTGCATAAAAAGTAAGAGAAGTGCAGAAATTAGAAAGAGAGGTACAGAAAGAGGAAAGAGGGTTAGTGTAAGAGGCAAGAGAAGTATAGAAAAAAGCAACATAGGTACAGAAAGTGGTAAGAGGGATACAGTAAGAGGCAAGATAAGTGCAGAAAGAAGAAACATAGGTATAGAAAGAGGCAGGACAAGTGCAGAAAGAAGCAAGAGAAGTGCCAAAAGAAGCGAGTTGCAGAAAAATGCAACAGAAGTGCAGAAAGACAAAAGAGAATTGCACAAGGAGGCAAGAGAGAGTCTAAAAAAGTAAGAGGGGTGCAGAAATAAGCAAGAGGGTAGCAGAAAGAGGAAAAAAGGTAAAGAAAGAAGCAAGAGAGGTGAAAAAAGAAGAAGAAATATGCATAAAGAAGCAAGAGAAGCTAAGAAAGAGGAAATAGAAGCCCAGAAATAGGAAGAAGGTGAAGAAACACGCAAGAGGAAAACAGAAAGAGACAAGAGAAATGATGAAAGAGGCAACAGAAGTACAAAAAGATGCAAGAGAGGTACAGAAAGAGAGAAAAGAGGTGCTGAAGGAAGCAAGAGGGTTTCCTGTAAGAAGCAAGGGAGATGCAGAAAGAAGCAACTTAAAAGAGGAAAGAAGCAACAGATGTGCAAAAAGAGGCAGGCGAATGGCAGAAAGATACAAGAAAGGTACAGAAAGAGGGGACAGAAGTGTAGAAAGAGGCAACAGAAGTACAGAAAGATACAAAAGAGGTATAGATAGAGGCAACAGGGGTACAGAAACATGGACGAGGGTGCAGAAAGAGGCACGAGGGTACAGAAAGAAGAGAGAGAGGCACCAAAAGAAGAAATAGAAGTGCAGAAAGAAGCTACAGATGTGCAGAAAGAGGCAAGAGAAGTGTAGAATGAGGCAAGAAAAGTGCATAAAGAGGCATAAAGAGGAAAGTGAGGCTCAGAAAGTGGCTAGAAGAGACTAAAGAGGCGCAGAAAGAGGCAAGAGAGGTGCAGAAAGAGGGAAAAAAGTGTGCAGAATGAAACAAGAGAGGTGCAGAAAAAAGCAATGGAGGTGCAGAAAGATATAAGAGAAGTGTAGAAAGAAGCAAGTGAGGTGCAGAAAGAGGTAACCGAGTTGTAGAAAGAGGCAAGAGAGGTAAAAAAACAGGCAAGAGAAGTGCAGAAAGAGGCAAAAGAATTGTACAAAGAAGCAACAGAGGTGCAGAAAGGGGCAGGAGAAGTGCATACATAGGCAAGAGAGGTACAGAAAGAGGCAAAAGAAGTGCAGAAAGACTCAAGAGAGGTACTGAAAGAGGCAAGAGAGGTGCAGAAAGATAGAAGAGGGGTGCAGTAAAGGCAGCAGGGTGCAGAAAGAAGCAAGAAAGGTACAGAAAAAACATGAGAAGTTCAGAAAGAAGCAAGAGTGGCACAGACAGAGGTAAAAGGGCTTACAGTAAGAGGCAAGGGGAATGCAGAAAGAAGCAACAGAGGTGCCGAAAGGCAAGACAAGTGCAGAAAGAAGCAAGAAAGGTACAGAGAAAAGCAAGCAAAGTGCCAAAAGAAGCAAGTGACGCCCATAAAGAGGCAAGTGAAGTGCAGAAAGACAAAAGAGAAGTGCACAAAGAGGCAAAAGAAGTGCTGAAAAAACAAAAGAGGTGCAGAAAGAAGTAAGAGAGGTGCAGAAAGAGGATGAAATATGCAGGAAGAAGCAAGAGAAGCACAGAAAGAGGAAATAGAAGTCCAGAAAGGATGAAGAAACAAGCAGGAGGAAAATAGAAAGATGCAAGAGAAATGCAGAATGAGGCAACAGATTTACAGAAAGACACAAGAGAGGTGCAAATAGAGGAAAGAGAGGTGCAGAAAGAAGGAAAATTGGTACAGAAAGAGCCAAGAGGGGAGCATAAAGAAGCAAGAGAGGTGTGGAAAGAAACACGAGGATTGTAGAAAGAAGCAAGAGAGGTGTAGAAAGAAGCAACTGAAATGGAGAGGTGCTAAAAGAGGCCGGAAAATAGCAGAAAGAACCAAGAGAGTTGTAGAAAGAGGCAACAGAAGTGCTGAAAGAGGCAACAAACATACATAAAGTTGCATGAAAGAAGAGGGAGAGGTGCTGAAAGAAGAAAGAGAAGTGCAGATAAAGACACAGGTGCAGAAAGAGGCAAGAGAACTGCAAAAAGAAGAAATGTGCAGAAAGAAGCATGAGAAGCACAGAAAGATACAATAGAAGTGCAGGGAGAGGAAGAAAGGTGAAGCAACAAACCATAGAAAAGCAGAAAGAAAAGTTCAAGCAAAAATCTGAAGACCCAAGAGACGTGAAAAAAGAGGCAAGTGAGGTGAAGAAAGAGGCTAGAAGAGGCTAGAGAGGTGCAGAAAGTGGGAAAAGAGTGCAGAATGAAACAAGAGAGATGCATATAAATGCAAGAGAGGGGCAGAAATATATAAGAGAGGTACAGAAAGAAGCTTATGAGATGCAGGAAGAGGCAACAGAGGTACAGATAGAGGCAAAAGAGATTCGGAAACGGGCAAGAAAAGTGCAGAAAGAGGCAAAAGAATTGTACAAAGAAGCAACAGAGGTGCAGAAAGGGACCAGCGAAGTGCATAAATAGGCAAGAGAGATACAGAAAGGGGCAAGAGTAGTGCAAAAAGTCTCTAGAGAGGTGTTGAAAGAGGCAAGAGAGGTGCAGAAAGACGGAAGAGGGGTGTGGAAAATGGCACAACAGGGTTCAGAAAGAAGCAAGAAAGGTGCAGAAAAAGTAAGAGAAGTGCAGAAAGAAGCAAAAGAGGTACAGAAAGAGGCAAGAGGAATACAGTAAGAGGCAAGAGAAGTGCAAAAAGAAGCAAGAGAAATGCCAAAAGAAGCAAGTGAGTTGCAGAAAGAGGCAAGAGAAGGGCTGAAAAAAGCAACAGATGTGCAGAAAGAAGCAAGAGAGATGCAGAAAGAGGAATAAAAGGTATGGAAAGAAGCAAGAGAAGGGAAGAAAGAGGAAGAAATTTGCAGAAAGAAGCAAGCGAAGCACAGAAAGAAGAAATGGAAGTCCAGAAAGAGGAAGAAGGAGGAAGAAACAAGCAAGAGGAAAACAGAAAGAGGCAAGAGAAATGCAGAAAGAGGCAACAGAAGTACAGAAAGATGCAACACAGGTGGAAAAAGAGGAAAGAGGGGAGAACTTACCAGCCTTGGGGTCATGGCCGCCCTGTTCACCGCATCGTAAGTGGTCTCCCGTCAGCGCAGCTTGCCCCCGCCGCCGCAGTTCACCCGCGGCCGCTGAGAGGGGCCGAGCAGCGAGACTACATTTCCCAGCGTCCCCTGCCTCACGGGGACGTCGCCTGGCAGTGGAGACTTCCGCCCGGAGGCGCATTTAACACAGCACTTCCTCCGGTGGAGCGGGGGAGAACTTACCAGCCTTGGGGTCACGGCCGCCCTGTTCACCGCATCGTAAGTGGTCTCCAGTCAGCGCAGCTTGCCCCCACTGCCGCAGTTCACCCGCGGCCACTGAGAGGGGCAGGGCAGCGAGACCCTCAGAGGCCTGAAGAGACTGGGCTGGGCCACAGACTTTGTTTCTGTTGTGAAGGCTTTCATTTATTGCAGTGAGACTTTATATTTTATTTCCTAGGTGTTCGTGTAAAAGTGCTCTGAATCCTTGTAGACTGTTCCAGTACACTAGCCTTCACTTTGAGAGTAGCAATAAGCTGGCGTGATGTCTAGAGGTAAAGCAGATAAATCTACCTCTGGGCTGGGCACCATGGATAACTGTACAAGGCCACCATCCCTGCGGGAATTGCAAGGTTTGCTGCTTGACCAAGAAAAGCACCACAATCACCTTCAATGATGGAACAAAGTGGGAGCAGAGAAACTTCAGTAACTGCAACAGCTCAAACGCTGTGTATCTCATAAAATGCCCATGCAACTTGGAATACGTGGGTATGACCAGCCGAGCCATCAAGATAAGGATAGGAGAGCACAAAAGTACTGTGAAATGCAAAAAATCTAGCACTAAACTGACAAACCATTTCTTAAAAATGGGTCACAAAGCAGAAGAAATGCGCTGGACAATAATTGAATTGGTCGCAAGAGAGGAACAACTCCTAGAAAAAGAACAGAGGTGGGTGTTCAGAATCAAATCCAACAAAAACGGCTTGAACGATGACATTCCATGGAGCCGATTGTAAATATGTACATCCATTTGCTTGAGAAGCTGTCCCTAATTTCATATAAGGTGGCAATCTTATTATCCAGCAATTATCCAAACCAACATCGTATCCCATGAAAGATAGGACCTAGTAGGGATACTCACGAGAGCGATGTATTCCAGTCCTGGAAATTAAATCAGTGCCCTCAAATATCATGTAAAAAATAGCCAGATACGCTGTCTCCTTGACCTAGTCACATAACACTACCCCTCTCCATTTTCTATTATACTCCAGTATACCTTAATATATCCATATGGAACAACTCCATGCTAATAATAATTTAAAAGAAATAAATTCAGAATTTCGATAAAAAGACATAGAAGAAACACTGTTTTTGCATGAACCAGGAAGTGTTCCAAAACATGTGGCCATTTTGGGTTGGCAGTCTAGTGTCTGTAACCAGTTAGAGAACGATGACAACACACAACCGGCATTCATAAAATGAGGACAGCGACGCCGAGCCGGTGTTACTTCGGAGCGGCACGGGGGCAGGAATGAAGCTTCGGATACTAGCGGTCATTTAACCGCGTCTGAGAATCCTCGTTTGCTGGCTCATGAGGCACGTAATCAGAACTTGAAAAGTATGTATATATGAATATACTTACGTTCATCCCCAATCTGTAACAATTTTGTTTGCATTCACAACTCAGACGACGAGTAAACCGATTGCAAAAATAAGTGCCAAACATGAAAAAATTACAAAGACATGAGGCACATCTTGTATATATGTATATTTTCATCCCGAATCCATTATCGCTTGCATTCAAAACTCGGACAACGAGTAAACCGATTGCAAAAAAACGAATGCCCAACATGGAGTTTTGAATATGGGTGTCTGCCTTTATGTATGAGTTATATGTATGTGTTCTTGTCGAGACTATATGTGTGTTTATATGGAAATGAACAGGCTCAATAAGATGGAGCATATTACCTTGAGTAAAGAATTATGGCCAAAGTCCAGTGGCATTGCTAATATAGCATAGAAGTGCATGCATGATTCTATGCTAAAAGAAAAATGGGCAAAACTGAGAACTATGTGCAAAAAACGAATACATCCACTGTGTGATTACCTTTCTCTTTATTTTTCTCTCTTTCTTTACAGAGACTAATGTGTCTTTTTTTGAAAATATTTTGAAAATATCTTGCAAATATTTTTCAGCTTCACCCTGGGCCAACTCATGCCCGAAGCACAAATTGATAGCTTATTTTTGCTATCAATTTGTAGGACTCTAGGCAAACCTTAGAACTGAGTACCTTATAGTAGGGACCATCAGAGGTCCTGATGAGCAGACAGTAGGGGACTGTCTGTGAAACATGTCGACCTGGTAGATGCTAACAGCCCTACCTCATAACCCCTTTTTAACATTCCCAGCCAGGGAAGCGAATACAATAATTTTTTCTACTAGCCAGGGAATTTTTAATTTTTATTTCACATCACAAGGTCCCTACACTTCACTAATCCCATTCACAATGCACTAACACATGGTCTTTCATCACAGAAATAGTGCTCCCGCGTGGCTCGTAGGTCGTAGCACGCCCCGCCCTGTAGAGGGACGGGAAGACCCCCATGATGAAGCATAACACTGAGGGATTCTTAGTCTGTGAGGGGTATTTTAAAAGCACATAGTGCCTTCATCTCACCAATCTGAGGAAGAGCCTTATTCCACCCCTTCTCATTAAAAAACTTTCAAAAAACCCATAAATCTAACACTTGCACCCCTATTTTTGATAGAATCTTTTTGTTTATGTGGATCTACAAGGAGGGTGATTCTATCGAATTCTCTATACTTTCTCTATTGTTTTGAAGTTTAAGGCAGCGTGCAGTTGCAGAAGTCTAAAAGACACCTTTTTCTTGCAACACACATCGTGACTCTGTATTTGGTAGGCACCCATCCAAAAAACTGTGTACGATGGCCGACCTGGGTCTCGCCTTCACTGTAGATGAAATCTCAAACCTAATGGCAACATTAGGGACTTTTGAAGGTTTAAATTGTGGAGATCCGGGCACAATAAACAATGATTGGGATGAGTTGGAAGAACTGAGAAGAACACAAATCAAGACAGCAATCCATGGGCTATTGATGTCTGAATATCTTAAAGTGAATACTGCTCCAGCGGGCCTCGTAGTACGCAATTAACCTTTTATTTTCCTGAAAGAAAAAACCTTCAAAATTGATTGGTCCCAAATCTCGTAGCGATGCACACGAGATTGGATTGTGCTAATAATAAAGACCGCAAGCAGACTAGCAACGGACCTCAAAGTGGAGATACAGACAATAGCAGTAAAACTAAAGAACTATGAATCTCCAGCCACCCTAAAGAAATATCTCGACGAATTGAATAAGACACTAAATGAATTTGAGATGTCTTTGAAACAAAGCAAATATGAGAAACTCAAGAAAGACACAAGTAGATGGTCCAAAGAAAAAATTTACCCTTATATCAAGGATGACTATAAACCATCTCGCGAAAACACTACTGAAGATGAATCATCAGACACTGGATCCAATAGCTCAAGTTCAAGTAGAAATAGAAGTCCTAAACAACAAGGCAGAGGGAGAAGCTTCGAAGATCAAACTATTGAGGCACAATTATCCCCCACATATGATGTTCCCGCACCAAGGATACGGCATGCCGCCTTTCCAGCACCCACAGGGGCCACCCCAACCCTGGGGTTATCAACAACAGGATTATGGATACTTTGACCATACGTCTTTTTTAGGGGCACGCCAAGGACGCAACAAAGGGAGGAACAGACGAGGAACCAATGTGCACTGGGACACCACAACAGAGGACCCACCGAGAGTATCCACGAGGAGTATGACAGGGGCATCAAAGAAATGAGCCTAGTTGTGAACCTTACAGACATTGAACTATCTGAACCACAGAAACAAGTATTAGAAAAGGGACTTGGATATGTCCCTACAGCTAACCTGGATACATTCCATCTATGTAAGGAGATACATGAGTTCATGAGACGCTTAAAACTCCAAGTCTTCTTTAAAGACAAAGAAGACCACCAAGACAAGGGAGACACAGGACTCAAACCAACATTTCACTCCGATGAATAACACACTACCTGTAGAACTACTTGCATTCGAGAATGCGGTTATGAAGGAACTTGAGAAATTGAACCCTACAAACAAACGAGTGTACCAAAATATCTCCAAAGAGGAACGAATAGCCCTGCGCGAACTAAGCAACAACAAAGAAATGGTAATAAAACCAGCAGATAAAGGGGGTGGCACAGTAATTCAAAGCAAAGAGCAATATGACAACGAGTGCATGCGACTTCTGAGAGACCAACGAAACTATGAAATCCTTCGTGAAGACCCTACTGAAGAAATAAGAACTAAAATCACCACAATGGTCGAGGAAGCTTTGGCCCATGATTGGATCACGAAAAAAGAAGGGGAATTTTTATGTCAAAAGAATGCAAAGACCCCCTACTTATATACCTTGCCAAAGATTCATAAAAGCCTACAAAATCCCCCTGGACGCCCAATAGTCTCCGGGATAGGTTCAATTTTGGAACCTGTGTCCAAATTCGCAGATGCTTTCTTAAGACCAATGGTCCAACGGACATCCACGTATCTCAAGGACACTAAGGATGTACTGAACCTCCTTGAAGATCAGACTTTCAACCCTGAAACCCAGCTTCTGATCAGCTGTGACGTAGAATCCCTCTATACGAGTCTACCACATCATGAGACCCTGACAATTATTGAAGACGTGCTTTTTGAGGAAGAATGGGACTACCAAACTCCACGTAATGTCATCATGGAGTGCTGCTCTCTGGCATTAAAAGAAAACTTTTTCGAATATGAGGGTACCATATACCTCCAGAAGCATGGGACCAGCATGGGGAGCACATTTGCTCCCAGCATAGCTGGTCTCTATGTCCACCATCTAGAGGTCACCAGGATCCTGAACCCCAGGAACCCATTCAGGAGTAACATCAGAACCTGGAAGAGATACATCGATGATATCCTTATCATCTGGGATGGAGATGAAAAAACCTCAAAACAATTCCTAACATGGCTGAACCTACAGGATGAATTTCTAAAATTTACAAGCACCATCTCAAATACTAATTTGGTTTTTCTAGACCTAAATATCTTCCCCAAAGAAGGGAAATTGATGACCACAACTCACTTTAAAAGTACCTCAAAAAATTGTTTGCTAATGTACCAGAGTTTTCACCCGAAACATCTGCGGGATAACATGCCCTACGACTTTGTAGGAACTGCACAGAGGTCAGCAACTTCAAACGTCAATCAAAAGACCTTATGAAAAAACTAAAAGAACGACAGTACCCGAAGAAAATCATTAATCAAGCCTACAAACGAGCAAGGAATAACTGTAGAGAAAGTCTTCTTGAAGATAAGATTCAGAAGGAGGAAGAGCATAGACCAATTTGCGTCACCACATTCAACACCAGGTCGAATCAGGTGTCTAAGATCATCAACAAGAACTGGAAAATTTTAAATAGTGGCAACCTCCAACTGCCAAAACCAATCTTTTCCCGTAAGAAAGCACAGAGTATTCGTGACTTGCTGGTTCACACTAGACCAAAAATCGATCGCAATAACCATGCGAGGAGTGCAAACTTTGTACAAGGCCACCATCCCTGCAGGAATTGCAAGGTTTGCTGCTTGACCAAGAAAAGCACCACAATCACCTTCAATGATGGAACAAAGTGGGAGCAGAGAAACTTCAGTAACTGCAACAGCTCAAACGCTGTGTATCTCATAAAATGCCCATGTAACTTGGAATACGTGGGTATGACCAGCCGAGCCATCAAGATAAGGATAGAAGAGCACAAAAGTACTGTGAAATGCAAAAAATCTAGCACTAAACTGACAAACCATTTCTTAGAAATGGGTCACAAAGCAGAAGAAATTTGCTGGACAATAATTGAATTGGTCGCAAGAGAGGAACAACTCCTAGAAAAAGAAAAAAAGGTGGGTGTTCAGAATCAAATCCAACAAAAACGGCTTGAACGATGACATTCTGTGGAGCTGATTGTAAACATGTACATCCATTTGCTTGAGAAGCTGTCCCTAATTTCATATAAGGTGGCAATCTTATTATCCAGCAATTATCCAAACCAACATCGTATCCCATGAAAGATAGGACCTAGTAGGGATACTCACGAGAGCGATGTATTCCAGTCCTGGAAATTAAATCAGTGCCCTCAAATATCATGTAAAAAATAGCCAGATACGCTGTCTCCTTGACCTAGTCACATAACACTACCCCTCTCCATTTTCTAATATACTCCAGTATACCTTAATTTATCCATATGGAACAACTCCATGCTAATAATAATTTAAAAGAAATAAATTCAGAATTTCGATAAAAAGACATAGACGAAACACTGTTTTTGCATGAACCAGGAAGTGTTCCAAAACAAGCGGCCATTTTGGGCTGGCAGTCTAGTGTCTGTAACCAGTTAGAAAACGATGACAACACACAACCGGCATTCATAAAATGATGACAGCGACGCCGAGCCGGTGTTACTTCGGAGCGGCACGGGGGCAGGAATGAAGCTTCGGATACTAGCGGTCATTTAACCGTGTCTGAGAACCCTCGTTTGCCGGCTCATGAGGCACGTAATCAGAACTTGAAAAGTATGTATATACGAATATACTTACGTTCATCCCCAATCTGTAACAATTTCGTTTGCATTCACAACTCAGACGACGAGTAAACCGATTGCAAAAATAAGTGCCAAACATGAAAAAATTACAAAGACATGAGGCACATCTTGTATATATGTATATTTTCATCCCGAATCCATTATCGCTTGCATTCGAAACTCGGACAACGAGTAAACCGATTGCAAAAAAACGAATGCCCAACATGGAGATTTGAATATGGGTGTCTGCCTTTATGTATGAGGTATATGTATGTGTTCTTGTCGAGACTATATGTGTGTTTACATGGAAATGAACAGGCTCAATAAGATGGAGCATATTACCTTGAGTAAAGAATTATGGCCAAAGTCCAGTGGCATTGCTAATATAGCATAGAAGTGTATGCATGATTCTATGCTAAAAGAAAAATTGGCAAAACTGAGAACTATGTGCAAAAAACGAATACATCCACTGTGTGATTACCTTTCTCTTTATTTTTCTCTCTTTCTTTACAGAGACCAATGTGTCTTTTTTTGAAAATATTTTGAAAATATCTTGCAAATATTTTTCAGCTTCACCCTGGGCCAAATCATGCCCCGAAGCACAAATTGATAGCTTATTTTTGCTATCAATTTGTAGGACTCTAGGCAAACCTTAGAACTGAGTACCTTATAGTAGGGACATCAGAGGTCCTGATGAGCAGACAGTAGGGGACTGTCTGTGAAACATGTCGACCTGGTAGGTGCTAACAGCCCTACCTCACAACCCCTTTTTAACATTCCCAGCCAGGGAAGCGAATACAATAATTTTTTCCACTAGCCAGGGAATTTTTAATTTTTATTTCACATCACAAGGTCCCTACACTTCACTAATCCCATTCACAATACACTAACACATAGTCTTTCATCACAGAAATAGTGCTCCCGCGTAGCTCGTAGGTCGTAGCACGCCCCGCCCCGTAGAGGGAAGGGAAGACCCCCATGATGAAGCATGACACTAAGGGATTCTTAGTGTGTGAGGGGTATTTTAAAAGCACATAGTGCCTTCATCTCACCAATCTGAGGAGGAGCCTTATTCCACCCCTTCTCATTAAAACACTTTCAAAAAACCCGTAAATCTAACACTTGCACCCCTATTTTTGATAGAATCTTTTTGTTTATGTGGATCTACAAGGAGGGTGATTCTATCGATTCCTCTATATTTCCTCTATTGTTTTGGAGACACCATGGATAATTACCTGGTTAAAAAGGTTAATCAGATTAATAATGAACGAATGGCCTCTCTAGGTCGGGGAAGTACTCCACTGTTACAGGATGAGGCGCCTTTCCCAGTAGTGGACACACCTATGCCCGATAACTCTGACATCAGTGATAGGGATGTTATAACGACTGTAGCTCAAGTAAATGCAGAGACACATGAAGACTTGCTAGATACATCTATTGAAGAAACAGAGCAGGCACTGCCAGCACAGAGACCGGTGAGAAATTGTAGAAAATTACAGCTGGAACGGGGGGAAGCACAATAAAAAAAGAGTCGAAACAGCAGCACCAGTCAATAATGGCTCTGTTACGGGTTTTTGTCCTTCTGAGGGACATAAAGAGGGATGGTATTAAAACACAACTTGAGCAACTTACCCTCTTGATTAGTACCTTAGAAGGAAAAATTGTGGCAAAAATGGAAGAGTTGATTAGACCTCTGTCAAGTAAGCTGGATACCTTGGCTTTAGAGGTAGATAGACTAGTTAGACTGTTATCAGCACACCTGTCATCGGCTTCACCAGTCAGATCTAAGGTAGTGGAAACGGGGCAGGGACCCTTGAGAGAGACGGTTCAGCAGACTTGTCAGCAAGTCTCTGCAGCAGAAAACGCTCAACCTGAACCCCCACCAAAAATTGACCTGACTGTACAGTCATCAGTAGATCAGATCTCAGACAAATAAGGAGAAGTCGTTATATTATTCTCCCACCTGACTGTGCACCCTATGTGGCTGTCTTGACTAATGTTCCAACCATAGATGACCATTCTGTCCAGTCACATGGGGAATCCCATGAATTACTAAAAAATAAAACAGTAGCTTGGTTGCACACTAATTGTGGATTCCCAATCGCATATTCTGACCAAATACTCTCAGTTAGACGGGTAAACTGTATTGGCCCATCTAGTAAGTCAAATAGTGGGGATTGTATTGTTGTTAACTTTAGACATCCCCAACATGTGGCAACAGTTTTATTAAGAGCATCATCTTTAATGTCTGACGCGAACAGTATATGTGTTCGTCCACTTGGATATTTCTACACCCACTTGATTAAAGCCCCCCCTAAACATAAGAACTATAGGCCAATGATAAAATCTCAGGCTCCGGCTCTGATAGCACCATACCTGTACAATGTTGCTAATCAAAATAGGAATGGGTTTATGGTGGAAACACAGAATAGATTTGATCTGCTCTCAGGCCTTGAGGCATGTGATTGACGTGAGGAGTCTAAGGGCCAGGGAAATGTAAAATCTGTTGAAGTGGGTTATATGGAGATCACACAGGTGAAATCAAACGGAAACAATGTAATCTCATGGAATATCGCGGGACTGGGCACAAAGATGACATATTGTAACTGGGTTAGGTCTAGCAGAGGTAGACCTAAGGGGGGCCTGGTCACGTTTATTTCTGTAGCACTCTCTTGCAAAATACGCAGAGTTTTAACAGGCAATTGGTCTAGTACTAAATGGAGATAACTGTTTGGCTGGTCTGGTAAATTTTTAAACTCAATTTCAACCAGATCAGACCAGCATTAATGTACCTGCAACTTTTGCACAGGGACAGTATTCTCCAAGTTACTGAATTTTTTAAATTGTGTGTTAAGCTGAGAAATTGTCTGGACCAATGATGGCACCTTTGCTGATTTAATTATCCTTCTAAATGAATTCTTTATGTATGGAACTTGCTGTACTTTGCACTTCTGCACTTTATCGCTCATGTTTTATAACTACTGTGCTTTAAATTGTCTATATTGTATACGTACTTTTATGGTTTGAATCAAAACCGAAATAAAGTCTCTTTGAATTTGAAGAGGGAAGAGGGGTGCAGAAAGAGGGAAGAGGGTGCATAAAGAAGCAACAAAGGTGCAGAAAGAAGCAAAAGGGTTGCAGAAAAATACAAGAGAGGTGCAGGAAGAGTGACTTAAATGCAGAAAGAAGCAACAGATGTGCAAAAAGAGGCAACAAGTACAGAAAGAAGGAGCAAGATAGGTGCAGATACAGGGAAGAGGGTACACAAAGTGCTATGCTGGGTGCAGAAAGAAGAGAGAGAGGTACCGAAAGAAGAAAGGGAAGTACAGAAAGTAGCAACGGAGGTACAGAAAGAGGCAAGGGAAGTGCAGAAATAGGCAAGACAGCAGCAAAAAGAGGGAGGAGAACAGGAAAAAGAAAGACGGGTACAGAAAGAAGCTAAAGTGGTACAGCAAGAATCAATAGAAGTGCAGAAAGAGGCTAGAGAGGTACAAGAAGAAGCAAGAGATGAGCACAAAGACACAAAATAAGTACAGAAAGACGGAAGACAGGTACACAAAGAGGCAAAAGGGGTGTAAAAAGAAGCAAGACGGACGCAGAAAGAAGAATGAGAAGTGCAGAAAGAAGGAACAGAAGTGCAGAAAAAGGCAAGAGAGGTACAGAAAGAGGCAAGAAGAGTGCAGAAAGATGGAAGAGGGGTAGAAAAAGAGGCAAGAGGGCAGCAAAAAAAAGAAAGAGAAGTGCAGAAAGAAGAAAGAGAAGTCCAGAAAGAAGCAAAAGAGGTGCAGAAAGAAGCCAGGGAAGTGCAGAAACAAGCAACAGGTTTGCAGAAAGAGGCAAGAGAGGTATGAACAAGGCAAGAGAGGTACAGAAAGAGGGAATAGGTGTACAGAAAAGGCAGCAGGGGTATAGAAAGATCAGGAAACTCCAGAAAGAGTTATGGGGCGAACAGAAAGAGGCAACAAAAGTGAAAAAAGGGGCAAGAGAAGTGCAAAAAGAGGTGAGAGAGGTGAAAGAGGTGTAGAAATAGGGAAGAGAGGTAGAAAAAGAGGAAGAGGAGAGCAGAAAAGGTAACATGAGTGCAAAAAAAGCAAGAGAGGTACATAAAGAAGCAAGAGAAGTGTAGAATTAAGCAACAGAGGCGCCGACAGAAGCAAGAGGGATACAGAAAGTGGCAAGATAAGTGCACAACGAAGCAACAAAGGTGCAGAAAGAGGCAAGAGACAGGAGAATTTCAGAATGAAGCAACTGAAGTGCCAAAAGAGGCAAGCGAGGTACAGAATAGGCAAGAGAAGTGCAAAAAATGCAAGAAATTAACACAAACAGGCAAGAGAAGTGCTGAAAAAAGTAAGAGATGCGCAGACAGAAGCAAAAGAGGTAAAGAAAGAGGAAGAAAGGTGTAGAAAGAGGCAAGAGAGGTTCATAAAGAGAAAGTAACATGCAGAAAGAAGCATGAGAAGCACATAAAGAGGCAGTAGAAGTACAGGAAGAGGAAGAAAGATGCAGAAACAAGCAATAGAAAACCAGAAATAAAAGTACCAAGGGAAATTCAGAAGAAGCAAGAGACAAGCAGAAAGAGGCAAGCGAGGTGCAGAAAGAGGCTAGAAGAGGCTGGAGAGGTGCAGAAAGACGCAAGTGAGGTGCAGAAAGAGGCTGGAGAGGTACAGAAAGACGCAAGAGAGGTGCAGAAAGAAGGAAAAAGTGTACAGAAAGACTCAAGATAAATGCTGAGAGAGACAAGGAAGGTACAGAATGAGGGAAGAGGGGTGCAGAAAAAAACAAAAGGAGTGTAGAAATAAGCAAGAAATGTGCAAAAAAGTAAGAGAAGTGCAGAAAGAAGCAAGAGAGGTACATAAAGAGGCAAGAGGGGTACAGTAAGAGGCAAGAGAAGTACAGAAAGAAGTAACAGAGGTACAGAAAGAGGCAAGAAAAGTGCAGAAAGAAGTAAGAGAAGTGCAGAAAGAAGCAAGAGAAGTGCAAAAAGAAGAAGAGAGGTACAGAAAGAGGCAAGAGAGATACAGACACAGGGAAGAGGGTAAAGAAAGAGGCATGAGGGATGTAGAAAGAAGAGAGACAGGTGCCAAAAGAAGAAGGATAATCAAAGAAAGAAGCAACAGAGGTACAGAAAGAGAAGAGAAGTGCAGAAAGGCAAGAAAGGTACAGAAAGAGGCAAGACAGCAGCAAAAAGAGGGAAGAGTGCAAAACATGCAAGATTGGTACAGAAAAAAGCTAGAGAGATGTAGAGAAAAGCAATAGTAGTGCAGAAAGAGGCAAGAGAGGTACAGAATGAGGCAAGAGAGGAGCAAAAAGATACAACAGAGGTACAGACAGAGGTAAAACCGGAGAAGAAAGAGGCAAGAGTGGTGCAGAAAGAAGCAAGAGAGATGCAGAAAAAAGAATGAGAAAAGCAGAACAAAGCAAGAGAAGTGCAGAAAGAGGCAAGAGAAGCGCTAAAAGAGGCATGCAAAGCAAAGAAAGAGGCAGGAAAGGTGCAGAAAGAGGCAAGAAGAGTGCAGAAAGAGGGAAGAGGGGTACATAAAGAGGCAAGAGGGCATCAAAAAGAAAAAAGAGAAGTGCAGAAAGAAAAAAGAGATGCAGAAAAAAGCGAGTGATGTGCAGAAAGAAGCAACAGATGTGCAGAAAGAATCAAGAGAGGTACAGAGAGAGCCAAGAGAAGTACAGAAAGAGGAAAGAGAGATGTGAAAGAGGCAATATAGGTATAGAAAGAGGGAAGAGGGGTGCAAAAAAGGCAACAGGGGTACAGAAAAAAGCAAGAGAGGTACAGAAAGCAGCAAGAGAAATGCGGAAAGAAGCAACAGGGGTGCAGAAAGAGGCAAGAGGGTTGCAGAAAGGAGCAAGAGAGATACAGAAAGAAGCAACAGAAAAGCAGAAAGAAGCAATAGATGTGCAGAAAGAGACATAAGAACTGCAGAAAGAGGCAACAGAGGTGCAGAAAGAAGCAGCAAAAGTACAGAGAAGGGCAGAAGAATTGCTGAACGAGGCAGGAGAGGTGCAGAAAAATGAAAGAGGGATGCAGAGGAGGCAAGAGGGATACAGAAAGAAGCAACAGAGTTGCAGAAAGAAGCAAGGGAAATGCAGAAAGAAGCAATAGAGGTGTAGAATGAATCAACGGAAGTGCATAAAGAAGCAAGGGAGGTACAGAAAGAGACAAGAGAAGTGCAGAAAGAGGGAAGAGGGTACAGACAGAGGCAAGAGAAGTACGGTAAGGAGCAACAGATGTACAGAAAGAGGCAAGAGAGCTGCAGAAGAAAGAAGCAAGAGAGGAGCAGAAAGAAGAAAGATGGGTACACAAAGCGGAAGAGATGTGCAGAACAAGGCAGGAGAAGTGCAGAAAGAGGTAGAAACATGCACAAAGAAGCAAGTGAAATGTAAAAAGAGGGAAGAGAGGCACTTAAACAAGCAAGAGAGATTTGCACACCATTTGTACCAATTTAATACCCACATTTAGCAAGAAGTAACATGTGGCCATTCCATCTTTGCAAAGGGCCTTCCACCATGATGTAACACTCGTTGCTAACCTTTGAGCCATTTTAGCTGGAAACAAGTTTTTTTTCAAATCTGCAGATTATGTGGCAGATTATGGATCAAAAAGAGGCAAGAGAGGTGCAGAAAGAAGCTAGAGAGATGCAGAAAGAAGCAATAGTAGTGCAGAAAGAGGAAAGAGAGGTGCAGAATGTGGCAAGAGAGGAGCACAAAGACACAAAAGAGGTAGAAAAAGAGGGAAGATGGGTGCAGAAAGAAGCAAGAGAAGTGCGGAAAGAGGCAAAAGAAGCACAACAAGAGGCAAGCAAAGTACAAACAGTGGCAGGAGAGGTACAGAAAGAGGGGAGAGGTGTACAGAAAGAGGCAAGAGGGCAGCAGAAAGAAAAATGAGAAGTGCAGAAAGATGAAAAAGAGGTGCAGAAAAAGCAAGTGATGTGCGGAAAGAAGCAAGAGAGATGCAGAAAGAGGTAAGAGTAGAGCAGAAAGAGGCAAAAGAGTTGTGAAAGAGGCAAGAGAGGTACAGAAGGAGCAAAGAGGGGTACAAAAAAGGCAACAGGGGTGAAGAAAAAAGCAAGAGAGGTACAGACAGAAGTTAGAGAATTTTTGCAATAAGCAAGAGAGGTGCAGAAGGAGGCAAGAGGGTTGCAGAAAGAAGCAAGAGAGTTGCAGAATGAAGCAACAGAAGTGCAGAAAACAGCAACAGATGTGCGGAAAGAGGCATGAGGATTGCAGAAAGAGGCAAGAGAGGTACAGAAAGAGACAATAAAAGTACAGAAAGAGGCAAGAGAGGCACAGAAATAGGAAGAGGAATGCAGAGGAGGCAAGAGAAGTGCATAAAGAATCAACAGAGGTGCAGAAAGGGACATAAGGGTACAGAAAGAAGCAATAGAGGTGCAGAAAGAAGCAGCAGAGGTGAAGAAAGAAGCAAGGGACGTGCAGAATGAAGCAAGGGTGGTGCAGAAAAAAGCAAGAGAAGTGCAGAAATAGGCAGGAAAACTTCAGAAAGAGTCAAGGGAGGAACATAAAGAGGCAACAGAACTGGAGAAAGGGGCAAGAGACGTACAGAAAGAGGTAAGAGTGGTGCGGGAAGAGAGGTACAGAAAGAAGCAAGAAACGTGCATAGACAGGCAAGAGAGGTGCTGAAAGAAGGAAGAGGGAAGCAGAAAAGGTAATAGTAGTTCAGAAAGAAGCAAGCGGGATACAGGAAGAAGCAACAGAGGTGCAGAAAGAGGCAAGAGGGTTGCATAAAGAAGCAAGAGAGTTGCAGAAAGAAGCAACAGAAGTGCAGAAAGGGGCAAGAGAGGTGCAGAAAGAGGGAAGAGGAATGCAGATGAGGCAAAAGGGGTACAAAAGAAGCAACAGAGTTGCAGAAAGACACAAGAGAAGTGCAGAAAGAATCACCAGAGGTGCAGAAAGAGGCGAGGGTGCAGGAAGAAGCAATAGAGGTGCAGAAAGAAGCAAAGGAAGTACAGATATGCAGAAACAGGCAGGAAAGCTCCAGAAAGAGTCAAGGGAGGAACAGAAAGAGGAGTGAAGAAAGGGGCAAGATTAGTGTAGAAAGAGGTAAGAGAGGTGCTGAAAGAGGCAAGAGAGGTACAGAAAGAGGGAATAGGGGTACAAAAAAGGCAACAGGGGTGCAGAAAAAGCAAATGGGGTAATGAAAGAAGCTAGAGAAATGCAGAAAGAAACAACAGATGTGCAGAAAGATGCATGAGAACTGCAGAAAGAGGCAAAGGAGGTGCAGAAAGAGGCAACAGATATGCAGAAACAGGCAGGAAAACTCCAGAAAGAGTCAAGGGCGGAACAGAAAGAGGCAACAGAAGTGAAGAAAGGGGCAAGAGAAGTGCAGAAAGAGGTAAGAGATGTGCAGAAAGAGGGAAGAGAGGTACAGAAAGAGGCAAGAGAAATGCATAGACAGGCAAGAGAGGTGCTTAAAGAGGGAAGCAGAAAATGTAACAGGAATAAAAAAGAAGCAAGAGAGATACATAAAGAAGCGGGAGAAGTGCAAAACTAAGCAACAAAGGTGCAGAGAGAAGCAAGAGGGATACAGAAAGAAGCAAGAGAAGTGGAGAAAGTAGCAACAGGGGTGCAGAAAGAAGCAAGAGGGTTGCGGAAAGAAGCAAGAGAGTTGCAGAAAAAAGCAACAGAATTGCAGAAAGAAGCAACATATGTGCAGAAAGAGGCAACAAAAGTACGGAAAGGGGCAAGAAAAGTGCAGAGAGGCAAGAGAGGTGCCGAAAGAGGGAAGAGGAATACAGATGAGGCAAAAGGGGTACAGAAAGTTGCAACAGAGTTGCAGAAAGACACAAGAGAAGTGCAGAAAGAATCAACAGAGGTGCAGAAAGAGGCAAGAGGGTACAGAAAGAAGCAATAGAGGTGCAGAAAGAAGCAAAGGAAATGCAGAATGAAGCAAGGGAGGTGCAGAAAAAAGCAAGAAAAGTGCAGAAAGAGTAGACTGGGGATTCCTTTGGACTGTGTTAGAAGGGAAGGGGTTTCCCCCACAATTTATTCAGGCGGTGCGCTCGCTTTACTCTGCTCCTAAGGGTATAATAAGATTAGGTACTGATCATTTGAGATCTTTTTCAATCACGAGAGGGACTAGACAAGGGTGCCCTTGTTCCCCGCTTTTATTTGCGTTATACTTAGAACCTTATTTGAGTAGACTTATTTTGGAACCTAATATTCCACCAGTTCGTCTTTTTGAAATTGGCCATAAAGTTCTAGCGTACGCGGATGACGTTGCAATTGTCACTTCTGATGTCTCCTCTGCGCTACCCACAATAATCGATTTGGCCAATGAGTTCGGGAAGATCTTCGGCTATAAGCTAAATATTATAAAAACTCAGATTATACATTCGGAAACGGGTAAACCCACTGATATCCCACTAAATTCTACTGGTTCATATCTTGGTGTTACTCTATCTTCTAAGGTTGAGGATATTGTTGCATTAAACTTAGACCCCCTACTCATATCTACCAATAGAACGATAGAAAGATTTAATAACTTACACTTGTCATTGTATGGTCGAACTAATGTTATTAAGATGATGATTTTTCCAAAATTTTTGTATTTTTTCCGTACTATTCCCCTGTTTTTCTCAATGTCCCTTTTCAACAGAATAGACAGAATGGTGTCGAGGTTTTTGTGGGGGTACCATCGTGCTAGAAGATCTTTAAAATGGTGTACTCTCCCATCAGATTGTGCTGGTTTGGGGCTTCCGAATTTTAAAATGTATTACTGGGCTATTGCTCTGAAAACTTTTCGGGTTCTGCTTTTTCATGATTATGTATCAGACCCAGCCATTTCACCTTCTATCTTCGAAATGCTCTTAGGTACCCATGCGCGGCAATGCCTGCTGAAAGTCATTGAACCCAGTTACTATAAAAAAACAAAGTTCAAGGTGCTCCTTGCTGCATGTTTAATTTGGAGGCAAATGAACAAAATTTTACGTATAATCCCAAAATTGAATTATTACACACCTCTGTTTGATAATAAGATATTACCCGTAATATTCCAAGATACTGTAATTTACCGATGGCGTATGAGTGAGATTTATCTACTGGGTCAATTGTTCCAAAACGGGTCCCTTATGTCCTTTTCTAAATTACAAGAGACATTTGGTTTATCTAGGAACGATTTTTTTAAATACCTACAGATTCGCAGCTTCCTGGAAAAAAAAAATGTTTTACTCACCGATACCATGGAAACAATTGACATTCTAGAAAGCTCCAGGAAGAACAGTCGTATTGGTATTATTCACCAGTTAATGAATAATAGGATGCAGAACGATCTTGATCATCACACCCTGAAATGGGAGAGAAAGATTGGCACTGCAGGGATTGATTTGGTAAAAGTGTTTGAGATGAGCAATAAGACACTAATTAATATCTCTCTTAAGAGTCAACATTTTATGTCCACCTTAGATCTTTACTATACACCTGCAAAACTGGTAAAATGGAAATCTTTAAAAGGTATTAACTGCAGTCGCTGTGGAACTTTAGCAGCCGACTCAATTCACATGTTTTATAGTTGTACCAAACTTGCTGTATATATTGAGAAGATTGAAAAGTTTCTGTCTAAATTGCTACATGTACGGATTACGCTCCATCCTACTATCATTATATTTGGTGTTTATTTTCCCTCTCGGAATTTAAAGACAGATCAAGAACATTTTTTGTTTATGGGAATGTCTATCTATCGAGCTTGTATTACCTCTAGATGGCTGGATGTTGATCCACCAACTTTTGAGTTATGGCTGGGAAAGCTGCTAAATGTATATAGAATGGATAAAGCAGTCTATAAATTGAAAGGACTCAAAAAGAAGACTTTTGGTCGGAAGCTATGGTTACCAATTGATAATTGGATTTAAAATGTATAATGGTTGTTCTGTGTAAAGAATTATGTTGGATTTCTCATTTTTGTTTTATCCTTGTATGTATTACCTCTGCCAGAAAATTAAAAAAAAAAAAAAAAAAAAAAAGAAAAGTGCAGAAAGAGGCAAAAGAGGTACAGAAAGAGGGAAGAGGGGTGCAACAAGGCAATAGGGGTGCTGAAAAAAGCAATAGAGGTACTGAAAGAAGCGAGAGAAATACAGAAAGAAACAACAGAGGTACAGAAAGAGGCAAGAACATTGCAGAGAGAAGCAAGAGAGATGCAGAAATAAGCAACAGTTTGTGCAGAAAGAAACAACAGATGTACTGAAATAGACATGATAACTGCAGAAAGAGGCAAAGGAGGTGCAGAAAGAGGCAACAGAATTACAGAAAAGGGCAGGAGAAGTGCAGAAAGAAGCAACAGAAGTGCAGAAAAGGGGAAGAGGGATGCAGAGGAGGCAAGAGGGATACAGAAAGAAGCAACAGAGGTGCAGAAAGAAGCAAGAGAAGTACAGAAAGAAGCAACAAAGTTGCAGAAAGAGGCAAGGGGATACAGAAAAAAGCAATAGAGGTACAGAAAGAATCAAGGGAAGTGAATAAAGAAGCAAGGGAGGTACAGAAAGAGGCAAGAGAAGTGCAGAAAGAGTCAGGATGGGTGCAGAAAGAGGGAAGAGGGTACAGAAAGAGGCAAGAGAGTTGCAGAAGAAAGATGCAAGAGATGTGCAGAAAGAAGAAAGAGGGTTGCACAAAGAGGAAGAGATGTGCAGAATGAAGAAACATGCAACAAAGCTAGTGAAAAGCAAAAAGAGGCAAGAGAGGCACAGAAACAAGCAAGAGAGGTTTGCACATCAATTGTACCGATTTAACTCCCACATTCAGCAAGGAGTAACATGTGGCCATTCCATCTTTGCAAAGGGCCTTCCACCATGCTGTAACACTTGTCTCTGCATTTTTGGTAACTTTTGAGCCGTTTGAGCTAGAAATAAGTTTTTTTTTTTCAAATATGCAGATTATGTGGCAGATGATGGATCAAAAAGAGGCAAGAAGTGTGCAGAAAGAAGCTATAGAGATGCAGAAAGAAGCAATAGTAGTGCAGAAAGAGGCAAGAGTGGTACAGAATGTGGCAAGAGAGTAGCACAAAGGCACAAAAGAGGTGCAGAAAGAGGGAAGACAGTGCAGAAAGAGGTAATAGTGGTACAAAAATAAGTAAGAGAGATACAGAAAAAAGAATGAGAAAAGCAGAAAGATGCAAGTGGAGTGCAGAAAGAGGAAAAAGAGGTGCAGAAAAAAGCAATTGATGTGCAGAAAGAAGCGACAGATGTGCAGAAAGGAGCAAGAGAAGTGCAGAAAGAGTCAAAATAGGTGTGAAAGAGGCAAGAGAGATACAGAAAGAGGGAAGAGTGGTGCATAAAAGGCAATAGGGCTACAAAAAGAAGCAAGAGAGGTACAGAAAGAAGCAAGAGAAATGCAGAAAGAAGGAACAGATGTACAGAAATATACATGAGAACTGCACAAAGAGGCAAAAATGTGCAGAAAGAGGGAAGAGGAATGCAGAGGAGGCAAGAGGTGTACAGAAAGAAGCCACGGAGTTGCAGAAAGACACAGGAGAAGTGCAGAAAGAATCAACAGAGGTGCAGAAAAAGGCAAGAGAGTGCAGAAAGAAGCAATAGAGGTGCAGAAAGAAGCAAGGGAAGTACTGAATGAAGCAAGGGGGCTGCAGAAAAAGGCAAGAGACATAATTTCACTGTAGATCATACCACATACCACATAATTCCACTACACTGCAAAAAACATTAGTAAACAACTTTAACATTCACAGCGCCAATAGCTCTAACTCTCGCAAATGCAAGACCTATTGCATTGCAATTGCTACTTTAACTAGTAGTCGCATTTGCTGAGAGGTGGAGAAAGGGAGCTGGTTCTTTGACTCGCGGTCAGAAATTCTGCTGCATAGTACTTACAGGATGCACTAGGAGGGCTTCTTGTCAACAAAATCCCTCAGGAGTGAAGTGGACTTCATTCCACAACCATTAGGGTGCCAGGAGGCCTGTTAGTAGAGTGGTGGACAAAGGGGGCATGGCCTTCGAAGACCTCTTAACAATTTGACTGTGTGGGACTTAGTGAAGGTGACAGATGGGGTAGTTGGCCCCTAACGAAATCCTTGGGGCCAACTACCCCTCCTATTACCTCTAGTAAGTTTCGCTCAGCAGGATTGCTAAGTTCTGATAGCAGGCCACGTCCCCTTGACTGACCACTCTGCAAACGTGGTTCCTCGCGCATTCTTGGTTGGGGAATGAAGTCCCCTTCGCTGCTGGGCGTCTGTAGGGGCCAAATATCCTACCTGTTACCTTCAGTAAGTCCCACACTGTGGGACTGCTGAGAGGTGGTTGAAGGCCATATCCTCTTTCTCCACCACTCTGCAAATGCACCTCCTGGCATGCTCTGGGTTGGGGATGAAATCACCTTGCTTGTTGAGGGTCCCTGGGGGACAAATAGCCCTCCTGTTACCTCCAGTAAGCCCCACACAGCTGTATTGCTGTGAGATAGTCGGAGGCAATGTCCCCTTATTACACCACTCTGCAAACGTGCCTCCTGGTGCACTGCTGCTTGGGGGAGGACATCCACTTTAGTCTTGAGGTCCTCAGGACACAAGGGGACCTCATTGCCCCACTATCAGTATGCCAAGAGGCACATTTGCAGATTAGTGTAAAAATGGGCGTGGCCTCCTACCCTCTCTTAGCAATCCCAATATGTGGGGCTTACTGGAGGAACATGGTGGACTAGTTGGCCCCTAAGGACCCTCAGCATTGAAAGGGACTTCATCCCCCAACCCAGAGCGCCCAGAATGCACAAATGCAGAGGATTGCAGGGAGGGGGAGGGGCCTCCGGCGAGTTGCTAGCATCTTTTTTTTTTGCCCAGCTTTGGAAAGGGGGGCAGTGTGTCCTCTTTTCCCTTAATACTTTTTGGGCCCTCGGGACCCCATATCTCAGGGCCTGAGTCATTTAAAAAAAAAAAGAAAAAAACAGGAAAGGAAAATATATGCCCCGGGAAGCACATCCCCCAGGGCTATGCCTTTCTATGGGTTTTTTTTAAGAGTAGGGGGGTGTTCGGCCCCCCTTTCAAGGCCGATTTCAGCCCTGGGGACCCCATCTCCCAACACTTGGCCATTTTTGTTTATATGATTTTTAAGGGAGGGGGCCTCATAATTAAGCATTGCCCCGGGGACCTAGCCCACTCAGGGCTTAAAGAAAATGAAGTGTAGAAGACAGTGCTTGTTTTAAAAAAATTAAATGTGGGATTCGTGGAACCTACGCGAATCCTGCCAATTTTTGTTTTTTAAATTGCTTTTTTGGGGGCCCTCGGGGTCCCTGTGGGACCCTCAGAGCAGGCCTAGGGGGTCAGGGTGTTTCTAGCCGGACCCTTTTTCTTGTTTTTTACCTTTTTTCCTGAGACTTTGTTCAACCGAGTCACAAGATGGATGCTAACACTTCCTGATTTGAAGTGTTGGCAGCCAATTAGATCTCCGGCACGAGATCGGGAGGGTTTGATATAGATATCTGTAAATATTAAAATTTCTCAGGAACTACTGAATGGATTTACAGCATTTAACAAAAAGAGTGTACTCTGCCCTCACCTATAAAGAAGTAAATTAGTATCAAGGGGTGTATTTTCTGTTGACCCCCTTGACATGACAGAATATTACAAGTCTTGACAAAGATGGTATAAACTGCTGTATCCACCGAAACGCGTTGACGCACTTTCAAAGTACAATTCAAGACTCCAGCACTTGTGTTGAAATCCAGATTATATCGTTGTATATGACTAAGTGTAAAGAAAAACCAAAGGGGATGACGGACCGAGCGTTGACAATACAAACACTCACCCCCAGTCAACTGATCTGGGTGTAATCCATCACCGTTCTTTAGCTCACTCTGCCACCCCAGTTCAGACATGGCCATATGCAAATCAGTCTGACACTGTGCCTCATGGGAACAGTCCAGCCCGAACTGCCAAGCCATGTCTTCCCTGGACCGGAATAAAGCTTCCCAGGACCGGTTTCTGGCATTACAGCCATCTTCTGCCGGGCTTGCTTGAATCCAGTGGCAAAGTGAGCAAGGGACTCACGTGAGCATACCCTGCCAACTTAGGGCGAACAAAGAAAAACCAAAGGGGATGATGGACGGAGCATTGACAATACAAACACTCACCCCCAGTCAACTGATCTGAGTTCAATCCATCACCGTTCTTTAGCTCACTCCGCCACCCCAGTTCAGACATGGCCATATGCACATCAGTCTGACACTGTGCCTCATGGGAACAGTCCAACCCGAACTCTTAAGCAATGTCTTCCCTGGACCGGAATCAAGCTTCCCAGGACCAGTTTCTGGCATTACAGCCGTCTTCAGCCGGGCTTGCTTGAATCCAGTGGCAAAGTGAGCAAGGGACTCACGTCTGAGCATACCCTGCCAACTTAGGGCGAACAAAGAAAAACCAAAGGGGATGATGGACGGAGCGTTGACAATACAAACACTCACCCCCAGTCATCTGATCTGGGTTTAATCCATCACCGTTCTTTAGCTCACTCCGCCACCCCAGTTCAGACATGGCCATATGCACATCAGTCTGACACTGTGCCTCATGGGAACAGTCCTGCCCGAACTGCCAAGCCATGTCTTCCCTGGACCGGAATCAAGCTTCCCAGGACCGGTTTCTGGCATTACAGCCGTCTTCAGACGGGCTTCCTTGAATCCAGTGGCAAAGTGAGCAAGGGACTCACGTCTGAGCATACCCTGTCAACTTAGTGCGAACAAAGAAAAACCAAAGGGGATGATGGACGGAGCGTTGACAATACAAACACTCACCCCCAGTCAACTGTTCTGGGTTTAATCCATCACTGTTCTTTAGCTCACTCCGCCACCCCAGTTCATACATGGCCATATGCAAATCAGTCTGACACTGTGCCTCATGGGAACAGTCCAGCCCGAACTGCCAAGCCGTCTTCAGCCGGACTTGCTTGAATCCAGTGGCAAAGTGAGCAAGGGACTCACGTCTGAGCATACCTTGCCAACTTAGGGCAAACAAAGAAAAACCAAAGGGGATGATGGTCCAGGGAAGACATGGCTTGGCAGTTCGGGATGGACTGTTTCCATTAGGCACAGGGTCAGACTGATTTGCATATGGCCATGTCCGAACTGGGGTGGCGGAGTGAGCTAAAGAACAGTGATGGATTAAACCCAGATCAGTTGACTGGGGTGAGTGTTTGTATTGTCAACGCTCCGTCCATCATCCCCTTTGGTTTTTCTTTGTTCGCCCTAAGTTGGCAGGGTATGCTCAGACGTGAGTCCCTTGCTCACTTTGCCAATGGATTCAAGCAAGCCCGGCCGAAGACGGCTGTAATGCCAGAAACCGGTCCTGGGAAGCTTGATTCCGGTCCAGGGAAGACATGGCTTGGCAGTTCGGGCTGGACTGTTCCCATGAGGCACAGGGTCAGACTGATTTGCATATGGCCATGTCTGAACTGGGGTGGCGGAGTGAGCTAAAGAACGGTGATGGATTAAACCCAGATCAGTTGACTGGGGGTGAGTGTTTGTATTGTCAACGCTCCGTCCATCATCCCCTTTGGTTTTTCTATGACTAAGTGTACAAATAGGATTTCGAATGTACACATTGTATTGAACAATTTGTATGTTTTACATGTTTCTGTCTGTCGTTCTGATTATGCGGGTAATAATTAATAATGTACTAGTTTAATTTTAGTTGTGAATATTGCACTCTGTATAAGTAGTTTGATTTTAGATCATACATTTTGTACTTTTAATCTTATGTGTATGAATTTATATTTGTAATAAAAAATACCCAACCTTTTTTATATATAGTTTTATATGGACTGTTTTTATTTTTGAACTGAGGATTGGTATCAAGGGGACATTGCTTTCATAGGTCTCTAGCAGAAACACTGCAAGCATCTAACAATCATATCAGATGCATGCTGACGACAATCAACTGTATTTGAAAATCTCCTCCCCATATAACATCAGGTCCCTCAATGCAACTCTACAAGATATTCAAAATGGCCTAATTCGCAACAAAATTCTTTAAAACAAAGAATTCCTTCTTATCATCCTCCTAACCACAAACTCTATATTGATCCATGAATGAAGAATCTTACTGCCTTCAATTGCTCACCTCACATTGTTGATTCCACAAAATCCATAGGAATCTGAACATGCAGGAGCACATCAGTACCACCATCAAAGGAGCAAATTATCAAATTAATATTTTATGAAAATTAAAACCATTTTTCCTCATAATGACCTCAAACCACTGGTTCAGGTTTTAGTTTTTCGCAGGTCGGATTATGGAAGTGCAATTCTCAGTGGCCTTCCTAGAACCAGATGGCACCTCAAAGGGCCTCTCTTACTCCCAGACTTATAACAGAAATCAAAAGTAACAAACACATCTACCTCTTTTTAAAATGTTTGAACTTGTTAGCTTACGAGGCAAGAATACAAAAAAAATTGCTTGCATGACTCACAAAGTCTTACACTACAACACATGGCACAGAAATGTGAATTATCAGGTGGATGCAGATCCCCTAGAAGTAGCAGCACTCTGTTGCTAAAACCACAGATATTCCATAAAAATAAAACTAGCAAAAGGGCCTTCTCGGGTATTGCCCAGGAAATCTGGTACTCCCTGCCTCCGCAAATTGACTGTATCCTCAAAAAATGAAATCTCATAAGTAAAGTACTTCTAAAGTGTGAAAATGCCGAAGCATCTTAGTGCTAAATAATGTTGCTGCTAATCAAGTAAATGAAGAGACTTACTTGGCCCTGAGCACAAATAACCAGGTTTTCAGGGATTTTCTAAAACAGAACCTGCACAATTGAGACCAGAGGGAGAAAGGCAAGGAATTCGATAGTTTACCTGCCAAGTAGGAGAGACTTCTGCCACCCCTCTGAGCCTTCCTCATATATGACCACCAACTGAGCATTGGAAGATCTTAAAATAATCACGTTGAGGGATATGCCAAGCAAAACATTTCTGGAAGCCCTGGAGTCCGAGTCTGTGCAATGCCTTGTGCACAATACACAATGCTTTGAATTTTACACTATTTTGAACAGGCAACCAATGGAGGTCCATGATTGATATAGACCCGAATTTTGGGATTTTTAATAACAGACGAGGTACTGCATTCTGCAGAGACTGAAGCTTTGATTGAAGTTGTTTGTCTATTCCCAGACAGAGTGCATTACAATAGTATATCCTGGGCAAAATCAAAGCAACTATTACCATTTTCCCATTTCAAATGAAATGATGGTATGATCTTTTTTTTAGTATGTTCGAAATATAAATGCATGAGGATGTAATGTAGTTGATCTGTTCAGAGAAACAGAGTTGGTTGTCAAACATGGCCCCAAGATTTTTCATTTTGCAGACTGGAGCTGAATAAGGGCCGGAATAAGCAGGCCACCCAGAATCGTTCCAGAAAGAGATGTTGTTTCTGAAAAGTATCACCTCCATTTTCTCCATTGTTAGCTTGAAATAGTTCTCATGCATCCAGCTAGTGGTGTGACTAGACAGTTGTTAAATTGTCTGGCCACATTATTTACATTAGATACAACTATTTGCAAATCATCGGCATCGAACATGGCAGCGAAATCATGAGATCAAGTAAGTCTTACCAAGGGGGTGACATAGATGTTAAATAATATTGGGGATAATGACGATTCTTGAGGCACCCCAGAAGGAAGAGAACGCTAATTGGAGGTGTACCCTCAGAACATCACAGTCTGTTCTCCGTATGATAGAAAAGAAGAGAATAGGGTTAGGGTTGCAGCCAGTTGACTAACGCATGGTGATTAACTATATCCTTATGATTAAAGTTTTACGCTAGGTGCACTATTTTGACTCTTGATCTTCTCCAAGGTCTATTATTTATCTGCTGAAGCATGTATATTTTACCTTTTGAATGATCCTGAGTAGGTTACTTCCCCAATGTGCTACATTCCACAGTTTGTTCCTTTCAAATGTATGTCTCCTATTTCTTACTGTGTCTTATTTCGTATGACTTGTAAAGTGATCTGATGCATTATCTTCACGCTATATAAAACTTCATCACAAAAAAATAAAAAAAGATGCTGCAAGTTATTCATTGCTTGAAATATATGTGGAGCACATTTGCTTTTTGGAGTATGTTTTGAAGAAATCACCCCTGGTAGGCCGAATGATGTCTTAAACATTGATAACCCATTACGAGCAAACACAGCATACCATGTTTTTAAACAATAATCCTCCTTAGAAGTTTGAATGTTGAAAGAAGAGGTATGATTTTTGAAGTTTGAAAGGCAATTTTTTTTAAATTCCATCCAGCCACTTACACTACAGTGTAGTGTCCTGAAGTTATGAAAAGTCTTTCCTGAAAGATAATAGCCACTACAGTGTACATTTTTCCAAAATCTTAATTTGTCCTGCTCTGACGTTTGTAATTTCAGTTTCCAATTTAGACTCATCTGCTCTGCATCATAGTAGCATTAATCTAATGTATTTTCCACTTTTCTGTAACTGCAACATAGACATACAATGTGATCTAGAATTTGGGCAGGTCATATTTTGTCTAGGCTTGTGCGGAGCTTGCAGAGTTTCACTCCACAGAGTTATCAGAAAAGTCCACCCAATTCCAGAGAGTTGTGCGCGCAGGCACTGTATTGGCAACACCTAATTAACAAATGATTAGTTTAGGGCTCACTCTGTCGCTCATCTCCATGGAGCAACGTGGTCTGGGTCATGTCAGAATTGGTGGTGACTCCCTAGTGGTGCTCATCTCCCGCGGAGACCCCGTATTCTCTGTCCATATCCCTTCATAATCATAAAACTCTGTTTATGTTGTGGCATGGACTTGCACCTGGCCCAGGGTGATGCAGCAGTCAAGCCCAATTGATTACACTGCTTCCGTTTGCTCACAACTTCTCAAGGACAGCATGCATGCATTGTTGTGATTTATATTTCAGATTATGGGTGCAAAACACATTAACAGTAGCAATCTAATGCCTTTGATCTGGATTCATTGACCAGACATGGAGTTGTTGCCTTCTCTCCCATTAATGGGGTGTAACATTGATTCCAGTACCCCGAGGAAAGCCAATGAGATTCGAAAGAGCCATTTACATACAGCACAACGAGGGGACTGTGTAGCCATGAACTATATGGAATTATGGCCACAGGCGATAGCCTCACCATTTTATACCCAGGGCTCAGACAGAGGAGTTGCATGGTTCCTGGAACACTCTATTGTTTTTTTATGTAACTGGTAAATTAGTCATGAAATTAGCCACACCTCCCAACCCTTGTAACTCTGACTACGATGAAAATGACGTAACCAATCTATTACAAGCAATGTCCACTTCCATCTGAGCTGAACAACTTGTAACGTGAGACAGCCAGCAAAGTAATTTAACTTTATCAATGCCAAATGTTAGGAGTGAACCCATGTATACCATCCTGACATTTTAACAAACAGCAACTTGCATTCTGGAACTTGAAGTTTCCGATTTAACATTATATCAAAAACAACAGCAAGGAAATGCTACTGACTAAAAAACTCAGGAGTAATGTACAGCCTCGTGAGGGACAGGCTGCCCCATGGTAGCTTTCATTAGGAACACACCAGGTGAATACCTTCTTCAGGCTCAGAGCATTTCCCCAACCCAGTTTGTGACTCCTGAACCCCTAAAAGGCACCAGTCAAACACCCTCAATGCAGAAGACCATCCACCATACCTGTTCTTTCATTCCTTATTGCTGACTCCAACCCTCTTTTACATGTATTGCTGAAGTCTTCATAACCCCTTGGATCGCCCCCCAGTTCCAGCTACCCCTGCTATAGGGTGCATACTGTACCGCGAGGCCTCCAGGAGACAGCACAGGGAAGGAGGGTTCGGTACCACCAGCACAGCTCTGAGGGCCCCATGGAAAGATTCAGCCAGCAACTAGCTCCCAACTCATTTGCACAGGAGCAGCAGAACTAGGCCTATGCTCACAGACAAGGAGACCACAACTAATCAACAGAGTCAGGCTCACATGCAGATAAAAATAATAATGCCTACTCGTGTGACATCATAATAGGAGAGTAGTATACCCTTACTCGGCTGTGCCACACCTACAATATAAGTGAGTGACCCTCAGGAAATATAACTATGCCTCCACGAGGAAAACTTTAAAGAAAACAAATAATCTCACAGAGCGGAAACCCTCTGATGTAAAAAATTAACCAGTCAAGTTGCGGCAGTCTGTTAAGTAAAGAAAACACAGGCAACAGGCAGGTCTAAAATCATGTGCCAGTGAACTCCACTACGTACGTGAATAGCTGAGTTTTTTTTCCTGAGCATCACACTGCAAGTGGAGTTGCAGAGCAGAAAAACTCTACAAACTCTGCCAGTGGATTGGATTGTCTTATTGATTGGTAGCAGGTAGGAAATTCTTGTTTAGTGTCTGCAAAAATGTAATGTAAAATCCTCTTTAATGGTAAAGTTGAATTTTAAATTACAATAAAAAAAATCTTTTTTTTAGAAAGTTGCCATTTTCCTGCCCTAACTATTTGGTAACTGCAACCTGTTCTTTGATCATATAATTAGGTGTGGTTGGCACTTAGGCTTTGTATATTCCTCCCAGGCAGCCACTCAATAGAGGGATTAAGAGTGTCTGGATGACCATCACCGGTAGGATGGAGGGAAAGACAGTTTGTTTTCTGGACCTGCTGATGGTCTCTCAGAAGACTGCCTGCTGCAGTGTGCTCAAAACACTGCTTCGCTACCTGAAGACGGACCTAAACCTCAGAAGTTGCCCTCCTGCTTGAGCCCTGTTCCATATAATTAACCAACTCTACCAGAGTGATTGTGAGGGCTAGTTGGCTAGTCTCCTGATCAGAGCGTCAGGGACAGTATACACACTACCCATCTTGATCCTGACCCTGGACCCAGCCTGAGTGCATCCAAATGGTGCCTCTCCAGTCCTGGACCCTGGAAGTGGTTGTAAAGTTGCCAGATAGCCAACTATCTGCACATCAATCTGCCCTAGGTGCATCATCGGTCAGCCTGACTTTGCAGCACCTCCCGAAGTCCAATGCGGCCAGAGCGCTGTGCATCAACTGCTACCTAAATCGTACTGCGTTTTATATCCTGGAGGTGGGAGGTGACCTGCGGCTTGACAATGATGTTACGTGACGCCGGGCGAGCATAGAAGAGGTGTTTACTCAATCCTCAATATAACTGAAAGCGCCATATTGAAGTGTGGGTTTTCACATTGATGTTCTGTAAACGACTATTAATAGCCATTATTCACGCATATCTGATTTTGTCTATACTACTATTTGTGGGAGTTCCATTAAGTACCCGATGTATATCCATATTTCACAATGCAAGAAAACCTGCTAATAATATGCTGACGGTAATAATATTAACTACAGCATTTGGGCACAATATATTGTAATAATAATTTCTCATATAAGATGGTAATTTTGTCAGCTGGCATACGGTATACACAAACAGGTCAGATCATACTATATCAATAGGTACAATATAATGGCATGGTGCATATGGGTCATGCAATACGAGTGCCATCTTCGAGTGGGTATTGTGTGCTTAAGATTATATAACGATACCCAGTACATAGGTTACTTGCGTCCAACATGGATTATTAGGCAAGAATACTGAGTATATTTTCCTGTCTATCAATGGAAACTCTGTTAGTTATTACAACAATGTTCTGTACAGCAAGATATGCCTAATAAGGGAAAGCAGAGTAGTAAATACAACATAATCTATAGTCCAGCAAGTACACAATCGTGAGTTCGTGCTCTGTTTGACATACTTATTAGACATTCCTACATTGAGGTGGTTGTATACATTACCCAATCAGATGCTAACAAACCAGTTTTTAACAGCGGGTCTTGCTCATTAAAATAAGAACCCAAGTATGATGTCTAATCACACATACTAGCAGTAGTTCTGGGTAATATTCCAGACAGACAATGTTTTCATTGAGTCCTTCCTTAACTGTGTTTAAAGTGAAAATCCAAAAGGTTTCCCTTCAGGAAGATATTTGCCATTATTTGTCTTTTATTGCTCCACCTACTTCTTCTAATTTAGATATTTCAGTAATAGATGATGATATTAGGGACCTTGCTATTCTTCTACCATTCATAATTTTTATTTGGTTTTACAACTGAGTTTTATTCTCATTTCTATAAATTTCTTTTTCCTAGATTACTGCAACTCTTTCACTTTTTTATTTCTTCCCAAAAATCCAGTGGCTCTTTTAAAGATGCCTTGATATGCCTTTTCCCTAAAGAGGGCAAATATCATATACTGTGTAAGAATTACAGACCCATTTGGAAAAATGTTGGCTCTTCGTTTAGAATCTTTTCTCCCTCATTTGATCGAAACACAATGTGGGTTCATTAATAGCAGACATATTTCAGAGAACCCTAGATAATTAGTCAATGTTCTTAGCAAGTCTAAATCCTATCAAGAATGTTCAGCAGCCATCTCATTAGATGCTTAGAAAGCTTTTGATCGGATTAGGTGGACTTTTATCTTTGCTACCTTATCATGTTCGGTTTTGGTAATACATGTATAGATTATGTCTCTATTTTACCCTCCTGGCATATTACAGGAATCCATTGGGTTCATCAACTTTTTAAAGGTAATTCATGTATATATTTTATGGTTGGTAAAACAAAGTGTTCCCTTGAGCGTAATTGAAAAGGAAAAGCCAGAGGGTCAAGAAAAAACAATTACAAAGTACAAGAAAATATCAAGAATTCTTACAATTTATTGAAAATACAAATGTTAAAAGAAGAGTGGTCCAAATGGAACCCACTCAACACAGGTAAAACAATAAAAGGTTTTTTGACATTCAATTTTGGCCAGCAAGATTGAATCACACGGACAGAAAAGGTTGTAAGACATAGAATTTGTGCAATACTGGTTGTATATTCGGACTCTACTAAAAACACCTAAGCTATGTGCACTGTAATACAGTATATCAGCAGAGATGTCGAGATCATGCATTATACTGGGTGAAGCGTCGACGCGTTTCAGTGGTTTTCAGAAGTTTTGTCCACCTTTATCAAGACACCATTTAGTTTCTGTCGAGGTATTGGGGTTAATATAATTGCCCTGGGAAAAATGAAAATACAATAAAGTTTGATAAGTACATAGTGATTTACATTTATCATCCAAAACACAATTGGCTACTTGACCTGTAACAAGTGGTACATGGCTGTGCATATATACAGGCTTTTCTAGTATCTTTTGTACTAACAAATTGGTTATTCAGGATGTGCTGTTTTGTTAACTGGAAGAGAATGATACATTCGCTGTACAACACATTATAAATCTTCTTACTATATCTTAAACAATGGATCAACAGTTCTGGTACACACATGTGAAGAGATCGATTGTATTCATAGTTCCTCAACGATGGCTAATCCAATTTATAACGGTTTATTTTATTCTATATACCTCTATTTCTAGAATGCATATGGGGGAAGCAATTATGCTCATAGTTCCTCGGGGAGATAGATCCAGTTCTGAACAGTTTATTATTTCTTAGGCCAACTACCTTTGGGAAGGAGCTGTTCTGCTTGGCCAGAAGATTGCAAGGTTCTCTATAGGGGCACAAACTATTAGGATGCAAAAAATTTGCATTAACAAACGTGTACCAGATTGACGTACCTAGGACATTCATGTCTATTCTATCACTTTTGTATGGCTTGGAAGAAAAGTTTACCTTGAAGTCCGTATACAAGGGTTGAATTGGATTTCTATGTTATTCCTTTTTTGTGCGCAAATTATTAAAACTGTATATGTAGATCATGCTACCGTTATGGTGCTCCTGTAAATCAAAAGATTATAGAATACGGATAAGAGAAACAGGGAACTATGCACTGATATATTTCTAGTTTTAAACGTGATTTTTTAAGTGGCTATATAGCCATTATTAGTTAGGACTGGACATACCTGTTGATATAGGTATTTGGGCATAGAGTCAGTTTAGAATTGTATTGCCCAATGTGTGCTACTGCTCTTCTTTACAATATTAAAATCCAGAGGCGCCTAAGTCTTGTCCTTGTAGTATTAGAATCCGTTTCTCTAAACGTGCGGGAGGAGATGAAAGAATATATAAAGATAAAATATGGGGCAGTTGAGGACAATGTTATTAGCAAGTTGCTAATCTATAATGCCACCAAGTTATGAGGGCTTACCTAATTATCCACAAAGGACTGCTCTCTTCTCGGGTTACGATTAATCTTTAAATTGCAGACCCAGAGGCATTAACGTCATGTCCTCGTTTTATGGGGTTATTTTTCCTAGGAGTCGATAAAGAAAAGGGGACTTAGCGGTTAAGTATACTCTAATGTATTCAGTTGCCGCTATTGCCTCACATCTTGTTCTAGTAGTGGAGCTTACCTGTTTTATCATGTAGGACTGCCTGCTTCTCTGGTTCCACGGAAAATGCCACAGGAAAGGAGGCTCCATCTTTAAATGCTCAATCTGGCATGTGATTGGTCTAAATTCTGGCCAATCGGGTCGATACTAACAGAAGCCACGGAATTAACGTGATTGGGCTTGTATTGTTGTCTCCCTATTGGCTGGTCATAATCTAGTGCATTCCGATTGGTCAGGGGAGTCTATCAGTGAGGATGCCGCGGAATTAACATAATCGGGCTTGTATTGTTGTTTCCTTATTGGCTAGTCGTAGTCTAGTGCGTTCCGATTGGTCAGGGGAGTCTATCGTTGAGGTGGGTTGTGTCTCAGAAGAAGTAGTTGTGCGGAGGTCCTAAAAACCGCATTTGTAGTTCTTGGAATGTATAATTCTCGTAGTTTGCATCACTTTCACCGCCAATGTATTTGTAGACACTTGTTCAGCTATTTATTTGATCCTGAACTAAGGAGTTATGACAGTGCGATGGGATATGCGGGAGGGGAGAAGGAAATCTAATTCCTAGGAACCGCAGCTCGGTCCCATGGACAAGGCGAAGGATCTATATTCTGGATAATGTGGTGTAGTGATACTATGGGAAGCCGTCTATGGTACTGAAAGTATTTATTAAAAGATTCGAAAAAGCGGAGGGCTTATTATCAATAAGAAATATATATCCAAAAACTCGTAGTGCAAAGGGATTAAATGAGAAAGTTGTTTCCCATTATTATTTGGGGGGAGTATCTGAGACAGTCGCATAGTGCCTCTTGAATCACTAAGGGTGGAGGTGTATTTAATGCTTACTCAAAAAAGCAATGAACCATATGATGGTCTGCTAAGTATATACTCGGGTGAAGGCGACCGAAAAAGGGTTTCGTGCGGTTCATATTATGTGGTGTTAGATATGTAACACCCTAAAAAAGTTTTTAAAGTGATTCCCCTCTCGATTGATTGGGGCAAGGTTACAGAAATGGACTGTTAACTAAAGAGATCTAGATGCATTTTGTCCAGTCCTCCCTGGTATTTAGACCTTTGAGGACGGTGTTGAGGAAACAGAAATACCACTGTTCCCTGGTTTTTCTCAATTTGTCAGTGTCACCCCCTCGTCTGATGGTCCTGACATTCTCGAAAATGAACGAGCGCAGGTCATCACAGGTGTGATTCTCCCGTTTGAAGTGCTCTGTTAAAGGTGCATTGCATTTGTTTGTGCGTATGGCCGATTTGTGTTCTAGGACTCTGAGTCTAAGTTCTCTACTGGTCTCCCCCACGTAACCCAAGTTACAGGGGCAGACCAGTAGGTAAACCAGATTTTGGCTCCTACAGTTGTTGAATGTTCTGGGGGTTAAGGTTTTCCCATTGAATTCCAGAGTAGTGCCTGTAATGCAGTGTTGGCATACGGAACAAGTCCCACATTTGTGGTTGCCTGAGGCTATTGGCCCTGTCAAGGTTCGTTGTGTTTCCATAGGTGGTTTGTATGTATGAAATAGGCTGTTACGTAGGGTTTTATTTCTGCGGAAAGAAAACAATGGTTTATTGAGTTTGGTTTCATGATTAAAATTGAGAATACACCAATTCCTGTTCACGATGTTCTTAATTTGATTGCTTAGGTGTGAGAACTGAGTTACAAAAACTATTTTGTCTAGATCGTTTTTATTGAGAATTTTGTTTTGATCGAGCAAACTATCTCGGTCGTAGAATCTTGCCTGCTTAAGGGAATTTGTAATTAATTTGTGGGGGTAGCCTCTCTCCTTGAGTTTTTTTGTCATGTTCTCAGAGTGTCTGTAGAAATCGTCCAAATTGGAACAATTTCGTCTCAGTCTTAGGAATTCTCCAAAGGACACATTGTCCCTTTGTGCTTTGGGGTGGTTGCTCGAATAGTGAAGGAGTGAGTTTTTGTCCGTTGGTTTGGTGAAGAGTTCGACTTTCTGAAAACCCTCCTCTTCTTTGATTGCTATGTCTAAAAATTCTACCCTGTAGTTGCTGTGGTGTCCTGTGAATCTAAGGTTGGGGTCTCCCAGGTTGAGCCATTCTAAAAAGTTGGCTAAATCCTCGCTGGCACTGCTCCAGATAAAGATGATATCATCTATGTAGCGGTGCCAGCAAGAGATATTCTCAAAGAAGGGGGCAGCCTCATTGAATATGTGCTTGAGTTCAAACTCACCCACATATAAACAGGCCAGGCTGGGGGCACAAGTGGCCGCCATACTGGTCTCCTTGACCTATAGGTATAGGTTATCTTTGAAGAGGAAGAAATTCCTCTTCAAGATCAGATGGATGCACGACATGATGAAGATGTCATCCCCTCCGTTAAGATCCTCTGTTTCTAGTATGGATGCTATAACCTTTAAGGTGTTGTTTTGGGGGATATTTGTGTATAGGGCTTCTATGTCTAGGGTGACCAGGAACTGGGTCACCCTAATGAAACCTTTACCCTCAAATACTGAAATAGCGTGGGAAGTATCTTTGAGGTAAGACTTTTGTTTCTTTACAATATGTTGTAAGAAAAAGTCTACATACCTACTTAATGGTTCCAGAATAGACCCTATGCCACTAATTATTGGTCTCATATGTGGATCAATAAGATTCTTATGGATCTTCGGGAGTCCATACATCGTAGGGTTAACTGGGTGTTGGTTCAAGAGAAATTTATATTCATTTTCACTAATGGCACCACTATTCCTCCCTTCACTTAGGAGTTTGACTACTTCACACTTTAATGTACTGAGTTCTTGGAGTCTAGATTTCTGGTAGTGTTCCTTGACGCTGAGGAGTTGTCTCATTTTACTGTCATATTTATCAGTATCGAATATGACAATTCCACCGCCTTTGTCCGCGGGTTTGATTGTAAGTTCCTGACTCTTTTGTAAGTTGGTGAGGGCGTCTCTCTGTGCTTTTGAAAAGTTATTATTTCCATGAGTCTTTTTAGAAAATAAATTCTTGATTTCTATCTCAACTACTCTCTCAAACACCTCTACATTTTTGTCTACTTGATGGGTGCTGGGGAAAAAAGTAGACTTGGGTTTGAGCCCGGTGATACTGGGGGGGGGGGGGTTGTATTCCCGATTTTTGAAAAATCGGTTAAGCCGAATTTTTCTAAAAAATGATTTCAGGTCACTCTCCAAATGGAACAGAGAAGGTGCATTGGTGGGAGCGAAACTGAAACCCTTCTGTAATACTGATTGTTCTACACTGGTTAGGGTCCTTTTGGAGAGATTAACTATAGGAAAATCACCTATCTCCAATATTGTGTGCTCCTGGTGGCTATATAGTCCCTGGAGTTGTTCTGAGGTTGTTGCTTTCTCGGATATTGTGAGCGGTTGTAGCCCCTTGGGTTCCTGTATCCGCGATATGGGCGCCTGTCTAAAAAAGGTTCACGTTCGTAGTTGGGGCCAGCCCATATTTTATGGTTGCGCAAACACACGTTTCTTCCCCTGTTCCTTATGCATCCAAATATGCAATTTTAAATTCATTGATTCAATCAATTTATAATCATTTTGCCCATATTCCTACCACTTTTTCTTCATCTTCCACCACTCTTGCATTTTTATCTCTTTCCCCCTATGCATCTCAATTGTATAAACATTTGACTTCCTCTCCAGCTATTCGACATAACACTTTCTTGGGAAGAGTATCTTCAAATGTCCTTCTCTACTTGTGTATGGAACAGAATCTGGAAAAAATAAGGAGATTGTCTAGAGCAACTAACACCACCAAAACATTATTTTTTAATTACAATAGACTCCTGTATGCTCCTGCCTCATTACACAAACTAAATGTTAATTCTTTTCCCACTTGTTGGACTGGTCAGACAATTACGGCAGACTTAAAACACATGCTATTTGACTGTCCTTATATTTATGCCTTTTGGGTACAAGTCTGGTGGCAAATAATGATATTTTTCATACACACATCCTTTTACATTTCTCAACATCGTTCTGGGTAGCATATCTGAAACTGGGTCTCTCACTCTACTAATTTTCATATAATATATTTGCTCCTTGCAGTTGCTTTCCAACAGATTACCAGGTCATGGAAGGATGCTACTACTGTCTTCTAGCAGGGTTGGTGGAATGGAGTTTGTTACAACCACAGATTAGATAAAGCATATGTTCACCCTCTTTCCCTTACAATTAAAATAGATTAACTATGGCCACCCATCACTCATTTCCTAGCTTTGTCTGCAAATTCATTATACTCACGTAATTCCTGACTTAAGGAGGTACGTAAACCGCCATGAACATGTTTATTGTTGTATTTCAATATCTTTCAAGCTCTTAATGACCTTTTTCCATACTTTTTTTTTTATAAGAATGATAATTGAGTGGGTAGTTATATTACAATTAGATACACAAGATGGTTATGTGTTCCTTCCATTTTTCCTCCCCTTCATCTTTTCCTTTTATTTTATCGTACTCTTGTTTTATCTAATTCAATGTTATCTTGTACTTGATTACATAGTATCTTTTTATGATGTTCTATAGTTCCAATTAAAACATTTTTTTTCAACTTTAAAATAGAACCATCTCATCGGTTACTCCTGGTTACCGGAAGTTGTGCTTTTTAGGCAGAGATTTCCAGCTGCAGAGAAACAGTCACATCTTTTAATGTCATCATCCCTTGGGCGCATGTTTTCCACTAGATAGATATGTTACTAACTTACTCAGAACCAATTGGCAGCTGAGGATTGCTGGCTGCCTCGGAGTCGACAAGAATGTCTCCAGCTGTTGTAGAGGATCTATATGTCGTCCTTGTTTCATTTGTTAAAAATCACTTACCAGGTTTTCAATTTATGATGCTGCCAAATTTTTAAACCAATTTCATGAGACTGTGGGATTCTCAACCTTTCAACTTCTCATACCTAAAAGTAATTGTGTCACTCCAAGGCCCTGATTATGAGCAGAGTGGAGCGGAATTCCTTTGTGCAATTTGCTCCACTCAATCATTAGAAGGCTGTTATTCCTGCACCCTGATTTACCACATGCTAAAATGGTTGCCCAGACCCATATCCTGACACCAGTCTAACCTTCAGTCAAGGCATGGAGGAGAGCATGTAAGTCTCCTTGGCAGTCAATATCTACCTTTTCTCTTCCCATCCTTACCACTACCTCACACCTCACTGTCCCGACACAGAAGCCCCTGCAGACATTTTCTAGCTACTGAGAGTAGGTGTTAAATATGTGTCTGATACCCCTCTGAATAGGAAAAACTGTGCAGAATTTTACTTGGTAATTTGGGGTACACACAGATTAGATATATATACAATTAAGCAACCAAAACACTTTGCAGCTACATTATGCTAATAGTGGAACATAAGCAGACATTGACATTGGTTTAGTTGAAAAAGTAAAATGCTGTGGTTACTCTCCAGTTGCAAAAATGCTTCATCCTGGAACAGTGCAGGTCACTTACTCTCAGGGACGGCTCTAGAGCCGTGCGATCGGGCGTTGACTTGGGGTGGGGGTGTCATTTTCACAAGTATATTATCTTTATAAAAGCACCTGCTGCCGCTTTCCTGGCCTCGAGCAATTTTCAAAAAACAATTTGATGGACAGAATGTAGATCAATGTCTTACATTCACCCCAGTGCAAGGATCTGGGCCTAAATCCATCGTTTTTTGCACTCCACACCACCCTGGGTCAGATAATGGCTTTATGCAAATCAGCTCTGACCCTGTGCCCCATGGGAACAGTCCAGTCCGAACTACAACAGCCATATCTTTCCCAGACCGGAATCAAGCATCCGAGGACCGGACCGGTTTCGAGGTAACACCTCTCATCAGCCCGGCTAGCTTGACTCCAGTGGTGTGGAGGCTCTGGGACCCACGTCTGAGCTACCCCAGTACACTCAGGGAGAAAATTACAAAAAACAATTTGATGGACAGAATGTAGATCAATGTCTTACATTCACCCCAGTACAAGGATCTGGGCCTAAATCCATTGTTTTTTGCACTCCACACCACCCTGGGTCAGATAATGGCTTCATGCAAATCAGCTCTGACCCTGTGCCCCATGGGAACAGTCCAGTCCGAACTACAACAGCCATATCTTTCCCAGACCGGAATCAAGCATCCGAGGACCAGACCTGTTTCGAGGTAACACCTCTCATCAGCCCGGCTAGCTTAACTCCAGTGGTGTGGAGGCTCTGGGACCCACGTCTGAGCTACCCCAGTACACTCAGGGAGAAAATTACAAAAAACAATTTGATGGACAGAATGTAGATCAATGTCTTACATTCACCCCAGTACAAGGATCTGGGCCTAAATCCATCGTTTTTTGCACTCCACACCACCCTGGGTCAGATAATGGCTTTATGCAAATCAGCTCTGACCCTGCAATTTTCAGGCATCAATTAAAATGTCAGGATAACTCTGGTGATTAATCGTCTTCCTTGAAAGAGACCCGAAGTTTGTCTAGTCTAGTGGAATTTTGACTCCGCCTAAAATAGCTTAGAGGGTCAAAATAACTGCTGACCAGAACTTGTACGATGCAGAATACAAAGTGCAGATAATGTAAACAGGTCAGTAGGTTACTGCTTCTGTAAGAGAGCTTTTTTTGTAACTTGTCCTTTATAAGTTAAAATCCTATATATAGGAAGAACATTGAGGTACTAACTGTCATCAAAAAGTTGCATGCAAACTGCAAGATCTATGCTAGAGCTATATGTTTTTTGCCCAGTCGTTCATCATCCTAATCTTTCCAAAAAGGTTTATTTGGGTAGAAAACAATTCTTATTATTAAAGAGAACCACTAACAATGACGTTATATTTTAAATTCTGCATGTGTGCTTTTCCAGAACAAGGACTCTTAAACTTTATTGCCTTCCAGTTTCGATGACATGTAAATCCTACACCTTGTAGTCCTTTCTGATCTAACACGTCCTATAAACTGATTTACACAAATATGTGTGTGATGTAAAGTGCTCTGACACCCTACACTGGTATGAGCGGTGATATAAAACAAAAGTAACCTGAGAGAAAGTGGTTATGGAGAGACTTCAGGGGCACTGTCAAAGGGTGCTAGTGAGGGAATCCGAGGCAGAGGTGGACAGTGGGGGGGCCAACAGACATTGTTGCACAGGGCGCCACCAGTGCTAAAGCCGGCCCGGCTTACTCAAAGAAAGAATGGGGGTCGAGCAACACCGGGAATCAGGGTAGGCCAGACTAGAAACTGGCATAAATCCAGAGCCTGCATTCCAAGCATACTCCTGCTTAGTGGAAACCAAAGACTGTGGAACTAGAAGGGTTTAGCTAGGCAACAACTGTTCAAAGAAATTGAACCAGTTAAAACAGTTGTAGTTGTGCTCTGTGTTCAATAGCGTACACTAGCTAATATTATAAAGAGTGAGAAATAGAAAATGCCCAGTTCCTCTATTCAAGTTGCTTCCTTTGCAACCTTGTTTGCAAAACAGTGCAAAGGAGCTACATTGAAGGTGCAAGCCATGTGTCGCAAAATCCACACGGTTGACCCTTAAATGATATATATGAACCCCCCCAGCCCACCCTCATTAATCTGAGATTATGGATATCATAATGAGTTTTTCTGGGGCCATGCAGAGCAGAAAGTCTGTTTTATGTGGAAACAGTGCATAAAGTGAATTTATTTAACGCAATATTTTAGAGTTACTGCTTTATGTTGAGACAGCATAACTTAGAAACAGAAAAAGGCAAAACTTGCTCATTCCAAGCTGCACAGCCTGATAATAAAGCACTAAATCATACACATTGAATTGAGTGAATTCCATCAACACAATGCGGGCGGACACAAAAGGCCACTCTGTGAGCGGTCCCAGATTAGTGGAAAATATCTTATATGGAAACAAAGGAGCATATTAGCAAGGGGGTTATTACTGCTTTAGCTGCACTTTTTGCCGCTAAAGCAGCGATTTTTGTATCGCCCAATTACCAAGCTGTCGCTAACAGCAGTTAGCGACAGCTTCCAGGCGATAGTGACCGGTTTGGGGCCCGCTTTGCATGTCAGCGATATTTATTGCTAATGACATGCAAAGTGGGCGTACCCAAACTGGTAGCGACTGAAAGGAGTCGCTAACACAGCTATCGCCTGTTAGCAATACCCGTGACACGATAAAAAAACATGTGCTAACCACGATTAGCACCAGGATTTTACACCTGGTAAAAACCTAAATTAGCCATAACAGTCAATGGGAGGTGGATTCTATGGCTAAGTCCTCACCTGCCTATTGGCGAGATTTTCCATAGCGATAGGATTTTCATCGTTTGAAATCTCACGTTCTAGATGGGATTTGCCGCTATCGTTGAATTTGTTATCGCTGTGGAGATAAACATTGGTAATACTGCGTTATCTCCGTGATAAAATCCGGCGATAAAAAAAATTGCGCTAAGTGCGGTTTGCGATAATTATCGCAAGTTGTTGCTAATATGCCCGTTAGTATTTGCATGTATAACGCAAAATTCTCTTTAAATAAAAGTGATTTTAGCCTGCTGGGAAGTGAAGCTACTTTACAATGCTTCCATGGACTAAAGTAAGTATTCAGCTGCTGTAGCTTGTATAAAAATGAAACATCTGCAGAATGAAGTTATGATGTTTTTAGCTGTTCAAGACACCAAAAACCAAGAATGGGATGCATTTTTTCGCACTAAAAACGTGAACCAACCTCATGTCCCCGGCAGTACCATAATAAAATTCAAATTTTTAGTGAACCAAAATATGTTTCTACAGCAAAGTCACAGAAATGATCCCGAGTTCAAAACTCTTACGTTTAAACAATAATAATTGAGCTAGCACACCGAGAAACAGGTATTAGAGGTTTGCAACTTTCCCTTTTTTTGATAATACGGGGGCATATTATCAAGGGGGTTTATCTCCGCTTCCTTGGCTTTAAAAGCCAAGAAAGCGGAGATAAAATTATATCCCTATTACCTAGCTGTCGCTAACACCAGTTAGCGACAACTAGTAAGAGATAGCGACTATCTTGGGCCCCGCTTTGCATGTCAGTGAAATGTATCACTAATGACATGCAAAGTGGGCGTGCCAAGATGTTAACGACTGGAAACAGTCGCTAACATCGCTATCTCCTATTACCAACTTTTGGAGATATTCGTGCTAAGCGCGATTATCTCCAAAAGCTAACACCTGCCCCAGAGCAGTTCTTAGCCATGTTATCCAATGGTAGGTGGATAACATGGCTAAGAGCATTAGCTCGGTAATGCATGAATATCGCTGACTTTTCAGCGATATTCATGCATTTCGGCCGATTTTTATCGCTTAGGAGATAAACCTTGATAATAGCAAAGTTCCTAAGCGATAAAAATCGCCACAGCTCGGCGATAAAAATATTGCCGCTAAGCCAACATAGCGATAATTATCGCTAGTTGTTGGTAATATGCCCCACGGTAACGTTGGCAAAGTACCGTGAAAATATTAAACCTAGTGCTAATATTTTTTAACACGTTTTATTTTGGAAAAGTAATCGTATATCTTTATGCCACACCGACATTTAATTTGAATATAAGAGAAATAAAAAGTTATTCGATCAGAGAAGCGGTTAGCTTTTTCCTACTTCTGAAATAGAATTGTTAAATTTAATTTGTTGCTCTTTAGATGGGCTGAGATTTGTGGAAATTTCGAATGGTATTCTTATGTAGACTGGATTGCATTTGTAATTCTACGCACTTAAAATAGCAATATCACGGAAAATGGTTTGTTCCAATGTTAGTTACATGAGCTGCTCTCTATGATTTATGAGCTACAGCATATAACAAACTTCTCATCAGCAAATAATATGAAAAGCAAAGTGGTCTGAATTATGCCATCATAAAGTGAGCTTAAGTGACACAAATACTGCATTTTCACCCACACATTCCTTATAACTTTGAAGTTGAACCTGCCATAAGTGAAATTATCCTTATATTGTTTCCTTTCATTTATCAAGAAAGTTTTGAAATATTTTTGTCACATGTCGTTTGTGATGCTGGTGTCTTTGGGATGCAATTATCTTTGAGATGAAAATGAAATCTGGACGTATACTAATATGGAAATCAAGCTGTAAGTACTGTATGTTCAAATTGGCAAAGAGTGATTTATAGTGTATTTTAAAAAGTAGTGTTTGTCGCCTCACAACTTTTAAGTGTAGGATTACAAGTTTACAAGGTGGTGTTATTACATGGGTGTACTTTAGCTTTTTCAGTCCGTGCTGATGGTAAGGTTGCCATTTTCAATTTAAATGTACGTCTTGTTAGCTTCCTTTAAGCAATTCTTGCCACCTGTAGTTCCATGACATTAGAATATACAAATGTCATTTTCAGTGAATAAATACAACAAGCTAATCTTTTTGATACCAAGAAACAGTGATGCAATCTACGCTAAAAAAGACAAAAAGGGACCGTAACCATTTAAAAAACTTAAAAACAAGGTAATATAAGGGAAAAAGACAATGCCTTGCAACTAGTTGTAAAGATCAAAGCATAACGCAATTTTACCCTACCCAATACGTTTAGCAGGAAAAAGCACAATACTCTTTCATATGAAATAATGAGTGTTTGGTTAAGACTAGAGTGAGTTCTGAAGATAATGACACTCATTCAGAATTAGTTATAAATCTTGATTTGGGGGAACAGGAGTTTCTGTCTTAATCTGGAATTTTGGCTAATGTGCTTGAGGCATTACAGTGTGGAGAATTAAATCAAGTGGTTCTGGCAACATAGGTCCTTATTTAGTGGGATTGTGGCATAGGGCAGTGCAGCAAGTCACCTTTCTTCGCTGGCCTACGCCAAAGTGAAAGGGCATCAACGCACTGTATTGATGCAATGTGACGGTGCAATCCTGTACTTTCTCCCTAGGCTGGTGCAAAATCAGTAGCCTAGTTTGTTTCCAGTATCAAAATGCACCTGCACAGCTGAATTAGCTGATGAGATATTTATGAGGCACATTCGGCCATATTTATGGCCAAGTCACTCAGTGTAGTTCAGCTTGCGCACCCCAGTGCGTGACATGGAAAGGGCAGGAATGCTCTGTATTTAACTCAATGTGCCATATTCCTGCCTTTTCCCCTATTCTGGTGCCCTTTGGCTTGCGAGCACCAATATAGGTACCCTTCCATCCTGGTGCAAGGGTGCCTGTGTTGCCAGCAGGATTGTTTTTGTGCAGGAAGGGACACCAAGAGCACAAAAACAATCCTAATTCTATGCAAAATGTCTCATTGGTATGCCTCACCTCAGGAGGCGTTTGAATTTGGGGGCATATTCATGAGAGCCCTGCACCACTTTAGCACCACATACATTTGTGACGCAGGGCTCAGAATCAGATCTATGAAGCCACTCAAAGCCCCCCTGCACAGCTTTGAGTAGCCTTATAATTCTTGAGTAAGATAATGCAGTCAAAGTTTATGTTTTGCCTTACTCAGCGCCTGCCCCATTGCAGTGGGTTTTCCCACACAACACCCATGGATTTTGACACTGCCCCAGTTTTACGAAATCATGCAGACCTGGGAAACGCCAAATCCTTACGCCTCCCCAGGTGAGGCATGACGAGGAGAAATATATTATTTTGTCTTAGTTTATTTTTTCCTCTTTCTATGTGTGCTGCATTTTAAAGCACACATAGAAAGAGGAAATTGCCTTCTGCCCTGCCCTATGACAAAATCCTGCAAATGAAGGCCATGGCTCTGCCTCAGGTTTACACGATCTTGCAAATCTGAAGCAGCATCAAAATACATGGGTGTTGCATGGAAAAACCCACTGTAACACCCATGGAATAGCTCATGAGCTCAGTGTAAGGCAAGACAGCGCTTTTCCACCATCATCTAGGGATATATTTGTTCAATCCCTAGTCCTCTCTATATTTAGATTGTCCTTGAGACCACCCGATATTGAGTTAGTGAACCTCAAGAGGCATTTTTAAATCACTACCTCCCTTGCACTCAGCCCCTCATTCGCCTCTCATCTATATGCTCATCTTGAGAGGAAAAAAAACTGAGCTTCACCCCTTTTGGAGTTGTAGCCCACACCTCGGTGTGAGGAAGCAACCCATATGATGAAGCATTTCACCTAACGGTGAGTGAGGGTTCTTGTGCTGAAAGGATTTTTTCTCCCTCTCGCTCTTCTTCTTTCTTCTCCTACTCTCTCACTGACACTACACTCTTCCCTCTTGTGTACACTGATGAATAGCCAGGCGACTGCCCACCTCAATGAATAATCACAACACCTAATCCTTAAAACCACCAAAATAGCATAATCTGAACCTCCTGGTAGCTTTGGCTCAGAGTTGACAGGCTTACCTTAGGGCAATGTGTAAAGTTTTCATGCAGAGCCTAAACAGTAATAAAGTCATGACACCCAGTAAAAAAAAGGGTAATCAAAGATATACATTTTTAAAGATTTAAGCAAAAATATTGCCAAAAAGCACAAAGTGCCAGTAGGCACTCTAGGCCAGCACCTAGGCACTATATAAAGCTAACCGCAACTGTGCTCTGTTCGGATGCTTCAGGTGAATTGGTCCTGATGAAACTGTGGAATTCAAAAAGTGTGAAAAAGTTCTGAAGTCCTCATTTAAAAAGGGACTTAGTATCTTAAAAAAATAGAAAATGCTATCTCCCCATGCATCAGATCTGAAATTGGAGTTGACACTCTGGAACTGCCAGTTGGATACCTGCTGCAAGTTGGTCCCACTGAGGCTGTTTGGCTTGTAAGGTTTTGCTTGAAAACGTTTCTATGTCCAAAAACAGAAAGAAACTTTAGATATGCTGGGTCCTTTTAGGGAAGTAAATCTGAAATGTAATCCTACAACATCGAACTACCAATCGACGATTTTTAGCGGTGGGTCCCTTTCGCTCTGGAGTAAAAAACCTTTTCCTGGAGCCAAAGCATCCACAGGAGCACATTTCTAAGCCGCCCTGGGACCTAGGGTGGAGGGGCCACCTAGAGGCTCTCAGTGTGCCAGGCAGAGGCTACAACCAAAGTCCAGCCCATGTTCAAGTTGCCACTACTGAGCTGAGAATTCAAGGGAAAGGGCCTCTTGCAGATTTCTATGTCCCTGCTGACACATATGAGGTCAGCCATTGACCATTGGAGTTCATTTCCTTGTTTTGGATAGAAAGGGAAGGCAGTCCTGTCCTTCAAAGCTCCTCATAGGTCACACACAGCAGATGAAGACCTTTTCTTTTCCTCTGCAGGTTCAGAAGGTGTTCTTTTATGGTTTCCTGGGGTGGCACATTTATGCCTGCCACTAGTTAGTGGATGAAGATGACTCCTGGGTGGTCCCTAACCAATGGGGTAAAAATTTCCAGAGGCAGTGCTATCCACTATACAGCTCTTTGGTTTACATTGGCTGCCTTATTGCAAATAGGCCCAAAATGTCATGATGGGGAAACTTCAGATTAATTTTGGGCGCTGAGAGCTGGACATGTTTTTGAGAGTAACATATGGAAATCACTAGTGTCACGCCAGACCTAACACTAACATCCATTTTGAAGCAGGTACTGTAATCACAACAAACTCAGAGACAGAAGGATGGTGGAGACAAATGTTAAGCCACCGGATGAGAGGAACACTAAAATTGTCCGGTCATTTGGTTCTACAGACCAAGCCTTATGGCCAACCCCACACCTTGCACTGCCCTCTCGGACCAGACAAACATTCATGCACACTTTGAATGTTCTCTACCCTGGCTGCATTACAACCTGTGTGGAGAACATGCCCAGGCCCCCAGTCCCCATCTGAGCACTGAACCACAGCGCTCAGATGAATCACAACTCTGATTGCCGCATTGTGATTGGCTCAGGGGATCCTGTGTGCTTCCTGGTGGCTCGGGTCCTGTTCTGGAGATGACGGTGGAGAGAGTGGCGAGAAACTGCGAGTTGTGGCAAGGAGGTACCCCTATCCCGGACCCCATACTCCGCCCTACCCCGATCTGTGCCAACTGCCATTGTCCCCTATTGATACAACATGCCAGAATGGGGATCCCCGGGCTACTCCAATCTCTGGCTATTATTAGTTGAGGCACTATTGCAGTCCAAAATGCTAGCCAGTGCCTACATAATGATCATATACAATCGTATGGTTCACGGCTGGGGACCATGTATTACGTTTCCTGTACACCAATTTTTTTTCACATCACGCCATACACTTAGTCAATCATCCATTTGTGACAACTTATTGATTGTTTCCAAGGTATGTAAAAGTTAAAAAAATTCTTGATTCGACATTTATGCAATACATACTTTAGTAAATGTACTTAGTAACTCAGGATCCGTGATACTCAATATATTTTTGACAGTTCTCTATATCCTTTCCTTTATGATGGATGGATTTAATGAATTCCAGGCCATGTTTTAGATAAGATGAAAAATAAATTTCAGTTCTTTCAATATTAAAAAAATTCCTGTTGTGGAATATCAAATGTTCCGCAACCTTCAGAAACAATTTGAATAAACATTGTTGAACCGCGCATATACAAACTGTAGGTGGCTTTTCCATGAAAATCTGTTCCTTATAACCTCAAATATTGGCAGCAGCACTTTCTGTGACTGTGCTAGAACTTGTCAGATTGTGACAGACATGTATATAGTCTTATGCCAAAACGGCAGTAGTGCCATCTGAAGTTTCACAGTAGCAGGAAAGATATTGTGGAATGGGGAGAGAAAAATCCTACATGCAAGTCTTGGTTATGTGTCTGCACCTATTTTACAAGCCAGACTTCGTCCCCATGATGCCTGGGAGTGTGGTGAACTCCACAACCTTTGCTTAACTGGCAACTGGAGGAATCACAGGGCCTGTTTAGGCCTTTCAGGAATCCAGAAACATGCTGTGATATCAGAGTTATCTGGCTGAAAGAACTACCAGAGAAATATATAGGTCAGAGGTTGCTCCTTGAGGGAGTGCTGCAGGGCGGTGAGGTGGGGCGGGGGAGGGGCAGGGTGGGTGGTAGTAAACACCGACATACGGCTGAACGGAGTTAAGTACATAAATTAATAAATGAAACAAATTACATTGTGCACTGCAACGCCAAATAGGCGATGCAGCGCAGGCTATGTAATTCATTTTATTTAATTATTCATGCACTTAAATCCGTTCAGCCAAATTCTGGAGTTTAGTACCCCCCAATATGCCCCCTTAGTCGACCAACACATCCACACTTCATATTAATTTTTTGAATAAATATTGATTTTGGTTTGTCAATACCTCTCCAAATTATTTTGCAATGCAAGTAAGCCTGTAAACATTATAGCCCACTACATTTATGGTGATTATGTAGCTTTTATCTGCCATAAGCTTATATCCTGATACCGTGCTCAATTACATAGCAGCTTCTCTTACTGTTGCTATTGAATGTATGGGCCTGTTTGCACAGACCAATGGTGTGCCCCCTGAATATCAACACAATAATATTGAGGGTAGAATATCAAAAATAAAATATCCACAGGTAAGTAAGTTTAGATTTTCTATTCCTAACCCCACATATATGTACCTATGCCATACATATATCTTCAAGATATGTAGATGTGCCTTTAGTAACAGTAAATCCACACTTCCACACATACACTTACCTTTTGATATTCTGTCCCTTGATATTCTGTCCTTGATATACTTGCACCACAAGATTGTTGGTGTTGATACATATTTAGTAGTTCAACCCAGACCAATACATCATCTGTGAAGCCATTAGACATCTTGTGTCACCATTTGTAATGACTGGTGAAATAAATCATTGTCTGCCGCAGATATTTCAAGAATGGTCACCTATATTTTTGCTAATGTCTATCTGCAAAAATATTGTTTCAATATGGAAATTTAATAAAAGAATTGTCAATCCTCGACACACCTTTGTTTAGGCATTTTACTGTACTCAAGCCCATCAGGCATACATTCTAAGGAGATGCTGTGGACAACATATATCTGAAAGTATTAACTTTATTTCCCAGTAACAAGCCACTTTTTTAGTTACCAGATGAAGCTGTTTAGCATAAAGTGCACTAATAGACATCTGGACACTTAGGGGCCCATTAGGATGGTGGGCGGATTACCCCCGCCAGGCCGGCGGTAGCCACCCACGGCCTGGCAGAACGACCCCCACCATATTAGTATGGCTGGGGGGTCCGCGGCCGATGGAAAGACCGTCCGCCGCTTTTCCACCCCGGGTCACCTTGCGACCGGGGCGGAAAAGGGTTTCTATGGTGATGGTGTCTATCAGACACCGCCAGCCATATTAGGATGGAACTTTTTTAAATGCCTTTCCGCCACGGAAAGACATGTGGAGTCTACATTGGGGGCCCAATGTGGACTTCAGGGGGGTGGTGGGGGTGCACTCGGGGGTACCTATGGTACCCCCCCAGCAGTTCCATGCACAGTATGGCAGGCACCGCAGGGTGCCTACCATGCTGTGCATGGACGTGCACTGCATGCCTTCCTGCAATTGTGGCGGGCGGTGCTGAGTGCACCACCCGCCACAATGGTAGGAATGCAGAATGTGCTCACCACTGTGGTGGGTGCATCCTAATGCCAGGCACTTTGCCCGCCATCCTAATGGGGGCCTTAGACTTTGTTTTCCCTACCTAGATAAGAGAGAGCTCCATTCAACATGGGCAGTGCTGATCAGATAATATAAACAGTAGAGAGAATGGTTTCTTACGATGTGGTGTTCCTCACATGGTTTTCACCTTGTGGTCCCTGCCAACTGCCCACCCCCCAACCATCACATAGAGGACAAGTTAAGAAGGCTCTCCCTGGAGCACTCTTGCAGTCATGGTGGAGAAGTTAATGAAGGTCAAACTGCTCCAATCAACGACAACAGAGATAAAGTAAGTAACAGTGAAGAAGTGAGCATAGTTTCCATATCAGCCTTGAATGTTCAGTCAACAACACATATCGGCGTGGCTACAGCCAGTGATCAGCAGAAAGCAGCTAGTGGATCTCTAGAAGACATTAAGAAGTAGCTTACCTATCAGAAAAAGTATCAAATGGAGCAGTCATCCAAATGAAAGAAAATCAAAAGCCCTCCACAGAGGGAAATGATCAGGGACATTTGTCACATGCCTAACAACTAGAGTGGTGGGAGAAATAATGATGTATAGGGATCTCTCAGACAGCACCCCAAAAATTAAGCAAAATATTCAGCAATATTAAGAAAAATAGCAATCCGATGAAATCCCCTCCAGCTATAAGCCCTCAATGTTCTTGGCAACTCCTGCAACTCTAGCAATTCTAACATTCATTGATCAAACTTAAGTCTAGCTTAAGAACAGCACTGCTAGCAAAGCAAGGAGAAGAAAAGCTTCAGTGACTCACTCAGAAATAGGAAGTACAAAGGCTGAGAAAGGAGGAAGATGACTGAGACCCCTCACTGGAGTAAGCAGATGAAATAACAGAAGCACTTCTTGATGGAAAGAATCTGGGTAACCAACAGGATTGGTCCTCCTCACACCCCGCATTTCACATAAGCACTGACAATAATAAAAATGAAAATGGAGATGGAGGACGTGGAAAGAGGGCCCGGGAGCAATTGCTATTACAATGAGGGATCACTGCGCAAACGAAGATGCAATACATGGATGAATCTCATGAAATCCCCACAGCACCAGGGAAGAATTTGAGATGGCAACCCCTGGGCAATACAAAACACTCAAAGACAGTGCAGCCAGTGCTTGAACACGTACTCCCTTCAATGACAAGATTCAAAGAAAGGTAACAACCTATTTCTCAGTGAGGGTCAAACACTTAAAGGTAAACATAGTTCTTAATCAGTGTCTGAATTGTTAAGCAGGATCAGAAATAAGCTTGAGTAATAAATTACAGTCTTTTTTGGATTCGGGGGACCGTGTCGTTGTACAGTAAGCACTCAATAGGGTATATTCTTTAGCATCCCAGAAGGAATCTCAGAAATCCATGGATGAATCAATAGATTTAGAACAAGTAATGAACTTCAAAACAATCATATGTCTTGTGCATTGCCGTACCAAAAAAAGAGGCGGCAACAGGAAGAACCACAGAAAAAATAGTACTAGAAAAGTTAACTTTTTTTTTTTAGTATTTTGTTTTACTTTCATTTTCATTTTCAACCAAAAATCAGGCATATGATACATTATAAAAGATTGTTTGACCCGTCATCCTTTGGGTGGTCTTACCCCCAACTTTTTGACTCTTGCCTCCAGATTATTGCTGTATCTTTTTGTTGGTGTTAAGACTACGCACTTTACCACAGCTAACCAGTGCTAAAGTGCATGTGCTTCTCCCCTAAACTTGGTAACATTGATATGTACACAATTTGCATATTGAGCTGACTTGCAAGTCCCTTGTAAAGTGGAATACTATGTGCCCAGGGCCTGTAAGTTGAATGCTACAAGTGGGCCTGCTTGTCAAGAATTCCTGTCATGCGAGGGGAGGAAAACGGTAACCAGCGAAAACGGACTACATCTCCCAGGATGCTTAGCGGTTGAGAGGTTATGTAAACAGGAGAGCTGTTACATAACTCAAGGAAAACACGCCCTTATGTAAACAGGAGAGCTGTTACATAACTCAAAGAAAACACGCCCTTATGTAAACAGGAAAGCTGTTACATAACTCAAGGAAAACACGCCCTTATGTAATCAGGAGAGCTGTTACATAACTCAAGGAAAACACGCCCTATAAAGGGAGGAACCGGGAGGTACAACGCTGTCGGATATTGTGTTTACACCGACGTACCTGCTTCGTGAAGAGCAGTGTTCCGGAGTGGTGCTCCAGTAAGGCAAGAACGGAGGTAGGTCGAGTCGTTACTCCCTGGGCCGTGTCTTGCCCCATCGTCACCTGTGAAGGACCCGGAAGCTCTACCGGTCAACCATTGAGCTTCGCTTTTTGACTCGGCTGAGTCAAAGCGCAGTGGCGCTTTTGCTGGTTGGAGTCGTAACTCCCAGCCCGACCAGAGATACAGGGACTGCCAGCTGTAACGCACACCAGGAGGTGTTTGCCGCGTTACAGACTCGGAAGTCCACAGGATCGATCGAGCGGCTGCTCTCGGTTCAGTCTTCTTGCTTTTGATTGGGGTATCAGTGACGCATCACCAGAAGGTGACTCCGCGTCCCGGTGCAGTCTGTGGAAGAGGTTGAGCGGCTGCTCCCTTCAGGTAGAGACCCCGGCTGGGTGTTTCCCTGACTCCTCGATTCTCCCCAACACTCTTCGTGCCCCTCACAGCCTACCGATTGGCATTGTCGGCCATTTCATTCCTGCCCTCTGTTGGCATACGCCGGGATCGGCGTATATGCAGAGGACGGTTAGGACCATCCATGCTGTGGGCTGGTAACGTACTTAGCCTGGAGGATTCCAGTGACTATAACTTTTGTTTACTCTTTGTATTATTTTTGCCTTCATTAAAATAACTAACCCTTCACAAGTGGTTGCGTCCTCATTATCGTGTCTGTTAAACGATCCTGAGACGTTCAGGGCGTTACAAAATATCCGACCTTAATAACACTAACTGTCTCCCGGTCGATAACAGACATGGCAACACTTGATGATGTGCTGGCTGCTTTAGCGACCGTGCAAGTTGAATTGGCTGCCTCTATGCAAGAAACAGCCGATGTAAAAGCCAGACTGGATGCTATCCAATTGGACCCGCTCACGCCCAGCACCTCCCTCACGAACCAGACCCCTGCGGTAGTAGTGGAAATGCCGGTAGCCATCCCCTTGGCAACACCAGAGAGGTACAGTGGGGATCCTAACACAGTGCAGGTATTCCTCACACAAGTGGCGCTACATTTATCGTGCAAACCAAAGGCGTTCCCCACGAGTCAGGCTCGTGTGGCTTTCCTTATTTCCTATTTGGCTGGAAACGCGGCACAATGGGCCGTACCTCTGGTGAGCAGGGACTACCCCATCTTATGTGATTGGGGTGCTTTTCGCGAGGAATTCCTGAAGGTATTCGACAGAAGGGCTGACTCGTACACGGCGGACCGTGAAATGCTTGAGTTGAGACAGGGATCCAACGACCTGGTGCAGTATCTCAACGCGTTCCGAAGGCTGGTTGCGGAAACCAAGTGGCCTGTTGCTAAACAGACGGCGCTCTTCCATCAAGGGCTGTGCGATGAGCTCAAGGACGCCGTGGCTCATATTGACCCTCAACCCAAGACATGTGAGGGCCTTATCAACCTGGTATTACGGCTGGAACATAGGCTAAGTGAAAGAAAGGGGGATCATGGGAGAAAAGGAAAATCCCTTCCATCCTATGTGACGGTGGGAAGTCCTGAAACTTCCACCGCATCCAAGGGAGAACCCATGGACATCGGCGCAATACGAGCGAGCCTCACAGCCACGGAGAAAGAGTCACGCCGTAAACAAGGATTGTGCCTATATTGTGGCAAAAAAGGCCACTACGTACGTGAATGCCCTGCCACACCGAAGACGTCACGTTATCGGGCCAACCGGTCGGTAACAGCCGTGGTGCACATACCGGCGGAAAACTAGAGGACTCCCAGACCAAAGAAGGGGCATCTCGGAGTCACTCATCCATCCCTTCACTTTCCAACTCGGTCACTAAGGGACAATGACACCTGTTTCTCATGGTGCACGTTGGAGTGCATGACCAGTGGATACCCGTTGTGGCCATGGTGGATTCAGGGGCCACTGGCATGTTTATGGACCACAACGAGGCATGCAGGCTAGGGCTAGTGCTTCTTCCCAAAGCTGTACCCGAAGACGTCTATGCTGTAGACGGAAGGCGATTGTTGACGGGGCCCATCGGGCAGCACACGGGGGTCCTTCCGATGAGATATGAGAGGAACCATTTGGAACAAATTGATTTTAACATCATCCGAGCGCCCCAATATGGCGTCATATTGGGATTGCCGTGGCTACAGAAACACAACCCCTCTGTGGATTGGCCAACACATCGCATCGAAATGACGTCACCGTATTGCACCCTGCATTGTGGAATACGAACGGAATCCCTTGCCGCAGATGAGAGCAGGAGTCAGACGGTGGCTACAGTGGCAGAAAAAGATGTGGCTCTCCCCCAGGCTTATCACAGTTTTGAGGATGTATTTGATGAGGTGAAGGCGGAAGTGCTACCACCACATAGACAGTTTGACTGCCAGATCGACCTGGTGCCAGGGGCCAGCGTTCCCAGCGGCAGGCTGTATGCCCTGACGGAGCCTGAAAACGTGCATCTCCGGGGGTACCTGGATAAACTCCTCAAGCTAGGATTCATCCGCCCGTCCAAGTCTCCGGCCGCCTCACCACTCTTCTTCATCCCGAAGGCTAATGGGGAGCTGAGAGCCTGTGTGGACTTTAGGGCATTGAATGCGATAACCATAAAAAATCGGTACCCCTTGCCTCTCATCAGTGTACTTCTGGAACAGGTCAAGAAAGCTCGTATCTACACCAAGTTGGATTTGAAAGGGGCATACCATCTGGTACGCATGAGGGACGGAGACGAGTGGAAGACCGCCTTTAAGACCAGGTTTGGCCTTTTTGAGTACCTCGTCATGCCGTTCGGTCTGTGCAACGCCCCGGCAGCCTTTCAGTACTTTCTGAATGAGGTATTCAGAGAGGAGTTGGATATCTACGTGGTCGTATATATCGACGACATCCTCATCTATTCGTCCAGTGTGGAGGAGCACGTACACCACGTCAAAGCTGTGCTCCAAAAGCTGAGGGAAAACATGCTGTTTTGTAAACTCAGCAAGTGTGACTTCCACGTCACATCCGTGGAATTCCTCGGAGTGATGCTGAGTCCAGAGGGACAGGAGATGGCAGAACGAAAGATCAAGGCGGTGAAAGAATGGCCGGTGCCCCAAAGCGTGAAGGACGTCCAAAGTTTCGTTGGCTTCGCCAACTTTTACAGGCGGTTTATAGATGGATTTTCAGGATTGGTGGCCCCAATCACACAGCTACTGAGGAAGTCCAAGGAGTTTGTCTGGTCCCCTAAAGCGAACACAGCCTTTGAGGCCCTGAAAAGCGCCTTTGGTAAGGCGCCGGTGTTGGCTCACCCCGATCCAGGTCTCCCCTATGTGGTGGAAGCGGACGCATCGGATGTGGCGCTGGGGGCTATCTTGTCCCAACGCAACCACAACACAGGGGTGCTTCATCCCGTTGCGTACATGTCCCGCAAACTCAACGACGCCGAACGCAACTACCATATTGCGGACAAGGAGCTTCTTGCAATCAAGGACGCCTTCACCGAATGGAGGCATTGGTTGATGGGGGCAAGACATGTGGTATCGGTGTACACGGACCATCGGAACCTACAGTTCATGACGGCCACAAGACACCTTTCTCCCAGGCAGCTGCGGTGGATGATCTTCTTTGCGGGGTTCAACTTCCGCATCACATATCGGCCGGGGACGGAAAACCGGAAGGCGGATGCCCTGTCCCGTCAATCTGCAGTTAAGGAACCATTGCCTGCGACCGAGCATTCCATCATTTCCCCGAGGATGGTATTGGGGGTTATCCAACCGGATACTTTCCTGAGGGGAATAAAGAGAGGGATCAGGTCATTCGCATGGTGGAGGTGGCTCCTCAGTCACAGAGAATGGCAGCTGAAGGACGGGATACCCCTGAAGGGCAGGTGCCTATTGATACCCACGCCTAGGCTAAGGAAACAAGCATTCATCTGGTGCCATGACTCTCCATGCGCAGGTCATTTGGGCTTTGAAAAAACGGTGGCTAGCATGGGACGGCATTTCTGGTGGCCAACCATGAGAGTGGATGTCAGGAGGTGGGGACAGGAGTGTCCTACGTGTGCTACCATGAAGGCCGACCATGGCCGAACCCAAGGGCTCTTACATCCACTTCCAACCCCGGATAGACCATGGGATAGCATATCACTGGACTTCGTGGTGGGCCTACCGGTAGACCAGGGGATGACGGCAATACTGGTGGTGGTGGATTACTTGACGAAAATGGGGCACTTCATCCCCTGCAAGAGAGTCCCTACGGCCGGGGAATTGGCGTCACTACTCCTAAAGAATGTGGTACGACTGCATGGATTACCTGGGGTGATCGTGTCGGACCGGGGGTCACAGTTTACTGCGCAATTCTGGAAGACTTGGTGCACTGCGCTGCATGTTAAGACCGCCTGTCCACCAGCTACCACCCTCAAACGGACGGCCAAACCGAGCGCCTGAACCAAACGCTCAAACAGTATCTGCGATGTTTTGTGGACCAGGGCAGGGAAGAATGGGTCGACTTGCTATGGGTTGCAGAGATAGCCTACAACAACGCCACTCACAGCTCCACACAGTCATCTCCGTTCTATAGCAACTATGGCCAACATCCCAGGTTCTTGCCATTTCTACATCCGTTCAGAGAGGACAGGATTCCCGCCACAGCGGACAGGGTGGCACACATAAAAGACACGTTGATGCGCTCAAGGGCTGTCCTAACAGAGGCCAAGAGAAGATACAAGGCTGCGGCAGATAGGAAGAGAAGGCCCGGGCCACTGTACCGCACTGGAGACTACGTCTGGATATCCACAAGAAACATGAGGTTTCGAAAGAACAGTGTGTTCCATCCCAAGTACATGGGCCCCTATCGAATTACCAAGTGTATGGGTCCCGTGAACGTGAAGGTGTGCTTGCCCCAGTCATTGCGGATACACCCTGTCTTTCATGTATCATTGCTCAAACCAGCACCCTCCAAGCCGTCTGGGACACCTAGGCCGGTATGCGTGGAGTCGGAGGAGGAGTATGAAGTGTCGGGCATACGGGCGTCCAAATGGCGCAGGGGGAAGCTGTGGTACCTGGTTGCGTGGAAAGGCTGTGGCCCGGAGGAGCAATCATGGGAACCGGCTGAAGGGGTTCATGCTCCGCGCTTGGTCTCCTTGTTCCATCGGCGTTTTCCTGCCAGCGCTGGCCCGTGGGGAGCCGCTGAGAGGGAGGATGCACTGTCAAGAATTCCTGTCATGCGAGGGGAGGAAAACGGTAACCAGCGAAAACTGACTACATCTCCCAGGATGCTTAGCGGTTGAGAGGTTATGTAAACAGGAGAGCTGTTACATAACTCAAGGAAAACACGCCCTTATGTAAACAGGAGAGCTGTTACATAACTCAAAGAAAACACGCCCTTATGTAAACAGGAGAGCTGTTACATAACTCAAGGAAAACACGCCCTTATGTAATCAGGAGAGCTGTTACATAACTCAAGGAAAATACGCCCTATAAAGGGAGGAACCGGGAGGTACAACGCTGTCGGATATTGTGTTTACACCGACGTACCTGCTTCGTGAAGAGCAGTGTTCCGGAGTGGTGCTCCAGTAAGGCAAGAACGGAGGTAGGTCGAGTCGTTACTCCCTGGGCCGTGTCTTGCCCCATCGTCACCTGTGAAGGACCCGGAAGCTCTACCGGTCAACCATTGAGCTTCGCTTTTTGACTCGGCTGAGTCAAAGCGCAGTGGCGCTTTTGCTGGTTGGAGTCGTAACTCCCAGCCCGACCAGAGATACAGGGACTGCCAGCTGTAACGCACACCAGGAGGTGTTTGCCGCGTTACAGACTCGGAAGTCCACAGGATCGATCGAGCGGCTGCTCTCAGTTCAGTCTTCTTGCTTTTGATTGGGGTATCGGTGACGCATCACCAGGAGGTGACTCCGCGTCCCGGTGCAGTCTGAGGAAGAGGTTGAGCGGCTGCTCCCTTCAGATAGAGACCCCGGCTGGGTGTTTCCCTGACTCCTCGATTCTCCCCAACACTCTTCGTGCCCCTCACAGCCTACCGATTGGCATTGTCGGCCATTTCATTTCTGCCCTCTGTTGGCATACGCCGGGATCGGCGTATATGCAGAGGACGGTTAGGACCATCCGTGCTGTGGGCTGGTAACGTACTTAGCCTGGAGGATTCCAGTGACTATAACTTTTGTTTACTCTTTGTATTATTTTTGCCTTCATTAAAATAACTAACCCTTCACAAGTGGTTGCGTCCTCATTATCGTGTCTGTTAAACGATCCTGAGACGTTCAGGGCGTTACACTGCTGCACTTATTGTGCCACTCACACATGTGGTTTTTTCAAAACATTCTTAGGCCTGCCATTGCAGGGCCTGTGTGCGCAGTTTACTGCCACTGCAATATGGCATTTACAACCACTTGCCAAGCCTCAAACTTGCCTTTTTAGTAAGAATCAGTCACCCCTAAGGTAGGTCCTAACTGACCTTAATGGCAGGTGGCTGTGTAACTAAAAGGCCGGACATGCACTTTTATGCTTCACATGTTCGGGCAGTGACAAACAGCTAATTGCATTTTTCATTGCTGAGAGACCTACTCCTCTCACAGGCTAGCATTTGGAATTCCCTTATGGCTCTTTAAGTGGTAATTCCTGATCAGAGAAGAGTAGTTTTATCATGTTCAATATGGTTGGAATAGTAAAGATATATCCTCTTTAATGGTAAAGTTGGATTTAACACTACTATTTCAGAAATGCCACTTTTATAAAGTGGTGATTTCTCTGCTCTCAGGTTTGCTCTGTGTGCCTGCAGCCTGTCTCCAATCAACGTCTGGCTTGGTGGCAGCTACACTTTGTGCATACTCTCTAGCCAGCCACATAACAGTAAAGGCAAGGTGTGACAGGGATACATCTGCATTCATCTGCATACTAATAGTCTTCCTCGGAAGGGAGATGGAGAGGGTGCTCACACTTGCATCTGAATAGGTTGAGTCCTGTCCTCACTCAAAAGGCTGGAGCAATGGCTGGGTTGAAAGGGATCCCGTGCACTTCAGAAGGTTAGCCGTCACAGACCTGCACTCACTGACCACATACTGATCACATCTCTACAGAAGGGAGACGTGATGGTCAGCATGTAGAGGAATCTGTTGCGATTACCACTTTCCAGTTTGCGACTTTACCACTGCACTATGAGGAACCCACCCAGCATGGTCCCTCCAGTGAGGAGAGACGATACAAGCAGTGCTTATTGGAGGATCCACTTTCCCATTCGGGACTTTGCAGCTGCCCCATAAAAAAACCCTGGGCACAGTACTATAACAGCGCAGCTGCCTGTACCCAGTATACTGAGGCATACATCGGAACAGCATGTTTGGGTGCAGCCTCTATACTCAGCCGGGAGTTGGAGGTCTTAGGCTATTTGCCCTAACCTCATAGGCCTGTGCAAGAAGGTACGTTGTGAGAGTTACTGTGGGTGACCATGTAGGCTGTACAGCATTCCTAGGAAACTTCTAAAGCCTCCCTCAGTGCACCCATCAAGGCATAAAAACTCCTGTGCTCGTGAAGTAGACCCCACATACAGGTATTCCTTTCTGGGGGAATTAAAGCAATAAGTGAACCCCGGTAGGGCTTTGGCTAAGTCCAAATGTGATTATTAGCAAATCCTGAATTCAAGTGTCTGTTTAACACTTAATAGTGTAAGACCCATCTATAGTTCTGAAAAGCACTGATCACACATATATTCATTTAAGAGTGATATCTTGGCACCTATTGATTGGATGATTTTTGTCATTTTTGTCTTATTTCTATTAGTTAAATACCTACTCTTTTTATAAATCCAGTGTGAAGTCTTTCTTGTGTTTTCATTGGGTTAGTGGGTGTTTGTGCTGCACAAATACTTTACACATAAGCCTGACTGCTCTGTGCCAAACTACCAGAGGGTGAGCACAGGTTATCTTTGGTGTAACTTACTTGCCATGATTAGAGTGGTGGGTTCTGCTTGGCTTAGGTGCATACCCTAGCCAACCAGAGACACCATTTCCTGCAAGCATACATACTAAATAAGCAAGAAATGTTACTTTAGTAGAGCAGCAGTAGAGCAAATGAGTAACATCATATACAGAGAATGCTGACACTGTGACAATATTTGAATATTTGAAATTGGTCACAAAGTTCAAATTGGAAATTTGTCAGAATGCTGGAAGTTATAGAGGAGGACCATTAACCTAAAGATATATGTATACAATTTAATAAAACATGTAATAATCAAAGACTATACTGAAAATGAAGACAAGTAGCTGACATTAGGTCAAATAAATCAAATACCTTTTGAGAAAACTAAACTCTGAAGACTCCTTATACAATAAAAGAATATTTCAAAATTGCAGAATCAAAGTACAGGATTTGACGAAAGGTACGGATATCCAAAATCTTTACTGCAAAAGAGGGTTTCAACTTTCGGGTATTTCCAATTGTGGCATACAAGGCAGCGCAGTGAAATAAATGGGAAAGCTTATCAAGGTTGTCAAAGTAGTGAGGTACAAGTCCACACTATGGGGCCGATTATGATGGCGGACGGACCTGAGTCTGTCCGCCACCATAGAGTAGGAGGGACCGTCCACAGGGGCTGTGGAGGTCCCTCCGTGCAGATTAGGATGTGACCGCCTCGGTGGCGGTCACATCCTCAATCTTTAACATTGCGGCGGGTGCAGCTTCAAGCTTCACCCGCCGCAATGCTAAAAATGCATGCACGCTTTTGCGTGCACAAAGCAGCAGGCACCGCGCGTTGACTGCTGCTTTGTCCACGCAAATGCAGGGGGGTACCATAGGCACCCCCCCATGTGCACCCCCTACCCCCCCATCAGCAAGGGGGCCCGCAACGGGCCCCCGAAGGCAATCTCCGTATGCTTTTCCACGGCGGAAAAGCCGCTGTGGAAAAGCATATGTTTTCCGCCATCCTAATATGGCTGGCGGTTGACAGACACCGCCAGCCATGTTAGAGCTTTTCTGCCGCGGTTGGAAGGCGACCGCGGCGGAAAAGCTGGAGACGGATTTTGAGACCCACCGCCATCCTAATTTGGCGGTGGGTCTTCTGTGCCTCCGCAGTGGTTTTCCCGCAACCTCCGGACCGGCGGTGGCTTCCGCCGGCCCAGAGGATGCGGAAAAACCACCATCCTAATCAAGCCCTATGCCAGCCAAAACTGAAGGTGTTGTGAAAAAAGGACTTTTCTAGAAGAAAAATAAAATACTTGTGAAAGATGATCAAAGAAGAAAAATAATGTATAATTAGCAAAATAACTGAGGGTTAATGTTAGTTTTGAATATCACCATTGTTTGAATTTGGGCTAATATAAAATATGAGAATGATTCCCAAAAGCATAACTCCTGTAAACGCATTAATATGCATCTAGCAGTTTACTTGTTTCATGGATGTAAGGAAGGGGGTGTTAAACATTAGCCAAAGCGAGTTGAGACACAATAAATATTGGAACATGTGAGAAGAAACGTACGAGATAAGGGTTGAAGATTACAGTTAAAATATAGAATGTAGAATGTAGGAAACAGTTAAATATACATAGAGGAGTATACAGGAAATCAGGCAAGGGAAAAATCACTAAATGCATTCCAGTGGTAAACCAGTACAATCTATGTTCCATCTCAGACTTAGGTTAGCAGGATAAAAAGGCACTTGATCATAGGTGGAGAAGTACAATAAAACTACGGTGAGCCTCTGGAACTGAAACCCTGAATACCCGAGGTTACATCAGTCTGAAGGGGGCATGGATCGTTCCGATCCGCAGTAGGATAGAATTTTCACTGGGTGGGTGGAGCTTGAAAGGGTGGTTTTGGAGTAAGTGCGACTGATGGTGTTAAGTTCGGCCGGATGGTTAGAGGGACAATGGGGTAAAAGGCAGCAAACAAGCAAGATTGCCCAAACCACAGGACGAAAAAATGACTGGCAGGATTAGAATAGTGACTTTGAATGCAATGAAGAAACTTCATTAGAGACTAACACACCAATCAATGCACACCAGCAGGGGCACATTAAGCACTCACATCTCCTCATACATTCTCCATTTACCTCACATACTTTACTGTTGGTTCCATCACTCCTTTCCTTTCTCTGAATATTTGCACGCATCTTTACACTATATTCTTGTATTTTTACACAGCCCTTTACACCAGTTAGTGCTTTGGTAGTGCGCACCACGTAAATGTGTTGCTGCTTACAAGTTCTCGATGCCCATTTGCCACAGAATAGTGCTGTATAAATACAACAAAAAATAAGTTTAAAAAAACATATATGATGTATTGTTGGGTCCTGGTTCGCAAAGAGGGCAGCCATCAAATTTGCTCTGCAGCCTTGCTTAAACTGGAGTGAGCAGAACTGGTCCATTTCTACAAGGAAATGACAGAGCCCTGCATTCCACCTGCCTTGACTCACTTTCAGCAGTCGTGCGTCAACACAGACATCAGTGCACTAAAGTGTCAGACTGCCTGCATTGTGATCAGCATAGTTCTTGTCCAGGAAGGGGTCCCTTGTTGCACAAAATTATGCTTTAAGGCAAGTTTCTCTTTGTATGTGTACTGCAGAATAAAATAGAAAATCATTATGCCATCCTGAGGGAGACACAGGATTTTGTTGCAAATGCATTTCTACAATTCTTTGCAGATATAGATTTGCTTCAAAATTCGATGGCTGCATGGGGATGCCCATGGAATGCCTCCTTGATGCAAAGTAACACAAGACAACGCATTGCAGTGTATTCTGTTACGCTAGGTTACAAAACAACGTAAATCGCCATTTGGGGTGGTTTGCAAATGCCAGGCTACATTTTTCTTGAGGTCTGCATTAAAAAAGCAATAGAAACCTGATGCAGAATCTTTGTAAATTTGGGCCATATTGTTTTTCTCCATTTAATTATTGGGTGTGTAAGGAAGCATGCTGTTTGACCGTGATGTGCCAGACTTAAACACAATGGGACAGATTTACAAGCCCCTTGCACAGCTTTTACGCCACTGTTGCGTCACTTTTGTGACGCAGCGGCACCGCAAAAGATGCGCCCCGGTGCGGGGTATTTACAACGTGACGCATGTTCCAGATGCGTCACGTTGTAAAGCCCTGCGCCAGAAGAGGCGTTCCATCACAGGGGGAGGCGTGCAGGCGCAGGAACGCCTCCCAAAAGTGGCTGAGTGAAATCTACAAGATTTCACTCAGTCACTTTTGGGCCCATGCTGCGTCAAAACCCTGCGCCTTCTTGAAGCAGGCGTAAGGATTGACGCAGCAATTGCTGGAGCTGCGTTGCACTTGAGATGCAACTCCAGCAAGGCGCCACTTTTACGGCACAGGTGCCGCATCTATGCCATTTTTGCTCCATGGTGCGCCGCATTGTAAATGCGTCGCGCCATGGGTGGCGGAGCTGTGGCGCACAATTACTGACGCATCCCCGCCGATATGCAGGGATGCGCCAGTGATTGTAAATCTGCCCCAATTTCTTTTCACGATGTGCTAACTGATGTTTCTGAGCTACCTGATTTGAATGGTTTTAATATAATTTCCCCGAAACAAGAGGCTTTATTTTTTCCACAGCCTATAGACAAATTCCTATTTTCCAGGGAACGTATATATGCCCTATGATCCTCACTCCAAAGAAAATGATCTCTTCTGGAAGAATGAAAATATATTAACAACATTGGTTTATATAGACATTATTTTGAGCAACCTATCAAAACATTAAGAAATTCTCTGAAATAAAATCTGTTGTGTATGTCCTAATCAGGGCTCCACAGAAGACTTTATGGAGCTGATGCTTTGCCAAGGAAAGTGATTTGACAGCTTGCAGCGCAAAATGAAAAACAAACTGTGAATGTATATAAAAGAAAATGTCAGAGAATCAATCACTGTATGCAAAGTAGAACATTTGCATGAAGAAGCATGGTTTAATTTGTCACCCACAGTCAGTCTTCATAAATGCATATTATTTTATTCCATGATTTTGCAAACGAAGCCTCGGTTTTGGTGCTGAGAATACTGTAGAGATATCTCAATATTGTTCGCCTTAACTTTGTCTTATCACATTTAACCGCCGTCTTTTGTATTTCACAGAAAAATGCGTTCTTCTAATTATAATATTTAGAGAATTAATTACTGGGATAGTCATAAGCGTAGTTTGGTCAGAAAGATGGAGGGGGGTGGAGCTTCATATTTTCCAACAATTATAATGTTAAAATACATTTTATACCACAAGAAGAGCTCAGGGGAGGGCCATAATGGGAAGTAAGAAAGGAGAGGAATGCTGATTGGTAGGGGTACTAAGGGACAGAAATCACAGTTTTTTTGTAAAATAACTAACATTTGTGAAGACTTTCAATTCCGAGATGGCGATGTAAAAAATCCTGGTGAAATCTAGCAGACATCTAACTACAATAAAATATGGTCCTACCACCAATGATTCCTTCATGTACTTAGCATCATGCATGATGAGTGGTCAAGCTTGTGCTTGTCACTTGGTTTGCAATTAAAGCAGTGGAGAGTCTCTTACCCAGAACAGAAAGACAGGCTACAAATATATTTCTTTTATTTCTTTTATTTGTAGAGTTTTATATAGCGCAAACATGACCCAAAGGCATCAGTGCGCTTCACCTTGTTACAGAGCAGTAATTATGTGGTCAACATAAACCATACTGAGGTAGACATACAGGCAAAACGGTACGTACATCAGCTAAACCTATGACGGTTATTAGGATCAGTAGCTGTAACGTTTTTGAGGTGACATAACTTAACAGACATAGTTTTAGCAATGCCTAGTGCAGCACCTATTGGGGTAGGCATGAAGACATAATGGCAGTATGTTAATGAAATTTCTAAGGCATTGTAGAGGTAGCAACAGCTAATAGACATAGATATTGGTTTAACAGCGCATATCATGTGTACCTATTTAGGTAGGCATGAAGACATAATGGAAGTACACAAGCAAAATAAATGTAGGCATTAGGCTCGGTAGCTGACATATTATTGAAGTGGAAACAGTTTAAAGGCATATATCAAGTTTTTAGCAATGCATGGAAACATTTGTGCAGTGTTATACAAGGAATAAGTGAAAACACAATAGGACCAAAGATTGACAGTGGTCTGCAGCGGGCCTAAGCAAAATACATGAATGCATTAGATCAGTAGCTGATACTTTATTGATGTAGATGTACATCGTGTTTTTTACAATGCATATAAACAATTGCACAGGTTTACCTGGGGGATGAGTAAACGTACTTTAGACAAGGGAATGACAGTGGGCTGCGGCGTGCAGTAGATTGGATGGGTCAGATAGTTCATGGGTTGCTAGGGACGGGCATCTTGCTGGTGTGGTGGGAGTGGAAGCATAAGTGTTTTTTCTGAGATAAAGGTACGTAGGCTTAGACTTGACTTTGTCGGGGCAGCACAGACCTGCCAGGCGCATTAGGAAAGTGGGTTCAGAAATTTGCTTGCAAGGAATTTTAATTTTATCTTGAAGTGGTGGAAAGATTGTTTTTCGCATAAGTCTTGACGTAGTGCATTCCAGATTCTAGTGGCATTCCTGTAGAAAGGAGAAGACGCAAGATTTCTCTTTCTTTAATTTAGGTGGAATCAGGAGAAGGCTGTTTTAGCTTTGTAGAGGTTTATTTTGCCCGCTTCTGATAATTTATATGAGAGGTAGGCTTGTTTATCCCTGTGGAGAGCTTTGTGAGTTATGCATGTAGTTTTGAATATAGCCCTTGCCTCTATTGGAAGCCAATTGTGTTAACATAGTTCAGTTTTGGGAGCATTAAGGCATGCTCCACAGTCATCGCTGGGTATAAAGGGTTTGGCTTTTTTAGGAGTTTCAGCAAGTAGAAAGCACTTTTGCAGAGGTGTTAATATGCTCCTTCATGCTTAAGTGACTGTTCAGTGTGATTCTTAGTGATTTACCAGAGTTTGAGATGGACAGTTTGAGGTTTGGTGCAGTGATGTTGTTGAGCGAGCTAGCTACCTGAAAGGGATTTTCTTTGGGTTGGATGAGGAGGAGTTCTGTTTTGTTGGGGTTGAGTTTGAGGTGATTGCTGGTTAGGCAAGATTGAACTGTGTGTAGAGTACTATTTAGGTGCTGGATGTTTCTGACTGATGAGATTTTCATGTAAAGTTGGGTGCCATCCACATATTGGTGAGAGGTAGTTCTAGCTTGTTTCAGGATCACTGCGATTGGTTCCATATAGAGGCTGATTAGGGCAGGGAATAGGGTTGACCCTTGCGAGACACCTTTTGAGACTGGAGCTGCATTTGAGATTATTTCTTTGCTGAATTTGATTAGTTGTGTGCACTTGTTTAGTACAGAGGTTTAGTACAGAGGTGAACCACTGAAGGACTAATTACATTACGCGCGTTGCAACGCCAAATGGCGTTGCAACGCGCGCAATGTAATTTGTTTTATTTATTTACCTAACTATGTTCGGCGGTATGCCAGAGTTTACTACCCCCAACCCCTCTCCCGCCCTGCCCCACCACCCCACAGCACTCCCTTGAGGAGCCGCCACTGGAGCTATCCTGGATTGTCACCTAGTGGGGATAGATGAGATGAAATTTGATGAGGATAGGGCATTTTGAGGGTGGCTGCACTACCAAATATTCAAAGAAGGGGTAGTTTAGAGCTGTGGATATGTGTAAGGCACAGCTCATTTTGGTATATATTGGCTACTCTGCCTTCCACAACCCTGGCACTCACTGCAAATAATTGAGAAGACCTGTGGGATGAGGAGGTCGATGTAAGGGGATGAGTGCTCTGTTAGCCATGTTCAGTGAGAAAAATCAGTAGAGGAAATTCATGGTTATCCCACTTCACCTGTATGACAATGCAGTTCCAAGAAGTTCCAGCTTCTTGATCCACTAGATAGATTTGGTCACCATTAGGACTCAACATGAATACTTGATTCTTTGACAGATGGTCGGGAGAAAATCAGAATCCTCAAATTTCTCTTTGAAGAATTAGGGTTCATTTGGTGTTTGGGATACTGTTAAAACCTGCACCTATGTGCTAACTTAGTTGTTTCAGCCTGGGTGTAGTATGGTGAGCCACGACTGATTAAAAGCGTCAGAAAAAGAAGAAAGAAAGAAAGAAAGAAAGAAAGAAAGAAAGAAAGAAAGAAAGAAAGAAAGAAAGAAAGAAAGAAAGAAAGAAAGAAAGAAAGAAAGAAAGAAAAATAAATAGAGAGACCGATACAGAAATAGAGGAGACAGACACAGAAATAGAGGAGACATTTGAGAAATTTGAAGAAAGAGAGCGATTTAAGTCAATATTTGGGCCTTTGGATTCAATGAGAGAAAACAGGGACCATACACTTTGGCCCATTTGTTTAAGACTTACTGAAGCGAAAAGCAATCATTAAAGACACTAGAACATTCTCGATATTCTCTTCTTCACCCTAATCATTTAATGATAATGTTGCACCCAAGTATTCAACATCACTTGACATATAGGTGCTCTCTCCACTGTTGTGTTTCCGCCCTCTGAGTTAGTGGTAACATTGCAGCAATGTACATTGAATACATACCCAGTAACTCTGTCCTTGTTGAGTGTTTGGTGCCCCTGATCTTCTGTATACAGACTCCCACAGCATTTTCCTCCTCTTATTAATAGACAGGCGCCTCTTGATATGGACTGTGCATATACAGCTCATTTGTAATGCTACTATTGTTATGAGCCCCAATGTACCCCAATATAGGCCAAGGTAGCTACATAACCTTTTACCTACATTTTTCCTATGTTGCCCTACATAACGGTTCCGTCCCTGACCTTTTACCTAGTTACATGCCGAATAAATGTTATGTGGTTTTCTTCGAAGACTAGCCTCATTTATTATGCATGAGGATTCTTAGTATCATATCCTAATCCCCTGCCTAGGATACTGGCAGCAGGATTATTCTGCAAAATAAATCTACAAAAGTCACTGCTATCGTCATCCTTGGATGACAGGCCCACAGTTCCAATACACATCTGCGTAGAACCCCTGAGGGTAGCTATCAGGTATAAAAGATCCACATTTTTACTGGGCAACCAGATGATAAGATTCCATGTTGACACAAGATGATAAAGTCCCTGCATGAAGAAACTCCAGCACGTAGTGGTCTGAAATCCCTTGCAGGTGTACAATTCAAGACCAAGATGGGGTCCTTCATTCTCTCCCAGCAGGTACCATGGGGTTAGCTCTTTCCTTGGGGATTTTCTAGGATATACACTCACATACATGCTAGGCACACTTAGGTACATTTAGATAGGGTCCACATAGTAGGAATACATATGGATACTGCCATGTATCAATATGCCTGCATATATTCACTGTTTTAGCACCATGGTAGAATTCTACCTTTTATTTACAATTTCCTTTTTTTTTTTCTCTCCTCATTTGCGTGCATAGCTCCAATCTATCAAAACCAAAAACTGCCACAGAGCAATAAAGAAGGTACGGCTGTGTTCTGTGCTATCTCAGCGTATAGCTGGTGGGAGATTTTTATTCGGGGGGGAGACCTATTCCCAACAGCACAATTCACACAAGCCACACAAAATCTTGCTTTGGGCTGTATTTTAGTAGACAGGCCCGGGTTACCGAAGCCCCCATAACACCATGATGCTCGGTCAAGGAATGAAGGGTAGGCAATGCGCGCAATAATCATAGGACCTGGGGAAAAAAAAAACAGGCATATCATTGCTACCCTAACATAGTCCAGAAGGCTCTCCTACAGGGATTTCCTGCCCTGGCGAGATCGAGTTTAGAAATCTGGAGGAGTGATGCTCGCCATTCGTACACTGTAGGTGGTTGAGCATCTTTCCAATGTCTGCATATCTCCCTACGTGCCGCCAGGATGGAGTAAAATAGCAAATTAGTTGCGGCATTGCGTACTTTGCTTCTTAGGCCGAAGATGACAAGAGCGAGGTCTATGGAGATGTGTTCGTCCAAGGACTCAGATAGCTTATTACCAATTGCTTCCCAAAAAGCGGACAGATATGGACATTCGTAAAACATATGAATGTCTGATGCTGCAATTAGCCCGCATCTTGGGCATAAAACCGGGCCCGTTAAGGAGAACCTAGTCAGCCTCTGTGGAGAATAGTATGCCCTATGTATTGTAAAAAGATGGTTCCTGCGAAGCCACGCAGGTTTCACTAGGTCCCAAAGCACTACGCAGGAGGTGGTCCAAAGGTCTTCCACATCGATACCTGGCATGGATTCAGCCCTTAATGAGGTCGGCAGTGCAAGTTGGTGTCCATTTCATCCATGATTTTGTTATACCAGCGTGATATCTCTTTCTTTGTCAACGGGCTATCTAATAGGCAAGTCACCAAGTCGCTATTTCCGCCTATAGGTAGACTACTAATTCGTACTGGCTGCTCTTTATATGACTGTGTCCAGCTAAAGATTTGGATATATTTAAATCTCGACAGACTTGGGCCAACTTTGTTAATTAGGTAGTCCCATGGAAGCAAAGACCCATCCATAAACAAGTCTTCCCATTTATTGATACCAGCAGCTCTTAGAGGATTAGTAAGTGCGTCCATTGTCCATGGGGGAGGAGCTGGTAAATTCCATATAGGAGCCTTCCCTGAGTAGTAGCCCACTTTGGTTGCTTGCCTCACTTTGTACCAAGTAGATGCAATCCCTTGTAGAACCTTCAATTTTATTTTTTTAAAGAATTTGGGGTCTCCAAATTTAAACAGGAAGCCAGTTTGATCTACTCTTTCATAGTCTAATAGTGCAGTGAACAGACAGCCCATCCCTGTCGCTGTAGGAGTTTTAAGCAGCATGCGTGTGTGCGAAAGCTGGAACGCCCATGCATAAACTTGAAGATCTGGCCCAGCCAGCCCTCCCTTCTCCGTACGACGTCTGATTTTTTTCCAAGAGATTCTAGTGCTCTTGCTATTCCAGATAAAATTAGTAATCGCGCTCTGTAGTTTTAAAATTAATTTTGAATCAAAGGACAAAGGAATTGAATTGAGCAAAAACGAAATCTTAGGCAAAATACTCATCTAAACCAGATTGACCTTACCTATAAAGGTAAGAGGAAGATGTGACCAGTCTCT